>NC_080679.1:41465349-42735706 GCF_030445035.2 Dasypus novemcinctus
CTATGAAGTAGTAAACCTCTTCACCCCCTTATAATCAAGAACTCTGGATTTAAGAGTAGTGAGAAGATGAGAAGTCAGTTTTTCTAAGAAGGTACTGGCAACTCTTATTTGAAGTAAGGTTTCCAGTAGTGAAAGTTGTAATTGGTATATTTCTAAACAAAAGAATGTACAGGCTTCCTTCAGCTTATTTTACATGGTAGTAGCATTTCTGGAACATTTACTGAATATTAAAATTATGCAAAAGTACTTTGTGTTTACATGTAAAATGGAATAAGTCTCTAAGCTAAGATAATTATAAGTGGGATTTCCCATCTATATGATTTTCCATATAGGGAATTTGAAAAATCATGTGGGATGTGGGAATTTTGTTTTTGTTATTATGTGACCTTTTTCTCTACTTGCCAAGCATTTGGCATTACTGGCTTGCCTCCCAATAAATACTAGCAATACCTCCCTCTTCTCTTTATTTTGACAATCCTAAATGTCAAAATATTTGCATTTTTCTAAATGCTTCCTTGAGGGTAATGCTTTTTCTCTTTGAGAACCACTGGTGTCTCATCTCTGTTTGCTGTCTTTGCCCACCCCCAGCTGCCTCCTCCTCATCTTTCAGTACCCAGGGATTTTTCAGAAAATACTTTAGTGAGCCCTTAATTTTGGGTTAGGTACTTACCACCTACTTGGCCATCATACCTCTTAGTATACTCTCTCATATTGCCTGTTGTACTTATCTGTATCTCCCTATTAGATCCAACTCTGAGAGCAAGGAATGCCTATCTTTGTCACATTTGTAACTCTAGTGCCTAGCATGGTTCCAGGCTCAAAGTTGGAACCTAATAAATAGATTAATAAATGTGCATGGAAGGGGAAAAAATGAAGGGGAGAAAGAAAATGCAGCTAATAAGCCAGTAAAATGGATTAAAAGAAAGCATGCAAAGCGAACGCAGAAGAACATGCAGCGAATGGACACAGGGAGCAGACAACCGGAGGGGAGGCGCAAAGGGGAGACAGATAAATAATAATAATTCTTTAAAAAAAAAACTATATGTTTACAAAAGAAAGTATAAGGCCCTGTTTTATGAAGCTTTGTGTGTTTTTATCAGCAACATGTACCAAGACTGAAGGGTGATTAGGTGATACACCCCAACACGATTTCTGTCACTTCTCAGTCTTCTAACTGTACACTCCTCTTCTCGTACCTCTTGAATCCTCCTCTGTAGTGGTTTCCCACCACTCCCCTGCTTCCTCCTCCTTTCTGAGAAGCATGCAGTTATAGGAGTAATGCATGGCTGGGGTCAGTGGGGGAAGAGACATCAAGTAAGGCATTTATTGAAGGAAGGAGTTTGCTGCTTTTGGTTTCTATGTGTACCTGCCTTCTATTACAGATACCTATGTTTAAATAGAGGGAATATGGAGACATAGGCTCCCCGACTACTAGTGATTAAACGTGACTATCCCAAGCACAAATGATTGTAATTTTGGATTATATTTAGCTATTTGTGTTCTCATTTCTTAGATGTGGCAGCTTTGGGGGGTCACCAAGTGTAATGGCTACCCCCCTTTTATTTTAAGCTATTTAAATCTTTTAATGTTGTTAGGTAGAAAAACTTCTACTTTAGAATATTTAGACATACAATTAATTACTGATCAGATTGTAAGTTTTTTAGTGATTTGAGTCTTGAAGTGACAAGTTTGAGAATTGATATTTAAACTTCCTTTTTTAAAGCTTAAACTTGACATTAATATTCGGAATTATATTTACCAAATTATAGTTTGTTTTCCTTGTCTGAGGTGGATTTCATATTTGTTTATTTGAAAATTTCAAATTTTCTATCTCATTATCTTTTTTTAAGGAAGCAGCATTTATAAGTAAGATAAAGTAAATGGAAGAAATAGAAATAGGTTTTCAAAAAACTATTTTCTATATGTTTTTTATAATAGCATGTAAGAATTTTTTTTCATGACCTGTTAGAAGCCAAAAATGAATGGAAATAAGATAAATGAAAGTTTTATTTGCTCCTTTTAATTTAATCTTTTCATTCTTCATCCTTCCAATTTTTCTTCCTAATTCTTAATTTAACCTCAAACTAAATAGAATTTTCAGAAATTTCTCCTTACCTAGTGTCTTTCTAAATGAGCCAACTACTCTAAAGATGAAGTTAATATGTTCTAAGCACAGTGTTTCTGATCTTGAAGTAGTGTTTTTATGGTCTGTGACAATGTATTTTCTGAGAGTGGGTGCTTCTTTAGTATTTATTCACCTAAGTTTCTTTCCAAAAGATTTATTTGTCAAGAATAACTTGATATATAGTTAGATTTATAAAATATAACATTATAGAATGTTTACTACAACTCCTTGCAGCTGTGTCATGCATTGTCTTAAAATGGTAGTTAGCATTTAAAAATAAATACCAATTCAGGATTATTCAGGGACTGGCACTTCTGAATTAGATGTATGTTAAAATGACTGCAATTATTCTATGTAAGGATAAGTACTATTGTGTAAATTTGCCTTACGATATATTATTAAAAAGTTATTAAGGAGGAAACAGGTAGTTGGGACTATGCTATTCACAAATCAGGTTTTTGTGAAATATATTACTTGCTAGAATTAATTTAACCAATTTAAGGGAAAAACATGTAATATTTTGTTCATAAATTCATATACTATGCAAGCCCTTCACTGTACAGCACAATCCTATTAGTAGATTGTCATTCTGATATAGTAAGCAAATTAAAATTTTTCTGAAAACAGGTGATATCCACTAGTCAACCGATGTATGGTTATTATTCTCTTGGTGTGACTATCATCGAATTGGCCAAAAATACTTATAGAAGGTTTACAAATTGTGTAATCTTTTTCTGTTCTCACCAGAAGAATACTAATTAAAGCTACATGGGTGTTGTATAGGCTTAAATAAGGGAAAGGAATAGCTCAGTCATTGGACTTCTTGACACTTGTGCTGTGTGTGCACCAACAAACACTACCCTAGAGGGCAAACTGGCTCTGAGTTTTGCAGTGTGGTGAGGGACAAAGGGGTCTGCTGGGACATGCCTACTAAAAGAGATATTGTCTTTGCCTCCTCCTAAAAATTTTTTTTTTCCTCTGGAAATGTTTCACTTAGTTTAGGAAAACGATATGAGGTTAATTATAGAGTCTCTCTTGCTTTGTCGACTTTATATTTTAAACACATAAAACCTCTACTGACTTCTATTGCCTTTTTTGTTTTTCTCTCTCTCTTTCTGCACAAGCACTCCTATCTGGACAGGGAAACCTCCCTTCTTCTGAGAAACATTGCAGGAAAACCTTCTCATTTGCTGACCAAGGTGATAATTCTTCTTTCTATCTGCATGTAACTATTTATTGCCTTTTGGGTAGAATATAATTTCTGTTTTATTTTTGTCTTTTTGGGTTTTTTTTTTTGTGCTCTTAGGTTATTGCTTTCTTGTTTCAGCGCTTTTACCTTTAATTGTGGTACTCTTTTTCTCTTATGGATCATAATTTATTGATCTTAACGACTGTCAGAAAAATATTTGAGTAGAAAATATTTTCAATAATTTTCACTACTCTCTTAAATTTTGTAAATGCCCAAGTCTTCCCAAACATGTTGTATCTTTTCTAGTTTAACAACTTATTTGTTCTTTAAATTCTAAACAAACATTGCTTTACTTGTAACTTCTTCTACTGAGGTTATTCATACCGTTTCTTTCTAATTCTTGCTTGTATTATCACCATCTCATTTAATTAAAACATTTACTGATATAAATGGAATCTTAGTTTATATTGTTCTAATCATATTTGAAGAGACGGCTGCAGTTTTAAATTCTCAGTTCTCCACCCTCAGGATGGTTTGAATAAGTCAGCTGGATTTTCATTGGGCTGGTATTTTGTATCATAAAATCTTTTGGCCATTGTCATCAGCTAAGGAATAATAGAGAAGCTGAATAGCACTTTTTCTCTTTTTAAATGATGTCTTTACTTCATTGTTTTATTTAAATGATGTTAAAATCAAGAATGTCATATTTGGTTTTAGGTAATTTTTAAAGAATATACTTAGTAATTATGGGTATTATCTCTGAATTGTTATTGTACCCAAAGTTGTTTTGTTTTTTTTTTAAATTCATCTTCTCCTAACTTTTAAACTTGTGAAGGAAGATAAAGGCTAGCAGTAAAATCTGCCCCAAGATGCAACTTAAAGAGAAGACCCTTTGACAAAGTCAGCAATGGGACTATTTTATTGCCTGAGTTTCTCTTTTTAAAGCAGATCTAAGAATGAGATTAGAAACTTAAAGGTCAGGGAAGTATAGAACTCCAAGCAGGTTGTAGTCTTATGACCATAGCTAAGTTACTTTTGCCTTTTTCTCAGCTTTCCTCCCGTCCTCTTCTGTTTACTCTCTCTCTAAAGTCCACACTCAAGTAGGATTTCAGTTCTAGATCAGATCTCTCTCCCTGAGAGCACCACATTTCCAGCTAGCTATTGGGCTTTTCCTAGAAGATTGCCATCTTACCATCACTTCAAATCCCACAGGTCTCTAGCTTCTATACTGTCCTGAGGCCCCACTATTTTTATCCATCTTCTTTTTCTGTCATTTCTCTTTCTGTTCCGGATGCTGTCATTTTCTGAGTCACCCAGGTTTGAGCCCTACTGACCATCCTTGGTACTTTTCTCCCTCTAACTTAATATCCCAAATCTCTGATGAAGCTTGTCATAATCTGCACTATTTTTCAAGTTCATCTATCCATTTCATTCCCATTTATACCACCTGTAATATAAGCTCTTATCTTTTTTCCCCCTCTACCTCCCCTCCCCTGCCCTGCTGTTTTGCTGTCTGTGTCCATTCACTGTGTGATCTTCTGTATCTGTTTCTCTTTTTGTCTTCTCTTCTCGTCTTTCTCCTCTAGGAGCCACTGGGATTTGATCCTGGGGACCTCTGATGTGGAGAAAGATTCCCTGTCAATTTTACCTTCTCAGTTCCTGGTCTCTGCTACGCCTCACCTTGACTTTCCCCTTCATCTCTTTTATTGTGTCATCATCTTGCTGCATGACTCGCTTGCACGGGCACTGGCTCGCCGTACAGACACTTGGCTTGCTATGCGGGCACTTGACTTGCCATGTGGGCACACATGGCTCACCACATGGGTACTGGCTCACCACATGGGCACTTGCGTGGGTCCTTAGCTTGCCACACAGGCACCCAGCTCACCATGTGGACACTCAGCTTGCCACGTGGGCACCAGCTCGCCATGCAGGCATGCTTTCTCCTCTTCTTTTTTCACCAGGAGGCCCCAGAGATTGAACCTGGGTCATCCCATATGGTAGGTGGAGGCCTTATCATTTTAGCCATATCCATTTCCCAAGCTCTTATCTTTTAATGGAGCTATAAATGTTGTCTCTTTATTCTGTCCTGTAACCTCTTCCATTCCATTTTGCCTGCTACTCTCAGATTATTTTTAAAAATTTTACTATTTCTGTTTATTTGTTCAATAAATATCGAGCCATATACTGTGGTCAGTGGTGGAATACAGCATTTGTGGACATGTTTTCCACCCTCAAACTCACAGCCTATTATGAAGATAGATAAGAAGCATTAACAAGCAAACATGTAAAAAAATATTTCGACTTACATTAAGCACTATGAAGAAAACAAGGTAAAACAGAGAATTCTTAGGAAATGATTAGGGGTATACTTAATTAAGGTGATAAGATCAGAAAAGGCCCTTCTAGGGAGGTGACATTTAAGCTAAAGCCTGAAGAATAAAAGAAGCAGCCAGTCTGGGAGTGGAGAGGAAAGAGATTGGCCTAGCTGAGAAGCTGCAAAAAGACCACGTTGCAAGAGACACCGTAGTTGAGTACAGATTTGAGTGTCTTGGTATGGATTTGGGGAGACAGGAAAGAGCCAGATCGTTTAAGCCATGGTAAGGAGTTTGTATTTTTTTCTTCATGCAGTGGGAAACTCTTGAGAAGAACTTCCATTTATTCAACAGGTATTTCCTGAACCTGCTATGTGCCAGACAGTGTTTATAGAACTGGAGAAATGACAATGAACAAAACAAAGTTCCGGAGAGTTGTTCTTTGCAATTTTGAAGAAATGTAGTCCGAAGAAATGTAGTCCGTAATTTCCTATCTCGCTCTGCCAAAGATGTGATACCAACTGCAATATCAGAGCCATTTCTTTTCTGCTCTGCCTGTCTCTTCTCCTGCTTTCCAAGTGGTGGCCTTGGTGTATGTGTCCAACATTCTGGCTCTAGTTAACTCCTGTATACAACCCTGCTTACATGCAACAATATATTTGAGCAGGAATGTGATATAAGAAATGGAGGGGTGGGGAATGGAAATGAGAGGTGGCAGAAATTCTTAGGCAACCTGAGGTTCAGGGATCTCTCAGGCAAGCCTTGGTTTTAGTGCTGATGTCAGTATCCTCTGTACAGAGCACCTGGCTATTTTGAAGCTAAAATAATACATACCTTTTAACATACCAACATTTGTGCCAGTCTGCTTCCCCTTAGGCAGAATGCGTGATTGCCACCCTTGCTGCTACCTCTCCAAATCTGTCTGACAAAAGCATTAGAGGCTGTGCTCTTCCAAACTAGGACAGTGCAACACCCAGTACACAATAGAATGAGCACAGTAGCTCTGTGCTTGGGCCAAATCAGCAAACAGAATGTCTTTTCCACCACTGATCCAGTTCTGGGCCAGAGAGCCTCTGCAAAAACAATCCCAACCAGTTTCTTCTTGGAGTGGTGGCAGTGCCAGCAGAGGACCATGCCACCATAAATGGGAGCAGTGGAAAAAGAATACGTTACTGATTGGATGCCCTTTCCTCTCAGGGTACCATTCTAAAGGTCTTCCCTGACATTCTGATATGATATAATATGGCAGTCTTTGTCACTCTTTACTCCTTTAACCTGCTTTATTATTTTCCCCATAGGAATTATCACTGACATTATATTACACATCTATTTATTTTCTTGTCTCATTAAATGTAAACTACATGAGAGCAGGAACTTTGTGTCCCCTGCACCCAAAACCAAGCCTAACACAGTCCTAATAAACTCTGTCAAATAAAAGAATCATTCTTAATGACCACTAAAGTTTCAAAAACTGCTATAATGTTAACCGTTTTCTTTTCTTCAGGGAAGTCATAAAAATACTATTACATTTTTTTTGTTTTACTGATAGTTTTTTTATTTTTGACAACAGCTTTTATTTACTGTACAAGTTTGAGCTATAATTGTTAAGGACAAAAGGGACTGTGGCATTATGGCAGAAAGAACAAGTAATATTGGGAAGACAATTTTTCTGAGCCTTAGTTAATATGTACAATGGCTATAATAATTATTGGCCTTGCATTATTTCCAAAGATTGAGTTACCATGTGAAAAATGCTTAGTGGTGTGAGGCAAGTTTTAGGTGTTCAGTTAGTTCTTTTTTCAGTGAGTCTGTCAAGTTGATGATTTCTTCATGGGAAATAAACTAGTTATAAATTACTATTTTGGTTCTAAGCAGTTTTACAGAATAGAGCATTTAATGGATATTAAACTATTTATATCACTCCAAGTTCTCTTTGAATCATTTTAATTTAAGTAACTTTATCATTATAGTCTGTGAAACATCTAGATTCTGAAGAAACTGCTAACTACTGTTCAGTTACTTAATTTCAGTCAGATATGTTTTAAACTCACAGGTCCTTTAAAGAATTAAATTGCCATCTGCCAGGAACTGTAACTCTTTCTTTAATTATTTTAATTTTTACACCAAAGAGAGTATTCTGACACTGTCACGGCGGCATTGACTTTCATATAATCATAAGATTTTTACCTAGTTTTTGTCCTTTATGTAAATTTGAGGCGGCTTGGCATTTGATGGTTGTTGATAGCTACACAGGAGTTTTTCAGGTAGAAAGTGGGTTGTCTCTTTTAAGAGAAAATGTAGGAGAGAAAGTTTTTATATGTGTGAGATCTTTTATGTTTTAGTATGGGAAAGGGGTATTCAAAAGATGGAGGGCAGATGACTTAAAACCCTGAATTATCTGCTTTAACAACTGCAAAAAAGGAGACCCTGAGATAAAGCTTTGCCCTTTGTGAAAACTTGGCTGTAGATACTGAACATAGGTTTGCATTGACTTACATGAGAAACTATTGTAGGTCTTCTAAGTTATGTATAATCTAAACACACTGACAAAGATTTATTGGTGTTCCCTGTACTGTATCACACAACACTCTAATAGTAAGACTATGTCTTCCTTTCCCTGGTTATATAGTTAATAGATGTGGTTGGCGATGACTTAAATATTTAGTCAATAAAAGAACTTTTTGAGGAAGAGCGCTTATTTCCTTCAGGGAGCATAAAATACTATGAATCTTGCAAATTGGTATAAATATTTATCATTTTCAGTTTTGCTCCAGTGATGATATTCAGACTCTAAAATGTAGAGGTGTCTGATCATTCCTGTTTCTTCAGAAAGCTTCTATTGAGGATTGCCCTTATAATAAATTAGAGAATAAACTTAAAAAATTTGCCTGGGTTGAAATGAAACAAATAGCTCTTAAATTTGAATTTGATGAAGTTTTTTTTAAACAAATAAATTTTATTGATATATATTAATAAAGCATATAATTTATCCAAAGTGTACAGTCAGTGGTATTTAGTATAATCACAGTTGTGCATTCATCACCTCAGTTATCATTGGAACATTTTCATTAGTTCGCTAATAATAATAATCAAAAACAAAAAACAAGAAAATTCTTTACCCTTCGATCTCTCTCTGCTTCCCTGCTGTCCTGTACATAGCTGCTATTTCTGGCTGTTCTTCCACAATTACTTATTAAGCAGATTTATTGAGATATATTCATATACCACATAATCTATTCAAATTGTATAGTCAGTGGCTTTTAGTATAATCACAGTGTTGTGCATTCATCCCCACAAAAATTTTTAGGATAATTTCATTACTCCAAAATGGAAAATTCTCCATTCCTTAGCAGTCCTTATCTGTAAAGTTATTAAAGAGTAGCATTTTGATCAAATAGAAGAGCTGAGTTTGGATTTGTTAAAATAGACCATTTAGTTGCCTTACATAATGTTTTCACTGATGGTTAAGAAATTAATTGGCTTTATGCATGCTAATTCTTGCACAGATCTCGTTTGTTTAAATCATTCTTCAGTGAGTCAGCTTTTTTCCTTGTTAGCCTATAGGGCAGAAACTGATCTGTGAGTTTACGCTAATCCTATACTTGAATGACATTTATGTCAGTTCTTCAAAAGATAGCACTGGTTGTGTTCTGTTGTACTTGGTAAGTAATACTATACTAAAACAAACAAAATGGGGCATGAAAATACTGTTTTTGCATTTATAATCATTATCAGAATGTAATATTTAAATTATTTTACTTCTTTTTTCCTTAAACATATTTTGAGGACATCTTCTAAATGTCTGAAGGTTAGTTATAATAGGAAAGAATTTGGTCTTTTGGAAGTTCATGTTTGCATACCAAATACACAAGGCATTGATCCTTCATTACAGTTTTGCCTCATCAGATTTTGAGATTTAAATTTACTTTTCATATTATGAGACTGAAGTGCTACCTACTGCACTAACAAGGTACCTATGAAATGAATCTTGAAAATATGCCTTGGTAAATTTTTCCCCTCTATCTAGAATAGCTATTCATGGCAATATAATGATGTGGCAAGTGAGCCATGAGAAATATAAGATAATTTATCCCTTTGAGAAAACAGTCATAAAACTTTCTGCTTGTTTTAGTTTCCTAGCTGCTAAGACAAATACCATACAGTGGATTGGCTTAACAAGAGGAATTTATTGGCTCACAGATTGGCTCACTGTTTCAGAATCTAGAAGACTTGCTTCCTTGCAGGGTTGGTATCTTCTGGCTGGCTGGCTGGCAATTTTTGAAGTTCATTGGCTTTTCCGTCACATGGCAAACAACGCACATGATGATATTTTCTCTTTTCCATTGACTTCTAGCTTCTGGCCGCTCCCCATGACTTCTCTACCCATCTGACTTTCACTCTGTTTATAAAGGAGTCCAGTAAACCAGATTAAAACACAACCTGATAAATTTGGGCCACACTTTAATTGAAGTAACATCTTGAAGAGATCTTATTTGCAACGGTCCATACCCACCAGAATGCAGACCAAGACCAAGAACCTGTCCAACTAGGTTACACAGTTCGATCCACCACACTGCTTCTCTTTTTCTCCAAAAAAAAAAAATGTCAATAACTGATTTCATAAAAACCATAGGAAAATGCAAATCTTTAAAATTTCATTAGAGAATAGTGAATGCAGTACTCATCAAAAGCACATATAGGGGGAAACAGACTTGGCCAGTGGTTAGGGTGTCCGTCTACCACATGGGAGGTCCACGGTTCAAACCCGGGGCCTCCTTGACCCGTGTGGAGCTGGCCCATGCGCAGTGCTGATGCGCGCAAGGAGTGCCTCACCACGCAGGGGTGTCCCCCGCGTAGGGAAGCCCCACGCACAAGGAGTGCACCCGTAAGGAGAGCCGCCCAGCGCGGAAGAAAATGCAGCCTGCCCAGGAATGGCGCCGCCCACACCTCCAGTTGGGCTGACGCTGCTGACAACAGAAGCGGACAAAGAAACAAGATGCAGCAAACAAACACAGAGAACAGACAACCGGGGGAGGGGGGAAAATAAATAAATAAATAAATAAAAATCTTAAAAAAAAGAAAAAAAGCACATATAGGGTTTGGTAATTGAACTAATGATTTTCTATAAGACTCAGAATTCTAGAAACTGAGTTTTAATGACAGTTTTCTCAGTTTAGAACCTGCTTAAAAAAGAAAAATGTTTATCTTCTGTTAAAACATAAAATCAACATACTTCATAATACTATTTGTTCATTGCATAAAGGAGTTACAGAAAAATAGGATGATTTAATCTTTTAGTCAAAGGAATATATCTATAAAATAGTCTGTGAATCAGTCTTATCTTACATTTCTCCATTGTTAAAGTGTTTTGTTCTCTGCCTAATTGAATTTACAGATAGTATTTCAAGGTCTTGGTCATTATGTTAATTCATTGGCTCCTTTCATTGAAAGGGATTGAATTTCTGGCAAACAAACTCACTGTCTTCCCTAACCACTGTTTTCTTCTCTGTTCAACAGAGTAGAAAATACTCAACTTGAAATGAGGGGAGACAACCTAGAGTATGAAATAGAAAGAGAAAAATAGTTCATAAACATGGAAGCTAACAGAATTTGGAGCAGAACAGTGAATATAAATCCTAAGTGAAACGAGTTGGATTTTTTTGTTTGTTTTTTCTTGTCCTGGAAGCTTTCTTTAGCTTTTTAAGTGAAGACTAACACATGGATTATGTTTCTTAATTACAATCTAGAGAGGACAAAGTTTGGCTGCTGTAACTAGGTTTTCTTTTTCTTTTCTTTTTTAAAGTCTTATAGTAAATAAAAGACTATAAAGATGGCATTTTATATTTTTCTTAGATATTTTCTTAGATATCAAAGGCTTAGAGAAATAGAAAATAATCTGTTGTAAGAAATGGTTTGAGTTTTTTTTTTTCAATTGGAGATTAATACTACAGTGTATTATGGCCTTTTGCTGGAAATTACAAGTAAGTACTGATGTTAGAGTGCTAAATGCTATTTTAGGGGGGAAAATAGACAAATGATTAAGTATATTTCAATTATTGATAATTTTATGTTTTCTGAAGTAGCCTTACTTGAAATTAAGTAACTGCGGAAAATTATATTTAATATTTTAAAACCTTATCAATGAATTAATAGGAACAAATTTGAGTTACTGAAATGAGACATGCATTTTATTGTAGTTTTCCAAAGGAGAGTAAAATTTAGGCCATAAAGCAGCTCCCTCTATTTGTATTAGTATATTAATGAAAACATACCTGCATTTTTAAAAAGGTTTTATTGATGTTGGTTTTGGCTATAGATATTTTTATGATGATGATACATTTTCAGTTTAACAGAATAGAAATTAGTATGCAAAAGTACTTTCTTAGAAGAGGGTATACATTCAGAGTTGAGGGCTTATGCAGGTGTAACAAATTAGTGAACTCATAAATGGCCATTGTGCATTCATTTCCTCTACCCGGAACTGAAATTCATCTCCTTCAGATTGACAAAATTAAACTCATGATTTAATTTACCAAATCATGGATTTCTTTTTTTTTTTCTTTCTAGAATATGGAATCCAGTCTTACTATAAGGGATGTTTGAGTCTGCATCTAAAATAATGTTCCTTTCAGTATAACATGTTTGCTTGCAGTTTGTGAAGTTATTTTTATAATATGCTCTATATAAGTGTGAGTTGTATTCTTAATGAAATTCAATACTAGGAACATCCTTAAAGATAAAAAAGAGCTCTCAGATATTCTCATCATCTTAGTATTAGTTTATCTGAAATGCTTTGTGTTCACAGGAAGAACAGGCAGCAAAATTGAAAGCTGAGAAGATCAGAGTTGCCCTAGAGAAAATTAAAGAGGCACAAGTGAAAAAGGTGATATGTGGGCTTTTTCCTGGTTTGGGATTTTTATCAGTTTTATGACTTATAAAGAATTGCCTTGTTTATATAATGTTCCCCTATGATGTGGAGAGGTAGAGGATGATAATATATTTTTCATATGTAGTATTTTTTTGTGGATAAAATACATTATGAAAGAAAGTGCTGTCTGGTTATTTCTAAATTCCCCTAAAATAATAAAGCAAAATAGTCTTACTGTTAGAATCTTACCTGTTATTACAATAAAAAATAATGCTTTAAATTTATTTAGTAGATTATTTGATAACCATATCTTTAGCATACTTTCATAATAAAGTCATTTGTATTTTAATTTTATTTCACCTTAATTTTTATTTCACTTTAATATATTTAAGGGCATTACTGAGAACATTATTTGATACTGGAAGAAATCCTTTTTTGGAATGCCAATTTTTTGTTTGTTTGCTTCTAAATTTCCTTTTTACCTGTTATAGCTGGTGATTAGAGTCCACATGTCTGATGACAGTTCTAAAACAATGATGGTGGATGAGAGGCAGACAGTGAGACAAGTGCTGGATAATCTGATGGACAAATCCCACTGTGGCTACAGTTCAGACTGGTCACTGGTAGAAACTATCTCTGAGTTACAAATGGGTTAGTAATAATATTGCTTTGTTTACTTTATAATTACATCATTCCAACAGTTTTCATGGTGATAAAAGACCATGGCAGTAGCATAAAGACATTTATATAATATTTCTCTTTCATCTTTTATATCATTGATTATAGTGTTTTAAGTAACTATTATATAATCAAATCAAACATGCAGACTATAAGCTCCATGTGTGGCACAGTGCTTTTTACTATGTGGTCATTCAGTACTTGTTGAATGAATAATAGGAGGTTGTAAATTTATTAAGTTAGTTATTGTCTTATTTTTCATTCATAGATCTTTTGGGATGTAGTTTTTCTAATTGTAGTGAGTTGTGGAGACAGGATTCAAATTCAGGCAGTCTGATTGTAAAGTCAGTGTACTTAATCAGGATACTCTACTGCTCTGTGGAGTAAGTAGTCTCAGGAGAGATTTATATGATAGAAGGGAAGCTGAAAGGGTTCTTGTCCCAGTTCTATGGTTGAAACCCCAGTGTGATTGGCATCTGTGTGGGAGAAAATAGAGGAAGGCAATAGAGTACCATTTGGACCTGAGAACAGAAGAACCCCAAAATATTTCACAAGTATTCACTAAGAAGTGCAGAGGCTCAGTTTAAGAACAATGGCTAATAAAAAAGGGCTTTTGCTCCTTCCTATAATAAGGTCTGAAAGAGTTGGAACAATTTGGCCCCTATGAACTCATAAAACTGAGTTCCCTTCCAAGACAGGACCCTATACTTTTACGATGCTGATAATGGAATCACAATTGAGCAGGATAAAGATGAAGGAAATAGAAAGACATACATAAGCAAAAAAATGTATGATGAAAGTCGTGAACTTAAAAAACAAATATGCATATCTTTATGCCTTAAAAAATCATCTTTCAAGAACAAGGACAAAAGAGACACTTTCAGATTAACAAAAATTGAATGTACCACCAGAACATCTGGACTAAAAGGACTAACTAACAGAACATATGCACTAAAAGGAACAAAGATGCCAGATTGAAGGTCTGAGTTTGGAGGTGGGTTGATTAAGCCAGTAATAATGCCTAATTTGTGAGGCTTTGAGAAAGAACTAAAATATTGGACAATAGCTTAATATTGGGGTCATAGTTGATAAGGGTAAAGCTAAGTTTCTTTTATTATTTCAGTGGTAAGTTAAAGAAATTTATTAACTTTGAACTTTATTTTTTTAGTGGCTACCCTAACTTCCAAACTTGTAAATGGAGCAAATAATTGGAAAATAAACTCAATCAAAAATGAAGAGAATAAAAGTGGGGAAAAATAGGAAAGAAAAGAAGGGAGGGAGAGAGGGAAGGAGAGAGATGGTAAAAGGGAGAAAAGAAGGGACAACTAAGAGCCCAAAATAAAGAGGTGGGAAAAATTACAATAAATGTAAATTATTCAATTAAATGACGAAGATTATTAGAAAGTATGAATAAGCAGAACGCAGCTTTTTTTTTTGTCACAAAAAGATACCTAAAACCTAAAGACACAAAAAGATAGAAAGTAAAAGGAATGAGACACTAACCAAAGAAAGTTGATATGACTATGTTAATATCAGATAAAATAAACTTTAGGAAAATGTATTATTAGAGATAAAGAGAACTTCATTCTCATGATTAAAAAATCCAATTTACTGGGAAGATAGAATCATTCTAAACCTTAAATAATAATAGCATTAAAATATATAAAGCAGGGCAGCTGTGGCTCAATCAGTTGGGCTGTCATCTACCATATGGGAGGCCCTGGATTCGAGTCCCAGGGCCTTCTTGTGAAGGCAAGCTGGCCCGTGCTCTGTGGAGAGCTGATGGCCTTTGTGCCGCGGAGAGCTGGCATAGCAAGATCACCCAACAAAGGGAGACAAGCAGATACAGAAAAAACGCGCAGCAAATGGACACTGAGAAGAGAAAGCAAAGAAAGGAACAAGCCGCAAAGGGGGGGGGGGAATAAATAAATAAATCTTTAAAAACTAAGAAGAAGAAATGTGTATATATATATATATATAAAGCAATATTGGCAGAACTACCAGGAGAAATTTACAATTTTCAGTGACCAATATATAAAGCAGACAAAAAGGATTTAGAATATTTAGAGAATAGTTTAAAAGCTTAACTTAATAGATATATTTAGGACTGTATGTAACAGCCTGATAATTACACATTCTTTTCAAACAGAAATGGAATGTTTCCAGAATTTAAGAATGAGACCAAATTTCAAAGAATCAATATAGAGAGCATGTTGTTTGAACATATGTGTTCAATGTATAGGACATGTTCTTTGATTTCTAATTTGGAAATTAGAAAAATACCTGTTTGAAATTAGACAAAACTCATGAGTTAAATCAATCTTGAAAATTTTTTAAATGCTAAGGACTGAATACCTAATGGAAATACTTGATAAAATTCATGAAATGCAGCTGAAGGGTTTTTTTTTTTAAAAGGGTGGAATGGGGAAAAACCGAAGGCTGAAGAATGACTTACTGAGAGTTAGAATACCTTGATTCTAGTCCTAATTTTTTCCTATAGCAGCTGTATGACCTTGGTTGAGTCACTTTATAACCACTGAGGCATATTTCCTTATTTGAAAATGAAAGAAGACTAGACATTCTTTAAAGGCCAAGGTTTATAGTGTCAGTTAACATTCTGTGGTTCTGATGTGAATTAATTCACAAGGTTTCATGCCTTTGCAGATAATCACAATCTCTCTTGAGGTTTGGTGTTCTACCTCCTAAAATCTGATTTAAAACAGTGCAATTCTGATGAGCACTAACAAAATATTGATATTTTATTTTGGATCAGAGAGAATATTTGAAGACCATGAAAACTTGGTTGAAAATCTTCTTAATTGGACAAGAGATAGCCAGAATAAGCTTATATTTATGGAGCGTATAGAAAAATATGCACTTTTCAAAAACCCACAGGTAAGACAATGACTTATAGAAATAAAGAAATTTAAATGTTTATCCTTTATTACTGCTAAGTTAATATAATGAAAAGATTGGCAACTACCTGGTGACACATAGTACTATAGATAGTGAAAGCGCCATGGAAGCATTCATTATTTTTGAGGTAGAAGATCTGATGGGGCCTGAGTGTCCTGTCTCAATAGGCTAACCTACCATTTCCACAGACCATGGTTGGTGGGGGAGAGGTGGGGAATCCCTTGTAGAAGCAGAAGTAGCTCCAGGGAACTACCAGGTTTTTCCTCTTTGTAATCCAGAGATACAGGGAACCCAGCTGTTTATTTGGCAAGTCCCTCATGCATCCAAGAAAAGTAGTTACTGTATTTAAGTTTCTCTACCTCAGCCTTTTATCCAATACTATTTTCATTTCTTTTTTGAATTATTAAAAAAAATTCAGTTATCTTGATTATATATGGTTCCACATTCTAATATGTTACCTTGATTTACTTGGCATCCTTACTTATTCCAAAATAATATTTGAGTTAATCTGTATGCAGATATTTTACAAAAATCAGCAGGTAGGGGAAAATAAAAACTCTACAATAAAAAGGAAAGGAAAACAGAAGCAGTGTTAAAGGTATTGAATAGCTATCTTTCAGATTGCTTAAATCATGACAAATCTTTTTTGGATATTTTTAGTGAAGAATACATCTCTGGCAGTAGCCAGTGGGCCTTTTTGTAAGCAATTGTGAAAAAAAAATTTATAAAGCTAATAATTTGAATTCATTATTCTGTTTGAGTCAAGCAAATGGGATTATGATGATCTCAGAGAATTTGGATTTCCTTTTTAAAAACCAAAACATAAATTCTGTACCTGTTTTTTTTAATATATATTTTTTAAATTTATTTTTAAAATATACATAGATTACATAAAATATTATATTAAAAATATATAGGGTATTCCCATATTCCCCACTCCCCACACCTCCCACTTCTTCCCACATTAACAACTTCTTTCATTAGTGTGGTACATTCATTGCAATTGAACACATTTTGGAGCATTGCCACACAGCATGGATCATAGTTTACATTGTAGTTTACATTCTCTCGCACTCCATTCTATAGGTTATGGCAGGATTTATAATGTCCTGTATCTGTGTTTTCAATGTCATTCAGGAAAATTCCAAGTCTCGAAAATGCCCCCATATTACACCTCTTTTTCCCCTCTTCCTGCCTTCAGCAACTCCAGTGGCTACTGTCTCCACATCAAGAATATAATTTCTTCCATTGCTAGAATCACAGTAAGTCTATGGTAGAATACCAGTAAGTCCACTCTAGTCCATATTTTATTTCCTAGTCCTGAGGATTCTGAGATGGTGATGCCTGCTCTACCTCTAATTGAAAGGGATCTGAATCCCATATGGCTGATGGATGGGACTCTCTTGCTTACAGTTGTGGACTCTCTTGGTTCCTTGGTGTGGTAGTTTTTAAGCTCAGTATATATGAAGGAAATTTGCTTTAATCATTGTACTTAGTAATTTGTAAACCTTTCAGGTCTGTTAATTGTAGCTTTCATTAGATATCCCAAAACACATTTGCCAGCTTTTGCCACCCTCAGGATTTGGGGTGGGGCAGTTTATGGAATAATACATGACAAATGGAAGATAAGGAGATCTGTATTAAGCATTTTAGTGATGATGCCCATGCATGGGAGCTTTTCAAATGAGTGTTCCCCCACTGTATACTGGCAGAAATTAACATGGAGTTGCTATGTTTCTAGAAGAAATCATGTGCCAAAGAAATTACAGAGTGAGTTTATCCTTTAACTTTCATTTATTCATTTTTCCAGAATTATCTTCTAGGGAAAAAGGAAACAGCTGAGATGGCAGACAGAAACAAGGAAGTGCTGCTGGAGGTATAGCTCCCAACCCCCCTTTTTCCCTTCCATAATAAAACATTAAAATATTAAACACTTTTTAAAAGTCAGGTATGTCAGCACTCTTTATTTGTAGTTAACAATTGTGACTTAAGGGGCCCACATCTTTGATATCATGAGGAAGATAATTCTGTGTGCATGTGCTGGGCTACCGAAGGGCCTTTTAAAAACTATTATTTTGCCAAGCGATATTCCAGAGGACTAAAAGTAAAGAGTGTTTTTTTTTTTTTTTTTTGAAGGTTTATTTATCTACCCTCCCCAACTCCGCCCCCCCCATTGTCTGCTCCCTGTGTCCATTCCCTATGTGTTCTTCTGCATCTGCTTGTCTTCTCATTAGGCAGCTCTGGGAACTGATTCTGGGACCTTCTGAAGTGGGAGAAAGGCACTCAATCTCTTACACCACCTCAGGTCCCTGGTCTACTGAGTCTCTTATTGTCTCTCCTCTATGTCTCTTTCTGTTGCATCACCTTGCTGTGTCAGCACTCCTGTGCACGGCAGCACTCCGCATGGGCCAGCTCTCCGCTCTGGCCATCTTGCCACATGGGCCAGTTTGTGTTCATTAGGAGACCCGGGATATCGAACCCTGGACCTCCTATATAATAGACAGGAGCCCAATTGCTTGAGCCATATCTGCTTCCCAGGAATAAAGAGCTTTTAGGAGCTACTGAATGGGAGAACAGGCTTGGTCAACAAAGGATGTGATAATAGTGGTTTCTCTGCTCACCCACAGAGAAATAAATTTGAATATAAGTAGCTATTCACAAAATATTTCAAGTCTTAACCTTAAAGAACTCAAATAATTTTAAAAATCATGATGATTTAAAAAGTACATATCCTTGTTTTAAAGATAGTAAAAAATTTAAACATAACTGGATTTTTGGCTTATTGGGTTTTGCAGATTTCAAAGAACTAAAATCAAAGAAATTAGTATGTTTAAAAATCTGAACCTAGCAACAAGGCAATTTAAAAATCTTTATCAACACTCAGGTTTTAGTGATGCTAGCTACAATAGTAAAAACCCTTTATAATCCCTCATTTTTCTATACTTTGGAGAAAAGGAAATTAATTTTAGGCTCAAAACAGTCTGTGATAGTGTTTAGCAAGGATTTCTTTTTTTCTTTTAACCAAATATGTGATTTTTTAAAATAAGAGATTTTATATAAACGTGAACATTAGAATTCAAAGTTGTGAGTTTTGTTTACATTCTTTTCAACAACATTATTAAATATTTTAAGAATAAATGCCCTCTTAGCATCATATAGATTGGTACAGTTTAAAGTGTTAAAATTTAACCAGCCACTTAATATGTTGCTTTCTTTTAAAATATATTCCTATTTAGCTTAATCTTAAAATATATTAAGCTTAAAATATATTAAGCTTAAAATATATTCCTATTTAGCTTAAAATATATTCCTATTTAGCTTAATTTAGCTTAATTTAGTTAATCTAAGTGTGTCAATGTAGAGAAAAAGTCTAATACTTATGTAAGCTCTGATACTTAATTAAATTCAGGTATAATTACATTGTTTACAAATGTGTTTAAATACTTATAATTAAGTTGACATTTCAAGTTAGTTTTTCTACAGAACAGCACTAGGTATAAGTTCATAGGTAAAAATTCATTATTCCATTTATGACTGACATTTTTACTTAATTACCTTTTAGGATTGCCAAAGTAATTCCAAACTAAATTGATATTATATTTACAATAGAAAATTCTAATTGAGGTAAATGAGCTGCATGGTTTTAATATAAACCTTGACACTTAATTACAGTATCATACCTTTAACAGGGGGACATACAACTTAATTCTGAGAATCCAAAAATCTTAATTAAATCATCTTATTTTTAGGAATGTTTTTGTGGGAGTTCTGTAACTGTACCAGAAATTGAAGGAGTCCTTTGGTTGAAAGATGATGGCAAGAAGTCCTGGAAAAAGCGTTATTTTCTCTTGAGAGCATCTGGTATCTACTACGTCCCTAAAGGAAAAGCAAAGGTGGGATTGGCTTTCATGCTTCCTCTGTACGTTAATTGCTTTTAATTTGTAGTGAGTTTGCTGGCAAGGTAGCCAAGGCTCTTATTTGTTTTAACTTGTGTAGGACACAGAATATCAATGTTTATCGATCCATTATAAGGAAAACAAAACCTGAAAATTTTCGTTGTCTGGTCATAGTTGAGCCTGTCTTGATTCTCTTCCCAAATTTGAATCATACTTTTATTATTTTTGGGACTCTAGTCATAGCAGCTTGTTTTGTTTAGTTTTTGTTTGGGGAGGATACTTTCTAGAATATTAGACATTTCCATCTTGCTTCTGCTGTGGGCCACAGAATTGGTAGCTGTCACTCACATGCTTACTGGGGCCAGCACTATTTTAGCCCTGTACAGTATCATCTCATCTACTCTTTAAAACAATCCCATGCAGTGTATATTCTTAATCCCTGTTTTACTTGTAAGGAAACCCACATTGGAGAATCATTGTACCTGAGATACAGACCCTGAACTATATGATATTACATGCCATACTATACTGTGCACTATATTTAGTCTTTTTAAAATATCAACCTTTCAAAGTCAGTGTTCACTATAAGTGCCAAGATGGTAACTGAAATAACCAGTTGCACTGATAGATAGGGAAGAGACATTCACAGAGAATCTCCTTGTCTTATCATCCTCAAAAGAGCACTAATTTTTACTTAGTACAGTTTTGATTCTCAGATTTGATTTTCATATAAACATGGACAGTAGAATGCAAAATTGTGGGTTTTGTTTCAACATTATTAAATACTCTCATAACATTATATATATATTGATACAATTTAAAGTTTTTAGAGTTTAATCAGCCACTTATACCATGTTGCTTTCTTAGAATAAGTTCCTACTTAGCTTTAAATAGGAAACTGTTACCAGATGTGGTGTTTGGTTATTTATACATTATTGCTAATTCAGTCCTGTGTGTGTGTGTGTTTTCCCACTTAGGTGTCTCGAGATCTTGTGTGCTTTCTCCAGCTGGACCACGTCAACGTTTATTATGGGCAGGACTATCGGAACAAATACAAAGCACCTACAGATTATTGTCTGGTGCTAAAGGTAAACATGTAGCTCTTCAGAAATTTAATTGATGTTAGACATAGAGTAGGCTACTGGACATTTTAGAAGAGTTTAAATCCCTATTGAGTATACTATTTTTGCTTTATTCTATAGGTTTTTAAAGGAATGGTAAAGGGTAGTAAAGAAAAGAAACATATGCTATATCACAGCAGAGTTGTACCTAAAATTAGCACTAATTAGATTGACTGTTAAGAAGTGCATACTGAACTGTAAGCTTTGAGCCATAATATGGAAAATGGATTAGATTATAAATTTGAGGCATTTATTTAATAGCAGACTTATTTTTGGAATACTTAGATGAGAGCCATATGTGGGACATAAATCTCTTTTATGTGCTTTGGGTCTTTTCCTGTACTTACTTAGCAGAACCATCAGAGGGCACCATGCACAAGTTCAAATGGGACTGACTTTCATCTAGTCCAGAAATAATATTTTTTGTCTTTTACTCTTAAACTATAGCCCTGATTGGTCACATATGTGTAAGCTGTATTTAGTGGTTTTATTTCCTCCCTTCTCCTTTATCCAGGCTTTTGGGCTTCTTATAGTGATTGTATCTGTACTTTTGAGAAGAACTGACAGTTTCAGTGAATTTTTAGTCATTTAAATGAACATTGATAAAATGTTCATATTATTAAAAAATGTTCATATATTAAAAAATCAAGATAATTATTATGATAATTAACTTTTTCTCATTGACTCCATTTTAATAATACCTTGGTAAACTATTTGGGCCTCTATGTTTATATCTCCTTTTGATTTTACTTTTCTTTAAAACTGCCAGTTGGGTTTAAGAGGGTGATACTAGTTTAGGATTTAGAGGTGGGATTTCAGCTGCTTTGAAAAATAAGATGTTTTGTAATGGCGTTGCTTAATTAAAATAATCCTTTCTTGGGGAATGCCACAATATCATTTATGTTACTTTCAACAGCAAATAAGTACAAACTATCTTAATCCAGCAGTTTTAAAAATGAGATCCAAGGATCTTGGGAGTCCCTAAGACCCTTTCAAGGGCTCCATGATGTCAGAATTATTTTTATAATAATGCTAAGATGTTATTTGCCTTTTATACCCTCATTCTCTCATAAATGTATAGTGGGGTTTTCTAAGAGGTTACATGACATGTGATGATATATCTTTGCTCTTTTGGTTAGTAGAATGTGTATTTGTGTAGTCTTGTATTTTAATTTTGTCTTAGTTTTAATTTCTAATAAGGTAAATATCAATAAACATAATCCACGTTAATGAGAATTATTTGAGGTTTTCATAATTTTTAAGAGTATAAAGGGGTCCTAAGTTTGAAACATTTGAGAACTGCTGATTAAGCAATGGGAATTTATTATCTCACAGAACATGAAGACAATGAGAGTTGGTTATTTCAGTGACTCAAAATTGTTAGCGATAACCAAAATTCTTTCCATCTTTCTCGATTCCATCTTCTGCATATCAGCTTATTCCAAGGCTGGCTTACCTCACAGTCACAAGATAGCCATTGCACTCTAGGCATCGTGTGTAGATCTAGCAAAATAGAGAAGAGGTACTATTTCTCCTTGAATCTGCATTTTTAAGAAGAAGGAAATATTTCCCAGGAGTTAATGCAGCCATTCCCCTGAAGGTCACTGGCCAGACATACGTGCCCACATAAATTAGTGGCAAGGGAACAAAGCCACTATGGTGTATTTAGACAACTCAGAGACTGGATACCCCAAGAGACACTGATGATGGATAGATACCCAAACAAAAGCGGAACTCTGCCATAGAACACATGTGAACAAGAGATAGCTGTGGGAAGATAACCAAGAGTTTCTGCTGTAACCAAAGTTAATTAAGGGCACCAACCATTATTTAAACCCTTTGCAACATACAGAATTCTTAGATTAAGAGTATTTTTCTTCTAAGTTTTCTGTTTTACTTTGTTTTTATTATAATTATTTCTGTGTTTCATATTTGCTTTTGGTGAATTAGCTTAAACTAAGTTCATATATTTATATTGCCCACGTATCTATATCTAGAAATACTCAGTGTATTGAAATTGAAAAACATGATACCACTGGGAACAAAAATAATGATACCACCAGGAACAGCAGTAATGACCACCACATATTGAAGAACTCTGTAGTGGCAAACTCTGCACTAGAAGGCACTATACATGTCAACCTCACAAGTCATTTTTAGAGTTTTTGTTTTCATATAAGTGAACTGACGTTTAAAGGGATTAATTTGCCCAAAGCTACACTAGTATTATGATTCAAAGACATGTTTTTTTGCCTTTTAAATTCTGTACTAGAATTTTGCCTAAGTAAATATTTTTGTTCTTTAGCATAAGAGTTCCAACAAAGTAAAATGAAACAAAAGAAATAACACAGGTTCTTTGTAAATACAAAAATAACTATTTATGATTTCTGATGCCTTTTGTCAGCACTAGACTATGTTTACTGATTCTGAGTCCTTTCAGTGAAATGTAGGTTATAGGAAGTATAAAACACTTATTGAAAGTAATAACACACATCATTTAATAACTAGTTTTAAAAGGCTAATTTATTTTAGCATTGCAAGTAGGAAGGGAAAAAAAGTAGTTATTATAGTACCACATAACCAAGATGGTTGTGTAAGACACTCTAGAATCCCATTTCCCCATAGAATCATTGAACAGCTAGCAAAAACTGGGAAGAGCCATCTTGGACATAGCTATGTAAACAAAAGAACGCAGTGACAGGGTGAGTGCTGAATCAAGAAAACACAGCTAAAAAAATGATAGGAGAGGCCTATAGTGCAATTGATGACCCCTCCTCCACCTTGTTCCCAGTGCAGTGTCAAATCAGTGTACCCTCTCGTTATGGGTCCCTGGAACTATTCAGAAGGGAGCAGAGTAAACCCTTTACACATACTAGGGTGCCAGTATATAGATGGTAGTCTGAAAGACTGAACCAGAACTCACCCAGAGTTTTCCCAGCACACAGAAGCAGCATGCATACAGGTAAAGTGGTATAAGAAAATAATCGCAGGGAGCTGAGGGTGGTGTAAGAGATTGAGTGCCTCTCTCCTATTCCAGAAGGTCCCAGGATCAGTTCCCAGTGCCACCAAAAGAGAAGACATACAGACACAGAAGAGCACACAGTGAATGGATACAAAGAGCAGTGAGCATTAAAAAAAGAAAAAAAAAAAATCTAATTGAAGTATAATTAGTCAAATGATTTCCAGTTTTAGACATATAATAGAGTACATGCATGGGCAGGGAGGTCCATGTATTCAAAAGGGAATAGAGGAACATTCCATACCCTGTACTAATCCCTGTAAATAGGGGTATTCTTAAGGCTTTGAGCACATGCTTAGAAAAAAACAGAAAGGGCTCCATACTTTTGCCTTGGGTTGATCTTCCTTATAGAAGGGCTAAATGCTGAAGGAGAGCACCAGCCAACACAAAACCAATTTGAAAAGACTGTGAAAGGTATTTCTTGCCTTGAGTTATTTGTTTTCATTAACTCCTGGCACTCAGGGAAACATCTATCTTATCACTATCTGGATACAAACAGAAGTAATAGACAGTTCAGGGACTAAATTCCAGAGTTACACATCCAAATATTAAAATGTACAGTGTGCAACAAAAGATTATAAGGCAAACAGTGAAACAAAAACCATCAACAGATATCAGATACCAGACAAAGACTTTTCTAAAAATGATAGTCAGTATGCTTAAAAAACTAAAGGAAAATGTTGGGGAAACAATAAATGAACAAACTGAGAATCTTAAAAAGAGAAACTATGTAAAGAAAACAAATACTGGAGTAGACCACAATAACTGAAATAAAAAATACCCTAGAGGGTTTTAACAGCAGATTGGAGCTGGCAGAAGAATCAGTGAACTCAAAGATAAAACCATAGAAATTATTCAGGCAGAGGAACAGAAAGAATGAAGAAAGTGAGCAGAGCCTAGAGAAAAGAGGGATATAATCAGGTGTACCAAAATATGGATTCTGGGACTCCCAGAAGAAGAAAGAAAGGGGATGAATGTCTACTCAGAGAAACAATGGCAGAAAACTTCCCCAAATTTAACAAAAGACATAAATGTATGCATTCAAGAAGCCCAACAGGTTGGCGGACTTGGCCCAGTGGTTAGGGCTTCCATCTCCCACATGGGAGGTCCACGGTTCAAACCCCGGGCCTCCTAGACCCGTGTGGAGCTGGCCCATGCGCAGTGCTGATGCACACAAGGAGTGCCGTGCCACGCAGGGGTGTCCCCCGCCTAGGGGAGCCCCACGCGCAAGGAGAGCCACTAGTGCAAAAGAAAGTGCAGCCTGCCCAGGAATGGTGCTGTACACACACAGAGCTGACATAACAAGATGACGCAACAAAAAGAAACACAGATTCCCGTGCCGCTGACAACAGCAGAAGCAGACAAAGAAGATGCAGCAAATAGACACAGAGAACAGACAACGGGGGTGGGGGGAAAGGGGAGAGAGAGAAATTAATTAATTAATTTAAAAAAAGAAGCCCAACAAACCCCAAACAATACTTTTGCAGAGAACCACACTCAGACACATTGCAGTCAAAAATACAAGGCCAAAGACAAGGAGAGAGTTAGAGAAGCTGCAAGAGAAAAGGAACAAGTCACATAAAATAGCATCCCAATAAGATTATGTGTCAGATTTTCACCAGAAACCATGAAGGCAAAAAGGCAGGGGGATGAAATACTTAAAAGTGCGGAAAGAAAATAGTTGCCAAACAAGAGTTTTATATCTGGTGAGATTTTCTTTAAAAAGTGAGGGAGAGATCAAGACATTCTCCTATAAACAAAAGTTGAAGAATTTGTCACCACTAGATTTGCCCTACAAGCAATATTAAAGGGAATTCTTCAGGGTGAAAGGCAAAGATACTAGACAGTAGATTCAGAGTGGCATAAAGAAAGAAGATTGCTAGTAAAGGCAACCCTATGAGTAATTATAAATGCCTGTACTATTATTGTCAATATGATACAGTACCAAAAAAATGTGAAAATAGACATTAACAGAAGAATTGAGGGCCAAACCAGGTACAAGCCTTACAAATTAAACAGCAAAATGGCAGAAGAAATTCCTGCATTATCTGTAGTGACTTTAAAATGTAAATAGATTAAACTTTCAAGTCAGAAGGCAGAGATTGGCAGAATGGATAAAAAAACCCTGTGACCCAATTATATGCTGTTTATAAGAAACTCACCTTAAATTCAAAGATAGAAGAAAGTTGAAAGAGAAAGGACAAGAAAAAATATTACATGCAAATGATAACCAAAAGAGAACTAGGTAGCCGTACTAATAACAGATAAAATAGACTTAAGTCAAAAACTGTTGTGAGGAACAAAGTCACAGTATACTGATAAAGTGGTCAATTCAACAAGAAGAAATGACTATAAATATATAGGTACATAATGACAAAGCCCCACAATAACAAACAAATATTAACAGATTTGAAGGGAGAAATTCAAATTTTTATGTTAAAGTAGGAGACTTCAACACATCACTTTCAATAATTGATAGAACATCTAGACAGAAGATCAGTAAGGAAATAGAAGACTTGAGTGATACTCAAAACCAAGTAGAGCTGCCAGACATACATAGAACACTTCACCCAAAAAGTAGAATACACATTCTTCTATAGTTCCCATAGGCCATTCTTCAGGATAGGCCATATTTAGGTCACAAAACAATAAATATATTGAAATCATACCATATATCTTCTCCAACTACAATGGAGTGGATTTAGTTATTGTGGGAAACTCAAAATATGTGCAAATTAAACACCACTCTTTTTTTTTTTTAAGATTTATTTTATTTCTTTCTCCCCTTCCCACCCACTGTCTGCTCTCTGTGTCCATTTGCTGTGTATTCTGCATCTGCTTGCATTATCAGGTGGCACTTGGAAACTGGGTCTCTTTTGTTGCGCCATCTTGCTGCATCAGCTCTCCATGTGCCACTCCTGGGCAGGCTGCACTTTTCTCACATGGGATGGCTCTCCTTGTGGGGTGCACACCTTGCGCGTGGCAGCACTGCGTATGGGCCAGCTTACCACATGGGTCAGCAGGCCCTGGCGATCGAACCTGGGACCCTTCATATAGTAGATGGACGGTCTATCAGTTGAGCCATGTCCACTTCCCAGCACATTCTTAAATAACTATTGAATTAAAGAATCACAAGGGAAATTAGAAAATACTTTGTGGCAACTGAAAATGAAAACACAACATGCAAAAACTTATGGGATGCAACAAAGGAAGTGCTGAGGAGAAAATTTATTGCTCTTAAAGCTTACATTAAAAAGGAAGAAAAGGGGGAGCAGATGTAGCTCAAGTAGTTCAGTCTCCACTTCCCATGTACAAGGTCCCAGGTTTGATCCCCAGTACCTCCTAAAAGCAAACAAATGAAAAGCTGAGTGGATGTAGCTCCGTGATTGAGCTCCTGCTTCCCATGTACAAGGTCCTGGGTTCAACCCCCAGTACCTTCTCAAAAAAAAAAAAAAAAAAGGAAGAAATTCTCAAATCAGATACCTAACCTCACAACTAGAGAATGTAGAAAAAGACCAGACTATACTCAATATGAGCAGAAGGCAGAAAATAAAGATTAGAGCAGAGTTAAATTAAATAAGAGAATGAAAAATGAGTAGATTGCGTGAACAAAGGCTAAAGGTGGTTATTTGAAAAGATAATAAATTTTTAGCTACACTGACCAAAAAAAAAAAAAGAATGTAAATAAAATTAGAAATGAAAGGGGAAACAGTATTTACCAACCCCACAGAAATGAAAAGGATTTTAAGAGGATACTATGAACAATTGTATGTCAACAAATTGGATAACCTAGATGAAAAAATACAAACTACACTGAAAGAGGAATAGAAGATTTCAACAGACTAGTAACTAGCAGAGACAGAAACAATATCCAAAAACTTCTCACCAAAGAAAAGCCCAGGACCAGATGGCTTCTCTTGTAATTCTACCAAACATTCCGAGAAGAATTAACATGAACCTGCTCCAAACTCTTCCAAAAAATTGAAGAGGGAAGACTTTCTAACTTACTCTGTGAGGCCAACAACACCCTAATACCAAAGACAGAAAAAGATCACAAGAAAAGAAAGTTACAGGCCAGTAACTTTGTTTTCTTGTCAATAAAACTCCTTCAGTGTAATAAAGGGTATAGCAGTTTGATATTGTTTATGAATTCCAAAAATAGATTATGGATTATGTTTGTGAACTGGCCTGGGCATATTAAATTGTATTGGATTCAGAGGTTTCACTTTTACTTGATTGAGTTGTAATTAGGGTTTTGATTGGGCCATCTCAGTAGGACTAAGGGGGTGGGGACTCAGAGAAAACCACATGGCAGAGCAGAAAGTGGAGCTTTTGAGTTTTGATGTTGGAGTTTTGAGCTGGAGCTTGGGAAGTGAACGTACAGGAGAAGAACCACAGAGGAATAGAGGAATAGAGATAGTTCCAGAGACATGGCAGAGGCCCCAGAGAGAGAGACCAGCCGTTCACCTGATAGTCTACAGCTGCCCTTGTGGAGAAAAACAAGCCTGAGCCCAGAGAGAA
Source organism: Dasypus novemcinctus (assembly GCF_030445035.2). Taxonomy (NCBI): domain Eukaryota; kingdom Metazoa; phylum Chordata; class Mammalia; order Cingulata; family Dasypodidae; genus Dasypus; species Dasypus novemcinctus. The sequence continues at coordinate 41,493,998 of NC_080679.1, forward strand.
TCGAGCCCTGGAAGAGAGACAAAACCTCGAGAGCCCGATGGCCTATAGCTGATATTGAAGAAGCTGGGACCACAGAGCCTTAAAAGGAAGAGGAAGGCTGAATGTCGGCAGCCATCTTGCTCCAACATGTGGCAACAGACTTTGGTGAAGGAAGTAACTTATGCTTTATGGCCTGGTAACTGTTTACAATCTACCCCAAATAAATACCCTTTATAAAAGCTAACAGATTTCTGGTATTTTGCATTAGTACCCCTTTGGCTTGCTAATACAAAGGATATATATGAAAAACCCACAATTAAAATCATACAGAATGGTAAAAAACTGAACACTTTCCCCCCTAAGATGGGAAACAAGACTAGAATGCTGTCTGTCACCATGGTTATTTAACAATGTAATGAAAGTTCTAGCCAGAGCAATTAGGCAAGAAGAATAAATAAGACTTGGAAAGTGAGGTTAAAACTTTCCCTATTTGCAGATGACTTGATCCTATATATAGAAAATTCTTTTTAAAAAATCCATATCAAAGCTACTAGAGCTTATGAATTCAGGAAAGTGGTAGGGTATAAGATCATGCACACACACACACACGATGTTTCTATACGCTAGTAATGAATAACCTGCAGAGGAAATCCAGAAATCAATTCCTTTTCCAATAGCAACTTAAAGAATAAATTATCTAGGAATAAACTTAACCAAATATGTAAGTTATATGACATATATGACATATAAGGCCTTATATGTCAAACACTTAGAAAACATTGGCTGAAAGGAATTATAGAAGACCTAAATAAATGGAAACTTGTTCATAAATTGGAATATTAAATATTGTCAGTTCTACACAAAACTATATATAGATTCAGTGGAATCCCAATCAAAATTCCAACAGCCTTTGTAGAAATGAAAAAGTCAGCCATCAAATTCATATGGAAAGGTAAGGGAACCCAAATAGCTAAAACTATTTTGAAAAAGAAAAACAAAGTTGGAGGACAAACAGTTTCTGATTTTAAAATTTATTACAGAGCTATAGTAATCAAAACAGCATGGTACTGGTACAAGTACATATGACCAATGGAATCAAATTGAGAGTTTAGAAATAAACCCTCACACTTATGGCCAGTTTTCATAAGTGTACCAATTCCATTCAATGAAGAAAGAATAGTCTCTTCTACCTGGGAATCTATATGCAAAAGAATGAAGGTGAACCCCTATCTTATACCATATATAAAAATTAACTAATTAGATCAAAGGCCTAAATATGAGTACTAAAGATATAAAACTTCTAGAAGAAAACATAGGGAAACATCTTTAGGACACTGTGTTAAGCAATAGTTTTGTGTTTTGTTTTGTTTTTATCCCCTGCCCCCCTCATTGTTGAGGATAACTTTCTGCTCTTTGTGTCCATATGCTGTGTGCTCTGTGGTTGCTTGTCTTGTCTTTAGGAGGCACCGGGAACTGAACCCAGGACCTCCCATGTGGAATAGAGGTGCTCAATCACCTGAGTCACCTCAGCTCCCTAGCTTCTTAGCTTTACACCAAATGAATGAGGTAAAAGAAAAAATGAGAAATGGACTTTGTCAAAATTTTAAAACTTTGATGCATGAAAGGCCTCTATCAAAAAAGTGAATAGGTAATCTACATAATGGGAGAAAATATTGGGAAACCATATATATGGTAAGGGTTTAATATGCAGAATATATAAAGAAATCCTAAAACTCAACAACAGAAAGACAACACAATTTAAAAATGGGCAAAAATTTGAATAGACATTTCTTCCAAAAAAATACACAAATGGCCAATAAACACATGAGCATCTTTTCAGCATCATTAGCCATTAGGCAAATGCAAATCAAAACCCAATGAGATACCATTTCACACCCACTATAATTGGCTCCTATTAAACAAATGGAAAATAACAAGTGTTATCCAGGATGTGAAAAAAAGAAACCCTTTTTCTATGTTGGTGAGAATGTCAAATGGTGCAGCCAGTGTAGAAAAACAGTTTTGTCAGTTCCTCAGAAAGTTAAATATAGAATTACAATAGGAATGGGGAATTCCATTTCTAGGAATATATCCAAAAGAAGTGAAAGCAAGGGACTAAAACAGATATTTGTACACCACTATCCAAAGCGGCATTATTCACAATTATGAAAAGATGGAGCAACCTAAGTGGCCATCAGCGTATGAATGGTTAAACAATATGTGGCGTATACATACAATGGAATACAATTCATCTGTAAAAAGGAATACCTTTCTGATACATGCTGTAACAGATAAACCAAGTACCCACAGTAAAAAAATAAAAACTGCATAAGCAGAGTTGCGGATATGGGAACTTAGTACTTTTTGCATTTTTTTACAACTGCGGTAGTAAAAAATTTTTTAAAAATTAAAACTAAGAAAACTAGTGTTTGGGTGTAGAATATGAAACTCGACTTCCCAAGCACTATTAGTAATAAGGAAATACTCTACGTGATATATATGAGAATCCTGGAACTTACAGCAGAGTGATGTATAGTCTTATTTTTTAACTTCTTGCATGCCAATTAAATGAATTAATGTTCAAACATATATATGTTGCCAAAGTATAAGTGGATAATATATATCCAGTCATTGCCCTTTGGTATTTGGGTTGCTATTTTAGACCATCACTTTTAGTTACAGTGTCATAGGACTTATCTGTCTAAACCTAATTTTTGGCATAAACATAGAAAAGGAACCTAAGCAGCAATAATAAGGAAAATTTAAATTTATTCTTAAATGATTTTACTTACCTCTTAAAATTTTCACATTTCACTAGAGAATGCAAACTTCCCAAATTGGCATAATTCTTGCTAACCTCTCATTGTTAAGGGTTTACTTTGACTATAATTGAGCAATGTAAATGTAAAGCAATAATTAGAAGTCAAATAAAAAATGAAATAAATGATTTTATACATTTTTCTCTCATTGTGGAGCAGAGTGATTGTTAGTAATATAGATAGATAGCTTCTCTTTTGGGACATCTAATCCTGCTGCATTGAGAACATTTATTCAAATTGATCATTATTTTATTGATTTCATGGGTTGCCACAACAAAGGAGTGTTGTTAGGGAATTCTGGATAAGCTTCTTTGTGGCCCAGTGAAGTTAAAGGCCCTTAAATTTCTTCCCAGCTCTTACATCACACAGTCAAGGTCAGTGCAGTCACTGCCCATTTAAGTCTCAACTCAAAAGTACAATAAGTTTTTAAAAAATAAATATAAATGGAATTAAATAGCTGCTTATTCCCCCTGAAGGGCATGTACTGTAGTTGTGCAGTGTGTTAGAGGAGCCTGAAGAGCAGGATTGTCTCCACAGCAGGATCCACCACAGTAACAGGAGTGACTGCTGAGGAATGTTCCTAAGACTGTGCTATATGCTTTTTATACCCAGCCCAGTTCATCACTTCCCAAGAAGCATTAGAAGCTTTAATCTTCAAACTAATAACTGTTTCTTGCTTGGAGTCCTCTGATGGATTTCAGTGGGCTCAAAGTGTAGTTAACTTCCCCTTCGGTAGTCATAGATAAATTTGATAATTCTGCTGACTTTAACTGAAAGGGACTTTATTTTTTTTTGAAATGTTGAAGGGGTTATTTGGGAATTTTCCATTTTATGAAGATTTACTTTAGCTTGCACATCTTGACATAAAATTTAACACAAGTATTATTCTCATTTATTTTGTAAAAATACTTATGGGCTATTTTATTTGGTCTTGTAGACATATTAAGAACTGTAAATTGGATTTTCACTCTGATACCTTGTAAGGTGTCAGCATATGCTTAAGCTTTGATAAAGTTTGTTTTCTTTTAGTTCTATAGGGGATTTATTTGGAATTTTGCTTTTAATCTTGTAGCACCCACAAATCCAGAAGAAATCTCAGTATATCAAATACCTTTGTTGTGATGATGTGAGAACCCTGCATCAGTGGGTCAATGGTATCCGCATTGCAAAGGTAGGCTTTCTTTTGGTTTGATGACAGATTACTGAGGTGTTTGATGATGTAGCCTTGATTGTCACAGGATGATCATCCTTGTTTAATATGTTTGAAACTTAGTTTATTTTCAAGATTATTGTTTCTTGTTCCTGATTTTGCCAGTATATAGTTTTTCTCATGCCTAAATTCCATGGTTTCATTGTTGTCTTTTTTCCTTGATGATGAGTAACAATTGATATCTTTGGAATAAGAGTGCTAGTACAGCTTGGATAGCATGATAGTGGTTTATTTTGGCTTAGGAGAATGCATTATAGGATTTTTATATTAACAGTTCAGCATAAACAAATTAAATTTTTTAAAAATTAAATTGTTTTAGGTAATGAGCATTTACCTACCAGATTTTGGACAGTATTATTGAATAGTGCTGAGAAGCTGGCTCTGGGTTAAGTATTTGGGGGTAGATGGATAGGGGGATACATTTATAATATAATGAACACAGTCAGAATCGAGTATTGACTTATGGTCACATTTCAACTTCTTGCTGCCCTTCTAAAAATTAGGAAAAAATAAGAATAGAGTACAATTCACTGTTATTAAATAACTTTTAAAATGTTATGGGTATTAATTTTAATACAAATCATGAACCAGTAAATAGAAATGTGTCCTGCTTTCCCATGTAATCATTCTGTACCATACCCAGTAAAGTTCAGATGTCATCATTTACTGCCTTCTATTTAGTATGGGAAACAGCTCTATATGAACTATCAAGAAGCCTTGAAGAGGACAGAGACAGTTTATGATTGGACTTCCTTATCCAGCTCCAGCATTAAATCAGGATCCAGTTCTTCCAGCATCCCAGGTAGTTCAAAATGCCTCAAAGCACTATTTTAATACCAATGTGAAGGTTCCATAGAGACTAATAGCAGACTTGGTTATTCAGCTTAATTCTTAAATCCAAAGCCATATCTAATTTCCAAATTATAATCAATAGATGCTTTATCATTTGTTAGAATATCATGGACTAGTTCATGAATGTATTTGAAATGGAAAACCAGTGTGTAGACACCTAAAACCAGGTTATTCAAACGTCACATACACTCTGAAAATGCATACTTTGGGAGTAAAAGTTACTTGGAGAGAGTCTCTGGAATCCATGATGAAACTGCCCCCTCTCCACAGGTTTCCAGACAATAGCTATAACTAGTCCAGTATCATAGTTATAGCTGATTAATGAAATTTTGTAAAGTTTTTACAGGAAATCACTAGTACTGCTGGTCATTTTCAAATTTCCACATCCTTTAAGCAATTAGCTGTGACCACATCATAATATAAATGTTTGTTTGCCTTCAAAATGCTCCATGAATGATATCCATGTCATCTAAAAGCAGAATTATAGAACCTGTTCTGGCATTTCATGTTATAGAAGTATTTAATATTAAGAAATAATTACTTTAGAAAGTATTTGATTAGAAAGCTGTATGACTTGTTTTCATTTCTAAACTATTCAGTAAAAATAAACTTAGAATTTGTATATACACAGATTAGTATATATAAATATATTTCCTTGCTCTGTCCACTGAGAGTGCTAAAAGCAATGTCATCCCAATAGCAATGAGCACACCCAGCATCCAGATCTTGGTTTCTAATACCATTCACCAATAAAAGGAACCAGGGATCCTTGGGGAATTGGCTGATTCTAGTGCTAGGGGAGGTAGTATACTAGATAAAGCTGAAACATCTCGTAATGCTCAAGAAACCACAACAGTGATGTCAGAGAGAGACAGGTGCTAACCTGAAAGAGCTCCCAATGGCCAAAGCTGGAACAATTTGAGCAATAATTTAAATAATATAGTAATAGGTTATAATCTAAGTATAAAATAAATATCCATGTGTCCATACTGGTATATAAATAAATTACTGAATAATTAAATGGTGAAAAAGAAATCTGTACTGCAGATTTTCAAATAATTTATGTAGATACTCTGCCCTTAAGGAGGTGCATCTTAACTCTTTACCCCCTTAAGTATGGGCTGCACATAGTGACTTGCTTTCAAAGAGTACTTGCTTTTCCAAAGAGAAAAGAGCAGCAAAGGATAACTTCTTGTCAGTGGAGTAAACTGACAAAACACTACTTGAGCCAAGTGATCAAGGTCAACATCACAGTAATAAGTCATATTAATACCTTTGATATAATGTAATGGGAATGGCATTTTACCTCTGTGGTCTTTCCTGTCCAAAACTTTTAATCTCCCTCTAATCAAGGGAAAAAAAAAAACATCATACAAACCCAAATTGAGAGATGTTCTAAAATATGCCTGACCCCAGGGCTCCTCAAAACTGTCAAGTCATCAAAAATAAGGGAAAGCCTGAGAAACTGTCGTGGTCTAGAGGTGGCTAACAAGACATAACAATTAAGTGTAATGTGGTAGCTTGGGTGGAATTTTGGAGCAGAAAGGGGACTTTAAGGGAAAACAAGTGAAATCCAAATAAAGTGTGGAGTTTAGTTAATAGTAATGTTACCAATGTTGGTTCCTTCATTGTGACAAATGTACCATAGTAATAGCAGATATTGATGATAGGAGAAACTGGGTGAGGGGTATGCAGAAATGTTCTGTACTGTCTTTGTAACTTTTCTGTAGTTCTAACACTATTCTAAAATTAAAAGTTTACAAAAATGGGGAGAGGGGGGACTTAGAGGACGTAGATTAGGAGAGTAGCAAGTAGGACTTTAGAAAAAAAAATTAAGGGAAAGAAAATTGAAGGGAAGAAAAGATGAATAATATTTTTAAAATTTAAATTCAGGTGCTTCCACATACTTGATGAGGTGGTGTGGTGCATTTTCCTACTCCAACATCATTCATATATGCTGTATATGAATGTGAAGGGCAGGTTTTTTCATGTAAATCATAAAGTGAATATATACTAATGCTGATGTGATCTCAAGAATTTATATGGTCCAGCCTCTTGACACCTTATAGTCTGCTATCCTAAATATTAAGTTGGGATGATAAATGAGGCTAGTGGAGTTTCCACTTTAAGAAAACTAGCTAGTGAGAATCAAGAAAGAAGAAAATAGGAAGGAGATTTTATCTTACCTTGTTTACATTTTTGCCCTGAAGAGAGTGTCTTAACTTTATGCAATTAAAAGGAAAGGAGCAATCATGTTCTGAATTCATAAATTAGAACTTTGGAATGCCTTGGAGCAGAGTTATTAAAAAGACTGATTCCCAAGGTATTGAAGACATGGTAGGAAAAAAAGTCACTCCTTTTACTGATGGTTCCTTAATTCTCTTATTTACTGGGAATTGATTTTTTGCAAGCCAGCTTGTCAGGGTACCAGTAATGCTATGTGACTTTCTTACTGTTGTTATCAGTCTCTCATGGTGAGCAGTTTAAAAGGAATCTAAGATTTCCTATTAACCTTAAGATAAGGGAAGTTTGTCATGGAAAATACTGGCTGCCTGTATGAAATGATTTGAGTAAAATTTACTCATTTGCTCTTCTGCATAGCATTTGACCTTGTGAAAAAGATCTGTCTAAACACACATATTCATGCTGTCAGAATACTGACCTATTTTACCGTATTGTTTAAACAGAGTCTCAGTCAAATCACTCTAATCAGTCTGATAGTGGGGTTTCTGACACCCAGCCAACAGGACATATTCGTTCCCAGAGCATTGTGAGCTCTGTCTTCTCTGAAGCCTGGAAACGAGGCACTCAGTTAGAAGAGTCCAGCAAGGTAATATGCATTTGTTTTCATTTATATGGAGACATCTGTGGTATTCCATGCTTTTAACTTGAGGTTCTGTATTATTTACTAGGAATCCTTTTTTCACCCTGTTTGAGTCTTTTTTTCTCAGATCTTCAGTCTTCCTAATTGTATTGGGTGAAAAGATTTCAGAAAGACCTGCTGATTTGACCTTCTCTCAGAAATGGATATTTACACATTGGCTGTAATGATCTAAAATCTCAAAACAAAACAAAAACCCTGGCATTAGCTTAACTCCTTTATCAGTATCTCAGAATGTTGTTAACACTTCTCTCTGTTCTCCCATTAGTTTGGATGGAGCAATACCGTTTGGTGTTAAGCCTCTCATTTTCAGAGTGGCTGCTTACAGTTATTTATTTCTCTATTAACTTCATTTATTCAAACTCATTCCTTATCTTTGATACTTTTTGGCATTTATCTGCTTATTGATGAATTTTCTGTAGTCATAGATTACATGGAAGACTAAATTCAAATCAGTCCCCTTACAGTTTTACATTCCTGAGAATTGTATAGTAGATTGTCCAGCAATACTGAAGGGCATGTATAATTACTGAGAGATTATTTACAAAAATAGAGAGGTTCTTTAGCTTAAGTTAAAAGGTGCAACACATTCCTCTAGCAAAGTGCCTCTGCAATTCTGTAGGCAAGGGCGTTTCCTAGGCAGCGTTCACCATTTCAATATGCAAGAGCTACTTCCATCACTGAGGAACCAGTGGCACACCTGCCTGATGATTGTTTATTTATCCAGTTGTCATTCTTTTTTTTGTGTGGTTCTTTTGGTTTGAATTACTTGCTAAGTATTTTCACCAATGAGAAGTAAATGGATATTTCTCCTCAATTTATTCCTTAATTTGCAGAAACTAGAAGAGGAATAAGTAGCCCAGTGTGGGGGTGGAGCACTTTCCCTCAGAAATGAATATTTGAGAATTGGTTTTAATGACCTAAATTCTCAAAGTGCTGGTAGTTTGTTTAATTTCCTTATCAGAGGCTCAAACTGAAGAAATATTATCACTCTCTTTATCCCCTTAATCAGTTCGGATGGAGAATCACCGTTTGGTGCTAATACTCTACTTATGTACCAGAGAAACTGGTTTATATAATTCAAATGTCTAAAGAAAAACCTTGGCCTTATGAAATTATTGATGGTATGATCTGTGTGCATTTTAAATTGTAGGCGTAACCAATTAATATGAATAAGGCCAAGAAAAACAGTGGTCCAAATGCACTGTGATTGAGCAGTGTGAACCCTGCCATGCAGCAGTGAAAATTTGTTTTGAGACTTGATTCCTCTTTGTGTTTCTTCTCCTGTTACCTCGGTCTCAGGTACCAAATGTGAAGGCCAGCACAGCTAAGGGCTACACCCCTGAAGCAGCCAAGACAGGGTCAAGTTAAGGTCAGGGGCTGTTCTTTGGGAAACACATTAACCTGGGTGACTCCTATAATAACCAAATCTTACAAACTAACACCATTACTGTGATATGTAATTTTTTAAAATGTGTGTGTCCTGGTGGGCAAGAGAATTCAGCCCTATAATGAACCTCGTCTACTAACCTAAGCATCCTCAGTGCTAATTAGAAGCCATTCATAATTTAATACAAATGTTTTATCTTGGATCCTTACAGTTTATTTAAAAAGCCTAAAAGATGTCCCCAAAGTTATTAAACAGAGGACGGAAAAACCAAGGGTCCTTCCCTTCCTCTTATCAGAAGTCCTTGGACCACATTCATGCATTCAAGCTCCATGAATAAATGACCTGATGTGGTAATGTTCGGCATTGCCCAAGAGGTTTCCAGGTGGTTTGGTCAGCAGGTTGTTGTATCATTTCTTGATACATTTCCTTTACTCTAGCCTTGCAAAGTTTCCTCTCAGATTCTTCTGGCTTTTTCTGTATGATATTTTTATGTTCTTTTCTGTAATGATTATGAAGTATTTCTTTAGGTATTTTCCAGTAAAACAAATGTAAAGACTGTCCCCCCTTTACCTGCATTGCTGGACATCTGTGCATGTTGGATGCAAGTGCTCACACAAACACGAGTGTGCGTGTCAAGTTTGTTCATTCCTGTGTAACTGTGCACGCCTGCTGAACATTTTCATACTCTCACGTGTCAGCTTACTAGCATCAAAAAGCCATCCTCATTCATCAAGAGGCCCTCCACCCGCACTCCTAAACAGAATTATGGCATCTGCTTGATGTGGATGCAGTCATGGACAGAGAGGTGCACGTAAGCCATCACATCTTCCCCTTTGTCCGAGTCCAGGAGGTGTCTAGTGCTTAGAAGTGCCCCAGAGAGGGTTCTGTTCAGGACAGGTTGTATGAAAGTTACTCAGCCAGAGGTCAGAAATATATCCTGTCAGATTGCTTTTGCAATAGGAAATTTTTCCTAGGTTGTTAGGAAGTTTAGCTATTTTGGCATATTGTTGAGTAAAACAAATTTTCTCTGTCCTTGCCCAGGAAGTCAAGTTTTAGCCTCCTGATGTTATCCAACTTGAGGATCCCCACTGCTGCATCCTTTTCATGCATGTCCTAGACTCCTTGCTTTTTAGAATTCCACAGTCAAAGCTCACCTCTGTAACATTTTGTTTTGTTTTTCTCTTTCCCATCCCCCCTTTTATACTTTAGGCCCGAATGGAATCTATGAACCGACCCTACACTTCACTTATGCCCCCTTTATCCCCACAACCTAAGATAGTCACCCCCTACACTGCTTCACAGCCTTCACCACCTCTGCCTCCACCTCCTCCCCCACCTCCTCCCCCCCCACCGCCTCCGCCTCCACCTCCTCCTCCTCTACCCAGCCAATCTGCACCGTCTTCGGGCTCAGCAGCCCCAATGTTCGTCAAGTATAGCACAATAACAAGGCTGCAGAACGCTTCTCAGCATTCAGGACCCTTATTTAAGCCTCTGCCACCTGCAGTGATGCAGCCTCTGCCCTCTGCCTCACAGTCAGTAAAGCCTCAGATCCTAGTGCCCCCCAGTGGAATTGTTCCACCACCTCCTCCTCCCCCTCCACCCCCTACCCCCGGCTCCGCCATGGCCCAGCTGAAACCAGCACCATGTGCCTCATCCATTCCACAGTTCAGCCCCCCACCTCCACCACTGAAGATTCATCAAGTTCAGCATGTTATTCAAGCGGCTCCTCCAACACCGCCACCACTTCCTCCCATCCCTGCACCCCTGCCTCCCCAAGCTCCCCCTAAACCCCTTATGACCATCCCTCCACCAACCAGCACCAGGACTGGACCACCCATTGTGACACAAGCTGCAGCACCTACACCTATTCCTCCTATCCCCCCAGCAAAAAAACAGCCAGCTTTTCCTGTTTCTCACATCCCTCCCTCTCCCCCTGCTCCTCCTAGTCCAGTCCCCCCACCCACGTTGCCCAAACAACAGAGCTTCTGTGTAAAACCGCCTCCTTCTCCACAGTCGCCTTTGCCCTCAGTTGTGAAGCAGATAGCCAGCCAGTTTCCTCCCCCTCCAACCCCTCCTCCCTTGGAATCTCAGCCCTTAAAGCCCACCCCAGCCAGTGTAGCCCCTCAGTCTCCTCCCGCTGTGAAAGCAAAACCCAAATGGCAGCCCAGCTCGATTCCTGTCCCTTCTCCAGATTTCCCTCCTCCTCCTCCTGAAAGCAGCCTGGCGTTTCCTCCACCACCACCAGCACCAGCACCAGCCCCACCACCACCACCAGCTCTACCCACAGCTTCTCCTACACCTGACAAAAGTGGATCTCCAGGCAAAAAGACCAGTAAGACATCCAGCCCTGGAGGAAAGAAACCACCCCCAACCCCACAGCGTAACTCCAGCATTAAATCCAGCAGTTGTCCAGAGCACCCTGAGCCTAAGAGACCCTCAATAGACAGTTTGGTCAGCAAGTTTGCACCGCCAGCAGAACCTTCGGGTTCTCCTGGCAAGGAGACACCAACACCTCCTGCAGCACCCCCCAAACCTGGAAAACTAAATCTTTCTGGAGTTAACTTTCCCAGTGTTCTCCAACAAGGGTGTGTATCAGCAAAAGCATCTGTTCTGAGTGGGCATGGAAAGGACTCTGCAGTAGAATTTCCCTCTCCTCCTTCTGATTCTGACTTTCCACCACCTCCACCGGAAACAGAGCTTCCTCTGCCACCCATAGAAATTCCAGAAGTGTTCTCAGGAAGCACCTCTCCAAAAGTGGCAGTTGTTAATCCTCAACCACAGCCATGGTCCAAAACGTCAGTGAAGAAAGCCCCACCACCCACACGACCCAAACGGAATGACAGCACCCGTCTCACACAAGTCGAAATCTCTGAGCAGCCAACGATGGCAACAGTTGTGCCACAAGTGCCCACCTCTCCCAAATCAAGCCTTAGTGTCCAGCCTGGATTCCTGGCTGACCTCAACAGGACACTACAACGGAAGTCCATCAGCCGGCATGGCTCACTCTCCTCCTCCCACATGTCCAGAGCAGAACCCACAGCCACCATGGATGACATGGCATTGCCCCCACCACCCCCTGAACTACTTTCTGATCAACAGAAGGCTGGTTATGGAAGTTGTCATGTATCAGGCTATGCAACATTGCGGAGAGGACCCCCTCCTGCTCCCCCCAAAAGAGACCAGAACACCAAGCTCTCGAGAGACTGGTAGCTAACATAGGACTTCTGGTTTATGTTATCTGTAATCAGTTCACCTGGTTATCTCTGAATTTGGTGTTCAGAGTTTCCTGGTATGATGGTGTTATCCAGGTGGTGTCCAGCTGTCTGTATGTGTGTGCACACACGTTCTTGTACACACATAGCTATATATATATTTGTGCGTGTGTGTGTGGCTGAGAGTGATTCTATTTATTCCTTTTCTCTCCTAATCTGAAGGTGGGTTTTATGTGTTTTGGGTAGAAGAGGCATGGAAGGGGATGTGAGACCTGTCCCTTATGATTTATCATGTGGATCGGACCAAAAACTTCTGATTACTTATTTAGAAGGTATTTTGTGTGTCTGTCCATGTGCAGCCTATATCTGCATGTTGTATATTATATATTAATGAATAGATGTATAATGTGCTGTTTTCTCAGTTTGAGAAGACAACCAGAATGTTTGGTCTATCTGTGGGGCTTTGCTGTTCATTTTTTCCCCAGTTAGGACTGCTTGACTGACATTTCATTATTCTACGTAAGCGGGCACTTTAAAATCAGGAAACTCCTTAGCTTCACAGAACGGGTAAATATTGCAGTATGGGGAAACTTTCACAGATAGTTATCTGTTGTGGTTTTGCATAGAAAATAAAGTTATATTCTAACTAAACCATTCTAGTTGTGGTGCTACTGAATGATCCCACCCAAATCTAGAATGTGGAATAAATTTTGTTACAGGTAAGCTATTTGCCTACAGTACATGGAACATTTAGGCAAAAGAAACATGGATAGTTCCTTTTTAGTATTTGAATCCTTTTCATGAGCTTTTTGAAGTTTCTTAAGTTTGGCTTGATGATCTTTGATTTTGTAAGAGAATGTCAAACACAATGCCCCAGTAATTCTTTGTCCCTATATGTCTTCAGGTCACCAGTTAACCTTCTTACAGTGTGTGCTTTAGGTAGATGTGTATAGTAGATGTTTGTAGAAAATTGGTATATAAACTATATACATCTTGTGCCAATATGGTGCATCATTAAGAAAAGCAGTATCACCTTCTGAAATGCCTGTTTTTCTTACATATTACTTTGTAGAAGGGATGGGTGATCACGTAAGAGAATAAAACTGGCCCCTGTGTAGGTCTCAACAGTTAGGTTGTATAAGTTTTAAACATGCAAAAAAAATCCATTTGAGTATGGGACTGTCAGAGAGAGGGAAGAAAATAAAAATGAAGTTTTTGACAAGTTTTGCCCCCAGCTTTTGGAGCACATTAGGATCCTTACTTGTAGAGCCTGCTTATAGAGATGTGCCCAGGTAACCATTTGTTCTGGTGGGGTGGTATAGCCCTAGTACAGTGACATTACATATTGTGCATGTGCAACTTTGTATAATAGGAAATCATTGCTATGACAGAACTCACACTATATTTCTATATGCCCTTTTAAAAATGTGTTTTCTTTGGTATATGAGAGAAATACGTATTGGTCTCACCAATTTATGATAATAGATTGGCCATTGAGAATAAAATGCAGTCTTAGAGCTTTTAAACAGGGAATAAAAGCCAGCCATCTCAACTATCATAAATGAAATGGGGTAGAAATGGTAAATAATTCAAGAATAAGAGAAAATTGTACTTTGTACATAGGATGGCACTATAACCCACTGTCCAAGAAAGTATTGTCATTAAAGAGAAAGAATAGGTAGCACCTGTCCATTGCCACATCTCCAGTGTCTCCTGGATAGTTTGATATACTCATGTAGTTATGGAGTAATAAGCATACACACAATTGTGCATTTTAAAGCCCTGCTTCTTTAAAAGACACACTTTGATATCGTTTAAATTGTTCAGTTTTGTATGCTTGATATTCTTGTGCTTTTCAAGTGACCTTTAATGCATCTGCAGTGTTAAGCATGCACAGCAAGGCTGAGTAATGTTTTTGAGTACAGGTTGCCGTGCTCCGTTGTGACTCATGAATAAATAATTTCCCGTAGTCTTCTGCCTGCAGCTTTATAGTCTGAGGATCATCTTTATTTGTGAGGCAAGAGTTTTACTAAGAAGAGGAATCCAGTTATCTAAATATTTACCACTAGGTGTTTTTGTTGTTGTTTTTTTTGTTATTTTGGTTGTAGTCTTTTTTTATATGATACTGGACTTCAACTTTCCTTGAGGATAAAAAAATGTACCCTTACTCCTACCACCTTTTTTCTCCCATGATTTGAGCTCCAAGTCACAGCCTTTGTTTTTTTCATTCAGTGTGGGAATTCCTGGGATTTCTTGCTTGTTTCAATCTGGGGAGCCATCCTGAAGCAATGCTTCAGTTCAGATACCCTTTGAGTACTAGTAGACACTAAGAAGAGAGCACCATGTGCAGAGCCAAAGGTGGTACAATGTAATTTTTTTACCCCTTATCCAATGGTTTGTCTGACAACAGCCTGCTTTATCCTTTTACACTTCTCCAAAGATGAAAATAGCTATTATTTTTTTTGCTTCCTTCTGTATGAAACAACTGAATCAGAAAACCAAAATGATGGCTTTTGATTTTAATTCTATTGTTTGCTCCCTGGGAGGTTTTTTTTGGTTTTGTTTTTAAATTAAAATTTTTGTTGTTATTGTTGGGATGTAGTTTTTTGTTTTGGTTTGAGACCTCTCTATATTTTTGTAACTGTTCCTTTTTCTCTGGTGCATTTTCATAGAAAGTTCATAGAAAACACCTACTGCCACTAGTACTTTGCCTTCTTTAACTGCCTTGTGCTCAGCAGCTCCAACCCAGCACGGCCCCTTCAGGTCCAGGGAGGAAATCTAAACATTGACTTAACTGTACTGAAAAATAAACAGTATGGATGACATCCTACTGCTACTGAGGGCAGTACAAACAGGTGCCTTTTAGAGGTAATTAGTTGCTTAGCACCATTAATTTTTACTACAGATAATTTCAAAAGTTGGATCATCCTGTGCTTAAAGTTTTAGCATCAGCTCTGAAAGGCTACCAAATCTATTCTGTTAATAAAACAACTTAAGGTTCATAGGTACTAATTTAAATATCTTAAACTATTCTGTATTGAAATTTTACCAACTTGGCTTTTCCTATGTAGAGGTAAAGTAAACAAATGATTTTTATCCTTAGCTGCTAAAATTCTCACTTGGGAAAAGTAACTGTTCTTGACGTTTTACAGATACCTATTAACTGTAAATCAAATTTTTTAATTATTGGGGCTTTTTAAAGTGTAAAAGCATGTTGAAAACTATTTTCATCAGAAACTTTCAAACCAAGTCATGTAGAGATGATGGCCTCTTACAGTCCTCTAAAATTAAGGTGCTAGTGCCCACTAAAGGAAAGGCATTACTTTATGAAGAGTAGTGAACTGTTTTGGAAGTTCTCGCTCCATGATTGTCACTGGAAACAGTGCTGAATTTATCAGGAAAGTTTGTGTAAACAATATTTGGGAATTGTGAATAATAATTCCAGTAGAGTGGCCACTCTGAAGTCAAGGTAAATAGGAGCTGTCCATGCAATTCAAGTTTCAAAAACTGCTTTCATGGGAGAATTCAGCTGCTCAAAAGCTTGTGTCAAGGATGTAAGCTTATAAATTAGCCTGAAAAAAATGTCAAGTTGTTGGTGTTGGTTGGTTTGAATCAACTATCAGGTCAACGAAACCCTTTGTCACCTTTTTCCCTAAGGTAAAAACAACTTTGTTAAAAACACAAGGTGATTTTAAAGGAAGGCTTCCTCTTATGCCTGTTAAAAGCTAAAAATAAAAACTGTTATAATCCCATATATTTTATTCAAGTTTAGACCAGTTAAATCTGTATGATTTATATGAATATTAGGTGTGGTGCTTTAAATAAAAAAGGTATATTTGGATTTATACACAGTGAGAGGATGTATATTTCTAAAAAATCTGTTTAGGTTGCAAGTACCTTTTGGAACTTTGATTTTTTGCTTTATACACTTTCCATAATTTTATAGGGTATCCCTAACCCTTTATGAATATGTGACCTCTCAATGAAGTTTGAGATTTGATCCAAAGAGAGATGCAGGTAGAACAGAATTAAATATCTCACTATCATATAAGATTTTATTTTCCTTTTAAAATTCAGTGTCAAGAATAACATTTCTACATTTACCAGCCTATCCCTCAAACAAATCCAAGTGCTCAGTTCTTATTGTGCCCTTGAAAAGTCTATATGTAAAAGACATCTGAAGCACAGCTGTAGAATAATAATAAAAATAAAACAACATACTGGATAAACACTTGAAGCGAAAATATAATTGGTTTGTTCTTTGATTGAGGTAATTTAGTAAACAATATTTGCTCTACTTCCCAGTGCCTTGACCTCTTTTGGAGGAATAGTATATAAGGAAAAATCAAACAAACTTAGAGGTGCTAATAAAAGAGAAGGAAGGTGAGTATTTCATAATTTGGGCAGAAATAGAAAAAGTGACATCTCACCAGAGATGGGCTTCATCTATCTAATGGAGTCTCGCTGCTCTCTACCAAAGACATTAAGAAGGGAATTGAGTCAGGTTGATGAATACTGCATACTTAAATGGTGGCTAGGTTCAGATGGTTATTAATACAAGCTCATGATTGTTGAAGCCTCAATTACTACTTCTTAGGCTGTAGAATACAGTTCACAGCACTTAAGGGGGAAAAAAAACCTAATGTTTTAGAAATTGTCCATTGGTAAGTTTATTATTACCTAATACCAAAAACAGCCATCATTCGTGATTCCCCACCTCCTAAATTTTTTCCTCTGTATTTGTAAATAATCCCTCCTAGAAAATAAAGCATTAACTGGAATGTTTCAAATGATTTTGCTTAATTTTACTATAAGCCATTAGTGAACTCCTTTTATAGAGATGTACATTTAAAATAAAATACCATTAGCCTGTGTTAAATGTTGTCAAAACATTGTTTACTGTTTTAAAGGAAAATTGCACATATATTTAATTAGGATTGCTCTTCCTCCCCTTCCTCCCTTCCGCCTCCCTCATTTCTTTAAAAAAGGGAATCAAAGCTCTCACACCAACTTTTTGCTTGTGGGAGCTTTGCCATAAATAGATACAATGTAGAAATATACTTTTTTAAAGCATGAAAAAGAGAAAAGGAAACTCATTATACAGTACCCTATAGAAGACATTATTTAAAAGATTATGCACAGCTTGGTAAAGATTTTTCTCTCAACTTGTTGCTGTTATTTTCTGCATAAATGTATGCTCATTTCATTATGTGCCTTGCTCCCTGATTGTGCAAAGCTATATACATATATGTAGGTATATATATATATATGAGAGATATATTCAGTACTACTGATGTTTTTGTTTTACTGCTGGATTAAATTATTTTCCAAGTTCCTCTTGCTGGTTACTGTTAGTAAACTATTGTAATGGCTAAGGATAGTAGGCATACAGTCAGTGTAAATTTGTTTTTCTGTCACGTTTTTCATTTTGTCCACTTACCTAATCCTTAATAAAAAAAATACATAGATTTCATTTAAACATGGCAACTTTTTGTGTTTATTGGCACTATTAAGAACTTGGTTTTGCTTTTTATGTCAGGGCAACCAAAAAATCGGCTATGCAGTAAGAACAAATTCAGTGTGAAAGTGAACTAGAATTTGTTGTGTTCAGTACGTTAACTTTTAAGAATAGTTTGTACCAACATACAGGGGTGCTTTGGCCAAACATCAGCAATTAAGAAGTGGTAATAGCTTTCTGTTTTTCTTTCTTTACACAAAATACAACTACACCTTATTTAGAAGGGGCTGCTTTTTGTTTGAAGCATTGGAGGCACAATTATGTGTTGGGCTGCCATGCCTAGGTATGCATGCACGTGTGTTCTAATAAGTTTTTCATTTTATTACCAAACTAGGGCAAAAAAAGAAAAGGAAGCTTTCTCCCTTCATTCACCATCTGCTGGTCATACCTAGTTTTGTAAACTGGCAGTGTGTTTTGACTTAAGAAGAGTACCTTGTACAATGAACACAGTCTGCCAAGACAATAGAACCAAAAGTATTTCTCTTCCTACCCCCAATCCACAAAGCATTTCAACCAAATGTGTAATTCCAAAGTAACCCCAAAGAGGTCAACTAAAGAGATAAAAGGAGAATGAACAAAAGATTGGCTAATACTAAACACCCTTGAGATGATTGCTTTCATGTCTAAAATTCCTCCCATTCAAAATATAAAATGTGTTAGCTAGGTATCCCTCAGTTTTCCAATTATTCTTACTCCATGTTACTTAAAGACATCGAAAATATAAAGGCACAGAGGAAATAAGTTGGACTAGGAAAATGGGGAAAAACTGAAGCATTCTTGGGTATCAGAGACAGTACATTGTGCCCATTATTTTTTTCAAATAAGCCATTAGAAAATTCTTTCAGTAGATTAAGGTTGGGCTCTTAGCCAACAAAAGCATAGGCAGGGGGATGCGGATTTGGCTCAATGATAAGAGCATCCACCTACCCCAGGCCCTCCTGACCCGTGTGGTGAGCTGGCCCACGTGTAGTGCTGATGTGCACAAGGAGTGCTGTGCCACACAGGAGTGGCCCACATGTAGGGGAGCCCCATGCACAAGGAGTATGCCCCGTAAGGGGAGCTACCCCATGCAAAACAAAGCACAGCCTGCCCAGGAGTGGCGCCGCACACATGGAGAGCTGATGCAGCAAGATGAAGCAACAGAGACACAGCTTCCCAGTGTTGCTGACAAGAATACAAGCAGAAACAGAAGAACACACACAGCAAATGGACACAGAGAGCAGATAACAAGATGGGGAAAGGGAGAGAAATAAATTTTTAAAAATAAATCCTTAAAAAAATAAAAGCACAGGCAGGGAAATAGATGTGGCTCAAGCAGTTGGGTGCATGCTATCACATGGGAGGTCCTGGGTTCTGTTTTCCATGCCTTAAAAAAAAAAAAAGAAAACAGAGCCAGAACATAGACAATGAGCGCAAAATGGAAGGGGGGTGGCGGGTGGAATCCTTGTTTAAAAAGTACAGGCATTCTAATATTTGGTCTTCCTTGTTTTTTGCTTTTCAGTCAATAGCCAAAGATTTTTATATTTACAGAACTGGGTGTATTGGGGATGGAGTGATTAGGAAGTCTGAGGTTCACTTAAAGCAAAATAGGGATATATATAGTTTGTAGCTGTCTTGGGAGCGGAGGGTAAGATGAAATTCAACATTTTAAAATATTTGAAGTCTTAGACTTAAGAATTAAAAAGCGGTTTCCTAATTTGGATCAACAAGGAAATTGAGAATTCTCCCCCATATACTTAAACCTTGATACCACCTTCAAAAGAAAATAAGTTCCTTATGTAATAAATACATTCACAACACACTTATACATTGTGGGATTTTATTTGGGTTTAATTCGTAGTACACAGCAACAATTCCAAATACTATTTAAAAAATTAAAAAGTGAATGTTTCCCCCACTCATCTGGAGGTGGTTTAATGGCACACACAAGAAATATTACTGGCAACATACTGCTCCCTCAAATTTTTCTGCCTGGTTTTCACTCATTATATATGAACCCTCCCTCTGGGAGCTAAAAGTACAACGGCCAGATCACACATTGTTTACATTCTGTTTTGTAAACTATTTCATTGTTAAGAAAAAGGAGCATGGACAAAAGTATGGTTAAAAACTGCTTTTCCATATAATTCTGAAGTTGCAAAAGACGCTTCCATTTTAATGTGAAAATAAGCTTTTTTTGTTTTTTTGTGGTTTTGTGTTTTTTGTGTGTTTTTTTTTTTTTTTTTTTTTACAAAAAAAAAAACAACAAACCAAGATATTTTAGGAAGGATCAGTTTATACACAGCTAGGCCCTGTCATTTCATTTGTCAATTTTTAAAAAATAATTATGAGATTCTCAAGAAATAGGAAGAAAGATCAGCATAAAGTAATGAGCACAATGCCTCCATTTAGTAACTTTTATAAGGCTCTCAAATAAGGCTGTTATACTGTGCTCCTGCCCATGTTGAAATGACAGAACATTTTTGCTAGATATACCTTATGAAGAAGACCATTTATACTGAGTATTGTTTAAGAAGGGTTAAAATGAAAATTTTTACTAATGATGGGTACACTTAAGTACACTCCTTTAAATAATATAGTCTGAATAATCTGAGGATATTCATCAAAACATGGCATATCTTTTCAAGTATCTTCCTGAAGACATCAAGTAGAACTCTATAAAGAAAAATGCAGCACATTCAATTAAGATAGTTGTAGAGCAGTGGAAGGACCACTGGCTGTCTTCTTATTAACTAGATGTTCATATGAAACAAAACGTCAAATCTCAACTCAATTTCTATGAGTCTAAATCAATCATGGGGGGGAGTGGGGGATAAGGATTATCACTTTAACACCAATCAGGAGTTCCCGGCCAAAGAAAAGGAAAGTGATTCAAAATCATTGTCACCTGCCAATTCTGCGATCAAACCCTTTTCAAAGGCAAAGGTGTGGCCTTCAGTACTCCCATGCTTTCTCCACAAGAGAAGTTAATAAGAGATAAGGATAGTTCATAATGAGGAAAGGATGCCTGCTAAAAGGAAATGGAAACAAAAAGATACAAGTAAGGTATCTACCATCATGTTGATGCCTCCCAAACAAATAAATATTTATCTTCTCCATCAACATAAGGCTGCTAAGGAGCACAGCCACATTACAGACATCAATGTAAGGATGCATAAACAGTAGCAGGAGGAGGAAATAAAGGGGTGGTGAAAATGTCTCACCCAATGATTTCTTAGGATCACAGCAAAAAGTATCAAGCCCTTGCCAATCCTAACTCTTAAGATGCTGGGAACAGCAGGTGCATCTGAGGGTGACAGAAAATCAGATAGCCAAAAGGAAAAAACACTGAACATAACATCTTAACATAATAGCAGGCTCAATCTCTCAGGTCTAGATTTTGACATATTGGCACCATTTATGTTTCTGATGTATTGCCTTGGCCATAAGATCAAAGACAAAGTGTATTTTCAGTCATAGCCCTATGGAATTTCAAATGTTAATACCAAAAACAAAAAAAACCAGACCACTCAGCCATTTTTTTTTCTTTTTAAAAGAAAAAAAGGGAGTAGGCACAGAAGTCAAAAAACATTTCAGGAGGGAAACCATCTCTCCTATTAAATTCCCTCTTTCCTGATAAAATGGTTGTTTACTGGTCAGCAGATTTTAGACTTGGATTATATTTGCTACAACATTAACAGTATGTAGCAAGTAAGAGTTCTACATTCATTTGCAATTCCTAATACTGACCCTTTTGTTTATAGAAAGATAAATGGGGGGAAACTTATGATAAAACAGGAAATACAACCCTCACAGACCATTAATAGCATGCAATCTATAAAATATTACATACATTAAAAGTCTTCAAATACTGTAGGCCTGGCCATCATTACATAGTATCCTTCTAAGACACTATAGAGTTCAAACTGTACAAAAATTAAAAAGATGAAAATCTAACAGGTATTGTTTTTAAAACAAAAATCACACACATATTAGTGTTGAATAATGTAGAACAACATCAGTTGGCCTATGGATTCCCTCTGTTGCAGACCTGCAGTATAAAGGTCTTCACCATGTCTTCTGCACTCCCCAATGCAGCCAAGGTCCAACAGGCAAGCTCCCTTCCTACTGACCACCACAGGTCTGCTTCTTGCACAAGTGTCTTCTCAGCTTCTATAGCTGTGAGCTGTAAGAACTGTTTGTTGGATTTCAAAACACACTTTGCATTATGAATCCACTAAGCCTTCTCAGCAAAAAAAAAAATTTAATGGGAACATCTAATTTCAAAAATGTTTTCCTAGTTACACACCCAGTACTAAGAAGAGACTAACCTATCCAAGTAGTCTAGGTTGGGTCTATAAAAGAGCTAAAGATTCAAAGGATACTGTGGGCCATTACTTTAAGAAAAATGGAATAAGGGATGTGGGGATGACCTAACAGAAGTGTAAACTGGCATATGTATTAGAAGCAAGATAATGAAAGCGAAATCCAAAGTCTTGGAAAATTTTAAAAGTAAAGTAGCTACGGTGCAATGTGTAGGAAAAACCTGTAACTTTAAAACAAATTAAAATGTCTTGACAGGGTCGCATTTAAATGTTCGAGATCTTGTGTTCAAATAACGGATGAGCAAGTGGAATATAAACTTATAACTGCACCATCTGGATCTCCTCATTGTTCGAGTTCCTCTATCATCTGTACTATATCATGTTCAAGGCCTACATTTGAAATGTTAGGAGCTATTTGTCCTTTCAGCACAGCATAGGGAGATTACCTGGCAATGCTCTACTCTGACCAAGTCACAGAGACTGGGAAGAACCCACATTGATACCTGGCCATGAGCTGGTCCATCATCACACATTTAACTTCCTGAACATGCTAAGCCCTCCTGATTTTTTCAGTATTTCTTAAACTGGTAACAGAAGGGATGATTAAAGCAACACTGAGTTTGAAGCTATGATTGTGCAAATGGGAAAAAAAACAAACTTTGTTATTGTTTCTCTCAAAGATGTGTTGATTTTTATCTGTGATTGGATAAATTTTGGCTGATTATAAGATTATTAGAATATAATCTTACCCCACTGTTATATTCTTTGAGACATAAGATTCAAAATCTTACCAAGAGCAGCTACTTCAGAATCCAATCATGCAAAAATCAGGAGAATATTTACCTTTACTAAAACTATGGGAATAAACTCAGCAGGAGGTAACACTGGTCATTAATGATGTTGAGAGCACAGTAGCAAGTTTTTTATTCCCAATGACTATAAAGAAACGTAAAAATAACTGCTATTCTTTATCAAAAAAGACCTAAGTGTTTCTAGAGAAGAAGTAAAGAAAAAGTTGGTCTAACCTCCAAGCTCCTACCCATCAAAACAGCACCTCAGGCAAGGGTTTAGGGTCCCTTCAGAGTGGAATGTTCTACAGTGCAATCTCTTCAGAACCTTAGGAACCTTTGTGTGTAACTTTGCACCCTTACCTCAGCGTAAGAACCAGCCTACCACACTTCACACATCTGGGTACACTGGTCATTAGCAACAATGCAGTCTTATGCAACAGCATATTAAAATCGAATTTGGGCACTTGTTAACTACCCTTGGAATGTTTGGAAACTCACATTTCATCATCCTCATAGTTTGAAAACTGAGAAACATGGAGGGATGCAAGTCAGTTCAGCATTAACTTGTTTGGTGCATTCCAATGCTGAGAGAATATAGAATTTAGAGTGTTAAAGAAATAAGTCATCTGAAATAATTATATAAATGGTTAAATGTGATATTTATATTGATTCTTTTTTCATACAAGTGGAAGAAAGTGTAGGGCTTAAGGTATCCACTCAGCTTTGAGGTTAACCCCTTAGTACAGGCATTGAAGAACATTTAATGCCACAGATTCTACAGGAGGGGAAATACCCAGAGTGTACAGAATTCCTGAGAAAACTCCCAGATTTTTTTCTGAACCAATCAAGATACATATTTAGGTTGTTTTATTTTTTATATACTCAGAAACAGTCACTTCATTTTAATCCAGACAGCTCAACATAGTACATATGATGGCAGAAAGATCCATTTGTTCATACTCAGCTTGCTTTTTTGTTTTTGTTTTAATTCTGGGGGATAAACCAAAAATCATAAGTAGTTTTTAATCATTTGTATCCTTCATTCATTTCACTGGAGAGGAATCCCCAGGGGCTCTGACAATCTGGGAAGACCTGACTATTCCTGTGAGGGAACGATAGCCCTGCTGAGCTTTACTCAGAATAATGCATGATAGACTCAACATAATTCCCAGGAAAGAGCCCAGTCACTCCATTCATCACTCCCTCATACCAACCATCGTCATTCTTCTTGATGACATAAATAATGGCTCCTTCCTGAAAGGATAGCTCATCTTCTTTGTCTTTTGTATAATCATAAATTGCCACAACTACGGGTTAAAAAAAAAAAGGATGTTAAAGAGAAGAATAATCCTTGAAAGACAGAACCAAAAAAGTAAATATTCATCCTTTCCCTACTTCTGCAGCACTCTAACAGACTTTCTAAATACAAAACCAAACACTTTTGTTTTGTTTTCCAACTAATACCACCCAAGTCCATACAATGGAATCCCATTTTCTGGGGAGGTTAGGTTCTAAACTGAGTACAAATAGGAAAAATCACATTTAGTCAAACTTACCCTTCAACAGGCCATGGGAAAGTATCTCACTAAAGACAGATATATACAATCCCAGAATCAGGAAACAGAGCTATTTCTTCAGTTGAGCTTTTGTTTAGACACCATATTGTGTTTTTTTAAAATGTGCATTTCTTTAAACATTAGAATTATACAAGTATATTGAGATATACTATGAGGCATGTAAAAGTGACACAAACTAAGGGAATAGCAGATTTACAACTCCTTTCTCATACTTTTGGAGCTGATGCCTATTTTCTGAGTAGAATGCTCCACACTTTAAGGATTTTTTTTTTTTTTTTCTTTTCCTTTACAGGATTGATTGAATTCCCGCAAGCTCAATGCATGAATGATGGGAGTCCACTATATGCATATTCTTTTAAAACACATACTGTATTACATTACCAATTAAACAATAACAGTGGCAGTATTACAAAAATCAATGGACCTATAAACTTTCTGTAGATTTTACTGCTAAAATAACTTGGTAACTGGAACTTTTTAACAATATCTCAGATAATCTCTGATTCCTAAGAAATACATCTGCCTCAAATTTAGGTAATTTGGGATATTCTATGATTTACTCAAATCCCCTTGGAAGAATTCTTTTTGTTCCAACCATTTCATCTCCAGGACCTTTTTCATCCTACTCAGAATTTCATCCAATGAAATCTCCACCTATCCATTATTCTGAGAAACACATAATGACTTTGTTAGTTTATGGCAGCCTTACTCTTAGAAAAAGGAATCACAACAGGCACTTGTGATATAATGCAACTTGCCCTAGTTAGAGGAAAAAATTTTTTCTGGCCTGCTTTACTAAAACTAAAATGGTTCCCTTAAGCTCTGAATACTTCCTATTATGGTGATATGATTAAGCATTCCAGAAGATACTTTAGAGGGGCCTAGAAGTATTAAAGATATATTTCTCAAAATATAACTATCCAAAAACAAACAACTTTTTAAAGAGTTTAGTACTTCTACTAGTCAACCTTATATTTTCTAGCCTTTTTTTTTTTTTCAGGAAAGACAACCTTCATGGTACTTAGAGAAATACAAAGACATTGAAAAGTAATTTAGGGAACAATATAAAGGCTGCTTCAACAACCAGAGTTTAGCAGAAACATTAAACTCTCCTTGCATCTGTTTTCCCTATGTAAACATAGAGAAAGGATTAGATAGAATTTATATGTGACTCCAGAGACTCTGTTTACAATTGTACAGAGATCAGAACTTTGACAACTGCTAGACATTTTATCTTTGTCAAAATTAATAATCACTATTATGAAATTAAGTCTACTTTTATCTTAAAAATGTGCTTTTAAAAACCATTAAAAGGCTCATTTTCACTCCAGGGACAGACATACACCAGTGATTTTTTCATTTAATTCTTTAAAGGATCACTTTAAAAAAAAAAAAAAAAAAGATTTATTTATCCCCTCCCCCCCCCCCCCCCCCCCGTTGTCTGTTCTCTGTGTCTATTTGCTGCGTCTTCTTTGTCTGCTTCTGTTGTGGTCAGCAGCACAGGAATCTGTGTTTCTTTTTGTTGCGTCATCTTGTGTCAGCTCTCTGTGTGGGCGGTGCCATTCTTAAGCAGGCTCAACTTTCTTTCCCGCTGGGTGGCTCTCCTTATGGGGTGCACTCCTTGCGCGTGGGGCTCCCCTACGCAGGGGACACCCTGCGTAGCACGGCACTCCTTACACGTATCAGCACTGCGCATGGGCCAGCTCCACACGGGTCAAGAAGGCCCAGCGTTTGAACCGTGGACCTCCCATGTGGTAGACGGACGCCCTAACCACTGGGCCAAGTCCGCTTCCCTAAAGGATCACTTTTGAAAAAGCAAGCTATTCATCAAAAGGAAAATAGAGTTGATTTAGTACAAGAGACATCAAAATAACTCCAAGATGTATATTAAGTATGAATATCTTACTCTGTTTCCCCAATATTCAAAATATTTAGTTGGTGTTGAGAAATATAAAATTTGTCTAAATCTTAGCCAGGAAAAATGGTTTTGGCAATAGGGAGAGGGAGGAAAGGCTACTAAATATTTTACAGTTACGCATATATTTCAAATATATCAAAAATCACATGAGAAAAAACTTTTAAAGAAAATGCTAAGTATTTGGTTTTACCAAAATACTTGATTTTTTACCAATATGCAATTGGTAGAAAAGAGAAGGATTAATGGTACCTACACATTGGTTTTCTCAGCATTCATGCTAAAGTTAATTTATCCCCAAGTACTTTATATCTTTGATGCAACTGCAAAAGATACTGTTTTGTAAATTTCAATTTTCAATTTTTGTTACTAGTACATAAAAATACAATTAAGTTTGTGTATTGATTTTGTAGTCTGCTATCTAGCTAATCCTTTTATTTCTACTAGGTTCTTTTGTAGATTCTTTAGGATTTTATAGGATGTGTTCTGCAAATGAAGACTATCTGACTTCTTTCTTTCCAACTTGTGTGCTTTTACTTCTTTTTCTTTCCTTATTGCATTGACTAATACCTCTGATACAATGTTGAATAGAAAAGAGGAGAAAATACATCCTTGGCTTGTTCCTGACTGACCTTAGGGGGTAATATTCAGTCTCTAACATTTAAGTATAATGTTAGCTATTGGTTTTTCATAAGTAACTTTTATTATATCAAAGAAGCTCCCGTCTATCTCTAGATAGCTTAGAACTATACCACAAATGGGCGTTGGAAAACTGGCATACTTTTTTGCATCATCTGAAATGACCCATTTTCTCCCTTAATCTGTGAAGATGGTGAACTACACTGATTTTCAAATGTTAAGCCAACCTTGCATTCTTGGAATAAATTCCATTTGGTCACGATGTGTTACCCTTTATATATATGAATGTTTGTGTGTATAATTTTTTTTTGCTAGATTTGTGTTGCAGAAAGAATTTTTTGTCTATGTTTATGAGGGATAATAAACTGTGGTTTTCTCTTCTTGCAATATTTTTGTAAATTTTGACATCAGGGTAATGCTGTCCTTATGAGTTGGGAAGTGTTCCCTCTACTTCTATTTTCTGGAATAGGTTGTTTAACATTGGGATCATTTCTTCCTGAAATGTTTGATAGAATTTTCCATGTTTTCCTTTTCATTCCCAGTGAAATTTTTCCTTCATGGAAAGGTTTTAAGCTATAAAAGTTTTTTTTTTTTTTTAACTCATAGGTATACTGAGATTACCTATTTCTTCATGAGAGTCAGTAGTTTGTGTCTTTTAAAGAATGTGTCCATTTCATCTATGTTGCCTAAGTTATTTTTTTATCTTTTATTTTTTTGAGGTACTGGGGCCAGAAATTGAACCCAGGACCTCATATGTGGGAAGCTGGCACTCAACCGCTAAGCCACATCGACTCCCATGAGTTGTTTTTTTCATTTGCTTGCTGTGTATATTTTGTTTTTAGGAGGCACCAGGAACTGAACCCAGGACCTCTCATGTGGGAAGCAGACACTCCATCACTTAAGCCCATCCACTCCCTAAGTTGCCAATTTTATAGGCACAAAGCTCCTCATGATATTCCCTTGTTATCCTTTCAATATGTGTAGAATCTGTAGTAATGTCCCCTCTTTCATTCCTGATATTGGTAATCTGTGCCTTCTCTTTTATCTGACCTTTTATAATATACACACTTAATGCTATAAATTTTCTCTAGTTCTACATCACACACGTTTTTGTATGTTTTATATTTTCATTAAGTTAAAAATATTTCCCTAGTTTCCCTTATAATTTCTTTGACTTGTGGATTATTTAGAAATGTACTATTTTATTTCCAACTACTTGGGGCTTTTCCAAATATATTTGTTGTATATTTCTACTTAAATTCTTTTCTGTTCAGGAGCATTTTGTATTATTTCAATCCTCTTTATTTACTGAGACTCTTTAAGTGGTCCAGAATATGGTCTGTATCAGTCAAAACTCTTGAGTACATTTGAAAAAAAAAGTGTATTCTGAAGTTACTAGACAAAATGTTCCATAAATGTCCATATGCATAAATGCATAAATCAATGCAATTAGTGATATAATGGATTTTAATTTACTATCTTTTTTTTTTTAAGATTTTTTAAAAAATTTATTTCTCTTCTCTCCCCCCCCTCAGTTATCTGCTTTTCTGTGTCCAATCACTGTGTGATCTTCTGTGTCCACTTGTATTCTTGTCAGTGGCACCAGGAATCTGTGTCTTGTTTTGTTGTGTCATCTTGCTGCGCCAGCTCTCCATGTGTGCAGCGCCACTCCTGAGCAAGCTGCACTCTTTTCGCACTGGGTGGCTCTCTTTAGGGGGCACACTGCACATGGGGCTCCCCTACACGGGGGACACTCCTGTGTGGCATGGCACTGCCTGTGCGCATCAGCACTGCATGTGGGCCAGCTCATCACATACGTCAGGAGGCCCTGGGTTTGAACCTTGGACCTCCCATGTGGTAGGCAGATGCCCTATGCATTGGGCCAACTCGCTTCCCCAATTTACTATCTTCTTGATGCCTATTTGTCAGAGCAAATTGGCTGGTAGTGCTGATCATGTTTTCTATATTCTTACTGATTTTGTTTTTATTCTGACAATAAGTTAGAAAGTAATGTTGAAATCTCAAACTATAATTGTGGATTTATATTTTTTACTTTCAGATTTGTCTCTTTTTGCTTTATGTATTGTGAACTATTTAATGAACTGGTCCATTTATTATTATGGCACATCCATCTTTATCCCAGGTGATATTCCTTCTTCTGAAATTTAATTTACTGATAATAATAGAACCATTCCAGCTTTCTTTTGATTAACGTACCATTTTTTTACTTTTAGCCAAGTGTTCTTACATTTAAAGTGCGTTTCTTATAGACAGCATATAATTGGAATTCTTCTTATCCCATCTGAAAAGCTCTGCTTTTTAATTGAACTGTGTAAGCCATTTATATAATTATTGTTTTGATGGGTTTTAATATATCTTATTTGACTTCTATTTGTCTCATCTGTTTTTGGTTCCTTTAACTCTGTCTTCTTTTGGACTGAGTTTATTATTATTATTCCATTATATTTCTACTATTTGTGTATTAGCTATACTTCCATTTTCTTTATTCTTACTGTTTTTTCTAGAGATTACAATATACATCTTTGATTCATCTAAGTCTACCTTCAAGTATCATTATACTACTTTATATATGTGAACCTTGTAACAGTCCACTTGTTTCCTTTCATTATTTCTGATAGTGAAATAGCTTTTGCATTTGCTCTGAACAATAAATTGTTATTTTATTGTCAATTACCTTTAAAAGAGGGGAAGCGGACTTGGCCCAATGGATAGAGTGTCTGCCTACCACATGGGAGGTCCGCGGTTCAAACCCCGGCCTCCTTGACCCGTGTGGAACTGGCCCAAGTGCAGTGCTAATGCACGCAAGGAGTGCCGTGCCACGCAGGGGTATCCCCTGCGTAGGGGAGCCCCACACTCAAGGAGCATGCCCCATAAGGAGAGCCGCCCAGCGCTCAAGAAAGTGCAGCCTGCCCAAGAATGGTGCCTCACACACAGAGAGCTGACAAAGCAAGATGATGCAACAAAAAGAAACACAGATTCCTGGTGCCGCTGATAAGGATAGAAGCGGTCACAGAAGAACACATGGCGAATGGACACAGAGGACAGACAACTGGCGGGGGAAGGAGGAAAGGAGAGAGAAATAAATAAAAAATGAATCTTTAAAAAAAAAATTACCTTTAGAAGAGATTAAGATACGGTGACACATCTTTATATATGCCCACATATTTACACATTTACTTCACTCTTCATTGCTTTTTGTAAATTTGAGATTTCATCTAGTACTATTTTTCTTCCACCTAAAGAAGTTCCTTTTACTATTTCCTAGCATATGTCTGCTAGTGATAACTTCTCAGTTCTTTCCCACTTCTTTCTTAATTTTGAACAGCTATTGTCTTCCAAGTAAATACATTAGATTGACATCTTTTTCATTCATTGAAGATGTTGCTCAGTGTCTTTGGGCTTGCATTGTTTTTTATGAGAACTCTGCAGTCATTCTTATCTTTGTTTCTCTGTATGTCATGTCTTTTTTGACTCTGCTCTCTGAGATTTTATCTTTATCACACTGGTTTTTCCCAATTTGATTATGATATTCCCTGGCATAGTTTTCTTTGTATTTCTTCTACTTGGAGTTCAATGAACTTTTTGGATCTGCATGTTTATATTTTTTGTGGCAGGCAGCTTCTAAAATGGTCCCAGCGATCTCTGCCTCATGATATTCAAGCCCTTATGTAATCTGTGCCCCTTGACTGTAAGCTGAATCTAGTGACTTGTTTTTAATGAATAATATATGGCAAAACTGATGAGACACCAGTTCTAAGATTAAGTGACAAATACAGGTGACTTCTGTCTTGTTTGCATTCTCTCTCTGGCTCTTCTGATGAAAGTAGTTGTCATGTTTGAGCTGCTCCATGAAGGGGCCAATGTGTAAAAGAACAAAGGGCAGTCTCCAGCCAGCAGACCAAAATAAACCCATGCCCTCAACCCAACAACTTATGAAGAACTGAATCCTGCTGATGACCATGTGCGTGAATGCATAAGAGAATCGTTCCCAAGTCAAGCCCTGAGTAGACTAAGCCACAGATGACACCTTGATTGCAGCCATGTGGGAGTCCCTGAGTCAAAGGACAACCTAAGCCATGAACAGAAACTGTGAAATAATAAATGTGTGTTGTTTTAAACCATTAAATTTTGGAATACTTTGCTAGACAGTACCAGATAATACAGATTTCATCAAATTTGGAAATATTTTGGCCATTATTACATCAAATATTTTACTTTCACCTTTCCTTCTGGGGACTCCAATTACACATATATTAAGCCTGTTTGATATTGTCCTACAGGTCACTGACTTTTTATGCATTTGCATTTTAGCACTTTTAGAAAGAAGTGGAATTACATATCAAACAATATCCTACAATAATACCAGCATTTATAATTACCCAAATAATTGCTCTTACCACAAGTCTTGATGCTGCTTTGAACCACTGTCTAGTGTTATTTCTTTTCAGGATAAAGAACGCCCTTTAGCCTGTTTGTAGAACACTTCTACTGGTGATGAATTCATCCAGCTTATGTTTATCTAAGACTGCCTCACCCTCATTTTTTTTTTTTAATTTAAAGATTTATTTTTATTTATTTAATTCCCCTCCCCTCCCCCGGTTGTCTGTTTTCTGTGTCCTTTTGCTGCGTCTTGTTTCTTTGTCCGCTTCTGTTGTCGTCCACAGCACGGGAAGTGTGGGCGGCGCCATTCCTGGGCAGGCTGCACTTTCTTTCGCGCTGGGCGGCTCTCCTTACGGGGGCACTCCTTGTGCGTGGGGCTCCCCTACGCGGGGGACACCCCTGTGTGGCAGGGCGCTCCTTGCGCGCATTAGCGCTGCGCATGGGCCAGCTCCACACGGGTCAAGGAGGCCCGGGGTTTGAACCGCGGACCTCCCATGTGGTAGACGGACGCCCTAACCACTGGGCCAAAGGCCGTTTCCCTCACCCTCATTTTTTAAAGAAATATCTTACCAGATATAAAATTCTTGGTTGGAAGTTTTTGCCTTTCAGCATTTTAAGTATATCAACTTACTTCCTAACCTCCATAGTTTCTTATCAGAAATTGGAACTCAATCTAATTGGGACTCCCTTGTATGTAATAAGTTGCTTTTCTCTTGCAGCTTTCAATACTCTCTCCTTGTTCTTTCCATTTGATAGTGTGGTCAGTGTATGACAGGGAATATTTTTCTTCAGTGTTTATCCTATGTGGTGTTCTCTGGGTTTCTTAGACATGCATATTCATGTCTTTTGCTAAGTTTGGAACTTTTCTGTCAATATTTCTTTGAATATTCCTTCTGCTCCATTCTTTCTTCTTTTGGGACTCCCATAATATGTATATTGGTGTGCCTGATGGTCTCCCAGAGGTGTATTAGGCTATTTCCACTTTTAATATTACTTTTTTTTTCTTTCTATTCCTCTGCCTGACATTTCAAGTATCTTTTCTTCAATTCTGATTCTTTCTTTTGCCAGATCCTATCTGCTCTTGAAACCTTTCAGGGCATTTTTCATGTCAGTTATTCAACTCCAGTAGTTCTGTTTGGTTCCTTTTTAAAATTTCTATCTCTTACTTAGGCTTTCATATTGCTCATTCATAGTTGTCCTGATATATTTTAGTTCTTCTCTGTATTTTCCTTTATCTCCCTGAGCATTTTTAAGATCAGTTTTTTAAAGGCTTTGTTTGGTATGTCCACACTTGTCTCTTCTTCATTGGTGTTTTCTGGACTTTAATTTTATTTTTTTTTAATTAAAGTTAATAGATCACAAGGAAAGTTAAATTAAAAAACATAAGACGTTCCCATATATCCCACTCCCCACCACATCATTTTTGTAAGTTGTATTTTTTTGAAGATATATACATCACAAAA
Organism: Dasypus novemcinctus; assembly: GCF_030445035.2. NCBI lineage: Eukaryota > Metazoa > Chordata > Mammalia > Cingulata > Dasypodidae > Dasypus > Dasypus novemcinctus. The sequence goes on from NC_080679.1 coordinate 41,526,949, forward strand.
AAATATTACACTAAAAAATATAAGAGGTTCTTGTATTCCCCACCCCCACTCCCCTACCCTACTCCTCCCACACCAACAACCTTCCTCATCATTGCGGCACACTCATCGTACTTGGTGAACACATTTTGGGGCACTGCTGCACTACACAGATAATAGTTTACCCTGTAGTTTGCACTCTCCCCCAGTATTTTCAAAGTCCAGCATCTGACCCTGCAATATCATTAAGGACAACTCAAAATCCCAAAAATGCCCCCAGATCACATCTCTTCTATCCTTTCCCTGCCCTCAGCACCTACTGGATTTTTATCTTCTTCCATTGGATAGGCCATCATTTCCTGTGGGTTTTTTTTGTTTGTTTGCCCTACACTCTTTCGCTGTACACATTTTAATGTTAACTCTGGGAATTATTCCGAGATGTCTGTTTCTTGGTTTTTTAACCAGGTGGTGCTAAGACAGTCAGCCAAAGACTCAAGGGGACCCCTCTATAGATCTCCAGAGCTCACTTTCTGTGCAGTTCCCTCTTCTCCTTGGTGTTCCCAAACTTCGGTCTCTAGCTTCTCTACTTCCAGGCTGTTTGGGTTCTACCTCCCTGCACTGTGGCCTGGACACTGCCTCTAGGTAGCAAGCTAGGATAATCAAAGGCCCATGTTGTTTAATTTCCTTCTCTCTGGGGTCACAGTCATCTGCCACTTATTATCCAATGCCTGAAAATCATTATTTTGTCGATTTTTTCCAGATTCGTAACAGTTTTAGGAGGGATGGTATTTCTGATTCTGATACTCTATCATGGCCAGATGTGGAAGTCAGCTATTTCTTAATAAAAGCTCCTCAGCTAATTCTAATGTGTGGCCAGATAGGAGACCCAGCAGATTAGTAGCTTCAGTTTCTTTAACAGAAAATTTCCTTCAAAACTGATTTTTTTCCCTAAGCTGATTAATCCTGAAGAGATATATGGAAGTTTGCATGAGTCAGAGTTGACTAATTATATTTGGAGAAGCTGTCCACTAAAAGAAATTCCCAATACAACTTTGCAAAGGAACTGAGAAATCATCATTTGGAAGAAAGTTTCCTATGGAATTACTTAAACTGAAATACCTTGATATAAGATGCCTCAAAACAAGGTTTTAAAGAATGAGGGTAGGAATAATTAACAATCCAGAAAAATAATTGTTTTAGTTTACTAAAGGATGCTAGGAGCAATAAACCAGAGATGGGTTGGCTTTTTTTTTTTTTTTTTTTTTAGGTACTGGGGGTCAGGGATTGAACCTGGGACCTCCTATGTGGGAAACTGGCACTCAACCACTGACCCACATTGGCTTCCTTGAATTGGTTTTTTTTTTTTTTAAGATTTATTTTTTATTTATTCGCACTCCCCCGCCCCATTCTCCCCGCTGTCTGTTCTCTGTGTCTGCTTGTATTCTCATTAGGCAGCTCTGGGAACCAATCCTGGGAATTTCCAGAGTGGGAGAGAGGTGACAACTCTCTTGTGCCACCTCAACTTCCTGTTTTGCTATATCTTCTTTTCTCTCCTCTGTGTCTCTTATTGCGTCATCTTGCTGTGCCAGCTCTTGGCATCGGACGGCACTCCTACACAGGGCAGATTTCCTGCTCTGGGTGGCATTCCTGCATGGGCCAGCACTCCGCATGGGCTAGCTTGCCTTCACCAGGAGGCCTCGGGCATAGAACCCTGGACCTTCTATATGGTAGACAGGAGCCCAATTGCTTGAGCCACATCCATTTCCCCCCTGAATTGGTTTTATCATTTGTTTTGCTTGTTGTTTTTGTTTTTTTTCAAGAGGTTCCTGGAACCAAACTTAGGACCTCCCATGTGGGAGGTGGGTACGCAAATGCTTGAGCATTATCTGCCCCCAGAGTGGCTTTTATAATGCGAATTTATCAGGTTAAAAGCTTACAGTTCTGAGGCTGTGAAAATGTCCAAATCAAAGCATCATCAGAGATGCCGTCTCACCAAAAGTCAACTGTTGGCAATCCTGGACTCCTTCCATGGCAAGGCACATGGAGGCATCTGCATCTCTTCCAGGTCTTGCTTCAGCTTCTGGCTGCTCTGTCTGTGACTTCCTCTCTCCTGGGTCCCTCTTTGAGTTCCTCAATTCCTTCTTCCTGCCTGAGGCTTTTTTCCTGTGTCTATTATTTTCAGTGCTTCATTTATAAAGGACTCCAGTAAGAGGACCAAGACTTACCCTGGGTCATAAATCACTGAAGTAAGGCAATCAAAGCCCCCCAACAAAATCTAACCCAATCAAGGGGCCCCACACCCACAGGGATGGATTAACTTTAAGAACTTGATCTTAAACAAACAGGTTTAATAGGAACAATAGATAACTATCAATAAAAAACTAGTCAAATGTTCACAGAATTTTACTAGAGTGACTTTCAAAATCCTATGAACCTTGAAAATGAAATAAGAATGTATAAATAATATAGATAAAACTATTTTTTAGTGAAAGATAAAACAGATTCTCTTTGGTACCAGCAAGATGCATTTCTATTTTTCCTCCAGTTATCCCATGGAACTTACCCTTTTCCAAGTAAGACCTTGGAGCCCATGGAGGGTCCTCTTCAGCATAAGGGTCACTATACTCAACTACAGCTGCTTCTTCATCTTCATAATCTTCTGGAGGAGGTGGAGGAGGGGGGGATTCATCAAAGACTGTTTCTTCCACAGGTGGTGGTGGAGGTGGTGTATCTGAAACTAAGAATATATCAAGCTGACAACAAAACTATACATTATGCAAAGTTCAGCATTTCCTATTCTAGCTTCTATGTTCTTGGAATATAAACCTAGACTTAAAAATAATAATCTTTCAAAAAATAATGAGGCTAAATCACATTACCAACTATAATGTTTCAAATCTCCAAATATGACTTCCTTTCCTCTTGGGCTACTGCTTATACTAAATTAAGTTTAGTCAAAATAATTATTAACTGAGCCCTTGGAACCTATTTATACTAATACATAATCTTCTTTTTCAAGGAAAAAGTTCAGTACCATAGAGTTTGGCTTTACACCACTATATCCAAGGAGGACTGGTTATCAGAAATATCAATAATTTGGACATCTACAACCATATTTCATTTATGACAAATTATGAATTCAATGAATATTTAAATTTTAGTGATTTGCTACCTTCCTTTCACTTAGATTAAAAAAAAACATTTTGCCTAATGGGTGGGGAGATCATGAAGTTTAACTTAACCTATGAAGATGTTTGTTTTTTATAGAATTTCAACTAATTCAGACTAATTTGTGATCCAGAATTACTTAAGGCTGAATTGTCCAATAATATCAGAGTAATTTCTAGTATCTAAAATGTCTCCTTCTAGAGATCTGTTTTCACACCTTGGGTATTGGCATATAGTAGCATCTAATTGTTTATTTCCAAATTCAGAAGACTCAATGCTTGGTACATACTTGAACACAGCTCAGAATTAACTGAATAAACCTATATTTATCAGCTGTCCAGTTTTACTGAATAGCACTAATTCTTATTTTTGAGGTACCAGTATTGTTTCAGTGATATTTTCTGGGTAATCCTATTTTCTATTCTTTTAAAGTCTGATCTTACTGACTGAATCAAATGGATTTTAGAAGATTGCTGGTACCTAGAGTAAGAACTCATCATATCATACTCTGTCCTCTGTCAGTATTCTTCCCATCTGCATTTACCAACCTAAATTTATGAACTTCAAAACGTTATTCATTTTTTAAAATCCTTTAGTCATAATGGGTTTTTTAAATAAACAAAAGATACAGACATGTGGTTTTAGTATATGCATTTTGAAAATTTATATATGATTGGGATGAGAAACAATAATATATCCTATTTAATGTATCTGTAAGGTAAAGAGATAGAATTTAAATAATTGCATAAACACATGTCCAAAGGAACTTTGTTTTTCAGAACAATCACCTTGAAAGATTATACTACAATCTTATTCAAAGATGCTGCCCTTCTCACTTTTATCTTTTCTTATAATAGCCTCAGAGCCAGTTCCATACTACTAACAACATAAGCACCATTTTTTGAGGATTCAGAATGTTTCAATTACTGAGCTAACAATTTATAATACATTATTTCATTTAATTTTTACAACCTTGGGATGCAGTATTTTTAATCCTCATTTGGATGAATGTGGCTTTCCAAGGCAAGTAAATACAAGAGTGGGAATTTGAATTCCAGTGCCTATGGTCTTAAAAGCCAAACTACAGTGGGATGATATGAATTCAAATAAAGTTAAAGTCATGTTTCATGATCATTCATTCAACATCATCTGAGAGCCTACTATAGGTAGGTACTATGCTCGTCACTAGGAATAGAGTACTGGGCAAAAATCATAGAGATGTGGATAACCTAACATTTATTTACATGTAAGTGTAATAAGTGCTTTAAGGTATTATGGGAACATACAGAGGACCAAACATCGTATGTAAGTCAGAAATGGCTCCTTGAGATGTGAATAATGAATAAGAATTAGTGGCCAAGGGATGGGGTGGAGTGAATATTTCATGTTCCATGTTTAAAAAAAAAAAAAAAAAGGGCAAAGGTAAGAAAGCAGGAACCCTTCAAAGAAGTGACAAAGTTCAATGTGGTTAGAGTAAAGGTCAAGGAAGAAAGAGGCATAAGGAGGCTGGACAGAACAGGAAGGGCCTTGCAGGAGTTTGAACTCTATCCAAAGAACAATGGGGAGCCACAGAAGGATTTTAAGGTGGAGAGCAGGTGTAGCTCAGTGGTTGAGTGCCTGGGTCCAATGTATGGGGGTCCTGGGTTCAATCCCTGGTACCTTCTAAAAAAAAGAGAGAGAGAGAAGGATTTTAAGGGGAAAAAATAAAGGATCCAGCTGCACTGCTTAGCCCAGTGTAACTGGTTCTCTATAATGGATTCCAAATAATTCCAGAATTCTTCCAAAAATCAAACAATGTGGAGTATATATTTGCTACCACAGAAAATCTTCAAAATAATGTACCTAGAAAGCTCTGAAGATAATTCTAAAAGATAGGCTTATGTCTTTCCAAGGTGAATGTTTTGAAGAGAATGTACTCATTTGAATGTGTTAAGTCCTGCCATGTCTATAAAATCAGTCACAGCACACCTCATATAAAAGTTGTTTATTTTACAAATTTTGTGAGAAATGCTTATGACAATGGAACGTGATAAGAAAGGACTATACCAAAAGGTGACAAGTGGTAGAATTAGCAGTTAACTTTTTAAAATATAGGCAGGGTCGCTACAGTGATTTCTACAGTCATTACTTAATTTACATAACGATTAAGTCTTGAAATTCGTAATCATGCACTTCAATAATATTAAATTAAAACAGTAATTTTTAGGGGTCTGTTCACAAAAAATTTTTATGTTTCTACAAGCTTTACAACTTCTCTAATAACTGGTGAGAAATAATAACATCCTGCTCTCTGTAATACTGTTCAATTTTCAAATCTGATTTTTTTGCAATTAAAACAATCTTTTAGCTTCTATACAAAAACTTCTGTTTGATGGATTGGTCTTCAATTTAATTAGTTCAGAGTAAATAATATATAAAAGAACATGCAGTAATAACTGATCACTAACCTTCTCCAAAGTGAACACACATCATTAGTAGTAAAAGCAGAAAAAACTTCTGGGGTATTATTTATGTGACTACCTTCCCAAAACAATGTGATTAGACTGGATTTGTGATGGGAGAAAATTTCTCTTCTACTGTAATGATGCTTAATTTTCCACCAAATAAAGCTATTTACCTGGGTGTGTAGAATAGAAGCAGCACTGGAGATTCCTTCAATTCTGCTACTCTGATTAAATCCTTTTTTTCTATTTGGTCCCATTTAGCTGTTTAGATGCAGCAGAAAAATGACAACAACAACAACAACACAGGGACCTTCTATCCTACATTTGACCTCACAAGCTTGGGAAAGGATCAGACTATGGCTTTACTGGGCTTATACTGAATAAGTTAAACTTGCTGAGAGGGCATCTTCTTCCTAAGCGTATGTGGGTCACATTCAAGCCAAAAGAATGTGGTCCCAATAGCATCCCCCCATATGAAATCTATGCAACTGTAAGACACTATGCATAGAGCCCAGTTAAAATATGAACACATCAAAAGAATGCATTGATCAAAAGGGACATTTAGTCAGCTATGGGAGCACCAAAAAGAAGGGACCAAGAGTGCCTATTTAATGTGTCAGAAACTTTTCTAAGTGCTTGGGAAACAGCCAGTGAACAAAACCAATAAAATTCCCTGCTCTCACAGAGCTTACATTCTAGTACTGGCAATGCCCATTCCTGAAGGAGTCCACATCACAGGCCGAACAATAAATTCCAATTATTTTATCCCCTTGATGAGGCTATCCTTGTTATGAGATGGATATACTGTCCTACTTCAGCCTGACGACATTAAATTCATGCAGTTCCCCATGTTCAGATTCCACACCCATCATGTGACCTTATAATTAATGTGTGTTTCCTTGTGTAGACCCAACACAAGAGAACTCATCTATCATATAGACTAAGTTCTGGTCTCTGTGCCAGCAATTCCTCCTTGAATGTTAATACAGGTCTCCTGATTGACAGATCTCAGTCTCCCGAGTTCCTAATACTACCCTAGAAAAAGACTCAATGTGCCAATAAAATTATCTAATCTTGCATGGTTTATCACTACACCAAAATAAATTCATTGCCAATTTATGAGGCCTCTTAGGAGACAGAATGGCAGCTTGATCCTCTAGAACTTACTGTGACATGGCCATTTTTATACCTGGAATCACAGGTGCAGAGGACTCAGTAATAGCAAGCTAGGCTACTGCTTATCTGAGCAACGCTGAGAAAAAGATAGGGGAGCTAGTAATTAAGGAACATCTCTTCTGTTGGATGTAATCTTTTCCTTATATGTGCCTTATATTTGTCTTACCTTTACTATTAGATTTTAGGCTATTTGAAAGTAGAGAGCTTAATCTTAATTATCTCTTAATCCCCATGAGCCACCCATACGACTTTTTCAAAATATTCAAAAGTTTGAAGGATCAATGAATGAATGACTATTCAGCCAATCATATATATATGACATTTTATGCCTACAATCTGATCTACAGCATAAAGAAGACATAAACTTACTATTTTCTTGGACTCTGGCCACAAATCCCATTAAAGGTAACTGAGGAGTTACCTGTAGGATGGAGGGAGGAGGAGGAGCAAGAGATACTGCAAAAACAAAAAAGGTGTGGAGGATAAGGGGTAAGGGCGAGTTACATCGAAAGGAAAGGATAATACAATAAAGCGAACATATAAGAAGGGAAATCACTATTCAGAAACATTTTATAAGTGATTTTAAGGATCCCCTTTTGAGGGATAATTCATTAAAACACAAAAAATATTAAGGGAGTTTTCAGGAAGTTTTACAAATTATACCAGGAGGCATTTATCAGACTTAGATCTCTATCATATAATAGTAATTGATCTTTATATAAATAATAACATGTCTTCTCAAAGAAAGTATTTCTCCAAATTACCATGACTGACTTTTCTGAATTTTAAAAGGAAGGCTACAACTTTAAATGTCTGTCCATACAGGAGGAAAAAAAAATACCCCTACATCCTAAATTTGTACTTTTTATTACTTCATTAATAGGCAAGTTAATTGGTTCTTACTTCATTAATTAATATTTATTGACTTCTTACTAAGTGGCAGGAACTCTAGAGTCAGGTGCTATGTTATTAATGATTTTTCATAATCAGAGCTTGAGTATACCACCTGCTCCAGCCTCCTTTGACCCTAAATAAAAGTGCTGGTCTCATTCTAATCATTCTTTCTCCTCCTCAAGGTGTCTTTTTTCTACTATCTCAAACACCTGGCAGTGTTTAGTCCTAGTAAGCCATCAACGAATGTTTAATGTACAAATGCAGGACAAACAAGCCTGGCACATGACAAGCAATTTCCCAAGATTAACTCTACACTTATAGTTTCCTTCAGAATAGGTATAAAGTGTGGGTATGCATCTTCTATTAAAGAGAGAATGCCTTTATTAGCTGCAAATTACAGTTATGACTAATAAAACTAAAAGCATGAATAAGAGTCTTTGCCCTCAAGAACACATTCTTCCAGTTGGAAAAAAAAGACATAAGAATAACCTTAGCCCAACAATATCTGTATCAGTTCTCTGGCGGTGGTGGTGAGGAAGCTCACCTTGGATAAGAAGCACACCAAGAAGACATGGGTTGAGAAATACAGCTGAGCCAAGTGAGGGCAAAGATTTACAGGCAAAAAATAGCACAACCAGTTCATAGCAGTGGAAATGCATCCCTATAGGTACCCTAGAGAGAATGTAAAACACCAAGAAAGGTAGTGGGTAGATGGATATGAAACAGGGGAGGACTTCACATCCCAGAATGAGTGACTGGTGGAAACAGGTTGGACTTTAAAGTCACCAAGTCTCATCCCTATTGACCATCTATTTCCTTGTTGTTAGCACAAATCTAAATTTATTTCTTTGGGCCTAATCCATAAATGAAATATGAAAAGGAAACAATGCAACCTACTTCACAGAGTGGTTGCAAAGATTTTTAAAAGACAATGTGTGCAGAAAACCTAACCCAGGGCTTGGTGCATAATAAATTGGGGCAGTAGAGACAGAAAGAAAAGGAGAGAACTAGGAACAGCAAGAGTACTTGGTAACTAATGATTTAAGCTAGCATATAATGGAAAGAGAGAGGTTGAAAATGATTCTTAGAATTTTAGTCTTCATAACCATGAATAAGTACCATTAACTACATTAACCTTGGTAGGGAGCACAGGAAAGGAAAGGGCTGGAAAGTAGGTGGATTGGAGAGAGCGCTAATGAGATGCAGGAAAGTGACTTAAGCATAAAAATGGGAGGCATGTGGAAAATTTGGGTTGAGTTTGTGTAAGAAATCGAGTGGTAAAGAGCTGAAGACATCAGTAGAAAGATACAGTTGATATAGTGGGTAGATGTCAGAACACATATAATGTGTAGACAAGATTTAAGCAGATAACCTTGAGGAATATCCAAATTTAAGGAACAGAATAAATAACCCTAAAAAGGTCTTTATATATATAACCCTAGAAATTGGTTAGATTTCTCCCTAAAGACATACTTCTTGGCAGTAACTCCTTGACTTGTGTGTTTGTCTCCCACTCAGAGGCTTGAAATAATTGTTGATATATTCACAATACCCTGTGTTTTTAATACGTGGGGTAGAGGAAGACACAATGCAGAGAAGGTCGTGGAGACAAAGCAGTAAATTGAGAAACAGCAGCAGACAACAATCCACACTAGAAAATCAGAAATATTTGATGAATATTCTTATCAAATTAGATGAAATGCTCCTCTTCTGTTAGCATTTCCAACCTCCCTTTTAACAGTAAAGTAGAAAATTTCCCACTTCATTTTTCTTATGAATGGAAAAATGAACTTTTTGTACTCAGCTAAAAACAGAATGATTAGGTGCTTAACTTATGGCAGTCTTTGTTTGTAGACTGAGTTTATTATTTTTTAAGATAAATACACTTTATTTCTTTTTTAATTCTGAAAGCAAAAATCTGAAACCACAGTGGTTTTAAGAAGTCCACTGAAGGGAACAGAGGTGGCTCAAGCAATTAGGCACCACCCTCCCACATCAGAGGTCCCAGGTTCGTTTCCTGGTGTCTCCTAAAGAAACAAGGAAGACAGACACAGCAAGTGCAAACAAAAAGGGGGTAGGAAGAAATATATAAAATAAATGTTAAAAAAAAAAAAAAAGTCCACTGACAGCAGCCCATGTAAAAAACAATGCCAGATCTTCCTTAAATAGAATCTTTTTATAACAACACAAGTTAGATTTCTTTTTCAAAGCTAGTCCAGAGCATGCTCAAAAATTCAGTTGTCACCCTAAATTCTACTTTTTTGCCCAAAGCAAACATTTACATGCTGGTCCTAAGTAATCCAGAAACCCAGAATTGTCTTTTTGGACCACAAAGAATTTCATGTGACCAAAACACCTGTGAAACAGATTATGACAATTTATTTGGACTAGATTTGCCTTCGCTAGAGTTAAGTGAAAATTTACTCTAGAAGAATTTAAGCAGAGCTTTGATACAAAGAATTGTTTACAATATTCAGTTCTATTCTTAAGCACCTCAAAACTGGCAAGAGCCAGGAATAACTTTAACTTGTTTGCATTTTGTTTAGATGAATCCTTATATGACAAGACCATTTCCTTATATTCCCCAAAACTTGTCCAAACTTAGATTCAGTAATATTATGTTCAAGATTAACTCTTAAGCAATAATGCGGCAATGTGAAAATTTAAGCTCACCAAGTGACTAGAGTTTATAGGGAGACCTTAAATTGAAGAGCCGTAAAAACTATAGCTATGTATACATAGCAATATACAGATATAAATACCAAAAGGCTCTGCAAACAAACCAGACTCAAAGATGACACTGTGCTGATGACATATACAGACTTTCCAAGCATGCCCTTCCTGTTATGCATTGAAGGAAAAACTCTGAAGCTTGGTGTTTTAAAATGTTCAAATCAAAGAGTTTTCAAGAAAAATTAGGATTTTACATCTTAATTTTACAGCTTTAGAAATACTGAGAAAATCAGACAAAATAAACACTATATAATAAATCTAATTAAAGAATTTAGAAGCCACAGATATTTGAAGCCCATTTAAATTTACCTGCTTATATTTTATATTCCAGTGAGGAAAATAATTTAAGCCATTTAAGACTGAAATATTTTCTAAACATGGATAGCGCAACTTAGAAACAAGAGGAATTTAAAAGTGAACTTAGCTAATCAGTAAAAAGAGCTTTTCTAATGTAAAAAAAAAAAAAAAGATCAGGAAATAATCATCAATCGTATAGTTAAAAAAATATGAAAGGAATTGGGTAATTTTTGTTATTCCTTTTCAAGCAGATAATCACTATATGATGTTATGCCAAGAAAAAAATAGTAGATGAAGATGCAAGATTTCAAAACATAACTTCTATCTAATAAATCAAAGTAAAGAGCTATTTGGGAAAGTGGTTGTGGCTCAACTGATAGAGCATCCACCTACCATATGGAGGGTCCAGGGTTCAATACCCAGGGCATCCTGACCCGTGTAGTGAGCTGGCCCACACACAGTGCTGCTGCGTGCAAGGAGTGCCACATCACGCAGGGGTGTCCCCCGCGTAGTGGTGCCCCACAAAGAGAGCCACCCTACACAAAAAAAGCACAGCCCACGCAGAAGTGGCACCACACACACGGAGAGCTGATGCAGCAAGATGATGCAACCAAAAAAAGTGAGTTTCCAGGTGCTGCGTGACAAGAATGCAAGTGGACACAGAACACACAGCAAATGGACACAGAGAGCAGACAACAAGCGGGGGAAGGGGAGAGAAATTTTTTAAAAATTTCTTTTTAAAAAGCCATTTGGTTTACTTGGTCAATTAAGATTATACTTAAACTTATCAGTTGTTTTCTCGTTTCTTTTTGTTCTCCCTAGAGTAAATATTTTCTAAAAACCCTAAAGATTGCTTAAGATAAGAGTTGAAGTAATTTCTCGCTGCCGCTCCTTTATAACTTTACTAATGGTCCAACAAATCTGCATTCTTCTGGAGATTTATGGTAATGCTGTAAACTGTCATTCCAAGGATATGTGATGTGGCTTTTCTTCTGCTAATACCACAGTCCCAATATTGCTTTTTTACTGTTTCTTTGTTTTTAATACTCTTCATGGGTTTTTTCTTTTTTGAGATTTTTATTTATTTCTCTCCCCTCCTCCCCTCCCCCTCCCGTTGTCTGCTCTCTGTGTCCATTCGCTGTGTGTTCTTCTGCGTCCGCTTGTATTATCAGGTGGCACTGAGAACCTCTCTTTTTGTTGCGTCATCTTGCTGCACCAGCTCTGTGTGTGTGGCACCACTCCTGGGCGGGCTGTGCTTTTTTCACGTGGGGCGGCTCTCCTTGCAGGGTGCACTCCTTGCACATGGGGCTCCCTACATGGGGGTGCCCCTACATGGCACGGCACTCCTTGCGCGTGGCAGCACTGCGCATGGGCCAGCTCACCACATGGATCAGGAGGCCCTGGGTATCGAATTCTGGACCCTCCATATGGTAGGCGGACGCTCTATCAATTGAGTCACATTTGCTTCCCTCTTCATGGGTTATTAAGCCTGAAAATTTCCCTTTGTAAGACAGCATATTCTTTCAGAAATTCCTCTCTCTCATATTAACTATATTACAGGCACATTCCTTAGAGACAATATCCCCATTTTATAAATTAGATTTTTGTAAAGGCTTTATAGTAAAAAAAGATGAATATAAAATGTACAGTATCTTCTACTGAAGGCCTTAGTTTTTAAATACCACATTATCAATTCCTAACCAAACTAGGTTTATTTAAGAATATATGTGTATATATACATATATATAGATGCATGTATGTTCTCCTATATTGCCAAAGTGTTTTGTATTTATATTTCAAGTAAATATTGTAAACTCTTGATTAGCCCTATGTGTTTCAATGCCCTTCCTTATTACTGGCAAGATGAACAATAAATTGGTATTTCTATTTCTTAGGTTGGGTTAGATTAAGAAACAATAAAACAACAACAAAAAAAAAAAGAAAAGAAAAGAAACAATAAGAACCAAATGGGTTTCAGTTATGCCTTGGCCAAAGTGTTCCTTTCAATAACTTGTTTGTGAAATAATCTAACTAGAAACAATTATTGTGCTCCTAGGACTAGGCACTAGACAATGGATGCTCCATATTTCTGTTACAAAGGCCTTTCAAAATCAAACCAAATTATACACTAACAAATACAAAAATAGTGCTGCTAGATTTACACCTCTCAGAGCCCTGTTAAATTTACAGTCATATGAAACCCAGCCTGTCAGTTCATGAATCCTAGGCTGTCAGTTCACTTCCTCAAAAGCACTCATCCATGGCAAGATTCCAACTACAACAACAAAAAATGCCCATAATACAAACCTGAGACCATTTTGTTAAATCAGGGAATGAACTTCTTTGGAAAGCACAGTTAAGTATCACATTTTAAATAAGGACAAACTTTGGAACTAGTGGGAGTAACAGAAATTATATAATATTTTAAGCAAAGGTATATCTGACAGCTAGGAACACTGGTTTGCAAAGCTTTAAGTATTGCACAAAGCATTTCAAAGAACATGGTTTAGTATCATATTTCTTTTTAGTTTAGAAAAAGCACACAGGTTAACCAATTAATAAAATTGTGATCACCTCTTTAAACAATTACCAAAATCCTGAAGAAAAAAATAGAATTTAAAAGAGAGTACAGGAGAACAAACAAAAAAAACACAACAAATTGCCCCACACTATTAAGTCAAGCAACCAACAATCCCAACCCACTGAACTTGCTTCAATGAGTGTAAAAAATACTTTCATTAAAATCATCTCTACAGTAGGGTGTTCTATTTCAACATACTTTCAAGTACATAAAAATCAGATTTTAAAAGTATTGGAATATTTATTAAAACACATTTAAATATGTGTTTAAAATGATTTCAAATAAATTCCACCAAAGGGTTCTCATAAGACCGTAAGACTATTTTGGGGTATATATGTATACAGCACAAAATATCCTTGTATTTACTTTCTGTATATCATGTACAATTGGTCCTAATCTTAACAATGAAATATCTCTCAGCTCTATTATGAAATCAGCCCATTTTGGGCTTATACTATTCTTTCAAAACTCTATGTAAAGATAAGGAAGGGCATAACTGCCATAGGCAACACTTGTCTGGCCTCTGAGAGGGATGGGGAGAGAGCTATCTGTAGCAGAACTATGAAACAGACAATATCTAACAAACTAAAACATAAGATTAATACATTTAAGTACAAAACAACACTTGCCACAAATGTGGATTTGGGAAACATGGTTTAAAAGTAGAATGTATGAAAAAGGCAATTTCATCCAAATTAAGCCCAAAATGTTTTAAAAGTATGGCATAGCAAAAAATATTAAGTGTGATCAAAGATAGCAGTAAGAGAAGTATATTTCAATTACAGCAGTTGGTATTTACACTATACTTACACTGGTTAGATTACATATGGAGTATGGCATTAAATATAAAAGAACAGTGAAGGGATTTGGTTATAGAGACAAGGGATTCATTCTATATTCATCAAATAGTAAGTAAGCATCTTTCCCAGAATATAGCTGTATAAAAACTGATAGTGTCACAGCTCTTTCAGAATTTGTCTAGTAGGTCTTCTGGCTTTTGCTGGAAGTCCCTTAAAAAAAACCAACAACAAAAAACCCCAAAACAAACAAAAAAACACAACTGACTGTTGCCATGAATTTACATTACAATTGGGACAGCTTTTCCAGGCAGGAAGGAGAAGACATAAGAGGGTAAGAAAAAGATCTTTAAAAATCTGATGGCAGGTGAGATAGTACGATAGAACTTGAAACTTAAAAGTCAGAAAATCTAAATTCCAATTCTAATTTGACCTTTACCTCAGCCTCCATTTCCTTACCTGTGAAAAAACACAGTTGAAAATGATGATCAATGTTATTTTGTACATGATTATAAGAAGCAAGTGAGATAATAAACATGAAAATATCCTCTTAACTGTGTTTATGTAGAAGGAGGCTTAGACATCTTCTACAAGACTCCAAAGAATATAACTAAAGTTACACCAATAGGTAACAGCCACAGTAACAAATTTCAGCTCCATAAAATTCAGGGCTTATTGAAAATAAAATGGGTTGTTCCCTAATATCAGAGGTATTCACACACAGACTTGCTGGCCTCTTGGCTAAAATCCAGAAAAATGCAGTAAGTTGACATACCAGTTCAACAACAGTCTAAGAGTTGCTCCCTTCCCTCTCTGCAGGAAGAAGCGAAATAATGACTATTTATAGTATTAAATATGTGCCAGATTGATTTTTCCCATAAGTATGACACAACAGAAAGATGACTATTATATCTGGGTCATTCTCTCCAAGTTCTTGTTTTCCCATCTGTCTACAGAGATAAAACCTAGACCAGAGATTTTGGTTTGAAAACTGAGTAAAATAGTATAGCCTAGCACAAAGCACCTTCAAAAATGCCATTTTCCCCTTTCCTTTGCCAGTTCTAAAACTCTTGTGTCCACTAAGCTTTCATTATTTACCATGGATAGAGCAAAAATACTTGATTAAACAGGAAGGAAATACTACTTACCACAATATATTTAAAGAGTAAATAACCATTAGCACATTCAAAAGGATTCTGTTTAGAAAAATTAAGTTACACAACCAAAGAGGAATTGGAAGATATTAGCAACCTTGTATTCATTCATTCTTCCATTCATCAACAAAGAATTCTGACCGCCTATCACATGCTAGGCATTTGTGGCTGAAGGGTTTATTTTTGTCAATGAAGCTTTTTAATTAGATACATTCTATAGCACGCAAAAGAAAATCTAACCTGGATTCTGGTTATAAAAAGGTCCTCCATTCATCTGATTCTGAAGGCTTGTTTGTGAAGTTATAGAAGGAGGGCGTCTATAGGGCAACGAGCCCCCTATTGTTGGAGGAGTATGGCGAGAGACTGGTCTATTCATGCTGTAGAACTGAACAGGATGACCTGGAAAAGGGACAAAATATAATTCTGTCATTCAAAGAAAATTATCACAGCCCATTTTTAGCTGAAATGCATGGATCTTAATAAGATTATTAAAAATAATAATGTTTAAGTAATTTAATTGCTATCTGATAAACACAAATTGCTTTGTAATGCAAGCCAAGGGAGTTACTGCTCAGCTGATATTATACCAAAGTACAAAAGCAAGAAAGTAGATAAATAAAATTATGATTAGGTTTGATAAAGCTATACTTAAATAGATTACTAATATTATTAATGTATTCAACTAATAAATAGATAAGAGTTTCAAAATATCACAATAAATTTAAGTGTATGCTCTCCCCCACCCCAAAATACAGCTCTCTGTAATCCTGTTCAATTTTCAAATCTGATTTTTTTGCAATTAAAACAATCTTTTAGCTTCTTATTCCAAAAATACTAATAATAAGTTTAAGGTAGCAAAGTAATTTCTTTAAAGGAAAAACAGCAAAGAATTTAAACAAAAGGTCAAGTGGCAGAAATAGAATATGAAATTGAAAGACATTCTACAAATAACTGGACTATAATCTCCAAAGTACCAAGGTCATGGAACTGTAGAAATACTGTGGAACATGAGCAGTTTCAAAAACTCAAAGGACATATGATAACAAAAATACAATGGGGAATTCTGTACTACATCCTTATACTAAGAAGGACATTGGAACAATAAATGAAAACTTGACTGATATCAGAGAACTGGAGGTTACTATTTTGACAATGTTAATTTCCAAATGCTAACTATCTTGTGGCCATGTATAAGAATGTCCTTATTTGTACAAAATAAATATCTACAAATAACTCTCAAATGAATCTGGATAAAATGAAGCTCCTGTACTGTAATTGCAACTTTTAGAAAAGTTATACTTTGTTTCAAAATATGAAGAATTAAAAAGATACAAAAATTGAAAAAGCAAAAAAAAAAAGGTCAAGTGGCATAATTCCAAACCAAAACATCTTTATAAAACCAAATTATCCATCTTTAATTTTACATTATTTTGTCTTAACATTAGAGGTTAAGAAATTTACAGTAATGAAAAAAAGTGAATCAAAATATGTTATTTTCACTATTACCCAGAACCTGTACAAATTCATAAGCTACTTCACTATACTTTCCTCTCTGAGAGTTCTACAACAGCTAATGCTTGAAGACACTCATTCCTAAACTATCCAATTTCCTAATGTAATCCAATTCCTAATTTTCTTTCTTTCCTTTTTTTTTTTTTTTTGAGTTATCAAGGGCCGTGGACCCATGACCTCATATGTGGGAAGCCAGTGCTCAATCACTGAGCCACATCAGCTTCCCTGAGGTGGTTTTATTTGTTTTGTTTTGCTTGTGTTTTTGTTTCTTCAGGAGGCAACAGTAATCAAATCACTTTATAGTTACATCTGCTCCCCAGTTCCTAAATTTTACCTTGACCTCACCCTCATTTAAAACTATTTAGCTGAGGTCTCCCATGAGCATGTAAGCACAAGAGCAGGCCAAGCCAAGAAAGAAAATGAAAAGGGAAGGTAGAGAGAGGAGAAAGGAGGGAGGAAAGAGACAAGGAGAAAATAGAGAAGGAAGTGAGAGGGGAGAGGGGAGGAGGAGAAGAGTAGGGAAGGAGAATAGGACAGAAAAAGGAGGAAGGAAGAGAGCAGAAAGGAAAGAGATGAAAGGAAAGGAAAATACACCCTTGACAATTTTTCATCTTATCCATGATTTTAAATGGTTTCACACAACAAAAATTTGTCTTCAGGAACTCAATAAATTTATCAAACTTGGATTCATACAAAGAATATTAGAAAAACAGTCAGGATCTGCCATACCAGTTAATCATCTTACATATGGCAGTACTGAAATAGAAAAATCAGTGCTGTTATAAAAAATCTTGAGTATTCAAGTCTAAAAATAATGTAGTATCAACTGAGAAGTCTCTTTAACCATGATAAAACATAAATACTGTTATTTAAGAGGTACATTTATTCCTTTGAACCACCAGATACAAATATGTTACTGGCATGTTAGTAATTAAACCATAATAAACTAATACAAACTATAATAAATTAAAGTAGAGGATTTTGCCCTGATATCATGCCTCAGCATCTTAGACCCTGTTGTTAGATCCCTGCTTATACAAGATAAATAGCTTCTCCCTGTCCTGCAAAAGTCAAATACAAATTCCCCACTCCCCACTCTTGCGTGACCAACTACTACCCTACAGCTCCACCCATGTAACATTATAAAGGCAAAGTCCCCAGATCCACTGCAACATTTGCTCCCCACCTGCTTGGGACTCCTAAAGTGTTTCCCTGTGTGACCCTGTGAGGTCTGCTGCTCCACTGTATGTTCTAGGACCTGTCAGCACTAATAAACTTCTCTTTCATACATCTCTGGTGTTACTTGTCCTTGACATACACAATTATCCATATAGTCATTACCCCCACACAAGTTAAAAACATCTAATAATTCATAACACTGTGGGAGTTAGAACACGACAAAATCTCACATGCTATATAAGCCCTAAATGATTCAAAGATACTGTTCATACTGACTATGAAACAATGGACATATTAGTCAGCCAAAGGGGTGCTGATGCAAAGTACCAGAAATTTGTTAGCTTTTAAAAAGGGTACTTAATTGGGTTAAAAGGCCCTAAAAAGTCCAACTCAAGGTTCCTTCCTCACAAAAGTCAGTTGTCACATGTTGAAACAAGATGGTTGCCAATCTCTGTGAGAGCTCAGCCTTCCTCTCTCTCAGCCACAGGCTGGCATAGGGCTTGTCTCTATTCCTGGGGCTTTAGTGGTTTAAGCATTCTCCCTTCTGTCACATGGCAGGACCAAAATGACCAAGTTCTCTCCTCTTCCATGTCTTCTGGAGTATCCGTTTAAATAGCCCATTAAGGGGGCAGGGACTTAAACTGAGTTATCACTACTGACGAGGTTGAATAAAAGCCCAAATCTTAAAATAATTTAATCAAAGACATCTCAACTGAACCTAACACAAGCAAAGCAGATCATACCTAGAAGAACAGACAAGTTTACAAATATAATCTGTATTTTTTTGGAATTCATAAATAATATCAAACTGCTGCATTCCACCCTCTGAATCTCTAAATTCCAAAAAAGACATTGCAATATTGAAAAAAAAAAAAAGCCAAACCTTAAATCAGTAGCAATGCTAAGTACAAAATCACTTCACAATCATTTTATACAAATACAGTTTGTCTTAGGGCAAAGTCCCCTCTGGCTGTTGACCTGTGAAACTTACAAAACAAATTATCTGCTTCCAATATGCAAAGGGACAAGCATAAGATAAACATATGCATTACCACAAGGAGAATTTGGAAGGGAAACATGAGTCACTGGTCCCTAACAGCTCTGAAAACCTGTAGAGGATACTCCATTAGATTTCAAAGTTTGAGGGTCATTCTTAAAATGATGGTTTCTTCTCCTCCTTGGGGCCTCATGGGGGCCGACCCTTTCCACAGGTTTGCCCAATGGCCATTTCCTTGGTTCCACCCTCATCAATCATCTGCGTGGGACTGAGCTCCAGACCTCACCCTCCAGGAACACTGGGGTGATGGCCACTCTTTCCCCAATCTATGGGCTATAGTCTCAATTAACCCCCTTAGTACAGTGAGGTGGCAGCAACATTCTCCCTAATCTCTGGTGTACAGACCCAACCCTATCGGAACAGTGAGTTGACGACCTGGCCTATGGGGGACAGGCTAACCCCTCTCAGTGCAATGGGGAGTTGACTCACTCTCCCCAACCCTTAGGAAATATGCTCCACCCTCTCTGTAGCCTCAGTTAGCAAAACCCTCCCTAAACAGTGGGCTGGAACATCCACCCTCTTCAAATGAGAGGACTAAGCCAAGTGTACAGAGAGGGTTCCTCTCTTGGTACAAGGAGATGTCTTAATTCCAGACCTCAGCTCCCACAGTTTATCTCTTAAAGCCATTTTCCTTTTCATCTCTTCCCTCGATGTCCCTTTCAGTACAGGCTGACAAGTGTTTTTGTTCTTACAGCTCTTGCAAAAAGTTTGTTGGTTTCACATGCAGGAAGGAGAGGTCCAAGCCATCAGACAGTTAGTCTTTCCACAAGTCTTTCCTAGATAAATGCATTTTCAATCCTGGCTTAAAAGCTCCAAGTTTACTTCATTCCTCAAATTGGGCACTAACATCTGGGGCTTGACTTCCAGAGGCTTGGAATTTCCAGAATCAGTTTCTAGTTTCTTTGTGCCCAACAATTTCATTTCTCAGTGTATCTCTTTCATCTAGCATTTTGCTATAAGGTGCAAGGAGAAATCGAGCTGCATTCTCCGAGCTGACTTTGGAAAGATCTTCAGCTAAATGTCCAGGCTCACCATTTTCAAATTCTGCCTTCCATATAACATGAGGAGTCAGTCTTGCTAAATTCTCTACAATTTTAAAACATGGATCAACTTTCCTCCAGTTTCCAATAATAGTTTCTTCCCTTTCTTCTAAGGCCTTATCAGAAATAACTTTTTTAGGCTCCATATTCCTACAAACAGTGTCTTCAAAGCAGTCTAGGCCTTTTCCATCAAGCAATTCATACTTCCTCCAAAAAATATCCCTTATCCATTAATAAAATGGTAATTGTAAAAGCTCAACCCCACTCCCAGTACCAATTTCTGTATTAGTCAGCCAAAGGGGTACAGATAAAAAGTACCAGAAATTTGTTGTTTTTTATAAAGGTTATTTGGGGTAAAAGCTTACAGTTAAAAGGCCCTAAAGAGTCCAACTCAAGGTTCTTGCCTCACCAAAGTCAGTTGCCACGTGTTGAAGCAAGACAGATATTGATCTCTGTTAAGAGTTCTGCCTTCCCCTCAGCTACAGCCTGGCATAGGACTAGTCTCAAATTCTTGGGGCTTTACCTGTTTGAGCTTTCCCCCGTCTGTAACATGGCAGGACCAAAATGACCAAGTTCTTTCTTCTTCTGTGTCTTCTGGAGTGTCCATTTATATAGCCCTTCAAGAGGGCAGGGACTTAAACTGAGTTACACCCTACTGACATGGGCAAATCAAAGCCCTAATTTTAACATAATTTAATCAAAGACATCTCAGCTGAATCTAATGCAATCAAAAGGCATCACACCCAGAAGAACAGATCAGTTTACAAACATAATCCTTCTTTTTTGGAATTCATAAATAATATCAAAGTTACTTACCATATGAACCAGCAATCCTACTCCCTAGGTATTAATCAAATGAAATGAAAACCTATATACACAAAAACCTGTAATTTGAATGTTTATGGCAGCTTTATTCATAATAACTCCAACCAACCCAAAAGTCCAACTGGGAAATGGAGAAAAAAAACTGGTACAACCATATAATAAAGCAATAAAGAGCAATACAAAGGAACGAAATACTTAAACATACAACATGAATATATCTCAAGTGCACTGTGCCAGAAAGCCAGACCAAAAGACTACTTAATGCATGCATCCATTTACATGGTAGTCTTTCAAAGGCAAAACTTTTAAGAATTTAAATAAATCAAGGAGTTGCCAGGGACTGGAGGTAGAGCGCTAGGGTGAATACAAAAAATACGTGGAAGGGACTTCTGGGAAGATGGAAGATTGGAGACACACAGGACTCACTTCTCTCCCAGAAAAATAGCTAGAGGACAGGCAGAAATGGCGTGGAAAAAATGTTCTAGGGTTTAGGACACCAGGGTAAGGCTGGAAACCAACCAGAAGAGAAAGGTGTGAAGGAAAAAAATCTCAACAGGAAAACTCTGTGAATAAAAGCTGCAGCTAATGGCACCGATCTCCCTATCCTTGGAGAAGACGACCTTGAATTCTCTGGCGTCTGGCCAGTGGCTGCAAACATAGGGGGCCCCAGGGACTGACATTCCCAGGAAAGGGGAGAGAGAGATAGAGCTTAAGACTGATAGAAGGGAAACGGACTTTGGTCCAGTGGTTAGGGCGTCTGTCTACCACATGGGAGGTCCGCGGTTCAAACCCCGGGCCTCCTTGACCCGTGTGGAGCTGGCCCACGCGCAGTGCTGATGCGCGCAAGGAGTGCCCTGCCACACAGGGGTGTCCCCCGCGTGGGGGAGCCCCACGCGCAAGGAGTGCGCGCGGTAAGGCGAGCCGCCCAGCGCGAAAGAAAAGTGCAGCCCGCCCAGGAATGGCGCCGCCCACACTTCCCGTGCCGCTGACGACAACAGAAGCAGACAAAGAAACAAGACGCAGCAAAAGGACACAGAAAACAGACAACCGGGGGAGGGGAGGGGAATTAAATAAATAAAAATAAATCTTAAAAGAAAAAAAAAAAAAGACTGATTGAAGGTTTAGCCAACAAATTTGCTCTTCTAGGCTGAGTAGGTCCACACCATTGTTTGCCCTGGGAGCCCACACAGGATGAAAGAAATCCAACCCTATCAACACTCTCCCTATGAATGGGACTGGTTGTTGAGGACAGAGAGGGGAGTGGAACTATTTACTATCCAGGAAAAGGGGCAGGGCCTGCCAGCAAAGGTTAGAGAACAGCATCTGAGAAAGTTTAATTTGCAAGGCTCTGAAGAGCCCTGAGGTGGACTCTTTCTGTCATACTTTCCCCTTGCAGCAAATACATTCCAGCCAGGGACGGAACCGAAAGGGCTGCCGAAGAATGCCATCTGTGGGTGGACAGAGGAAGTACATGTGAGGAAATTTTTTAAATGAGAGACTTTTTTCGGCCTTTACAGCCTCCCTTCCCAAAACCTGGAAACAGGTCTGTAACCCATTCCTGGGTCCATGGCCAAGATATAAGAAACTAACAAGGACAATCCTAAATACCTGGAATAAGTTGAACCAAGAATCAAAGACAAGTAACACACAACCTCTTGTCACTAAATTCCACACAAGAGAAACTAAGCATCTGAGTAAACTCACCATTATAATCAAATGCCTAGACATCAGAAAAATAACAAGCCATACTAAGAAATAGAAGAACTGGCCCAAGCATCGGAATATATCAAAACCCCAGAAGAGACACAGTATTTGAGACAATTAACAACATTCATACAAATCTAAAAGAGAGAAAAAAAAAATCGAGTTGAAATACATTATGATGAAAGAGATAAAGAATATCAAGAAGACGTTGGGCCTGTACAAAGAAGAATTTGAAACCTTAGACAGAAAAATAAAAGAGCTTATGGGAATGAAAGACACAATAGATGAGATCAAAAACACATCAGAGAGGGAAGTGGCTGTGGCTCAATCAGTTGGGCTCCTGTCTACCATATGGAAGGACCTGGGTTCACGTCCTGGGGCCTCCTTGTGAAGGTGGGCTAACCTGCACGCCACAGAGAGCCACTGGCCTATAAGCGCCGCAGAGTGCCTCCTGGCCTGCAAGCGCCACTTGCCCGCAAGTGCTAAGGAGAGCCGACTCAGCAAGGTGATGCAACAAAAAGGGAGACAAGTGAAAAACACAGAAGAGTGCACAGCGAATGGACACAGAAAGCAAAACAACAAGCAAGTCGCAAGGGGTGGGGAGAAAAAATAAATACAGACACACTTAAGAACACACAGCAAATACACACAGAGAGCAGACCACAAGGAAGCCGGGGCGGGGGGGGCGGCGCAAGGGGGGAATTAAAAAAAAAGAAAAAACACATCAGAGGGAAGCAGACATGGCTCAACTGATAGAACATCTGTCTACCGTAGGGAGGGTCCAGGGATCGATCCCCAGGGCCTCCTGGCCCATGTGGTAAGCTGGCCCACACACAGTGCTGTGGTACACAAAGACTGCTGTGCCATGCAGGGGAGTCCCCACGTAGGGGAGCCCCACATGCAAGGAGTGCGCCCCACAAGGAGAGCCACCCTGTGAACAAAGTGCAGCCCGCTCAGGAGTGGTGCCGCACACATGGAGAGCTGATGCAGCAAGATGACACAACAAAAAAGAGACGCAGACAGCGGACCTGGCCCAGTGGTTAGGGCATCCGTCTACCACATGGGAGGTCCACAGTTCAAACCCCAGGCCTCCTTGACCCGTGTGGAGCTGGCCCATGCACGGGTGTCCCCCGTGTAGGGGAGCCCCACACGCAAGGAGTGCGCCCCGTAAGGAGAGTCACCCAGCGCAAAAGAAAGTGCAGCCTGCCCAGAAATGGTGCTGCACACGCAGAAAGCTGATACAACAAGATGACACAACAAAAAGAAACAGATTCCCATGCCGCTGACAACAACAGAAGCAAACAAAGAAGATGCAGCAAATAGACACAGAGAACAGACAACTGAGGTGGGAGGAAGGGGAGAGAAATAAATAAATAATAAAAGCTTTAAAAAAAAAAAAAAAGAGATGCAGTTTCCCAGTGCCGTTGAATAATGCAAGTGGATGCAGAAGAACACACAGTGAATAGGCAGAGAGAGCAGATGGGGGGGGGAGGGGAGAGAAATAAAAAATAAATCTAAAAATTAAAAAAAAAAATCAGAAGTATACAACAGACTTGAAATGATAGAGGAAAGAATATGTGATACAGCCAAGACAAAACAGCTAAACTTGGAGAGAGAGAACACAGAAGAAAGAAGGGGAAATTCTGAGCAGGGGCTGAAATAGTTGACAGATAACATGAAGAGCAATAGCATGTATGTCTTGGAAGTTCCAGAGGAGGAAGAAAAGGGAAAGGGGGAAGAAAGAGAATTCAAGGAAATAATGGATGACAATTTCTCAGCTCTTGTGAAAGAAAATGAATTTGCATGCCCAAGAAGCACAGTATATTCCAAACAGAATAAATCTGAATAGATCTACTCCAAAACACAGACTACACAGAATGTCAAACACCAAAGATAATGAAAAAATTCTGGGAGCAGCAAGGGAGAAGCAAACCACCCATTCCAGGGACGACCAGTAAGACTTAGTGCAGATTTCTCACAAGAAACCATACAGGCAAGAAGCTAGTGGCATGATATAATTAGGATAATGAAAGATAAAAATTGCTAGCCAAGAATTTTTTACACGGCAAAACTGTCCCCCAAATATGAAGGTAAGTTTAAAATAATCACAAATAAACAGGAAGAAAGTTCATAAAAAAGAATCCATCTTTGGAGGAAGTATTATAGGGAGCCTTATAATCCGAAAGAAAAAGATAGGAGAGAGAGCCTTGAAGGAGAGTATAGAAGCCAAGACTAGCAGAAAGGATAACCAAAACAGTAAAAAGACAGATGAAAATAAGATATGATGTATGAAAGCCAAAGAATAAAATAATGTAAATAAATAATGCATTTAAATTAATATCATTGAATGTGAATGGATTAAACTCTCCAATCAAAATACACAGGCTGAAAGGATTAAAAAAAAAAAAAAAAGAGTCATCCATATGCTGCCTAGGAAGACAAACCAGCTAAAAGTGAAAGGTTAGAAAAAGATATTCAACACAAACAGTAGCCAAAAAAGAGCAGGGGTAGCTATACTAATATCATACAAAACAGACCTTAAATGCAAAAAAGTTACAAGAGATACAGAAATTCATTACATATTAAAAAAGGGGATAGCTCAAAACTGAAGGGAGAAATCAACATCTGTACAATAGAAGTTAGAGAGCTCAAAACACCACTGACATCTTAATTAGAGCTTGGCAGAAGATCAGCAAGGAAACAGAACTTGGACAATAACGATCAACAAGCTAGACCTAACAGACATATACAGAATGTTGCATCCCAAATCAATGGGTTATACATTCTTCTCAAGTATGCATGGATCTTTCTCTAAGATAGACCACAAAGGTTGGGTCACAAAGGTCTCAATAAATATAAAAATATTGAAATTATACAAAGCACCTTCTCAGATCATAATGGAATGATGCCAGAAATCAGTAAGAGATGGGAGAGAGGAAAATTTGCAAATGTGTGGAGGCTAAACACCACATTCCTAAACAATCAGTGGATCAAAGAAGAAACTGTAAGAAAAATTACTAAATATATTAAGACAAATGAAAACGAGAACAAAACTAATCAAAACTTATGGAACACAGCAAAGGCAGGGCTGAAGGGGAAATTTATATTAAAAAAGAAGAGGGGAAACTAGCAAAATGGTGTCAGAGTAAGGAGCTCCTAGGGTCAGCTCCTGCTACAAGTCAGTTAGGAAACACCCAGAGCTTTCTGGAGCTAGCTGAAGTACCTGTTTGGGGACTCCAGGAGGCCAGAAGACTATCCTGCAACATACTTGAAGGAATGGAAGTAGGAGGCTGCCCATCTGCAGAGAAGATGGACTCATCAGTAGAGCGCTCCACTACACCGGCTGGTGCCCATCCTCCACTGGAGGCACAAGCCACCTCAGGAGCTGTTACATGGCTGCAATTGAAAGCTCCACTTCCCAAAAATGGGGGAGGAAGAGACAGTTGGGCACCAACATCAGCTACTGATGAGAAAATTCAGTGGGCTAAAGTATAATCCTGAGAAGAGCTAAAGTTTGAGCCTGTCCAAGTCAGAAAGAGGCCAGTAGCCATTATCTTAACTCCACACCTGGCACAATGGGAAGCGGGGCAGATTGTTAATCATAGTGCTGGTGGGAACTGGCTTCTTTCCATCCAGATCAGATTGCAGCTCTAGCCTAGGCTCCAGTGCCACTGCCAGCGGGGAGGAAGCTGCAGGGACCAGCACAACTCTCTCCAGGAAATTACTGGCCAAGCCGCGAAGACCGGTGATTATCCTACTCTGGCGGCACGAGTTGCCCCAGAGGCTATTCTGTAGCTGGCATTCGAAGCTCCATTTCCCAAAAATAGGGGAGAAGGAGATGGTTGGCTGCCAATTGCAGCTACTGATCTGTAGACTCGGCTGGCTAAGATATAACGCTGGGAACAGCTGGGGTGTGAACTGCCTAAGTCTGAAAGGGCGGTGACCACCATTTTGATTCTGCCCCCAGTGTGAGAGGAAGCTCAGGTGAACGAAAATGACAGTGACTATAGGAACCAGTTTCTTTCACCTAGACTGGCCTGCAGCCCTAGACTAGGTTTCAGCCCTGACTCTGGCAGGAAGGAGGCTGATGGGCTCTGCACCAGCCTATCCAGATAATTGCAGGTAACTCTGGCTGACACAAACTGAAAATGGGAAGTCTACCAGGGCAACTGCGGTCATCTTAGACCCACACTGCACAGATTGCTGCCCACACCTGCAGCTCCATCCCCACCTCTGGCAGGGGAGAAAGAGATGTGAAGCTTCATCAGTCTCTCTGGGCAATTATAGTCTAGGCCTGCACGACTTGGATTCTTCCACACAGTTGTGACTCTGTCCCTACCCCTGGCAAAGGAGAAAGTTAGGAGATGCTTCATAGGTCCCTGGGGCAATAAGGGCAGCTTAAGCCTCCACAGCTTATACCACCAATTAACAACCTTGGCTCCTACTGCACAACCAGCAAGGCAGAAAGGGCAAGAAGCCCTAGACTAAAGAGAAAAACAACACCCAGAATAAATACTCTAGTAAGCCAGATGCCAAGACACCAACAAAAAATTATAATCCACACCAAGAAACAGGAAGCTATGGCCCAGTTTAAAGGAACAAGATAAGCCTCCAGATGGCATGAAGAAATGGAGACAACTGATCATAGATGTTCAGATAACCTCCTTAATAAATGCAATGAGATGGCTAAACAGATTAGGGATATTAAAACGACACTGGATGAGCACAAAGAAGAATTTGAAAGCATACATAGAAAAATAGCAGATCTTATGGGAATGAAAAGTGCAATAAATGAAATTAAAAAAAACATTGGAATCATATAATAGCAGATCTGAGGAGTCAGAAGGATTGGTGAACCTGAAGAAATGGCCTCTGAAAGTGAACATACAAAAAAACAGATGAAGAATGAAAAAAATTGAACAAGGTCTCAGAGAACTAAGTGACAGTAAAAAGTGTGCAAACAAACATGTCATGGGTGTCCCAGAAGGGGAAGAGAAGGGAAAGGGGGCAGAAGGAATATTTTAAGAAATAATGGTAGAAATGTCCCAACCCTATTGAAGGACATAGGTATCCATGTCCAAGAAGCACAACGTACTTCCAACTGAAAAAATCCAAATAGACCAACTCCAAGACACATACTAATCAGAAAGTCAAATGCCAAAGACAAAGAGAGAATTTTGAGAACAGCAAGAAAAAAACAATGTATAACATAGAAGGGATGGGAAACGGACTTTGGCCCAGTGGTTAGGGCGTCCGTCTACCACATGGGAGGCCCGCGGTTCAAGCCCCGGGCCTCCTTGACCCGTGTGGAGCTGGCCCATGCGCAGTGCTGATGCGCGCAAGGACTGCTGTGCCACGCAAGGGTGTCCCCCGCGTAGGGGAGCCCCACACGCAAGGAGTGCACCCGTAAGGAGAGCCGCCCAGCGCGAAGGAGGGAGCAGCCTGCCGAGGAATGGCGCCGCCCACACTTCCCGTGCCGCTGATGACAACAGAAGCAGACAAAGAAACAAGACGCAGCAAAAAGACACAGAAAACAGACAACCGGGGGAGGGGAATTAAATAAATAAATAAAAATAAATCTTTAAAAAAAAAAAAAAAACATAGAAGGGATACCCAATAAGATTAAGTGCTGATTTCTCACCAGAAACTATGGAAGTAAGAAGACAGTGGTCTGACATATTTAAGATACTACAAGAGAAAAACTTCCAACCAAGAATCCTATATCCAGCAAGACTTTCTTTCAAAAATGAGAGTGAGACTAGAATATTCACAGATAAACAGAAACTGAGATAATTTTAAGCAAGAGACCAGATTTTCAGGAAATACTAAAGGGTGTGCTAGAGCCTGAAAAGAAAAGACAGGAGAGAGGCCTGGAAGAGAGTCTAGAAATGAAGATTATATCAATATAAGTAACCAAGAGTGTCAAAAGAGTGGTGAAAACAAAATAGACAGCTAAAACTCAAATAGGAATAAACTTAAACAATATAAAGCACTTGTATTCAGAAAACTATAAATGTTAAAAGAAATCAAAGAAGGCCTAAATAATGGGAAGAACATTCCATGCTCAAGCATTGGAAGACTAAATATCATTAAGATATTTGTGCTCCAATTTAAGATATCAAATTGATATACAGAATCAATGCAATCCCAATGAAAATTCCACCAGCATTAAAAAATAAAATTGAAAACACAATCATCAAATTTATTTGGAAGGATAAGGGGTCCTGAACAGCCAGAAACATCATAAAAAGGAAAATCGGGGAAACGGACATGGCTCAACTGACAGAGCATCTGCCTACCATATGGAGGGTCCAGAGTTCAAACCCCAGGGTCTCCTGATCTGTGTGGTAAGCTGGCCCACGCATGCAAGGAGTGCCATGCCACACAGGGGCAACCCCCCATAGGGGTGCCCCACATGCAAGGAGTGCGCCCCATAAGGAGAGCCACCCCGTGTGAAAAAAGCGCAGCCCGCCCAATAGTGGCGCTGCACACAAAGAGAGCTGACGCAGCAAGACAACACAACAAAAAAGACACAGTTTCCCAGTGCCACCAGATAATGCAAGTGGATGTAGAAGAACACACAGCAAAAGGATACAGAGAGCAGACAATGGGGGGGGGCGATAAAGAAAATAAATCTTAAAAAAAAAAAAGGAAAAGCGAACCCTCATTTTCAGGCTTTAATTCATATTACCTAGCTATAGGGGTAAAAAACAGCATGCTACTGGTATAAAGACAGACACAGAGACCAATGGAACCAAACTGATGATTCAGGAACAGATCCTCACAGGTATGGTTAAGTGATTTTTGACTAGCCTGTCAAACCCACACAGCTCAGGCAGAACAGTTCATTCAACAAATGGTGCTGAAAGAATTGGGTATCCATAGCAGAAAGAAGAGGACCCCTATCTCACGCCTTATCCAAACATTAACTCAAAACTGATCAAAAACCTAAAATAAAAGCAAGAACCAAAGAACTTCTAGAAGAAATTGTAGTAAAATATCTTCAAGATCCTGTGGTAGGTGGTGGATTCTTAAAGGAGGTAAGAGGACTGAGATGAACTACTGATGTTTACTGTATGTAGAAGTTTTAATTAGCTTTACTGTAAAAGTGTGGAAATGCATAGAGTGGATGGTAAAACATAGTAACACCTAGTTTATAAATGGGGATGGAGTGAAAATGGTAGTCTAGGTATGTAAATGCCAACTGACAGACTGCTAGAGAATAATCTCGGAACTGAATAGCACAGTGAGCCAAGAGGTGGATAAGAATTATGGGTGAGGGTACAAATGCAAGGGTGTCCTTTGTGACCTAGAGCAAATGTACATCACTACTGCAGGGTGATGGGAATGTGGAGAAGCATGAGAAAAATACAGCTGGGGGACCTATGGACTGTGGTTAGCAGTAATAATATAATCATCTTGCATCTATGCGGAAAGATGTACTGTGCTGATAATGAGGCAGTATGGAAAATGTGACCCAAATATACATTATGGACATGGTAACAATCAGATGATATTACCTTATGTGAAGCAAATGCTGCACCACAGTGTGGTGTGTTGATGGAAGGGTGTTGTTTGGGAATTCTGCACATGTACATGATTGTTTTATAAGTTTACAACTTCTGTCATAAAAAATATATAATAAAAAATATTAATAGGGTGGATTGGGGGAAAAACACACCAAATGTAAGATAAGGACTATGATTAGTAGTAAGATTTTGACAGTGTTCTTTCACAGTTTGTAACAAATGTCTCATAACAATGCAAGGTGTTGGTGAAAGGTTGATGAATGGGACCCCTCTATGATGTTATGCATGCTTGCTTTGTAATTTCACCTCTTATTATATACTTAATTGCTTATGTATGTTCATATATAAAGATAATAATAATAGGGTTGGTTGGAGGAAAATACTTTGGTTAGTAGTAATATTTTGACAATGCTCTTTAATCATTAATTAAAAAGGTTTAACAACAATGCAAGTTATTGGTGGTAGGGTGTGTTATGAGAGTCCTATATGATGTTATATATGTTTGTTTTGTAAGTTCACAACTATTATTATATACTTATTGTTTATGTTTGAATGACATACTTCAATAAATTAATTTTTAAAAAAAAGAAGAAGAGCTAAAATCAAAGCTCTAACTGAACACCTGGAGAACCTAGAAAAAGAACAGAAAACCAATCCGAAAGCAAGCAGAAGGAAAGAAATAATAAAAATTAAGAGCAGAAATAAATGAGATTGAGAACAAAATAAAACAAAAACAATAGAGAAAATAAAAAATAAGAGCTGGTTCTTTCAGAAGATGAATAAAATTGACAAACCTTTAACTAGACTGACAAAGAAAAAATGAGAGAAGATGCAAATAAAATCAGAAATGAAAGGGGGAAAATTACGACTGACCCCAAAGAAATAAAAATGATCTTAAGAGGATATTATAAGAAACTGTATGCCAACAAACCAGACAATCTAGAGGAAATGGACAAACTGCTAGAAATGCACCAGCAACCTGCACTGACTGTATAAGAAATACAAGAACTCAACAAACCAATCACATTTAAGGAGACTGAAACAATCATCAAAATCTTCCAACAAAGAAAAATTCAGAACCAGATGGCTTTACAGGTGAATTCTCACAAGCATTCTGAAAAGAATTAACACCAATCCTGTTTAAATTCTTTCAAAAAGCTGAAGAGAAGGGAAAATTACCCAATATATTTTATCAAGCCATCACCCTAATACCAAAGCCAAATAAAGATACAAGAAAATTACAGACCAATCCCTCTAATCAAGATAAATGCAAAAATTCTTAACATAAGTAAAGCCATTTGATGCACCTAAGAATGATAGCATCAGAGTGTGCCACTGCCACCCCTGCTGCCACCTCCCCCTCCTCCATTGCTGCCACCACCATGAACAGCATGGGGGAGGCATGCAGGACATAAAACGCCAGTACGACCAATGTTTTAATCACTGGTTTGCTGAGAAGTTCCTCAAGAGGGATGGCTCTAGGGGCCTGTGCACCAACCTCTTCAAGCACTACCAGTAGTGTGTTCAGAAAACAACAGAGGAGGAGGAGTTTCCTATTGAAGGACTGGAGTTCATGGGCTACAGCAAAGAAAAGCCTGAAAGCTCTTCTTGACCTTGACAGTCACCTTGAAAAGGGACGACTCAAAACAGGAAACTGAAGACTGTGGATTTTCTCAATTACAGCTAAAAGATGGCCATGTCTTTGATGAGTTTAGGGGGGAGAAGTTTTATTTCCTCTTTGATATTTCCTCTCACTTGCATACTTTGGTTGGGGATGATTTCTCATTTTCTCTGGCATTTTGCAGTAAATGCATGAACTAAAACTGAATAATTTCCTTGGATTATGGTTGCAATAACTGGTCTGTCAATGGCTTTAAATATTCTATGGAGGGAAGCGGACTTGGCCCAAAGAATAGGGCATCCGCCTACCATATGAGAGGTCCAAGGTTCAAACTCCAGACCTCCTTGACCCGTGTGGAGCTAGCCCATGCACAGCACTGATGCATGCAAGGAGTGTCCTGCCACATAGGGGTGTCCCCCGCGTAGGATAGCCCGACGTGCAAGGAGTGCGCCCCATAAGGAAAGCCACCCAGCGCGAAAGAAAGTGCAGCCTGCCCAAGAATGGTGCCACACACATGGAGAGCTGACACAACAAGAAGACGCAACAAAAAGACAGATTCCTGGTGCTGCTGATAAGGACAGAAGCAGTCACAGAAGAACACACAGCGAATGGACACAGAGAGGAAATAAATAAAAAATCTTTAAATTTATATATATATACTATGGAGAAGCAGGTGTGGCTCAAGCGTTTGGGCTTCAGTCTATGATATGGAAGGACCTGGGTTTGATCCCTGGGGCCTCTGGTAAAGGTGTGCAAGGCCCACACAGGGAGCAACTCAGCAAGATGATGATGCAACAAAAAAAGAGAGATGAAGGGGAGAGTCAAGGTAAAGATGCACCAGGAACTGAGGTAGCACAAGTGACCTCTCCCCCACATTGAAGGTCCCCAGGATCAAATCCTGGTGAAGGCCAGAAGAGAAAATAAGAAGAAAAGACAAAAAGAAACAGAAGATCACACAGCAAATAGACACAGCAAAAACAACAGGGAGGGGTGGGGGTGTGTGTGGGAAAAAAAATCTATATACATTATGTATGTAAATAATGATAAAGTAGTGAAGACAGCCAGGACTACCTAACCTATAAAGTCGTACTATGAAGAACATTCGGTATGCCATTCTAGAATCATTGCACATGGAAGCAGTTGGTTAGGACTTCTCTTTTCTCTTAGGGAGACACAACAGTGTCAATGCTTGGGAACATAATTTTATATTTTTATGTAGTAACAACAATTAAAATTGTCATGGCCTGGGTTAACCCAGAAGACAGCTTTTAACAGTTCCCTGCCTAAACAAGAGATGTCAGATTGACTAGAGAGCTTCAAGAATGTTGCAGTGAACATCATCTCAGATTGCACAGTATAATTCGGTAATTAAGATATTTGGAGAAACTCTGGAAGAAAGTCTTAAGTTGCAAAGATTTCTTTTGTTGGTTTCCAACCCATCAGTGAATTAACTCAACCTGCATATCATAAAATGCCAAATCTGATTAAATAAGGGAAAAAGAGTTTGCTTTATTTACTTTATTCTTCCCTGCAAAATCTATAATCATGAAGATGGAATAAATCATAATATTTAGTTTTCTATCAAAAAAATTCTCAACAAAATACTTGCGAACAGAATTCAACAGCAATCCTATTTAAACTCTTTCAAAAACTTGAGAGAGGAAAAATGACCTAATACATTTTTTTTCTAAGATTTATTTATTTATTTATTTCTCTCCCCTTCTATCCCAACCCTGGCTGTCTGTTCTCTGTGTCCAACTGCTGCATCTTCCTCCCTGTCCGCTTCCGTCAGTGGCAGGGGAATCTGTGTTTCTTTTTGTTGCATCATCTTGCCGTGTCAGCTCTCCGCGTGTGCGGCACCATTCCTGGGCAGGCTGCAAGGCTCACCCCCCGCGCTGGGCGGCTCTCCCACGGGGCGCACCCCCCACACATGGGGCTTCCCTATGCGGGGGACACCCCTGTGTGGCACGGCACTCCCTGCGAGCACCAGCATTGCGCGTGGGCCAGTCTACACAGGTCAAGGAGGCATGGGGTTTGAATCGCGGACCTCCCATGCGGCAGACAGACACCCCAACCACTGGGCCAAATCTGCCCCCCCAAGACATTTTTTAAGTCAACATTACCCTAATGCCAAAGTCAGATAAAGACAGTACAAGAAAAAAAAAATTATAGATCAATCTCACTAATGAACACAGATGCAAAAATTCTAAACAAAACACTTGCAAACAGAATCCAACAGCATATCAAATACTTACACAGGACAACCAAGTGGGATTTATTCTTGGCATGCAAAGGTGGTTCAACATAATAAAATCAATTAACATAATGAAAGGTCATTTGACGAAATCCAGCATCCTTTCTTGATAAAAACATTTTGAAAGATAGGAATAGTAGGAAAATTCCTCAAAATGAGAAAAAGCATATATGAAAAACCTACAGCCAACATAGTATTTAATGGGTAAATGTTGAAAGCTTTCCCTCTAAAATCAGCAACAAGACAAGGATGTCCATTGTCACCACTGATTCAATATTGTGCTAGGAGTTCTAGCTAGAGCAATTAATAAGAAAAAAAAAAAAGAAATCTAAATAGGAAAAGAGGAAGTAAAACTCTCACTATTTGCAAATGACATGATCGTATATTTAGAAAATTCTGAAATGTCTATGACAAAGCTACCTGAGCTCATAAACAATTTCAATAAAGTGGCAGGATACAAGATCAACAAGCAGAAATCAGTAATGTTTCTGTACACTAGTACTGAACAATGTGAGGAAGAAATGGGGGAAATTCCATTTACAATAGCAAAAAAAAAAAAACACCTCAGATACCTAGGAATCAATTTAACCAAAGATGTACAGGACTGGTATTCAGAAAACTACAAAACAATGCTAAAGGGAATCAAAGAAGATCTAAACAAATGGATTGGGAGACCAAATATTGTGAAGATGTCAATCCTACCCAAACTGATTTATAGATTCAATGCAATACCAATCAAAATTTCAACAGTCTCCTTTACAAAAAGAGAAAAGGCAACTACCAAATTTATTTGGATGGGAAAGGGAGTCCAAATACCCAAAAGCATCTTATAAAAGAAAAGCAATATGGAGGACTTTCACTGCCTGACCTTAAAACATACTACAAGCCTACAGTGGTCAAAACAACATGGTATTGGCATAAAGATAGACACACTGATCAGTGGACTAGAATTGAAAGTACAGAAAAAAACCCTCACCTCTATGGCTAACAGGTTTTTGACAAACCTCCCAAATCCATACTGACAGGACAAAACCCTCTCTTCAACAAATGGTGCTAGGAGAACCAGATATCCATAATAAAAAGGACCCCTTATCACACTCCCTATATAGTAATCAACTCAAAATGGATCAAAGACCTAAATATAAAAGCCAGAACCATAAAAAAACTAGAAGAAAATGTAGGGAAACATCTTCAAGATCTTGTGATAGGTCGTGGTTTCTTAGATCTTACACCCAAAGTACGAGCAACAACAACAACAAAAATAAATGGAACTCCCTTAAAATTAAACACCCTTCCATCTCAAAGGACTTTGTCGAAAGGATTTTGAAAAAGGAAGCCAACCCAATGAGAAAAAATATTTGAAAGTATTAAACTGCTTTTTAAAAAAATGCACAGAACTCTTCTATATCTTAATTGCAGTAGTGGTTACACAACATATATCTGTCAAAACTCATGGAACTGCACACTAAAAAGGGTAAATTTTACTGTTCACAAATTGAACCTTAAAAAGAAAAGGAAGTTCTTGGTGATTTAGAGACATGGTATAAAAGAAATTATATTGATATAAATATTAAGACAATTACCTTGCATTTTGTTTTAAAAATCTATAGTAATTACCCATTCACACAACAAATGATTATTTAGTGCCAACTGTGCACCAGGCACCTTATTTAATTATTAAAATATTGACTCACAGGTGAAGGTGATTTGTCCTTTCTGGGCCTACAGCCAACTTCAAGATGGATTCTTTACTATATTAATGCAGGGGCAGAACAAGACTCATCTGTAACTAACTAGTCTGGCTTATTAAAGTTATATGTAAATCAATGAACAGCCCATGTTTACATTTATCCACTATACAAAACTTTTCAAAAAAAGTGCTATGATAAGAGTTACCCTATAAAATACCATCCAAAATCCATTTTAGCAAAGTATCTTTAAAAACACATAAACAGCTGGTTACAGCAGAAGAGCTGAATACATATAACCTATGAAGCACTTTTTTCAGCAAGCTAAGCGCTAAGGTGATGTCTGTTCCCAACACATTTTTATGATGGATAAGAACCTGTTTATAAACCAGCAGTTTTATTACCTGTGTAAACATATTTTGCAGCAATTGAGTCTCTATCTCCTCCTCCCGCAAAAGAGATTTTAGATTGCAATTTTAAACACAAGAACACCAGGCAACTTAAATAAACCTGAAATTCTTAAAAAGCTTATTGTCTATTTGATTTTCCAATGTTGCTACTATAACAGATTTAACAGACTTTCAAACTGTTGCATCAAATATTTCCTATTTCCTATAAAATACACTTTAGAATAATTGTAATAGTCTTTTCTTTTTGTTAATGACTTCATCTTTTAAAAACAGTATTTCTAATGACAACTTCTCAAAACCATATTGAAGGTTTTATGAATGATTTTAAGTGATTTTTAGAGGGTCCCCAAAGTAAGTTCAGAATCATTCAATTCTTCTCAATCTGTACTTTGTCTATCATCTTGTTTCCAATATCTCAAATTCCAAAGGAAAATAATCCTCCATTACAGTTTTCTTTTACGTAAGTTACTCTCATGTAATATTTGAAAACTTTGCTAATAAAAGATTTTTTTTCTCTTCTAGAGCTTTTTCTTTAAGAATGTAATTATATAAGTAACAGTAATAAAATAGCTTACATCAGAGCTACCTATGAGTTCAACAGGTCATATTAAGTTCACAAAACTCTACTAAATAAAACTCAAGCAATAAAAATATACATATTTGTGACTTACTGGAAAACATATGGGAAACTTCCTTGATTTTCTCAGGAACTTCTAGTCTTTGGTTACCTGCCATTTTATCATTTAACACTATTATTCAGCTTTTCCTTATTACAAAGTATAATCAAACCAAAAAAAAAACAAAAAACAAAAAACAAAAAGCCAGAGTTCCAGGTAAGAACTGCCAGATGACTGGATTTGCCTTTTAAGGAATAAGCCAATACTCACCTGTAGGGGGAGTGGAAGAAACAACAGGGGGAGTTGGAGAGGTGAAGCCATCAGCAAGGGTCTGGGCACCCCCAGCAGCAACATCTGGGGCAGTGGTAGAAGGAACAGTAGCAGGAACAAGAGGGACAGGGGCAGATGCAGAAGCAACAGGAAGGGGAGGAGTGCCAGCAGAGCTAGCAGGGGCTGAGGGGAAAGAGTAGTAAGAGGTAGCATTAATGAAGCAGTCACATTAGGCAGGATTAGAAAAGGTGTTAAGAATTTAATGCTTAACACTAACCCAAAGAATAAAAGAAAGTGTTGAAAAAAAATGAATGAGGCTTAGGTTAAAGGATTATTAGGTATACAGCAAATAATTCAAGATGCTCAGGGCAATGCACAGATTTTATATTCATTAAAAACAAGCATTCCTTTTTTACCTGAAAGCTTCTACTCTGGGAAAAAAGTGTTACCTTTACATTGTTATTTTTAGCATAATATTCCAAAAATGGTATACAAAACTAAACATAATACACTAGAAAAGAGTCCATTTTGAAAAACAAAAATCAGAAAATGAACATATGCTCCAGACAGTAAACCTAATAGGTAAAAATTACTAAAAAAAAAAAAAAAACAAAACCAGATTGTTTTCATTTTAGAAAAAGATATTGTTAGTTATTATAAATAAATGAAATATGTAACATTTACTCTTTCTCTTTTGTGCCATGCTTCTAAAATGATATTTTAACTCTGTATGCCTTCAGATCAAATAAGTACATTTTTCTGTTTCAGAGAAAAGAAAGTATTACAGTTCCTATTAAATTCCAGCAGTCCACCAAATTAACAATCAAAAGTACCTTTATATTTGTCCAGTTCTTTGTGTACCAAGATGATTCTCTCACTGACTCCCCACTGGGTCCAAAGATACGCATTAGCATAACACTAGCTGTAATTAACCATGTAACTCATACCTGCACCAACTGAGTCACTGCACCAAAAGCATAAAACCAAACAGCAGAGAAATGCACTGTGAGCTTGGTTAAAAACAACAAATCTATAAAGACTTTGCAACATTTATGGAGCATTAGAGGAAAAATCCCTGATCACAAAGTCCATCATAATCAAATCACAAACTGAATTCAAATTTTAAAAGGACTAGTGAAAATGAAGCACCATTAATGTTTTACCTGGAAAGACACTGGGAGGAGATGGAGTAGGAACTGCAATAGGAACCCCCACACTCCCACTTCCACTGTTTTCTCGACTGCTGCTCCGACTACTTGGGTGGCTTCCTCCACTACTCCCACTGCTGCTAAAAAAATAAAAGCAACCAAAAACATGAGTATTTATATGTAGTAAGATAACACCAGAATTTCCCAAAGTTTTCTGAAATGAATATAGCTATAATAAAGATAATTCAGAAGAGTTACTTAATAAATAAGGAGAAAAACCAAGGTTCAAGAAGCTTGTTTGGAAAGAGATTGGGCGCCCACCTCCCACATGGGAGGTCCTGGGTTTGGTTCCTGTTACCTCCTGAAAAAACAAAAACAAACAACAAAACAAATGAAAAAAAACCAATTCAGGGAAATCAATGTGGCTCGGTGGTTGAGCGCCAGCTTCTCGCATACAAGGTCCCAGGTTCAATCCCTGACCCCAATACCTCAAAAAAAAAAAAAAAAGTTTGTTTTGATCACTTTTAAACATGTATTCACATATTTTAAAAATTGGGGCGGCAGACTTGGCCCACTGGTTAGGCTGTCTGCCTACCACATGGGAGGTCCGCGGTTCAAACCCCGGACCTCCTTGACCCGTGTGGAGTTGGCCCATGCACAGTGCTGATGCGCGCAAGGAGTGCCCTGCCACGCAGGGGTGCCCCCCGTGTCGGGGAGCCCCACATGCAAGGATGGCGCCCCATAAGGAGAGCCACCCAGCACGAAAGAAAGTGCAGCCTGACCAGGAATGGTGCCACACACACGAAGAGCTGACACAACAAGATGACGCAACAAAAAGAAACACAGATTTCCATGCCACTGACAACAGAAATGGACAAAGACGACGCAGCAAATAGAAACAGAGAACAGACAACCGGGGTGGGGGGGGCGCGGAACGGGAGAGAAATAAATAAATAAATACATCTTTAAAAAAAAAAATTGGGAAAGAAGAAAAAATTCTCCATAAATATTACTGATAAATGTTGGGGCTCAACACATAAAATAATAAATAATACCTTATTACACTCTAGTTTAATGCCTGCCTGAAGAAACTTCTTTTATAATATAAATGGAGCTTTCCTAAACACTAATTTCTAATGATATCTTGGTATACTATCCCATATTAATATTGTATTATATATAGTTTTTCATCTGTAAAGTTCCACCAAAAAACAACTTGAAATTTCCCACATCTGGTCCATAATATTTTTTTCAGGTCAACTAAACTATAAACCTTATAGAGAAGTTTGCAGTTTGAATTCTCTGGTTTTTGTTTTGCTTTTTTCAACTTCTCAAAGTTGCATCAGAACATGAGGAGAGAGAGGTGGAATCAGATGTGGTTTAGGGAGTAGAGTGAAGAAAATAACTTAGTGCTTGGAAAATGAAAGAGATTTAATTGAAGCTATCTGAACAGATGGATTATGGTACTATGACCATTACATTTTGTGCTGAGGTAGAGGAAATACCTGTAAGTTCGATTTCTTTGATTCACAGAAGCTGTCCTCACAGGGCTCTGCTGCGAGGGAGCCATATTACGAGTTGGGCTAGGTACGTAATCATTTGGTACCACTGGAGGACGCACTGGCTCCAGTGTGCGATAGGGGGAGTGCCGCCTACAAAAAGAAGAGCGTATGTATTGGGTGATTAGGCAAATTTCGGCACAATTAATTCAAAGAGTTGCCAGTTGTAAAATACAATTTGTAATCAGAGATAGGAAAATGTGTTTTAACATAACACAGCTACCAATTTTCAGTCTTTCCTAAGGGGTCACTTTTCCACCATTATGGTTGAGTCTCCAACCTCATTTCCCTGTTACCAATGCAATTTTGTCCATTCATTCTCAGAAAGCACAAAGGTCCTCCCCAACATTTAAGCCAATGTTTCCCAGATCCTGCTCTTTTATTATCCGAGTTTAAATTATTTTAGTTCTATATCAAAGTATCTGCATGAATATACTTAAAATATCCTCCTTACCCTTCTAGCCCTAACCAAAGATATTCAAAGATAGGCTAAACGAACCTGGAATCTTGACTCCACAACCCCCATACTGATGATGATCGATATAGGCCATAACAACTCATTTTCCTCTCTGTATGGTAAATACATATAATTTAAACTATATCTGTATAGAGAAATACACAATTTAATCTCATCTCCTTCTGTTCTCACAAGCCCACCTCTCTCTTTCCTTTCATTCTCCTCAAAATTCAACATTTTGAAGGAAGAAAAAAAAAGACCTAAGATCTTCTACCTTACTTAGTTTGAACTGTAAAAATCAGAATGATTTTATTAACATATATTCCCTCTTTTTCCCAAAATTTCCATTTAAAGAAGAAAATAGGAAGAGCAGAAAGGAAATATGATAGGAAATACATGCACACTGGAAAAATGGTGATTAAATTAGTTCTCATCTATCTTTCTCTAAGTTTCCTAAATTCTTTGTGACAATGATAGTTAACTGACATGAAACTGACATTTTGTAGATAAAATTCAGGTCTTTAAAAGAATGAAATTTGGCATTTCAAAATGTGAAAATTAAAAAGCTTTCATCACCTGTATTGATATTGCTCATTTGACTTATGTATTTCTGAATGATTCACTTTCCAAAAGGCTCCCGGGGTTCCTTTAAATACTGCTCTCTTGAGCTACTCAATTATGGCTCAATGATTGTAAATGAGATCACTCTGCAATGACCCCTTCCATTCTTCTACCCTCAAAGTCTCCTTGCAAAAGTACATCCATACATTAATAATTAAAAGTAAATAAAGGGCACTGTATGGCATTGGGTCAAAGAAAGAAAAAGCAATGTAAGGACTTTGCATTTAAAATGCTAAAAAGTTTAACTATCTGAAACAATGCAAATATAAAAATAAGTTACTGATCAATTTCTAAACATCTGATTTTCACATAATTTTTCCCAGGTAATAAAAATTTTCTGTTTCATCCAAGGAAAAAACCCTGTGCTACCTGAAAACTGTAAAGTGAAGGCAATGATAAGAACCAAGTTAAACAAACAAACGAAAAATGAGGAGTAAAGGAACAAAATGTGATTACTAGGCAAAACTGTGTGACAAAGCCAGGCTGCAAAAACTGGATGTGTGGTGCTGAACAATTAATGGATCCTGCAGAATCCTACCTAATAAGGAAAACAATTACTGGTATATGAGTAATCTTCAAAATTTGAAAGCAACAGAGTATTTTATTTCACTACACGTTATAGTGTTATTATGCTAACAATTCTGATTTAAAACCAAACAAAACTTGTGAGGTAATATAAAATGATGGAAATGTACATATTCTACAGGAAAATAAAACAAATATTTCCTGTTACCCCTGCACAATTATACCCTACCATATCTCCTACATTCCATCCTTAAG
This sequence comes from Dasypus novemcinctus, assembly GCF_030445035.2. NCBI lineage: Eukaryota > Metazoa > Chordata > Mammalia > Cingulata > Dasypodidae > Dasypus > Dasypus novemcinctus. The sequence goes on from NC_080679.1 coordinate 41,568,440, forward strand.
TTAAAATCTCACTTGATTCATTAGATTCTTTGCTCTCTACTCTAAGCAAATAAAACCATCCTAATTCCTGGCTGGAATTCACTGTCATTCTTCTTCTCTCTTGCCATCTTAACTATAATTCCTTTTTCAACATTATCTTCCTTTATATCCCATTCATCCATGTCCTGCCCTGAGCCACACTGCTTGATTAGGATTTTTTTTGGTGAGGGGGCCAAAAACGAGATTGCCAATTAAGACATTTTAAGCACAGACCATAAAGCCAATGGTTGTCAAAGCATTTTGTCCTTGTCTCATACATTTTTTAAAAATCCAATTCATTGTATAGTGTCCCTGAAAAGGTGAGAGGACAAATATTACCCCCTTTTACAGATGAAAAAACGAAACTACTGAGAGGCTGACCATGCAGGACCATAGTATATACAACAGAGCTGGACCAGAATTTTAGTCATCTGGTTTCTGGGCTACATGATGCCCACCAGATAACAAATCTCAATGACAATGAATCAAGTTTACACTATGATGTTACAGAAGAAAAAAGGCAGGCTTTTCTACTAACTGACCATTTTTTTGTCAAAAAAAACAAATCTAGAGTTCAATTCTCCAAAGTCAAACTAAAGCTCAATATTTTCATTATAATGTACATTATATAAAATTTTATAATCTACACAGCCTTCTTCAGAATAATTAAGTTCAATTTAATTAGAATAAGGAAGATTTAAAAATTTCTAGAAAATACTGGAATTAAAATTAGAGTACAATTTATAATAAACCATGAACTTGGACTTTTCCTCAAATTTACAATTGATTAGAAAAATAATTTCTAAACAAAGCCTTTTAAAACTATAAAACTGTATTTATCAGGAAAAGGGAAAGTTACACACAAAAAAGATAATCCTAGAAAGAAAATGTGCTCTCTTCAAATATTCAAAATATTTTATATGTAGTGTTTAGTTTCCACACAATTATTACAAGAAATGGTTTTCAATTATTAGTTATATACTTACCCGAGTGTCCCTTTCCCTGACATAGGGGGACTGGGGGGTTTCTGAGTTGGAGGTGTTGTACGCGGCAGACCACCCATCTTCATATTCTGGGTACTCACCTGAAAAATTTTGAGGAAAACTCAACTTGTATGCATTGAAATGATGTGGCACTTTTGAGAAAATAATGCTATGTCATTTAACAAAGAAGGGGAAGATTTAAATAGGGAAAAAATCAGAGGCCATGCATTTCATAAGCAACTTCTACTCTACTATTATTCTATAGTTGTACTCAAAGGACTCTTCCTAACATGATATTTTGAAATGATTATAAACTTGTATTTAAAGACTTTCTTTGCCATTAGGCCATCACACCAACAGATCACTGGATAACTGTTTGAAATTACTTTCAATTAAAATTCAATAAGATAACTATTAAAAACTTTAGTTTAATAAAGAATAATTCAATCAGAAACAATGACATATTTAAGCAATTAAAAGAAGTTAAATAACTTCTTTTAAATAGCAAGTATATCATAAAAACAAAATACATGTTTTCTAAATAAAAACATGTAGCTATGCATATGATTGCATGTAACTGGAGGATAGAAAAATAAAGTTAAATTTTATGATATATATATAGAGAGAGAAAATTTTAGTTTAAAAATTACGGATGAGCCTTACAATTCAGATTTCTCTAATGTTCTCTCATGAGGGAATCACCTACCTGAAACTGCCAGAAGCTCAAGACATGTTCCTAAATATCTGAACCAGAAAATTAGGGCTGACGTATCCAAACTGTGAGCAGTACAGGGGATATCGGCAATAACCTAGCTCCAGTGGGGACTGGATCTTCTCAGGTTCAAAGTAAAAGTTAATTCAGGCATGGGACAGATGATATAGTCTGAAATCAAAGCTGAGTTATGATGCTTCTCACTATGATGTGCACTATTCTATCCTTGCATGAAAATGCAAATGTATGAAAGATGGGTAATCTAGGAACAATGGACGCTTAAAAAAGGAATATGTCAGCAATTATAAAGAAAAGTCCTAGAAATCTGGATATCTTAAGAAGCTAAGTCATTCGCAAATATAGTTCAAATGCAATCTCAAGTTGTTTGAGACTATCAATGTGTTAGATTTAATGTTCAACTATAGGTTCATACCTAACTCTATTTTAAGCCCCTAATATTTTACACCACCATCTATAAAAGAAAAAAAATCTAAAAAGAATATGTGTATTCAAATTATACTTGTAAAATGAAACTGGAAAACACTTCTTCACCATTCAAATTAGAATATATTTATAAATGTGATTTCAAAATATAAATTTTAAGAAGAAAACAAACCATAATAATATACAGATACTGAGGTTATCAAAATTAATTCCGGCTTAATTGGAATTTTAAAATATCCTAACATACTACTTATTATCAGACTAGGTAAGACATAATATATCAAGAAACATATCTTCAAATGAATAGCCCAGTGAACAAGTTGTGTGTGATGTTAAAACAATCTTTAATGACAAATGATACCTTTTGTTGTTGCTTTTAAACAATGAATACAAAACAAACATTTTCAAGTAAGAATAAAGATTAACTTATCCTTGCTCTCCTCCTCATCAATAAGCAGAGGTATACAAATCATATCTTAAAATAAAAATGCCAGAAGTACTTTAAAAAATCAATACACATTTGGGGAAAGTTTTAGTACTAATAACCAATAGCTTTCAAAACTGTAAATCTTAATTTATGATACCAAAAGATTTTTTAGAAGTGTAACCAAGTCCTTTAAGCTCAACCTTGACATGAAACTCAAAGTTAATTTGAGTGATGAGGAAGAAGTAGGTGAACCAAACACTAAACTACATTAATTTGCTAGAAACAGGAAGGAAAAGGAGCAGAAATAGAAAAAGAGTACAAAAGAGTTTTATTCTATACATGGATAAGCTAAAATACTTGAAAACAGCTTTTCAACTCTGATTTCTTTTAGATTTTGGTATAAAGTATTTTTGTTTAAATTGCAGTATCTTCTATTAAGTCTTTTGAACCTACACAAAAGATAATTAAAATAGTCTGTAAATTAAAATCTGGTGTGCATATGTATAAATAAAATTTGATATATTTTATGATCTGAAGAATCATCAAACGATTGTATTTTGGGGCAAAGGGGTTAGATGAATAATTTAAATCACTTCAAGTCCCTGTAGAATATCCAAACAATCTATAATTTTTGTACTTCCTTTATCAACACTTAATATTACCGATAATTACTGTACTAATTTAATATTTAGTGAAAAAGTTTTTTTTCAATAGTTCAAGGCATTTTTCTTGGTAAAAAGTGTTTCTATGCTAAGTAAAACAATGAATATGTTGTGCCAAATATAAATATTGCCATCTAATTTCAGGAAAATGGAGGGAGAATAGGAGAGGTTGCCATACAAAACTAAACTTCTTTATAATACGGTAATAGGTGGGATCTGTATTATTAGTTGGTAAACTATATTTCAAATCTAAAATAGTTTGGTAAAAGGTATTTACTAGATAGACATCATGATCCAAAAACTTATTTGGGGGAGGGGATTTATAAGGAAAAAATGACACTACCTGACAAGTAGCAAACACATAGATCAAAACTGGGAGATAGGGAGGGGACTTGGCCCAGTGGATAGGGCATCCGTCTACCACATGGGAGGTCCGTGGTTCAAATCCCGGGCCTCCTTAACCCGTGTGGAGCTGGCCCATGCGCAGTGCTGATGCGCGCAAGGAGTCCCATGCTACACAGGGGTGCCCCCCACATAGGGGAGCCCCACGTGCAAGGAGTGCGCCCCATAAGGAGAGCCACCCAGTGCAAAAGAAAGTGCAGCCTGCCCAGGAATGGCGCCGCACACACAGAGAGTTGATGCAGCAAGATGACGCAACAAAAAAAAAGAAACACAGATACCCATGCCGCTGACAACAACAGAAACAGACAAAAAAAACACAGCAAATGGACACAGAGAACAGACAGACAACTGGGGCGGGAGTGGGGGGAAGGGGAAAGAAATAAATTTTTTAAAAAATCTTAAAAAAAAAAACTGGGAGATAGAGGGACTCAGCTAGTGTGTGTGCGCACGCACGTGTGTGCGTGTGTGTGTGTACACCGTCAACTCAGAAGAAAACAACCCAACACTGCAGCCACTTCATAAAAGCCATTCCACTTGGAAAAAAGCAAATAAAAATAAGCGGAACTACCATCCAGCACATAAATATGTAATTAATGGTCCTGAATCCCGAGTAGGAGCATTTATAATAATTTTCAAAATTTTATTTGGGACCTTGGAATGAAACTCTGGTAGCTGATTATAACAATAATTCAATTATGTGTTGTTGTTTTTTTAATTCTATACAAGGGAAAATAAATTATCATTGGAGCTTAACTGAAACAAGTATTAGCTACAAGGAGGAACAGCAGGGAAAGTTCTTCCTTTTTTTTCCCTACCAGAGCAAAAACCCCAAAACAGAAGACATATTTCATTTAAGTGATGAAGCATAAAACAAGCTACAGCTTGAATACTTTCCTACTGGCCTGTTATTAAGGAATGTGGATAATACTGGAGGTAGGAACAGTTTTTCTATGACCAGAGTAGTCTGGTCTCCCAGGCTTTGGAGATCTCTACAGCTAGAACCCACCCAAGGGGCCAGTTCTGCCTTAAACTTGATACAGAATATAAGGTTCTCCTTTAGTCATGGAATAGAATATAATATTCATTATAAATGTCAGTGCTTTGCAGAAACCTCTGAACTCCAACATTATTTATAGAATTGACCAGAAGTACCTCTAGTTCAGAGAGGACATAACCTCTGCTACCAAGAAATCTCCCACATAGATAACCTGTCACTATGCAATAGTGGCAGAGGCAGTCTAAAATGGCACTTGTGGAATATCCATAAATTTATCAGCCACCTACTAGACTACCAGTCAAATGTAAGGACATATGAAGGGGGTGAGCAGACAACTGGGAGACACGAAGTTCTACAAAAGCATTCCTGCTTTTAAGGAAATTGTATATTGGAAATAAATTCACATCTTTAAAACAAAAAGAAATGCCTGAGAAATCCCCAAAACATATGTGGGAAGAATACTTAGGGAAGGTTTCATGAAGTAAAACCTGAGATGGAGTGTTGTAAATTAAAAATAAGGAGAATTTAAATATGAGAAAAAAAAAAAAAGACAAATTGTGTGTAGGTTGTGTTGGTATGTGGAGGGGTAGGAATGGAAAGAAACTGGTACTGAACCTCTGGGCATTCATTCTCTGACCAATAGTTTCCTATTAGATCTTCTCAGGAAATAATCCCATGGTTTCCTAAAGGTCTCTATCCCTCTCCTCAGATTATACAGAGACTTACACTTCAGTTTCTTCAGAGCTAGCATGAAAAGTACCAAGAGTTCCTCTGACAGAAATCAAACCTGAAATCAGGAATTAGAGAATGAATTCAGGACAGGGTTTGAAAGACAAACGTCTACGGTGCCAAAAATCCTAAAAATAATCCAATACAGAGATTAGGGAATAGAGATTGGGAGTAAAGGGAGATGGGGGTGGAGAGAAACAGGTAAAGAAAAAGAGGTAAGAAGAAAACAAGAGGAATAAATTGGATGAACTTCTGCTTATTTTGCCAAAGCAGAATAGATAGCTCAAAATTGGAACTGATAAGCCAAAAAGATGGGCTCCTGTTATTACAGCTTTCTTCTAAAAGCTCTGTCAAAAGAATTCTTAAGAATAAATCCTCAACTTTACCCAAAACCAAGAACATGAGAGGCAGTTTATCATTCCTCTGTAAGGAATGACAAACATTCATTAAAGACAGCACTAAGGAAACAGATGAGGCTCAAGTGATTGGGCTTCCATCTACCACATGGGAGGACCCAGGTTCGAGCCCTGGGGACATCTGTTAAAGGCATGCCCGCACGGCAAGCGATGCAGCAAGATGATGACGCAACAAAAAGAAAGACGAAGAGCAGAGTCAAGGCAAGACGCAACAGAAACCAGGAACTGAGGTGGCACAAGTGACAAGAAACCTCTCTCCACATTGGAGATCCCCAGGATCAAATCCTGGTGAATCCTAGAGTGAAAAACGAGAAGACAAAAAGAAAAAAAGACAAAGAATGTCACACAGCGAATGGACACAGAATCCCAGGCAAAATTTTCAAAAATGTAATATTCTTGTTACTTGTAAAGTAAACCCTTAACCCCTCCTTACTGTTCATTATCTCTTTAGGAAATATTTATTTTTTTAGGTAGGCTAGTAAAAAGAATTTATTTGGGAAATGGGGGAAGAACAGAGCTTGCTGAGAAATGGGAGAAAAAGATGGAAATACACACCAGAATTTGGTGATGGCGCCTCTAGGCAGAGAGAGAGAGCCTTAGGAAATGTTTAAATAAAATAAATACTATATTTAACAGATAAGACTTTGCTATTTTGAGTAAACTAGTATGTTTATAAAATATTTCACCTTATTTCCATTAGTGAAATCTCTACTGCTATCAACAGGAAAACCCATATCAAATGCATCAGCTCAATCATAGTAACAAGATATTAAAACATTTCAAAATTAAAATAAAGAATAGGGAAAGGGTACTCCAATTCATAAAGGTATATTCCACTTTTAAATGGTTTCAAGTATAAATTAGAACACTTCTAACATGTCATTCTATCCATTGGCTTTTTATGTTAATTTATTGGCTCACAGGATTAAAGGAAAGCTCTGCCATGTCACTAGATAGATGTAAGGACCAGGTGCCTCAGAGTTTAAACTCCAACAGTAAGTTTTTTTTAAAATAAAATATACATTTCTCAATTAGATGTACTAGATACATATAAATTCTTTTTTTTTTAATCATACAATATGTTACACAATATATTTGGTTCATAGTAATGCAATCATACAGTATTTGTCCTTTTGTGTCTGGCTTGCTTCACTCAACATAATGTCCTCCAGGTTCATCCATGTTGTCATAGCTTTACGACTTTACTTCTTACAGCTGCATAATATTGCACTGTGTGAATACACCACAGTTTATCCATTCTTCTGTTGATGGACACCTGCGTTGTTTCCAACTTTTGGTAATTGTGAATAATGCCACTATGAATATGTGTGCAGATATCTGTTTGTGTCGCTGGTCTCAGTTTGTCTGGCTGCATACCCAGCAGTGGTATTGCAGGGTCACAAGGCAAGTCTATATTGAACTTTTTTAGAAACTGCCAAAAAAATCCTCCACAGTGGCTCTACCATTCTGCCTTCGCACCAACAGGGAATAGGCGTACCTACCTCTACATATCCTGTCCAACACTTGTAGCTCTGTCTTTTTAATACTAGCCATTCTGATTAAGTGTGAAATATCTCACTGTAGTTTTGATTTGCATTTCCCTAATCATTAGAGATGTTGAGCATTTCTTCATGTGCTTTTTTGCCATTCGTATTTCTTATTTGGACAAATGTCTAAGTCTTTTGCCCATTTTTTAATTGGGTCATTTGTCTTTTTATTGTTGAGTTGCAACATCTCTTTATATATCCTGGATATTAAAGCCCTATCAGACATGTGATTTCCAAATATTTAATCCCATTGAATCGGCTGCCTTTTCACTATTTGACAAAGTGCTGTGAGGTGCAAAAGTGTTTAATTTTGAGGAGGTCCCATTTATCTATTTTTCCTTTTGTTGCACGTGCTTTGGGTATAAGGTCCAAGAAACCACCACCTATAAGATGTTTCCCTACATTTTCTCCTAGTAGTTCTATGGTGCTGGCTCTTATATTTAGGTCTTTGATCCATTTTGAGTTGATTCTTCTATAGGGAGTGAGATAGGGGTCCTTCTCTCATTCTTCTGGTTATAGATATCCAGTTGTCCCAGCACCATTCGTTGAGGAGACTGTTTTTTCCCTGTTAACATTAACTATTTAGGTTTGTCAAAAAACAATTGACTGTATAGGTGAAGGTTTCTTTCTGGATTCTCAATTCTATCCACTGATTAATGTGTCTGTCTTTATGCCAGTATCATGCTGTTTTGACCACTGTAGCTTTATATTAATGTTTCAAGGTCAGGCAGTGAAATCCCTTTCCCATCACTCTTCATTTTTAGAATGCTTTTGGCAATTCGGGTGCACTTTCCCTTCCAAATGAATTTGGTAATTACCTTTTCTAATTCTGTAAAGTAAGCTATTATGATTTTGACTGGTATTGCACTGAACCTACATATCAGTTTGGGTAAGACTGACATCTTCACGATATTTATTCTTCCATGAACACAGAATGTCTTTCATTTGTTTAGGTCTTTTTAAAATTCTTTTAGCAATGTTTTGTAGTTTTCTGCATATAGGTCATATACTTTTTTGGTTAAATTAATTCCTAGATAACTGAGTCTATTCGTTCCTTTGAAAATAGAATTTTTCCAGATTTCCTCCACAGACTGTTCAGTACTAGTGTACAAAAACATTACTGATTTTTGCGTGTTGATCTTGTATCCTGTAACTTTGCTGAACTCATTTATTTACTCAAGTAGCTTTGTCAAGAATACTTCAGAATTTTCTAAGTACAGGATCATGTCATCCACAGTGAGAGTTTTATTTCCTCTTTTCCTATCTGGATGCTTTTTTTTTCTTGTGTAATTGCCCTAGATAGAACCTCTAGTACAATATTGAATAACAATGGTGACAGCGAGCATCCTTGTTTTGTTCCCAGTCTTAGAGGGAATGCTATCAACCTTTCCCCACTGAGTATGATGCTGCCTGTGAGTTTTTCATATATGCCTTTTATCATATTGAGGAATTTTCCTTCTATTCCTATCTTTTGAAGTGTTTCTATCAAAAAATTATGCTGGGTTTTGTCAATTGCCTTTACTGCATCAATTAAGATGATCCTGTGGGTTTTTTCCTTCAATTTATTAATGTGATATATTACATTGATTTATTTTCTTATGTTGAACAAGCCTTGCATACCACGAATAAATACTACTTGGTTGTGATGTGTATGTCTTTTGAAATGATGTTAGATTCAATCTGCAAGTATTTTGTTGAAAATTTTTGCATCTATGTTCATTAGAGAAATTGGTCTGTAATTTTCTTCTCTTCAGGTATCTTTATCTGGTTTTGGTAATAGGATGATGTTGGCTTCATAAAATGTGTTGGGTAATTTTCCCTCCTCTTCAATTTTATTGAAGAGTTTAAAAAGGATTTTTTATTTATTTCTCTCCCCATCCCCCACCCCCCACCCCCGGCCCAGTTGTCTGCTCTTTTGTGTCCATTAGCTGTGTGTTCTTCTGTGTCCACTTAATATTATCAGTGACACCTGGAATCTGTCTCTTTTTGTTGAGTCATCTTGCTGTGTCAGCTCTCCCTGTGTGTGGCGCCATTCCTGGGCAGGCTGCACTTTTTTCATGCTGGGCGGCTCTCCTTACGGGGTACACTCCTTGTGCATGGGTCTCCCCTACACAGGGGACATCCCTGCGTGGCACAGCACTCCTTGTGTGCATCAGCACTGTGCATGGGCCAGCTCATCACACGGGTCAGGACGCACTGGGTTTGAACCCTGGACCTCCCACGTGGTAAGCAGACGCTCTATCTGTTGAGCCAAATCCGCTTCGCTCTATTGTTTTATTGTTTTCAAATTCATTTATTTCCACTCTAATCTTTATTATTTCTTTCCTTCTGCTTGCTTTGGGATTGGTTTGCTGTTGTTTTTCTAGTTTCTCTAGTTGTTCAGTTAAATCTTAGAATTTACCTTTCTTCTTTCTTAATTATAGGAATTTAGGGCCATAAATTTCCCTCTCAAGACTGCCTATACTGCATCCCGTAAGTTTTGATAAGTTGTATTCTTAATTTCATTTGTCTCAATATATTAACTGCTTTCATTTGCAATTTCATCTTGACCCACTGATTATTTAGGAGTGCATTGTTCAGCCTCCACACATTTGCAAATTTATTTTTTTCTATTATTGATTTCCAGTTTCATTCCATTATGATCTGAGAAGGTGCTTTGTATAACTTCAATCTTTTTATATTTATTGAGACCTGCATTGTGCCCTAACATGTGGTCTATCTTGGAGAAAGATCCATGGGCACTTGAGAAGAATGTATAACCCAATGAGTTTGGATGCAATGTTCTGTATGTGTCCATTAGGTCTAACTTGTTTATCATATTGTTCAAGTTCTCTGTTTCCCTGTTGATCTACTGGTCTAATTGTTCTATCTAATGTGATTGGGGTGTTGAAATCTCCAATGATTATTGTAGAGATGTTTATTTCTCCCTTCGGTTTTGCCAGTTTGTCTCATGTATTTTGGGGAACCCTGGTAAGGTTCGTAGATATTTATGGCTGCTATATCTTCCTGATGGTTTGCCCCGTTTATTAAGATTTAATGGCCTTCTGTATCTTAGAACTTTTTTGCATTTAAAGTCTGTTTTGTCTGATATTAATATAGCTATCCTGCTCTTTTCTGGTTACTGCTCTCATGAAGTATCTTTTTCCAACCTTTCACTTTAAGCCATTTTATATCCCTGGGTCTAGATTGAGTCTCTTATAAGCAGCATAGGAATGGCTTATACTTTTTATCCATTCTGTCAGCCTGTATCTTTTGATTGAGGAGTTTAATCCATTCACATTCAATGATATTATTGTAAATACTCTATTTACTTCTACCATTTTATTCTCTGGTTTTCATATGTCATATCATATTTTTGTCTCTTTACTCTGTAGGTTATCCTTTCTGCTATTCTTTCTTCTATACTCTCCTCCAAGCCTCTCTCTCCTGTCTCTTTCTTTCATGTTCTAAGGCTTCCTTTAATATTTCCTGCAAAGTTGGATTCTTTGTTGCAAACTCTTTGTTTGCAAATATTTTATACTCACCTTCATATTTGAAAGACAATTTTGTTGGATAAAGAATTCTCAGCTGACAGTTTTTCTCTTTCAGTATCGTAATTGTATCATACCACTGTCTTCTCACCTCCATGGTTTCTGAAGAGAAATTTGGGCTAAGTCTTAATTGACATCCCTTGTACATGATGGTTTGCTTCTCCCTTGCTGCTCTGAGAATTTTCTCTTTATCGGTGACATCTGTCATTATGAGTAGTATGTGTCTTGGAGCAGGTCTATTCAGATTTATTCTGTTTGGGGTACAGTGTGCTTCTTGGACACGTAAGTTCATTTCTTTCATAAGAGTTGGGAAATCTTCAGTTATTATTTCCTTAAGTACTCTTTCTGCCTCTTTGCCCCTCTCTTCTCCTTCTGGAACTCCCATGACATGTATGTCGCTGCATTTCCTGTTGTCATTCAACTCTCTGAACCCCTGCTCATTTTTTCTCATTCTTTTCTCTCTTCAATTTTAGCTGTTCTGTCTTCGGTATCACTTATTCTTTCTTCTATCATTTCAAGTGTGCTGTTGTATATCTCTAATGTGTTTTTTTTTATCTCACCTACTATTTCTTTCATTCCCATGAGCTCTGTTATTTTTCGATTCAGGATTTCAAATTCTTCCTTGTGCTTGCTCTATGTCTTTCTGGTTTCATTTATCTCTTTAACCATAATGTCTTTCAACTTATTAATTTGATTTTGGACATTTGTGCGCATTTCACTGATTAATTCTCTCAAATTCTGTGTCTCTTCTGGGGCTTTGATATATTCCTTTTCTTGGGCCATGTCTTCTATTTTCTTAGTATGGCTCAAAATTTTTTGCTGATGTCTAGGCATCTGATTAGAATGAAGTTCACTCAGATGCTCAATTCCTTACTCTTTTCTAGGGATTTAGTAGCAAGAGGCTGTGTGTTACCACCAGCAATAACATCTTAAAATATCCAACTGTCCAAGTTTCAGCAAAAGATTACAAAACAAAGAAACAAGAAGTGATCGGCCCAGGGAAAGAAGACAATTAAAGGATTAGAAACAACCAATGATGAAGAACAGACCTGGGACATACCAGATGAAGTCTTAAAAAATTGTCCTAAACATGCTCAAAGAGCTAAAGGAAAACACAAAGAACTCAAGAAAATCAGTAAAATGATAGATGAACATAAACAGAATATTAAAAAACAGATGGAAGTTATGAAAAGGAACCAAAGAGAGCTGAAGACCACAATAACAAAAATTTAAAATTCCCTAGAGGGGTTCAAATGCAGACTGGAACTGGCATAAGAAAGTGTAAACTTGAAGAAAAGAGAATTGGAAACATACAGTCTGAAGAGAAGAAAGAAGAATGAAGAAAGAAAATTGAATAGAGCTTTGGGAACCTGTGGAATATCATGAAGGGTGCCAATATATATGTACTGTAAGAATCCCAGAAGCACAAGGGGCAAAGAGAATATTTTTAAAAATAGTAACAATTGAAAACTTCCCAGATTCAGCAAGATATATGAATATACACATTCAAGATGACAAATTCAAAAAAGCATAAACCCAAATAGATCCATACCATAGCATATTATAATCTAACTGCCAAATGGCAAAGATAGAGAATTCTGAAAACCACAAGAAAGAAGCAACATGCCATGTACAAGGAAACCTCAATAAGACTAAGTGCCAATTTCTCACAGGAAATAATGGAGGCAAGAGTCAGTTGGATGACATATGCTAAGTACTGAAAGAAAAAACCGCAAACCAGGTCTCTGTCTGGAAAACTTGTCTTTAAAAAGTGAGGGAGAAGAGAAGATGTGGCTCAAGTAGTTTAGCGTCTGCTTCCCACATGGGAGGTCCTGTGTTTGGTTCCTGGTACCTTCTAAAAAAAAGGAAAAACAAAAACGAACAAAAAACAACTCAGGGAAGCCAATGTTGCTCAGTGGTTGAGCACCGGCTTCTCACATACAAGGTCTCAGGTTAAATCCCTGGGCCCTGACCTCAAGAGGGAGTATAAGACACTTCCAGATAAACAAAAGCTAAGGGAGTTCATCACCACTAGAGATGCTAAAGGGAGTTCTACATGGTGAAAGGAAAGAACAGACAATATATTGAAGCTACATGTAAAAATAAAAATCTCCATAAGAGACAACAGGGATAGATATAAATGCCAGGATTATTTGATTTTTAGTTTTAACTCCACTTTTTATTTCCTACAGGATCTAAAAGGCAAATGCATAAAATGAATGAGAAATCAGTGGTTTTTTAAAATTAAAATGTATAAGCATGTAATTTTTTGACAAGAACTACATAAAAGGCTGGGGGACAGAGGGACATGTGAACATAAATTGTGTATACTATTTCTTTTTAGGAGGTACTGAGGATCAAACATGGGACCTCATACATGGGAAGCAAGTGCTCAACCATGGAGCTATACCCACTCCCCAAGATGGTGTATATTATTAAGTTAATTTGGTATCAGAGCAAATGAGATGGTTGCAGATTTAGAATTTAAGCCCCAAGGTAACTACAAAGAGAATACTAGAGAATATGTAAGCTCACAGAGATAGAAATTAGGAGTACAGGTTGCCAGGGGTGGGGGAAGGGGAATGGGGAGTTAATGAAATGGGTATAGAGTTTCTGTTTAGGGAGATGGGAAAATTTTAGTAATGGAAAGTGAGAGTGGTATGCTTGGAGTGGTTGCTTTGGGAAAGTTTATTCTGTATATATATTCTCACAATAGGGGAAAAAAAGAGCAACTAAAGAGACAATGACAAGTAAAGGCAATAAATGTTTCTGGATAGGATATTACAAGGGAGGAAAGATGGCTCAAAAGGACATTATTAGAACATATGAAAAAATTGGACTACCAACTACAAGCTTTACATCAATGTTAAATAACTTGATAACTGCACTTAAGGTAGTAGCATAAGCTAATATCATTTTTCTTAAAGTTATATGGAAGTAGTAAGTTTTCAAGGAGCATAACTGATGGACTGATAGACGAATGGATAGAGTGACATGGCAAATGTGGCAAAATGTTATACTGTAGATCTATCTGGAAGGATAGGGATATGTTGGGAGTACTCTGTATGGGGTTTGTATTATTTATTCATTACAAAATTTAAAAGTTTAAAATGAAAAAAGTTAGCTGTCAGAGTTTTGATGTTTCATGTTGTTGTGTTAACATGGATATTTCTTAGACTATCAGGTGAAGACTATATATACATACATTTTCTTTTATAAAAATTTATCTAAGAAAAAAAGAACAAAGAGAAAATACATGCTAAGTGTAGTGAATGTAGTTATATTAAGATTCTATTTTTGAAGAAGGTCAACCACCACACCATGGAGCCAACAGTGCCTACAACTGAAAGCAGGAGGATTGCATCAGCATCCATGTGGAATCTAAGCCCCCCTCTTGATATAGATGTGGAGTGGACACAACTATTCCAAGGTCCACAGGATGGAGGAATAGAATATGGATTAGAGTGGACTTACTGATATTCTATTCATGAACTATAATGATTAGTAATTGAAGAAAATGTGGCATTGGTGTGGAGAAAGTGGCCATGGTGGCTGCTGGGTGTGGGGAATGGGAGGAAGAGATGAGATGTGGAGGTGTTTTTGGGACTTGGAGTTGTTCTGGGTGATGCTGCAGGGGCAGTTACTGGACATTGTATGTCTTCCCATGGCCCACTGGGTGAAACATGGGAGAGTGTGGGTTATGATGTGGACCACTGACCGTGAGGTGCAGCGGTGCTCAGAGATGTATTCACCAAATGCAATGAATGTCTCATGATGATGGATGAGATTGTTGCTATGGGGGGAGGAGTGGGGTGAGGGGGGTGGGGGGGTATATGGGGACCTCATATTTTTTTAATGTAATATTAAAAAAATAAGGACAAAAAAATTAAATTAAAATTTTTTTAAAAGATTATATATGATAAGGTTCTTGAATATATTATAGTTGAATTTCTTTTACCATTAATCCTCCAAAACATTGAAATGTTACTAGGAAAAAAAACAAACAAACAAAAGGGGAGGGGGAGAGAAGAACAGATGCAGCATAGGGCATTTTTAGGGCACTGGATTTGTTCTGCATGATCTTGCAATGATGGATACAGGTCATTATGGATACAGGTCAGAATCGGACAAAAGTGTACAGCACAAATGCAAACCACAATGCAAACCATTGCTGATGGTTAGCAGGAATGTTTCAATATTTGTTCATCAATTGCAACAAATGTATCATACTCATGTAAGATGTTATTAATATGCAAAATGTGAGAGAGGGCAAGAGGTGGGGTATATGGGAATCTCCTATATTTCCTATATGACTTTTCTGTAACCTAAAACTTCTTTGAAAATAAAGTGAAAAAACAAGATACTGGGGGGACATACAGAAGAAATTGTCACTGTACATAAAAGATAAGAGACCTTACAATGATGGAAGACACAATGCAAAAAAAAAACTTTTATTTTTTATTATTTTTATTTATTTATTTGGATTGCTTTTGGAGAGATTTTTGGATAGTAGAAAGGTTATAAATATGGTGGGGAGGATTACTGGTATGGGGTTTCAGTGTGAGGAGGGGTGCATCTGAGGCATGCTTCTATGGAATGAGAATGTATTCAAGTGGTCATGGCGAGTTGTATCAGTGGGTGGAGACCCACACAATAACTGAAAGTATAGTGAATTTCCATCCTGGGGAGTGCTGCTACATTCTTTAATAGAGAAGTAAGAATTCCTACAGTACATAAGCAGTGCCTAGAGGAGGACAGACAAATACGCCAGGCCCTTGATACTTACGCTTGTACTTATGAACCTTGTTCTTGTGAAATTGAGACTTATTCTACTATTATATATTGCCTAAGAGTTACCTCCTGAAAGCCTCCTTGTTTTTCAAATGTAACTTCTTTCTAAGCCACAATGAGCACATAAACTCACTACCTTTCCCCAGCATGGGACATGATTCCTGGGGATGAACCTCCCTGGTACAGAGGGATTATTACCAAGCACCAACTAGCAATACACCTGGAAAAATATCTTGACCAAAAGAGGGAAACGGTAAATACAAATAAATTTTTATGGCTAAGAGATTTCAAAGTGAGTCAGGAGGTCATTACAGAGGTTACCCTTATGCACATCTCAGAAGAATCTCACTGACTGCCACAGTAAACAAGCCTCAAGCACAGAGGCTCCTAAGGGCTCTAGAGACATCTAGATGCAACAGGCAGGGCAGACAACCCCAGGAATTCAGCACCCTGTCAGTGGACCTTCCCTTGGAATATATGATAACACTGGGGAGGATCCCCAATGCCTAGGAGTTGGCCTCATTTATAATTTTCCTACACATGGTTCTTATGCCCCTTTTCTTTGAACCCATAATTAGCATTATTCATGTTAAGCATGTATCTCAGAGACTTAAATCTTTCAGCTATTCATATGTCGGTGAGCCCTGGATCTCACCAGAGTTGCAGCCAACACTTTACTCCCCAGTTTACTGGACTCACCCAGGACAACTAGCAAAAGGATGATGATGGATAATGCACATCCCCCAAAAAAACAAAGAGTATCTACAACTGCAAGCAAGACAGTTCCATCCATGTGCCCCATGGGATCTAAGCCTTCTCTCAATCAGAAACAGAGTGGCCATTACCATCTCCAAATACTCAAAATTGAGGAATGAACAAACATTAAGGGGGAATGCAATATTGGACTAAAGTAGACTTATTATTATTTTAGTAATAGAACTTATAACATCAATAAAGGCAGTAGTCACCAGAGGTTCTGAGGGGAAGGAGAGGGAAGAATAGGTGTAACATGGGGCATTTGGGGGGCATTGGAATTATTCTGCATGATATTTTAATGATGGATACAAGCCATTATACATTTTGCGAAAATCTATAAAATTGTGCAGTGCAAAGTGTAAACAATAATGTAAACTATAGGCCATGGTTAGCAGCAATGCTTCAATATGTGTTCATCAATTGTAACAAATGTCCACACTAAGGAAAGATGTTAATGGGGGATAGTGCAGGAGGGGGAGGAGGAGGGGGACGGTGTGAGCTATATGGGAATCCCTTATATTTTCGATGTAACCTTTATGTAATCTAAAGCTTCTTTAAAAACAAAAGAAGGAAAATACAGGGCTGAAAAAGCCAAGGAATACTCTCAGGCAGCTCACCTCTTATCAGCAAAAGGAAAACATATGCACAAATAATTTGCTTGAACTAAAGCGACTGATTTGCCAAATAAGGATTCTTTCAAAATAATTAATATGTAGAACACAGTTAGGAAGAACTGAAGACTTCTAATATTCATTAGGTGTTCAATAATTATTACATGCTTTTTATGTGTAGAGAGCTTCAAAATAATTTGTTCTCTTAAGGAGTTTCAATATTCCCTCTCTACTCTTGCATATTACCTAAACTTTCCAGAGCTATATGAGTTTTAGATTTTAGATCAGAAAAGTTCAAATTAATTAAGTTGAATTGTATTCCTTAAATAAAATCTACTAAACTTAAAAAGAAAAAGAAAAAAAACACAAAAAGAAATCTAATTCCTAACTTGTGTTTTGTTAAACACTACCAGTAGTTTTTGATGCTTTACACATCTAGTTAATTCTCTGCTTAAAAAACTTGTAAAGGAAGTTTATACTGAAATATATATTTTATACAGCAATTTGGGGGGAAAAAAGACTTTGAAAATTGTGTGATACTGCAACTTTAACACCGAACATTTTTTGCTTCTTGTTCTTTATATTACTTAAGAGTCAAGAGATAATGACATACTAGCCACATAATATATAATAAAGCACACCATTTATAGAATAAAAGGCTATTACACAGGGGGAGGGTTAAAGAAGCACATTAGTTGGCTCTCCAGTCCATACCAAATTTCTACATTTACAAGAATCCAACTAATTTTAATTCATAACAAGATTTTATAATAGGGTAACTTACTTTTCAGTTTCACAAAATATATAAACATTGCAAAGTAACCATTCATTCAACAAATATTTAGTGAATACCTAATGGATATAAGGTAGTGTTCTAGGTACAAAGGATATAACAATGAACAGACAAAAATACCTGCCTTCATGGACCATGAAGACACCATAAAATTGCATGACAAAAATAAAATAAGAGTAATCAATTGTTGGTTTTTAAAAATCTAGTACCAAATATCTCCGCACTCCCCATATGTAATATTCTACATAAGAACAAAGAATGGAAATCCAGCCCTGGAATCTCTTACCTTAAATCTAAGCAACCACTTAATGCATAAATGGAGCAAATAAAAGAGGTAAGGAAAAAAAGCATTGAAAGGTTAGTTGAAACTTCAGGATGTGAAGAGAAAGAAAAATAAAACAAAGAAAAAACAAGTTAAGCAATCAGCATTAACAAAATAATGTTTCAATAGATTATAGAAAGAGTGGTTAAAGCAGAATGTGTCATGACAGAGTTTGTTTTTTTGTTTTTTGTTTTTGGATGAAATTATATAAGACACTGTTTTATCCAAAAATTTAATTTCAAATTAGTCATTCCTAAATGTTAAAAGTCCAAAAAGTGAAGGGACAACAGAGTCCCAAAGAATAACATTTTACTCTGAGGATTAAATAAGAAAGGGGGGGGGAGGGGAATCTCCTTTTTATTATACAAACAAGCAAGCACAAATATGATGTTTCATTTTCCAAGTGCCTTTTTCGCATTAGATCTTGACAGTACCCTAACATTTCTATTAGCAGAAAATCTTTTGAGATTAAATTAGAATAAATTTCCTTTATTAATGATCATCCAATTACACATCCTATTTTAACATGCTCTAATTAGTTCAGCAATCTAAATGCATGTAAGTATCAATTATAAAATTAAATATAAAATTTAAGATAATAGTGCTTATATCAAAACTGAGGAAGAATAAGAGATTTCAAATGCAAATGTACACTGTACATTTTCTTTTACCTAGCTCTACATTAAAATTAGATTTCAACTGATTTTTCAACCATAGCAGTGTGGGATGTATTTTTTATTTAAGTACACTATTAAAAATAAATCAAAGCATTAACAGTACAGTGTGCTAAATTTCACTTACAGGGATATATATATTTACACAAAGTCACATTGGATAAATCATCTTTCAAATATTGAGCATATACAAATTTTAAATAACTCAATACTTAGCTGTGTTAAGTACAAACACCAATTTAAATGAAATTTATATGCCTCACAGTTTTGATTATGGTACTTTATATATGTAATAGGCACTCAAATATATTTTAAAAGCTAGCCAAAATATATAATGGCTATATACTCAAAAGCAGCGGGAATATTAATTCATGTATTACTTTTATCTACACTAGTCTTACCCCCAAAAGTTGGTAAAATCCTTTTAGAAAAATTCTACGTACTTGTTTACTTATATATGCTGTTTCTGAAACTAATGCCAAAAATCTGCTGATAAATTTTTCAGATAAGGTTAAAAACTTTAGTAGCATACTAAATATCTTTTAAATCAGTTAAGTTAAATCATTAAGAGATTATAAAGATTACAACATACTTATTTACAAAGATCTACATGAGATATTATCAAAACTGATTAAGCCAATACAATTCATTCAAATATGAAAAAACTAGAGGGATAAAACAGTCATAGTAGCAATCTTCAGACCCACAATTTGGTGCTCTATGGAAGAAAGATAAAAGCGTAATTTTCTGAAGAATTAGTTCCATTATGGGTTATTTTTAAAAGCTTGACAAAAATTATACCTACCTTTACTCCATGTCCAATATCATCTAAAATTGTATAGTCAATCGGTTTTCTAATATAACGAACTGGCCGTTCAAGATTGGCTGGAGCAATAATCTTATGTGTCCTTGAAGTGTTTTTATTGGTAGTCAAAATACCAATTTCTCTTCTTGCAACTTTCTCTTTATGAATATCAACAGTCTGAAAAATACAATATAGACACAATACCAAAAATGTACAGCTCTCTAACATTAAAAAAATCAAAATATTAATGTAGAGATTTAGCATCACCATTCATACTATCAACTATAATTGCTAAATTTTCTCCTTTTTGAATTACTGACTTTCTGCATTAAGTTAAAGCAGAAGTTGGCAAACCATGGAGCACAAGCCAAATCTGGCCCCCATATGTTTTTTTTTTTTTACAGTCCACAAGCTAAGAGTGGTTTTCCCATTTTCAATGACTGAAAAGAAAAAAGGAATTTCATAGCATGTGTAAACTATATGAAATCTAAATTTCAGCATCCATAAATGAAGTTTTATTAGAAAACAGTCATGCTCTTTTACTTACACTAAGTTACTTTTGTGTTACAAAGGCAGAGATGAACAGTTGCAACAGAGACCTTAAGGGCTACAAAGCCTAAAATATTTACTAACTGGCCTTTTAAGCAAAAGTTGCCAATTTCTAGGTTAAAGTATACTATTTTTTCCCTCTCCCTTAAGATATAACCAAATCTAATAATTAAGAAAGCCCCAGTGATTAATCCGGTGATATTTAAAAATGATCTATAGTACTATTTCTATTAAATACCTTTTCATCAAAAAGGGGAAGGGGCTAAAATATAAATTCAGTGTTAAAAATGAGAGTCATTTTTGAGAGAAAAACTGATGGTTTCAACCATGTTTGTAAAATATTTCATTATTTATTTAGATTTATTAAATGCTCACATTGTAATTTAATCCAGAATGGCAATGTGTTTTTACTCAAAGTATTCTGTTTGCTAACAGCAGGGTGAATTTATCTACAAACTTAGGCCAGTAATTGAAAAAAAAAAAAAAAACACCAAAAAAACCTTTTTCAAACTGTACATTGCAATTTAATGGGATAGATATGACCTGTAATTATTTTAAATGAAATTGAACAGAAATAGCAAACTGTATGTACACCCAGGTATATTTTGTTCAAACACCTAAGTATAAAAATAAAAATATGAATTACCTACTGAATGTAATATGAAATGTAGTTTTTACCATGAGTTACGGACAAAAAAGTTCAAAAAACAGTTCACTAAAATGTGTTCGCATCTCTTACCACCATTTCTGGCTCAAGTAGCAATTAATAGACACTTTTTTGCTAACCCCTCCCCAGTCCAATTTTAACTACCCCTTTCTAAAAGAACTAGGTAATTATAATGGAAAGTAAAAATAGCCATCATGACATTATTAAATACCGCTTTAAGAAATGAGAAAACAGTTTGTTTATCCTTCTAAACTGCCTATAGTTTAAAGGAAACTTGAAACAAATTCAAAGCCCCCTTATTTCACTACAACCAAGAGATTATATAATCTATAAATTTCAGAATAAAAATTTAAATCAATATAAATTAAAGACTGACCAATATAACATTATCATTTAAGTATTTCTTTTTAAGACAAAAACTGTCTCTGAACTTTTTTTGTGCATGTTAGGGAATTTAAGAACTGTGCTGACAGAAACGTTTCCTTGCAAAAAATGATACTTTTTTTAAAAAGCACTAAAACCCAAATTAGAAATCTGTAATTTGATTATACAGAGTTTTGACATGGTCTGGAGATCTGGGGACAATTATATATTACTTATATGTTCTCTCCATACACACACACACACACACAGCCCAAATAAATAGACCACTACAGTAAGGATAAGAGGAAGACCAATTTAGCAAAGAAAAAGGTAACAGAATTTTAAGCCTAAATAAAAGGCAGTTCCTATTAATAGAGATTTGGTCCCTAAGATTTCCGAAAAAGGCAGCAAATAAGAAACATAATGAGCTGCAAGGAAATAACACTCCTTAATCAGTAAGATAACAATTTTCCCAGAACTCATAGAGAAATCTGCTGAAGTAATTACGTGGAATAAAGTGATTCTGTTGCCTCTTATTATCAGTAAAAACTGAAGGCATCTTTTATGAAGTAATTTAGTTTGGCTATATTATATTTCTGGTTGTCTATGCTAAAAGATTGCATGCATCCTGGAAAAACTAGAACAGAGTTTCTCAAAAGTGGCACTAATTCTTTTTTGTGGAGGGGCTGTCCTGTGTACTGTAGGATGTAGAGAAGTATCCCTGGCCTCTCTACCCAGCAGATACCTGTATCACCTCCAACCCCCAAGTCAGGATAACCAAAAATGCATATTGTCATTGTCTTCTTGGAGGCCAAATTGTCTGAGTTGAGAACCAACAATCTAGGGGAAAGACTAATGAACTTACATTGTTACTCTCAAATATCAATTGTTTCAAAACTTTACATTGGGAAAAGGTGTAGCTCAGTGGTTTAGCAGCTGCTTTCCATGTAAGAGGTTCTGGGTTCAATCTCCGGTACCTCCTAAAACAAAGCATTATCAACAACAAAAGATATATATATATCTTTTCATAAGAATTGTCTCAAGATTAAGATCTCCAGTGAATAAGTATAGATATTTGATGTCATTAATGCAATAGCTTTAGTTTAGAATTTGAGTATTTTGATGTAAGCAATTAATCCATTTTGTATATAAAGAGAGGAAAGTTTGGTCCAAAAGATTCTGAAGTTTCCAGTAATCACTCACTAAAATTTTTTAAAGCATTTCCTTAAAATATAAATTAACATATTCAAATTAGATAGAATAATATAATGAACAGCCCCCCACATACTGTCACCCAGCTTCAACAATCAACTCACAATCCTCAATTTAAAAAGTACTTTAGTAAACCTAGAATAAAAAAAAAATTTTTTTTTAGGTACTGGGGCCAGGGATTGAAACCAGGACCTCCATGTGGAAAGCTGACAGTCAACCACTGAGCTACATTGGCTCCCCCAAGTTGGTTTTTTCTTTTGTTTGCTTGTTTGTTTTTTGTTTTTAGAAGGTACCAGGGATCAAACCCAGGAACTCGTACATGGGAAGCATGCTCTCAATTACTTGGGCTACATCTGCTCCCCAAAACAATTAAAAATATATATATGTATGTTATTCCTAAATCAGATTCATAGCCTTCAATAATCATCACTGCCTTTGCCTTCATTATAGTCTTTGATGTTACAATGCTAAATGCATTGTTAAATTTTGAAAGCACAAATTCAATATTGATACTAACAGTAATTAATATTGATTTTAATAGTAAGAAAATCTTTTTCAAATGTATCCTGGGTTTTTAAGGTTACTAGTTATATGATGTAAACTTAGTCTTATTTAGAATGGACCTCAATAACAGCACTCACCTGTGGCAAGTAAAAAATGTGCTTAGCTAGCAAACAATAAAGTCCAAAACTAATTTAAGTACACTGCTATTAAAACTATTATTATTGTTTGCTATAGAGTCTGTTAACAAAATAACATAACAAGGAATATCACTGAAACTGTGCAGGATTTGTACATCTCTTCTCCCACAATTCCTTATTAGTTATCCAGTCTTCTCACTGCTATTGCCAAGCTGGTCTCGCATGCTGCAGGCTCCCCCATGACACTTCAGCCACGCAGTGCCAAACCCAGGCTCCTTTGGGTACCTCTTATAACCTTAGATAATCATACTGATTCCCAGCTCCCCTGCAAGCCTGAGCCCCACTCCCACACCTCCCACATGGACCCAAGCACATGCTCAGGCCACAGCAGACGACAGGAAGGAACTCTATAAAGTATTTGTTTTAGGCTTATCCATGCATTGTTGTTTCCCATTACCACAGAAAATTGAGAGTTGATTGTACTGGATAGCACTACCTCAGTTAGCTGCCCATCAGTGTGGGAAAATATCTGCAATCAAACAGTTACAGTAGATTAACTCAACTAAGTTGTGTGTTTTTAAATATGTCTCAAAAATTTTATTAATAAGCTAATGTTTCAAACAAGCATCTAATGATTTAAATTTCAAATATGCATCAAATTATGCATCTTCCATAAAGCAAATTAGTTATTAACTGGGTAATTTTCAGTTATTCACTTTTTATGGTGGTATAAAAACTATATATGAAATTAAATAGGAACTGTATAAATTCTACATTCTATGCATAATTATATGCTGGTAACCTTCAGTGGTATTACCTTATTTTACAAGTGGGAACTTTTAAACAAGGCTATAATTTTTTTTTTTTTTAATTACCTTACATGGTGAGTTCCTCAGATCTCTTTTAGACTTTCTACTGCCTTTTAGTACCTAACTCTTGAAAAGAATTACTTCCGTTCCTGTATTATTTTATAATCAGTCTTTCTATCTGCTTTATTTGTTACGTGCTAATTTAATTACTTTGATGCCTGGCCCAATAAATTCTAGTCTGCTCTTGGGAGGGTAGGAGGAGCAGTTCTTTATGCTGGAAGCGCGGGAGGTGCAGCTATTTATGTTGCCTTTTGACCACTCTTGATCTTATTTCTAAATCATGATGAACTGAATATAGACAATACCACTGTTTTTATATCTGAGAGAAGAGACAGACCTGGCTTAGAAGCAGAAAGTTCAGACTGTTTAGCTTTTTTAAGTTGATAACCAATGACCGGAAAATATTTTGATTTTACAAGGATTATAGTTTGAAAAATATTCTGTAACTCTTTAACTAAAAAAAAATGGACAGAAAATAAGACAGTAAACAATAGCAATCATCCTTATACATAATGCTAGACTTATTTAAAGGTAGCTATGTATGCTTATACAAGTATTCAGTAAAATTAAATATTCGCTCTGATTATATATTCTTGAAAAAATTTAATGTTAATTTAACTCTTACTATGAGTTTCAAGATCATAAATTTCCATTCGTTTTTAAATCATATGCTTCCAAAACTTGAGAGGATAACATCAAAGCTAGAGATGGCATTTCTCTAAAATTTACCATTCCTAAAATAACTACAGTAATCCACATCAAGAACCTATCCTAGTACTGCCTTATGTATGTGGTGAGTGTGGTGTAAATTAGTGTACATACTACTTAGTTCTATATTGTCTTTTTAATACACAAAGTATTTGATACTAAATACTCCCAATCAATTCTACCTTGTTTTTTAAAATGTTTGACATTTAAAGAGTAGAATAGGTTATTGTTTTGTTGTTGTTGTTGGAGTATTTCTTCCTGATGTCATGGTAGAGTCAATGGAATTTCCATATTCAGATTCAAATTTGGGGGGATTTGGGAGATAGTTCAGTTACATTAGTGTGATGGAAGGTTCAAGTTCATGATTGCAGAGCCAGAAGAAAAGAAGCAAATATGATCAAGCTCATTTGTGAGGATAACTGAAAAACAAAGAATTCAAGATGAAAGACAGCTCAGAAATCATCTATTCAGCCCTATCATTTTATAGATGAGAAAATGTAAGTTTAAAGATGTCAAATGTCACACTATTTAGCAGAAGAGGGAGGGCAAATACAAGATACCTGACCCTCCCCCCACCTCCAATTCTACCCAGTGCTGATTTCCATTAAAATGGAGGAAAAAAGCTAGAGTATCAGGAGGCCAAAACGTGATAACTTTCTCACCCAGGAGACAGGAAACAAAAGATACCAATGGGAAAAGAAACCAAGTACCTCAGATATTTAATATCTACAGGTCCTGAATAACTCTCCCAGACAAACCTGACATCTCTTGATTTGACACCTATTGTCATTCCAATAAACATGTAATCTTTTCTTTAATCTCACTGAACCTCCTATTCTTTCCTTCTTCAAACCAACCCTCTCTACAAATTTTCAGAGTCTAGTATTTTTGCTCAAGTTACAAAAAAATCTGGTCTCAGGGTAAGATCCCTCTGACTCCCTTTAAAAGTATAATAATACTTTTAATAGTAATACAAAACGTAATAAAATTTAATATCAAAATTTTTAAAAATATTTATTTTAGAGTAGGGGTTAAGGAACTAGGGTTGAAAGGCCAAATCTTGCACAAAGCCTATTTTATATGACCCACAAGCTAAGGATGGTTTTTAACTTTTTGAAAAAAAGAATTGTGAAAAGGCATACACACAAAGAATAAAATGTGAGAGAGAGTCCTATGTGGCCCATAAAATCTAAAATATTTATTGCATGGCTCTTTACAAAAAGTAGTTTGCCAATTCCTGTGTTAGGGTACTATTTGTTTTGTATTTTTCACTTACACTATAGAATAATCTAGTCTAAGGAGCAAAGAGTTTTGATATTCAATTGACTTTTAAAGAACTTTACCTATTCATCAACATAATTGAAAAAATTTTAATCCTTGAAGCAAATACTACAAAATATATAAAATAAAAAATAAATTACTCTTACTTCTTAGATTACAGCCCCTATATCAACACATTTCTTCTACTCAGTCCCTCATCCAAACATACTAAGATATTCTGTATAAACTTGACAACTGCTTTAGAATTCCAATTCCCCATCTCTCCAGGTATTACCCCCAGATACTCAACTCCAAACAAACAAGGTTCAATGTATGCTTTACAGCTCTGGCTCTCCTGTTATTCCTAACATACTAGTCTCTATCCATTTATCTCCTGTTTTCTACTTAATCCACTGGAATAGTTTTAAAAGATAGCAGTAATTATACCACAGTCAGTGACTTTAAATTTATCTGATACTCAAAAAGAAATTACGCTCATTAACTGAGTTTAATACATATACTTACAAACCTAGGGTAGCCCTAAATGTATTCACCTTCGTCTTTGAGTTTGCTATCCTTTTCTACCAAAGAATTACTAAATTCTAAATAGAAAAGAGACATAATAGATGCCTTTCATTTCATTTGCTTTCTTTTTTATTCTCTAACACACTGTTTCCTATTTTTCCTACAGACTAATAAAAAGTTGTGCCTCCTTTTTAGGAACTCTAATATAAAATTTTTCTTCTGTATATGCACTTTCCTTATTTTCTTTTTTGAGTCTTTTGTCAAGATTTCAAACATGTAGAAATTTTAAGATCCTAAAGAACACACCTTTAAATTCTATAGTAGATTAGCAATCTGTCAATCTCCCTCCTTCTACAGAAAACCAAGTTCCTCTATTTCATTATTTAAAATACCACTGTATGGAAGCGGAGGTGGCTCAAGTGATAGGCCTCCACCTACCGGATGGGAGGACCCAGATTCAATCCCTGGGCCTCCTGGTGAAAAAGGAGAGAGAAAGCATGCCTGTGCGGCGAGCCAGTGCCTGCATGGAGAGCCGAGTGCCCACATGGCAAACCAAGTGCCCATGCAAGTGCCTACACAGCAAGCCAAGTGCCCACGTAAGTGCCCACGTAGCAAGCCAGTGCCCATGCAATGAGCCGAGGGTCCATGTGCGTGCTCATGTGGCAAGCCGAGTACCCGCACAGTGAGCCAGTGCCCGCGCAAGTGAGTCATGTAGCAAGATGATGATGCAACAAGAGAGAGATAAAGGGGAGGGTCAAGGTGAAACACAGCAGAGACCAGGAACTGAGGTGGCACAATTGACAGGGGAGCCACTGTTCACATCAGAGATCCCCAGGATCAAATCCTGGTGAATCCTAGAGGAGAAAGACAAGAAGAGAAAACAAAAAGAGAAACAGATACGGAAGATCACACAGCGAATGGACACAGACAGCAAAAACAGCAGGGTAGGGGAGGGAAAGAGAAAAAGGAAATAAATAAATGAATCTTTAAAAAAAAAAACACCACTGATTATTTCCTTCAGGAAGTCTTTCCTGATTAAATGTTACTTCAATTTCATTAAAACTCACTGACACCTTTTTTTTTAAGTTAAGCAACACCGTATTAGAAGCAGCAAAAAAATGATAGTGTCTACAGACACGGTGATAGCTAGGATGTGAAGAAACCTTTAAGTGACAAACTCATATTTAAGATTAAATAAGATTAAGTAACCAAAAAAATCCCACTAAATCAGTAAGATAATTTTTATTTATTTTATCATCTCCCAAGCCCCCCCTCCCCTATGAGATAACTCCCTCATCTGTCTCCTAGTTTGTCAGCTCATCTTCTGGGAACTGAAACCAGGACCTACCATGTGGGAGGCAGGCACCCAAATGCTTGAACCACATCTACTTCAAGTAAGATAATTTTCAAACAAGAAAAATATAAAGTAGACCACTCATATCTGACTTAATTATTTGGACTATATTTGACTTAATTATTCAAACTTCCCAAACTTCACAGTACCAAAAATGGTCACATGAGTCAATTTCAGAAGTAT
This sequence comes from Dasypus novemcinctus, assembly GCF_030445035.2. Classification (NCBI taxonomy): domain Eukaryota; kingdom Metazoa; phylum Chordata; class Mammalia; order Cingulata; family Dasypodidae; genus Dasypus; species Dasypus novemcinctus. The sequence goes on from NC_080679.1 coordinate 41,596,390, forward strand.
ACTGAACTCCAGGGAAGTGGATGTGGCTCAAGCAATTGGGCTCCCGTTTACCATATGGGAAGCCCAGGGTTTGATTTCCAGGGCCTCCTGGTGAAGGCAAGCTGGACCACGCAAAGTGCTGGCCCATGCAGGAGTGCTGGCCTACCCAGGAGTGCTGGCGCAGCAAGATGATGCAACAGAAAGGGACAGAGGAGAGACAATAAGAGATGTATAGGAGAGTGTGGGCTATGATGTGGACCACTGACCAAGAGGTGCAGCAGTGCTCAGAGATGTATTCACCAAATGCAATGAATGTCTCATGATGATGGAGGAGATTGTTGTTATGGGGGAGGAGTGGGGTGAGAGGGGTGGGGGGTATATGGGGACCTCATATTTTTTTAATGTAATATTAAAAAAATTAAGACAAAAAAAAAGAGACGTAGCAGACCAGGGAGCTGAGGTTGAGTGCCTCTCTCCACTCTGTAAGGTCCTAGGATTGGTTCCCAGTGCCAACTAAAGAGAAGACAAGCAGACACAGAACACAGGGCAAATGGACACAGAGCGCAGACAGCGCAAAACAATGGGAGGGGGGAATGGTGGAAATAAATAAATCTTTTTTAAAAAGATATACTAAAAAACATTAACATGCACATTTAAAACTTCTTTTTAATCCAGAAGAGGTCTAATCATTTAGGTCTAAAAAGAGTGTTAATACTACCAAATTATTCTAATGACAAGAGTGCTAAAATAGAAAAAAAATTCAAATATCTCTTCCAAAAGAATCAGATATATCAAAACGATTATCATTTTAATTGTTTTAAAAATGCAAGTTGCTGCAAGGTATTTGTGGTAGGGTGATATATGGGAGCCTTGGATGATGCTATGCATATTATGCATTTAAAACATTATTTACAGGAAGAAAGGAAATGCACCAAAATATTAAGTGAAAAGCTAGGGTAGTGGGGAAAGGGTTTATTTTTCCATTTTTCCCCCCTTTGCTATATTTTCATGAGCTTGACTCTTTTTTTTTTTTTTCTTTGAGGTACCGGGGGCCCGAGATTGAACCCAGGACCTCATATATAGGGATCCAGTGCTCAACCACTGAGTCACATCAGCTTCCATGAGTAGGTTTTATCATTTGTTTTGCTTGTTTTTGTTTTTTCAAGAGGCACTGGGAACCAAACCACATCCACACTCTAGCATGATTTATATAAAAATTTTATATGGAATTTTAAAAAAGATATACTAAATGTTTTTTAAAAGTACATCATTTATTTTTAAAATTTCATATAAAGATAACTTCATAAGATTTGCTAGTCAGTTTGGTTTTTCCATTGTTGAGGTACAGTAGCGCCCCAGATAAACAGATTGTGTCAATATGAAAAAAAAATTAAACAAGCCAAGCCACCAAGCTATCATATTTATCTTTTTAAAAATATAAAGAAGTGTGAAATTTTATAAAACTTGGAAGAAACAAGTCAAAAACTTTCACCTCAAGGTGATTTATTTTAACATGACGACATCTCAGTTATATACTAGACCCCTTGAAAGCTTACTTCCCTATCAAAGTCACAGAGAAGATACACACTCAATTAAATAGACAGAATCAGAAAACAATCTAATATTAAGTTTGTATTTTCCAAATCATATGTGTGAGTTCACTCACATACTTAGGGCTTCCAGCATTATAGACTGCCTGTATTTATTATTAAGTGTTCTTCGAAGCAAAACAGAAAAACAGTGTGGTCTCACTTGTGAAATATGATTGATTGAAGATTCCATTCTTCGTAGCTGGGATGCCTGGATATCCAGCATCTGTAGAACATTGTTGGCCAAGGTGTTTATCAGATAGGCAACACTTGCTAAGGACTGGGTGGTGTAGGCTTTGGTTTCTTCTAGGGCTCGCTGCTTATCTGCTGACTAGGAAAAAACAATCAATTATTTATTCAAAGATAAGAAATTTCTAGCAATTTAACTTACAAAAATATTCATCAAAACTATTCTGTTGCTGAAGTCTACACGGACAGTCAAAAATGTTCTGAAAACATATTTTAGCATCCGGTAGATCCAACGACTGAACTATTGATGGAGCTCACTAATATTTTCATGTTGAACAGATACATCTTTGTACAAATACAAATATACCCCTGAAGTCATTATTTTAAAAATGAAATACAATGGATATTCTCAGCAATTGAGACAAGTATAGACATTTTTAAGGTCACTGTTCAGAAAGGTACCATTTATTTGAATGCATAAATTCTAGCATACATTTTCTGATTTTCTGAATTCCTCTTTTCCTTTCACTTCCCATATGAAATGTGGCTATAAAGCAGTCAAAGCAATAATAATGATAAATAAATTAAAGTGCCCTTTATTTCCAAGCATTTTAAGTTGTATACTATAGAATATACATTACCAAGTATTATAAGCCCTACTTGAAAAACAGACTACAAAAATAAAACAAAAGCTTAAGTGATATTTTCAAGGTCACACAGCAAAGCAATGGTAAGGTACATATTTTATGCTGCTATCTACCAAACATCACCTTCTTGTCCTAGTTCTGTAGAAAGATTCTGTGGTTAAGTACAAAGTACACAAGCCTCTAAACCAGAAAATTTTCACCTACCTACCTTTTACGTCAACTAGGACAAAAGTCAGTTTCTCAATTTCTTCAATTACAGATTATTATAATCAAATAATACCATTTTAATTTGAAAAGAGTTAAGAATCACTGCCTTAGATTTTTATTTCTTTTCCATTCTAATCCTTAGTAATTTCAGTTTTATTGGAGCACAAATTAACAAAAGAAATGGAGTTAAAGTTGGTTGAAGACACTTTCAAAAACAAAAACACATTCTAAGGTTCCATAGCAGCTACTTAAGACAGACATATCTATTTTAAATTTCCTAACTGCTGATGCAAACAAAAGGCATAAAAATTATATTGCCCTTAAAATTATATATTCATATAAAAGTAAAATTATGCTTATAAATTATAGCAATAAAATTAAAATTATTTTAAAAATTTAACATGGCTATCTTACATCTAAAGGCTACAAAATCTCAATTCTTCTATTCTAGCAGACATTTGTCAAAATTTTTCACACTAGGATAATATAAGCAGATAATTCCAACAAGAACCATGAATTTTCTGCTTTTTGATGTATAAGATGACATCTACTTAAGAATAACTTTAAGGATTATCACTGTCTCCTAAACGAGTTCACAGACATTCTCTGGAACCAGTAATTCTAATAATTTATTTCTGCATTTTTTATTTCCACAGTAATTTATTTACAAAATCACAAAATTAATATGCTAGCATAATATAACCTGTATCCTCTGGCACGATCAATGGATAACCAAGAAATGCAAAGCAAATTCAGCACTGCTTTGAGGTTCAACTGTGTTAGGCCCAAGCTACTTTAACAGCAGAACTAACTCACTCCAAAACAATTTCTTAAATCTTTCTGAAAAGCATTTCACACTTGTATGCTTACTGAAATAGTTATTTTGGGCTCAAGGATCTTTTCTTGTTATTTCTAAATTCTAGATAAAGTTCTAAAGGGTTGAAGTTGCTCTATGGATAAGTCAATCCAAGTAAATTCATTAAGGTAGTATAAGAACATAATAAAGAACTGGTATTCTAAGTTTGAGATTTTTTCCTATAAAGTTGTTTAAGCATTCAATAAAACTTTGAATAAATGCAAAGTATTTTAATAAAACTCAAAAAGTGCCACTTTATCTTAGGCATCATAGAAATTAATGAACAATTCTGCAGATATTATAAGGTCTATTTCTAGTAGTTCACATGCTCTTTTGGCAAAAACTTACTATTTGTGCATTATGATTGCCTAAGAAAGAATATTCTCATGATTTGTTTGGATACTCCTGAATGAGAATGCAGAGTCTACAAAAAAAAAAAAACACAGTATGGCATTCAAATTAGAATGAGTCATACCAGAGTATAGCAAAGCAAATTAGATAAAGACAACTCACCAAAGAGGAATATAAGGCAGACATGAACATGGGAAAGCATTCAAGTTCACAAATGAGAGGAAAAAAGTAACAGAAATAACACATCATTTTTTAACCAGCAATTAGCATAAAAAGTTTTAAATATATTATTTGTATTACTTGAAGGTTGGTTTGTGATCATCTTGCTTTGGCAGATAAAAGAAAGCACATGAAAAGAATGCCAAATACCTTTTTTTAGAAAACAAAATTCTGAGCTTGTCAGAATCTATTTAAGGCAAAAAGTACAAGATTCTGATGTTCTTGAATAGGAAAGCACTAAGAAATATGCCCTAAGTTTGTCCCCCTCCCCAAAAGAAAACTACCTGTGCAACAATAAAGTAAACCTGAAGGACTATTATGTAGTCTCTAAAAATGCTAATAATCTTGTATTAAATTAAGTAACATTTATGCTTATTTCATTATATTACTTCATTATATTTTCATCTTCATAGAAAAACTTATAAATAAACTACAAAGAACAAAATGCACAATTGTGAAAAAACATACGCATATTACAAGAATGGGGAAAGGGAAAACTTTTAATCAGTTAAAATGCTGGGATAATGAAAGTAATTTTTTCCTCTTAATTTTTAATGTGGTTAAAATGTCATATGTATAGCAAACAAACACATTAAAAGGTGACAGAGTAGGAATATCTTTTTTTAAGACCCATATCCTTCAGGTTATGATAATGGGAGATCAAATTATGATGAACTTCATGAATTCATTATATGTCATATCATTTAGTTATCAAAAGTTTTTAATGTGAAAAATTCAAACTTTCAGTCTTTTTTGGGGGGGGCTACTGGATCAATGTCACTGGCATGTGCAATTCAGGATGGTCCCACTCTAAAATCAATCCAAGAATATTGAGCTCTTCTGAAACTATGCTTTACAGACAGTTTTAAATTTATGTTTTAAATTTATGTTTCGCGAGTGTGGCAGTTTGATATTATTTATGAATTCCAAAAAGAGATATTATGTTTGTAAACCAGTTTCTCTGGGCATGATACCCCTTTGATTGTATCAGATTCAGCTGAGGTGTCTTTGATTAAACTATGTTAAGATTAAAACTTTGATTTGACCAAATCATTAGGGTATGAAGGGTTGTGTCCCCACCCCCCTTGGTAGGCTGATATAAACGGATGCTCAATCAAGAACACAAAAGAATATACACAGAGAAGATACAAAGGATCCTGTGGCCCCAGAAAGAAAGATAAGCCTGATAATCTACAGTTGACCTTGTGAAGAGACCAGAGCAGCTGAGCCCAGAAAGAAATGAGCCCCAGGAAGAGAGGCAAGCCTTAGGCCAGCCTACCACTTAAGTCAAATGAAGTTAGGCCCATGGATCGATCCTTAAGAGGAAGAAGTTAGGTTGTACCCTCACAGACACTGTCCACCATCTTGCTTCAACAATGTGTTAACAGACTTTGGGTGAGGAAGTACCTCTTACGGTTAGACTCTTTAGGGCCTTATAACTGAAGCTTCTATGCCAAATAAATACCCTTTATAAAAGCCAACAGACTTCTGGTACTTAGCATCAGCATCTCTTTTGGCTAATACAGAGAGTTTTAACTTCTACAAAATGCTTTCTAAGGCCCTTCAACAGCTACAGGAAAAGGGTGTTTGGTAACACTGAACTCATTTGCATAAAGACACTTTCCAGATAAGCAAACAATGACTGACTTTTTACATTTCTGATCATGAAAAAAAAGTCAATAAAAAACACTTTCATTTACCAGTGAAGCATAATCGTCATGGTGTTGGCACAGACTTAGCCATATCAAGAAGGTACTGAAGGAAATGCAAATGGCTTACTACACATGTACATGTCACCTACAAGATACAAGATAGAACTCACAGAAAAATTGACAAAGAAGGCTGCAAAATCTCAAAAGTGAAGACTTTTACAAGTACATGTAAGATTATACTTTTATGATTACTAGTCATGACTAGCCTCTTTTATAAGAATTTAAGACTAAATCCTTAAGTCTATTAAACTTAACATTACTGCTACTGTGCCGAATTTGAGTTGTCTGTTAGACAACCAAACGGAGATGTGATCCTAGCTGGGACAGAAGTCTGGGTTCAAGAAACTTAGATATGAATGGGAAATATATATGGTATTTAAAATCATGGAAATGCAAAGCATCAATGCATCCTCAACATCTAGAAAAAAAGCATGCAATACAAAGTAGGTACTAAAAAAAGAGTTGATAAGCAAAATGAATGAATGAATGAATGAGGCATAAAATATAGAGAAAAGAGATGATGACTAGGAACTGTCCTTCAGAATCCCCAACATTTAAAGGTTGGGATGAGAAAGTAAAGGACTCTAAAAAAGACTAATGAGGGAAGCGGACTTGGCCCAGTGGTTAGGGCGTCTGTCTACCACATGCAAGGTCCGTGGTTCAAACCCCAGCCTCCTTGACCTGTGTGGAGCTGGCCCATGCACAGTGCTGATGTGCTCAAAGACTGCCTTGCCATGCTGGGGTATCCCCTGCATAGAGGAGCCCCACGTGCAAGGAGTGCACCCTGTAAGGAGAGCCACCTAGCGTGAAATAAAGTTCAGTCTGCCCAGGAATGGCACCGCACACACAGAGAGCTGACACAGCAAGATGACGCAACAAAAAGAAACACAGATTCCCATGCCGCTGAAAACAGCAGAAGCGGACAAAGAAAAAGACGCAGCAAATAGACACAGAAACAGACAACTGGGGCATGGGGGGAGGGGAGAGAAATAAATAAATAAATCTTTAAAAAATAAAAATAAAAAAATAAAAAAGACTAATAAGGTAGGGGGACACCTAAGAGATACAATGTCATAGAAACCAAGAGAACAGAATGTTTCAAAAAGGAAATCATGGTCAATTTCAGTGCTACTGAAAGGACAGGAAAATTTGGTAAGAAAAACATCCAGTGAGTGTTTTTGACAATGTCTTATTTTTTGATGAATTTGAAAAAAGCAATTTTTGTTGAGAGTGGAGTATAAACTAAATTAGAATGAATTAAGATATGAAGAAAACACACATTGATAATCCTTTGAAAATTACCTGGTCATATAGGAGATTAAAGAAACAGGACCCCAGCTAGATGGAAATATAGGAAAAAATAGGGCTAAAAAAAAGTTTAAGATGGGAGATTACTAGAGTGTTTACATACTGAGATGAATGATCCAGTGGGACAGGAGAGTTTGAAGAATCAAAGGAACAAAATATTTGAGAAAGGCAGTATGAACTCTGAGTGCAAATGGAGCTTTTTGACAAGAAAAGGACAGTTCTGTGGATGGAAAAGAGACAAAAGAAGAAAGTTGCTACAGATATGGGGAAGTTAAAGATTTTAAAGTGGAGAGATGAAGGAGTTTCTAGTCTAGTGGTTTTTTGGGTTTTTTTTTAAGAATTTTTTTTTTTAAAGATTTATTTATTTATTTAATTCCCCCCCCCCCTCCCCTGGTTGTCTGTTCTTGGTGTCTATTTGCTGCGTCTTGTTTCTTCGTCCGCTTCTGTTGTCGTCAGTGGCACAGGAAGTGTGGGCGGCGCCATTCCTGGGCAGGCTGCTCTTTCTTTTCACGCTGGGCGGCTTTCCTCACGGGCGCACTCCTTGCGAGTGGGGCTCCCCCACGCAGGGGACACCCTTGCATGGCAAGGCACTCCTTGCGCGCATCAGCACTGCGCATGGCCAGCTCCACATGGGTCAAGGAGGCCCGGGGTTTGAACCGCGGACCTCCCATATGGTAGACGGACGCCCTAACCACTGGGCCAAAGTCCGTTTCCCCTTAAGAATTTTTTTTTTAATTTCTCTCCCCTTCCCCGCTCTCCCGAGTTGTCTTTGTGTGCCCATTCGCTGTGTGTTCTTGTGTGCGCTTGTATTCTTGTCAGCAGCACCAGGAATCTGTGTCTTATTTTATTGTTGTGTCATCTTGCTGCGTCAGCTCTCCGTGTGTGAAGCGCCATTCCTGGGCAGGCTGCACTTTTTTCGCACTGGGCGGCTCTCCTTACCGGGCGCACTCCTTGTGCGCGGGGGCTCCCCCTACGCGGGGGACACCCCTGCATGGCAGGGCACTCCTTGCGTGCATCAGCACTGAGCGTGGGCCAGCTCATCACACGGGTCAGGAGGCCCTGGGTTTGAACCTTGGACCTCCCATGCGGGAGGCAGACGCCCTATCCATTGGGCCAAATCCGCTTCCTAGTCTGTTTTAATCTAAGTATGAGGCAGGGTAATGAGCTGAGAATGGAGAAGGTAGAAGTGTGTGAGGATGTAAGAAGAGACATGAAGGAATGACAGTCATCTCAGAGAGTGAAAAAGAAAGGATTAATGATATTACATACACCTAGAATTTAGCACAGAACATGGCACAATGGAAGATATCAATAAATGCTAGTCCCCTCCTTACATTGTGTATGGAGAAAGTTTTTTATATATAAAGTAATGATCAAGAAGGACAACTATCATCTCCAAAAGTATTATCATGTAAAAAAACAAGCAAACAATGGGTGCAGATGCGTCTCAAACAACTGGGCACCTGCCTCCCACATGGGAGGTCCCAGGTTCGGTTTCTGATGCCTCCTCTTAAAGGATGCAAGCAGATTTTGCAACCAGCAGATACCACAAAAAGCAGATGACATAACAAGCAGAGATTAGAGGTTGCTCAGATGGTTGGGCGCTCATCTCACACATGGAAGGTTCTAGGTTCAGTTCACAAACTACACACCTCACCACAGCAGGCAATTTTCTGGGCAAGATTCTTTTAAAATATCTCTATGCCACTCTTAAACTATCCCCAATTCAGACCAGAGTCAGCTTCTACCAAGAACTCTATTTTTCAGAGCTCAAGGAAGTATTTCTACACATTAGTAAGCCTCGAGCTGAGGGTGAAAGGTCAGTCCCTCTTCTAGCAAAAAAAAAAAAAAAAAAAAATTTTTGTGTGATGTCCTTAAAACTCCCTGATTTAACTGGAAATGAAGGAGAAGCACAGCACTTCTGAAACACTCTTATAAGAAATCTTCATGCATTCACATATATACTTTCATATTTTTATATATACATTTATATTCATGGATATACAGTAGGGAGTTAAAAACGTAGTTTAATCTTTCAACAAGTCCTATATGAATGATCTAAAAACTTTTCTTAAAATGTGGAGGTAACTTGTTAATTGTTGCCTAATGTTTTCAGCTTTGGTATCAGAACTACAACTCTAACACAACAGGAAAAGTCCCAGTTAACATCCTTTTTCACAAATAATTGGGAATCATACAAATGTCTAGAGAAAGGATTAAATAAATCTGTCACAGTATATCATAAAACATTTAGCATTAAAAACTTACGAATAATGGTAAAACTACAACTGGTGTGACCTGTAGACTGTGGTTAACAGCAATACTATAATATTCTTGCATCAATACCAAGCTGTACTGTGTTGATAATGGAGGTGTATGGAAAAAGTCTGCCAAATGTATGCTATGGACCATGACTGGCGGTAATAGTCTGATGATATTATCTCATAATCTGTAACAAATGTTCCACCAGGGTGTGGAGTTGTATGGGAAATCTACACATCTGTATGATTGTTTTGCAATTTCACAATATCTGTAACAAAAATACATTTTAAAAAATGGTATGGGTTGGAGGAAAAATACACCAAATGTAAGATAAAGAATATAGTTGGTAGTAATATTTTGACGATGCTCTTGCATAGTTTGTAACAAATGTTTCACACCAATGCAAAGAGTTGGTGAAGGGGTGATGTATGAGACCCCTATGTGATGTTATATATGTTTATTTTATAAGTTCACAATCTTTACTATATACTTATTGTTTGTGTGTTCATACATGAATACTTCAATTAAAAAAACTTATGAATAATCTACCATTTATGTGAAAGAATACAAAACTCTTTAAAATATAGTAAGACCCAAAGATAATTCACACCAATAACATGAATCTGAATATAAAGCAACTGGCTCCAGAACTCCAAACCACATGATCTTGTTGTACCTTATGGGATTTAATTTTTAAACTCTATTTACATCATTATGGAAGGCCTTTACTGTATCTCAACTAGATAAAGTGATATGTATAGAATTTAATAGTATGTATATAAAATGATGTATTAACAGATATTAGAAGGAAATATGTTATTTATGTATTATATATATTAGTTAGAAGGAAGTGTTCATGGTTTTATCTGAGTAATGAGACTACAGATAGTCTTAATTTTATTCCTATTTTCCACATTTCCTGATGTTATGTATTCCTCATAATTTAAAATAATTTTTCAGTAATCACCCTTCATGCTTAGAAGAAAATAAGACCAACAACAGCATATTCTGGATGTCAAACTATCTGTATCCTCACTTTACCTGTTTCTAGCACAAGAGTTAGTCTTTGCTGCAACTATGGAACTGGAGTAGTTGGGTTGCTGCAACCATAACAGGATCAAAGGAGCAACATCATTCAGAGTCCAGCATACTAATGAACTAGAAATGTATTTTGATGCTGATCAACTGCAAAGCTCCCGTCTTCCCAAATTGATCTGAATATAGACTGATATTCATTAATGGCCCCATGGACTTAAAGTGATCAGGTCCTAAAAAGTTGTGATGAGATTTCTTTAGCAAGTTTTTGTTTAAATTATCATTTATTTGATGAGTGAAGTTTTAACTTGCTTTGCTGTGTGAAATTTTAAAAAGGAATGTTTTCCCAGGCTGAAACAATAAATGTCGCTGTGCAGTTTAATTCTGGGCTATGTGCATCCATCTAGCTAAATCTACAGTTTTGTTTTCTCCAAAGACAACTCTTGTACATAAGTACAGAAATTAAAGCTCACGTCTATTTGACAAATATAGTTTAGCAGCCAAAAAAAAGAACCCATTAGAAACATTTCCTCTAACCAACAAAAAATTATTTTTAGCTACATCTCCCAAGGACTCATGTGGGACCACAAAACAGCAAAAATTCTTCACTTTCAACCTCTATAGTGGAATCACTCAAAATTTCTATACCCACTAGCTTAGCACACACATAGCTTTGCAAAAAAATGGCGATGGTGATGGCTATAACAGGACATAATTCAATCTAAGTGAAAGAAGGGGGAATGTCTACGTTAATAACCCTTTTAAATTCCTGTATTTGCAAAGAGCTGTGATTTTTGTTTTAAGTCGTAATAAAGAATTGTCCAGCTAAAAATAAGCTCACCCCTTGTCTGTTTTTATTACCATGCAAGACAACAGGCCCTGCTTTTCTGTTTGCTTTCGGGTGTTCCTTCTGTTTTCCTTTATGTTTCGGCATTCTGCTATCTTCTATACTGTCTCCTGCCTAAAAAAATTAGTGCAGCAAAGCAGTATTACACGGAACATTATATGTTTATTGTTCAGCATCCATTACTATTCTTCTGGTAACAGAATTTTATTTTCACATAAGGAGTTCATGTAGGCTGACTTAAACTCCTCTTCCACCTCACCCATTGCCACAGGAATGGACACATGACAGAAGCTTACCAAAAGTACACTAACTACCAATTATAAAAATGTGCTATCATCAATTGTAAAAAAAAAGTTCCACATCAATGGAAAGATTATTCTGTAAACCCATAAATTCTCTAATAAAGAAAAAAAAAATTATACCAACCCATAGACACTATGACTGATTTAAGTAATGGCACTGATTTAAGCCTGGCTCATTAGAAAATACTTTATATCAAGGGTTGCTGTGGCAGCCAAGGAGATACACATTTAGATCTTTAAGAGAATGTTTCAGGGAACACAGCTGACTGACAGCTACTAGGTGCTGCATCTTTGATTCTAATGCTCATGCTGAGTAATGTATTACTACCAAATAATAAAGATCATCCTTAAAGCACTTATTTTGATTTTAGTCTTTCTTAATTTCATAAATGATATCAGCAACAGGATAAAAGCCAAGAGACTAAGGCTTTGTGTTGACTCAAACTTCTCAACTCAGAAGTTTCCTGGTTTTGGAAAGCCATGCCCCAAATAGCCATCTAATCTCTCTGGTTTTACAAGCAAACTTTCTCTGCATCATGCTGGCTTCTCATCAACATCTAATGCATCTAACCCAGGCCTTCCATATCCTTAGCCCTGAATACTAATATCTAAATTAAAATTCACTTGCTACTCTTTATCAGATCATTCTTGATATCTAAATTCTTCTTCTTGCCCCTCTTGCCAAACTGCTCCTTTGGCTTTTTCATATTTCTCTAGACTTACCATGTCTGTGCTCCTTTACTGACAGTCTTATGATTCTTCTCACTTCACACATACAGCTCCCCAACTGTTTTAATCTAAACTCTATACAGAGTATTATTTCCTTCCCCTTATCACATCCTATTTCCCCATTCTAGACTCTCAAAACTCTAAATCAAATGTCCTTTGTTCCTTTTAATAATTTAAACTATACTGGTTTCAGTTCTCAACATGTAATACAGTTAAGCTGCCATGTCATCTTCCTATTCAACCTATATAGAAGCTACTGGAAACAACAGAGGCAGATAAACCTGATATTTACCTCTACAACAAAAGTGTCAGAGGACAGCCAAAGAAAAAGAATGTTAATTTAGTAAGACAACTGATCATATATTAGTCTTTTTAAGATTCAGAAAATCAGGTCACCTAGTTATTTGCAGAGATTGTGCTTGGCTGTTTTGGAGAAAACTATCACTCCTAAAGCCTATGGAAGGATTCTAGAAAGCAGTAGGATAACACAAAAGATAGGGTTGGGAATCAGGACACTTAGGCTTTGTTACTATCTTACTTGTCCTTGAATAAGTTATTTATATTCTCAGGATTCAGTTACAACAAGTTACATTGAAAAGACTGGATTATTAGGTCATTTTCAACTATGAAATGTCATGGTCCTTTTCCAGAAGTAGGGCACTTTAGATTGGACTTATGCTTATCTAGATGGAGAAAGATCATAAGTTTTTATAAGAATAGTTATTTAAGATTAGGAAGAGAAATGATTGTTAAGAAATATGACATAAATCTTGCTTTTGAAAATCAGGCAACAGTTCTAAAAACATTTTCCTCACTATTTGAAGTGCTCTCCTTTCCTTATTTGCCTTCTAAAACATTTTAGATACCTCCTCACCCCCCAAAAAAGACAAGCAGACTGTGAAGGATATTCTGTGCTGGTAAGCATAAAAACTCTTGTGATCCATCTAGTGTCATTCTATTTCTGACAAAGATTTTATAAGAAAAAAAAAATTTTAATAACTGTATTTAAATACATAAGAGGATTATGGGAAGATGGTTGAGTAGGAGGCTACACAAATTAGTGCCTCCACAAGAACAACAAATATAACAGGCAGGAACTGTATGAATCACCTATTTCAAAATTCTATACAGTGCCCAGTGAAGTGGAGGAGGAAAAGGTTGGTAAACTGTGATAAAGTACAGTAAATTGCTCTCTCTGGCAGGGCAAGGGGAGCAATTACTGGTACCCATCCCCTACTATCTCTTACAGCTTGCAGTGGGGTCCAGCCCCTAATGTAGCTTGCAATGCCAAAGGAGGACATAAAAATCTACTTTCCCACATTCCAGAATGGGCACAGGCCAATCGCTGATCAAGACTTTTGATTAGTAACTTCGGATCTGTCCACCTGTTCGGCAGCAATCATTCCAACCTTCCCCAGACAAAGGCAGCAGAGGAGAATTAACAATCCTATATTTCCTCAGAGCTGCAAAGGACAGCTAAAGGGCTGCGTTTGCTGGGAAGGTCAAGGAAGTGCAGCTTTGGGGAATCGTGGAAGAAACTCCTGGCACCTTTTCTGGCCCCTCCCTTATCCCTCTCCAGTTTGGGGCCAGTCTGCAACCTCTTGTGGGTATCTGGCCTTGTTCTAGCTAGGAAAGACTGACTTGGGAAACTCCTCTCCAGTGTACTTCCTCCCTCCCAGAATTTGCCTTCCAGGTAAAAGCTGTTTGAGACAAGAAAGCAGTGTAAGAAACAATTGAGGTAGAGAGCCTAGAACAAAGTCTTACCTGCTTTAAGCAACATGGAGAGGGAAAAGGTCTGTCTCCTGGAGCAAAGAGGAGGCATTCAAACTCCTGTAAACAGGAACATTCCTAAACAACTAGCAAGACAAGCCTGGGACAAGACACAGATCCAGACAACACAGGGTCAGTCCCACACTTTGCATTTGTCTTGGGTGACATTCCTGATAGGAGGGTTGACACTCAAGAAAATCTCTCATAACCAGCTGGATACAATATCAAGAAAGAGATATCTTAGGGAATAAAGCCCAGAGTTAACATTTTAAAATATTAAAATGTTCAGTGTGCAACAAGAGACTATAAGACAAAGAAACAGGAAATGATGGCACATCCAATGGAAGAGGAAATGAATCCAGAAAACAACAAAGAAGAACAGACTGTGCACATACCAGAGAAAAACTTCTTAAAAATGATCTTTACTATGCTCAGAGAAAGAACTAAAGGATATGAGAGAAACAACAAACGAGCAATATGAGACTCTTAGTAAAGAGAAATTTTAAAAAGCAATGAAACAGAACTACTGGAGGTGAAGACCACAATAACTGAAACGAAAAATGCCCAAAGTTTCAACAGCAGATTGGAGGTGAAAAAGAAAGAACCAGCAAACTCGAAGACAAGACAGTTGAAATAAGTCAAACTGAGATGCAGGAAAAAAAAAATTATAAAAAGCAAAAACAGACTAAGAGACCTCTGGGACACCACCAAGAGTACCAATATATGCATTATAGGAGTCTCAAGAGAAGAAAAAAAGAAAAGGGCAGAAAGAATGATCAAAGGTATAATGACAGAAAAGTCCCAAACTTAACAAAATACAAGAAAATGCACATCCAGGAAGCCCAGAGAATACCAAACAGGATAAACATGAAGAAAAATACGCCCCATCACATACTGGATCAAACTGTCAAATGTGAAGGACAAGGAGAGAGTTCTGAAAGCTGCAAGAGAAAACCAATGTATTATGTACACGGAAAATGAATGCCATTTTCTCATTAGAAACCATGGAGGCAAGAAGGCAATGGGTTGAAACACTTAAAGTGCTGAAAGAAAATAACTGCCAACCAAGAATTTTATATCTGGCAGACTTTTGTTCAAAAATGAGGGAACAATTAAGACATTTCCAGATAAACAAAACCTAAGGGAGTTCATCACTACTAGACCTGCCCTACAAACAATGCTAAAGGGAATTCTTCAGGCTGAAAGGAAAGGACGCTAGACAGTGGTTTAAACTGCCATAAGGAAATAAAGACCTCTGGAAAAGGTAACCATGTGGGTAATTATAAATGCCAGTACTATTTTATTATGTTTTTTGGTATGTAACTCCACTACTTACTCCCTATAGGTGCTAAAATGCAAATGCATAAAAAGTAATGATAAATCAATAGTTCTAGACAGGCAATGTACAAAAATATAATTGACAACAAGTATAAAACTAGGTGAGGGGCAGAAAGGTATAGGAAAAGTATATGTGTATGCTACTGACATCAAAGTGCTATCAAGCCAAATATGACTGCTACATATGTAGGAGGTTAAATTTTAACCCATGGTAACCACAAGGAAAACGGATAAAAAAATATATCCAGCTAGAAATGAGAAGACACTCAATGTGATAAAACACAAAAAAAATAAATATGAAAACAGGCATTAATATAAGAGCTGAAAGACAAAAAGACCATAAATTACAAAGATTAAATTACAAAATGAAAGAAGAAAGTCTGTGTTATCACTAGTGCCTTTAAATGCAAATAAACCGCAGTCAAAAGGAAGAGATTGGCAGAATGGATTTAAAAATGGTGACTAAACGATATGTTGTCTGCAAGAGATTCACTTATTTTTTTAAAAAATTTTATTTATTTTTATCTCCCCACCCCTTCGTTGTTTGCTGTGCCTGTTCCTCTTCCTTGTTTTCTTTAGGAGGCACTGGAAACCTAACCCAGTACCTCCAATGTGGGAAACGGGACACCTAATTGCATAAGCCAACTCCATTCCCTGCTTTGTTGTATCCCTCATTGTTTTCCTTTTGTTGCATCAGCTTTCCGCGTCTGCCCTTCACATCAGCCTGCTGTATTGCTCGTCTTCTTTGGGAGGCACTGGGAACCTCCATTCCCTACTTTGTTGTATTTCTCATTGTGTTTTTCTTCTTATGTCTCTTGTTACATCATCTTGTGTCAGCTTGCCACGCCTGCCCATCGAGCCAGCTCACTGAATTTTTTAGGAGGCACTGGGAACCAAACCAGGGACCTCCCATGTGGTAGGCTGGGGCCACACCTACTTGAGCCACACCTGTTTCCCAAGAGATTCACTTTAATTTCAAAGACATAAGTAGGTAGAAAGTGAGAATATGGAAAAATATATACCATTCAATTATAAACAAAAGAAAGCTGAAGTAGCTAGCTATTCTAATATCAGATACACTTTAAGTCAAAATTTTAAAGTTACGAGGAACAAAAATGGTCATTCTATACTGATAAAGGGGATAATTCAACAAGATGTAACAATTATAAATACATATACACCTAACAGCAGAGCCCCAAAATACATGAAGCAAATACTGACAGATTTTAAATAAGAAACCGATGGTTCTACATTAGTAGTAGGAGACTTTAATATGCCTCTTTCAATAACAGAAACAGGGAAGCGGACTTGCCCAGTGGTTAGGGCATCCGTCTACCACATGGGAGGTCCGCAATTCAAACCCTGGGCCTCCTTGACCCACGTGGAACTGGCCCACGCGCAGTGCTGATGCACTCACGGAGTGCCGTGCCACACAGGGGTGTCCCCACATAGGGGAGCCCCACACGCAAGGACCCGTAAGGAGAGCCACCCAGTGCGAAAGAAAGTTCGGCCTATCCAGGAATGGCACCGCACACACGGAGAGCTAACACAGCAAAATCACGCAACAAAAAGAAACACAAATTCCTGTGCTGCTGACAACAGAAGTGGACAAAGAACATGCAGCAAATAGATACAGAGAACAGACAACTGGAGGGGGCAGGAATAATTAAATCTTTAAAAAAAAAGAGAGATATTAAAGAGAGTGCTGCAATCTGAAAGGAAATAACAGGGGAGAGAGGCTTAGAAAAAAGTATGGAAATGAAGATTATTACTAAGGGTAATTAAAAGGGTAAAGAGACAGGCAATAGTAAGATATAACAATGGAAAGGCAAAGGATAAAATGGAGGAAGTGATTCCTTTACAGTAAGGACACTGAGTTAATGGATTGAATACAGTAACCAAAAGACAAAGAAGGACAAATACATTTTAAAAATATGAACAATCTATATGCTGTCTAAAAAAGATTTACCTTAGACACAAAGACACAAAGAGGTTAAAAGTGAAAGTTTGGGGGAAGCGGACTTGGCCCAATGGATAGGGTGTCTGCCTACCACATGAGAGGTCCGCGGTTCAAACCCCAGGCCTCCTTGACCCGTATGGAGCTGGCCCATGTGCAGTGCTGATGCGCACAAGGAGTGCCGTGCCACGCAGGGGTGCCCCCGTGTAGGGGAGCCCCATGAGCAATGAGTGCGCCCCATAAGGAGAGTCGCCCAGCGCAAAAGAAAGTGCAGCCTGCCCAAGAATGGCGCCGCACACACGGAGAGCAGACACAACAAGATGACACAAGAAAAAGAAACACAGATTCCCAGTGCTGCTGATAAGGATAGAGGCGGTCACAGAAAAACACACATCGAATGGACACAGAGAGCAGACAACTGGGGGGAGGGGGGAGAAGAGAAATTTTTTTTTTTAAAGTGAAAGTTTGGAAGAAGATATTCCACACTAACAGTAACCAAAAAAGAGATGGAGTAGCAATACTAATACCAGATAAAATAGATTTTAAATGCAAAACAGTTGAAAGAGATGAAGAAGATCATTATATATTAATAAAGGGGGCAATTCACCAAGAAAAAACAGCTATAATAAATATTTATACACCTAAACTGGGTACCTCAAAACACACGAGGCACACACACTGGCAAACTAGAGAAAAAGGTGTCTCTACAATAGTAGTTGGAGACTTCAATATACCACTCTCAGCACTGGATAGAACATCCGGCCAGAGGATCAATAAGGAAACAGAGAGTTTGAATGATATGATAAATTAACTAGTCCTAACAGACTTTATAGAACATTACACCACAAGACAACATAATATACATACTTCTAAAGTGGTCATGGATCTTTTACCAGGATAGACCACATGTTGGTCACAAAAAAGGTCTCAATAAATATAAAAAGACAAATTATACAAAGCACTTTCTCTGATCATAATTGAATGAAGCTCGAAATAAATTAAAGGCAGAAAAGGGAAAACTCACAAATATATGAATATTAAATATCACACTCCTAAATCATTAGTGGGTCAAAGAAGAAATTGCAAGAGAAATCAGTAAACCAAAAACTGAGATGAATGAAAACAACAATACAACATATAAAAATCTATGGGATGCAGCGAAGGCAGTGCTGAGAAGGAAATCTATAGCCCTCAATGCTTACAATAAGAAAGAAGAGATTCTGATAACAAAACAGAAATTATATAGATATAGAAATAAGCTTATGAATGTAAATGTTAAAGTTTTACTATGCTGATTTTTAAAACATTAAAGAATAGAATAAACGAAGAACTAGGTATGTGTCTTTATGGAAAGTCTCAGTGTGGTAATTGTATGATTTTTCAAATAAGTTAAATCTATAAATTCACTGATATTTCAATAAAATCCCAATACATTTTTATTTAAAAAAAAAAAAAAAAAAAAGCTAAAATCAAAGAACTAACTCACTCTACACATGGAAGTCCTAGGAAAAGAACAGCAAACTAACCCAAACCAAACCAAAGGAAAGAAATAATAAAGTGCAGAAATAAATGAAATTGAGAACAAAAAACAACAGAAAGAATCATCAAAACAGAAAACTGGTTCTTCAAAATCAACAAAATCAACAAACCCTTACCTAGATTGACAAAGGGGGGTGGGGAAGAAATGCAAATAAATAAAATCAGAAATGAGAAGGAAGATATTACCATTCACCCCACAGAAATAAAGGAGATCATAGGAGGATACTATGAACAACTTACGTCAAAAAACTAGACAATGTAAACAAGATGGAAAAATTTCTAGAAACACATGAACAACCTACACTGCCCCTAGAAGAAACAGAAGACCTCAACAAACTAATCATAAATAAAGAGATTATAATAGTCACCAAAAACCCTGTCAAAAGACTTTGTCAAGAAAGTAAAAAGGTGGCCTACTCATGGGAGAAAATATTTGGAAACCACACATATGACAAGGGTTTGATAGCCATGTTACATAAAGAGATCATACAACTCAAAGATAAAAAGACAAGCAACCCTGGGAAACGGACTTTGGCCCAGTGGTTAGGGCGTCCGTCTACCACATGGGAGGCCCGCGGTTCAAGCCCCGGGCCTCCTTGACCCATGTGGGAGCTGGCCCATGCGCAGTGCTGATGCGCGCAAGGAGTGCCGTGCCACACAGGGGTGTCCCCCGCGTAGGGGAGCCCCACGCGCAAGGAGTGCACCCATAAGGAGAGCCGCCCAGCGCGAAGGAGGGAGCAGCCTGCCGAGGAATGGCGCCGCCCACACTTCCCGTGCCACTGACGACAACAGAAGCGGACAAAGAAACAAGACGCAGCAAAAAGACACAGAAAACAGACAACAGGGGGAGGGGAGGGGAATTAAATAAATAAAAATAAATCTTAAAAAAAAAAAAAGACAAGCAACCCAATTAAACAATGGGCAAAAGACTTTAATAGACATTTCTCCAAAACAGAAATACAAATGGCCAAAAAGCATATGAAAAAATGCTCAACATCACTAGCTATTAGGGAAATGCAGCTCAAAAGTATGAGATACCATTTCACACCTTTAAGAATGGTCTTTATATTTTTTAAAAAATCAGAAAAGTAAAAGTGCTGGAAAGGATTTAGAGAAAAAGGAATAACCCTTCACTCTTCATGCAAATATAGAATGGTGCAGACTCTCTGGAATACAGTTTGACAGCACCTCAAAAAGTTGAATATAGAACGCTGTATGACCCAGCACTCCTATTATTGGAATATATTCCAAAGAAATGAAAGCAGGGACATGAACACAGTAGCATTATTCAAAACTGCTAAAATATGGAACCAGCCCAAGTATCTATCAACTGATGAAGAGATAAACAAAATGTGGTATATACACACAATGGAATAAGCAATAAGAAGAAATGACAACATGGATGAACCTAGAGGATACTGAGTGAAATAAACCAGACATAAAAGGACAAATATTGTATGGTCTCACTATATGAACTAAATACAATGAACAAACTGAGATAAACAGAAGGAAACAGAAGGTAGGTTGAGAATGGGAGATGATGCTTAATATATATACCATTATTAATACGGTTAACTGTAAAAGTGTGGAAATGCATAGAGCTGAGAGTAACATTATAATGAGTATAACTAACACTGCTGATTTATAAATGTGATTGTGGCTGAAAGGGGTAATATGTGGAAGTAAATGTCAACTGAAAGGAAAACAGAGAATAATCTAGGGTATATATAACAAATTTCATTGCTGAATGAAGATTGTGGTTAACATTATAAATACAAGAATGCTCTTCTTTTACAAAATGCTAAGAACATGATTATACACCCACAGGGAAATTACAACTAACATAACTTATGGAAGATAGTTAACAGTAATATTGCAGTATTTTGCAGCAATGGCAAGAAGATATTTTTCATTACTAGGGACAATAAGGGGGCATAAGGGGATATAGGATTTTTCCTTTTGGAGTAATTAATGTTCTAAAATTCACTGAGGTGATGATAGCACAACTCTTGACAAAAATGAGAGCCACTGAGTATACACTTTGAATGGACTGTACAAAGCATGGCACTTTAACAGGAATCCAATTGTGGATTATGGACTGTGGTTAATAGGACAAATATGAGAACGTTCTCTCATAAACTATAAGATACTAATAATACCATACAATTCAATACTAATACATGGTGTTAAGAATAGGACAGTTGTTGGAAAAATACACCAAATGTAAGGTATGAACTATAGTTAGCAGTAATATTATGATGATGTTCTTTCTTCATTTATAACAAATATTCCACAATGCAGATGGTGGTGGTGGGGTGATGTATGGTAATCCTGAATGGTATGCATGATTGTTTTGTAAACTCACAACTTCTCTAATAAAAAAAAAAAATCTTAAAATTTAAAAAGTAGCCAGTTAAAGGTATGCCTTTAAGAGCAGAGTAAAAAGATGACAAAATATATAATCAATATACATTAATAAAGTATACAGTAATAGCAAATACATACCATGTTTCATTGATTTTAAGATGAATAATTTTTCACATTTTAACATCACAGAAATTTAAATGCATCTTACTACTATGTCAGTTTAAGTAGCAGAGTTTATTTTTTAGTGGCACATAAAATAATAGTGCATCTTAACAATTGACAGTCTTAAATTTTATTAAAAATGTAGTGTTTTAACTGAATTCATTTAGCCTTCACAACTACCCTTTGATGTAGCTGTCATAACTGTACCACTTTACAGATAAGAAATCTGAGGCAAAGAGGTTAAGTAACTTCCTTGTCACACAGTCATAAAAATTAAAATTATCTTCATATACTTCAATATATATTACAATATTTAATTAGCAAAATCACCATTTAATGTAACCTGCATAAAATTTTAATTTTTCTGTAACTTGTTTAGTGATCTCACTATGGAAAGAAATTTATTGTTTAATAATAATGTTCTATGCCTTTATAAACAGTCCATTTGCATATGCAAATTAATACACAGCAGAGTATATAAAGTTAACATACATCTGTCTAAGCAAATTTGATTATAGTAAATTCCTAGACATTATATAAGTCCATTTCTTGTAAAAATTCAGAATGTATGTTACTTCACTGACCAAATTTCCTATAAGTACAAATATAAATTTTTAATAAATTCATGTTGCAATCAATGTATTCAACAGACTAAAAATGTAAAGACTAAAATGTAGTCAACGGACTAAAAAAATGAACATCTCAATGGAGGAAGAAAAAGCATATGGCAAAATACAACATCTATTCATGGTTTGAAAAAAAAATAATCTCTCAGCAAACTAGGAATAAAAGAGAATGTCCCTAATCTCACAAAGAGCATCCACAAAAAAAATCTATGTGAATGTTTTCCCTCTAAGATTGGAAAAAAGGACCTATGCTCTGGCCACTGCTATTCAATATGTATTGGAGGTCCTAACTACTGTCATAAGATATGAAAGAGAAATAAAAGGACAAAGATTGAAAAGGGAGAAATAAAACTGCCTTTCTTTCCTGAAGAATCTTTAAAAAAAAATCTTAAAAAAAAAAAAACTATTAAGTTTAACATATACATTTAGCAAGGTCATAGTATACAAGGTCAATATAAAAAAATCAATTATATTTCTATATACCAGTAATGAATGATTGGAAGTTGACATTTTTAAGTTTTACAATAGCACCAAAAATCACAAAATAATTAAAGATAAATGTAACAAAATTATGTGCAAAATTTGCATGACAAACATTACAACTATAAGAGAAACCAAAGAAGATCTAGGTAAATAGAGAGGAATAGCACATCTATGGATTAAAAGACTCAATATTATTAAGATAGCAATTTGCCCCAAATGATCTACAAATGCAGTTCCATTTGAAATCCCAAAAGGCTTGCAGAAATCAACAATCTGATTCTAAAACTTTGTGGAAAAAGCAAAGAACCTAAAAGAGCCAAACAACTGACAAAAAAAGAGGACAAGTTGGAGGATTCGCCCTACCTGACTTCAAGAGCTACTAAAAAACAGGAAGCAGTTTTAGCTCAAGTAATTGAGCACCTGCTTTCCATGTACAAGATATTGGGTTCAACCCTGGTACCTTCTAAAAACAAACAAATGAAAAAAACAACTCTATTTGGGGAGTAGATAAAGTTCAATGGTTGAGTGCCAGCTTCCCATATACAAAGTCCTGGGTTCAATCACTGGTACCTCCTTAAATAATAAAAAAAATTTAAAAAGATTTACTAACTACAGTGTGGTACAGGCAAAGAGTAAATACACACGAGAGGAAAAGAACAGAGTCCAAATTACCAAATTAGACTCACATATATATGGTCAATTGATTTTTGGCCAAGGTGCCAAGGGAATTCAATGGAGAAAGGAATGTCTTTTCCACAAATGGTGCTTGAATAATCAGGTTGTCATTTGCAAAAAAACATCTTTATCCATATTTCGCAGCATATACAAAAATTCATTCTAAATAGATCATAGACTTAAATGTAAAACTTACATCTAGAAAGCACAGGAGAAAATTTTTGCAACTGAGATAAACAACGATTTCTTCACTAAAACACCAAAAATAAATAAACGAAAATAGAGAAAACTGATAAATTGGACTTCATCAAAATTTAAAATTTCTGCTCTGTGAAAGATACTGCTCAGAAAAATGAAGAGAGACTCGGAAAAATATTTGCAAAGCACCTATCTAATAAAGGATTTGTATCCGAAATATAAAGAACTCTTGAAATGCAACAATACAAAAGAAACTTAAAAATGACAAAAGATTTGAAGACACTTCACCAAAGATGATATACAGATGTAAACAGACTATATAGTTCAATATAATTTTTTTTTTTAAGATTTATTTTTTATTTTTCTTCCCCCTCCCCACCCTGTTAGTCTGTTCCCTGTGTCTATTTGTTGCATCTTTTCTTTGTCCACTTCTGTTTTGTCAGTGGCACAGGAATCTGTGTTTCTTTTTGTTGCATCATACTGTTCTGTCAGTTCTCCGTGTGTGCGGCACCATTCCTGGGCAGGCTGAACTTTCTTTCATGCTGGACGGCTCTCCTTACAGGGCGCACTCCTTGCGCGTGGGGCTCCCCTACATGGGGGACACCCCTGCGTGGCACAGCACTCCTTGCACACATCACACTGTAAGTGGGCCAGCTCATGACATGGGTCAGGAGGCTCTGGGTTTGAACCCTGGACCTCCCATGTGGTAGGGGGACACTCTATGCATTGAGCCAAATCCGCTTCCCTTTTCTTTTTTTAAGATTTATTTATCTCCCCCCCTCCGCCCCCGTTGTCTGCTGTGTCCATTTGCTATGCACTCCTCTGTGTCTGCTTCTATTCTCATTAGGTGGCTCTGGAAACCTATCCTGGGACCTCCCGAAGTGGGAGAGAGGCGATCCTTCTCTTGCGCCACCTCAGCTCACTGATCTGCTTCCTTCTCTTATTGTCTCTCCTCTGTCTCCCCATTGGGTCATCTTGCTGTGCCACCTCTCTGCTTGGGCCAGCACTCCTACATGGGCCAGCTTGCCTTCACCAGGGGGCCATGGGCATCAAACCCTGGACCTCTTATATGGTAGACAGGAGCCCAATTGCTTGAGCCACATCTGTTTCCCTCTAAGTATTCTTAGGATTCCTCCATTTGTGAGAACATAGCAAATTCAACCCATAAACACAAACAACCTTCTTCCTGTATATTTTATGACATCCATAAAAAAAGAAAGTCAAGACAAGCATCATCGAAAGTCCTTTTTAGGGAAGAGGACTTGGCCCAGTGGATAGGGCATCCACCTACCACATGGGAGGTCCGCGGTTCAAACCCCGGACCTCCTTGACCCATGTGGAGCTGGCCCATGTGCAGTGCTGATGCGCACAAGGAGTGCCATGCCACATAGGGGTGTCCCCCGCATAGGGGAGCCCCACGTGCAAGGAGTGCGCCCCGTAAGGAGAGCCGCCCAGCGTGAAAGAAAGTGCAGCCTGCCCAGGAATAGCACTGCACACACCGAGAGCTGACTCAACAAGATGACGCAACAAAAAGAAACACAGATTCCAGTACCGCTGACAACAGAAGCAGACAAAAAAAAAAAAGTCCTTTTTAAAGCATGGTGCAGAGGTAATATAGAACATTAATCCACTTTTAAAAACATATATGATATATATAGTTGTGTAAAGAGTTATAAAAATTTAAAAATATAAATACCAGATGTCTATTTGGGCATTTTAAATTTCTTTCTTAATACCTATTGCATTTTCTAATCATTTCTCAACAATGAGTATGCATTCAAAGGTTTTTATTAAATAAAAATTTTAAATCGTTATATCATTAATAATTATTTTTCATAATACTGAGTGATCATTTTTTTAATCCCCTTATAAGACTGTCAATTTTTAATGAATTCTGGGAGTATCCTTGTTGATAAAGAGGAAAAAGGAAAGTTACTAATGATTTGCCCCCTATTATTCAAAAGAAATATATATTTCAAATAAAATTAAAGTAAATTTATACTTTCTGTTCCTCTGAGCAAATCCACATTATAGAATGCCTTTGTTCGTAATCCAAACAATGGACAATGTGATTTTTACTATGTTTTTATATGAATTACCCATCTGTAATTTTTGAGAAACTATACTTTTTAATTATAATAAAGAACTTTTTCCAAAGAGGGACAACTGTTTCTTTTATTACTGATATAAGTAGTCATTTCTTTTAACTAGCAAGAACAGTGTAAATATGAAGAAGTTAGCTTTTCAGATTTACTTTATGAAATTAACAAAATATAAACTTACTTCTCTTAAACATCAAAGGGACCCATATTATAAAATTCTTCAATTGAAAAAACAGATTCTGAATTATAATAATTTTTTAATCCTGGACACTTCCTAGATTAGGCATTCCATATGTATATTAAAATGAAGAAAAGAAACACAGATCTTAAATGCATGTCCAAAAAAGTCCTTAACGATTACTCAAGCCTTTTTTACAGGCAAAAATAAAGAATATCGACGTTAAATATCAACAAACTGTAGTTATAATTTTATCACATTTTAGAAAAAATACTTTGTCTAACAGATTTTTTAGGGGTTATAACAATAATACAGAATCACCTAAATTTTTTTTAATTTCTAATGTTAATAACCTTAGTACCCTGGAAAATTAATTCAGGTCTATCTGTAGATTTTCTGTGTTAATATAAGTAGTAACCAATTACTTCTAAAGCCAATGATATTCCTGAAGGGTACTTTTTAAGATAGAAATAAACAGAGTACAACTGTTTTTAGAAGGACAGCTCAGTTTTCACAATGAATATACTCTACATTCAGAATATTTTTATTTACCTTAATTTTTGGGATATCCCTATGTGTAAAACCAGCTATTTAAGAATGCTGAGCAAAAAAAAATCTTACCACTTATTACATGAGATCAACAGATTTCTCTTTATTCTGCTTTACAGGCAAAAATTACATTTCCACAAAATGAATGTTATGTTAGTTAAGTTAGTGGTTCGGGCATGATGTTATAATAAGTTAAACTGACCACCTGATCACTGAGCCTACCAATTAACTTTCATGCACTGTGGGATCACGGAGAGCATCAAAACACCCTCTGGTCAGTTCTTTGGTCACAAGGGGACCCAGACAAATGTGTAGCTGAATCAGCACAAATCCACAGTCACTATGTTCTATTTATCAACGATGCCACAAACAAACCAAATAAAAGTTGCCATCATCAGAGAGAACATGAATAATATACCTGTTGGATCCTTAAAAAAGATGAAAATCTAAGAGGTACAGTGTAAAATCTACTTCAGATGTTATATTGTAGAAATAAGGTATGTTAAAATCCAAACCCATTTCTATCAAATCGGTATTTAACTTTGAGTTTACAAAAGCCACCACAGGGAGCAGATATAGCTCAGTGGCTGAGCACCTGCTTCCCATGTACGAGATCCTGGGTTCAATCCCTGGTAACTCATAAAAAATAAATAAATAAAAAATAGCCACCACATAAACTTTTGAGTCCTTCTTGTAAAACAGATAATGGTAGCAATAATTCATTATTTGTGTAAAATATATGAAGAAATGTATAAAGTATATAAAAGGAAGGCAAGCTCTAATTCCTTTAACTTTCCAGTTTTATTAAGTCCAGGTACTACCTTTACATAGTAAATGTAATCTTTGAAAAACTATACTTTTTAATTATAACGAAGAGCTTTTTCCAAAGAGAGACAACTGTTTATTACTTACTGATAATAACTGCAACCCAATTATTTTTCCATGCTCAGTTTCTCTTCTGTCCTACAACTGTTTCTCATAATGTGTTGCATGAGGCAATGAAATTACCACTTGAATCCTTTAGGTTTTGCCTCTCCTAGATACTGTGAATTGCATTACATCCCTGCATCCCTGCATCCCTTCCTCCAGTGGTATTCCTGCCAGCAGTCCATTACAGACTGTAAGTTACCACACTGCATGGTATTAACCAGACTATAACACTCCTCTCTCTAGGCACTAGGTGTACCAACAGCCTTTGACACAGTGTTAGGCACATAGGCGTCTTCTGAATATATTCAGTGAACAAAATGAGCAAGTGAACCTTTGAATGACTCCTACTCCACTCAGTAAAGTATTCTGGAAATAAGGACATTTTTATTTTTTGCGTTAATCGTTGACCCAAGTACATTCCTTATGTTCCCACTAACCATACTTTCAAGGGCCTCATTGGAGAGGAAAATGTTTGGATTATGCCTTGATCATTCTCCAATAAAAACGTTCCCAACAATACAGAGTTCAGCGTGTGTAAATCAAGTAAAATATCACAATATCATCCTTAACAATGCCGTTCTTACAAAATTTATGAACCTATAAATTGTAACACCTTTTTTTAAAGAAATTACACTGAGACTTAAGGTTTCCCAATATAGCCGGTTGTTAAGAAGGATGCTTGGGGAGATGGAAGTGGGAGGAAAAAAAAAAAAATCTAAGTGAGGAAACAATTTAACACACTGTTTTCCACGTTTATTCCAAGAGAATGTAAATGAGAAGGAAAAAAATGGAGGCAGAATCTGAATTCAGAATTAATAAGCCATAAAGACAAAAGATGATGAATTTACGAACTGTGCGCTTTAACCGATCTTTCAAAATAATTTTTAAAGAAAGATTTGTTTTTTGTTTTTTTGAGCCACAGAATTTTCTACTTCATCCAGGAGCAGCTGGATCTCATCTCACCCAATACCTCCCTCCCACCCCCACCCCCCACCCCCCGCAAACACACAGAAACCACTTACACCTCGCTACCACTATGAGTCCCTGAGCCAAACAGCCATCACGGGAAAAATTTAAACCATAAGGTTCATTTTCCTAATTCTCTCAGAAAAAGTCAATACATTTTTCCCCTAGGAAAATAAGTCATTCTAACAGGAGTAGGGAGGAGGGGGGCGCAACGACGGCTCATTATCACGTAGCTTCCCATTTTCCATAAGGAGAAAAATGGCAATAACTTCCAACAAGAGACAACTGCTCTTCTATGGTAGCCCCGTTAGACGTACCCCCCCACACCACCCAAATAAAGGTCCTTTGAGGCACTTTACTTTTAGACCCTTAAAAAATCCTCCAGCGCTTAGGGTGGTGGGGAGTGAGGTAGGGTGACCCATTAATCCCTTCCACACAAATTCCCCATATGGGAGAGCAGGATTCTGTCAAATAGAAAAAGCCACACTGTCCGCCTCCCTCGCCATCCCAAACATCCACCCGCACCAAATGCGTGGGTGGCTGAAGGCAGGAGAAGCGAGGGGCACTACAGATGCATCGCGCCGAAGGCTGATTCACGGATTTTTAAAATGTTTTGAAACTGCAATTTCTTCCAACCGTTGGATTCCCACACACTCAACAACTCGAATCCCAGCCCTCACCCTGCCCCTTCCATTAAGGGCTCTGTCCGGTCGGGTCCGAGCAGCGGCCTCCGGCCCGGGGGCCCCGCGCCCCCAGGCGCGCGCCCCTGGCCCAGGGATCCCCCGGACCAACTCCCACCGCCCCTAGGCCCGACGCGTCCAGGCCAGGGAATGCGTCGCACCTGGATGTAGTTGTTCTCGCAATAATCGGCCACCCGCTCCAAATTCGTGTAACTATCGAAAAGGGCCCGGCGGCCCCCCGGGATTTCCTCCTCCAGCAGCATCTGCAGCTCCGCCATCTTCACATCCTCCTCCTCCTCTTCATACAGACCGCAGAGGTAGCGGCGGCTGCAGCGCCTGGGAAACCCAAGACTGGGAGAGGAGGAGCAGCGGTGGTAACTCGGGAGGAGCGAGAAGCACCCCCGTCTGCGACAGGGGAGGGGGCGGTGAGGACGGGGGCGGGGCGCGAGCCGACGGGTAGAAAAGACAGTCACCCCGGCGACGGACGACCGGGCGCGCGCACGCGCGCTCCCCTCACTCCGCCCCCGAGCGCCCTTAAAAGATTCCCACCATCAGCCGCGCCGCCCGCCCCTCCCCCACTTCCGGCGTCTCCTAGCGACGGTGGGGGGAGGCCGGGATGCGCGCGGGAACTCGACAGCAGTTAACCCTTCAGTCTCTTGCAAGTTGCGCTGCCTGGGAAGACCCCTCGGTGGCCTTTGTTAGTCCGACAACGAGGCGCTGCTGGCCTTCGGTGTTTTCCCGCTGGTGCCTTCCGTGACTCACTTCGGAGTTATCCTCACCCTGGGGACAAACAGCCGTGATGGTCAGTTAGTTGCCTGAGGAATCTCTCGAGGCCCTTCTCTGCTCCTGACTGGAGGCTGCAGGAGATCACAGCCAGAACTCGAGTCCATCCTACGTGAAAGCGCACACCTCATCAGGGCACGGATAAAGCTCACAAAACTTAATGCTGCTTTAAGTGCCGCCTCTCTTCATTCTTCTCATCTTTGACTTCGCCCTCTTTATTACTGATAAGGAACTTCCAGTATCATAATCCCAGATTTCCTGCACTCCTGTTTTTTTGTGTGTGCGTTTATTTACCCACCAAAGCTGTTTTTCCTTATCAATTGTATTCCTCACTGACAACCTTAGCTGTTACTTCTCTAGTTTTGTCAACTTCACTGTCCTCTTCTTCATGGATTCAGTGTTTTAAATTATGAAAAGTTTTACTGATCCTAATTTCCTTCCTCACAGGTTTATTAAAAAGAAAATACAAAATTTGCTTTTTAAAAGTTTATGCGAAAGCATCATGAAATATGCTACAAGTTCAAGGTAATTTTGATCTTGCAGTTATTACAATGTTTTTATTCTCGATATTCAACTTAAATCTATCTTTTTTCCTAAATCTGGCTACCCCTTCACAATATTCTTCAGTAACTACAACTCCTGACGACTGAGATAATTAAGTCCATAGCCTTTATCTGCATTGCAGAAAGTGAAGAATAATGACTCCAGGTGGTACTGAGACCTTTGTCGTTTAGAGCAGGATCTATTACTTCAACTTGTGTTCTTGCTGTTGATCTTTTGGCCCTCCTACAGTAGTTTTTATCTCTTCTGTCTTCCAGATGATAAGGAAATTATACTTTCTCAAAAAAATTTAATGCCATACCGTTACAAATTTCTGGAGCAATCTCTAATGTTATATTGGTTTTATGATACACACATTAGAACTTAGAGTTTTCACTGTGGAACCCTAATTAAAAGAAATCAAAAACGTTGGTCTAGTCCTACTAGCTTTATTCTTCAGCACTTTAAACGTATTCTATATTAGTGGTTCTCACTTCAGTGTGAGGACCTTGTTAAAAATGAAAGCCGGTGGGTGACACTAGCGAGTGACGCAATGGAGTCGTTATTTGAATGGCACATATACTTGCTTCAGGTAATAAGTGAACAAAACAAACTAGGTTAAGCAAACTTTTATTTCAGACTAAACTTCAGTGAATCAAACAGTTGTTGAACTGTAAGAACCCCAGTAGGTGAGTTAAATGGTAGACCACCTCTTCCCCATTCTTATTCCCATCTAGCATTCTTATAATTAGCACAACAGATTTCCCTCAGTAATGATTCATTATCCAAGGGATAGGTGAGGCAAAGCAGTTCACTCTGAAAGTCTAGTATTCTCAATTTGTGACAACTAACTTCTTAGGACTTTTGTTTCCTCATCTTACATATCAAAGAGTTAAAGCTCAGGTCAGCAGTTGTCAAACTCGTGTGCATCAGAATCACCCAGAGGGCTCCTTAAAACACAGATTGTTGGATTCAATTCCAGAATTTCTGATTCAGTTGGCCTGAATGGGGCCCAATAATTTACAGCTCTAACATCTTCCCAGGTGATGCCAATGAAACTGCCCTTCTGAGTCTGAAGGGCTATGATTCCAATTTTTGGCAGGTGGGAATCTCCAACAAGAGAAGCACTTTTTGACACTCTATAGAATAAGGATCCAAGGTCATACACATTTCTGCTGCCTCCAAAATAAATTAAGCAAAAAGACAACTTCAAGATCTGTAAAAGGTATAAAGTTATTAGGATCAAGGAAGGCATTGTGTACATATCTCTTGAAAATCCTCCACTAATTACCCACACTTGGTAAAGGTAATTGAAACTTGTTCATTTTTACAGTTTTTCAAATGAGCTGGTAACATAACATAGCAACATATTTTCAAGTCCTCAGAGAGTGGCAATTATAATAGTAGTGCACACTTCATGGGAAATTCTCCATATAAGCATAAACACATTGCCTCTGAGACAAGAAGCAATATTTCAAGAACTCTACCACAAGAATATTTTTCTGACAAAATGTATAATGGCCTAAAAGTCTGATGCTCTACCAACTGAGTCATCAGAACCTATAAAAGTATACAGTTATATTTTCTATGTTACATTTATGTAATCTAAGTATATATATTTTAAAATAAAAAGGCATATAAAAAAAGGAAAAGTATACGGTGTAAAAGGTAAACCATAATGTAAACCACCAACCATGGTTTGCAGCAGTGCTTTGATATTTGTTCATCAATTTTAACAAATGTACCATACTCATGTAGGATATTATTGGTAGGGGAGGAAGGGGCAGAGAGAGTGGGGTGTATGGGAGTCCCCTGTATTTTCTATGTAACTTTTCTGTAACCTAAACTTCTCGGAAAATAAAGTGAGAAAAAAAAAAAGATACTGAGGGAACATAGAGAAGAAATTGTTACTATATATAAACGATAACAACTCTTACAATAATGAAAGGCAAAAATGCAAAAAAAAATTTGAATTATTTTTGTTGTTGGCTTTGGGGGAGGTTTTGGGTTGCAGAGGGGTTGCAGCTGTGGTAGAGAAGGATCACTGATCTGGGGTGTCAGTGGTGGGGAATGTGTGGGGGATGCACTTGGGGCATGCCTCTGTGGAGTGTGTTCATGTGGTCATGACGCGTTGTCTTGGTGGGTGGAGACCCACAATAACTGACGGAATATTGAATTCCTATCCTGGTGAGTTCTGCTGCATTCGCTCAGACTGTTGAGAATCTACAGAGTACATGGGTGGTGCTTAGCAAAGGAGGGTGGACCAATGTGCCAGGGTCTTGATATACATGCTTGTACTTATGAACCTTGTTCTTGTGAAATCAAAATTTGGCCTTGTAATATATATTGCCTAAGAGTTACCTCCTGAGGGCCTCCTTGTTGCTCAAATGTGGACTTTCCCTATGCCAAACAGCATATAAATTCACTGCCTCCCCCCACCCTCCCAACATGGGACATGACTCCTGAGAATAAACCTACCAGGCACTGAGAGATTAATACCCTGTGCCAACTAATACTGCATTTAGAGAAAGACCTAGACCAAAAGGGGAAAATATGAAATACAAATGAATTTTTTTGGATAAGAGGTTTCAAAGTGAGTCACAGTGTCATTCTAGAGCTTACACTATGCACATCTCAGGAGGATCTGTCTGCCACAGTAAAGAGTGACTCAAGTAGTGGTGTTTCTGGGGCTTGTATTAGTCAGCAAAAGGGGTACTGATGCAAAATACCAGAAATCTGCTGGACATTATAAAGGGTATTTATTTGGGTAGGAGCTTACAGATACCAGACCATAAAGCATAAGTTACTTCCCTCACCAAAGTCTATTTCCACAGGTTGGAGCAAGATGGCTGCTGATGTCTGCGAGGGTTCAGGCTTTCTGGGTTCCTCTGGGCTCAGTTCCTCCATTTCCTCCACAAGGTCAGCTATAGACTATTAGGCTCTCTAGAGTTTGCCTCTTTCCACAAGGTCAACTGCAGACTATCAGGCTAACGGCTCTGTCTCTTTCCCTGGGGCTCCAGCTTCAGCATTAAACTCCAACATCAAAACTCCAACATTAGAAAACTTCAACTCTGTTCTTTGCCATGCCTTTTATCTGTGAGTCCCCATCCTTTGGTAGGTGGGGACTCAACACCCTAATCATAACTCAGTCATGCCCAGGTACAGATCAGAGTACAAACAAAATCCAATATTATTTCTTGGAATTCATCAATAATATCAAACTGCTGCAGGGCTCTAGAGACATCTAGACACTATAGGCAGGGCAGACAACACCAGGAAATCCTTCAGAGGGCCTTACCTTGAAATATATGACAACTCATCTCCACCAATGTATCAGAGTTAGACTCATTTATAATTTTCCTACACATGGTTCTTCTGCCACATTTATTTGAACCTATAATTAGCACTATACCCACTAAATATATGTCCCAGAGACTTAACTCTTCTGGCTGTTCATATGCTGGGTGAACCCTGAATCTCAGCATAGTTGCAGCTAACACCTACTCTCCAGTTCATCAAACTCAGGACAACTAATAAAAGAATGATGAACACCTTCTCTAAGAAGCAGAGTACATGCAACTGCAAACAAGACAGTTCCATTCTTCTGGCCCATGGGATATAAGCTCCCTCTCAATCAGAAACAGAGTGAGCATCACCATCCCCAAAGCCTCAAGATAAAGAAACAAACATAAAAGGAAATGCAACTATGGATTAAAGTAGCCATTGTTTCTCTAGTAATGGAAGAACTTGTAATATTGACAGTGGTCAACTGAGGTTCTGAGAGGAGACATAAGGAAGAATAAATGTAACATGGGCATTTTTGAGACATCAGAATGGTTCTGCATGATATTGCAATGATGACTATAAGCCATTATACATTTTGTCAAAACCTATAAAATTGTGCAGTACAAAGTGTAAAACATAATGTAAACTATAGGGAAGTGGATTCGGCTCAACTGATAGTGCGTCCACCTACCATATGGGAGGTCCAGGGTTCAAACCCTGGGTCTCCTGACCCATATGGTGAGCCGGCCCCTGCACAGTGCTGATGCACACAAGGAGTGCCATGCCACCCAGTGGTGTCCCCCATGTAGGGGAGCCCCACATGCAAGGAGTGCACCCTTTAAAGAGAGCTGCCCCGCATGAAAAAAGTGCAACCTGCCCAGAAGTGGCACCACACACACGGAGAGCTGATGCAGCAAGATGATGCAACAAAAAGAGATAGATTCCCAGTGCCACTGACAAGAATACAAGCAGACACAGAAGAACTTACAGTGAATGGACACAGCAGACAACTGGGGTGGGGGGGCGGGGGAAGGGGAGAGAAATAAATAAAAAATAAATCTTAAAAAAATAAAGCTCCTTTAAAAATAGAGAAAATTTAAAGGAATATTTTAAATTATGTATATATATCTAATACTCATCTATGTGAATGTTAGGTTATTAATTCATCTTGAAACAATCTCTTAAGTACATTTATTCTAACATTTAAATATTGTTGGGAAGCAGATTTGGCTCAACTGATAGAGCGTCCGCCTACCATATGGGAGGTCCGGGTTGAAACCTAGGGCCTCTTGACCCATGCAGTGAGCTGGCCCATGCACAGTGCTGATGCGCGCAAGGAGTGCTGTGCCATACAGGGGTGTCCCCCACATAAGGGAGCACCATGTGCAAGGAGTGCACACTGCAAGGAGCCGCCCTGCACGAAGAAAGCACAGCCTGCCCAGGAGAGGCGCTGCACACACACAGAGCTGACACAGCAAGATGATGTAACAAAGAGACACAGATTCCCAGGGCCGCTGACAAGAATGCAAGCGGACACAGAAGAACACAGAACGGATGGACACAGGGAGAAATTTCTTTTTAAAAAGGCTAGAAAAATAAAATAAAAAACTGTCATTGTCTTCAAGTCCCATGTTAGATAATCACATCTTGCCTTTAAAACCCATTCATTCTGTATATGATTTAATACTTCCTACTTTTCTCATACAACTGATTAAGTAATCAATTTTCACTAATAACAAAGCCATCCTCTATTCAGGAAAAAATGGCTGCTCATTTCAGGATCAAAACAAGTCAAACAAAAATCAATTATATATATTACACATTGAATGACTTCCCTCATTTTGGAAAATAAAAAGGTTCACTTATTCATTCAAGAAAAATGAATTTATTCTTCAGCACTTTAAACATATTCTGTATTAATGATTCTCAAACTTCAGTGTTTGAGAATAAATGCATTGTGGAAAAGGGACCAGGGATATAATGCTGAAAGTAAAGACTATAGTTTGAAGACTATTAAATCAGTCCAGGTAAGAGATGATGGTGATCTGCACAGAGTGTGGATGAAATTAAGTGTATATGGAGTAAGAAAAGATATTTAGGAGGTAAAATCAATAGGGGTTGGAGAATGATTGAATGTGACTGTCAGAGAGGAGAGGAGTCAATGCTGGTGATCATGTTTCTGGCTTGGGAAACTGGGTAGTAGGTGTTGCCGGTTACTTATAAATTACATACAGTAAAAACCTTCAATTTACCTTTCTATCTGTTTTGATCACTGTCATCAATAACATTGGCATAAAGGACACTATTACACTCTGTGTTGATATTGTGCTTTTAATATGTAATTAATAAATAAAATCCTTAAATAATATATACCTGTGTGCGTGTATTTAATCTGGTGCAATCATCAGGATTTTTTGGTTCATCTTCTAAAAAGAATATGGAATATTTTTCAGAGTCCAGTGAGACGATTATCTCCCAAAAGTCAAGGAGGATATTTATATTAATGTAGCCCAAAATGACTGATTTTAGCAATTTTATCGTTCGCATGATTCAAATTAAGCATTAAAAATTCCCAGCTTTTTTTTTCAACCCAGTGATGCCAAGTGCAGTTGATCTTTGTATAAAAAAGTCTAATTATAGTTCTTACCTTTATCTCCAATGAATTACACTTTGGCTTTGTCCTAACTTGAATCCTCACTGTCATCTCTTGAAATAATCTTGCTCACATCACCTACAGATTTGATAAGCATGATTTGTGGGTTCAACACAGACTTTAATAAGAATATTGCAAGTCAAGGGCAAGAAAATAGCCTTAACGCTTGCCTCTATAAGACTTACTTAGATGTTCAAAGT
Source organism: Dasypus novemcinctus (assembly GCF_030445035.2). Classification (NCBI taxonomy): domain Eukaryota; kingdom Metazoa; phylum Chordata; class Mammalia; order Cingulata; family Dasypodidae; genus Dasypus; species Dasypus novemcinctus. The sequence continues at coordinate 41,632,603 of NC_080679.1, forward strand.
CTCTATACCTTAAGTTTGGTCAGTCGTGAATGCATTTTGAAGGACTCACACTTATCCAGCATTTCATCATCTTAAGTCACGACTCTAGTAAGAAACAGTCAAAATCTCCTGTGAAATGAAGATTCATTATGTCTGTTGAATTCCCCTCACGTATATCATCCTACTAACTGTTCCTAAATTAGAAAAGGTAGGTATCGTACATAGTATAATGCCTGATAGTACAAGCTCTAAATAATAAATATTGCTTAACTGAACTGTTTACATTACTTCTGTCTTAAAACACCTAGAAGACATACTCACTAACTCCTGACTTTCCCCTATTTCTTCCTGAAGTTCAGCGATGCACTAAACACTATTTTCATTATTACTCTTCTGCTCAATATATTTGTGACATCAGTCTCAGCTTTTGGTGTCCTCAACATGATTTTGTAGTTTAGTATTAATGTTACAACCTATTTTCTCATGTGGTTTTGCCTGTTAGAGAACAAATACTATCTATGGCACCTTAACAAACAAAGAGCCTTTTCATGTGCCCACACAACAGCAGATCCTGTAGTATTTATCCTTTTTCCTGTCTTACATTAAATGCTTGGAAACTTTTTTTAAAGATTTATTTTTTATTTATTACACACACACACACACACACCGTTCCATTCACTGTGTGTTCTTCTGTGTCTGCTTGTATTCTCATTAGGCAGCTCTGGGAACTGATCCTGAGACCTTCTGGAATGAGAGAGAGGCAATTACTCTCTTGCGCCACCTCAGCTCCCAGTTCTGCTGCATATTCTTACTTTCTCTCCTCTGTCTCATGTTGTGTCATCTTGCATTGCCAGCTCTCCACGTCGGCTGGCACTCCTGCATGGGGCCACATTCCTGTGTGGGCCAGCACTCCGCGTGGGTCAGCGCACCATGTGGGTCTGCTTGCCCTCACCAGGAGGCTCGGGCATAGAACCCTGGACTTCCTATATGGTAGATGGGAGCCCAATTGGTTGAGCCACATCTGCTTCCCAGAAACTATTATATAAAAATGTCTTCCCTCTTATGAAGATACTTTGATTTGGACAGTTTTCCTTTATTCACCTTAGGAGAATTTCAAAACTGGTTTTCTGGCCACTATATGATTTTATCAGTCAACCAAACTTGATAACTATTACACAGTACTCTAGGAAGATACAAGCAGAGTTTTTCATTCAAACAATGACATGGTTAACTGAATTCCAATTCTCTCTCCCAAACAATAAAAATCATTATCAGTGATATTTTCATAGTATTTATACACATTTTTGGGTTTTAGTCAGATTTTAAACTATCAGTAAAGAAATCTTAGTAGCTAATGCATAAATTTGAATATATTTAAATCTTTGAAACAGTTTCTGAGTATTATCAAAAGAAGAATGGCAGGAATCTGTGCTTTATATTCTTAGGTATGCTTTATCATCTGAAACTTAGTTTCATTTTCAGTGATATAAACTTTAGCCTTAATTTTTGTTATATTTAATGGTTAAAATTGTACTGAATTACTGAAAAAGACTTACCGTGCAATCCATATTTTATAGCTACGTGACTACAAATTTTTAAAAATAAGTTAAAAATTATTGGAAAGAATAAAATCCTCCAAAATTAATTTGTAAAAAAAAAGTCTCATTTTCAGGAAGCCAATAGCAATAGGTTTATTTCCTGATAACGTGCAAGAAACAGATAAGTTTTCTTATGAAAGAACACCAATTCACAAAAATTGTTTCTAAAATTAGCTAAGATTTTATAAAATTTCAAGACTAAAAATGTGCCTTCATTTCATAACATGAATTGCAGTTTAGGATGTACCAGTTTTTCTAATAATGCATTAATGGCATTAGAACCTACATAAATAATGAACTGACCTACAGAATATGATTTCCAAAGCTTAATTTTTTTCATGATGATCCGCTTGTTGTTTGCTTCAATCATGTTGCAAATAAGAACATATACTTCGGCAAATGCTAACTACACACCATGATATCTGTTAATAAAGTCTCACTTGCATAGTAAAAGGTTCAAAAGAATAAGGATATTCTAGACCCAATAGCCATTTTTGTGACGCAGAAGGTACAGGAGGTTAAAGCACACAAGTGATTCACAATTTTCTTCAATTTTCAAAGAAATTTTATGTAGCTGTTTGGAAAGAGAACAGAATAATCTTGATATTCTAAAATGGCAGAGAACACTCAATTTAACTACACTTAAAATACATCAGTAGGATTTCTTCCTTCCTCCTCCACAGGAATTAACAACATATTTTCCATCAATTTCTGTTAACTACTTCTATTATCTAAATATCTACCCATATAAATAAGGGAATGACTCATATTACTGAAATATTTCATAGGGTTTTCTCTCTCATTATGTGTTTCTTCTTGTGTCTCTTATTGTGTCACCTTGTGTCAGCTTGCTGCACCTGCCCATCAGGCCGGCTAGCTGTCTTCTTCAGGAGGCACAAAGAACTGAACCATGGACCTCCCGTGTCATAGGCGGAACCTCAGTCACCTGAGGGACAGCCACTTCCCTTTCATAGGTTTTTGTTTTAAAGATTTTTCTTTAAATTTATTTCTCTCCCCTTTCCCATCCTCATAGTTTTTTTTTTTAAGATTTATTTTTTATTTATCCCCCCTCCCCCCCCTTGTCTGCTCTCTGTCCATTCCCTGTGTGTTCTTCTGTGACCGCTTCTATCCTTATCAGTGGCACCAGGAATCTGTGTTTCTTTTTGTTGCGTCATCTTGTGTCAGTTCTCCATGTGTGCGGAGCCATTCCTGGGCAGGCCGCACTTTCTTTCGCGCTGGGCGGCTCTCCTTACGGGGTGCACTTCTTGTGTGGGGCTCCCCTACGCGGGGGACACCCTTGCGTGACACGGCACTCCTTGAGAGCATCAGCACTGCGCATGGGCCAGCTCCACGTGGGTCAAGGAGGCCGTGGGTTTGAATTGCGGACCTCCCATGTGGTAGGCAGACGCCCTATCCATTGGGCCAAGTCTGCTTCCCTCCTCACAGGGTTTTATGATGTTATTTCATGAGGGAAAAATCTCATTTTACCTTCCAGGAGAAAAATCATTAGCAATTATGATTTTAAAAACAGGAAAGTAAGAGTTTAATGAGTGAAATGATATGTAATATAGATTTGTTTACTAGTTTTGCAGCTTTAATAAATATGCATCATGAACTTTTTTTTCCCTTTTAAGTTTGGCATTATAAAATTTTATAAAAATTTTTAAGACATTCTAGAGTTTTAAACCACTTAACGATAAATCATAAATGAGACATTTATGGAGCAAGGACAACTAGCTTACAGCCAGGAAGTATAGCCCTCAAAGCCACTGAGTCACAGCACCATGCTGTTAATTGGTTGTGTGTTCAGGGAAGGCTTTATGGGCATGCATACAATGCAGTGGCACAAGGCCCACCGCTCTGGATCTGGTGGGGGCCTGGGTGTAGACACAGGGAGGGTCGAGGTAGGGCAAAAGTCTGGCAGCATCTTCGGGCAGGATAAGGCTGTAGCCATCCCTGTCCTGGGCTGGCAGTGCCAAGTCCAGTTCACCAGGTGATTTGTGGAGCTCTCTTGCCCACTCCTAATCTATGGAAGCAACATGTCACCGTGTGGAGGTTTCGTTACTTGAGGTTCCACATATACCATGGACTGGAACTGCAGGCCTATGGGGAGGGGAGATTATTTCCTCAGCCAGGACCCCAGATTGACATTTTACATAGGACCTCTCAAATTATGTAGCTGGCCCTGAACATGCCACAAAAATAAACCCAAAATGCACTTTATTTTAAAATATCACAACACAGACTATAGGAAATCTCTTTCCAAGGTTTTCTTTTTTTTTTGTTTTTAAACTCTTATCCTATTTCATTGTTATCAGTAGCATATTATATTAATTTAGCCAGTTCTTTTTTCCTTAGGGAGCCTTTTCTATGTTTTAAATTCTCCTTCAGAGGATACGATGACACCAAAAGGAATTCATATTCTGAAAAAGCAAAGTTAAAATAAAATAAAAATATTGACGTTATGCTGCAGAGTGAAAAAAAAATAGGATAGGCAGGATTGTTTTGTTAACGTAAAACTTCGCAAATTTTTTAAAAAATCTGAAAAAAAAAAAAAAGCATTGGACTAGGAGTTAGTCATTATAAACTATATGAGCCTGGGCAAACTCCCAAATAAAATAGCCATCCACATCTTTAAATTTCCCCTTCTTATATAAGAGAATTGGATTAGAAAATATCCACGTATTCCCTTAAATATAACATCTTTTTATAAAGTCTATATTAAGACTAAAGTAAATAAGGCTAATAGACTAAAGATAATAAGGCAATAGATAAATGAATACATTGTCCTTTAGAGGTTCTTAAATTATTACAAAGTATTTTTTTTTCAAATTGCACCAGAGGAGGTAAAACATAAAACACAAAAATAATTCTTTAGCAAATATCTCAAAATTTCAGGCACCCACATTAAGGATTCATAAATGACAGTCATAGTTATTGTTACTAAATGGTATAAGTGACTACTTCCTTATTCCACTGCTTGATAAATGCCTATTTATAAAATTGGATGGGAGAATTCCTTCCTCTTGAATTTTAGGTCTCAGAAAGTATGCTACTCTATTCCTGGTTTCTGGCATGTAAAACAGACCTTGAGAGACAAGGTTATCTGAAATAGGAAAAGGGTGTGAATTGCTATGATAATGGTCTCTAGTGTTGTTGGATTAAAATCCAGTCCAGGAGTCTCTGGGGTGTTTCTGTGCACATGCATGGCTAGTATAGGGAAGTCTCTCATGGTTCTGCATGACCCTATGATATCAACTTGGTTTAGATTTAGAAGATCTCAGGGAGGCTGGATCATTTTTTTTTTTTAAAGATTTATTTATTTATTTATTTCTCTCCCCTTCCCCCCCACCCCGGTTGTCTGTTCTCTGTGTCTATTTGCTGCGTCTTCTTCTTTGTCCGCTTCTGTTGTTGTCAGCGGCACAGGGATCTGTGTTTCTTTTTGCTGCTGGATGGCTCTCCTTACAGGGCACACTCCTTGCACATGGGGCTCCCCTACATGGGGGGCACCCCTACGTCGCAGGGCACTCCTTGCACGCATCAGCATTGCGCATGGGCCAGCTCCACACAGGTCAAGGAGGCCCGGGATTTGAACCGCGGGCCTCCCACGTGGTAGATGGATGCCCTAACCACTGGGCCAAGTCCGTTTCCCAGGCTGGATCATTTTTAGGGCCAAGAGAGTTGACCCAGAATTCATCAAACTTCCTAGGATATGTCTATAAATCCTCCAGATAAGAAAACAAACCAACAACAAAAAACTAGATACACAGAATAGATTCATGGTTCTACTTCAAACCAAAATTTCATCTTGGATTTTTTTTTTAATTAGATGGATCTCTGATCATAGAGACAATAAGACAGCTTTTAACCTGGTGGGATCACCTTGCTACAGAACTGCCCTATTGCTTGATTTGTATTTTTTGAAATTATATAATTCCCACAAGGAACCATTCAGATAGAAATATCACAGTGCCCAATTCTTATGTTTAGACCCTGTATTGGAAGAGAAAAATCTGGAAGACAGATATAAAATTATACACACATAGGTTGTCATGGCAACTTTGCTTGAAGATATGTATTTTTAAATCTAAGTAAATTTAGCATTCGAAACACTTCGCATCTCCCTCAAAGGTTCTATATAAAGAACCTTTTCCTCTGAATTCTTTCTGAACCTACTCCTCCTTGAACACTTAAAGAAATCCTATGCTATAATAACAGCATAGACTTAAGCATATATTTTCTGAAGGCCTTATATGAGAAAAATCCAAAGTGAAAGCCCAAAAAATAAATGTTTTTAATTACCAAAAAGAATATATTCAACTATTTGCTCATGGTATTTTATAATATGCTTTTTATCAAAATCCATTTCAACTCTAGAAAAACAGTCACCAATCTGTAAACAACGATTAAATGAAGAAGAAGGAATGTCATTTTTCACCTTTTGGTTTATTTCCTGGATGTTTTACAAAGTGGCTTCTAACAATTCCAATTCCAATTATCCAATCAAATTCCTTTAATCAAACATTAAATTGCCTTATAAAAATGAAGTAACAAAGGAAAATGTTTAAAATTAATTAAGTGAAAAGTAGATCACATTTATTATGATGATAATATATAAAACTATATATGCATAAAGAAATAGAAAAAAATTTAAACAGTTGTAAAATATGGTTGGGTTAGTAGTACTTTTTCCTTTTAAAATTTCTTTTAGTATTGCTGTTATACTGCTTTTTAAGATAATTTACTTTCAGCTAGTATGAACACAGCTGCTAAGATTACTCTTACACATGTCTGTCTAAGGACATATTTTTATCTCTTGGAAGGGTGGAATTGCTGGGTCATAGGGTAAACATATGTTTAGTTCTATAAGAAACTGTAGACCTTTGCCAGTGTAGAACCAGTTTACACTCCCAACAATAATGTAAGAGAGTTCTGGTTGCTCCACATCCTCACCATCATTTCATGTTGTCAGTCTTTTATTTTAGTCATTGTGGTTGGTGTGCAGCAGAATCTCATTGTGATTTTAATTTGCATTTTCCTGATAATTTATAGAGTCAAGTACTTTTGAATATTCAGATATCATCATGAATTGTTAGTACAAATCTTCTTCCTATTTCTTTTATTGGGTTATTTTATTATTGATATTTATTATTAGGTTTAAAACTATTTTATATGGTAGTTTTGGGAAAGAGAAGTGGACACCATGAAATATAACGGATAAGACAGTAAACTTTTCCAAATTTTTTTGTTATATTAGAACAAGAGATAAATACAGTACAGCTTTCTTGGAAGTATTTAGGGACTCAGTTATTAACTGATGCATCTAAAAAACTCAAAAGCTATAGCAAGAGATGTGAATGATTTCTTCAAAGAACTCAAGATGCTATCTTTTTCATAGTTTGTGGCATATTACTCCCCATAGAAAGCATATATTTTTCACTAATGAATTAAGCTGAATATTACTGCTCTAAGGTTCTATTTAAGGAATCTTTTAACCCTTCTTAATATTGAGTCTTTTTTTTTTTTAACTGCTTATTTAGTACTGGTATACTATTTGAAAATATTGTTTGATTCTTCCTTAAATAAAAGTACATCAACAAATTTCTCTAAAAATAAAAAGATAATTTAGAGTTCAGCTATTTTACTTACTGTTGCCTACTTAGCATTTGCCTATCTTCATTTACAATATTCTTCTAACATGAATGGAAAATTTAGTTTGTCCCTGGGTCCATATTATGCTCAAAGTACTAATTAAGATAGGTAAATAAAGCACCTGGTTCATAACAAATGCTCAGTCCAGTTAATTTTTCTACTTTCAGTTCAATTAATAGTACAAGTTTTAGTCTCACTCCTTTTTTTCAGTGCAGGTTGCTCACAACAGCTCAAAGCCACATTATACTGTCTTTTTGGCTGTGCTGATTGCCTTTGACTTCTGTAGCAACAGTAGCTGCTTTGTTACCATATCTTCCTCCCTTTTCCTCCGTTTGAACCTTAATCACTAGTCTTGGTAACTTAGGAAAAAGGCATAGTCCTCACAAAGAAGAAAAACAAGGTCAACAGTATCAATTTGTTGACATTTCAAAAGCCTGTCCTTGAAAAGGGTATGCATTCCTCTCCAGGCTCTCTTCTCACAGCTACTAAACTACTCCTTGATGGTCACATCCTTAGGTATTACACACTCAGTAGAATTGTGCTTTTCAAGCAGTTGTCAATCAGGTAACATAACCACATAGGGAAAAAGTATATTTTATAGGTTAACAGTGCTTTTCATGGATTTGGAGAAAAAAATGATTATGGACATCTGCTTATCCAAGAGTCCACAAACACCAACTCTGAAAACTTTATAAACAACAAAGGGTCTTTAGATAACCTCTTTAAAGTTCAAATGGCAGCTCAATTTGAACTTAATTATAATGATTTCCCATAGGAAAGTGGCGTAGTATCATTTTTAAATGCTCATAGTATTACCTAAATTGTTCTATAGCTTTAACAAATTAGATATACAAATATATAACTGTTTTGACAGAATGGATGGGGTTAGGACACTCTTAAAGGTGAAAAGAATAACAAGAATATCTGAGAAGGGAAAGAGGGAGAGAAAAAGAATGAAAAAACTCATTATACTGAGTGAGAAGACTGTTCATCTTCCAGCTGTAGAAAGAACTTTTTCATAGTATATTCAAGGAAAAATTATGGATATGCCTGTAAAAATCATAAATGCACGGAAAAGAGAGCAGAAGGTTCTACATCAGAATCTTAATAGTAGTACCTTCAAGAACTGGGATTGTTGGTGACGATTTACCATTTTGTGTTTCTGTATTTCCTAGATTTTCTATAATAAAACTACATTACTTTTATTTTTAAAAAGTAGAATGTTTTTAAAACAACTATTTACAAATAAAGAACAAACAAGTTTTGAAATAGGGTCTATAAATAATGATAGAATTTATTTATAGAAAATAATGGAAATGCACAACTGTGTGCCAGATAAACTATGAGTTTTTCATTATTCCCGAACCTAGGTGCAGAATTAATTCTGCAATAAATTTTATTAGAACAACTGGTAGAAAAGCCCTTTCATTCCATAAAAAATATTTTGTGATGTTTTTAATAATCTTCTGAACTATCAAAAACAATGTACATCAAAATCAGTGGAAAAATACATTTTAAAAAATTTACAGAACTAACTTTACTGTCAATTAATGGGGAATGGATGTGGCTCAAGCAGTTGAGCGCCAGCTTCCCACATGGGAGGTCCTGGTTCAGTTCCCAGTGCCTCCTAGAAAACACACAAAAAAACAAGCAAAAATAAGTGAAAAAAAAACAACTTAGGGGAGTCGAAGTGGCTCAGTGGTTGAGTACCGGCTTCCCACATATGAGGGCCAGGGTTCATTTCCCTGCCCCTATACCTAACAAAAAAAAAAGCCAAAAGCCATTGATAACTTAACTTACAGTCATGTTATAAGCCATGAATGACAGTGAGGCTACTAAAATTTCAGTCATTAGATAAACACAAAGAGCTGAGTAAGAACAGCAATAAATGGATAACTTATTTCATACATTATTATTAATATAATTTCTATTTTTAAAAAATACACTAGAAAATTATTTGTATTAAATGCTTTAAGTTAGTGGTATAACAGTGGGTAAAATATGCTTAATTTACACAATCCCTTTTTCCATGACTAAAGGCCCTGACTCTGCTCAGCTACCCTGGATTTGTCTTGATCATCAGCTCTCACTTGCTTTAAAATTCTATTCTCATTTCATCTCATCTGATATTACTGACACTTGGTTTACAAATCAATTACCTGCTCTAATCTTCACCACCAGTTACCAACCCACTCAGAGTACCTGGGTTAAAAAAAGAATATGTTCTATATACACAAAACCACAGAAAAGGTGACATGGGAGGGAGATGAACTTAGCCATGTGCCTTTGTAGAAACAATATGATGCTACTGGTAACTAAGAATAGATCTCGCTTAAAATTTTGGAATTTTAATTGTTCCATAAATAATTTTCTTTTCAGAAATACAGTCTGTATTGAATTACATAACTTTTAGTTAACAAGTCATAACTAGATCTAAAATATTAGTTATTTAACCACAACCACAAAATAACTCAATTCAGAAACCATGGAATTCTTGAAAATAAGATTACAAATAAAATTCAGCAGTTAAACCCACTTGCAACAACTATCATTTTACCTCCTTTCCACTCTATGAGCACTTAGCATACTTCCTTTATTTGTTGTCTTCTGAAAAACATTCTTAACAATAATTCTTCATGAACAGTGTGACCAAAAATTTTTAAAAGACTGGACTAAAATATAATGCAATCAATAAAGTATTAAATATAAAACATACCAGTACTTAATATAATTTTAAAGGATATTTAAATTATTCTTAAAATACTTTTTGTTGCTTACTATAGAGAGGATGGACACTTTTCTAAAATTTATTAGTCATTTCTCCTGTAAAAGCTGTTAAATCATGACTTTTGACCATTTATCAGATGTTTTTCTTACCAGTTTGTATAACCTTATTATGGAATATGGATGTTACACCTTTCTGGAATATATTTTACAAATCTTTTCATCAATTTCTGTTTACATTTTCATTTTCAGATTTTTGGTTCCTGTGCCCTTATTTCTTAATCACAAGTTATTGTATTTAATATATGAAATTATAATAATGAATTAACAAATTTAGCAATTAAGTTTTCCCCACAAATGAGAATTAGTGGAAAAATATACAGCAACTAAGGTTTCCAGAAAAATGGAAGGACAAATATTAAATCTGGTTTGTCACAAAGAAAAAACTATTCAGACCTATTCAAAATTATGAACTTTGTGTAAGCATGAAATGAATACAGATGACAAGGAAGAAAAAAAATGAAAACAAGGTAGATTGCTCAACAAAATACTCAAACTCAATGAAAATGATTAAAAGACAAACTAATTTATAGCCAGAATATAAAAATAATAATCCAAGAAATATAAATTATGGGAAGTCCTTTTTCTTCACTATAGGGTGATGTATTAGAAGTATGAAAAAGAGCTAGATTATGTTTCTATTTTATGGATATTCAGCAGACATGGTTCCACCAATTTGTTTGAGATATTTTTCTTTTCAAAAATATTAATTTTAGAGTCATCTAAGAAAAGAAAACAAAAATAATGCCAAATTGAAAGCTAAAGCTTCTCATTAAAATTATCAATACATTGGTACAAAAAGTATAAATGTATTATCAAGCTTTAACAAAATCTGACATACAAAAATCAAAATTATAGAATAAAGTAGTAATAGTTGTTTATATTACAAAATTAGACTTGTTTATAAAAGGATTCAACAAAGGACCTTCTAAATGGTTAGTTCCCTCAGTCCATTTTAACAAAGCTAAATATAGAAAATTTTAATTTCTTTTTGAGACAGTGATCCAAACTTCTTCCCTTGACGATGTTACCAGTTCATACTTTGTTTCAATAATTTGTCCCTCCACAGGATGTAAGTACAATCTCCTCACCAACACACTGAGAAGTACTGTAGTCACCATATATGCAAACCTATTCAGGAAAAAAGTGGAAAAATCAGTAAAAATATTCCATAACAAGAGAATTTATACTTTAATTATACAGATTGTTCATTCTCATCAACCATGATCATTAAAATTCTGAGTACAGTATTTTGCATCTTTTCCTTTCAGAGTGCTTTCTCTAGCACCTCACCTCAACTGTGGGCATTTCTGTGTGCCCGAGAATCCAAGCAAGGAAAAAGTTTTCATAATTGATTCATCATCAAACCGGTCTGGATCAAACCTACAAAAAAGATTTGAATCTAATCACAACACAGCTCCACTGCTATTTTACGTATTGATGAAATAAAAACATGGGCATATAATAAAGTTTAAAAGTTAGTGAAAGTAGAAAATGTTGCCACAATATAATTAAATGTCACTTCTTATGTTCTCAAATTACTGAACATATATTTAGTCTCCTTCCATTTCTTGCTTTATTTCTAAGCAATCAAAGCAAAATACATTTCTCTGATACTAGAAAGGAAAAGATATTATAACATGGATTTACTTTATGAGATATAAGGTTATATAATACTAAATTATATAATAAATATTAAAATAAATTTAGGAATATCTAAAACACCTGCTATACAAGATCATCTGGTCAATGAGAACTTTTAAATTGCTGCTTCAATTAAAATAGATTCTTGAAATTGGAGGTTTCAACCTTAAAACTATATTTATCAATTACATTAAACCCAGACTTATTAAAAAGAGGGGGAAATTATGGGGTGAAGGATGTTTTTAATCTACAGAACTTCACTCAAAACCCTCAAGTGAAATCCACAAATAATAGTCAAATGGTTGAATACCAAAGACAAAGAGAATCCTGAGAGCAGCAAAAGACCAGCAACCCATCACATACAACGGAGCCTCAATGAAATCAAGTGCTGATTTGCCACCAGAAAACTATGAAGCAAGAAGACGGTGGGAAGGCATATTAAAAGCACTGAAAGAAAAAAAAACTGTCAACCAAGAATTCTATATCTGACAAAACTACACTTCAAAAATGAGAAGAAATTAGTGACATTCCCAAATAAAGAAAAGCTGAAAGAGTTCCTCACCCCTGGCCCAGCCCTGTAAGAAATGCTAAAGGGAGTACTTTAGATTGAACAGAAAGGACACTTCTCAATAAATTGAAGCTACAAGAAAAATTAAAATTGCTGGTAAGGTAACTACATGGGTAAGTATAAATGCCAGTACTACAGGATTTTGGTTTGAAACTCCACTTTCTACGTCATACATTATCTAAAATATATACACATAAAAAGTAATTACAGATGGTGATGGTAGTACAAAATTGTGAATATAATTAACAGCACTCAACTATATATCTGAGTGGTTAAAAGGGTAAATTTTTGGTTATGTATCTGTTACTAAAATATAAATTTTTAAAGAACAAACATAAGACTGTACAATACAATGAGCCCTATTGTAAACAGTGGACTCTAGTTAACAGTACAATTATAAAAACATTTTTTCATGAACTATAGCAAAGTAATAATAGGGTGTGATTGAAAACTCTGTATTTTATGCATGATTTTTCTGTAAACATATAACTTCTTTAATTAAAAAAAGTAATTCTAGATCTGTGGTATTGGACACTTAATACACAGAGAATACAATCTGTGCCAAAAACAACATAAAGGGGTTTAAGACAGAGGGATAAAAGAACATAATTTGGAGAAGTGGATGTGGCTCAAGTAACTGAGCTCCCGACTACCATATGGGACATCCAGAGTTCAGTTCCTGGTGCTTCCTACAGAAGACAAGCAAGACAGCAAGCTGATGTGACAGGCTGGCATGGCAAACTTCCTCCTTTTCAGGAGGAAAACACAACAAAGCAGGGTGCGGAGGTGGCCTCCTACCCACTTGGGCGGCCCTGGATTTGGTTCCCAGTGCCTTCTGAAAGGCAGATAGCAAGGGCAAACAATGAGAGGCTGGGGGAAATAAAGAAATCTTAAAAAAAAAAAAAAAACCAACATAATTTGTCCATACTATTGAAGTTAAGTTGATATAAAAGAGGCTGAGGGAAATAAATCTTAAAAAAAAAAAAAAAAAAACTAACATAATTTACCCATACTATTGAAGTTAAGTTGATATAAAATAAGAGAGAGTACAGATTTAGGATGTTAAATTTAAGCCCCATGGTAATCACAAAAGAAATACTTTACATACAAAAGGAAATGAGAAAGGACTCTAAATTGTTCATTAGAAAATATAAACTAAACACAAGGGTGGAAGAAATGAGGAACCAAAAGGTATAAGACTCAAACACCAAATAGCAAAATGGCAGAAGTAAATCCAGCCTTAATGGTAATTACTTTGTGTAATTGGATTAAACTTAAATCGAAAGGCAGAGATTGGCAGAATGTATAAAAAAGTATAGCCCAACTATATGCTGTTTAAAAGAGACTCACCTTAAATTCAAAGGCATGAATAGATTGAAAATGTAAGGATGGAAAAATATATACCACAGGAATAGTAACCAAAAAAGAGCTGAGGTGGCTATACTAACAGCAGATAAAACAGAGTCTAAGTCAAAAACTGTTACAAAGGACAATGAAGGACTTTGAACAATACATTAAAAGATGAATCGATTAAGAAGATACAAAAATATAAACACACATGCACCCAACAACAGAGCTCCTAAATATATGGAGCAAACATTAACAGAATTGAAGGAAGAAAAGACAGTTCTGCATTAACAGTAGACATTTATTTATTTATTTTTAAAGAGTTATTTATTTATTTCTCTCCCTTTCTCCCCCACCCCCCCAGTTGTCTGCTCTCAGTGTCCATTCGCTGTGTCTTCTTCTGTGACCACTTCTATCCTTATCAGTGGCACTGGGAATCTGTTTCTTTTTGTTGCGTCATCTTGTTGTGTCAGCTCTCTGTGTGTGTGCTGCCATTCCTGGGCAGGCTGCACTTTCTTTCACACTGGGTGGCTCTCCTTACAGGGTACACTCCTCGCGCATGGGGCACCCCTACGTGGGGGACACCCCTGCGTGGCACGGCATTCCTTGCGTGCATCAGTACTGCATATGGGCCAGCTCCACACAGGTCAAGGAGGCCCCAGGTTTGAGCTGCAGACCTCCCATGTGGTAGGCAGGGGCCCTATCCATTGGGCCAAGTCCACTTCCCAAAGGTAGACATTTAAATTGAATACTTTCAATAATGGATAGAACATCCAGATAGAAAATAAATAAGCAAATAGAGGACATGAACCAAACTATAAATCATCTAGACCTAAGAGACATATATAGGACACTTCATTCAACAATAGCAGAAAATACATTCTTTTCAAGTGTACATGGATAATTCTCCATGATAGAGTATATGTAAGCTCACAAAACAAGTATTCTATTTTAATTTTAAAGAAGCTTTAGATTACATAAAGGTTATACTGAAAATATAGGGAGATTCCCATATACCCCAGCCCCCAACTACAAAATAAGTCTTAATAATTTCAAAAAGACTGATGTCATACAAAGTATCTTCTCTGACCACAAAGTATTAAAAACAGAAATAACAGAAGAAAATATGAAAATTCAAAAACATATGGAAATTATACATTACTTTTACTACCAATGGGTCAAAGAAGAAATCACAAGGGAAATTAGAAAACACCTTGAAATGATTGAAAATAAAAATATTATATATCAAAATTTTATGGGATTTAACAAAGGCAGTTCTCAGAAGGAACTTTATAGCTACAAATGTTTACATTAAAAAAGAAGAAATATCTCCAATAAGTACCCTAAACTTACACCTGGAAAAACTAGAAAAAGAAAAGCAAACTAAAACTAAGTGAGCAGAAGGAAGAAAATAATATCAGAGCAGAGACAAATGAAATAGAGAACAGAAATATAGAATCAAGAAAACCTAATGTTAGCTTATTGTGATAATAAAATTAACAAAACTTTAGTTAGATTGACAAAAAGAAAGGAGTTGAATAACTAAAATCAGAAATTAAAGTGGGATCATTACTATTGACCTTACAAAATTAAAATGATTATTAGAGAATACTACAAACAACTGTACTGAAACTTATTAGATAACCTAGTTGAAATTGTCTAATTCCTAGGAAGACAAATGACCTAAGAAGAAATAGAAGACCTCAACAGATGAAGAACAAGTAAAGAGATTGAATTGGTAATCAAAACCTCCCAATAAAAGAAAAGTCTAGGACCAGCTGATTTCACTGGTGAATTTTACCAAACATTCAAAGAAGAGTTAACAACAGCCCTGCTCAAACTCTTCCAAAAAACTGAAGTGGAGGGAACACTTACTAACTCATTCTATAAGAAGAGCATCACCCTAACACCAAAGCCATAAAAGATATCACAAGAAAATTACAAACTAATATCCCTTATTCATGTAGATGCAAACTACTAGCAAGCCAAATCCAACAGCACATTCAAAGGATTATGCAACATGATCAAATGGGATTTATCCTGGGAATGCAACTGTGGTCCAACATAAGAAAATCAATTAAAGAAATATATCACATTAACAGAACAAAAGGAAAAAAACACTTGATCATCTCAACTGATGTGGAAAAGACATTTTGACAAAACATAGCACGCACTCTTTAAAAACACTAGAATTCCAGGAATAGAAGGAAACTTCCTCAACATGATAAAGGTTGTATATGAAAGACCCACAGCTAACATCATACTTAGTAGTGAAAGACTATAAGCTTTCCTCCTAAAGTCAAATATAAGACAAGAGTGCCCATGTTTACCACCACCATTTAACAGTACACAGGAAGTTTTAGCCAGAACAATTAAGCAAGAATAAGAAACAAAGGGCATCCAAATCAGAAAGGAAGAAATAAAACTATCTCTATTTGCAGAAAAAAAATGATACTACATATAGAAAATCCTGAAGAATCCAAAAGAAAGCTTCCAAAGGTAATAAACAAATTCAGCATAATTAAGGGGTACATGATCAACACACAAAAAAATCAGTACTACTACACACCAGCAATGAACAATCCAGAAAGGAAATTAAGAGAACAATTCCAGGGAAGTAGACTTGGCACAATGGATAGGGCGTCCAGCTTACCACATGGGAGGTCCACGGTTCAAGCCCCAGGCCTCCTTGACCCGTGTGGAGCTGGCTCATGTGCAGTGCTGATGCGCGCAAGGAGTGTCGTGCCCCGCAAGGGTGTCCTCCGCATAGGGGAGCCCACGCGCAAGGAGTGCGCCCCGTAAGGAGAACTGCCTAGCGCAAAAAAAAGTGCAGCCTGCCCAGGAATGGCGGCGCACACACAGAAAGCTGACACAACAAGATGACGCAACAAAAAGAAACAGATTCCTGGTGCCGCTGATAAGGATAGAAGTGGTCACAGAAGAGCACACAGTGAAAACGGGGGCGGGGAGAGAAATAAACAAAAAAAAAATCTTAAAAAAAAAAACAATTCCATTTACAGTAGAATCTGTGACAGTTTGAAGTTTTATAAATTCCAAAAAGAAAAAGATGGTGTTCTTGAACTAAACCATTCCTATGGGTGTCAAGCACTTTTGATTGGACCTATAAGTGAGGCATGACTCCGGTTGGGTTTCTTCCCTCTTATTGGAACTTTACATAAAAGGAGATAGAGAGAGAGAGATATAAAAGAGAAAGGAATTCACCATTTTTAACCCTGCCATGTGAGAGATGACTCGAGGATCACTAGTAGCTAAAGCTTAAGCATGAAGTCCCAAAGAGGCTGGGCCAACAGAGCAGCTCAAGGCTGAAGAGATGAGCCATATGACTGATAGCCCACAGCTGAACTCGGGATGAAAGGTGAGACTGGGAGTGGATGCCTGGACAGAGACAAGCCCCATGCCTGGCTGCCCACAGCTGAGCTCCAGGAAACGGCAGATTATGAAGAAGGGGCAGGGACCTCAGCATAGATCACCACCATCATCACCATGTGGCAGGACACCAGGATCATCAGTAGCTGACTTTGATGAGAAAGAATCTCTGATGGTGCTTTGTCTTGGACATTTTCAGCCTCAGAACCACAAGATTTTCCCCTAATAAAATTCCCATTATAGGGAAGCGAATATGGTTCAACCAGTTGGGCTCCCATCTACCATATAGGAGGTCCAGGGTTCAATGTCTGGGGCCTCCTGGTGAAGGCAAGCTGGCCCATGTGGCGAGCTGGTCCACGCAGTGTTGGCCTGCGTGGAGTGCTGACCTGCACAGAGTACTGCCCCACGCAGGAGTGCTAGCCCACACAGAAAGCTGGCGCAGCAAGATGACACAACAAAGAGACACAGAGAAGAGATAGTAAGAGATGCAGCAGATCAGGGAACTGAGGTAGCACAAGAGAACTATCGCCTCTCTCCCACTGTGGAAGGCTCCAGGATTGGTTCCCAGAGTCACCTAATGAGAATACAAGCAGACACAGAAGAACACACGGCAAACGGTCACAGAGAGCAGACAGTGGGGGGGGGGGGGGGGGGGGGAGGATAAATAAATAAATGAATCTTTAAAATAAAAATTCCCATTACAACAGCCAATCCATTTCTGATACTTTGCATTGGCACCCCTGTGGCAAATTAAGCATCAAAAACAATGAACTATCTAGGAATAAATTTAACCAATGATGTAAAATCCTTGATGGTGAAAACTGCAAGCATTACTGAAAGAAATTAAAATAGACCTAAATAAAAATGACATCCTGTGTTCATGTATTTAAAGACTTAAGATTGTGAAGATGTCAAAACCACACAAGGTATTATCCAAATTCAATACAATTCTCATCAAAATAGAAAAGTGAATCATTGAATTCATATGGAATGGCATGGGGCCCCCAACAGTCAAAATATTCTTGGAAAAGAAACAAAGTTGGGAGTTGGACTTGGCCCAGTGGTTAGGCCATCCGCCTACAACATGGGAGGTCCGCAGTTCAAACCCCAGGCCTCCTTGACGCATGTGGAGCTGGCCCATGCGCAGTGCTGATGCACGCAAGGAGTGCCATCCTGCGCACAAAGAGTGCGCCCCATAAGAAGAGCTGTCCAGCACGAAAGAAAGTGCAGCCTGCCCAAGAATGGTACTGCACACACGAAGAGCTGACACAAGACAACGCAATAAAAAGTCAGCTATGAAAAGGAATGGCATATGCTTCAACATGGATGGACCTTGAAAACATGATGCTAAGTCAAATAAGCCAGACACAAAAGTACTGATATGATATAGGATTCCACTGATAAAACACACCTAAAATAAGCAAATTCAGAGACAGAAAGTAGTTTAGGCATTACCAGGAGCTGGGGATGGGGAAATGGGGAGCTAATGCTGAATGGGTAAAGCAAATTGATGGTGGAGGGTATAAAAGTGTGTCTATTCTTCTTTCGCCCTCCCCTCAGAACCTATGGTAACTGCTAAGTTTCAATTTTTGAAGAACAAGGTTCATAGTTACATGTAATAATATTGAGGACTTGTGACATATTGCTCTGTTTTCTTTTATTAGGCACTGCCTATGCTCTGAGAGATTCTTGCCCCTCTAATTGAGACTACAGCAGGACTCCCCAGGATGAGGGTTTAAAATTTTCTTGTTTATTGTGTGGGTCTCCACCCACTGAGGTAACACATGACAAGATGAACACTTTCTTATTCCATAAAAGCATACCCCTGGTATGCCTATTCGACATAGCATCCCACCCATTTCACCCTGTACCAGTAATCCTCCCCTGCCATATTTGCCAAAAGAGTATCCCCACCATTGTAGTTTTAACCACAGACCTAAAAATCCCCAGAGTTCACCTCCTTCTTCCTCCAACCCTTCCCCCAGTTCCATGGATATATAGTCCAACCTAATGTCCTACCCTCCTCCCCCTCACATTCCTGCACCTTCAAATCCAATCACATCACTGCACCGCTATCACCCCCATCCACTGCCCAACTACCTCCTTCCGCCTTATCATAGATTTTACTCTTATTGAGCATCAACTTACAACCATCTCTTCCCTGTCTCCTGATAAAATAAATGGAACATAGACTAGATTAGATAAAACACAGGGCATTTTCAGTGCATTGGAATTGTTCTGCAAGATCTTGCAATGATGGATACAGGTCATTTTAAATTTTGTCAAACTGTAAGGGTAAAATGTAAACCATAACGTAACCAATTACCATGACTATTAGCAATACTTGATATTTGTACATCAATTGTAACAAATGTACCACACACATGTAAAATGTTATTAATAGGGGAGAGTGGGAGAATAGGAGGGGTTTGTGTATATAGGAATCCCCTATATTTTCTATGTGACTTTTCTGTACCCTAAAGCTTCTCTGAGATAAAGTGAAAAAAATAAGATACTGGGGGAACATATACAAGAAATTGTCTCTGTACCCAGAAGATAACAGACCTTACAGTGATGAAAGACACAATGAAAAAAATTTTATTTTTCAATACTTAATTTTTGTTTTTTGAATTTTGTTATTTTTAATTATTATTATTATTATTATTTTTTTGGCTTTGTTTTGGGGGAGGTTTTGGATTGCAGAAGGGTTACAACTGTGGCAGGGGAGGATCACTGGTGTCATGGGGTGTTGTGGGGGCGGTGTACCTGGGGCATGCCTCTATGGAATATGAATATGCTCAAGTGATCATGAGGCATTGTCTCGGTGGGTAGAGACCCACAGAATAACCAAAAGAATATTGAAGTCCCATCCTGGGAATTCCTGCTACATAGAGCAGCAAGAATCCTCTAAGTATATGGGTAGTACATAGTGAAGGAGGACAGACCGTTAAGCCAGGCCCTTGATATTGATGGTTGTATTTATGAACCTTTTCTTGTCAAATTGAAACATAACCTAGTATTATACACTGCCTAAGAGTTACCTCCTGAAAGCCTCCTTGTTACTCAAATGTGGCCTCTCTCTCAAACTCAGCATATAAATGCATTACCTTCCCCCAGCAAGGTACATGACTCCCAGGTATGAGCCTCCCTGGCACTGAGGGATTATTACCAAGCACTGACTAGTGATGAATCTGGAAAAAGATTTGACCAAAAGAGGAAAATATTAAATGTAAATGAATTTTTATGGCTGTATTAGTCAGCCAAAGGGGTGCTGATGCAAAGTACCAGAAATCTGTTGGCTTTTATAAAGGGTATTTATTTGGGGTAGAAGCTTATAGGCACCAGGCCATAAAAGGTGTGTCACTTCCCTCACCAAAGTCTGTTGCTATGTGTTGGAGCAAGATGGCTGCCAATGTCTGCAGGGGTTCAGGCTCCTTCTTCCTCTCTTGGCTCCATGGCCCAGCTTCTTCCACTATCAGCCGTAGGATGAGATAAGTCTCATCTCTCTCCTGGGGCTTGTTCCTCTCTGGTTTTTCCACAAGGTCAGCTGTAGACTATCAGGTTAGGGCTCATCTCTCATTCCGGGCTCCAAGATAAAATAAACTCCAACTTCTGCTCTGCTGTGTGGTTTTTTCTGTGAATTCCTGCCCACCAAGGGGGCAGGGATTCAACATCTTACTGATGTGACCCAATCAAAGCCTTAAGCATAGTTCAATCAAGTAAAAGTGAAAACTCTGAATCTAATATAATCTAATATGCCGAGGGACAGACCAGTTCACAAACATAATCCAATATTTATTTTCGGAATTCATAAACAGTATGACTGCTACAATGGCCAAGAGATTTCAAAGTGAGTCAGCAGGTAATTCCAGAGGTTATGCTTAGCATGTCTCAGCAGGATCTCATTGGCTGCCACAGTAAATAGTGCCTCAAAGAGTGGGGCTCCTGAGAGCTCTAGAGACATCTAGACACTATACGGAGGGCAGACAATCTCAGGAATTCAGCACTCTGTCAATGGGCCTTAATTTCGAATATATGTTCCCCAGTGTAACAGACTTAGACTCATTTATAATTTTCCTACATGTGGCTCTTCTGCCCCTTTTATTTGAACCTATAATTAGCACTATACTTGTTAAATATATGTCCCAGCGACTTAGATCTTTGGTCTGTTCATATGCTGGCTGAACCCTGAATGTCAACAGAGTTGCAACACCTACTCATCAGTTCACTGAACTTACCCAGGACAACTAACAAAAGGATGATGATGGACAATGCCCACGTCAGGAAGCAGAAAGTGTCTGCAACTGCAAGCAATACAATTCCATCCATCTGCCCCCTTTAATCTAAGCCCTCTCTCAATCAGAGACATGGTGGGCATCACCAACCCAAAATCCTCAAGATTAATGAACAAACATAAGGGTGGAAAGCAACTATGGACTAAAGTAGACTTATGATTATGGAAGAACTTGTATCACTGATATAAAGGCAGTGGCCATCAGAGGTCTGAGGGGAGGGAAAGGGAAGAATAGGTGTAACACGGGGGCATTTTGGGGACATTGGAATCATCCTACATGACACTGTAGTGACAGATATAGGCCATTATATATTTTGTCAAAACATATAAAATTGTGTGGGACAAAGTATAAACTATAACGTAAACTATAGTCCTTGGCTAGTACAATGCTTCAATATGGGTTCATCTATTATAACAAATGTACCACACTAATGAAAGATATAAATGTGGGAAAGTATGAGAGGGGGAGGGAATGTGATATATGGGAATCCCCTATATTTTTTATGTAACATTTACATAAGTAATCTAAAGCTTCTTTAAATATATATATATATATATTTAAAGGAGTATCTAATTATGAAAACAATAAAATTTTAAAACAAAATAAGATGAAAAAGTTTTAGTACTGGAAAGTGGTGATGATGGCACAACACTGTAACAGTAATTAATCCACTAACTTGTACACTAAAAAATGATTAGAAGTGGGTGTAGCTCAGTGGTTGAGCTCTTGCTTTACATGTGCAAAGTTCAAGGTTCAATTCCCAGCACCTTCTAAAAATAAAAAATATGTAAATAAACAAGTACATAAATAAAATACATACATAAAAAGGTTAAATTGGCAAGTTTTATATCACATATGTTAGTTACAACAATGCAAAAAAGGCTACAAAATACAAATGAAAAACAAAAGAAATAGCCCATTTATCGATGCGCATTAAGAACTTCCTCAAAAACAAATGCTTTTGGAGCTGATGTGGCTCACTGGTTAAGCACCAGTTTTCTACACATGAGGTCCACAGTTCAATCCCCAGTTCTAGTACCTCACCAGAAAAAAAAAAATGCTTTGAAAAGATCTAAATTTTCCTGTGAATAAAAATCATATAGGGGGATTTCATTTACTAAAAAAAAAGCAAGCAGCATGTGTAGACCTTTCATTTCTGGAATATTTACTATACAGTACATTTAAAAATTATGTCAAATTTAATATGAAAATTGAGACCCTACATGTTTATTTAATCCAGCCAGAGGGAGATCCAGCTGGCTCACACTTTATTGATCAGTCCAATCAAAGTGAGCTTATCAAGTAATCTGATCAAAAGACCCTCAACCCAATTTAATGCATTCAAAGGGTATCACACCCACGGGAATAGACTAGTTTAAAAACATAATCTTTCCTTTTTTGAGATTCACAAAATAATTTCAAACTGTCACAGACATTTATCCCAAAGAAATAAAACTTTATCTTCGCAAAAAACCTGTACACCAAAGTTCATAGCAGCTTCATTCATAATGACAAAATATTAATACTTGAAGCACCACAAATGCTCTTCAGCGGGTGAAAGGTTGAGCAAACTCTGGTACATCCATACAAGGGAATACGAGACATTAAAAAAAAAAGAACCTATAGTAAAAAAAAAAAGTCACCTTCAATTATGTAGAACAGATTAGTAGTCACCAGGAGACAGAGATAGTGGGCAGGGTTGGGGGATAGAATACAGAGGTGGTATCAGGGTATACCTTTGTCACAATGTCATAGTTCAACACTTGATTATGGTGAGGTCACACCAATCTATACACAGAGTAATATTACATAATTACTCACACACAAATGAATGCTGGTTAATATAACCTGGTGAAAATTCAGTAGGTCTGGAGTTAACAGTAAAGTGCTGTGGCAGTTTGATTTATGAACCCCAGAAAAGAGAAGGATATATTTGTAAACTGGTCTTTTCCTCTGGGTGTGATACCCTTTGATTATATTAAATTTAAAGGTTTTAAGTTTACTTAATTAAATCACTTTAGGACCTTTGATTCTACCACATCAATAAGGTGTGACTCAAGTTAAGTCCCCGCCTCCTGAGTGTGCTGATATAAATGGGCACTTACTCAAGAAGACACACACATTTCAGTCCTGCCATGTGACAGAAAGGAGAAGGCTCAAACAGCTATACCCCCGAGAAGAGAGAAGAGCCATTTGCCCGATAGTTTGCAGCCGAAGAGAACAGAGCAGCTGAGCAACTGAGAAGGCCCAAGAGACCAGACAGATATGGCCTGCCATCTTGATTCAACACATGGCAATTGACTTTGATGAGAAAGGAACCTTGAGTCTTTAGGGCCTTATAACTGTAAGCTCCGACCCCAAATACATACGCTTTATAAAATCCAACAGATTTCTGGTACTTTGCATCAGCACCCCTTTGGCTGACTAATACAAATTCCAATGTTATTTTTGCAGTTTTGAATTGTACTTTAGCTAGATAAGATGTCCCCATTACAAGAAGCTGAGTACAAGGTATACAGTACTCAACTATTTTTCTACATTATTTTGAGTCTATAATTATTTCAAGCTCAGTAATTAGACTTTACCATTCTGTGAACACATGATCACTAGAAGTTTGTATATTAACAAGAAAAGAAAGGCTACTGAGGCAAGGTAGTTAGGGAATAAAGAGACAGATCTGGAACCTGGCAGAAAAACTGCTGCCATTGAAATGTGCTGGAAGAAATTCAGAGAAATCCCATTCAGAATGAGATTTCCTCCAGAATCAAGAAGACCTGGATATTCTCCTGGGTCCTTATCATTGGGCCCTCCTAGGGGATTGATGGGTGAGGTAAGCAATCAAAACAGCAAAGAACTAGGATTCCTCCCCTGTCATTAGCAAAGGGACAGAATAATTAATGGTTCAAAAAGTAAGACAAAGACCAAACCAGCCCTGCTCTTACCAGTTTCCCCCCCTGTTCTGGCCTTCTCACATTCCCCCCTCCCTGGTCCGTAATGGGGAATTATAGTCTATAAATCAATCCTCTTTATCACTTTTTAGCCCCTTCCTCTCTACTTGGGACCCTTAATTTGTTATTTTCTCCCAATTTCTTCTCTCCATTCCTTAATAAATTCCTGGCCTAACTAACCTGGCTTGCTCTTGAAATTCATTTCTTATAGTTTAGCCAAGAAACTAGAAAAAATCTGGCAATATTATCATTACTGACCAAATCTGACCCAATTTTGCTCACTCTTTACTGGAATTGTTACTTATAATGACTTAACCTCCAAACTGTAAGGTTCTTAGAACATCAGAGAAGCAAAGTAGGAAAAATATAAGAACCATGTTGCTGTTAGTAGGCCAACTCTATTTCACAGCTTAAATAGGAGAGATTGGGAAGCGGACTTGGCCCAGTGGTTAGGGCGTCCGTCTACCACATGGGAGGTCCGCGGTTCAAACCCCGGGCTTCCTTGACCCGGTGGAGCTGGCCCATTGCAGTGCTGATGTGCGCAAGGAGTGCTGTACCATGCAGGGGTGTCCCCCGCATAGGGGAGCCCCATGCGCAAGGAGTGCGCCCCGTAAGGAGAGCCGCCCAGCGCGAAAGAAAGTGCAGCCTGCCCAGGAATGGCGCCACACACACACATAGAGCTAACACAAGATGACGCAACTAAACGAAACACAGATTCCCATGCCGCTGACAACAACAGAAGTGGACAAAACCAAGAACACGCAGCAAATGGACAGAGAGAACAGATAATTGGGGGAGGGGAAGGGGAGAGAAATAAAATTTTAAAAAATAGGAGAGATTTTAAACTTTGGAAGTAATTTTGAGTATAAAATACTATGTAATATGGGAAGTCTATCATTCTGCTTGTCATTTCTAAAATGAATCTTTACAAATTATTTTAACAATTATATTAACTATTATTTTAAACTATTAACTATTTGATGACAGAAATATCAAAATAAATACAAAAAAGTAATTTGATTCTATATTTCCAAGACCAATGAAAGACATCTCAGAGACAAAGAGAGTAATGATATATTTTAAAGTACACATATTTTAAAGGAAATAATAAACAAAATATATGAACTTTCATTTATTGGGAACTTTCTACTACCAACTCTGTATGTCTGTGTGCACGTGTGCAAGTTCCTGAATGTGTGTATAATATTAGGAAGAATGTAAATTCTAAGGAAATGCAAAATAATTTCTACATCAGGCATTGATAATAACTCACTGATTAGGGTTCTTTCATCAAGGATTTAACTGTCACAAATTCTTACCAACAAACTCTTCCCCAATACCCAAACTCCAGACTCACATTTTTTTTTAAAGATTTTATTTCTCTCCCCTTCCTCTCCCCTGCCCCAGTTGTCTGTTCTCTGTGTCCATTTGCTGCATGTTCTTCTTTTTGTCCGCTTCTGTTGTTGTCAGTGGCATGGGAATCTGTATTTCTTTTTGTTGTGTCATCTTGTTGTGTCAGCTCTCCGTGTGGGCGGTGCCATTCCTGGGTAGGCTGCACTTTCTTTCGTGCTGGCCGGCTCTCCCTACGGGGCGCACTCCTTGCATGTGGGGCTCCCCTACGTGGGGGACACCCTGTGTGGCATGGCACTCCTTGCAAGCATCAGCACTGCACATAGGCCAGCTCCACACGGGTCAAGGAGGCCCGGGGTTTGAACTGCAGACCTCCCATGTAGTAGGCGGATGCCCTAACCACTGGACCAAGTCCGTTTCCCAAACCATGTAAATTTAATAGCCTTGGGCCCCTCCCTGCCTGGTCTTCCTCCCTCACCCACTTCCTGAAGCTAGACAACTGGAAGTCATTTCAGCTTTTGCCCCTCCTTTCCATACAAAAACAATGTACTTTGTCTCAAGTCTATCTCCTTGCTTCTCAAGAGCTATCATCACTATGTTAAGGCAGGGTTTTACAGTCCCTTAAATAAAAATATCCAGCCTCTGAGTCTATCCATATTCCTGACTTCATTCATTCATTCATTCAAAACAAAACAGCTTTTACTATAAAAGCATGTCTTCATTCCTTCCCCTCTCAAATTATTCCTCAAACTATATCATAAGAATGATGTACTTTTCTAAACGTTAAATTTGATCTTATCTCTCTTTTAAGACCCTTCAATGACTCCCCACTGTCTAAAATAATACTTCCCAAAATGTGATTACAGAACATTCTATCAATAGATGTTACTATTGATCAGGTGTATTGGAGAAACTCTGAACTAACTGAGAGCATTCAATATGCAAATGAGCACTATGAATGCACAGGAGGAGGTCATGTAGTATGTAGTGTTTCCTGGCTTCATTTATCCCATGAACCTTTCTTCACTGTGGATCTCATGACGCTAGTATTCCACAGAAAACTCTTTGGAAAATGCTGGCTTATAGGATGAATTCTAACCTTCCGTGATTTAACTCAGCAACTTTAAAAAACAGCTTTATTGAAATGCATTTCACTTACCATAAAATTTACCCATTCACAGTAAATAGTTCATTTGTTTGGCAATTTTTAGTATATTCACAGAGTTGTGCAACTATTACCACAATGTAATTTTAGATCACGTTCAACACCCTAAAAAGAAACCCTGGACCCATTAGCAGTCACTCCCCATTCTCACCTTCCCCTTCCTTCTCCTTAGCTCTAGGCAACCACTAATAAACTTTCAATCTCTAGGGTTTTGCCTATTCTGGATATTTCACATAAATGGAATCATTGTCTCTGGCTTCTTAAATTTAGCTGTAGCATGTACAAATACTTCATTACTTTGTTTGCTGAATAATATTCCACTGTATGGATATGCCATGTTTTCTTTTTTTTTTTTTATTGACTTTGTAATAATATTACATTAAAAATATATATGTGAGGTCCCATTCAACCCCACCCCCCCACCCCCCCCTCTCCCCCCCCCAACAACACTCGTTCCCATCATCATGACACATCCATTGGATTTGGTAAGTACATCTTTGGGCACCTCTGCACCTCATATACATTGGTTCACATCATGGCCCATACTCTCCTCTATTCCATCAAGTGGGCCCTGTGAGGATTTACAATGTCCGGTGATTACCTCTGAAGCACCATCCAGGGCAGCTCCATGTCCCGAAGACGCCTCCACCTCTCATCTCTTCCTGCCTTTCCCCATACCCTTTGTCCATTATGTCCACTTTTCCCAATCCAATGCCACCTCTTCTATGTGGACATTGGATTGGTTGTGTCCATTGCACCTCTATGTCAAGAGGAGGGTCAGATTCCACCTGGATGCTGGATGCAATCCTCCCATTTTCAGTTGTAATCACTCTAGGCTCCATGGTGTGGTGGTTGTCCTTCTTCAACTCCATCTTAGCTGAGTGTGGTAAGTCCAATAAATCAGATTGTAGGTGCTGGAGTCTGTTGAGGCTCAGGATCTGGCTATCACATTGTCGGTCCAGAGATTCAAATCCCCTAAATATATCTTAAACCTCAACATTAACTGCACCTCCAGCACATTAGCATGAAAATCTTATGAAGGGAGATCCCATCTGAGTCCAGATTCATCACACATAAACACCATTTCCAAAGAGGGGCCATCTGCCCTGGTAGTTAACCCCATCGGCCATGACCATAACTCCCATGGGTCTCTTTAGCCCTCAAAGGAACCAATATCTGGGGGTTGTATCTGCTTTATCTGTCTCTCTGACTCTGCTCAGTTGTGCATGAGGGCAAACCTTCTGCCAGCCTCCAGACTCTTTTTTAGAAACTCGTAGCCATATAAACTCATTTCTCCTTTCCATTTCCCCCTTACTTTAGGTCAAACAGCATTTTAAAGTCATGGTATTTTATGTAGACATGGATCTTCTGCTGATCCGCATTGAACCTTCCGTATAAGGTCATTTTCCAGTTGCATCATCAGTTGGTAGTTGATAGTGGTCCCTCGTTGCCAGGGAGGCTCATCCCCGGGTGTCATGTCCCGCGCTGGGGGGAAGGCATTGCATTTACATGCTGAGTTTGGCTTCGAGACTGGCCACATTTGAGTAACATGAAGGCTAACAGAAGGAAATTCCCAGGCACAAAGTTGCTCTAGGCCTTGTTCTTATTTTGGGTTTATCAGCTCACAAGCATAGTCATTAGCATCTGGGGCTCACTGTTGAACCCTCACTCCTTCCCGGTCCCCACCACTGTACCTGGGAGACTGTCGCTGCTCCCCTAGGGACCACGACAGAGCACCACTGGCCAGGAACCCAGTACCCCCCCTACTGTGGTTTTTAATTGTTGCCACTATGAGTATATCCAAACATTACCATGCACCCTGGACATATGTTCTGTACAGCTCCCTGTCAGTCATATATCACCTGTCATTGGTATCCCATACCAGTATCCCTCCATTGCCATTGTTGAAACACTCTGTGATCCAGAACTCCCCGAAATTTGAAGCCCAATATAATGTGCCATGTTTTCTTTATCCATGTATCATTTAGGCTGTTTTCCTACTTTATGGCTATTATGAATAAAGCAGCTATAAAGAAGATTTTATATGGATACATATTTTTAATTTTATATACCTAGGAATGGAACTGTTGGGTCATATGGTAATTATATATTTAACTTTTTAAGGAACTGCCAAACTGTATTCCAAAGTGGCTGTACCATTTTACAACCCTACAGTGTATGAGGGTTCCAATTTCTCTACATATTCCTCAACACTTGTTATCGCCTGTCTTTTTCTTTGTAGTCATCTTAGTAGCTGTGAAGTGGTACTTAATTGCAGTTTTGATTTGCAATTCTCTAATATCAATGATGTTAAGGATCTTTTTATGTGTTTATTGGTCATTTGTATAGTTCCTTTAGAACAATGTCTATTCAATAGTTTGCCCATTTTTTAATGGGATATTTGTTTTTTAATGTTGAGTTATAAGAGTTCTTTATCAATTTGGAAACAAGTACCTCACGAGAAAACAATCTGCAAATATTTTCTCCCATTTTATGGTAAGCCAACAATATGTTAACATTCAGGAATTGGTTTTAATTAAATAAACGTGAAAATTTTAAAGAAATATAAAATAGAGATAATTTTAAATTGTCATAAGAACATCACTATCACTCAAGCTTTGCTGGATTAAAAAAAGGATGGAGTTAAAGCAACTTTAGCAAGAATTTGTACGTGAGAATATTTCATGCATGTGAACATAATCATGACAATTAACCCATGCCTTACCATCCATCTTCATCTCCTGCCACTGTCACTCTTCTCCCTTCACTTAACGCTCTACTAATATTAAACCATGCAGTTCCCTGAATTAAAAGTTTCAAACCTTCTTGCCATTTCCTATGCTCTTCCCTCATCCTAGAATGCTATCCTCAGTCTTTCCCAACTTGTTCACCTCATAAACATTACTCATCCTTCAAAGCTCTGTTTAGGAGAATAATTTTTCCCTGACGCTCCTCTTCTCTTCTCCCTTGCCCCATCTGACAGCTAATATCTTCCTCTTCTACTGCTTCTATATTCTGAATGTTTTGCTCGATGGCGTCTATAACTAACATTTGTAATAATGTAATACTGTTATTTTTCTACTACTAGCCTGTACTCTTCCTGAGAGCAGAAAATACATAATACATATTTCACTTTTGTAATCCCAGCCCCTAATTTTACAGAGGTTAAGAAATTGGTATATGAGAATGTGTTCAATAATTATGGCAATAAACTCTATAATATTAATAACAGCAGCTACAGACATTTATTGATTACTATGTGCTAGGCAGTATGCTATGTACTTTATGTACATCATGTCATCTGATCCTTAAAAAACTCTATGAAGTAGATTCTACCATTACATCCGATTAATTGACATATGGAGAGATTAAGTTATTTAATCTCACAGCTATTTTATGGTAGAGGTAGGACTTGAACATCTATCCTGTGATCTGAATTCAGAAACTGATCTTCTAACCAATAGAAATAATCTTCCTAAATTAATGAAATTTGGAATACTATGAAAGCCATTAAAATGACCAGCTGAGTCTTATGCACCAAAAATTATGCACTTAGGGAAGCAGATGTGGCTCAAGCAACTGGGCTCCCATCTACCATAGAGAAGGTTTACTAGTACTTCATCATTGTCACCAACCTTGCTCTCCCTGGGATTTACACAGCTCTGTTACCCCCAATCAAGTCATACATAACCCTCTGTCAGAGCAATAAATCCTAGGCAGATTTTACTACAAAAGAGGGAAAGAGCAGCAGCTTTATTCTTAACTTTTCCCCTTTCTTGCCATAGACATACATAATACACATACAGAAACACAAGACTAGTTTCTAAATTCTGATGAAGAACTGAATTGTACAAGAGAGAGGGCAACAGAAGGAAAAAGGAAACCGTATGAGTGACACTCACTTAACAACAAATGAATTCCAAAATTCCATTGAAATTAGAGAAGAGATAGAAATCTGGTAATTACACAGAACTTAAGATAGGCGTGAAATAGGAAAGGCAAAGAAAAGCAGATAACATACTTATGGAAGAGAAAAAGTGCTAACCTGAAGATACATGAGGAAATGCCAGGGCTTTCTTTTGTTATACCACTGTCACACATTTAATTTTCTCCTCAAACTTAAATAAGGAATGCAAAACATGCAAACACATAAAAATCAATAATCACAAAGACAATGAGAATATTTCATACTTGTATGGTGATGGCCAAGTTTTGGGATCCTGAAGAACCACACCAAGAGCATAAAGGACAAGGGTCTGGAAAAAAAAAGTCAGCATAGTTAGTTGAGGCCTAATGAGACAAAATGATTACCCTAAATGCTCTTTTCAACTATGAGGAGGTGGACTTGGCCCAATGGATAGGGCGTCCGCCTACCACATGGGAGGTCCGTGGTTCAAACTCCAGGCCTCCTTGACCCATGTGGAGCTGGCCCATGCACAGTGCTGATGCGTGCAAGGAGTGCCGTGCCACGCAGGGGTGTCCCCCGTGTAGGGGAGTCAAATGTGCAAGGAGTACACCCCATAAGGAGAGCCGCCCAGCGCGAAAGAAAGTGCAACCTGCCCAAGAATGGCACTGCACACACGAGAGCTGACACAGCAAGATGATGCAACAAAAAGAAACACAGATTCCCAGTGCTGCTGATAAGGATAGAAGCAGTCACAGAAGAACACACAGTGAATGGACACAGAGAGCAGACAATGGGGGAGGGTGTGGAAATAAATTTTTTTTTAAATCTAAAAAAAAAAATAAAATAAAATAGACTATGAATATAAAATAAAAGTATAAAAGAAAACATAGGCCATTATTTCAGTTTTCTTATAGTAGGGAAAGTCTACCTAAGCATGTCACAAAACATAGAAGCAGACATAAATTTCTCAAATTACATGAATATTTGCAACCTGCATCCCATAAAAAATTTAAATAAATACAATGTTAAAAGTAAAATGCTTAAAAATAAAACACCATTAGCAACAGTAAATGACAAACACCACATGGGAATATATATTTGCCATGTAACTGATGGATTAATACTCCTAACATTCAAAAAGACATAAACTCACTAGAAAGATGAGTGAAAAGACACAGAGAATCCACAAAAGAAGGAATATAAACTACAAATACATGTATGAAAAGTTGCTCAGTTTCTTCAATGATCAGCAAAAAGCAAATTAAAACAATAAGATCATTTTTTCCATAAGAGTCAAAAAAGATGTAAAAGATTCATAAATCCAGAGGAAATATGGATTTGGAGGGAAATGGCAGTCTTATACATTGTTGCTGAAAGTACAAACAGCCTTTTGAATAGCAGTTTTAAATTTTAACATCTACATGCAATTTGACCCCAAAAGTCCAGTTTTAAGAATCTACCCAGTGCCTGTACAGTATATATTTGTAATATTAAAAAAATTAATTTCAGTCTAAATTTCCATCATGGGGACTCCTTAATTCATGATACATTCATACAATGGAATACTATATGGCCATTAAAATAATGACTCAGATCTATATCAAGTGTTAGTTGTACTAACAGCTGTGTTACACCATTTAAAGAACAATGTATGAAGAGTAACCTTTCACACATATACATTTAATTTGTAAAATGCATACATATATATGTATACACATACAAAAATACACATACACAGTAAAAGGTCTATAAAAATACACACCACTCATGTGGAGCTGGCCCATGCACAGTGTTGATGTGTGCAAGGAGTGCTGTGCCACGCAGGGGTATCCCCCGCGTAGGGGAGCCCCACGCGCAAGGAGTGCGCCCCGCAAGGAATTCACCCCATAAGGAGAGCCACCCAGTGCGAAAGAAAGTGCAGCCTGCCCAGGAATGGCGCCGCCCACACGGAGAGCTGACACAAGATGACGCAACAAAAAGAAACACAGATTCCCGTGCTGCTGACAACAACAGAAGCGGACAAAGAAGACACAGCAAACAGACACAGAGAACAGACAACCGGGGTGGAGGGGAGAGGAGAGAAATAAATAAATAAATCTAAAAAAAAGAAAATACACACCAAATTTTTAACAGTGGTACCCCTGTAGAAGGGTGACTTTCTTTTCACATTGTTTGAACTTTAAAATGAGCATATGTAATTTTTAAATTTTTAATGATTGTGCATTTGATTTTATAACAGGTAACATTTATTGGGTGCTTTAAACAATAAAATTTAAAATACACACTAAAAATTACTGAGAAGAATAACTGAATGAGTTAAATATACTGAATATTATATTACCTACCTCCCTAGGAATAATAAACTCATCAATCTTTCCTTCAATATCTTGAAGCCAGGCAGAAATTGGGGTTAGTTTGGCAGTCCGAACAGTTTCACAAAGCACTTGATGGCAATATCTGTTAAAAAAAAAAAAAAATCTTTGAAGATGTTTACTTTGGAAGAGACAGTTTGAAATGTTCATACATTTAATAAGTAGAATTCGACAATTTCTATAACCTTTCTATTTTAACATAAATACCCATAAAAGTAGAAGAAAACTAAGAATATTTTTTAGTAGAAATTTTTCTTTTTAACATGACACAATGACAGAATACATTAACAAAAAATACAAATAATCTAACTACAGAAATAGAGTTTTAAAATATTCCAAACATCGAAAGTAAAACTAAGACAACTAGGAAAAAAATATTTATAGTAAAATTATCTTTAATGTATTAAAAAAAAAGCTCTCCAAAAATCACCATTAAAAGGATCTCAAACAGATACTTGTATACAAATATTTATAGCCGCATTATTCACAATAGCCAAAAGGTGGAAAACACTGAAGTATCCATCAACAAATGAATATAAAAACAAAATGTGGTACAAACATACAATGGCATATTATTCAACCATAAGAAAGAATGAAATTATGATACTTGCTACAACACAAAGGAACCTTGAAAACTTTATGCTCAGTAAAATAAGATGCATAAGGAGGGAAGTGGGACGTGGCTCAATCAATTGGGCTCCTGCCTACCATATGGGAGGCCCTGAGTTTGCTTCCCAGGGCCTCCTTGGGAAGGCAGGCTCACCCACACACCACAGAGAGCTGACAGCCTGCACCACAGAGAGCTAGTGTAGCAAGATGACACAACAGGGAAGCGGACTTGGCCCAGTGGTTAGGGCATCCGTCTACCACATGGGAGGTCCGCAGTCCAAACCCCGGGCCTCCTTGACCCGTGTGGAGCTGGTCCATGCTCAGTGCTGATGCGCGCAAGGAGTGCCCTGTCACACAGGGGTGTCCCTGGCATAGGGGAGCCCCATGCACAAGGAGTGCGCCCGTAAGGAGAGCCGCCCAGCGCGAAAGAAAGTGCAGCCTGCCCAGGAATGGCGTCGCCCACACTTCCCGTGCTGCTTATGACAACTGAAGCGGACAAAAGAAACAAGACGCAGCCAATGGACACAGAGAACAGACAACGGGGGAGGGGGGGATTAAATAAATAAATAAACCCCCCAAAAAAGATGACGCAACAAAAGGGAGACAAGCAGACACAGAAGAATGCGCAGCAAATGGATAAAGAGAGCAGACAGCAAGCAAGCAGCAGTGGGGGGAGGGGTAAATAAATAAATAAAATAAATCTAAAAAAAAGATGCAGAAGGACAAATATTGCATGATGTCTGTTATAATAAGAGGTCTAGAAACAGCAAATTTGTGAAGGCAGAAATTAAATTAGAGACTAGTAGGGGGTGGGGACAGGGAGAACAGAAGAGTATATGTTTGGTGGAGTGTTTGTAAATAAAATTAATTTTTTAAAAAATCAGTAATAAATAACCAAACACTCCAATAGAAACATGGATAGAGAACATCAAAAGCAACATCACCAAAAAAATACAAATGGTCTGGAAATATATGAAACACTCAACTTAATTAACAAGTGAAAAATTACCAATGAAAGCAATTCTTTTACTTGTCAAGTGACAAAGATGAAAAAGAATGACAATGGGCAGCATTATCATAAAAGCGCAATAGAAGTATAAATTGGTACATCCTTTCTGAAAGGTAATTTGGTATATGTAATATTAAGTATGCATCACAATGAGAAGAATGAAAGCTATAATGTACTGAAATCTTGCAAGGAGACAGTTAAAGTCTGTTAAGTACTTTATATGTAAAAATTACATTTAATCTTCACAAAAACCCCATGTATGCTATAATTATTCTAATCTTAGGATTAAAAAGAAGTAGGCACTTGCTGAAGATTCCACAGCAATAGTGGTATTGACAGGATTCAAATCTAAGTCTGTCTTACTCCATAGCCCTATTTTTAACAACTAGTTTTACAGTATATCTTTAAGCAATAATCTCACCTCTAGAAATTTATGATATAAAAAAACAATAAAAAATATTAACAAAGATGTAAAGTAAAAGAATGTTGACTGTTTACAATTAAAACAGTAAGAAAAACAAAAGAGGAAATGTCCTTTTATTTCCTCTTTGAGCAAATATTTATTGGGTACCTATACATATTGGGAAAATATTAGGGCCTAAGCTAGAACAATGAACAAGACAGATACTCTCAGAAAAGTTTAAAGTCTAGTGGGCAGAGTAGAGAAAGGTGAAGGGAGATAAGGATGAACAATTAAACAAGCAGGAGAAATGTTCTGATAAAAAAAGGTCAGGATATTACATGAACATATGGCAGAAGCACCTCATCTATAGAAAAGGCTCTGCAAAGAAACACTTCGGCTAAGGTCTGCAGTACAAACTAGAGTTAGCTAAAGGAGGGAGGAAAAGAGAGCATTTACACAGAGGAATGGTCTGTGCAAAGGCCAGGAGATAAAATTCCTTTGAAGAAAAAAAGGAATTTCAGTACAGCTGAATCCAGGGGTGTGAAAAGGCACAAGTGATAAGAGATAAGTTGGGAGAGCATGCTAAGCCCAGCTCTTAAAGTACCTCATAAGCTATGTTAGGGAATTTAAACTTTATCTTAAGGGCAAACAGAAGCCACTGAAGGATTATAAATTAGGGGGTCATCTGACAAACTGTAGTTCCCCAGGTGTAGAAAGCTTACTAGGGTCAATGATTCTCAACTTTGGTTCACCTGAGGGGCTTCTGAAACTTCCTAATGCCCACAGACCATGATTCAGTTACTTTAGGATTGGTCCCAGGTATTTGTATTTTTAAAGTACCTGAGAAAATTTCAATGTGCAGCCACGGGCTCCAGCAGCAATTTGTAGAATGGATTGGAGGTGAGCAAGATCTCAACACTATTGAAGTATCCCAATTAAAGGGTTGTGATCTAGACTACAGTAGGGACAATGGCAACGGAGTGAACTAAAAGGCCTGAAAAACTATCTGAAAACTGGAATCAACAGACC
Source organism: Dasypus novemcinctus (assembly GCF_030445035.2). NCBI lineage: Eukaryota > Metazoa > Chordata > Mammalia > Cingulata > Dasypodidae > Dasypus > Dasypus novemcinctus. The sequence goes on from NC_080679.1 coordinate 41,668,649, forward strand.
TTGATCATTGACTGACTATGGCTGAGTCACCACATGTAATAATACTGACCACAAAATAGAGAAAACATGGTATTTGCAGAAGATTTATAGTTTTTGTTTTAAATTTTTAAAATTTTTAATTTTAAGTCTGATAAGATGGCAAACTTTTAACAAGTGTAGTTATAAAGGACCCTCACCTTCTACCTCATATATTTCTGTATTATAAAAACTTCAAAAGACATGTAGTAGTAGTATAGTAAGAGTAGTTATATTTTATATAGTAGTTATATTATATACAGTTATATATTCAATGTAATAAATAAAATTTACAACATTTTAAAGGACCTGTAAAGCTTCCCTGTGAAACCCATGGCTTCTGGTTCTTTCCAAGGGCTGTATCCCTATTTCCTTTGGTATAGCTGAAATTTCCTTCAAGGTAGGGTTGCTTGCTACCCAATCTTTGGGTCCTTCAATGCCCCATAAGTAGTCATAGTTGCTACTTTTTAAATCATTTTTTAATATAATATTTTCATGAAAAAATTAATGTTTTACTTGAACTGTTTGATGAATTTTAGTTTATGTATACAATCATGTAACCACAACGATAAACAATATACAGAACAGTTCCCTCACACTAAAAAGATTCCTCATCTGCCATTGTGGTTGATCCCCTTCCCATTCCTGGTCTCAGACAACTACTGCTCTGCTTCCTATTATTTCTTTTCAAGAATTTCACATAAATGAAAGTATACAGTAAACAGTTTTTTTGTGTTTGACTTCTTTCACTTAACATAATGAGATTTATCCATGTTGTTGTGTATATTAATATTGTGTTTCTCCTTGTATCTAAGTATATTCATAATATAGATATACTACAATTTGCTTATCCATTCACCAGTTGATGAACATTTGGATTGCTTCCAGTTTTTGGCTATTTTCAATAATGGTGCTATGAACATTCGCATGCAGGACATTTTGTGAACATGTTTTCACTTCTCTTGGGTATCTAAAAGTGGAATTGCTAAATCATATGGTAAGTATATAACTTCATAGTATACTGCCATACTTTTTCCAAAATGGCTATACCATTTTGCATTACCATCAAACAATGTATGAGAGCTCCACTTGCCTGTATAAAATAGACACTATTTTGTACAGGCTAACTTAAAGGCTTCCCAGAACTACTTTATAATTTATTATAAGTAGATTAAATTATCTATTAAAATATGTAAGTAGAGTGACATCATCAACACGGCAATGTAAGACATTCCCTAAAAAAGCCTCCCCAGATATTTAGCAAATAAAAGGTCAAATCCTACTTGCTTAGAATTCTAGAACAGCACAGAGACTGGAGAAGGACTCAACAAATGCTGAATTGAAGAAACAGAAAAATATTAGGTAGGAAAATTATATCCCAAACTGCGAATCAGTTCCCATTTCCCTCCCCCTCAACTGGTCATGTGCAGTTTGGTAGTCCCACAGAGTTATTAGCACAGCCTGGATCCCTCCCACAACTGAGACTGTAGAGCAACTCACAGTAGTGAGTTAGAACTCTATGCATATCCAGGAACACAGACCTAAGTCAGCAGACTCAGGACAGAACAAAAGCCACAGAGGAGTGCTGCATATAAAAGGAATCTGGGGTGGGGGGGCTGGTGAGGGGGGACTGATCACGAAAGAAATGATAGCAAGAACTACTGTGTCCTCACTCAATCCAGTTTCAATTGACTTGACCACCTAAAGGGAAAATGGGCTTTCCCGAAGTGCCCCACTTTTCTGAATTGACCCCATCTGGCTCCCCAGGCAGGATAATGTAAGGGGGAAGAAAGCAGAGGCAGATAAACCTCACAGGAAAACAAAAAGTGTTTAAATTGAACTACTGTAAGATAGGACAAATCCCAGACTAAGAATTGTAAGGAAAATGGGGCACTGGGAGAGGGAGATAATTTAAACAAAACTTAAGAGCTAGGGGGGAAAGCCTGCACAAAAACAAACAGAACAGATCCAGTTCCCGAAGAAGGAATAAAGGAAAGGAACCTCTCTACTGGAAATGAAACAATTACACAAAAAGTACAATTTTAAAAATTGTACCACATATTTAGGGCAAGAATCAGATGAATAAGAGCTGAGAAAAGCTGAACAGTTAGACTATTCTAAAGATCTTGAATAAGTGGACTAACATCAAAGAAGAGCCTGAACACAAAGTCAATCAACAATAGAACCCTAGACAAGAGGGACAAACAGACCTTCAGAAATAACTCATCAGTATAATCAGATGTTGAAACATCCACAAAAAAATTACAAGCCATAATAAGAAACAGGAAGACAGGGCTTGAATGAAAAAATTAAAACTTCAGAGGTGACTCAAAAGTTAGAATAATTAATCAATTGTTCAAACAAATATAAATCAATTCAAGGAAATGAAGGAAAATATGCATAGATTAAGGATATTAAGAAAATGTGTGAGCAAAAAGAATTTGAAAGCATAAAAGAAACTAATAAAAATTATGGGGATGAAAAGCATAATAGAAGAGATTAAAATTACACTAGAGGCATACAACAGTAGATGTGAACAGGAAGAAGAAAGGATCGGCAAGCTAGAAGACAACACATCTGAAACTGAACAGACAGGAGACTGAAAAAAGAATGGAAAAAATTGAGAAGGGGCTCAGGGACTTGAATGACAGCATGAAGCATACAAACATATGCATCATAGGTGTCCCAGAAGAAAAGAAGGGAAAAGGGGTAGAAAAAATATTTGTGGAAATAATGGCCCAAAATTTCCCAACTCTTAGGACAGATATACATACACATGTCCAAGAAGCACAGCATACTCCAAATAGAGTAAATCCTAGATCTACCCAGGGACACACACTAATCAGATTGTCAAATTCCAAAGATAGGGAATTCTGAAAGCAGCAAGAGAAAAGCAATTCATCACATACAAGGGATGCTCAATAAGAGTAAATGGCAATTTCTCACCAGAAACCATGAAAGTGAGAAGGCAGTGTGGTATGATATATTTAAGGTACTGAAAGAGAAAAACTGCCAGCCAAAAAATTATTTATCTGACAAAATTGTCCTTCAAAAATGAGAATTTAAAAAATTCAGATACACAGAGGCTGAGAAAGTTTGTCAACAAAAGACCAGCCCTACAAGAGTACTACAGAGAGTACTGCAGACTGAAAGGAAAAGACAAGAGAAGTGGCTTTGAGAAGTATGAAGAAATGAAGATCATCAGTAAGGGTAATGAAAATGCAAATCCCAATATTACTGTATTCTCAATATATATCTCTACTTTTGAATTCATATAAGAATCAGAATACAACTAAACAAGAAAAATGGGTATTTCCTGGTAACAGACATGGAAAATAGAAAGTAGAAATTGGGACAAAACAACATCAAGAGGAGAAACAAAGGGAAATGGGAAAAGAAAAGGTATATGTTATTGAGGCTAAGTTGGTATATTTTCAAATAAATACGTTATAGATGTAAGTTGTATAATATAAACCCCAGAGTAACCATAAAGAAAATTATTTTTAAAAAATACAGAAAAAGAAATGAGAAAGGGATCAATCAGATACATCACAAAAGGTCAACTATACAGAAAAAGAAATGGAAATAAAGGAAAATAAAGACAAAAAGAAGATATGGCATATAAAACCCAAAGACAAAATGGCTGAAGTGCTGCCTTTACAGTAGTAACACTGCATGTTAATAGATTAAACTCTCCAATAAAAAGACAAAGGTTGGCAGAATGGATTAAAAAGCATGATCCAACTATATGTTGTTTGTAAGACATACATAAACCTTAGAACCAAAGACACCAACAGGTTGAAAGTAAAGGATGGAAAAAGAAATTCCATGTAAATAGTAACTGAAAAAGAGCTGAGATAGCTATACTAATATCAGACAAAATAGACTTTAAGTACAAAACCGTTATAAGAGACAAAGAAGGGAAGTGGATCTGGCTCAGGCAAGTGGGCTCCCGCCTACCATATGGGAGATCACTGGTTCGGATCCCAGTGCCTCCTAAAGACAGCAGGTTGGTACAATGGGCAGGTGCAGCAAGCTGACACAAGAGACACAAGAAGAGGGAGCATAATGAAAGTCACAACAAAGTGGGGAGTAGAGGTTCCTGGTGCCTCCTGAAGAAGACCGCGAGGTAACATGACAGGCAGGTGCAGCAAGATGACTCAACAAGAGATATAGGGAGGAAAAACAATGAGATACACAATAAAAGCAAGGAGCAGAGGTGGCTCAAGCAATTAGGCACCTCCCTCCCATATCGGAGGTCCCAGGTTCAGCTCCTTGTTCCTCCTAATGAAAGAAAACAAAGAAGAAAAATAGACAAAGCAAACAAGGGGGATGGGGAGAAATAAATAAAATAAAATAAATTTAAAAACAAAGAAAGGCATTATATATTAACAAAAGGAGCAATTGAAGAAGAAATAACAATCTTAAGTATTTATGTACTTATCTAAGGTGCCCCAAAATACATGAGCCAACCTTGGCAAAACTGAATGAAGAAATACATACTTCTACAATAATAATTGGAGACTTCAATATATCACTCTCATCAACAGAACAATTACACAGAAGATCAATAAGGAAACAGAGAATTCAAATAATATGATAAATGAACTATATCAAATAGACCTCTACAAAACATTCCATCCCAAAACAACAGGATATACATTACTCTCAAGTACACATGGAAAATTCTCCATGATAGACCACATGTTGGGTCACAAAACAGGTCTCAAAAAGTTCAGAAAGATTTAAATAATACAAAGCATCTTCTCTGAGCATAATGGAAAGAAGCTGGAAATCGGTAACAGGCAGAAAACTAGAAAATCCACAAATACATGGAATTTAAATAATATCCTCTGAAACAATCAGGGGGTCAAAGAAGAAACTGCAAGGGAAATTAGTAAATATCTTGAGACAAGTGAAAACAAGAACAAAACCAAAAGTTGGTTCTTTTAAAATACAAAATAGGCAAACCCTTAGCTACAGTGACCAAGTTAAAGTTAAAAAAGAGAGAAGACTCAAATAAATAAAATAAAAAATGAGAGGGGAGACATTAACACTGACCTCCCAGAAATGAAAAAGACTGTAGAGGACACTAAAAACAGCTGTATTCTTTTTTTTTTTTAAAGATTTCTTTTTTATTTCTTTCTCTCCCCTCCCTCCCACTAGCCCCCCCCCCCAGTTGTCTGTTCTCTGTGTCCATTTGCTATGTGTTCTTCTGTGTCCGCTTGTATTCTTGTTAGCGGCACCAGGAATCTATGTCTCTTTTTGTTGTTGTTGTTGCGTCATATCTCTGCATCAGCTCTGCATGTGTGCTGCCCCACTCCTGGGTAGGCTGCACTTTTCTTTTTTTTGCGCGCAGGGCTGCTCTCCTTACAGGGTGCACTCCTTGCGCATGGGGCTCCCCTATGCAAGGGACACCCCGGTATGGCAAAGGACTCCTTATGCACATCTGCACTGTACATGGGCCAGCTTTACCACACAGGTCAGGAGGCCCTGGGTCTGAACCTTGGACCTCCCATGTGGTAGGCAGATGCTCTATCCACTGAGCCAAATCTGCTTCCCAACAGCCATCTTCTAACAAATTAGATAATCTAGATGAAATGGACAAATTCCTAGAAACATATAAAGAACCTACACTGACTCTAGATGAAATAGAAGATCTCAACTGACCTATTACAAGTAGAGACCGATCAGTCATCTAAAACCTTCCAACAAAGAAAAGCCCAGGACCAAATGGCTTCACAGGTGAATTCTACCAATCATTCCAAAAAGAGTACTAGGAAGCAGATGTGACCCAAACCATTGGGTTCCCGTCTACCATATAGGAGGTCCACGGTCCAATTCCTGGGGCCTCCTGGTGAAGGCAAGCAGGTTTGCGTGGCAAGCTGGCTTGAGCAAAGAGCTATCCAGTGGAGTGCTGGCCTACTCAGAGTATTGGCCCACGTGGAATGCTGACCCATGTGGCATACTGGCCCACACAGAGATATTGCGCAGCAAGATGACACAACAAAAAAGAGACACAGAGGAAAGACAATAAGACACAGCAGACCAGGGAGGTGAGATGGCACAAGAAACTGAGTGCCTTTCTCCCACTCCAGAAGGTCCCAGGATTGGTTCCCAGTGCCGCCTAAAGAGAAGACAAGCAGACACAGAAGAGCACACAGTGAATGGACACAGAAAGCAGACGGTGAGCACAAAACAATGAAATGAGGGAGGTGGGGGGAATAAATAAATCTTAAAAAAAAGATTTAATACCAATCCTGCTCAAACACTTCCAAAAATTTGAAGGGGGAATACTACCTAACTCATTCTATGAGGCAACATCACCCTAATACCAAAGCCAGATGAAGAAATTATAAGAAAAGAAAATAACAAATCAATTTTTCTTATGAATATGGAAGCAAAAAACATCAACAAAATACTTGCAAATCAAATCCAACTGCACATTAAAAGAATTATGCACCATGATATAGAAGAATAAATATCTGGAATAAATTTAACCAAGAAAAGAATTATATATCATGATCAAGTGAGTTTTATTCTGGGTAATAAAAGGTGGTTCAACACAAGAAAATAAATTTTAATGTATTACTAATACACCACATTAACAAATCAAAGGGGAAAAACCACACACTCATCTCAACTGACACAGGAAAAGCATTTGACAAAATCCAGCATCCTTTCCTTATAAAAATCCTTTAAAAGATAGGAAATGAAGGAAACTTCCTTAACATGATAAAAGGCATATATGAAAAGCCCACAGCCAAAATTGTACTCAATGGTGAAAGACTGAAAGCTTTCCCTTTAATATCAGGAACAAACAAGGACGTCCACTGTTACCACTGTTATTTAACATTGGGCTAAAAGTTTTAGCTAGAGTAATTAGCCAAGAAAAGGAAATAAAAGGTACTCAAATCTAAAAGACAGAAGCAAAACTTTCACTATTTGCAGATGACATGATCTTGTATTTAGATAGTTCCAAAAAATCTACAACAAAGCGACTAGAGCTAATAAACAAGTTCAACGAAGTAGCAGGATACAAGAACAACATGCAAAATCAGCAGTGTTTCTATACACTAGTAGTGAGCAATCTGAGGAGGAAAGAAAAAAAATTCCATTTACAAAAGCAACTAAAAAAATCAAGTAACTAGGAAAAAATTTAAACAAGGATGTAAAGGACCTGTATTCAGAAAACTATAAAACATTGCTAAAAGAAGACCTAAATAAAACAGAAGGACATTCCATGTTCATGGGTCGGAAGACTAAATATCATTAAGATGTCAATTCTACCCAAATTAATTTATAGAGTCAAGCAACCCCAATCAAAATTCCAACAGCCTACTTTACAGAAATAGAAAAGGCAATTCATGTGGAAGGGTAAAGGTACAGAATAGTCAAAAACATCTTGAAAAAGAACAAATTTGAAGGCCTCACACTACCTGAATTTAAAGCACATCACAAAGCTACAGTGTTCAAACAGCAAGATACTGCCATAAAGACAGACATATTCATCAGTGGAATAAAACTGAGAGTTCACAAATAGACCTCACAACTCTAGTTAATTGGTTTTCTACAATACTTCCAAGTCCATTCAAATGGGGAAGAACAGTCTCTTCAACAAATAGTACTAGGATAACTGGATACCCATAACCAAAAGAATGAAAGAGAAACCCTACCTCACACCTTACACAGAAATTAACTCAAAATGTATGAAAAACCTAAGTAAGAGACAGGATCATAAAACTCCTAGAAGAAAATATAAGAAAGCATCTTGAAGCAGGCAGTGGTTTCATAGCGCATACTCAAAGCACAAACAATTAAAGAAAAAAGATAAATGGAACCTCCTCAAAATTTAATACTTTTGTGTTTCAAAGGAATTTGTCAAGAAGGTGAAAAGACAGCCTATTCGATGGGAGAAAATATTTGGAAGCCATATATCTGATAAGGGTTTAATATCAAGATCATATTAATATAAAGAAATCTTACAATTCAACAATCAACAGACAAGCAACCCAATTAAAAAATGGGCAAGAGAGTTTTAAATAGACATTTTTCCAAACAGGAAATATAAATGGCTAAAAACACATGAACAGATGCTCAACATCACTAGCTATTAGGTAAATGCAAATCAAATCAAATCCACAAGGAGATAGCATTTCACACCAACTAGAATGGCCACTTTTAAACAAACAAAAAAATAGAGAGATGTGGAAAAACAGGAACCCTTATTCATTGCTGGTGGGAATGTAAAATGGTACAGCTGCTGTGGAAGACAGTTTGGCAAGTAAGAACTGCCATATGATCCAGCAATCCCACTACTAGGTAGTACAGAAGTACTGAAAGCAGGGACATCAACAGACATCATTTGCACACCAAAGTACATGGGGGCATTATTCACAACTGCCAAAAGATGGAAACAACCCAACTGTCCATCAACAGACGAATGGATACACAAAATGTGTTATATACATAAGATGGAGTATTATTCAACTGTACAAAGAAATGAAGTCCCAAAACATGTAACATCAATAACCTTGAGGCCATTATGTTGCGTGAAATAAGCCAAACACAAAAGGAAAAATAACGTATGATCTCACTAATATGGACTAATCTCACTAATATGAGCAAACTCATATCTAGAAAATAGATGACGAGAAGATAGAATGAGGTTAGAGAATGGAGAGCTAATGCTCAATTTGTTCAGAATTTTTAATAAGGTTGATTGTAAATATTTGGAAATGGATACAAGTGTTGGAAGCACATTATTGTTAGTGTGATTGTGATTGAAAGGGGAAGATTAGGGTCACATCAATCTCTAGGAGGAAGGCTAGAAGATGAAACATGGAACATAAAACATCATGAACCCTGTTGTGGAGAATGAAGATGGTTTATAGTATAAATACAAGAATATTCTTCAATGATCTAGAGCAAATGTATGTTACAATTACAAGGTATTAATAATAGGATAGTATTTGGGAAAAAATACACCTAATGCAAATTATGGACTATAGTTAACAGCAATATCTATATTTTCTTCTATTAATTGTAATGAAGGTACACCAATACTAAGCGTCAATAATAGTGGTTTATGGGAAGCAGATTTGGTTCAACTGGTAGAATGTCTCCCTACCATATGGGAAGTCCAGGGTTCAAACCCAGGGCCTCCTGAACCATGTGGTGAGCTGGCCCACACGCAGTGCTGATGTGCACAAGGAGCGCCGTGCCACACAGGGGTGTCCCTCGCATAGGGGAGCCCACGCACAAGGAGTGCGCCCCAAGAAGAGAGCCGCCCTGCAGGAAGAAAGTACAGCCTGCCCAGGAGTGGCTCCACGCACAGGGAGAGCTGACGCAGCAAGATAATGCAACAAAAAAGAGACACAGAGTCCCAGTGCCGCCGACAAGAATACCAGCAGACACAGAAGAACGCACAGTGAATGGACACAGAGAGCAGACGACTGAGAGGGGGTGGGGGAGAGAGGAGAGAAGTAAATAAAAAATAAATCTTTAAAATAATAATAATAGGGGTTTATAAGGGGGATGGGTTTTTCTTTCTGGAGCAATGAAAATGTTCTAAATTGATTGTAGTGTTGAAAGCATAACTCTGTGGTTACACTGACAACCACTGATTGTACACTTTGGATGGACTGTATGATGTGTGAATAAAATTGCTTTAAAAGAAAAAAAGAATGAAGTCCTGATGCACACAACAATATGGATGAATCTTGAGGACATTAAGCTGAGTGAAATAAGCCAGACACAAAGGAAGAAATATGGTATATACATTATGTGAACTAATAGTATGCAAAACCAGGAGTTAGAATCTAGAATATAGGTTATCTGGGGATAGAGAATGGAGAGCTGATGCTTAATTCATACAGAATTTCTATTTAGGTTGATTGTAAAAGTTTGGAAATTGATGGTGGTGATGGTAGCATATTATTCTAAGTGTAATTAACAGCACTGAATTATGTATGTGAATGTAGTTGAAAGGGGAAGTTTTAGGCCATGTTTCTTACTAGAATGAAAGTTAGAAGATAAAACATGGGACTGCACAACATAGTGAACCCCGATGTGGACAATGGATGGAGTTAATAGTACAGGTATGAGAATCTTTTTTCATGGGATGACAAATGTATGACACTAATACAAGGTGTTAATAATAGGGTGATACACTGGGAAAAAATACACCTATTAAAAACTATAGACTATAGTTAACAGCATTTTTTGTTTGTTTTTGTTTTTTGTTTTTTGAGGTACTAGGGCTCAGGGACTGAATCCAGGACCTTGTATGTGGGAAGGCAGCACTCAATCACTGAGCCATCAGGTTCCCTGAGTTGGTTTTATCATTTGTTGTGCATGTTTGCTTGCTTTTGTTTTTGGAGGCACCAGAACTGAACCAAGGACCTATGGTGGGCACTCAACTGCTTGAGCCACATCCACTCCTTACTGGTACTATTTTAATATTCTTTCATCAATTGCAACAAAGGTGCCACATTAACTCACAGCATCCACAATAGAGGGGAATACGGAAATGCTGTAGTTTATACATGATTTCTCAGTAAACCTACATCTTCTCTAATTCAAAAAATTAATTTAAAAAAATTTAAGTAAATCTTCTCAAGTCCTATAAATAAATATATATGTTAACATTAGCTTTAAATTAGGTAGTTAAACCTGCGTAAATTTACCATTTAATAATAGCCACTTCTTTATTTTGTCCTTACCTGAGCTGCTCAATTTTTTCTGGAGTAATAGGACCTTTCCCCAAAACTTGGTCTATCTCTTCATATAATTTTTTCTGAACTTCTTCAGAAGTTGTTAAAAACCAGATTGTCCAGGTACATACTAGGTGAAAAATTATATTGAAAGCAATTAAAATAGTGAAGTCAAGGTTTAGAGGCTTTCTTTTTTCCCCCATCTTTTGACAGACAGAAGATACATAAATGTTATTAAAAAAAATTCTTTATAGGATTTTTACTTCATTGAACAGAACATGAATGTTTACAGTGCACTGCCAAAAAGAAATATTGCAATCTGGAAGCATTCTTTCTTAAAACTGGCAAGTAACTGAAGCTAGTTAATGAAAGTAAAGTTCACACCTGGACAGTGCAATGTTGATAACTGTGATGGATTATCTGGTTCATTCAACCTTGTAAACTAAAAAATCTGATTTCTAGGTTCACTCAAGAGCTCTAATGAAATGATTCATACAAATCAAACGAGCAAGAGATTTACCTACAAATCAATATCCTAAATTTTACTTGTAATAGTAGATATGTAGGCTCATGAACTGAGACAGTGATTCTCAAAAATCACCTGGGCATATTTGGTTGATGCCCCAGCCCCACCTCAACAGATTCTGATTCATAGGTTTGGGCTGGAGTCCTGGAATCTGTACTTCAACAAACTCTACAATTATTTCGATGATCTCCAAAATTGAAAAATCACTTGCTTATGGTTTACTTTTGCATTAACTAGTTTATATTCACTGAGGAATTGGAAAGGTAGAAAAATCACATGATCATAAAACAAAGGAAATGAAGTAGTGATCTTTCCTTTAGGACTCCACTGGGATTATTTTTACTCGAAGAATTGAACCATCCACAGACACACTGTTTATTTCCCTAGACAATGTTTTAACAAATACTGTTTAGAGCTCTACCTTTTCTGTTAGGTACTTTTTTTTTTTTTTACTGTGCTTCTAAGTAATTTCTCCCTGTACTTACTAATTACCTAATTTCTGAACTAAGGGCTAATTTGAAATTTCTCATAGTTGTTTTTGTTTATAAACTGTTTGCCTTTACCCAATCAATACCTATGCCTGGAAAAGACATAATTCACTTTCTGCACTAAATATTATCAATAAAATCAATAGCTACCTTGTACTCAATTATATTGATAATTTACCCATACCAGCACTCACAAAAGTTATGTAAGTGACTGCCTATTCTTAACTTTTCCTATATATGTGTCTTTATTATGGCTTTTTAACAAACTATAGAATTTCTGTTTTACAAGTAACAAGAAAACTTGGGTACACAGTGTACAATATGTACCCGTAATAAATTTTACAATATACAGTAATATAAATATTGAAAGGTCTAGCACGAGGACTTGCACACAATAGGCATTCATAATCCAACTACATTATCACTTAAACCTAATATAATTGTATAGGCTCAATAACCTTAAATATTGTTTTTTTTGTACAACTATTTAAAAAGTATGTCTGAAGATAGCTCAAAATGTATTTTTAAATGATTCAAAGTTCTTTAAATATTATTATCATACTGAACCAGTTGGTTTCATGGAGGAAGGATACTTTGGAGGCATTAGTACTCTAAACTCCCATTTTATAAATGGAGAAACTGCAGAATTAAGAATCCTGCCCAAGGCTGGTAAGTGGCAGATTAGTTTCTTGACTATCTTGTCTCTCTAAAACTTCAGCAGTGCCTAAAAATACAACCAACCTACATACAAAGCAATAGCAATTTTGCTATTGCCCTGAAAATTCCCCCTAAAAATTGTAGATGTTTAAAATATTAACTAAACCTTGGAAATGGTCACTTTTCATGATATCCAGAGCACAACTAACAACTGATTCTGATTTTTTTGGTCTTTAACAAAGATATATATTTTAATGTAATGAATTTTAAAAACATGCTAAATTTTTTTTAAAAGTTAGTTTTTTTACTTCTGACACACACCTATTTAAATGCCATTTATTTATTTTTTTAATGATTTATTTATTTATTCCCCCCCCCCAGTTGTCTGTTCTCTGTGTCTATTGGCTGCGTGTTGTTCTTTGTCCACTTCTGTTGTCAGCGGCATGAGAATCTGTGTTTCTTCTTGTTGCATCACCTTGTTGTGTCAGCTCTCCGTGTGTGCGGGGCCATTCCTGGGCAGGCTGCACTTTCTTTCACGCTCGGCAGCTCTCCTTACGGGATGCACTCCTTGTGCGTGGGGCTCCCCTATGCGGGGGACACCCCAGTGTGGCATGGCACTCCTTGCGCGCATCAGCACTGCGCATGGGCCAGCTGCACACGGGTCAAGGAGGCCCAGGGTTTGAACCGCGGACCCCCCATGTGGTAGGCGGATGCCCTATCCATTGGGCCAAGTCCGCTGCCCTTAAATGCCATTTAATCAATAATATCTGGACATCTTCAGATATCAAAAATTTTACAGAGGAAAAACTATAGGTCGGTTACATTTGTACTCATTGTTTTTCAGAAAGTTTCCTTATACAGCAAACCTGAGAATGAAATCCTGCAGAAAAACCTAAATTTCCTGGATTTTCAACTGATGTTTTAAAACTTCCTTTAAGCACACTATATTTTTATGCCTTTATATACAAATTATTATATATACTGTATGAATAAATGATAGCCACTAAAATAAAACCAGGTGAGGAAACTTAGAAACATACCACACATTTTAGAAATGTTAATTAAAAAGATGTTTAATTCCATGAGAGGGGTTCTTTTAAATCATGATTTCTGTGGCCTATATCCTCTTTTGGTAGATCTTAAGAATAGCTGACTAGAATGGATTCAAAGTGAAAAGCAGCAGCTGCAGGAAATTGAAAAGCTCACTGCTCCTGGTGGAAAGGTGTCAACAGCAGTTTATTTTAAAGGCACTAACTAGAATTCACAATCCATAAAGCTGTGTCAAGAAATTTATGGCAATGCTCAGAGGTGGCACCCTGGGTTAAAAAAAAAAAAAAGGTGCTTGTGTGAATCAAGCCTTTAAAACAAAAGAGAAGGGAAATTATAAACAGATTGTACAGTCTTTCTTTCATTTCAGAATAGCTTTACCCTTGTACATTTTGTAATCCATCTAAAAAGGAAATCAAGTACTTACATTTTGCAGTTAGTATGCAACCAGCCAAAGAAAATATCATACTGTCTTCTAGGATCTAGGAAATGAAATTAAGTTTAGATAATGTGAAATATAAGATGGTGTATATTTAGATCCTACTAAAATCACCTAGGGTATAAAATTAGGATCATGGGAAGGAAAAAAAGTATATTATTTCATTATGATGCTTTCTCTAAATCAAAATCTGTATAATGTGAAAAAAAACCGTAAATATGGCATTGCCTTTTTGATGCAATAAAAATTTGTTGGTAATATTACTTGCTGATGATACACTTTGACAAACTCAGTTTTATCTTTTCTGCCTTGACTAGTATAGCAACAAAGTCTGAGGAACAGTGGAGAAGGGTCTGCCACTCTTCTGAGAGTCTAATTCAATTTCTGCGCATACACTTACTTAGCCGGAAAACTATCTATAAAAATCTATAATGAGCGGTTGTGGCAATGATGTCTCCATTTCCATGATTTGCACCACAAATGCAGTGGTGTGCTGGGGGCAACAGACATACACTATAAACAAGCCAAGCTATCTAATCTGCCACACAGGACTGGCTAAGAGTGGCTTAGGACTATAAAGGTTTATAAAAGTCTTTTCCTCTTACAGATCAGAGAACTTCATCTTCAGTATTTGCTTACCCAAATACTAAATAACATACAGTTTCATCAAAGAAATAAATAACACTAAGTACTTATACTACTTGTGATCTATATTAAAAGAGAATTCTAGGAAGACATCTGAATTAATGTGAATGAAAAGCACACCCTTACATAGGGGATTTTTTAAAATTTGATAAACAGTTAACAATCACATCACCTGATGGTCATTAAGGTTCCCGTGTATTAAGGAGTCAATGAAAACATGGTCTCTGAAGTTTCTTCCCTTTCGTTCTTTCATGATTTTCTTAAAAATAGATTCCAGTTGCATAAGGGCTTAGAGAAGAAAAACAGAAGACGTTAGAAAGTAAGTATTTCTGAAGACTGAACATTTCTTTTTACAATTCTGAACAATTTTACTATGTTGAGAATAAAATGTTCAAAAATAAAAGGGAGTAACTAACCATAGAGAGCTAATTTATATTTAAACTCGTCTACCTTCTTTTCTTCTTTTTGTTAAATTTAACATACATACAAAAAATTTGTAAATCATATATATGCAGTTTAAGGAATAATTATAAAGTAAACACCTATATCATCACCACCTAGGGCAAGAAGTGACAACGCCAGTGAGAAGCCTGCAAACACTAACACCTCTCCCCTGATGTTATCCACCTTTTTTGTAAATTCTGTCCTCCTAACTCCATTCTTCTCCCAGGTCATGTATCACCCATTTACAAACAGAAATAGATTTGAAATAACTCCCATTTCTACTTCCAGTCAGGACTTCTCTCCGCTAACTCCATATTCACATATCTAAAAAATAACTCAAACCTCCATTTGAATGCCTGAAGCATGTTAAACACAGAGTACAAAGAACTGAACGCCCTCCCTGCCCTCATCCCAAACTGGATCTTCCCAGAGTCTTACCCATCTTATTTCCCATAATCTCATTTTCTTTTTTTTAAAAAAAGATTTTATTTATTTCTCTCCCCTCCCCCACCAGTTGTCTGCTCTCTGTGTGTTCTTCTGTGACCACTTCTATCCTTATCAGCGACACTAGGAATCTGTGTTTCTTTTTGTTGTGTCATCTTGTTGTGTCAGCTCTCCGTGGGCACAGCGCCATTCCTGGGCAGGCTGCACTTTCTTTCGCACTGGGTGGCTCTCCTTACAGGTGCACTCCTTGCACGTGGAGCTCCCCTACGCAGGGGACACCCCTGCGTGGCAGGGCATTCCTTGCGCGCATCAGCACTGTGCATGGGCCAGCTCCACACGGGTCAAGGAGGCCCCGGGTTTGAACCACAGACCTCCCATGTGGTAGGCAGGCGCCCTATCCATTGGGCCAAGTCTGCTTCCCCATAATCTCATTTTCTAGTACTCAGGTCCCAAACCTTAACGTCTCCTATTCCCTTATACCCAGAATCTAATCTACCAACCAATGTTGGTGGTTCTATCATCAAAATAAACTAGATTTTGAGGGGGTCCCATTTAACTATTTTTTCTTTCACTGCTTTTGCGCTTCAAAGGTGTTTGTCAATAAAGTGAAAAGGCAGCCTACACAATAGCAGAAATTATTTGGTAATCATCTAGCCGATAGGGACCTAATATCTAGCATATATGAAGAAATCCTATATCTCAAAAAGAAAAAGAAAAATGGGCACATGATTTGAACAGACACTTCTCCAAAGAAAAAATACAAATGGCAAAAAAACACAGGAAAAGATGCTCAACATTACTACCTATTAGGGAAATGCAAGTCAAAACTGTAATAAGATATCATCTTTCACCCATTAGACTGGTAGATATTTTAGAAAACAGAGGACTGGGAATGGATGTGGATCAAGCAGTTGGGGGCCCGCCTCCCACATGGGAGGTCCCGGGTTGGGTTCCTGGTGCCTCCTAAAGAAAACAAAGCAGACACCACAACGAGCAGATGCCACAGCCATCTCAGGCCACTGGGCACCTGCCTCAGGTGGCTGGGCACTCACCTCCCGTGCAAGCTCCCGGGTATAGTTCCCGGTGCCTCCTATAGAAGACAAGCAGACACAGTGAGCAGACAAGGTGGGGGGTAGGGGGTAAATAAAATAAATAAATCTTAAAAAAAAAAAAAAAAAAAGTCCACAGAGGACTACAAGTGCTGGAGAGGATGTGGAGGGAAGGGAACCGTTACCCACTGCCGGAATGCAGAACGGTGTAGCCATTATGGAGCAGTTTGGCAGTTCCTCAAGAAACTAACTATAGAATTGCCACATGATCCACAATCCCACGGCTGGGTATATACCCAGAAAAATGGATAGGACACGAACGTATGTATGCACACCAATGTTCATAGCAGCATTATTCACTATTGCCAAAAGTAGGACACAACCCAAACATCCATCAACAGATGAATGGATAAGCAAACTGTGGTATATACATACACTGGAATATTACTCAGCTATAAGAAGGAATGCAGTATTAACACATGGGATAACATGGATGAATCTTGAAGACTTTATTTGAGAGAGGTAAGCCAGGCAGTAAAGGACAAATATTACATGAACTCACTGATACGAATTAAGCTACTTGAACAGACTCACAGAGCTAGAATCTGAAAGACAGGTTTACAAGAGACAGAAAACAAGTAGAGGGTAGCGAGATGATGCCCATATGGGCAAAATCTAGGATAAGGTGGAAGGGTGTAGTGTGCAGTGGATGGGCATGACAGTAATGCAGCAATGTGATTAGGTTCAGCAGTACTGGTCTATGAGGGGGAGATTGGGTTGGACTATCTGTGGAACTGGGGGAGAGGGTCAGGGGAAGGAGCACATGAACTCTGAGGATTTGCAGGTGTGTGGTTAATACTACAATTTTTGGAATGTTCTTTTGGCAAATATGACAAGGGAGGGTTACTGGTGTAGGATGTCAGATATGGGGGCAGGGTATACAGGACAGGGTGCACCTGGGGCAGGCTTCTATGGAATATGTAAGTTCTCATCTTGTCGTTGTGTGTTATATCAGAGGGTGGAGACCCACACAATAAACAAGAAAATATTAATCTCCAATTCTGGGGAGTTCCTGCTATGTTCTCAATTAGAGGGACAAGAATCCTTTGAGAACATAGACAGTGTCTAATAAAAGAAAACAGACCAATATGGCAAACCCTCAATATTACTGAAGTAAATATGAATCTTATTCTTCAAAACTTGACACTTAGTGGTTATCCATATGTTCGGAGGGGAGGAGGAGGAAAGAATAGACTAGATGGAACATAAGACATTTTTAAGACATTAGAATTGTTCTATATGATCTTTTAATAATGGACACAGGTCATTTTAAATTTTGTTGAAACCTATAAAAATGTATGGCTGAAAATGGATATCATAACATAAACCATTGACCATGTTTAGCACAGTTTGTAGCAATGCTTCAATATTTCGACCTCAATTGTAACAAATGTACCATACACATATAAAATGTTATTAATAGGGGAGAGGGGAAAAGTCAGAGGGTGTTGGGTATTTTGGAATCCCCTATAGTCTTTTTATTTTATTTTATTTTTTTGTCTTTCTTTTTTTAATGTTACATTCAAAAAATATGAGGTCCCCATACAACCCCTACCCCCCTCACGCCCCTCCTCCCATAACAACAACCTCTTCCATCATCATGGGATATTCATTGCACTTGGTGAATACATCTCTGAGCACTGCTGCACCACATGGACAATAGTCCACATTATAGTTTACACTCTCCCCCAGTCCACCCAGTGGGCCATGGGAGGACATACAATGTCCAGTAACTGTCCTTGTAGTACCACCCAAGACAACTCCAAGTCCTGAAAATGCCCCCACATCATATCTCTTCTTCACACTCCCTAACCTCAGCAGCTACCGTGACCACTTTCTCCACATCAATGCAACATTTACTTTCATTACTAATCACAAGAGTTCCAGAATAGAGTATCAGTAAGTCCACTCTAATCTATACTCTATTCCTCCATTCTGTGGACCCTGGGATGGTTATGTCCACTCCACCTCTATATCGAGAGGGTGCTTAGATTCCACTTGGATGATGGATGCAATTCTCCTGCTTGCAGTTGTAGACACTCTTGGCTCCCTGGTGTGGTGGCTGACCTTCTTCACCTCCCTGTTGGCTGGCTGGGGTAAGTCCAATAAAACAGAGGATAGGAGTTGCAAGTCTGTTGAGGCTCAGAGCCTGGCTATCACATGGACAGTCCAAAGATTCAGGCCCCCTGAGTATACCCTAAACCCCAGTGCCAACCACAGGTCCGGTGAAAGTAACAGGAGAGGCTTGTGAACAAAGATCAAAGCTGAGTCCAATGCCATCACACTCAGGAACACAAACTCCAAAGTAGGGCCAACTGACATGGCACTGAATTCCATCTGCCATGATCATAGAACCTGTGGGTCTCTGTAGCCCTCAGAAGAATCAATATCTGGGGTTTTATCTACTTTAGCTGTCTCTAGGACTCTGCTGAGGTGTGCATAAGGGCGACCTATAGTCTTTGTGACTTTTCTGTAACCTAAAACTTCTTTGAAGAAATGAAAAAAATAAGACACTGGGGAAATATAGGGAAGAAAATGTCACTGTACATATAAGATAACAGTTCGAACAGTGATGAAAAGCGATGTCTAAAAAATTTTTATTTCAAGTTTTAAAAAAGTTTTTTGTCTTTGTTATTTTAAAAACTTAATGTTATTATTATTTCATTTTCTTATTAATTTTATTTGGTTATTTTGTTGGTTTCATTTTGGGAGATGTTTTGGATCACAGAAGGGTCACAGTGGTGGTGGGGAAGGATCAGTGGTGTGGGGTGTGGATGATGGGGGGATGCCTGGGGAGGAGTTCACCTGGGACATGCTTCTAAGGCATATGAATATGTCCAAGTGGTCATGGGGCACTGTCTTGGTAGGTGAAGAATCACATAATAACTGAAAGAATACTGAATTCCCACCCTGGGGAGTTCTGCTACATTCTCTATTAGGATGGTAAGACCTCCCCAAGTACAAGAGCAGTGCCTAGTGAAGGAAGACAGACCATCAAGCCAGGCCCTTGACAGTGATGACTACTTAGGAACCCTTTCTTGTCAAATTGAAACTTAACCTAGTATTATATATTGCCTAAAAGTTACCTCCTGAAAGCCTCTTTGTTACTCTAAACCAAACTCAGAATATAAATGCACTACCTTCCCCCCTGGTAAGGGACAGGACTCTGTGCGGATATGCCTCCCTGGCACCTAGGGATTATTACCAAGCACCAACCAGCAGTGCATCTGGAAAAAGACCTTGACCAAAAGGGGAAAATGGTAAATACAAATGAGTTTTTATGGCTGAGAGAGTTCAAAGTGAGTTGGGAGGGTAATCCAGAGGTTACGCTTATACACATCTCAGCAGGAACTCACTGACTGCCACTGACTGCCTTAAATAATGGGGCTCCTGAGGGTTCTAGAGATATCCATACACTATAAGCAGGGCAGAGAGCTCAGGAATTCAGCACCCTGTCAGTGGGCCTGACTTTGGAATGTATATTCCCCAATGTAATAGAGTTAGACTCATTTATAGTTTCCCTACATACATCTCTTTGGCCCCTTTTATCTGAACATGTAATTAGCATTATACCTGACAAATATATGTCCCAGAGACTTAAATCGTTGGTCTGTGCATGTGCCTGTTGAGCCCAGAACCTCAGCAGAGTTGCAACACCTACTCACCAGTTCACTGGACTTACCCAGGACAACAAATAAGGAGATGATGAAGAACAATATCCATCACAAGGAACAGGGAGTAACTGCAACTGCAGGCAAGATAGTTCTACTGCTCTGCCCCATGGGATCTAAGGCCCCTCTCAATTAGAAACAGAGCGGGACAGAGGTGTTTCAAGTGATTGGGCACCTCCCCCCTACAAGGGAGGTCCTGGGTTTGGTTTCTAGTGCCTCCTAAAAAGAAGACAAGCACAAGCACACAACAAACAGACAGTGAGTATAAACAATGGAGGCTGGGGGGGGGAGGTAAATAAATAAAAATAAATCTTAAAAAAAAAGAAACAGAGGGCATTACCATTCCAAAATTATTAAGATAGGGGAATGAACAATGGACTATTATTAGTCAACGATAGACTTATTATTATTCTAGCAACTGAAACACTTATCACTGATATATAGGCAGCAGCCACCAGAGGTTCTCATGGGAGGGAGAGAGAAGAATAGGTGTAATATGGAGATATTTTTGGGACAATGCAATGTCCTGCATTACTTGGCAATGATGGATACAGGCCATTGTATATATTGTCATAACCTATACAGTGTGTAAGCTATGTAAATTATAGTCCATGGTTAGTAGCAGTGCTTCAATATGTATTCATCAATTGTAACAAATGTACCACACTAATGAAGGATGTTGTCAATGTGGGAAAGTGTGGGAGGGGGAGGGACTGGGACATAGGGGAAGCGCCTATATTTTTTATGTAACTTTTATGTAATCTAAAGCATCTTTAAAAAACAATTAAGATGTATAATAAAATAAGCTTTAAAAGCATATATGGGGAAGCGGACTTGGCACAGTGGTTAGGGCGTCCATCTACCACATGGGAGGTCCACGGTTCAAACCTCGGGCCTCCTTGACCCGTGTGGAGCTGGCCCACACACAGTGCTGATGTGCGCAAGGAGTGCCCTGCCACGCAGGGATGTCCCCCGTGTAAGGGAGCCCCACGCGCAAGGCGTGTGTCCCGTAAGGAGAGCTGCCCAGCGTGAAAGAAAGTGCAGCCTGCCCAGGAATGGCGCCGCCCACACTTCCTGTGCTGCTGACAACAGAAGCGGAAAAAGAAACAAGACGCAGCAAATAGACACAGAGAACAGACAACTGGGGAGGGGGGACGGATTAAATAAATAAATAAATAAATCTTTACAAATAAATAAATAAATAAAAGCATATATGAAATGTATAAATCTAAGATGTATAATAAAAAACTATTAAGAAATATACAGAGATCTCTTTATCACCTTCACTGCCACTTGATCACCTGATCATTCCACATTACCTCTTTTGCCTGATTCAATATAAGAGTCCCATAATTAGTCACCCTGTGTGGCAGTTTGAAATTATGAATTCCGAAAAGAGAGACTATGTTTGTAAACTGGTCTGGTCCTCTGGGTATGATACCTTTTGACTGTATTGGTTTCAGCCTTTGATTAAATTATGTTAAGGTTCGGGCTTTGATTCAACCACATCATTAGGGTGTGCAGGGTTGAGTACCCATTCCCTTGGTGGGCTATATAGGCTGATACTCAATCAAAAAGGCAGAAGGAGAAATACACAGCAGTAGATACACAGAGGATCCCACAGCCCCCAGAAGAGAGATGAGCCTGATAGTTTACAGCTGACCTTGTGAAGAGACCAGAGCAGCTGAGCCCAGAAAGAAATGAGCCCTGGGGAAAGTGATACACTTTATGCCAGCCTACAGCTGAGATGGGAAGAAGCTGGGCCATCAGAGCCTTAAGAGAAAAAAGGAAGGCTGAACCCTCCCAGACATCGCCTGCCATCTTGCTTCAACACGTGGCAAATGACTTTGGGTGAGGAAGTACCTCTTATGGTACCCTGAGTTAGACTCTTTAGGGCCTTGTGACTGTAAGCTTCTACGCCAAATAAATACCCCTCATAAATGCCAACAGATTTCTGGTACTTTGCATCAGCACCCCTTTTGGCTGATTAATACACCCTGCTTCTCCCCTTGGCTCCTAATTCTATCATGGCAGCCACAGAAACCCTTTTAAAATTTAACTCAGATCATATCATTCCTTTGCTCAAAATCTTTCAGTGTCTTCTTATCACATAACAGTTTAGTCATACCACTCCTTATAAAACATACAAAATCTGCCCCTCCGCCCAATCTTTCTGACCTCATCTCCTATTGCTCTTCTGATTCACTTCATTGTACCTTAAATAGATCAAGAAGAGTCCCATTTCTCAAGGACTTTGCAATTACTATTCCTCTACCTCGATTATTCTTCCATTTGACATATTCACATGATCTACGTGACTGGTTTCCTCATCTCTTATAAGCATTTGCTCAAAAGTCACATTGTCAGGGAAGCAGATTTGGCTCAACTGACAGAACATCTGCCTACCACATGGGAGGCCCAGGGTTCAAACCCAGGACATACCGACCTGTGTGGTGAGCTGGCCCATGCACAGTACTGATGCACGCAAGGAGTACCGTGCCACACAGGGGTGTCCCCCACATAAGGGAGCCCCATGTGCAAGGAGTGCACCCCATAAGGAGAGAAGCCGCATGTGAAAAAGTGCAACCCGCCCAGGAGTGGCACCACACACACTGAAAACTGACGCAGAAAGATGTATAACAAAAAGAAACACAGTTTCCCGGTGCCAATGACAAGAATCCAAGCGGACACAGAAGAATACAAACAGCGAATGGACAGAGAGAGCAGATGGGGGGGGGGGAAGGGGGGAGAAATAAATAAAAAATAAACCTTAAAACAAAAAAGTCACACTGTCAATGTGGCCTTTCCTAATAAACTCACTGAAAATGGCAACCTCCCCACCCCCTGGCATTTCCTTTGCCCCTCCCCAGTTTTATTTTTCCCCATAGTACTTTTCACCTTTTAACATACTAATAAATTTAGCTTATTATCTGCTTTTCTCCACTAGAATGTGTTGCCACAAAGCAGGAATTTTTATTTTATTCACTGATGTCTTCCCAACACCTAGAATGTGTCAGGAATATTGTAATGCTCTCTTAATATATAGACAATGAAAAGAATATAATACGTATTAGTGGGAGGCGGATGTGGCTCAACTGATAGAGCATCCGCCTACCATATAGGAGGTCCAGGGTTCAAACCCATGTCCTCCTGGCCCATGTGGTGAGCTGGCCCACGCACAGTGCTGCCGTGGGCAAGGAGTGCCATGCCACGCAGGGGGTGTCCCCCATATAGGGGAGTCCCACACACAAGGAGTGTGCCCTGCAAAGAGAGCCACCCTGCATGACAAAAGTGCAGCCTGCTCAGGAGGTGGCATTGCACACACAGAAAGCTGACACAGCAAAATGACGCAACAAAAAGAGACATAGATTCCTGGTGCCGCCGAGAATGCAAGCAGACACAGAAGAACACACAGAAAACGGACACAAGAAAGCAGGCAATGGGGTGGGGAGGGAGGGGAAGAGAAATAAATAAAATAAATCTTAAAAAAAAAGTATTAGTGATGAAAATGACAAACTATTAACACTGCAATGGTTAACAAACTCTGCTACAAATTAAAATCACCTGGGAATCTTTTTTAAAAAAATGAAGTTCATGTACATGACTGTTTTCTAAGTTCACAAACTCTGTAATAAAAATATATTTAAAAAAATAATAGGTTGGGTTGGGGGAAAAATAGATCAAATGTAAGCTATGGACTATAGTTAATAGCGATATTTTGAAAACGTTCTTGCATAGTTTATAACATGTTTAACAATGATGCAAGGTGTTTGTAGAGGGATGAGGTATGGCACCCCTCTATGATGTTATGCATGTTTATTCTGTAGGTTCACAATTTTTATTACACAATTATTGTTTATATATGTTCATGTTTGAATTATATACTTCAATTAAAATATATATATATATATATATAAAATAATGAAGTTCAAGTCACATCTCATACCAATTAAATCAGAATGTCTAAGGGTAGAAACCAGGTTACAATTTTTAAAAAATTCAATGTGTAGCAACATTTGGGAAGTACTGCTATTTATTCTCAACCCTACCAGTATACATCAGAATAATCTGGAAAGCTTTTATAAAAATATCTGATGCCTAGAGCATCACTATTCCAGATTATGATTAACTTGGTCTAGGATAGAACTGATCTTCAAGTTTATTATTTTTAAGTTTCCCAGGTAATTCCACAGTTCAGCCCAGGTTAGAATTCCTCAAAAAAAGCTGTGATCCAACTTAAAGTTTAAGAACCCCTGATGTAATTTGAGCTTTCATTGGAAATGATTATGATTTGGGATTATACTCACATAACTCCCAAATCATAATCATTTCCAATGAAAGCTCAAATTACATCAGGGGTTCTTAAACTTTTTGTTCCATGGTCCCTTTTCCAGTCAGGTGAAAACGACAGACCCCTTACTAAGTCCACACTACACTGTGTATTATGTAATAAATATATCACACCTGCACCAAACATGTCCCCCCAAGAAAAATGTTTTTTGAATTTCAATTCAAGCTCACAGACCCCTTGTTAAGAACCCCTTAATTAGATTCTATGCTCATGTTACATTCCAAAATTACTTCATACTAGAGAATCTACTTTTATTTAGAACTGTTGGGAAATGAACCATGTCCCCATGAAAGTCAGGTTTAGGTACTGTAAATAGGATCTTTATAGACATTAATAGTTAAGATGGGCCCCAAATAAGGAAGAGTGGGCCTTAATTCAATTTGGCCAAAGTCATTTTAAGCAAAGGAAATTGTACATGGAAGGAGAAGTCATGGGAAGCAGACAGAAGGTAGAAGTCAAAGAAACCCAGAAGAGAAAGGAGAAGACGCCACCACTAAGTGCATTGCCATGTGATAAAAAGCCAAGGAACTCCAAAGATGTCTGGTCAGCCAGAAGACTCCTGGAAGAAGCCAGCCTTTTTAAACTCTGAAACCATGAGCCAATAAATTCCTATTGTTAAGATAATCCATTAAATAGTACAAGACAAAAAAAATATGTAATTGTCTTTTGCCATTAACATAACAAATACTTGAGAAATGCATTTTATATCAAGGGGCATCAATCCAAATGCATCCATCGAAATAATCAGAATGGTTCTGAAAACCAGATAGCAGGAAATATGTCATATAAATGGACTTTTAAAAATGCCTTTTAGAAGTAAGGGGAATCATTAGAGGAGCACAGGAATTTTCATCATCTATACATAGAGCAATGTCTAGAACAGAGTAGGCCTCAATAAATATTTGTTGAAAGAATGAATGAATAGAATCCTGTGAAGCAACACTCTAAAATATGGAAAATAACCCATTATATAAATATAGTCAGTGTATTTATAATTTCTCTTCTCTCCAAAAAAGGAATTGAAGAAGTTTAGAATAAAAGCTTTAAAGCCTTACAACCATTAAATCACTGAAAAAAAAAAAAAGAGAAAAATAAAGAGTGAGGTGAATATTTGGAGGCTATCAAACTAAAATAGAATTTTTCTGTGTAAATTTCAGAGAGTTGTTATCAATGCTAAACAATTTTGAAACATTTTTACTCAATGTTACAATTGAACCCAAAACCTTATATGTGAGAAGCTGGCACTCAACCACTGAGCTTATCGGCTCCCCAAGAAATTAAGTTGCTATATTTAAATACATATCTGTATCATATTTAATCATGTTGACATTATATTTCTTTAGCAATTTCTATATTGATGGGAGTTTTGGTTGTTTCTGCTTTTCCACTTGCAGAAATAGTATCTTCAGAATATTTTCTGATTCTAGATCATTTCATTCATTATCTATGGCTCTTAACATATAGTGTCAAATTCCTTTTGTAGGATTGTACCTTTATATTTTCCTAAGCCCTACAGAATGTACCAGCTCTACACAACACTCATTCTGCAGTGAATATTGGAATTTCTTTTACTAACTTATTACTTTTTCACCTATTTAAAGAAACATTTTCATTATAGAAAATGTAGAGGAAAAACCTTAAGAGAAAAAATATAAATGACTTTTCATCTCACCATTCAAAGATTACTCTATTAAAATCAGGCATATATACTCTGATTTTTAGTGAAAATTAAGAGTGGCCAAACTTACCATCTTCATACTGTTTTTTCCGAGTTGTACTTTTATCAAGTGACCCATCTAAAAAGCCTTTTCCAATCTCAGACCAAACCTGAAAATAGGAAAACATATTTCTATTATCTAATAGATAGATGTTCTAAGTAACAGAGGGTGAGTCAAGCTAAAAACAGAATTTTTCTCATCAACAAATTTAATACTTAATTTCTCACTTTCAAGGAAACTGCACAATCCACAATCATTTTACTTCAAAGAATAGGCTCTAAGTATATTTTAACGATTTCAATCATTATCTTCAAATTAATTTAACTTGGAATTTGAAGTGATGCTTTTATTTAAAGGATATAGGAATGGGGCAGAGGGCAGAGCAGTAGAATCAATTCTCAATTTTTATTTTTTTATTATAACAGCATCAGTAGACAGATAAAACTCACAGGTAATTCTAAATTTTTATTTCACCTGAACTGCTAATATTAGAAGGCAGAAAGAGGTTAAAAATTAATCTATGGTCTGGAGACGATAAACAGCAGATGAGGCTTCCAATATTTCAAAATAGGATAATTAGCTGTTGAAAAGATTTTATATTGATTATAATACAAAAATTCTGAAACAAAACCATACCATGGGGAAAGAAAACAATACTTTTTAATCAATGGGTAACTGTTTGAAAAATACTATCTAAAAATCCTCAGCTCTTACTTTTTAATGATATACCATTCACAGTATTAAAATGTAATAAAAAATTATGCTATTAAAACACAGTAGGGAGAACAGAGGTGGCTCAAGCCACTGGGCACTTCCCTCCCACATGGGAGGTCCTGAGTTTGGTTCCCAGTACCTAAAAAAGAAGATAAGCATACAATGAACAGACACATAGCAGACAGCAAGCACAACGGGTGTGTGTGTGTGTGT
Organism: Dasypus novemcinctus; assembly: GCF_030445035.2. NCBI lineage: Eukaryota > Metazoa > Chordata > Mammalia > Cingulata > Dasypodidae > Dasypus > Dasypus novemcinctus. Next base: position 41,695,845 of record NC_080679.1, read on the forward strand.
GTGTGTGTAAATAAATCTTTAAAAAATTAAATAATTTAAAAGCACAGTAGGAATTTACAGTAAATGTTTATATTAGGTGTATGTATTAGGAATCCCTTAAAGTGAAAAAGGAATTTCTCCAAAAGGATATAGATCAAAGGACAAAAAATCATAAGGAAAATTAATTTTAAAATAATGAAATCATACAGTGTATATTCTCTGACAAAAACAGAATGAATCTAGAAATCAATATCAGAAGGAGAAATGGAAAATTCAAAAATATGTGCTAATTAAACAACAAACTGTTAAACAACCAATGAGTTAAAGAGAAAATCAGAAGCGAAATTAGGAAATATGAGGCAAATGAAAATGAAATCACAATATGACAAAACATATGGGATGCAGGGAAGGCAGTACTGAAAGGGAAATTTATTTATAGCTCTAAATGCATACGTTAAAAAAGAAATAAAACTTCAAATCAGAGACCTGACCTCAAAAGTGAAAGAAAAAAGAAGAGCAAACTAAACCCAAAACAAGCAGAATGAAGGAAACATCAAAGATTAGAACAGTGATAAATGAAACAGAAAACCAAAAAAAAAGAATCAACAAAATCAAGAGTTGGTTTTTGAAAAGATCACCAAAATTGACAAACAGCTAGACTGACAAAGAAAAAAAGAGGAGATATAGATCATCAAAATTAGATATGAAAAGGGAGACATTATTGCTGACCTCACTGAAATAAAAAGGACTATATGAGAACATACTCAACAACTGTAAACCAATAAATCAGATGACCTAGGTGGAACGAACAAATTCTTAGAAACATATAAACTACCTATTGACTCAAGAAGAAACTATTGATGGAAACAAACAATTTTACTAGCAAAAAGATTGAATTAGTAATGGAAAATCTCCCAACAAAGTAAAACCCAAGACCAGACAGATCCACATGTGAATTCTACCAAAAATTCCAAGAAGACTTAACATCAGCTCTGCTCAAACTCTTCAAAAAAGCCAACGAGGAGGAAACACTCCATAATTCATTCTAAGAGGCCAGCATCACCCTCATACCAAAGTCAGAGATACCAAAATAAAAAAAACTACAGACCCATATCTCTAATGAATATAGGTTCAAGAATCCTTAACAGCGTACTAGCAAACTGAATCCAAAAGCATATTAAATGAATTATACAATATGATTACGTGGGATTTATCCCTGGTATGGAAGGCTGATTCAATATAAAAATATCAATTAATATAATAGGGAAGTGGATGTGTCTCAGGTGACTGGGCTCCCGCCTACCACATGTGAGGTCACTGATTGGGATCCCAGTGCCTCCTAAAGAAGACAGGGAGCTGGCATGATGGGCAGGCACGGCAAGCTGACACAAGAGATCCAAGAAGAAAAAACATAATGAGAGATGCAACAAAGAAGGAAGTAGAGGCTCCCAGTGCCTCCTAAAGAAGACAGAAAGCTGATGCGATGGGCAGACATAGCAAGCTGATGCCACATGATGATGCAACAAGAGACACAGGGGGGAAAAACATGTGAGACACAACAAAGTAGGAAGCGGAAGAGGCTCAAGCAATTAGGCACCTCCCTCCCACATCAGAGATCCCAAGTTCGGCTCCCAGTGCCTCTGAAGAAACAAGGAAGACTAACAGATGCATCAAGTGTAAACAACAAGAGAGCGAGGAGAAATAAGTACATTAATCTTTTTTAAAAATTAAAAATAAATACTTTTTAAAAAAAATTAATACCCCACATTGTTAATAGAATGAAGGAACAAAACCATATGATCATCTCAATTAATACAGAAAAGACATTTGACGAAATACAGCACTCCTTCTTGATAAAAACACTTTAACAATAGGAAGAGAAGGAAACTTCCTCAACATGATAAAGAGCATATATGAAAAGCCCACAGCTAACATCCTTCTTAATGGTGAAAGACTGAGAGCTTCCCCTCTAAGATCGGGAACAAGATAAGGATGCCCACTGTTACTACTATTATCTGACAGAGCAATTAAGCAAGAAAAAGAAATAAAAGTCATCCAAGTTGGAAAGGAAGAAGTAGAGATTTCCCTGTTTGCTGATGATCTGATTCTACACACAGAAAATCCTGAAAAATCCAAAACAAATCTCCTAGAGCTAATAAATTAATTCAGCAAAGTGGTGGGGTACAAAATCAACACCCAAAAAACAGCAGTGTTTCTATACATAAGCAATGAACAATCAGAAAAATAAATCAGGAAAAAAATACCAATTCACGATAGCAACTAAAAGAATCAAATATCTAGGTATAAAGGTAACCAAGGATGTAAAGGACTTGTACACAAGAAGACCTAAATAAATGGAAAGACATTCCATGCTCTTGGATTGGGAAACTAAATATCATTAATACATTTGAGTTAATTTTGTATAGAGTGAGATAGGGTTTCTTTTTCATTCTTTTGGATACGGCTATCTAGTTCTCCTAGGACTATCTGGGAGATTGTTAATGTCCCAGTTGGGTGGACTTGGCAGCTTTAGTCAAAATCAATCGACCAGAGATGTTACGGTCTATTTCTGAACTTTCATTTACATTCCATTGATCAAAACATCTATCTTTACAGCAGTGTCATGCTGTTTTGATCACTGTACCTTAGTAATATCCTTGAAAGTCAGCAAGTGTGAGTCCTCCAACTTCATTCTTCTTTTTCAGGGTGTTTTTGGCTATTCAGAGCCCCTAACCCTTCCAAATAAATTTGATAAACTAGATTTTTCATTTCTGCATCTCTTTAGTGAGATTCTCATATTGTTAATTGTTTTTGTGATATCCTTTAGTTCTTTATGTTTCCCTTTATATCCTTTAGCACAGTGAGAATGCTTTTTTAAGTCTTTTCCCAGCATGTCCAAAAACTGGTTTTCTTCACTGATGGTTTCTTGATTATTGTCCCGTTCCTTTGGATGGGCCAACATTTCCTGTTGTTTTGTTTTTGACTTGTATTCTTTTGTTGTACACCGTACATTTCAATATTTTTAAGTGTTAATTCTGGGATTTAGTCCCTGAGCTGTCTGTTCCTTAAGTTTGTATACATATAGTGATTTTGAAAAATGTCATTCAGTGCCAGGAGTCAAAAAATAAGTTAAAAAATAAAATAAACAAAATAAACTAATGCAAAAAGCATCATTCACAGTCTTTGCAAGATGTCTCTACATTGGCTGGTGCTCTCCTTCAGAGTTTAGCCCTCCTGTCAAGATCATCTTGAGGCAAATGAAAAGTGCACAGTCCTCTCTGTCTTTCCTGAGCCTGTGTCATGTATTCGTATTGTTTGTTCATGGCCTTAGGAATTCTCCCATTTATAGGAATTTGAATGCCCCTCTCTACTCCCTATGAAACAGACCTTCTCCCCATCCTGGGTACTCTATTGCATGACTTAAAGGAGGTAATCCATTTTCCCAGGGCTCTCTGGCCTAATTATTTCTTACCCTGCTTTAGTTGTCTACAAACTGCTTTTGCCTGCAGGGCAAATTCTGGGATGGCAAGCCTGAGACAAAGTTTCTTAGTTCAGTCTTTCAGGCTGCCATCCAATTGACTGACACCAACATACAGGCACTCCAGTATGCATATAGGAGGTACTCTACTCCCACTAGAACAGAGCCAGGATTCATAGGCTGGCTCCACACTGCATTTGTGCAGGGGCTAGGGAAAAGGCAAGCAATGGCACCATAAGCTTCTCCTGCTCTTTTAATTAATTAATTAATTTTTAAAGATTTTATTTCTCTCCCCTTCCCCCGTTGTCTGCTCTCTGGGTCCATTTGCTGTGTTTTCTTCTGTGTCCGCTTGCATTCTTGTCATGTGGCACCGGGAAACTGTCACTTTTTTGCTGTTGTTATGTCATCTTGCTGTGTCAGCCCTCCATGTGTGTGGTGCCACTCCTGGGTGGGCTGTGCTTTTATAGTGTGGGGTAGCTCCCCTTGCAGGGCACACTCCTTGCACATGGGACACCTCTATGCGGGGGACACCCCTTCATGGCACGGCATTCCTTGCATGCGACAGCACTGTGCGTGGGCCAGCTCAACAAACAGGTCAGGAGGCCCTGGGTATCAAACCTTGCACCCTCCGTATGGTAGGCGGATGCTCTATCAGTTGAGCCACAACAACTTCATTCCCTGTTTTTTTTTAAATTCCCCTCTCCCCCCTTGGGCTTGCTTGCTGTCTGCTCTCTGTGTCCATTCGCTGTGCGTTTCTTCTGTGTCTGTATTTATTATTTTCATTTATTCTCCCCCTTGCAGCTTGCTTGTTATCTGCTCTCTTTGTTCATTTGCTGTGTGCTCCTCTGTGCTTTTTACTTGTCTCCCTTTTTGTTGCGTCACCTTGCTGAGTCAGCACTCCACAGTGTGGGCTAGGCGGCACTCCGTGGCGCTTGTGGGCTGGCAGCTCTCCACGGTGTGCAGGCGAGCCTGATCTCACATGGAGGCCCCAGGATGCAAACCCAGGGCTTCCCATATGGTAGACAGGAGCCCAACTGATTGAGCCACAGCAGTTTCCCCTTCCCTACTGTTTTTAAAGCTGCATTATCTTGATTCAGCACTTGCCCAGTTACTGCACCCTTTAACTATTATCCAAAGTTTTAAAAAATATGGTTCTGCTAGTTTTTGCTAGTTGTTCAAAGATTTTATGGGGCATCCTGAAGTTCTTACACTACAATCTTTGTTGGCCAGTTCTTGCACTCCCTATTTCCTTTAACCCCCTTTACTTTTATTTATTGTTGGCAATCAATGAACGCTCTACCATAATATTAGCTTGATAGATGCTTAAGGAACAGGTGCCTCAGAATATAAATTCCAGGTAATACATTAAAGTATCAAAATGTCCAGATTTTACAAAAGGTCACAAAACAAATAAAGAAACAAGAAGTGATGGACCAGGCAAAGTACAAGATTAAAGGATTAGGAAATCATCACTAGAGAGGACCATACCTATGACATAATAGACAAAGACATTTATTTATTTTTAAAAGAACTTTATTTCAAATTCACAAAAATGAAAGAAAGGAAAAAGGCAGTTCAACAAGTTATGGAAACATTACTCTTAAAAAGTTCTTTTTCAGGCAATTTTATCTCACCTAATTACAACTGCTAACTCAGTTGTTCCTCTGGTGTTCAGGAAATAGAAAAATGATCATAGGTTAAATGACATAGTCAAGGTCTCCTTATAAATGAAAAAAAAAAATGAAGAGGAAAAATGCTTACTTGTATTCTTACCTCACAAAACCAAACCCCATATTCTTTTTTGATCTTTAGAATTAATATATTATGAACTTTGCTTCTACTACAAAAACTTTACAATGTACTAAACTATACATAAATTACATTAGTTATATTTTCCCCATGTATTACATTAACACCGTGTAGCAGAACATTCCTGTATTTATATTATTAAACAATCCTCATTTATTTCCAACATCATTTCTATATGTTCCCAACATTATACTCCAGCTGTCCTCCAACATTAATCTTCCTAGATACTCATTTCACAATTACATCTATAAATCAACAGTTTGTTACATTCATTAAAATATGCTACCATCAAGTCTAACCATTACCAAATATTAAATTTGATCTTATTAAAATTTCTACATACATCCAGCATCATTCTCTACCTTTTCATCCCATATTCCATCTCCCACCAGCCTACATTTCATAGTCCAACTCCATAAGTCTATGCACTGTATTTAGTTCCTATCAGTAACACCATACAATACTGAACCTTTTTTGTCTGGCTTATTTCACAATATAATATCCTCAAGAGTCTTCCATGTTGGCATGTGCTTCCCCAATTGATTTCTTCTTACAGCTGCATAATATTCCATCATATGAATACACCACATCTTATGTATCCACTCACTGGATGATGGACACTTAGGTTGTTTCTATCTTTTAGAACTGTGAATAATGCCACTATGAACATCAGTGTGCAAATTATCTGTTCATGTCCTTGCTTTCTTTTTTTTTTTTTAATTGCCTTTGTAATAATATTACATTAAAAATATATATATATGAGGTCCCATTCAACCCCACCACCCCCACCCCATGTCCTTGTTTTTAGTTCTTTTGAGTATAATCCTAGTAGCAGGACTGCTGGATCATATGGCAGTTCTATATTAGTTTCCTGAGGAATCACCAGATTGTCTTCCACAGGGGTTGTACCGTTTTACAATCCCACCAACAGTGAAGGATTGTTCCTATTTTTCCACATTCTCTCCAGCACCTGAAGTTTTCTGTTCCTTTAATGATGGCCATTCTGTATGATGTGAGAGGATATCTTGTAGTTTTGATCTGCATTTCCCTAATGCTAGTGATGTTGATTAGTAACAGGCAAAAATATATCTGAGATTAAACAATACACTCTTAAATAACCAGTGGGTTAAAGAAGACATTATAAGACATCAATAAATACATCAAGGCAAATGAAAATGAAAATACAACATACCAAAACTTATGGGATACAGCAACAGCAGTGCTGAAAAGGAAAGTTATAATCCTCAAGGCTTATATTAAAAAAGAAGAAAGAGCTAAAATCAAAGACCTAACTGCACACCTGGAAGAACTGGAAAAAGAACAGCAAACGAATCTCGGAGAAAGCAGAAATAATAAAGATCAATGAGAAACAAATGAAATGGAAAAAAAAAAGAGCAAATCAACAGAACTAAAAGTTGTTTTTTTAAGAAGATCAAGAAAATTGATAAATATCCTTACCTAGACTGACAAAGAGAGAAGATGCAAATAAATAAAATCAGAAATGAGAAGGGGACATTACCACTGACCCAGCAGAAATAAAAGAGATCATAGGAGGATACTATGAACAACTGTATGCTAAATCACTGGACAATATTAATGAAATGGACAAATTTTTGGAAACACATGAATAAACCACACTGATCCTAGAAGAAACAGATGTCAACAAACAAACAACTAATAAAGAAACTGAATCATCAAAAACTTCTAAAAAATGAAAAGTACAGGACCAAATGGCTTCAGAGGTATAAATCCTACCAATCATTTAAAGAAGATCTAATACCAATCTTTCACAAATTCTTCCAAAAATTGAACAGGAAGGAATGCTACCAAACTCATTCTATGAAGCTAACACTATCAAAATAACCAGGCCAAATAAAGATATTATGAAAAAAGAAAATTACAGACCAATTCCTTTAATGAATATGGGTCAAAAATCCTCAACAAAATATTTGCTAACCAAATCCAAAAATATATTTTAAAAATTATATATATCATAATCAAGAGGGTTTTATACCAGGTATGCAAGGGTGGTTCAACATTAAGAAAATCAATTAGCGTAATATACAACATTAATAAACTGAAGAAAAATTTCAATCATTTCAACTGATGCAGAAAAGGCATGTGACAAATTACAACATCCTTTCTTGATAAAAACACTCCAAAAAATGGGAATTGAAGGAAACGTTCACAAAAAGTACATATATAAAAAGTCCACAGCTAACATTATACTTAATAATGAAAGACCGAAAGCTTTTCCAGTGAGATGGGAACAAGACAAGGATGCCCACTGTTATACAATATTGTGTTAGAAGCTCTAGCTAGAGCAATTAGGCAAGACAAAGAAATAAAAGGCATCCAAATATGAAAGGAAGAAGTAAAACTTTCATTATTCGCATGATATGATCCTATACTTTAGAAAATCCTGAAAAATTCAAAACAAAACTATTAGATCTTAGAGACAATTTCAGCAATGTGGTGGGATACAAGACTAATATGCAAAAATCAAGAGCGTTTCTACACACTACTAATTAACAATCTGAGAAGGAAGTCAGAAAAAAATTCCATTTACAATAACAACTAAAAGTCTCAAATATTTAGGAATAAACTTAAGGAAGGACATAAAGCATCTGTTATCAGAAAACTATAAAACATTGATAAAAGAAACCAACAATGACCTAAATAAATGAAAGGATATTCTATGTTCATGGTTTAGAAGACTAAACCATCACTGAGATATCAATTCCACTCAAACTGATCTACAGATTAAAAGCATCACGATAAAAATTCCAATATACTTCTTTGTAGAAATGGAAAAGCCAATTATGAAATTTATCTGGATAGGTAAGGGCCCCTGAATAGCCAAAAATGTCTTTAAAGCTACCGTGGTAAAAAACAGCATGACACTGGCATATAGACAGAAAAGAATGACCAGAGGAACTCTCAAATCAAGAGTTTGAAAATAGGTGGCAGACTTGGCCCAGTGGTTAGGAAGTCCATCTACCACACGGGAGGTCCGCGGTTCAAACCCCGGGCCTCCTTGACCCATGTGGAGCTGGCCCATGCGCAGTGCTGATGCGCACAAAGAGTGCCGTGCCACGCAGGGGTGCCCTAGCGTAGGGTAGCCCCACGTGCAAGGAGTGAGCCCTGTAAGGAGAGCTGCCCAGCACGAAAGTGCAGCCTGCCCAGGAATGGCGCCCCGCACACAGAGAGCTGACACAACAAGATGATGTAACAAAAACAAAGATTCCTGTGCTGCTGACAACAACAGAAGAGGACAAAGAAGACGCAGCAAACAGATACAGAGAACAGACAACCGGGGTGGGGGAAAAAGGGGAGAGAAATAAAATAAATAAATAAATCTTTTTTAAAAAAAAATCACTTGACCATAGGTATGAGGGCCTATTTTCAAACTCTTTTTTTTTTTTTAAAGATTTATTTATTTATTTATTTATCTCCCTTTTCCCCCCGCCCTGCAGTTGTCTGTTCTCTGTGTCTATTTGCTGCGTGTTCTTCATTGTCCGCTTCTGTTGTTGTCAGCAGCACGGGAATCTGTGTTTCTTTTTTGTTGCATCATCTTGTTGTGTCAGCGCTCCGTGTACGCAGTGCCATTCCTGGGCAGGCTGCACTTTCTTTCGGGCTGGGCGGCTCTCCTTACGGGGCGCACTCCTTGCACGTGGGGCTCCCCTACGCAGGGACACCCCTGCTTGGCAGGGCACTCCTTGCGTGCATCAGCACTGCACATGGGCCAGCTCCACACGGGTCAAGGAGGCCCGGGGTGTAGGAGGAATAAAAGCGCCCAAGAGCACCCTGTGCACAGCCGATAAGGCATAGCTCATCAATTGCCGACATGCTGTCTCTAAGGCAACCACACAGCTAAACAAAATGGCCGCTGACCACAAGGTCAGACAGAATGGCAACCAGGCCCTGTCCAGCTACACCACGTCTTCTTCCTCCTCTCCGAGCCCCTCTCCCGTTGTTTAATCCACACCAATCAAGCAGTATGGTGCAAAAAAATTCAGCCTACATGATCAACCTAACCGTCCCCCATAGCTTACCCCTTTCCTTGTTTGGGCATATATTCGCCCCCGCCAATCAGATACCGCCTAGCCCCCTCCCCTATTGCCCTGAACTATAAATTGCTGTTCCTACGTAATAAAGTTAGACTTGGTCCAGAACCCTGTCTCCGGAGTGTGGGGGTGGAGGGGTATAGAAACATAATGTATGTACATTACTGAAGTTAAGTTGGTATCTGAGCAAATGAGATGGTTATAGATTTAGGGTTTAAATTTAAGTCCCATGGTAACACATGAAAAAAATATCAGCAAATATGTAAAGTCACAGAGAAAGGAAGTAGAATATAGGTTACCAGGGATGGGGGTCAGGAGCAATGGAGAGTTAATGCAATAGATGTGTGGGATTTCTGTTTGGGATGAAAGGAGAGTTTTAGGTAAGGATTGTGGTGAGGGTACTGCAACATTATGAATGTAATTATTTCCACTGACTGGAGGATCTGGGAGGGGATCTGGGATGGGAAAATTTGCATATATATATTCACAATTTAAAAAAAGAAAGAGAAACTAAAGAGATAATGACAATTAAATGCAATACATGATGGTGGATGGGATTTAAGAATGGAGAAGAAAAGATCCAAAAGGGCATTGTTGGGATATAAGAAAAACCTTGAGTATAGAATATAAGGTTTATATCAATGTTAAATTTCTCAAACTTGTAACTGGACTTAAGGTCATCGCATAATGAATATCCTGGGAAGCAGATGTGGTTGAAGCGATTAGGTTCTTGCCTACCACATGGGAAGTCCATGGTTCAGTTCCTGATGCTTCCTAAAGAAAACAGTGAACTGGTACAATGGACAGGCCCGGCAAGCTGATACAACAAGATGACACAACAAGAGATAGAAGAAGAAAAACATAATGAGAGACACAACAAAGCAGGGAGTAGAGGTTCCTGGTGCCTCCTAAAGAGAAAAAGCAGAAAAGCAGGCTGGCACCATGGGCAGGCATGGCAAGCTGGTATGACAGGCAGCCGTGGGCAGCTGATGCGACAAGATGACACAACAAGAGATGCAAGAGGGAAAACCATAATGAGAGATACAACAAAGCAGGGAACAGAGGTAGCTTAAGTGATTACACGCCTCCCTCCCACATCAGAAGTCCCAGGTTCAGTTCCCAGTGCCTCCTAAAGAAACAAAGACAACAAACAGACACAGCAAGTGCAAACAATGAAGGAGTGAAGAGAAATAAACATGAAAAAAAGTGATGATCCTTATTTGTATGGAATGTACAAGGAAGTACTATGTGTTCAAGAAGTATGATGTGTGCAACCTGTTTTCAAATGTTCAGAAAACAGGGAGGGAGAGAGGGAAGGAGGGATTGAGTGAGGGAACACAGACAAATAAAGGAATGGCAAAAGTGACAAAATGTTAAAATTGGTAGATCTGGGAATCTAGGGAAGGTGGATGTATGGAGGAGTTCTCTGTATGCCATTTATATTATTTTTGTACCTATCCTGTAAGATTGAAATTATTTCACAAAAATGTGAAGGAAGTTGAAAAAATCCTTATTTATTTCACCTAGGTACACAAGAGTAGTTTTAATCTGGAAAGTGGAATATTGCGTAATTTTTCTACTTTTACTTTTATACTCCTGAATACATGAATGTATAAAAAGAAACATGGATTTTTAAAATCATTAAACAGTAATTAAAAAGCCACTTTTAATTGGAAAATTCTAATATTCAATGGACAGGTGTTAACAAAGTTTCTAGTATTGCTGTGTAAGACGTATTATACTGACTTTTCAGCCAGTATTAAGTAGTTGAATAAAATAAGGAATCATTTCTCAGAGACTTAAAATGCAGATTAAATGAGCTGAAAGTGACTGGAACCAAATAAATTAATCTAAGATTGAGGCTGATAAAAATAGACAATAATCAATAAAATCCATGTGTGAATCTACGAAAGGCAATTTTAGACTAGATTAGCTTTACTTCTAATCATATTCATTTTATTAACATTTTAATGATTCACTAGCTTAGTTTAACTTCTAATGAGGACTATGATGATTTGGAGATTTATATAACCCAGAAAACATTCTCTTAAACTTAATCCATTCCTTTGAGTGTGAACCCATTTTAAGTAGGACCTTTTGATGAGGTTACTTCAGTTAAGATACGGCCAACCTCATTCAGGATGGTCTTAATCCTATTGCTTGAGTCCTTCACAAGCAGAATAAAATTCAGAGAGACAGAGAAAACACCAGGGGAAGCAAGAAACTGAAATACAATGGACACAGAAAGAGAACAGAGAGGTCACCATACGCATCACCATATGAAAGGAGTCAAGGACAAAGGATCACTAGCACCCAACCCCAGAACATCTCAGTGATGCCTTGACTTGTACCTTCTCTTAGCCCCCAGACCATAAGCTAATAATATAACATTGTTTCAACCAATTCATTGTATCATATCTGCTTGAGCACCCAAGGACATTTTTTAAAAAAGACATCATCTAGTTGTATTCCGTTGTTTTCCCCTTTATTCTGGAATTCAGTATTTTTATAACCTACTTGCTAAGTATTAAAAAAAAATTTAGTGACGCCTTACTTATATTTCAAAAAGTAATTGCTTAGGATCTCCTAGGACGTGGATGAGGAGGAGGAGGTGGTGGCAGCAGAGGAGGCACTCAGCTGGAGAAAGTCAGCAACAGAGGCTCAGCGCCCGGGGTAGCGTGCCCTGGCTGCCAGTCCATTTCCCACGCAGGAACTGCTGATGCCCAAGGGACGCCGCGTGGTGGGAGATGCGGGAGAGTGCAGCTGTGTACCGTGAACCTGCGTCGCTGCAGGAACTTGGTGGCATCCAAGCCCAGTCAGCCAGGATGGGTCTCTCCTGCAGCACACCTCCTGCTTGCAGGAGCCCGAATTCGGAGCAACACCCCCCACTCCCAGCCTCTCCCACTCCCCCGCAGCCCAGCACCACTGCGCCTTCAATGTACCACTTGATGGGGGTCAATAGCATGGTCATAGTCGATGTCTGGCAGCCCAATGTCTCCTGCACGAGCAACTGCAAACGCTCTTTGTTCCAGAGCATGGAAATCGTGGAGCTGGAGCTCGAGCTGATCCAGGCCATCCTGGTGGTGATCCCATGCCTGCTGAGCTGCTACAAGCTGTCGGGTGGCCCTCACCAGCAGACACAGCCAGGCCAGGAGGAAAGAAGCAGCCCTCTCCTGGGAAGGATGCCTCTGGACCTCAGACAACAGTGTCGCAGGCCTGCTGTGGCCCACCAACCACCTGGCGGACCTCCACTTCACCCAGCAAGCCCATTTCTACTGCTTCCAGCCCACGAACCTGTACCTGCAGCAGGAGATCCACTTGCCCCCCACCATCTTGCTGTCAGACAATGAAGATGAAGTGCAGAGGGCCCTACCAGGACCCCCTGCACACTCCAGCTGCGGGACAGAGCAGCAGCTGGAGCTGAACCAGGAGTATGTGTGGGCACTCCCTAACAGAACCATCTTTGACAGTGACCTGTCAGACATTACCTTATTGTTGGGCCCCTGCCCCAACCCCCTTAGCAGCAACTCAGGCATCAGTGCCACATGCTACAGCAGCAGTGGGTGCATGGAGTGGCTGCCCCCCACCTACAGTCAGGTCATCGGGCACTACCCGGGGTATTCCACTTTCCAGCACCAGCAGAGCGACAGGCACCCTCCTTGCTGGAAGGGATATGGCTCCCCCACCCACACATCTCCCACCTGAAGAGCACAGTCTTCTGCAGCTAACAGAAGAAGAAACTGCAAGGATACCCTCTCTAGGATGCACCTGGGAGCAGGGGCTGGGGCAGCAATAAAAAGGCAAAAACATTCAGGCACTTCTTCAAACATAAGAGAGAAGAGGGCAGCTCTGTATAAATATTTACATATTATATCTGGTGTGAATGCACAAGCCAAGAAAACCTGCAAAAACCCATATTTCTTTGCTGTGTCTTGAATGCAGAGAAAAAAAAGTCTAGATTAGTCTTCTTTTGCTTCTAGTGGAGCTGTGTGCATGAATGCTTATTTTGTTTCTTAGTTCATTTAACTTTAAAGACATATTTGCACAAAACCTTTGTTTAAATATCAGCTATATATATGTGTGTATATAAGAGAAACTGTACATGCAAGGGCAGGAGAATTTTTGTATTAGAAGAGATCTATTTTAAGAAGTTTTTTCTGAACTATAAGAGGAAAAAATGGCAATTTTTGAGTGCCAGCTCAGAAAGTATTACTTTGTAAAAAAAAAATTACAAAGGATGGATTTAGATTTATATAAATGTTGAGATCTTACACTATTTTTTAGTATAAATATGTCAGTGCTTCGTTTGATGGAAATTTCTATCATGTCTATTCAGACTCTAAGGAGAAATGTTGGAATTTCAGAGCAGGTGTTAGGCAGAGGGGTGAGCCCCTGTGGTAGCCAGAGAGCAGCTCATAACAACCAGCTTGGGTGGAGGGGCGGGATGCTGCTTTCCCTGACAATAGATGCTTTGGTTAATTGATAATTACCACATTATACATTCCCTACCAAAGGAGACACACTCTTTTCCCCCTCTGGGCCACTTAGATTCAAATGAACAAAATTCCTAACAGGCTTTGTATCTCAAATGAAATAGGAAAGTAACTCGAGAAATATTGGGTTGTAGGCACTAGTTATACCTTTTCCCAAAAAGAAAATAAACTATTCTCTGAAGGAAAATAATTGCTTACAATTTCCAGTAAGATGGTGAATTAGAGAGACACAGGACTCAATTTTCTCCCAGAAAAAAAAAAGAGGACAGGCAGAAATGCCTAGAAAACTGTTCTAGGGATTAGGACACCAAGGAAAGGCCAGACACTACCAAGAACAGAGATGGGCAAAGAAAAGGAGACTCAATGGGAAAAATCAGTGAGTAAAAGCTGCAACTGCAGCAGCAGCTGGCGACCATCCCCCTCACCCTTGGAACAAACAGCACTCATTCCTCCCGAAGCTGACCGGCAGTTACACACAGCAGGGATCACAGGGGTCCACTTCCCAAGGAAAGGGAAGAGAAAGGGATGCAGTCTATGGCCAGTTCAGCTTTGGCCCAACAATTTGGTTTGCTGTGCCCCACACGTCATGTAGTTTCAGGATGGAATCCCATCACTGTTTGTCCTGGGAGCCAGCAGGGGCCTAAGAGATCCCACCTACTCAAACACCCTCCCTACTGACCTGGACTGGTTGCTGACAATGCAGAGAGTTGAATTTATTTCCTCCCCAGATAAAGGGAGAGGCCACCTGCCAAAGGAGGAAAACTTCTGAGAAAGTTGATTTGAGAGGTCTGGCTCTGAATAGTCTGCCTGGAGGGAGAATTATCCATTACATTTTTTCTGTACCACCTACCCAGTCCTGGTTACAGTGAACACAATCCCACCAGGGTTTGAGCAGTGAAGTCTGTGGACCAAGTGCATGCAAAGAAGATAGTAAATAAAATAAGAGGGTTTTTCAGGCCATTACAACTTACTCAAGGCCCTTGGAAACTGGTCTACAATCAATTACTTAATCCTTGCCCTGATGTAAGCAACTAAACAGAACAATCCTAAAGACCTAGAAAAGCTGAACCAAGAATCAAAGAATAGTGGTAACACACAGCCACCCACCACAAAATCCCTACACCAGAGACTAAGCATCAGAGTAAACTCACCATCATAATCAGACATCAGCAAGAAATATTAAAGGGAAGTCTTCAGCCTGAAAAGAAAAGACAGGAAAGAGAGGCTGAGAAGGAAGTGTAGATGTAAAGACTATCAGAAAGGATAACCAAAAGGATAAAAGGACAGACAAAAATAAGATATGACATGAAAACCAAAGGACAAAATGGTGGAAGTAAAGAATGCATTTACAGTAATATCATTAAATGTGAATGAAATGAAATCCCCAATCAAAAGATAAACGCTGAGAGAATGGATAAAAATACATGAGTCATCCATATGCTGTCTATAAGAGACTCATCAAGGGATACAGATAGGCTGAAAGCGAAAGGTTGTAAAAAACATATTTCACGCATACAGCAACCAAAAATGAGCAGGGGTAGTTATACTAATATTGGACAAAACAGACTTTAAAAGCAAAAAAAGTTGTAAGACATACAGAAGGCCATTATGTTTTAATAAAAAGGACAGTCCACCAGGAAGGAGTAACAGTCATAAATGTCTATGCACCTAAGCAGGGTGCCCCAAAATACATAGGGCAACTCTGGCAAAACTGAAAGGGGAACAGACATAATAGCTGGAGACCTCAACACACCACTCACATCAATAGATAGAACAACTAGATAGAAGATCAACAGGGAAAACAGAGAACTTGAACCATATGATAAACAAGGTAGGCCTAATGCATACATAAAACATTGCATCACAAATCGGCAGGCTATAATCTTTCCAAGTGTTCATGGATCTTTCTCCAGGATAGATCACATGTTGGGTGACAAGACAGATCTCAATAACGTAAGACTAAAATTATACAAAGCACTTTCTCAGATCATAATGGAATGAATAAATCTATAACAAGCAGGAAAGGTGAAATGTGGAAATGTGTGGAAGCTAAATGGCACACTCCTAAACAATCAGTGAGTTAATGAAGAAACCATCAGAGAAATTAGTAAATATAATGTGGTGAATGAAAATGAGAACACAACTGATCAAAGTTTATAGGATAACCTGAAGGCAGTGCTGAGAGGGAAATTTTTACCCCTAAATGCCTATAGTAAAAAAGAAGAAAGAGCTAAAGCCAAACACCTAACTGAACACCTAGAAGACTAGAAAAAGAACAGCAAACCTATCCCAAAGCAAGCAGACAGAAAGAAAAAAATATTTGAGCAGAAATAAATGAAATTGATAACAAAAAACAATAGGGAAAATCAACAAAAGCAAAAGCTGGTTTTTCATTTTGATTTGTTTTTCAGGGTGGGGAATCTTTATTTTTTTTCTTTTTTTTTTTTAATTTTAATTTTTTTAAATTAATAGATCACAAGGAAAAAAGCTGGTTTTTGAAACTGTCAAGCCCTTAGCTAACAAACAAATGAAGAGACGATGCAAGTAAAGTCAGAACTGAAAGGGGGGACATTACAGACCACAGAAATAAAAAGGATCATAAGAGGATATTATGAAAAACTGTATGCCAACAAACCAGACAACCTAGATGAAATGGACAAATTCTTAGAAACAATCAAACAATATCACTGACTTGACAAGAACTACAAGAACTTAACAAAACAATCACATTTAAAGAAATTGAATCATAAAAAAATTTCCTCATAAACAAAAAAAATCTAGGACCAGATGACTTCACGGGTGAATTCTACCCAGCATTTCAAGAATTAACACTAATCCTGTTTAACTCTTCCAAAAAACTGAAGAAGGAAAATTATGCAACAAATTTTATGAAACCAGCATCGCCCTAATACCAAAGCAAGATAAAGATATAACAAGAAAAGAACAGGCTAAAAATATAGATGCAAAAATTCTCAACAAAATACTTGCAAACAGAATCCAATAGCATATTAAAAGAATTATACACCACAATCAAGTGGGATTTATTTCTGGTAATCAAGGGTTGTTCAACACAAGAAAATCAATTAATGTAATATATCGCATTAACAAATGAAGGAAAAAAAAACACATGATCTTCTTGATCGATGCAGAAAATATACTTGACAAAATCCAGCATCCATTCTGGATAAAAACACTTTGAAAGATAGGAAGAGAAGGAAAGTTCCTCAACATGATAAAAGGAATATATGAAAAACCCACAGCCAACATCGTATTAAACAATGAAAAGTTGAAAGTTTTCCCTCTAAGGTCAGAACAAGACAAGGATGCCCACTATCACAAGTAATAAAAGAAAAAAGAGAAAAATCGAACCTCCTCAAAATAAAACACTTTTACAATGCAAAGGATATGTCAAAAGCGTGAAAAGGCAGGCTATTCAATAGGAGAACACTATTAGGAAACCACATATCTGATAAGTGTTTAATATCCATGATATATAAAGAGATCCTACAACTCAGCAATAAAAGATAAACTACCCAATTAAAAAATGGGCCATTTTTGGGGGGACAATGCTGAAAAATCACATGAAAAAAATGTTCAACTTCACTAGCTTAGGGAAATACAAATCAAAGCTATAATGAGGTATCATTTTACAACTTTTAGAATGGCCACTATCACAAAGACAGAAAACTACAAGTGTGGGAGAGGATGTGGGATAGGAATGCTTCGTCACTGTTGGTGAGAATGAAGAATGATACAACCACTATGGAAGACTGTTTGGTGGTTCCTAAAGAAGTCAAATACAGATCTGCCATGTGACCAGGCAATACTACTACTATGTATATACCCAGAAGAACAGAAAGCAGTGACACAAGAAGACATCTGTACATCAGTGTTCACAGACACATTACGCATAATCACTAAAAGATGAAAACAACCCAGGCGTCCATCAACCAATGAGTAGATAAACAAATTGTAGTATATACACACAATGGAATATTATTCAGCTGTAAGAAGAAATGAAGCCATTAAGTATATGATACATGGATGAACCTGGAGGACATTATGTTGAGTGAAGTAATATAAACACAAAAGGACAAACATTGTATGATTTTGCTGTATTAACTAAATATTATGAACAAACTCATGGAGTTAACCAGAATATAGGTCACCAGAAAACAGGATGCGGTTAGAGAATGAAAAACTGAGGGTTAATTAGGGCAGAATTTGTTAAAAGATTGTTTTAAATCTTTGGAAATGAATAGAAATAGTGAAAGTTATCATACTGTTTGTAACCAGCCATGCTAATATATGGGGTTTGATAGTGGTTGAAAGGGAAATTCTAAGGTCTTTTCTATCACTAGAAGGAAAGCTAAACAATGAAACATGGTACTATATAGCAAAGTGAACCCTCATATGAAAAATGAGTTTGGCTAATATTGCCTATGTAAGACTTCTGAAACAGAATAAATGTACATTAATGTTATAAGATGCTACTATCAGGGTGATATGTGGGCAAACATACAACCAAAGCAAAGTATGTTGTGTTAGTAATCTATTAATCATCTTTCATCAATGGTAAAAAAAAAAAAGGGAAATATGCTAAGTGAAAGAAACTGGATAAATGGTACTCTTTTGTTTGACTCCATCTATACAAAATATAAATAAAAACAAATTAAAGAAACAGAAATAGAATGGCAATTATGTATGATAGGGGAAGGATAGAGAGATTAAGAGGTGCCTACTAAGGTATAGAGATTTTTTGGTTTGCTTTAATTTTTTATTATTTTTTTTGAAGTAATGAAAACCTCCGAAAATGATGAATGCACAACTCTGTGATTATACCAAATATCATTGATTATACACTTTGAATGGATTATATGCTTTCTGAATACATTTCGATAAAGTTGATTTAAAAACAAATAAACAAACATATAAATACACAAAGTAATTGCTGGGAAGCGGACTTGGCCCAGTAGACAGGGAGTCCATCTACCACATGGAAGGTCCGCGGTTCAAACCCCAGGCCTCCTTGACCCATGTGGAGTTGGCCCATGCGCAGTGCTGATGCACGCAAGGAGTGCTGTGCCACGCATGGGTGTCCCCGCATAGGGGAACCCCACGCACAAGGAGTGCACCCTGTAAGGAGAGCCGCCCAGCGCAAAAGAAAATTCAGCCTGCCCAGGAATGGCGCCACACACATGGAGAACTGACACACAAGACGATACAACAAAAAAGAAACACAGATTCCCGTGCTGCTGACAACAGAGGCGGACAAAGAAGAACACACAGCAAATGGACAGAGAGAGCAGACAATGGGGGGGTTAGGGGAGGAAGGGGAGAGAAATAAATTAAAAATAAATAAATAAATCTTAAAAAAAATAATTGCTTAAATTTAAAAAATCACTAATTATAGTTGCGCCCAACTTTCTAGCACAAAATAAGAAAATTTCCATACTCAGAATCTTAAAATTTCTCCTTCAGAGGCAAAGTCTGCATCATTCAACTATTTAATGTGATGAAAGAAAAACTTTAAATTCGACCCTATACTTACCTTACCATGATTCTTCTGAAAGTGAATGACTTCCTGATCATCTTCAAATGAGCTACCCATTACCATCTGTGTAACAGACTTCATAGCAAAACCAAGCATATGCTGGCAGAGGGGAACATGCTGGGTCTCTGGATAGGAGAGCCATTTATCTAATAATTCTTCAGAAAGCTGAAAAAGAACAGAGAACCACAATGATTTAACATCTCCTCTTGCTAAATCTTAGAAAAACTCAGCAAACATATTGGTGTCACAGACTACTCAGCTCAACTCTGTGACCAAAAGAAGCATTCAGGTCTTTATTTGATCTTTAGGCTGCCTCTGGCTCCACCTGTAATTGCATTCTCATTGGTTCAGGTTCAGCTTCTGTGAAAGGCGTGATGTTCAAAATAAAACAAAACCACAATTACAAAAATAAAAATATAAGTTAAAACTCCAAGTGCTCAAAAAACCTTAAACCTAATAGAAACTAAGAGACCAAAATCTTAGCATCTAACTAAAAATAGTGAAGGTTAACCACAGAGTCCAGGGATATAGCAAAGAATCAACAAATATTTGGTGAATACATGAAGGAAACATAGTACATATGTAAAACTCCTAGACATGTTTCAGTGAATGAAACTTTAGAGTTTGTCATTGTTTGATTCATCAAGTATTTATCAATAAGAGCAGAGTACAGCAAAGAGATAACAAGCTTTGGATTCAGAAAAACCTTGGTTTTACTTCCATAACCTTCCCAGATTCAGGTGCCTTATTAGTTAAAAGGGATTAGAGAGGGAAATGGATGGAGCTCAGCAGTACAGCACTTGGTTTCCATGTAAGAGGTCTTGGGTTTAATTCCCCGTGCCTCCTAAAAAAAGCGGGGGGGAGGGATTACAGCTCCTACTTTACATGGTTGCTACAAGAGGGACAATTATACTCACCTCACATAAAAGTGGTAAGGATTTTATTATGGAGGAAACTCAAATTCAAGCTCCATTCCCATATTAACTCCATGAACTTTTTGTCACCGTACAGAGATTTAAAATTAAATTTTATGAGATACTACATTCAAAATGAAAAGATTTATTATCACATAGGTTTATACCTAAAGTATACAGAATATGAACTTCCTTTTTTTAGAAACATAAGTAATATTAATAATATTCTAAAGTACCAAGATTAATAAATTGAACAAGTTAAAATACTTTAAAAGAACTTTTTGAGATTTGGGTAAAGTATGGAGAAAACAGGAAAATGACTGAAACAGAAAAGAATCACATATTTGGAAAATTACTTTCACAATACCAACAAAACAGTTTTACTACTTTAAAAAGTTAGAATTCTATAATTATTATTTAAGCCACATAGCTTCTTTTATACTAAAAAGATTTTGGAAACAAGCCATTTAGTAAGGGAGGCTCTTTCCAGGTAAAAATAGAAGAGCCAATAAAAATTTGACATATGTAATAACAGAAGTTCCAAATAACATTGGGGGCAAGAGCTTTCTTGTGAAAATAAAATAACACATATCACTAGCTATAAACCTGTAAGAGTTCCTTCTCCTAAACATCAAAGTTTACTGCAGAAAACATATTTCTCTTAATAAGTGTGGGACTTTTGCCTCAGCTCTCTCAGCTCCATGCACAGAAAGTTTAAGTGTTCATTCACTTGAAATGCCTAACTTCACGAGCTGCTTCATCATGCTGTCTACCCCTGGCCACCCAGTCCTCAAAGGCCTTTGTAAAATCATCAGCACAAACAACAGGGGACAAAGCTACATCCTCTTACCATTCACAGCCTTACTCTTTTTTTTAACAATTTATTTAAATACATGATTCATACATGAACAGACATAAATATTAAGTAAATTGTGAACCATTTGTTTGAATACATTCCAACTACCACATGTTAACGCTGACCAAGATAAGGACAGGGAGGTGGGATGGGAAGGGGAACTGATTCTACAATGATAAAAATACTATTAAAAGTATTTATTGCTTATATTACTGTTCTAATCACTTTACATGTATCAACTCATTCAATTGTTGTTATCTCCCATTTTACAAATAATGAAATGTGGCACAGAAATAAAATAACATTCCCAAGGCTACATAACTAGTAAACAGTACAGTCCTATTCAAACCCAGGCAGTCCAGTGAAAAGCCCAAGCTCTCAATCACTATGTCTCCCTCAACGTACATAAGTAAGGTTATGAAGATACATCTTTACCGTAACCAACTATGCTCAAGTTGAGTGAGAAGGAAATTAAATGGACTTCAAAAATTGAAGGAGTTCAAGGGTCAGGATGTCAACCAAGAGTAAATTTAGGAGTGAGAGGGGTAAAAAGTTTGTGATTAGAGGAGAAGCTCAAAGTTTGAGATTCAGTATGGTATTATTGTTTCAGGGATTTAAAAGGAATGCTTTCAATTAGCATCACTAAAATATTTGTGTTTGTTAAGATAAATCTTAAGTGCTCAATATTTAGTGAATACTGATTGGGTCATTTTCAGGTCGTTGTATTTTTTTCCTCTTTCTCAAAATGGCTGTCCTTCCTCAACTTCAGAGAATAAGCTGTTTCTGACAGAGACTAGTAACTCTTTCAACAATTATGACTAGAAATTTCCTTAAATTTAATTCTGCCTTACTAGTAATATATTTTACAACAATATATGTAAAGTCACTGAACATTAGATCATTTACTTTATGAAATTTGACTTTTTAGAAAGGAAGTTTTGTTTTTTTTAAAAAGAAAGCAGTTGAGGAGAAATAGTGAACAATGCAATAACAAGTGAAAATAAATCCCACCCCCTAAAATCAACCCCAGCATATTAATCAATTTCAGAATAATGAAGGACATCAAATGCAGACTTATAAAAAGCCTATGAATAAAAGTTTTGTTTCTAAGAGAAAATTCAATGAATATTAGTTTTGTTTTCAATAATTCACTGAATTACTATTAATTTTTTAAAGATTTATTTATTTCTCTCCCCTTCCCCCGTTGTCTGCTGTGTCCATTTGCTGTGTGTTCTTCTGTGTCCACTAGCATTCTTGTCATGTGGCACTTGGAAACTTGTTGTTGCGTCATCTTGCTGCGTCAGCTCTCCGCGTGTGCAGCACCACTCCTGGATGGGCTGTTTTTTTCGCACGGGGTGGCTCTCCTTGCAGGGCACACTCCTTGCGTGTGGCAGCACTGTGCATGGGCCAGCTCACAACATGGGTCAGGAGGCCCTGGGTATTGAACCCTGGGCCCTCCATATGGTAGGGGGATGTTCTATCAGTTGAGCCACAACCGCTTCCCTAATTCAATGAATTATTAAGCTTTGTTCCTAATGAAAACTGAATGAATAATCAGACTATCACTGATAGTTGAGTAGCTTCATTATTTTTAAACTGTACGGTAACACATGTAATATACTATACTGTAAAAGATAAATGAAAAGATAGAAAGTAATATAAACCACTTTAAGTTCAACCCAGAAGAGGTAACTACAGAAAACATTTTTGTATATAGCTTTCCAGATATTTATATATGTGTGCATGTATTGACATGTACACGTGCTTGTGTGTGTGTGTGTACATATAGAGATATATTTTAGAAAATATAGTACTACTATATACCACACTGTTGGTATGCTGGTCTTATCATCTATGACTTAAAAATCCCTGAACTTATATCTAATTTGCACGTGTCTTCCTAGATGTGAAATTGCTGGGTTAAAAAGTCATTTTTTAAGCATTTGTTATATATTGCCAGACTGCCTAGAAGGTAACATGTATCAATTTACACTTATCAACGATGAATCAAAGTGCCAATTCCATACAGCTCTGACAGCACTAGGTGTGACAGTCTGAATTCAGTGAATCCCAAAAGGGAAAGACTATGTTTTTTGAACTAATCCATTCTTGTGGGTGTGAGACCCTCTTGATTGGATTATATCAGTCAGGCTTGACGCAGATTCAGTCTCCGCCCTCTTGCTGGGTCTAATATAAATGGAAACACAAAAAGAGAGACACACAGGAAGTGGATGTGGCTTAACTGATAGAGCGTCCGCCTACCATATGGGACGTCCAGGGTTCAGCACCCAGGGCCTCCTGACCTGTTTGGTGAGCTGGCCCACGCACAGTACTGCCGCGCATAAGGAGTGCCATGTCATGCAGGGGTGGCCCCCCACTTAGGGGTGCTCCACGTGCAAGGAGAGCCGCCCCATGCGAAAAAATTCAACCTGCCCAGGAGTGGCGCCACACAGAGAGCTGATGCAGCAAGATGACACAACAAAAAGAGACACAGATTCCCAGAGCCATCTGACAAGAATGCAAGCAGACACAGAAGAACACACAGAGAATAGACACAGGAAGTAAACAACAGGGGGTGGGGTGGAGGGGAAGGGGAGTGAAATAAATAAAAATAAATCTTTAAAAAAAAAAGGGAGAGACACATATAGGAAAAGGGGGCTCTGCCATTTTTGATCCTGCCATGTGAGAGAGGACTTGAGGATCACTAACAGCCAAAGCTTAAGCACAGAAAGAGGCTCCTGAGGGGATAGGCCCATCAAGCAGCCCAAGACTAAGGAGCTAAGCTCTGCTATATGCCAGACTGCTACATGGCAGGACACCAGGATCTACAATAGCTGACTTTGGTTAGAAAGCATCTCTGATGGCACCTTTATTTGGACATTTCATGGCCTTGGAACTGTAAGGTTCTACCCCAAATAAAATTCTCATTATTAAAAGCTAGCCCATTCCTGGTACTTTGCATCAGCAACTGTGTGGCAAACTAAGATACTAGGTATTGGGAAGTATTGGCTCAACTGACAGGGCATCAGCCTACCATATGGGAGGTCCAGGGTTCAAACCCTGTGCAGTGCTGCCACGGACAAGGAGAGCTGTGTAAAGCAGGGGTGTCCCCTGTATAGGGGAGCCCCACACACAGAGTATGCCCTACATGGAGCCACTATGTGCAATAAAAGCACAGCCTGCTCAGGAGTGGAGCTGCACACACAGAGCTGACACAGCAAGACGATGCAATAAAGAGACAGATTCCCAGTGCTGCTGAGAATGCCAGCGGACAAAGAACACACAGTGAATGGACACAGAGAAAAGACAACGGGGAATGAGAGAAGGGGAGAGAAATAAATAAAAAATAAAACTTTAATACCAACAACAAAAAATACTAGGTATTATCATTTTAAAAAAACCTTGGTCAAACAGGTAAGAAAAGATATAATTATAAATATATCACCAATGCTTTAATTGGCTTATTCTTTTGTTAATTATTGATAGGGTTTTGCATGTTCATATATTTAAAGGCCAGTAACATGTCTTCTCCAATGCACGGCATGTTCACTTCTTTAGCTATTTCTCTATTAGGGTTTGTATCTTTACTTATTAACATATAAGAGCTTTTTTACATACCTAGTTTTTAAATTAAATCCAAGGTGTATCTTTCCTCAGTTCTAAAATGAGTGAAAGATAGTCAAACCTACTTTATTACTAGTTTCCTGGTGACCATTTCCCCTATGAGATCATACACATGAAAACAAACAAGAAGCCTAAATGACTTCCCAAATACAAGAGATTTCTGTTGAAACAATGCTGCTTCACACAACAGAGATTTTAAATGTGATTGTCTCTCAGATCACGGCTGGTTATGCAACTAACTGCTTAAATCTTTCACCCTGTGCTGGTGAAGTCTTTTAGCCAAGACCACTGAAATTTTGTTGTCAGTGCTATCACATGAATCACATTGTTGATTTGTGATTTGTTCATAGCTTGCTTAGTCCATTTGCTTTGCACAATTCTCTACAAAACACTGCAACTATGATTCACACAGCATTTTTCTGTACTTTAGGCACACATATTTAGTACATCTGCTATCAGCTTATGTGAATCCGTTTTAGTTTGTGAAGCTCAACTAGTTTATATGGGATGGGAATCCTAACAATATATTCATAAGCTTCATTTAATAGTTCTGTTCAATATTACATATTGACTTACCACTGGTAGAAATGTTCACATCTATGAAAAATGCTTTCCATTTCCAAAAGCTTTCTTTTAAGAATATCTCTTCCAATTTTGTCTTGTGTGATAAATTTACATTTACATGAAAAGATAGAACTATAGAGTGCCTGAATAATAGGAATACATCTATGCTGGAATATTCTATTACCATCTATATTTATGTGATATATAAATCATATAACTAAACAAATTGTGTATATACATATATAAATTGTAAAGACCCAATAGATATATGCTATTACTCTTATCATACATCTTAAACAAGAATACAATATAACCTACAGACTTCTTCAGAATGTTCACATTAAATACCATGCTAATTTCCACTAACATAAAATTATGTAATAGAAAAATAAGGCTTAAGATAAAATTCTACCTAGAGGCAGCCTTACAATTCAATAGGTAAGATTTTGGAATACAGATCAGTTGTGCAGAAAGAATAGCAACTTCCTTTTTGAAAAAAAATTTTAGGCATATCAGGTTAAAATATCTTTCTAACAGAGAAAGACTGTCATTAATTATTATGAAATTATTCCAATTTTAGAGACACAAGTGATTTGCAATTTCACTTTGTATTAGAATGTTACTTTAACCGCAATACAAAAAAACAAAAATCAAAATCTTAAGTCAAGCAAAACTGCCTCCTGGCAAAGCAGAATCAAGCTACAGAGAGGTAATACACCCTTGTGGTTAAGGGTATGTCCTGGAGCCAGTCTGACTAGGTTCAAATCCTACTTCTGCTACTTACTAGCTGTGTGATCTTAACAAACTACTTAACCACTCTATGCTCTAGTTTCTTCATTTGTAAAAAAGAGAAGTAACAACACCTACCTATAAAGTTCTTCTGAGAATTAAATGAGTTCACAGAAATGAAGCTACCGAGACTGATGATCCCAATTTTGGATTAGCCATAAATTCTAAATCCATGAACATTTGTTTAATCAGAAGTTAGCCCCAACGTGACAGGAAAACATGGAATTGAAGCACAGAAAAGTCAGATTCACAGAATCAAAGCCAAGGTTTATACACAGACTTGGAACAGAAATGGTCAGAGCAGGAAGGAGCTAGAATTCACAGGATGAGGCTGAGAAGGATAGGGAAGAATCAGAACACAGAATATAGAACTCAGATCTGGACCAAAAACAGGCCAAAAGGATTACTTTATCAATATTTAGCATACAATTTATTTTGAGTCAGTAACTCTGGTAAATGGTGTTATACCAGGTCCTAAAGAAAGCATATGTAGGGAACAGAGGAGTTTTCTGACAGCAGTACTCCTCAGCCATGTTCTTGCTGATCAGTCATTGGTTGGAATTCCTGATTAATGCCAAAGCTAAGTACCAGATTTGAGCGATGCATTGACAATATAAACTTGAAGCAAATTTCTCACATATAGATCTAATCTATGAACAAAAGCTTAAAAATATTATAAGAAACTTGTAAAAATTGGGAAACAGAATTTTTTTTAAAAAAATGATTGAAAGCCTAGAAAATAGAACCTTTGATAAAAAGATTAATGAAATTATTAGAATTCTTAGTTTGAAGCAAAGAAGAGTGAATATTAAAGGTTATTAACAATATAAACATTATAAGGGAGAAAAGTGTTTCTGTCACTGAAAGCAAAGCAAAGAGAAATGGGGAAAATTCTATGGAGATATACATTACATACATTTCTTATGAACAAATGTTAGGTATTTAAACAGAATAGAAAGGAAGATTCTGACTGCTGAATGACAGAAAGAAGCAACATAACTACTTTCAGGGAGGAGAAAGAGAGGTGACAGACACAGCGCTGGCAGGCCAAGCAGGCAGGCAGAGAGATTCAGAGATAGCACAGCCAATGAAGAACATGATAGGAAAAGCCAAAGAAAGGTAAAAATAGGAATGAAAACAGTGAGTGGGTGGGAATTTGGCTGAACAAGTCTCCTAACAGTCCTGTCCACTTCAGCTCTCAGTCACCAACAGGAACTGGAAAGGAGAGTGATTAATCAGCAGACAATCATGGTCGAAGATTTTCTTAGTCTCTTCTTTTAGAAGCGAAACTGTGCAGAGGAGCTAGTGTATTAATGAATGCTTCTGGTAAACATCAAGGTAGTCTCAAGTCCTAATTTGAAATGTGAATTTAAAAATAGAACTCTGATAAGTAGAGAACAGCATTAAACATTTACCAAACATAATTTTTAAAAAATGGATACTATAGATAGGATAAGAGTAAGAGAGTAAGCAGATATGGCTCAACCAGGTGGGCAGCTGCCTACCACTGGGAGGTCCTGGTGCCTCTTAAAAGAAGACGAGCAGATGCCACAAGCCAGCTGATGCCACAGCCCATGGGGAGCGGATGTGGCTCAGGCCATTGGACACTAGCCTCTCACATGGGAGGTCCCAAGTTCGGTTCCCAGTGCCTCCTGGAGAAGGCGAGCAAAACACTGAGCAGACAAGAGAACCATATGTCAGAAAGTCCCAAGAGTACCTATAACGTGCAGTCAGAACAATTAAAGGAGGAATGAACAACTTACAGAAGAAAGGAAGGAAAGGAACTAAAACTAACCAAGGTGGCTATTACGTGGTAAACACCATGTTAGGCCCTTTAAAAATCCTGTCCTCATTAGTATGATGTCTGAATCTGCTTTAAAATAATCCAGAGTGGATAGGGGAGGTGAGTAGGGGCACAGATTAAACAAGATTGACTCTAAATTGATAACTGTTAAAGCTGGGTGATGAGGATATGGAAAGTCATTATATTATTCTCTCTACTTTTAAATTTTTTCATGATTTTAAATTACTTAATCTATATAACGTGAGAGTAGATAGGGTACGTCTGTACATTTATGAGTGAATGTGGGTTAATCTCTACAGAATAGAAAAAACTTAAATGTAATTGCCCAAATGAAACAGATGTACAGCCCCACAACTGTAAAAACCCTTCATGAAAGAGGGAATGCATTAGCAGTTTCAGAGGAGCAGGAAAAATGTAAGCAAGGAGAAATGTTAACAGAATGGGAGAATATATAAAAAGCAGCAAAAAAACAGCAAGTAAAGCTGATTCCCAAGCAAAGGAAAGGTATTTCTTTAGTACTTACTATATTCTAAGATTTGCTGTTAGGTGTTTTACATCATTATCTCATATAATCCTCAGGGAAAATTTGTAATGTGGGTGTGGTATCTTCAATTTGTATTTTATTTTATAAGGAAATAAAAGCTCAGAAAGGTAAAGTAAAACACAATCATGCAAATACTAAATAATAGAAACCAAGACTAAAAGGCTCTTCTACCTAATGCCAAAGTCTTTCTACTATATAATGCTGTTTCTGAAGGAGCCTCATCAATCATATAAAATAAACCTGTGAAATAGTTTCATTTGAAGTACACAAATTAGGGAAAGGGGAAGGAAAACACAATCTGAGAGACAGGTAAGAAAATCAACTTAATTTTTATATTAGTATATCCAGGTTGATATGGCAGTTTAGAGAGTGTACACAGGGGAAGAGTACTTAACAAACTGGAGGCTAGAGAAGGAGTTAGCTGGGCAAGGGGAGAAAAATGCTTTGGTGGAGGATATAGGAAGAACAGACCCATAGAGGTGAGAGTAGAGTCAGTGGATTGAGGAACTTGTTGGTATTTATTCACTGATTTAATAAATATTTATTGAACACCTGTTCTACACCAAAAGCAGAGTATACAAAGGTAGTCACAATACAACAGTCCCTAACTCCATGGGGCATACAGTTTAGTGAAGAAGACAGTCACTATTCAAAGAACCACCCAGCCAATATGTAATTATGAACTGGGAAAAGTGCTATGAAGGAAAAACATCTTATGATTACATCTAAAAAGGGGACCTAATGTAATATGTGGGCATTTTAGGGATACTGGATTTGTCCTGCATGACACAGAAGTGACAGATACATGTCATTGTATATTTTGTCATCACTTACAAAATTGTGCGGGACAAAGTGTAAACTATAATGTAGGCTGCAGTCCATGGTGAGCAGCAATGCTTCAATATGTATTCATCAATTGGAACAAATGTACCACACTAATGAATGTTGTTAATGTGGGAAAGTGTGGGAGGGGGAGGGAGTGGGGCACATGGGAATCCCTTATATTTTTTATATAATATTTATGTAATAGCTTCTTTTAAATAAAATTTAAAAATTTATAAAAATTAAATTAAATTAAAATTGAAAAATAAATAAAAAGGGGACCTAACTAGGATGGTAGAGTGATCAGAGATGGCTTTCCTGGGGAAGTGATGTTGAAACTAAGAACTGTAGGATGAATAGGCATAAACTAGCTATGGGGATGTTAGGTAGAGGGAATAACATATACAGAGTTTCTGATATAGGAGGAAAATAGATATATATGAAGAATTCAAAGAAAGCCACTGGGACTGGAGGATAAGCTCCAATGAGAATGTGGAAAACGGATACATACATTTATTTACTGGGTTTGTCTCTTGAGCTACCTATTTTATTCCATCAATTTGTCTAATCCTATAATACAAGATTCTTTAAATTATTCTAGCTTTATAATTCACAGTTATATCTGATGATATGAGTATTCCCCTCATTAATATTCTTTTTCAGAGTTTTCCTGGCTGTTCATGTACATATACTCTTCCAGATGTACGTATACTCTTCCATGCACAAAAGCAGGCAGGCTAAATCACACATGATAGTAAAGATCTCATTAAAGATTTTGGAGTTTGACACAGAGCAAAGGGCTAAAGTTTTTAATCAAGGGAGTAATAAAGTACGATAGCATTTTAAAAATATCCATTCTTGGGGTTCTCCACAGACACCAAAGGGTCTGTGCATAGAATTCAGAAGTCTGTGAACCTTGGATGGGAAAAAAAATCTTTTTCACTAACCTCTAAATGAGATGTAGCTTTTCTTCAATTGTAAATATAGGCCTTTTGACTTTGTAACCAATACAAATCTCAAATACTTTCACACTATATTACAGTTATTGAAAAAATTTCAAAATAATGTTTTTGCCCTTCACAACAAAAATCAGCACTTTAAAATCATGGAAGTTTTTGGTAGTATTGCTAGATCTTGTTATTTAATGCATTAGTAAAGAAGCACATATATTAAAACATCACAAATTTGGTTTTTTAAAAAAGCATTTTGATAATTCTATTAGTCTCCTTTGGTTTCCTTGTATTTCTATGTATTTATTTTCTGCATTTAAGAATGTTATTCTCAGGAGTCCATAGGCTTCACCAATCTGCTAAAGGATCCATGGCATAAAAAAAACTTTAAGAATCCCTGGAAAACACATGCAGGAAGAGGAGTAGAGAGAAGAAAGAAAAACAAGCAATCCAGGTTAAGATAACATAAGCTTACACCAGGATGGCAGTGATGGTACAGAGAAGTAGGCAGATTCAAAAGACATTTAGGAAGTAAAATTAACATCACAAAGCCATTTTTGTGATTTCCAAAAAAAATTTTAATATTATAAAAATGTTTACAATATAGTGGAAATCGAAAATGCAGTCTAAAAAAAAAAAGCAGTCTAAACCATGCATGTAGTATGAGGCTGATTACATTAAAATTTTATTAGGCACAAAAAAGACGGGAACGACAGAGTATTTAAAAATGTTAAATGTAGTTATCTCTGGGTAATGGACAGTATTAAAAATGTTTATTTTTGTTCTTTGTACTTCTCTTAATTTTTTCCCATATTTTGTGTAACTATCAGAAAAAGTAAGCATAGTTTTAAAGTTATTTTTTGGAAAAATCTTGAATGATATCAGAAAATGTTTTATTATGTGATAATGTGGAAAAGCACATAATATTGTGATTACAGTATGATCTCAACTATATATGTAGATATATATAGATACATGTTTAGTAAAAGTATGGGAGGTCTCTTTATACTGTTTTAGATTTTCCATGTTTTCTACAGCAACCATATATTACTATAATAAATTGCATTACTTTTAAAGGGCAGAAATTGCTAGCTCAGCTTTCAACAGAAGAAAGAATTCCTTAAGATTTAAAATGAGAACAAAAGATTGATAAACATAATTAAAATGGAAAAGTTTATCTTGTATATATTTTACCACAGTAATAACTTTTAAAATTGAAAAAGAACACAGGGGAAATGGATGTGGCTCAACCAACTGGGCTTCTGTCTACCATATAGGAGGTCCAGGATTCAATGCCCAGGGCCTCCTGGTGAGGGTAAGCTGGCCCACATGGGAACGCAGCCCCACACACTAGTGCCGCCCCATGCAGGAGTGCCAGCCGATGCGGAGAGCTGGCACAGCAAGATGACACAACAAGAGACACAGAGGAGAGAAAATAAGATGTAGCAGAACAGGGAGATGAGGTGGTGCAAGAGAGTAATCAGCTCTCTCCCACTCTGGAAAGTCCTAGGATCAGTTCCTGGAGCCGCCTAATGAGACTATAAGCAGACAAAGTAGAACACACAGCAAATAGACACAGAGAGCAGTCAACAGGGGGAGTGGGGCGGGGGAGGAGAAAAATAAGTAAAAAAAAATCTTTAAAAAAAAAACAGGATATAGTGAGATGGATATAGTTTGTTGGCAGGAGAAGAGGAAACTCAGGGAGTTCACATATAATGGACTCCATAGTCTCAGCAAAGCAGAAGGCAAGGACATCAATAGCAAGCAAAGGGATAAGACTGGCAACACTAGAATAGGGCTGAAGGTTTGAAACAATCCTATAAGATGTACAGATTTATCAGGT
The DNA here is from genome assembly GCF_030445035.2 of Dasypus novemcinctus. Taxonomy (NCBI): domain Eukaryota; kingdom Metazoa; phylum Chordata; class Mammalia; order Cingulata; family Dasypodidae; genus Dasypus; species Dasypus novemcinctus. Next base: position 41,727,935 of record NC_080679.1, read on the forward strand.
AGCACACAGAGCTCAGCTAATGAACTTTAGGAAAAGAGGCTATCTGCTGTGGATTAGTTTTGTTGTTCTCAAACCTTATAAATCATTTGCGAGAACTTCTTAAAAATACCACATCCCCTTTCCCAGAGATTCTAATTCAGAAAGTCTGAGTAAGAGGTCCAAGAATATGCATTTTTAACAAGAAGATTTATTTCAGGCGAGCTTCAAAAACATTTTGGAAAACATTCTTTATGGCCTGGTAAAGAAGGACAAATCATCTGGCAGGGAAAATTTCTTCGGGTTTTCTCCACTCCTATCATTCCAAATTATACAGCTGGTCCGGATATAAAGATTTTTTTTCCTTCATTTTTTTGTGTATATATGTTTTATTTTTGTTTGTTTTGTTTTCTTGTTGTTTTTTTAAAAAATTTCAGGAAAATGAAAATGAGCTTAGAGAGACAGGTAAGAAGAGAGTATTAACCTATGAACAAAAGACAAAGGATATACAAATAGTAAAAAAATAAAAATAAATACTACTATTTGAATTGTTGAACTCCTGGCCAAACTACTTACCACCTTACCTTTAACAGGAGAGCAAAATTACTCTGCAGAGAATTAGTCACACCATTTTCACACAACTTTTTCCTCATGCAGTTTTCACTTGCATCGCCACCACCAGAATATCTTAATAATGACTTTAGCATAGTTTCAAAAGGGTCCACTGAAACAGATAAATTGAACATTTCTAAATGAACAATGAAAACTATCACTCAAAAAAACTCTACAGCAAGAAAACAAAGAGATCAAGAGAGGTAGGAGATTGTACTAAAAATATGGCAATTTTTTTTCACAACTCCTTTAAATTATCTTTCCTGAAAGTTAACAATTCAAGAGGCTATGGAAATTGGCAAGAATACAACATCCTAACTTGGAATTCCATCATAAGCTATTAATACTTGAATGAAATTTTCTACCTACATGACTATATCTTTTATTTTTTTAATATTTTTATTTTTAAAGAAACTTTAGATTACATAAATGTTACATAAAAAAATATAGTGGATTCTATACCTTTCATTTAAAAGGAAAACAAAGCTGATTCCACTGACTCTGAAGCAAAATGATATCTGTGATCTTCAAGTACTACTGTTAAAATTATTAACTGAGTTTAAAAATTTCTTTTAACTGTTTCTTTAATGATTAAATTGTTTTCATACCCTCAAAAATGATTCATGTTCATTGTAAATACCTCAAACATATAGGAAAACACAAAAAAAGTAAAATTCATCCTGAATCTCATCCCACATAGATGTCTCATCACACATACATGTTAGAGACTTGTTTACAGCTGTAACATTTGTTAACAGAGAAAGAAAAAGAAAAAAAATCTGTCAGATTTCTCTGAGAACCACATTCTAATCTTTCAGGGTGCTTCTCTCGGCTCATCAGCTCAATAATTTGAATGTTTACCTGCCACCTGTCCCCCTCAACCCTAGACTTGAAACCCGTAAGAACACAGACCACGTCCAGTTTTGCTCATTATTATATTCCCTGACAAAGCCATCTTTCCATACTATGGAAAAGCTTAGTGGTTAAGAGTACAAACTCTGGGGCCAGACTCCCTGGCTTTAAGTCCCAGCTCCATCACTAAGTAGTTGTGACCTCGGGCAAATTATTTAAACTCTGTACCTCAGTCTCCTTTTATGTAAAATGGGGATAATCATAATTCCTAGTTCAGAAGGTTATTTGAGGAATGAGTTAATATTTGTAAAGGCCTTAGAATAGTGCTGACATAATTACTATTCAAATATTTAATAAAGAAAACAAATTTACATCATCATACTAAGATCTGAAATTATTGCTTTATTTAGCTTCAAACTTTTATTAAAAATAATGCTAATATGAAACTTTTCTCATGTGATTAAGCTATTACTGCTGAGTCAAAAGATAACTGCCAAACTTCTCTCCAGAAAGTATGTTCGACATTTACACTCCACGCTCCCCATTTCCACATTTCCTAAAAACGCAATAACAAATTTTTGCCAGTATTTTTTCATCTCTTCTAGTCAGGTAAAATGACCATTTTTTCCTTCAATTTATGGATAGATACAAAAAAATCCCAATGCAAATTCCGCAAGATTTTTTGGGAACCTGAAAACATAGTTTCAGCCTACATCTAGAAGAACAAATATACATGAACAACCAGGTAATCTTTAAAAAAAAGATATTCGTGAGTGGGATACTTGTACAATCAGATATTGCAGGGTTATTATAAAGCCAGAGCAATTTAAAGACTCTCATATTACAGTAGGACTAGAGAGAAAGATGAATAGAATACGTAATCCAGGAGAAAAAACAAGTATAAATGGTAAAGGTAGCATTTTATGACAAAGGGGAAAGGTCATAAATTGTTTGGGGAAAACTTGTTAGCTATTTAGAAAAAATAATAAATCTCAATCCCTGCCTTACTCTTTACACTAAAATAAACCCCTACTTATTAAAAATGAAGTAATAAAAGCAAATATGGTTAAATACTTAAAAATTTGAGGGTATAGATAAACACTTAGGATTTGGGAGCCATAAAGCATAAGACAGGTAAATCTGTCTACATAAAATGAATTTCCAGTACATTAAAAAAATACCGTGAAAAAAGATGAAAGAGGATGAGAAAATGTCAGCTACATATGCCCTAGAAATAGTTGCTGCCCTTAATGTGTAGTAATTATTATATTTCAGTAAAATAAGGTACTATGCAAAAGTCTAAATGAGGGAATTAATATTAAGATTTAAGCACAATACCTAGCACAAAGTATAAAACATTCAATAAATGCTATTCCTTTCCAAGAACAATATATAGCCCTTCTTTTACTAGACATTTATTCTTAAGAGATAACATTCAGCTAATTAGAATAAAAATTAAACTTACATGTCTTATTGGGGTTGATATGCTGCTTCAGTACATCGACAGTGCCCAAACTAACCACAAGGCACCTGCCAAACCAGAAAGAAACCACAGAACCATATCTCTCATGCAAATTAACCAGGAACTCATGCAAACTCCCACTGTTTACAATATCTGGAAGATTACCATCTCTGAGGGAAAGAAAGTAACAAAGTTATTAATTCAACTTGGAAAAATCAGAAAAACAGTAGATGACTCTAAATTAACTATGTAAATAGTGAAACCAAAGGTACATGAAATTTATAACCCTGGACCTAAGGTGAGTCACTTGTAGGCAGCATATTGATGGCTTGTATTTTTTATCCATTCTCTCAGCCTATACCTTTTGACTGGGGTGTTTAACCCATTTGCATTCAATATTACTGCAAATGCATTCTTTACTTCTACCATTTTATTCTCTGGCTTTCACATGTCATATCTTATATATTTGTCTTCTTTCTATTCTTTTGGCTATCCTTCCTGATAGCCTTGCCTTCTATACTCTTCTCCAAGCCTCTTTCCTGTATTTTTCTTTTGGGCTGTAGGCACCCTTTAATATTTACTGCAAAGGTGGATTCTTTTTTGTGAACTCTCTTAGTTTCTGGTTTTTTGTAAATACATTAAACTCATCTTCATATTTGAAGGACAGTTTTGCTGGTTAAAGAATCCTCAGCTGGCAATTTTTCTTTCAGTAGCCTAATTACATCATAGCCCTGTCTCCTCACTTCCATGGTTTCTGATAAGAAATGCACACTAAGTCTTACTGGGGGTCCCTTGCGTGTGATGATTTCCTTCTTCCTTGCTGCTCTCAGAATTTTCTCTTCATCTTTGATATTTCGCATTCTAAGTAGTATCTGACTTGGAGTAGGTCTATTCAGATTTATTCTGATTGGGGTGCACTATGCTTCTTGGAAAGGTAAATTCATGTCTTTCATGAGAGGTGAGAAATTTTTTCAGGCATTATTTCCTTAAATACACTTTCTCTCACTTCCCTTCTCTTCTTATTCTGGAACTCGCATGAAGCAAACGTCGTTGCATTTTGTTACCATTCAACTCCTTAAACCTCTGCTCAATTTTTTCCATTCTTTTTATTCTGTTCTCTCTTCAATTTCAGCTGTTCTGTGTTCTGTATCACTTATTCTTTCTATCATTAAGTCTGCTATTGTATGCCTTTAAAGTGTTTTTTATCTCACCTTTTGTGACGTTTATTCCCATAATCTGTGATTTTTTATTCGTTTTCAATTTCTTCTTTGTGCTCACCCAGTGTCTTCTTTTTTTTTTTAAAGATTTATTTATTTATTTATTTAATTCCCCTCCCCCGGTTGTCTGTTTTCTGTGTCTTTTTGCTGCGTCTTGTTTCTTTGTTGGCTTCTGTTGTCGTCAGCGGCACGGGAAGTGTGGGCGGCGCCATTCCTCGGCAGGCTGCTCCCTCCTTTGCGCTGGGCGGCTCTCCTTATGGGTGCACTCCTTGCGCGTGGGGCTCCCCTACGCGGGGGACACCCCTGTGTAGCACGGCACTCCTTGCGCGCATCAGCACTGCGCATGGGCCAGCTCCACACGGGTCAAGGAGGCCCGGGGCTTGAACCGCGGACCTCCCATGTGGTAGACGGACGCCCTAACCACTGGGCCAAAGTCCGTTTCCCACCCAGTGTCTTCTTGATGTCCTTTTCTCTTTAGCCATACTGACTTTCATCTCATTCCTTTGATATTGGAGATGTGTAAGAACCTCATTGATTAGTTGTCTCAAATTCCACCTCTCATCTGGGGCTTTGATATATTCTTTTGCTTGGGCCATTTCTTCCATTTTCTTAGTATGGCTTGTAATTTTTTGATGATGTCTAGGCATCTGATTAGGATGGTGAGTTTACTTTGAGTTTCTCTCTCTGGTGTAGAGATTTAGTGGCAGAAGGCTGTGTGTTACTGCCACTCTTTGATTCTTGGATTTTAGTAATAAACAAGTCCTTAGACCTTCCCTTTAAACAACCTTAGCATTATAATAGTATTGCTAGTAACAAACATGTTATACTTTCACCTTTTCTATTCATTTCCAAAGACTAATATACATGCTTTTTACCAATTCTGTACAAATTACCCCTCAGCTGTCCATTCTCTACCCTCATTCTATTTTGTGGTGTCCCATTCAAGTTATTAACCCTATGAGATTACATAATATATTTACTTCAACCATGCTGTCATGCTTTACAACTTCATTTCTTCTTACAGCTGCATATTTCATCATGTATATATACAATTTATTTATCCATTTATCAGCTGATGGACACCTGGGTTGTTTCCATCTTTTGGCAATTGTGAATAATGCCGCTATGAACATTGGTGTGCAGATATCTGTTCATGTCACTGCCCTCAGTTCTTCTTTATATATACCCACTAGTGGTATTGAAGAGTCACCTGGCAAATCTATGTTCGACTTGTTTAGGAACTGCCAAACAGTCCTCCACAGTTGCTGTACCATTCTACATTCTCACCAACAGTGAGTAAGTGTTCCTATCTCTCCATACCTCCATACCCTCCCCAACACTTGTAGTTCTCGGTCTTTTTAATAGTGGGAATTTTTTTTATTTGTTTCTCCCCACCCCCCCCACCCACCATTTGGCACTCACTGGTACTCTCTGTTCATCTTTTTAGGAGACGTCTGGAACTAAACCCAGGACTTCCCATGTGGGAGGGAGGCACCAAATCACTTGAGGCATCTCTGCTCCCTGCTGACTCTGTTCCTCATTGTTTCCTCACTTGCCTCTTCATTGCATCATCTCTCTGCATCATCTTGTTGGGTCATTACCTTGCTCATCTTCTTTAGGAAGCACCAGAAACCAAACCCAGGATATCCATGTGGTAAGCGGGCACCTAACTACTTGAGCCACATCCACTTACCAATAGTGGGAATTCTAATTCAGATGAAATGACTCATTGTAGTTTTGATTTGCAACTCCCTAATTGCTAGTGATGTTGAACATTTTTACATGTTTTTTTGCTATTTGTATTTCTTCGTTGGACAAATGCCTATTTAAGTATTTTGCCCATCTTTTAATAGGGTCGTTGGCTTTTTATTGTTGAGTTCTAGCATTTCCCTTATATATCATGGATATTAAACCCTTATTAGATATGTGATTTCCAAAATTTTTTCACATTGTGTCAGTTACCTTTTCACCCTTTGACAAATTCCTTTTAAGTGCAAAAGTGTTGAATTTTGAGGAATCCCATTTATCTACTTTTTCTTTTGTTGCTCGTGCTTTGGATGCAAGATCTAAAGATTTACCACCTTCGACAAGGTCTTTTTTTTTTAGTTTTTTTAAAAATTTCTCTCCCCTTTCCCTTCCACCCCCATTGTCTGCTCTCTGTGTCCATTCGCTGTGTGCTCTTCTGTGTCCACTTGTATTCTTGTCAGTGGCACCAGGAACGTGTGTCTCTTTTTTGCTGCGTCAGCTCTACCTGTGTGTGGCGCCACTCCTAGGCAGGCTGTGCTTTTTTTTTGCATGGGATGGCTCTCCATTCGGGGGGGGGCATTCCTTGCATTGCATTTCCCCACACGGGGACACCCCTGGCAGGGCACTCCTTGCACGCATCAGCACTGTGCATGGGCCAGCTTACCACATGGGTCAGGAGGCCCTGGGTTTGAACCCTTGGACCTCCCATATAGTAGGCAGATGCTCTATCAGTTGAGCCAAGTCTGCTTCCCTCTTTCTTTTTAAAATAGGCATTCAGGGCTATAAATGTCCCTCTCAGCACTGCCTTCAATGTTTCCCATAAGTTTTGATAATTGTGTTTTCATTCATCTCAATATGTTCACTAATTTCACTTAAAATTTCTTCTTTGACCCATTATTTAGGAGTATGTTATTCAGCCTCCACACATTTGTGACTTTACATTTTTCTCATCTATTACTGGTTTCCAGTTTCATTCCATTATAATCTGAGAAGGTGCTTTGTGTAATTTCAATCTTTCTCTAATTATTGAGACCTGCATTGTGACCTAACATGGTCTATCCTGGAGTGAGACCAACTGGCACTGGGAAAGAATGTATAATCTGCTGATTTTGGCTGCAAAGTTCTATATATTGTGTTAGGTATAGCTTGTTTATCATATTGTACAAGTTATCTGTTTCCTTGTTACTCTTCTATCTAGATTGACGTGAGCGGTGTGTTAAAATATCCAGTTATTGTAGAGATGTCTATTTCTCCCTTCAGTTTTGCCAGTTTGCCTCATGTATTTTGGGGCACCCTGGTTAGGTGCACAGATATTTATGATTGCTATTTCTTCCTGGTGGATTGTCCATTTTATTACTACATAATGCCCTTCTGTATCTCTTGTAACTTTTTTGCCCTTAAAATCTATTTTGCCCATTATTAGTTTAGTTACCCCAGCTCTTGATTACTATTTGCAGGAAGTATCTTTTTCCAACCTTTCACTTTCAGCCAGTTTGTTTCCATTAGTCTAAGGTGAATTCTTGAATGCAGCATATGTTTGGATCGTGTTTCTTTTATCCATTCTATTAGCCTCTATCTTTTTTTTTTTTTTTTTTAAGATTTTTATTTATTTATTTATTTAATTCCCCCCCTCCCCTGGTTGTCTGTTCTTGGTGTCTATTTGCTGCGTCTTGTTTCTTTGTCCGCTTCTGTTGTCGTCAGCGGCACGGGAAGTGTGGGCGGCGCCATTCCTGGGCAGGCTGCTCTTTCTTTTCACGCTGGGCGGCTTTCCTCACGGGCGCACTCCTTGCGCGTGGGGCTCCCGCACGCGGGGGACACCCTTGCGTGGCACGGCACTCCTTGCGCGCATCAGCACTGCGCATGGCCAGCTCCACACGGGTCAAGGAGGTCCGGGGTTTGAACCGCGGACCTCCCATATGGTAGACGGACGCCCTAACCACTGGGCCAAAGTCCGTTTCCCATAGCCTCTATCTTTTGATTGGAGAATGTGATACACTCACATTCAGTGATATCACTGTAAATGCATTATTTACTTCCATTTTATTCTCTGGTTTTCATATGTCATATATCATAGTTTTGTCTATCCTTTAACTCTTTTTGGTTATCCTTTCTGCTATTCTTTCTTCTATACTCTCTTCCAGGTCTCTCTCATGTCTTTTTATTTCAGGTTCTAAGGCTTCCTTTAGTATTACCTGCAAAGGTGGATTCTTTTTTCGCAAACTCTTACTTTCTGTTTGTTGTGAATATTTTATACTCAATTTCATATTTGAAGAAGGACAATTTTGCTGGATAAAGAATTCTCAGCTGGCAGTTTTTCTCTTTCAGTATTCTAATTGTTTCATACCACTGTCCTCTTGCCTCCATGGTTTCTGCGCTAAGAAATCTGTGCTAAGTCTTATTGGGTGTCCCAGTAATGGGTGTGATGGTTTGCTTTTCCCTTGCTGCTCTGAGAATTTTCTCTTTATTTTTGACATTTCATTTTTTGAGTAGTGTGTGTCTTAGAGATGGCCAATTCAGATTTATTCTGAATAGGGTACCCTGCACTTCTTGGACATGTAAATTCATGTTTTTCATGAGTTGGGAAATTTTCAGGCATTATTTCCTCAAATATTCTTTCTGCCACTTTTCCCTTCTCTTTTCATTCTGTACCTTCTACATGTATGTTGTTGTATTTCATGTTATCATTCAACTCCCTAAGCCCCTGCTCAATTTTTTCCATTCTTTTTTTCTGTTCTCTCTTTAATTTCAGCTGTTCAATCTTCTGTATCACTTATTCTTTCTTCTATCATTTCAAATCTGCTGTGTATTGCTCTAGTGTGTTCTTTTGTTGTTGTTGTTGTTTTAGGTACTGGAACTGAACCCAGGACCCTTATATAGGAAACCAGTGCTCAACCACTGGGCCACATTGGCTTTCCTGGTAGGCCTTTCCCTGAATTGGTTTTTTTTTGCTTGTTGTTGCTTTTTTTTTTTACAGCAGGTACCAGGAACTGAACTCAGGACCTCCCATGTGGGAGGCAAGCACTCAACTGTGCAAACCACATCTGATCCTTCTAATGTGTTTTTTTTTTAAGATTTTTTATTTATTTCTCTCCCCTTCCCCCCTGCTATTGTCTGCTCTCTGTGTCCATTCGCTGTGTGTGTTCTTCTGTGTCCGTTTGGATTCTTGTCAGTTGCACCGGGAATCTGTCTCTTTTGGTTGTGTCATTCTGCTGCATCAACTCTCCATGTGTGCAGCACCACTCCTGGGTGGGCTGCGCTTTTTTTCACAGGGGCGGCTCTCCTTACAGGGCACACTCCTTGCATGAGGCTCCCCATGTGGGAGATACCCCTACGTGGCACGGCACTCCTTGCATGCATCAGTACTGCACTGCGTGTGGGCCAGTTCACCACATGGGTCAGGAGGCCCTGGGTTTGAACCCTGGACCTCCCATGTGGTAGCCAGACACTCTATCAGTTAAGCCAAATCCACCTCCCTCTAGTGTGTTTTTTATCTCACCTATTTTGTCTTTTATTCCCATGAGCTCACTTTATTTTCTATTCAGGTTTTCAAATTCTTCTTTGTGTTTCTTGATGTCCTTAGTATCTCTTTATCCATACTACCCTTCAACTCATTGATTTGATTTTGGAAACTTGTGTGTATCTCGTTGATCAGTTGTCTCAAATCCTGTCTCTTTTTCTGGACTTTTGACATATTCCTTTGCTTGGGCAATTTCTTCCATTTTCTTAATATGGCTTGTAATTTTTGCTGATGTCTAAGCATCTGATTAGAATGGTGAGTTTACTCAGAGGCTTTAGTTTATTCATGGGGATTTAGTGGCGGGAGGCTGTGTGTTACTGCTATTTTTTGATTCTTGGTTCAACTTATTCTGCGTCTTTAGGACTATTCCTGTTAGTTGCTTAAATCTTCATCCTGGACCCACTACCAAAGGCCTTGGGAATGGAGGGTGAAAAGACCTGAAAAAGCCTCTCTTACTTATTTACTTTTAATTTCCTCACATGCACTTCCTTGGTTTGCCAGAAAAAGGTGCTCTTTGGCAGCTCTCAGTTTAAAGCCTGGTCAGAGTGTGTTTGCTGCAGCAGGGATCAGATCAATGTGATTGAGGATCCGGTCTCAAGGCTAACAGCCTTGTAATTCAAACTGGCTCTTTTCCAACCTTTGTCAGCAGCCACCTCCCTTTCCCTGGGTAGGAAATAATTCCACTCCTCTCTGCATCATCAACAACCAGTCCCAGTTAGCAGAGAGGGAGACTGAGAGGGTTGGATCTCTCTAGTCCTGTGCCAGTTCCCAAGGAAAACAATGGTATTCTTTTCCTGGACTGGAAAGCTAATTGGACACAGCAGACTGAATTTGTGGGTCAAAAACTGAGTTAGCCTGAGGCTGTGTTCCTCTCTCTCTCCTTTCCTTGGGAGGTGGATCTCTGGGGCCCCCTTTCTCGGTAGCCACTGGTCCCAAGACCAGAGAATTCAATAGTGTTATTGGATCGGGGAGGATACTGGCAGTTTCAGCTGCTGCTTTTAATATATGATTTTGCTGTTGCAATTTTTTTGCTTTGCCCCTCTCTCTTCTGGGTGGTACCTAGCCTTCCCCTCATGTCCTAAAGCCTAGATTTTTTTCCACACCATTTCTGCCTGTCCTCTTATTTTTCTGGGTAACAAGACAGTCCCTTGTCTCCCTAGTCTACCATCTTCCCAGAAATATTACTTATTTACTTTTAATTCATTCACATGCACTTCCTTGGTCAGCCAGTAGATGGTGTTCCTCTGCAACTCTCTCAGTTTAAAGCCTGATTGGAGTATGTTCACTGCAACACCAATAGCAACAATTTGGCAGAGGATCTTGTCACCAGGCTACCTCAGAGGCTGTTCCCAAACCTTCGTTGGCAGACCCCTTCTTTTTCCAGGTAATAATTTCACTCCCCCTCAACAAGTCTTTGTCAATAAGGAAGATGACTGTCCCATATCAGCTCCCAAAGCAAGCAATTCTATGACCCACCCAGCCTGAAAGTCTCCTGGGACACAGAAGACCAAATCTGTTGGCTAAAAGCTGAATCAGCCTGAGGCTGTAGCCGTCTCTCTTCAGTTTCCTGGGGAAGTAGATCCCTGCAGCACTCTCTGTCCACAGTTGAGAACAAGAGGCCAGAGAATTCAAAGCTGTCTGCGCAGAGTATGGCGGGAAGGGCATCAGCAGCTACAGCTGCAGCTTCCACTCACAAGTCTTTCCATCCAGATTCTTTTCCAGTGTCCCTCTCTCTTCTGGGTGGTACGGAGCCTTTCTCTGGTGTTCTAAACCCTAGAACATTTTTTTCTAGGCCATTTCTGCCTGAAGAAAAGTGAGTCCTGTGTCACTCTAATCCTCCATCTTGCCAGAGTCCTGGTACATGAAATTTAAATCCCTGAAAAATCCAAAACTCAACTATATTTGGCTCCTGATTATGTTTCTGTAACTATATTTAGATTTGAATTTGTCTAATTCTTTGAGAATTCACAACACTTCAAATTAGATGCCTACATAAGGAACAACCTACTAAGAAAATGGAAAACTATCCAGCTTTTATAGCACCTGATTTTGAGTTAATGATGGACAGCATAAGAGACTGATGAAAATCATCAAGTCAGCTACTGCAATTTTTTTCTTCTTTCTTCCTATCTGTTTTCTACTTTCTCCAGTTAGGGGAAGTGAAAGCAATTAAGATTTTGATTTTACATAGGCTTCTTTTCTATTCTTAACAAAGTTTAGATTGTATGCCCTGATGTAAATTTAGAGTAAGCAAAATAAAGAGTAATCTAAAAATATGGTTTTGTTTTGACACCAAAATGAGGAGTTGACTCTACCTCGTTCCGAAGAAACAATTACTCACTTTTCTTCAGTTGGAGTAATCCCTGGAATCCCTGCAGCTTGCCTGGAAGCCTTAAGGGAAAATTTAAAAAACAGTTTAGTATAGTGAGTTATCATAGGCTGTATCTCATGAGTCAGATATAGTTTCCCAAGACATATGCAGGACTTTAAAAGATGGCTTTCCAATTTTGTCAAATATAAGGAATTATTTCTGTATTAAAATACAAAAATGAGTTGTTTGTAATAGAAAAGATTATTGCACTATTCTTCTTTGTTGGTTAAAAAAGGCATCTGAAAAATTTAATATCACTTTCCACTGAGTAATATATAATTAAGTACATTTTTCTTTCCTCTAAGTCTATATTTGGTCCTATCTGGTTTGTCTTAAAAAAAAAAATCTATGTCCATGCTTATGATAGTTTCATTCCTGAAAGTTATGCTCTTTCTAGTCACAGAACTATCAAAATTCAATATGATATTCATCCTTTGCCTTAATGCAAATTCATTATTACTAATGCCATATAGTCAAGAGAGGTGTCTGGCATAAAAATACATTTAAGAAAAAATAATTCATATCAAACTGTTGAAAGGACAATCTTTAAGGAATGAACTGGGAAAAACTTTGAGGGATTAGAATTTCTTACAATTTTGTACTGGTTTATGATTGCTAGGTTTTGAGGGCAGAGTTATTTTTTATTTTATAACAAATCATATATTACTTTTTTCCTTTTTTTTAGGAGGCACAAGGTATTGAACCCAAGACCTCCTACATGGGAAGCTGGTGCTCAACCACTAAGCTACATCTGCTCCCCAATGAGCATTGGCTTGTTTTGTTTTTAGGAGGCACCAGAGATCGAACCCAGGACCTTGTACATGGGAAGCAGGCACTCAACCACTTGAGCTACATCTACTCCCCCACACATTACTTTTATAATAAAAGCTTTTCACAAAATAATTCTTAAACTAAAATTTATTTCAATCAATTCTGAATTTTGCCAACACATTTTTGATTAGTACTAATCAGAATTTATCTACTGGGCATTCTGCCTTTTCCTACTGTACATTATTAAAAATATTTATTTACTTATTTATTTGAACACTTAAAGGCTAAACTGTTCCATCATGTTGCCAGAAATGCTTAATCATTTCTTTTAAAAACACTGGGGTATTTCTTTTCTTTCTTTTTTGCCTCACTATAAATAGTGCTAAAAAATCTTTGTACAACTCTACTTTTTTCCTCAATTTTTTTTCCCCTTGGGAATATGTACCCCAAAGGAGAGATACTGGGTTGAATTGGTACTAAGTGAACAGTTTCACACTTTCTACTAAATACTACAAGGTTGCTATCTAGGCTGTGTAGTTTGCATTTAACAGATGACAATGAAACTTACAATGTATAATTTTATCTTACAGTCTTATCAACAATGGCAACTTGTCAAGTTTAATATTATAGTGGAAAAAGGGTTGAACCCTATTTTTTTTAAAAAAAGATTTATTTATTTATTTAATCCGCCCGGTTGTCTGTTCTCTGTGTCTATTTGCTACGTCTTGTTTCTTTGTCCGCTTCTGTTGTCGTCAGCAGCACGGGAAGTGTGGGCGGTGCCATTCCTGGGCAGGCTGCACTCTCCTTCGCGCTGGGCGGCTCTCCTTATGGGGCACACTCCTTGCACGTGGGGCTCCCCTACGCGGGGGACACCCCTGTGTGGGGTGGCACTCCTTGCGCACATCAGCACTGCGCATGGGCCAGCTCCACACGTGAACCGTATTTTTTAAAAAAAAACAACTCAGTGGTGTGTATAGACATAATTTTTTTTTTCTTTTTGAGGTACTGGGGCCAGGGATTGAACCCAAGACCAAGTATGTGAGAAGCCGGTGCCCAACCACTGAGCCACATCTGCTCCCCTGAGTTGTTTTTTTTCCTTTTGTTTGCTGTTTGTTTTTTTGTTTTTAAGAGGCACCAGAAACTGAACCTGGGCTGCAGGCTCTCAATTACTTGAGCCACATCTGCTCCCCTAGGCTGAAATTACTAATGAATGAAACAAGTTTCCTGACTGCCGTTTAAACATGGTGGACTAATAACATTAACTTTTTTCTTCCTCCTGAAATCCCACTAAAATGAAAGTTAAAAAATAAATGAAGAAACAACAAGAATAAAGAGAATGGGAAAGGAAACAATAATAGATGAATATTTCATCCAGTTTTCTGAAGGTGTTAGGCTGATGGAAGAGAGATGTTAACTAACCCCTAAGGGCATGCAAAGGAGAATTTCCCCAAGAAGCAAACAGACTTGCACTTCAAGAACCAAAAAGGCAGGATAAGACATAAGGTAACACTTAAGACATTTAACAATTGAGAAAAAGGTTGTACACAGACTCCTTAGACCCCCTAAGTGCCCTTCATTATTCCTATGATTCTCACTCCCTCTGGAATGAGATCCTAAGATTCCAGATTCAAAAATAACAGGCTGTGGGGGAGAAGGAGGGCAGATAGAAAGAGGTGGCAGCCTCTATAATTCTAAAGGAAAATGACTTCCAACCTAGAATTTTATACCCTTCATGCTATTCAAGTGTGAAGGAATTTCAGACAGCAAAGTCTCATAAAATGTAATTTCCTGGAGTACTTTCTTAGGAAGATACTGGAAAATGGTGTTCTGCAGCAAATAAAGGAATAAAGGAACAAAGAAGAACATGTGATTCCTGTGCTGCTGATAACAACAGAAGCTAACAAAAAGAACACACAGCAAAGGGACACAGAGAACAGACAACTGGGGCGGGGGGAGGAGAGGAAGGGGAGAGAAATAAATAAAATAAATCTTTAAAAAAAAAAAAAGGAACATGTGCAAGCCAGGAAGCAGGGTATACAACACAGGTCAAGAGATTCTCCATAACGATAGTTAAAGGACAACTGTTCCGCAGTACACCCAAAGGGTAGCCAGTACTGACTGGGGAAGGATGAAGGAGAGCTCCAGAAAGGATGTCTTCAGATGAAAAAGTATCACTGATATACATGTGAACATTTAGACCATTTCATTGAATGGTTTTATATGACACAAATGCTGAAATATCCGGAAAAAACTACTAACAGGCAGAAATGAACAAGCCCCAACACTATGAAAATATCAAATGCAATCTTTCCCCACCTCTCTAATCCAAAGACACATCAGCAGGCATCAAGAATGAACCTCAGAACTCTAAGGGCTCTGGATAAGATGGCTCCTACACCAGCCTCCACACTTTTATCAGCAGAATGAAGGATAGGCCCCAGAACTCTAGGTAAAATGTTTTCCTGAACTTTGCCTTATTCACATCTCCCCAATGGCTAAAATTATAAGGGGGATTCCAAATTTGGCATGCATTGGCAAAGTCCCTGCAAAATTTCAATGTCCCCAATAACCACAGCCTTACCACTACTAGCTGCCTTAAGGTTATACTGAATAATTTTAATATGACCTTTTCACTACTTACATTTAGACGTCAAAAGAAGTTTAGGTCTCCCACTTCCAGATCTTCCTTCATCCCCCAGACTCATTCCTCCAGAAGTTTATCCTCTTTCCTGACCCTACTCCCATCTCTTTCCCAATTAAACTTCCACCTACCTCAGCCACTCCTTCTCATGTTCATACAGTAGACCCTGACATTACTAACTTTAACAGCTCCAGAAATTTAACATCAAGCATCCAAATTTCCAACCACTTCCTATCTTTCCCTCTCACTATTTCTAATATCCTGACTCCAAAAAATATTTTTAGCCCCGATAATGCAAAGACTATATATATTATACTAAAGGGACTTTTAACCCACCCAGTCACATACATGTACTTCCCACTCTACCCAGGAGATTCCATGGTCCATCATTATGATCCCTCCTTTGAATACACCTTCAACTCCTTTGCCCTGTATCTTTACCATCATCACCTGGGAAAACCCCAACCCTGATTAAATCCAACACTCTGTTAACTCTGCCCCTGTATTCACACAGCTGAACACAGTACAATCCATGTTGACTAGTCTCACTTTAAATTCATGAATCTCAAGTGGATGGCCTGGAAATCAAACTAACTAATCCATTTACTCTCCTAATCTTCTGGATGACTAGTTCACTCCTTTTCCTCTCTTCAAATCTCCTATCCTCATAAGAAACTGATAATCTTGCTTCCATTTCACTGAAGAAAAAAAAAGCAATCAGGATAACTTCCACAATTCCCATGACATAGTCACCTATCTACCTACATTTGTGCCCATATACTCTGCCTTCTTTCCTAGTACTATGGATGAATTATCTATGCTGTAAATAAAATGTATCCCTTATCACTCTCCACACAAACTCTAGATCCATTCCTCCCCACCTACTCAGGAAAAGTGCTCCAGCAATTCTCCCTTCTGTTTCTTTATATTATTAATTTCCCCCTCATGTCTTATTAGCTCTCATCAGCATACTAACATAATGCAATTTTTTCCCATCTTCAAAAAGACTTTGTTCACCTCACTTCCCTCTCCAGTTAATGGCCCTCTTTATAGCAAAACTCCTCTAAAAAGCTGTGTCTCTGTAATTTTCCTCAAACCAACTGCATTTAGATTTTCACCCCCACCATTCAGCTGGGAACTGCTATTCCTAATATTATCAATGTTACTAAATGTTTACTTGAATACTGACTTAGTTGATTACTCTCTTCTGCTTAAAACACTTGGCTCCCTTCTACTTAGCTGGCTCCTCTCCCTCTTCCCTACCTCTAGACATTAGGTTGCCAGGACTTAGTCCTTGGATCTCTTCTCTCCTGTAACTAGACTCCCTGGGAGACCATAACTAGTCTTCTAGCTTTAAACACCATCTATACACTGATAGCTCCCCAATATATATCTCCAGGTCTCTTTTCCCTTTAACTTGACTTATATATACAATACCTACTCAACACCTCTACTTCAATGTCTAACAGCATCTCATACCTAGGATATCTAAAACCAAACTCCCAATCTCTATGAACACCCACTGCTTCCTACCAAAGTAAAACAAAACAAAAACAGTAACAATAAAACTCCCTGATTTTCCCTGCAGTCAATAGATTCTTCCAGCTATTCAGAATTTTTAAATCTGGCATTTTCCTTGATGTCTCTTTCCCTCACATTTCACATCCAATCCACTGGGAAATCCAATTGGCTCTACCTTCACAACAAACCAGTTATCACCAACTCTACTACTACTGTGGTCCAAACCAACACTGTCTCTCACTGAAACGATCACAAGAGGCTCCTTACTATTCTTTTCTCCACCCTTGCCCCAGGCACAGTCTATGCTTATCATAGCAGTCAGATGATTCTTTAAAATTTAACAAAATTAATTTTAATTCTTCTAAATTTCAATGTCACTCCTCTGCTGAAATCCTCCAGTGGCTTGTTATCTCAGAGTAAAGGCTAAGTCCATAAAAGAGTTCACAAACCCACTTAAAATCTGCCCTTCAACCACTTCCTTCTGACTTTGCATATACTGTTCCCTTTGCCTGGAACTGCCCTTTGATCACCTATCTGAAAGGCCTGCTCCTTCATCTTCAAGTCCTTGCTCAAATGTCTCCTTATCTTTTGGCCATCCCACTTAAAACTGCAGTTATACCCATCACCTCAGCTTTATTTTTCTCCATAATACTGAAAACCACCTAACATATTAGATATTTTAGTGTCTGTTCCACCTCCCCCTCCACTCTGAAAATATAAATTCCACAAATCAAGTTTTTTTGTCTCACTTGTTCAGTGCTGTATTCCCAACACATGGACCCATGCCTGGCACACAGGAGGGACAAACATTGGTTGAAACAAACAATGTTGCTCCGAATAGCAAATCAATGAATAAGCTTATTCAAAGATTATGAAATTTTCCAAACCTGGAGCCATTAAATGTTTAGTTACTCACAAAATAAGATATAACAGAATTTACAGGTTTTGCAGTTGCAACAGTCCAGACTAATCCATTTTACCAGTCTGGAAGAACACTTGAGGTGCAACCCTCATTACAAGTGATGTACTTGGAGCTGTTCAACTCCGTTAAAATCCCTTTCAACTTTTACTATAAACCCAACATCCTGTTCTGCAGAGCATGTTTTAAGGCCGATTCTTTATCCACTACCTTCTTTTGTTTTCACAACCACGCTCTGAGACTGACAAAGTCAAGTAGCGGAAAAAAGTAAAGAACGAGACTGAGAGATAAAGCGTCTGAGTCAAGCGCGCGCGCGCACACACACACACACACACACACACGCGCGCGCGCGCGCGCGCAAAGCAGTGATCTTTCCAATGCCCTCATTTTTGCCTCGAAGACCCTAACAGGAGCAAGACCCGGTCCGGATCTCGAGAACTATGGGTTCCAGTAATGACAGATCAACAGACAGATGGAAGGCCGACAACAAAAAAATCCGGTGGCCTCCAGTAAAGATCAAATGGTTAAATGCGAGCCCCCACGCGTAAATCCTCGAGGAGGAAAGGTAGGCGCATCTTGGAGTTTCCTCCCAGACGCACTAGAAAATGGAATTGGAAGAGATGCTCCCAGAAAGCCGCCGAAAGTTCTTTAGTCTGGCCTTGTAACAAGGAGGCGGGGATGCCCGCAGCTGAACAGGGCGCCCTTTCCCCGCGCCCAAGCGCGCAGCTCGCGCGCGCGGAGTGAGGTGTCACGTGACCCCGGGCTGCTACCCGCGCCCCTCGCCCCGCTGCGCGGAGGTGGTGGCTGATGCACGCGTGACAGACGCCGGGCGGCGGTTACCGGGTAGAGGTAGAGCACTGCTCCCACCAGCGCCAGCAAGAATGTAACGGCGAAAATTGCGAAGTCCAACATGGTTCTTCCGCGAAGAGAGCCACGTCTCCAAGTCACTCTCGGGCAGCAGCTCCTCAGCCTGGCGGGCCCTAAGGAAGGAGTGGGTGGGCGGAGGAATCCCGCGGGACCTGCGGGCGATTTGGACGCTGGGGGCGGGGCCAAGGCTGTGCGCGGGGCCAAGGCTGTGCGGCCCTGCGCGTGCGGGGAGAGCAATGGATCGCCGAGGAGCTGGAGCGTGGGCTCCTGCGCGCGGCGCCTGCGGGAGCCTCACCCTGAGGCGGGCGTTACGGTGTTCCGAGATTTCAGAGCACGCCCACTACTTGGGAACCGAGTTGCTGGGAGAGCAGAGCCTAGACGTCTAAAACGGATGGAGTTACAGCTCTGTTCCGACCAGCACTTTTTCCAGTGTATTTAAGGTTACAGTCTCGCCCCAGTGTTCTCAGAGTATGGTCCTCCTGAGCACGAGCTCCCGCATCACCGGGGAGTTTATTAGAAATGCAGAATCTCACCCCAACAGATCAATACTTACTGATTCACTCAGGGGAGGGAGTCTAGTTATCTGTGTTTTAAGAAAATCTCCAGGGGATTCTCTTGCACACTCAAATTCGAGTGAGAATCACCGAATAAGCTAACTTGGACAATGTCTAGGTATCTAAGCGCCGTTAGATGGTCCTTGTTCCCCAAAAGTACCCCCATTTGAAGTACGTGTAAATGTGATTCGTTAGCACGAGGGCAGCGAACTGTTCGGTGGTGGATAAAAAGATTCTTGGCTCTGCCAGCTTTGACTTTAGGTAATTGCTGGAACTTTCTGTGCTTGTGTTTTGTTTTGTTTTCAGTGTAAAACAGTGAAAATCATACCATACAGAGTTGTCTGTAGGATTAAATTAGATATCTTCTGGTAGTATTGGCATCTACTTCTGCACTTAGATTAGTTGCTCTAAGCGTAATTACCCTGGAATCCCTTTTCTAATATTTCACGTGATTTGGAAGTTTTGACATGAATAATGTAAATCAAGGTCCTCTACTTACCGTGCTCCATTTAGTAAAAGCGTCCTACAAGTATTTATAGGTTTTATAGCTTTATAATATAAAATATCCAGAAAGGCAGCGATTTAGCAAGAGAAATCATTCCAGACTGCACTGCAGAGCTTCTATGATAAATGACTATTATGTAAGCATGGAACATCTCTCATTGAAAATTCCAAATCTTGGCACCTACGTGAATGACAACATTAATCTGATTTTTTTTAGCAGAAATTGTACTTCTAATTCTAGTTCTCTGCATATAGGTATATTTCAAAATATCATGTGTTTCAAAAGTTAATTTCCCATTGATATTACAGATCTATTTTTAAACAGTAAATATAAGGTTTTTTGTTTTTATTTTCTCCCTTTCCCCCCAACCCCGCCCCGGTTGTCTTCTCTGTGTTCCTTTGCTGCGTCTTTTCTTCTTTGTCCGCTTCTGTTGTCAGCGGCCCGGGAATCTTTGTTTCTTTTTGTTGTGTCATCTTGTTGCGTCAGCTCTCCATGTGGGCAGCGCCATTCTTACGCAGGCTGCACGTTCTTACGCGCTGGGCAGCTCTCCTCACAGGGCGCACTCCTTGCACATGGGGCTCCCCTACGTGGCAAGGTACTCCTTGCCAACATCAGCACTACACATGGGCCAGCTCCACACGGGTTAAGGAGGCCCGGGGTTTGAACCGCAGACCTCCCATGTGGTAGGCGGACGCCCTAACCACTGGGCCAAGTCCAACTCCTAATATAAGGTTTTTAAATACATGATGTAGCTTTATAAAAGTAGCCCTAGATACCATTTCTCCAGGATATGATTTAGTCCTAAATTGACATACAGCCTGAGAAAACTTTACAATTCTGTGAAAAACAGACAAAATTCCACAGGTTGGGACAAGGCAGAATGTTTTAGAGGTGGAGTCTCTGCATAGCCTCTAAAACTCTTCAACTAGCTGCTTTTTGTGTGGGTTTTAATCAGTGTTCTTCAGACTTTTCAGGCAGATAGTCCCTGAAAGTATTTTGAAATACCTTATATGTTACCACACATTCTTGCATTGACATCTAAAATTTTTATCCTGACTTTAAAGGATTAAATTTCTGGCATATTGCAAATATTTACATTTTAAAATAATATTTTATATTACTCATTTAAATGTTTAAAAAGGAATAAAATACTAGTGATTTGATGACTGTTACAAAATTTTTTGAAAAAATACTCTGTGTACAACTGGAAAATTTTCATGGTTCCTTTCCCTTAACATATTTACATTTCACTTACCCATGGAATTCTATCCTCATGAAAGTATTTTCATCTTTGAAAGTCATTTTTCATCCATCACATGTGGTACTTCTCTTCAACATATATAGTTAAAATGTTTTTCAATCTGTGGCCCTAAAACTTCAGAGTTCCAAATCTCCTTCTAAATATTTTTAAATATTAAAAAATATGTAAACATGTAATCAATTATTTTAAGTTTTAAAATATTTACATTTCTAAGACTCTCTTCAGGGTCAATTATTACAATTTTATGATTACACAATTGATCAAAACCATAAACATTGCAGAATTTGATAAGGTATTAAACATAAGTAAAATTCTGTTGAAAATGCATCTCTTCAGATGGATGAGCATTTTTGATTTTTGGTTCAACTTGGTTTAGGTCACTGGATTGTCCCTGTTTAGTTGCTCAAATCAGGACCATGGACCCAGTAATGGGTTGCAGACGAGTTCCCAAGGGCAGTAGAGAGGTAGGTTATAAAGGCCTGAAAAAGCCTCTTTTATTTTATTTACTTTTATCTTTCCTGGATGCATTTTCTTTGTCTGCCAGCAGATGGCACTTGTCCACAGACCTCACTGCTCAAACCCTAGTGGGAAAGTGTTCACTGTAACCCCACCAGGTAGGTGGTACAGAAAAAAATATAAGAGAATATACCCTCAGGGTGGACTATTCAGAGCCAACCCTCTCAAATCAAGTTTTCTCAGAAGCCCTGCTCCTTTGGCTGGCCACCCCCCTTTAACCAGAGGGAAATACATTCCACTTGCCTCTGCATCGCCAGCAATCAATCCAGGCCATTAGGGAGGATGTTTAAGAAGGTAGGGTCTCTTTAGTCTCCTGCCAGCTCCCAAGGCAAACAATGGTGGGACCCCACAGGGCCTGGAACTGCATGATTCATGGGACACAGCAGAAAAAATTTGTTGGCCAACAGCTGAATTGGCTGTAGGCTGTGTCCCTCTCTCTCCTCATTCCTGGGGAAGTGGACCCCTGTGAACCCTTACGTCCCTCGCTGCCAGCTAGGGACCAGGGACTCGGTGCCGTCTGATTAAGGGTAGGGAATGGGCACCAGCAGCTGCAGCTTTTACTCACAGACTTTTCCTTCTAGTCTCTTTTTCTTTGCCCCTCTCTCTTCTGGGTGGTGTACAACCTTCCCCTGGTGTCTTAAGTCCTAGATCAGTTTTCCAGACAGTTTCTGCCTGTACTCTAGCTATTTTTTATATATGCCCTTTATCATGTTGAGGAAGTTTCCTTCATTTCCTATCTTTCAAAGCATTTTTGTAAAGAAAGGATGCTGAATTTTATCAAATGCCTTTCCTGCATTAATTGAGATGATCATGTGGTTTTTATCCCCTTCAATTTGTTAATGTGGTGTATTATATTAAAATTGATTTTCTTGTGTTGAACTACCCTTTGATACCTAGAATAAAACCCACTTGATCAAGATGTATAATTCTTTTCTTGGTTAAATTTATTCCTAGGTATTTGATTCTTTTAGATCATGTTGCATAATTCTTTCAGTGTGCTGTTGGATTCAATTTGCAAGGATTTTGTTGAAGATTTCTGCATCCATATTCATAAGAAAACCACATTTGTTATTTTTTTTTTCTTATACTTTCTTTATCTGGCTTTGGTATTAGGGTGACGTTGGTCTCATAGAATGAGGTAGTATTCTCTTCTCTTCCATTTTTTGGAAGCGTTTGAGCAAGATTGGTATTAATTGTTTTTGGAATGATTGGTAGAAATCACCTATGAAGCCACCTGTTGGGAGGTTTTAGATGACTGGTTCATTCTCTACTTGTAATGTCTGTTGAGGTCTTCTGTTTCTTCTAGAGTCAGTGAAGGTTCCTTATGTGTTATTTTTTATTTTATTTATTTGAATCTTCTCTTTTTTTTTTTCCCCTTTGTCAGTGTAGCTAAGGTTTGGCAAATTTATCTTTTAAAAGTACCAATTTTTGATTGGTTCTTGCTATTGTTTTTAATTCAATTTCATCTATTTCTGCTCTAGTCTTTATTTCTTTCTTTTTATGTGTTTTGAGGTTACTTTGCTATTCTTTTTCTAGTTCATCCAGGTGTGCTGCTAGGTCTTTGATTTTTAACTCTTTCTTCTTTCTTTAAGTGTTTAGTGCTATAGATTTCCCTCTCAGCACTTCCTTTGCTGCATCCCCTAAGTTTTGACATGTTGTGCTCTCGTTTTCACTTGTCTCAAGATATTTACTATTTCCCTTGCGATTAAGGCCTCATCATTGGCCCCCTGAGAACTAACAGGTGGAGTAACAATTCAGAACAGCAAACAGCTGTGGCTCCTCCCCCAATATTAGGAAAGGGGAAGAGTGAATAATGGCTTAATAATAGGAGTCCCTCAACCCCAAATGCTCTCTCTTTGCTTAGAGGAGCCCGCATCCTCTAAGCATATTTCTGTTCTTTTCTCTCATTTCTCAATAAATTCTTGTTACAGCCTAACTAAACCAGCAAGTTCTTAAATTCTTTTATGTGACATAGCCAAGAACCTAGAGGAATCCGTGATCCCCAACTTCATTTGGTGAGTGCAAGTCAGAAGTTCTAGAGGCAGGTAACTCTCCCCAACCCCCAGTGAGAACTGGTGACTCTAAACTTTTAACTGTCGCCTCTCTGTTCCCTCTTTTAGTTGTCTGCCGTATCTCCTGCCATATTAAACGGATTCCTGGATAGACTCCCATAGGACACGAACTCGTCCATCCAGACTTCCGGCTCCCTTTTTCAAGGTGGCAGGGAAGGGCCCCATGCTGTGCAGATCCAAGCTCTGGGTGACGGGTGAAACAGTCCTTGAGACCTGACCAGGCATGTGGCCTGAGTCTGACAAGGAGTTCACTGGAAGCCTACCAGGCCCTCTCTGAGTCAGAATGGCTATCACCTATTATACTGTTCTCTTAGGCTCTAAGGAGTTAAGTTTAACTTATCTTTAAGTTATGTTTAACTTAACTTTAATCTTCTGACTACTGCTGTCCTCATTTGGGTCTGTGAGATGCTTTTCAATGCCTTAGAAACTGAAAATGCATTTGCTAGTGAGGCTTTGGTCCCACCTTTGGTAGTGTAGGGAACCTCTGTTCCTTCTCAGCCCCTAGAAGGCCCTGAGATTGCCTCGGGACTCCTGAGGCTGTTTGCTGGCAACAGGCAGAACAATTAATCTCTAATCTCTTAATGGACTTTTAATTTCTAATTTAACTGCGAAACTTCCTGGCAGTGGCTGTAAAGTGAGACCCCTTCCTAAGACCTCTGCAAGAGTGGGCCAAAAGAAATGTTTCAAGCCAGCCCCTTTTCTAGGAAGAATAACGTGGCTTGATAGCTTTGGTCCAGAATCCAGGTCAGGATATCTCCCAAGACCTAATTTGTCACGGGGACCCCGGACAGCATAGTTCTGAGTCCTCAAGATGCTGAGAACCAGAGCAGCAGCTTTCAAACATCTCTCAAGGCCTGAGCAACTTAAGAGCTTTGACTTGGAGGGTAAAAGTTTGGTCAGACTCAGAGTATGGGAGGTCGGATCAGCTGACAAACTCTTCTCCATTTTTCCTAGAATAATGGACATGGCCTCTAGCATACCAGGAGACTACCCACTGGGGTGTATTCTCAAGAACTGTCCACTGAAGGGTTGAGGAAAAAGAAACTGATCTTCTGTATTACTGCATGGCCGTAATAGGGCCTTGAAAACGGCCAGCAATGGCCTGCCAACAGCACTTTAAATTATAACCCTATCTTGCAGTTAGACCTCCTGTGTAAAAGGAAGGGAAGCAGTCACAGATTCCATAAGTCCAACTCTTTATGGCTCTATCTCAGAACACAACTTTAAATAGGTCTTGCAGGTTGTGTTATACTTAGGAAGTGAACCCACCCCCAGAAAAGAGCCAGAAAAAAGAAAACCAGAGAAAAAGAGAACCAGGGAAAAAGGAGCCAGAGAAAAAGAAACCTGAACAGAGAGAACCTGAAAAGGAGAGTGATTTTAGACAGTCCCTCCTCAGCTCTCCCCAGCATTGTTATCCAGTCCCCAAGCCTGTGGTCCCTGATCCTAAAGTTCCTGAGCCTATGGCCCCCAAACCTAAAGCCTGCTTGGACTCACCTCCACTACAGCCTCTGCACCCCTGCTTTATGTGGCCAGAGCTAGTCCAGCAGGAGTCACAGGAATGGAGCATCTTTTCACCCTACCAAGGGGCCCGAGAATGGCCTCTACCCAATAAGGGAAGTAGCAAATGGAAACGCGGAAACTAGACCTTTGATGACATTTTTATTCTCCTCTCAAGTCAGCTGATCTATTCAAGTTCTCCATCTTCTTCCAATTCATTTCTAGTAACTTATATTTTCTGATTTAAAAAACCCATTTCATTGACAGTTTTAAACTCTTACATAAAGTTGTCCTGATATTCTTTTCTCTGAGTGTCTATCCCTGATTCCTGAGCTGAAGGCAGTAATCTGTTTCCAGCCTGCACTCTCAATGTCCTCTCTAATTTCACTAGGACTAGGACTTTTTTTTAGTACAAGTTTCTCCTGTTCCTGACAGCAACTTTTCTCCAATTTTCCTCATTTGTTTTCTTTTTTTTTTTAAAGATTTATTTATTTATTTAACTTCCCCCCCTCCCCTGGTTGTCTGTTCTTGGTGTCTATTCGCTGTGTCTTGTTTCTTTGTCTGCTTCTGTTGTTGTCAGCGGCACGGGAAGTGTGGGCGGCGCCATTCCTGGGCAGGCTGCTCTTTCTTTTCACGCTGGGCGGCTTTTCCTCACGGGCGCACTCCTTGCGCGTGGGGCTCCCCCACGCGGGGGACACCCTTGTGTGGCATGGCACTCCTTGTGCGCATCAGCGCTGCACATGGCCGGCTCCACACGGGTCAAGGAGGCCCGGGGTTTGAACCGCGGACCTCCCATATGGTAGACGGATGCCCTAACCACTGGGCCAAAGTCCGTTTCCCATCATTTGTTTTCTTTTGTGCTCCTGAAAGTTTTCACAAGCCCAGTGCCTCTTCTCATTTTTACCCAAAAGGAGTCTGTTTTGCCTTGTCTCAGGAATTTCAACAGGCTGGGGTTTCCTCTTCTAATCTTCTAGTCCCAGATAAAAAGGAAAAGCCATCCTTTCTCTGAGTTTATTTTGTAGATATAGAGGTTGAGCTGAGTGATGAGGAAGGTTGAACTCCCAGCTGGGACCTGATGCAACATGCCTGACTCTTTCCCATGAAATACCCATGGCTTGAGTTCACTTACTAGAAAATTCCTCCTGCAATTCTGAAGATCTTTTCCAGGGCCCTAATCTGCAGCTCGTTCTCATCCACCAAAAACCGGACGCTCTTCTGACCCAGAAATCTTTCTGCTCCTGTCACCAGGCAGCTCCACCCAGCTATGACCAATTCAGGGCACCAAGAAACATCCGCCAGCAACCAGAAAACACTGGGGAGCAAATCTGATTATTGGGTGACCCAGGAGAAGACTTGGAATTGGCCTCAGGTCACCTTCTCCTTGTTCCTCTCAGTCCTCCCTTAGTGATCTCATCCAGTCCTGTGGCTTTCCCATTTGTCGAAACACTGACTCTTAAATTGTTATCTTTAGCTCTGACCCCCTCCTTAATTTCAGGCACATACATCAAAGAGCCCACTCAATAGCTCCACATGGATTCTGAATAGACATCATAAATTGAACACATCCAAAAGTGAACTCTTCTTCCCAGAAAAATTTGTTTTACCCAGAGCCTTCTAAGTATCAGCTGATGACATCTCTAGTCATCCAGGTCCAAAACTTGGAGTAAAAGAATGACAATGTCAGCTACCTACAAACAGAGGTAGTCCTGGGTACTGAATGCAAAACACCATATAATCATTAAAATGTTTCTGAAATTATGTTTAAAGTTAATTTAAATCCAGGATATGGATTTCGCCATTATAATTCCTTTTGAATACAACTCACTTTTAAAAAATAGTTAATTTTTAAAAATTATTGTCTTTTTTTAAAGATAAATAGATCACACCAAACATTACATTAAAAAACATAGAGGTTTCCATATACCCCAGTACCTCCCCGTCCCACATCATCATCCCCTTTCATCAGTAAGGCACCCTGGAGCACTGCCACAGGGCGTGGACCGTAGTTTACATTGTAACAGCTCACTTTTTGCAAGCTAGGAAAGAGAATCACACTAAGCCAGTCTAGACCTCCAGTGACCTTGGCCCAGTCTTTCCATCTTCAGCAGAATGTCATAATAAGGTGCTGACAATAGATTGTAAATCCAGGAAAGGACAGAATGACCCAAATCATATGCTGGCCACCCTATCAGTGAACCATATCAGAGTTGGCCAAGGACTGGTAAAGGGAAAGTGTTTACATTTTGAAAACCTACTCTGAGGTTTTAAAATGTCTCAGTTGCTGTTAATAAGAAAGCAAGTAAATATAGTGCAGATTCTCCCACATTAATATTTGATTTTACCAAGGTCTTCCCTAGAATACAAAGTTACAGAAAAGTGTAGGAGATAAGATTCTTAGATAGTTTCAAAATAAATTACTCAGTAATAAATTATACATACTGCATTTTTCCATGTCACAAGAACAATTTGACATGGGGATTATTTAAATGAAACACTTGACTCTAAAAAGGTGGTGATTTTGTACCTTACAGGACTTTGTCAAAAGGGAGAAAAGGCAGCCAACTCAATGAAAGAAAATATTTAGAAATTACATGTCAGATAAAGATCTAATATCCAGGATATATAATATAAAGAGATATTATAACACAATAATAAAAAGACAAACGACCCAATTTTTAAAATGTTTAAAAGACTTGAATAGACACTTATCCAAAGAAGAAATACAAATGGCAAAAAATTATATTTGGTTCTTAGTAACACAATCATACAGTACTTGTCTTTTTGTGTCTGGCTTGCTTCACTCAACATAACGTCCTCAGATTCATACCAGTTGGTCACATCCTTTAGATTTCATTTTTTCTTACAGCTGCAATGTGTTCCATCATGTGAATACACCACAGTTTGTTTATCCATTCTTCAGTTGATGGACACCTGGGTTGTTTCCAACTTTGGCAATCATGAATATTGCTGCTATGAACATTGGTGTACAGATATCTGTTCATGTCACTGCTCTCAGTTCTTCTGGGCATATACCCAGTAGTGGTATTGCAGGGTCACATGGCAAGTCTATGTTCAACTACTTTAGGAACTGCTAAACAGTCCTTCACTGTCTAGTGGCTGTACCATTCTGCATTCCCACCAACAGTGAATGTGTTCCTATCTCTCCACATCCTCTCCAACACTTGTAGTTCTCTGTCTTTTTAATAATGGCCATTCTGATAATTGTGAAATGATATCTCATTGTAGTTTTGATTTCCATTTCCCTAATCATTAGTGAGGTTGGGCATTTGTCACATGTGATTTTTGCCATTTGTATTTCTTCTTTGGACAAATGTCTATTCAATACTATTGCCCATTTTTTAATTGGGTCATTTGTCTTTTTATTGTTGAATTGTTTGATCTCTTTGTAACATGGATATCAAACCATTACCAGATATGTGGTTTCCAAGTTTTCTTTTCTTTTTTTTTTACACTTTTTAAAATTAAAGTTAATAGATCACAAAGAAGGTTACATTAAAAAACATAAGAGTTTCCCATATAACCCACCTCCCAACACCCTCCAAATGTTTTCTCACATTGAGTAAGCTGCATTTTAACCCTTTTTACAAAGTCCATTGAGGTGCGAAAGTGTTTAATTTTGAGGAGGTCCTTTTTATTTTTTCTTTCATTACTCATGCTTTGGGTGTAAGGTTTGAAAAACCACTGCCTACTACAAGATCTTGAAGATGTTTTCCTACATTTTATTCTAGGATTTTTATGGTTGTCACTTTTTTATTTCTGTTTTTGATCCATTTTCAGTTGATGATTTTGTATAAGGTAGGAGATAGCAGTCCTCTTTCTTTTTTTTTTTTTGGATATGGATGCCCAGTTCTCCCAGCACCATTTGTGGAAGAGACTGTTCTGGCCCAGCTGGGAGGGTTTGACAGCCTTGTGAAAATCACGTGACCGCAGATGTAAAGGTCTATTTCTGAATCTTGATTCAATTCCATTGGTCAATCTTTCTGTATTTATGCCAGTACTTGCTGTTTTTACCACTGTAGCTAAGTAATATGCTTTAAAGTCAGGAAGCGAGAGTCTTCCAACTTTGTTCCTCTTTTTTTAAAGACATCTTTGGCTATTCAAGGCTACTTAGCCTTCCAAATAAATTTGATAATTGGCTTTTCCATTTCTGCAAAAATGGCTGTTGGGATTTTTATTGGGATCATGTAGAATCTGTAAATCAGTTCAGGTAGAATTGACATCATAATGATATTTAGTCTTCCAGTCCATGAATACAGAATATCCTTCTATTTATTTAAGTCTTCTTCAGTTTCTTTTAGCAATGTTTTGTGGTTTTCTGTATACAGGTCCTTTATGTCCTTGGTTAAGTTTATTCCTAAATATTTGATTATTTTAGTTACTATTATAAATGGAATTATTTTTCTGACTTCCTCCTCAGGTTGTTCATCCATAGTATATAGAAATACTATTGATTTTTGCATATTAATCTTGTATCCCATCACTTTCCTGAACTGGTCTATTATTTCTAGCAGTTTTCAGGATTTTCTATATATAGGATCATATCATCAGCAAACAGTGAAAGGTTTACTTCTTTCTTTTCTATTTGGGTGCCTTGTTTTTCCTTTTTTTTACCTAATAGCTCTAACTAGAACTTGTAGCACAATATTGAATTAACAGTAGTGACAATGGGTATCTCTAACTTGTTCCCAATCTTAGTGGGAATGCTTTCAGTCTTTCACATCTTAGTACAATGTTAGCTGTGGGTTGTTTTTTTTTAAGACTTATTTGGTTTATTTTTCTCCCCTTTCCCCCCCCCCATCCCAGTTGTCTGTTCTCTGTGTCCATTTGCTGCATGTTCTTGTTTTTTTTTTTGTCCGCTTCTGTTGTCAGAGGCACGGGAATCTGTGTTTCTTTTTGTTGCGTCATCTTGCTGCGTCAGCTCTCCGTGTGTGCAGCGCCATTCTTGGGCAGGCTGTTTCGTGCTGGGTGGCTCTCCTTATGGGGCTCACTCTTTGCACATAGGGCTCCCCTACCCAGGGACACCCCTGCGTGGCACGGCACTCCTTGTGCCATCAGCAATGCACACGGGCCAGCTCCATACGGGTCAAGGAGGCCCAGGGTTTGAACTGCAGACCTCCCATGTGGTAGACGGACACCCTATCCACTGGGCCAAGTCCGCTTCCCTGTGGGTTTTTCATACATGTACTTTACCATGTAGAGAAAGCATCCTTCTATCCCTATCTTTGGAGTGTTTTTTTTATCAATAAAGCGTTCTGGATTTTGTCAAATGCCTCTTCTGTGTCAATTGAGATGATAATGTGATTTTTCTTCTTCAGTTTATTAATGAATGTTATTACACTAATTGATTTTCTTGTGTTGAACCTCCCTTGCATAACTGGGATAAAACCCACTTGATCGTGGTGTACAATTTTTTAAATGTTTTTGGATTAGGTTTGCATGTATTTTGTTGAAGATTTTTGCTTCTATATTCATTAGAAAAATTGGGCTGTAATTTTCTTTTTTCATAGTGTCTTTATCTGGCTTTTGTATTAGACTGATGCTGGCTTCATAAGATGAGCTTGGTAGCATTCCTTCCTGTTCAATTTTTGGAAAAGCTTGAATAAGACTGATATTTTATCTTTGTATGATTGATAGAATTCACTTGTGAAGCCATCTGGTCCTTCCCTTTTCATTTTGGGGAGGTTTTTGATGACTGTTTCAATATCTTTACTTGTGATTGGTTTGTTGCAGTCTTCTGTTTCTTCTAGGGTCGGTGTAGGTTGTTCGTGTTTCTAGGAGTTTATCGGACTACAATTGTTTATAATATCCTTTTATAATCTCTTTTATTTCTGCAGGTTGTGTTAATGTCCCCCTCTCATTCTGATTTTATTTCTTTGCATCTTCCCTCTTCTTACTTTTTCAATCTAGCTAAGGTTTTATTGATTTTGCTGATCTTGGAGAACTTTTGGTTTTGTTGATTCTCTCATGTTTTTTGCTTGTTGTTCTCAATTTCATTTATTTCTGCTCTAATCTTTCTTTCCTTCAGCTTAATTTTTGATTAGCTTGCTTTCTTTTTCTAGTTTCTCCAGAAATGTAGTTAAGTCTTCCATTTTAGCTCTTTCATCTTTTTTAATATAAGTATTGAGAAGTATAAATTTCTCTCTCAGCACTGCCTTTGCTGTGTCTGACAGGTTTTGATATATGTTGTGTTCTTGTCTTCATTTGTCTCAAGATATTTACTGATGTCTCTTGCAAACTCTTCTTTGACTCACTGATTATTTAAGAGTGTGATGTTTAATCTCCATGTTTGTGAATTTTCCCTTTTTCTGTCTGTTATTGATTTCCAGCATCATTCTGTTATGATCAGAAAAGTGCTTTGAATAATTTCAATCTTTTAAAATTTATTGAGGCCTGTTTGTGACCCAACATATGTTCTGTCTAAGAGAAAGATCCAGGAGTAGTTGAAAAAAATATATATCCTGCTCTTTTAGGGTATAAGGCTCTATAAACGTCTGATGGGTCTAGTTCATTTATCATATTATTCAAGTTCTCTGTTTTCTTATTTATCCTCTGTTCTGACGTTCTATCCAATACTGAGAGTGGTGTATTGAAGTCTCCAACTATTACAGTAGAGACATCTCTTTCTACCTTCATTTTGCCAGTGTGTGCTTCATGTATGTTGGGACAACCAAGTTAGGTGAATACTCATTATAGTTATTTCTTCATGGTGAATTGCCCCTTTTATTAATATATAATGATCTTAAAATCTATTTTGTCCAGTATTCGTATTGCTATTTCAACTCTTTTTTTAGTTACTTTTTGCATGGAGTATCTTTTTCCAACTTTTCACTTTCAGCTGGGTTATGATCTTACATCTGAGGTGAGTCTTTTTATTAACAGGATATAGATGCCTAATTTTTAAAATCCATTTTGTCTATGACTCTGTTTGGTAAGTTCAATCCATTAACATTCAACATTATTACTACACAGGCATTACTTACTTATTCCATTTTATCCTTTGGCTTTCCATTGTCATATCTTATTATTTTCTGTCTTTTTACCCTTTAAGTTACCCTTACTATTGTCTGTCTTTTTAACACTTTAAGTTTCCCTTCATTTCTACACTCTTCTCCAAGTCTCTCATCTTTGTCTTTTCCTTTCAATTTGTAGCAGTACCTTTAGTATCACTTCTAAATCTGGTCTTTTGGTAACATACTCAGTTTTTGTTTGTCAGTGAAGACTTAAAACTCACCCTCATTTTTAAAGGACAGTTTTCCCAGATAAAGAATTCTTGGGGGAAACGGACTTGGCCCAGTGGTTAGGGCATCCGTCTACCACATGGGACGTCCGTGTTTCAAACCCTGGGCCTCCCTGACCCGTGTGAAGCTGGCCCATGTGCAGTGCTGATGTGCGCAAGGAGTGCCCTGCCATACAAGGGTGGCCCCCGCGTAGGGGAGCCCCATGCGCGAGGAGAGCGCCCCATAAGGAGAGCCGCCCAGCGCAAAAGAAAATGCAGCCTGCCCAGGAATGGTGCCTCACACACAGAGAGCTGACACAGCAAGATGATGCAACAAAAAGAGACAGATTCCTATGCCGCTGACAACAACAGAAGCGGACAAAGAAACAAGACACAGCAAGTAGACACAGAGAACAGACAACCGGGGTGGGAGGGGGGAGGGGAGAGAAATAAATAAATAAATCTTTAAAAAAAAAGAATTCTTGGCTCACAGTTTTTCTCTTTCAATACCGTAAATACATCATACCACTTTCTTCTCTTCTCCATGGTTTCTGATGAGAGGTTGGCACTTAGTGTTATAGAGCTTCCCTTGTATGTGATGCATTGCTTTTCTCTTGCTGCTTTCAGAATCCTCTCTTTATCTCTGATATTTCTCATTCTGAATAGCAGGTGTCTTGGGGTAGGTCTTTTTGGATTTATTCTGTTTGGGGTGCATTGTCCTTCTTGGATACTGATATTTATGTATAAGGGTTAGGAAGTTTTCATTCATTATTTCCTCAAATATTCTTTCTACCCCTTTTCCATTCTCTTTTCCTTCCAGGACACCAAGAGCATGAAGGTTTGTGTGTTTCATGTTGTCATTCAACTCCATGAGACTCTGTTCCATTTTTTCCATTCTCTTCTCTTTCTGTTCTCCTGTCTTTTCCAATTCAGATGTTCTGTCTTTGAAGCCATTAATTCTGTCTTCAAGCATTTAAAATCTGCTCTATGTGCCTGCAATGTATTTTAATCTCATCCATTGTGTCTTTTATTCCCATAAGTTTACTTTTCTTTGCAGGCTTTCAAATTGTTCTTTATGCTCACCAAGGGTCTTAATATCTTTTATCTCTTTAGTCATACTTTCTTTAAATTCTCTGAATTGATTTGGGAGAATTCATTATTATCACTGACTAATGGTCTTAACTACTGAATCTCTTCAGGATATTTCATTTGTTTTTTTGGCTGGGCCATCTCTTCCTGTTTCTTAGTGTGGCTTGCAATTTTTTGCTGATGTCTAGGCATCTGAATATATTGGTGAATTTACTCTGATGGCCAATTTCTCTCTCATGTCTACACAGAGAAGATAGTTTTTTGTCCATGCAATTTCCAGACCAGCCAGCATATGGTGCTAGTCAGTGCACCTCTCCACAGAGGTGTTTCAGCCTCGGCTTTCCTGTGTTCCTGTTTTGAATCGTCAGACTGGAGGTTGAAAGTGGGCTCTGCTGACTGAATTCACTGACAAAATGCACCCTGAACTCCCCCTCCCCTTTTCCTTGAAACAACTGACAGGGAGGAAGATGTCTTTTCCCCTTTCAGTCAGCTGCAGTGAGCCAGGGGTTTTATCCCAGTTTAGTATCTTGGGGGTGGGGGAGGAGAGACCTTCCTAGCTGCCACAGGGAATGGGTAACTCACATTTGTTGTTTCAGCTTCTTCATCTGTCCTTTACCTTCCTGGGAGTTGTGTAGCACAGTCCTGGTCTGCTGACCCCCAAAGCAGGTCCCTCAAACAGCTTTTGTTTTTGTTTTTGTGGGAGCATTCAGCTCTCCTTTAGTCCATCGACATCTTCCCCAAATCCTTTTTCAAATGTATTTTAAATCTCATCCATTGCCTTTCATTCCCATAAGCTGTTACATTTCTTTATAGGCTTTCAAATTTTTCTTTGTGCTCACCCATTGTCTTAATATCCTTTATCTTTTTAGTCATATTTTCTTTCAACTCCTGGAATTGATTTACAAGATTTGTATGATCATCACTGATTAGTTGTTTTATATCTGTGTCACGTGTTTTTGGTTTGTTCCTTTGGCTGGGCCATCTCTTTCCGTTTCTTACTGTGGCTTGTAATTTTTTGCTGATGTCTAGGCATCTGATTATTTTGGTGAATATTTACTATGATGGTCATTTTCTCTCTCTTGCCTAGTTATTTGGTTTTGCAGCTCCTCTTTGGTTTTTGGTTCAACTTATTCTAAGTCTTTAAAATTGCCTAGCTTATGTTACCAAAATAGTTCCAGGGATCCACTAATGGGTTGTGGATCTGATCCAAAGTGTCTGTTAGGAGAGCCTCCAAAAAGTTTTGGTTTTCTTGCACTTTCCCAGCCTGACAGCAGATGGCACTGTTCCTTAGCTCTACCACAGAGGTGTCTTTTGACCAGTGATTCTGGTCAGGCCAGAGCCAAGATTCAGGTTTTGTTAGTCAAACTCACTGAAGAGAAAACACTTTCTTCATTCTGCTACACCCTCCCTCTTCCCAGGGAGGAAGATATCTGTTCCACTCTCATCGTAGTGAACTATGGGTTTTATCCAGGCTGTTTGCCTTGAGGGTGAGGGATGGGTACCATTCCTACGCACAGGGGTTAGTAACTCCAGGTTTTTATTTCAGCTTCATTTCTCTGTCCCCTGCCCTCCTGGACAATGTGCAGCATTTTCCTGGTCTGCAGATCCCCAAAGCAGCTCCTTTGGGCAGCTTTTTGCCCTTCATCCATTGCTTTTATCAGAGAGTCAAGCCCTCCCTGCCTTCCAATGCCATCTTCCCATAAATCCTTGAGCTATTTCTTGTGATTACTAGGGCCAAGTGTCAGCACAGACACCACAGAGGGGATCTATCTTGGAGAACTTAAAAAATATAACTTGGAAAAATATACACTAGAAGGAGGGCTGTAGGCTCAGCAGGGACAACCTGTCCCTGCCCAACCTTCTTCCAATAATCCTTAGGTCCAGAGGGTGGAAGAGGAAGCAGTTTGCAGTCTATTGATTCTGGCTTCTGCCTTGGCTGAAGTGTCTGGCCTAGGAGGGACCTTTCTACCCAGACCTAAATTAAAAATGGCCTAGGGATGAGGCCAAGGGACCCACCAATCCCTGGAACCAAAAGTCTCATGCTTCAATGATGTGCAATTTGGGGGCAGTAAACAAATCTTTATGGTGTTTTTGAATACAGGTGCCCAGGCTACTATTATTCCATGAAAGGCAGAGGGAAGGGAAGGGGATGGCCAACAGTGTTGATAGGTTTTGGACATTTCACGCACCGAACATAAGTAGTGTATTCAGGATCATACTCATCCTGACTCCCATGGAGTGACGCCTGTATGAGCAGGTGGCAGAGTCCCCCACCCCCCTTCAACAATGATCGTGTTGCAACACCAGATAAGGGCCCTTCCCTCCCTGCATGCATAAAAGTGGCATTTGGGAGCTATTCCAAGGGGCTGCACTGGGTCCCTCATGGTAAGTGGACTACATGGGGCCTCTCCCACCATCCAAAGATATGTCTATGCCTTGGTCACAGTGGACTCCTATTCAGGCTGTGGCCTTATCTTTCCATTTCATTGTACCGATGCAGTACATACATGGGATACCTTGGAAAATCAGCTTTGCCCTCACTTTTGAGTAGCCAGAAGGCATCTCCTCTGACCAACGACCCCAATTTACTGCACAGTTTACTACACTATGGGCTCAGACTCACAGATTTGGATGGACATTCCATGCTGTCTACCAACCAAGGTAGCAGGCATTGTGGAAAACTTAAATGGGCGCTTGAAAAAGGAAGGATACTGCACAGTCTACCAGTCCCTGTGGGAATGGTCATGGGACACTTTTGAGGAGTCCTGACAATGCCCATCTACCAGGAAGGGGTGGAAGTGGGTTGGAAAATATAGGTAGAATTATAGCTCAGGGAAAGGGGCAGATAGACTGGGTGGCCCTAGAAAGAAAAAAATAAGTTACTGCAAATAAGCCAAGAGAAAGGTCTCCCATGGGAAATGGTTGCATGACCACTCTATCAGGACTAGTTACTGCTACGGGCTATGTTACAGAAAAATAATGTAGAAGAATAGGCTGGCCTGGTTGAAAGGCTAAGAGGTGGTTGTTAGGGAAGTCATAGATAAGACACCTGTGAAGCAGCCAAGACATCACCTACCTCCCCTCCCCCCTTCTCTAGGGAAGCCATGAGCACAAGCAGAGTGGCCATCTTCCACCTACTTCTTCTATTGTGTGCCATTCCACAGCTGGGGGAATTAGGTCTAATGAAAAGACCTGTTCAAATGTTATGACTAGAAACCAGGAACAAGCAACCCCAGATGTCAATCAAGGCAGGAATTCTCAATGGAAGGGTCCCTTCCTTCCAGGGATCGATTTCTCTTCTCTGGTATAGATAGAGCTGCTATCCATTGACACTATCTGGGAACAATTTTTGGCCAACCTGGGAGACCAGTGAATAAGGACTTCTTCCTCTGCTCTTTTGGACTCTTTCTGCTATGCAAGTAATAAAAAGGTAATTTGCTGAAAGTTTCTGTTGTGCTAGGTGTCTGTTTTCCCATGACACACCATTGTAGCAACTCACTCTATAATATTCATCTTCTCTTTAATCACCATTATATCTTAAACATTTGAATGACTTGGCACATTGATTTTCTTCCCAAAGCCAATGATTTGTTAAAGAATTTGGGCTGTAAGTTAAAGTTGAATAATGTAAGAAGGGATTTACTTTAAATCCAGATTACTGGAGTCCTTATTAAGAGAAAGCCATAGGAAGGAGCCAAAAGCTGGAAGTCAGCTGGAATCCCAGAGAAACGAAAGGACATCAAAATGTACCAAAAAGCCAAAGAACCCCAAGGACTAGTGGCAGCGAGCACCAGAGTGCTACGATCTTTGGGGAGAAAGAAAGATTTGCCAGTAATGAGATTTTGGGCTTTTTCTAGCCTCAAAACAATGAACCAATAGATTTCTTGTTGTTTAAGCCATCCCATGGTATGATATTTGTGGCAGTGGCTCTGGCAAACTAAGAGACCTAGTATGGTATTATTGGATTTATTTCACAAAAGCAAGGTAGTCTTAATTAAGCCTGTAACTGACCTCACTTTGATTGTCCAGTGACAGAGAAATCTACCAGATGAATGCATGCAGCAAGTTTCAGTTCTAGTGAAATGTCTTCAATAAATTAATAGTGCATAGAGAGTGTTAGACTAAATAAATTTTAATATCCATCTCTGTTGTCTTGTTGTCTGGATATAGACACAAAGTACAAACTGGAACCTGGAACAGAGTTTGGCTTCTGGGTCTATTAACCTTAACGAAAATAGAAGGATTAGGACAACATTTGGTGGACTGTGCAAAGTCAATGAATAAAATATCTTAACTATGTAAGGAAATTAAAGTTCAAAAAAAAAAAAAAAAAAGGGAGGCAGGGCAAGATGAAGTCTGAGTAAGTACACCGTCGTCATCTCTCCTACAAAAGCCCAGATGTGTGGTGACTGGAGTCCTGCCACATCCGGCTGTTTTGGGAATCTGCAGGGTGGGAGGTGTCTGGACATTGATCTGACAAGACTGCAGCAGAATTGGTGCTGCTCAAGGTAGAACTGTGGGTTTCTAACACTGAACTCAGAAGCCATGGGAAGGTACATCCCTTCCCCCTAGGGCTAAGAGCAACAGAGTTCACTGAGAACTGCCAGTCGTGGGGCGGGGTTTCCGAGCCCCGTGTTTCCCAAATGCACAAACCCCAAGCCTGTGTCCCCTGAACCCCCGCGGCCCACGTTTCACAGACCTAAAGACCCTGAACCTACATTCTCCTGGGCCTCTGTTTCCCGAGCCCAGCACTCCTGGAAATCCAGCATTGCCCTACCCCTCCAGTTCCGGACTAACTCCAGGAGTGGGAGAGTTTAGGTGGGAGGTACAGAGGAGCCAAGGAGTGCAGGTTCAATTTTCTGGTCCCCCCCTTTTATAGAGTTTGGAGGAGCATGTCAGCTGGCTTGGGGAGAGTCTAGGAGGAGAGGAGAGGCAAATCTGCTGAGAGAGCCCAATTTACCTAAATGCCTTGGGATAGGAAACTTGTTTTGGGAGAAGGCGGAGTCAGAAAATTAACCAGCCCCCTTGTAGCACACCTAAGGTAGAGGGACAGTAGGACCTGCTTTATAGGCTCCCAATACATATTTGTTCCTGGCAAGGGGTGGGTGCTCTCTCAAGAAATTAAGAGTCATTATTTTCTCAGGTGAGTTGGTTCACCAGGGACCCATTTGAATTTCCTACAAGAGCCCTCACCCAGCCTTCCTGCTGCCTTGGGAGAGAGGGAAGTTAGGAAGGGAGAAAGGGGGAAGGTCAGACTCATAAGCAGTTTATTCAATTGCAAAGAGGATTCTCTGCCTGAAGCCTTGTCTGGTCTTTTTTGTTGGTTAGTTTTGTTTTTGCTTCCTTTTTATCCACCCCCCTTCCCCCTTTTTGTTTTTCTTTTTTCTCCCTTCTCTTTTTCTTCTTCTCTTTCTTTTTCCTTTTTTTTTTTTTTTATATATTAGTGCTGCAGGAAACATTTCTTATTTCCTGTGCTTCCTCATCCTCAATTTTCTCTTTTCTGTGTGTACAAATTTTGGCTACCAACACTATCCCCTTTCCTTTACATCTGCTCTCCTTCATCACTTATTCTTTCTCTTACATTCCACCTCTCTCTGTTTAGCCCCCAATATTTCTGACTTTTTATCTCTAATACCTCTAATCTGTTTTCTATCATTTATTCACTCTTTATATTTTGGTCCTCTCTTTTCTTCTTCCCACGCTCCTGACCACACTGACCTTATAATTCATAGTCTATTCCTCACCATAATCAGTTTAATATCTCATTATACGTACTCCACTTTTTTTTACAGTTATAACTATACACAGCTTCCATGAGTTCTATATCCATTCTCCTAGATCTCACATGGTTCTTCTGCTAACATTCACTATTAATACTACTATTATATTTTTCTTTTCTTACCCTTATGCTTTCTCTGGACCTAATATTTTCCTTCAAGGGAACTTAGCCAACAACAAGGAAATAGAATAAGAAGAAAAAGTGACAAAGAGAAGACTTAACATGCACACAAAAACATCAACTAATTAAGCCCCAAGACTAGAATAAGAAGATAAGCAACAGAAAAAACCCAACAAGATAAAATTATGACCAGAAAGCAACAAAATACTACAGACCATACCAATAATCAGGAAAACATGGCCCAATACAATGAACAAACTAAAAACCAGGAAGTGAAACATCAAACAAGTAATTAAAGCTCTCAAAACATGTATCATGGGACCAATTCAATGAAGTGAAGGAAGAGATTAAGCATATTAAGAAAACACATGGAAAGCATACAGAAGAAATTGTGATCATGCAAAAAAAGATAAAAGAGATGATGGGGATCAATAGCACAATCCAAGAAATAAAAAATACTCTCCCAGCAAATAACATCAGACTTGAAGAGGCAGAGGAAAGAATTAGTGATGTGGAAGACAGTACATCTGAAATCAAACAGATAGTAGAATTAATCGATGAAAAGATAGAAAAAATCCAGCAGGGAGTTAGGGTCCTCAATGACAATGCAAAACGCACAAACATACGTATTATAGGCATCCCAGAAGGAGAAGAGAAGGGAAAGGGCACAGAAGGGATGTTGGAGGAAATAATGGTTGAAATTTCACAAACCTATTGAAGGAGATGGATGTATATGTCCAGGAAGCACAATGTACCCTGAACAGCATAAATCCCAACAGGCCTAGCCCAAAACATATACTTGTGAAATTATCCAATGCACAAGACAAAGAGAAAATAATAAAAGCAGCAAGAGAAAAGAAAACCATCACATACAAGGGAGACTCCATAAGATTAAGTGCTGATCTCTCATCTGAAACCATGGAGGCAAGAAGGCAGTGGTATGACATAGTCAAGGTACTAAAAGAATTTCCAAGAATACTCTATCCAGCAAAGCTACCATTCAAAAATGATGGAGAGTTCAAAATATTCACAGAGAAACAGAAACTAAGAGAGGATGCCAACAAGAAACCTCCCCTTCAAGAAATACTAAAGGGAGTTCTGCAGGAGGAAAGAAAAAAACAGGAGAGACAGAGTTGGAGGAGAGTGTAAGAACAACTAAAATGACAAAAAGAAAAAAAAAATCAAGCAACATATGACAAACACAAATCCAAAGAAACTATGGGTAATATAAGTAATTCCTTGAAAGTAATAATG
Source organism: Dasypus novemcinctus (assembly GCF_030445035.2). Taxonomy (NCBI): domain Eukaryota; kingdom Metazoa; phylum Chordata; class Mammalia; order Cingulata; family Dasypodidae; genus Dasypus; species Dasypus novemcinctus. The sequence goes on from NC_080679.1 coordinate 41,768,291, forward strand.
CTGAATGTCAATGGATTAAACTCGCCTGTTAAGAGACACAGACTGGAAGATTGGAATAAGGAAATATGACCCATCGATATGCTGTCTACAAGAAACTCATCTTAGACCCAGGGATTTCAGGATATTGAAAGTGAATGGCTGGAAAACAATCTTACAGGCAAACAATAACCAAAAAAAAGGCAGTTGTACCTATATTAATATCACACAAAATAGACTTTATTTTTTTAGAAGATTTTTAAAAAATTTCTCTCCCCACCCCCCCACCCCAGTTGTCTGTTCTATGTGTCTATTTGCTGCGTGTTCTTCTTTGTCTGTTTCTGTTGTCGTCAGCGGCACGGGAATCTGTGTTTCTTTTTGTTGCATCATCTTGTTGTGTCAGCTCTTCATGTGTGCGGTGCCATTCCTAGGCAGGCTGCACTTTCTTTTGCGCTGGGCGGCTCTCCTTATGGGGTGCACTCCTTGTGCGTGGGGTTCCCCTATGCGTGGGACACCCCTGCATGGCACGGCACTCCTAGCGCGCATCAGCACTGCACATGGGACAGCTCCACATGGGTCAAGGAGGCCCAGGGTTTGAACCACAGACCTCCCATGTGGTAGACGGACACCCTAACCACTGGGCCAAGTCTGCTTCCCCAAAATAGACTGTAAATGCAAAACTGTTGTGAGAGACAAACATGAACACTACATATTAGTGAAAGGGACAATCTTTCAAGAAGAAAGAACAATCATAAACATTTATGCCCCTAACAAGGGCACCTCCAAATATGTGAGGAAAACACTGGAGAAACTAAGGGAAGGAAGAAATGCATCTACAATTATAGTGGGGGACTTTAACACACCATTGGACGGAATATCTCAAAAGAGGATCAATAAAGAAACAAAGACTTTGAACAATTTATTAGAGGATCTGGACCCTATAGAAATATACAGAACATTGCATCCCAATACAGCAGGATAAACCTTTTTCTCAAATGCACATGGATCATTCTCCAAGATAGACCACATGCTAGGCCACAAAGAAAGTCTCAATGAATTCAGAAAGATTGAAATCATACAAAATAATTTCTCTGACCACAGTGGAGTGAGGCTGGAAATCTGCAAGGGCCAGAGGCCCAGATTTGGCACCAAGATATGGAAGTTAAACAATACACTCTTAGAAAAACAGTGGGTCAAGGAGGAAATCTCAACAGAAATCAATATCTACCTTGAAACTAATGAAAATAGCACAACATATCAAAACTTATGGGATGCAGCAAAAGCTGTATTGAGAGGGAAATTCATAGCCATACATTCATACTTCAAAAAAGAAGAGCTAAAATTGAAGAACTGAAGAATTGGAGGAATTAGTGGGAAAAAAACCACAAACTCACCCCAAGGAAAGAAAGAAAGAAATAACAAAGATCAGAGCACAACTGAATGAAACAGAAAATAAGAAAGCACTAAAAAAAATAAACAAAACAAACAGCTGGTTATTTGTGAAGATCAATAAAATTGACAAACCCTTAGCTAGACTAACAGAAAAGAAAAAAGAGAAGATGCAAATACACAAAACAAGAAATGAGAAGGGTGATATCACCACTGACCCCACTGAAATAAAGACTATCATAAGAGGATACTTTGAAAAACTGTATTCCAACAAGAAAGACAATTTAGAGAAATGGACAAATTCCTAGAAACACATAAGCAGCCTACATTGACAAAAGAAGAAATCGATGATATCAACAAACCAATCACAAGTAAGGAGATAGAATCAGTCATTAAAACCCTCCCAAGAAAGAAGAGCCCTGGGCCAGATGACTTCACAGGTGAATTCTACCAAACATTCCAGAAAGAAATAACACCAATTTTGCTTAAACTCTTCCAAAAAATTGAAATAGAAGGAATATTGCCTAATTCATTTTATGATTCCAACATTACCCTAATATGAAAGCCAATCAAAGACACCACAAGAAAGGAAAATTACAGACCAATCTCTCTAATGAACCCAGATGTGAAAATCCTCATCAAATACTTGCTAATTGTATTTAACAACATATTAAACAAATTATACACCATGACCAAGTGGGCTTCATTCCTGGTATGCAAGGATGGTTCAACATAAGAAAATCAATTAATGTAATACACCGCATAAACAGATTGAAGGAAAAAAAAATCACATGATCATATCTATAGATGCAGAAAAGCATTTGACAAAATGCAGATCCCTCTCTTGATAAAAACACTGCAAAAGACAGGAATAGAAGGAAACTTTCTGAACATAATAAAGGGTATATATGAAAAAACCACAGCTAACATCACTTACATTGGTGAAATCCTAAAATCTTTCCTCTATGATTAGGAAGAAGACATGGATGCCCACTATAACCCCTTCTATTTAAGACTGTGTTAGAAGTACTAGCTTGAGCACTGAGGGAAGACCCAGATATAAAAGGAATCCAAATAGGAAAGGAAGAAGTCAAAATTTCACTATTTGCAGATGGCATGATCCTATACATAGAAAGCCCTGAGAAGTCTACAAATAGGCTTCTAGAACTTTTAAATGAGTTCAGTAAAGTTGCAGGGTATAAGATCAATGCACAAAAATCAGTAGCATTTCTGTACACCAATGATGAGCAATCTGAAGAAGAAATCAAGAAACAAATACCATTTGCAGTAGTAAATAAACAAATCAAATACCTAGGAATAAACTTAACCAGAGATATAAAAGACTTATACACAGAAAACTACACAAAATTGTTCAAGGAAATCAAAGAAGGCCTAAACAAATGGAAGAATATTCCCTGTTCATGGGTAGGAAGACTAAATATTATTAAGATGTCTATCCTACAAAAACTGATCTACGCATTCAATGCAATCCCAATAAAAATCAACAGAGCATTTTTTAATCAACTAGAAAAACTAAGTATGAAATTTATTTGGAAAGGAAAGAGGCCCTGAATAACCAAAGACATATTGAAAAAGCAAAATCAACCTGGAAGAATGACACTACCAGACTTCAAAACATACAAAGCTACGGTAGTGAAAACAGCATGGTATTGGCACAAGGATACACACACTGACCAATGGAACCGAATTGAGAGTTCTCATATAGATCCTCATATATACAGTCATCTGATATTTGACAAGGCCACCAAGCCCACTCAACTGGGAGAGAATGGCCTCTTCAACAAATTTTGTCTACTGAATTGGATATCAACATGTAAAAGAAGGAAAGAAGATTACCATCTCACACCTTATACAAAAATCAACTCAAGATGGATCAAAGACCTAAATGTAAGAGCCAAGACCATAAAGACCTTGGAAAACAATGTAGGGAAGCATCTACAGGACCTTGTAATATAGGAAATGGCTTCATGAACTTCACACCCAAAGCACGAGCAGCAAAAGAACAAATAGATAAATGGGACTGCCTCAAAATTAAAGCTTTATGCACCTCAAAGGAGTCTGTCATGAAAGTGAAAATAGAACCTACACAATGGGAGAAAATATTTAGTAACCATATATATGATAGGAGACTTATATCCTGCATATATAAACAATTCCTATATCTTGAAAATAAAAAGACAAACAACCCATTTAAAAAATGGGAAAAAGATTTGAACAGACGCTTCTCCAAAGAACTACAAATAACTAAAAAGCACATGAAAAAATGCTCAAAATCACTACCTATTAGGGAAATGCAAATCAAAACTACAATGAAATACCATCTTACTCCCATAAGACTGGCAGGTATAAAAAAACCCAGAAGACTACAAGTACTGGAGAGGATGTGGAGGAATGGGAACACTCGTCCACTGCTGGTGGGAATGCAGGAGGATCCAGCCATTCTGGAGGACTGTTGAGTAGCTTCTCAAAAAGTTAGCTATAGATTTGCCATATGACCCAGCAATTCCACTGCTGGGTATATACCCAGAAGATCTGAAAATAGGGACACAAACCGATAAATGTACACCAATGTTTATAGCAGCATTATACACTATTGCCCAAAGTTGGAATCAACCCAAATGCCCATCAATGGATGGATAAATAAAATGTGGTACATACATACAATGGAATACTATGCAGTATAAGAAGGAATACAGTACAAACACTGATAACATTGATGAATCTTAAAGACCTTATGTTGAGTGAAGCAGCCCAGGCATTGAAGGACAACTACTACATGACCTCTCTGATATGAGACAAGCAAACCAAGCTGTCTCAGATAGCTAAAGACTGGAAGATAGGCTTAAAGGAATCTGGGGAGGTGAGGAAGGTTGCGAGCTGACGTCTACATGGCTGAAGTCTATGACAAGCTGGAGGTAAGTATTTGTACGGGGAAGGGATAAGATGGGGCATAGGAATACCTTTGGGTAGGGCTTTGTGGGCTTGAGGGGGGCTGGAGTTGGGAGGATGGGTCAGATGACCTAAGGAATTGGGGGGAGGGCTGGGGGAAACTGTTGAATATGGGAGAATGTCAGGTATGTGTTTCAAACTATACTGTTGAGAAAATTATTTAGAAAATATAATAAGTAAGGATCACGTGTTTAAGATGCTTAAGGCGGAGGGGCATCTGGTACAGGGGCAAGCTTCTAGGGAGTATGTGAGTGCTCATTTTGTCATAGTGTGGTATATCATTGGATGGATACCTATACTATGAGTGTGAAGGTGTACCCACATCTTGGGGTGACCTGATGTTCCCAAAGGGAATTGTCTCCAGTGGGTTGCTGGCTCCCAATTAGTTAGGGCAGTCTAGTATGTCAAGCCCTCAGCATTGTTGCAGTTATCTGTAAATCTGATTCCTCAAGTAGTGAAGATTGAGTGTCACGTATGCCCAGAAGGGAGGGAGAGAGAGGTATAGTGTGGATGGAAGCAGGGAACTGGGGGGCAATGGAAGTGCTCCACAAGATCATGCAATGATGGACATGTCAATGTACTTTTAAAGTGTATAAAAGTCTATAATCTAAAATGTAAACTATAATGTAAAACAGAAGGAAACTAAAAATTTAGAAATTTGTACAGCCTAAAATATAAACAATAAAGCAAAATGGAACCATGTTTGATAGCTATGTTTCAAAATTTGTACATCAGGTGCAGCAAATATAACATGAACATGTAAAGAAATCAAGATTATTGCTGGGGAAAGGGGAAAAGGGTTTGATGTTGGATATCTGGGAGTCCCCTATATTGTGTATGTGAATTACTGTGATCCAAAACTTTTTTGAAGACAAAATTAAAAATTAGAAGGAAAAAAAAAAGGACGTAGACACTGAGGAAGAAATGGAAGTGCCTTGCCACTGTACATACAGGGCAACACCTATTACACTTATGAAAGGCAAAACGCTAGAAACAAAGCTTTATAATATTTTTCATTTTATTTTTAAAAAATTTATTTCTCTTCCCCTTCCTCCCACCACCCTGGTTGTCTGTTCTCTGTGTCTATTTGCTGTGTCTTTGTCCGCTTCTGTTGTTGTCAGGGGCACTGGGAATCTGTGTTTCTTTTTGTTGCGTCATCTTGTTGTGTCAGCTCTCCGTGTGGGCGGCGCCATTCCTGGGCAGGCTGAACTTTATTTCGCGCTGGGCGGCTCTCCTTACAGGGCGCACTCCTTGCGCGTGGGACTCCCCTACGTGGCAGGGCACTCCTTGTGCACATCAGCACTGCACATGGGCCAGCTCCACACGGGTCAAGGAGGCCCGGGGCTTGAACCGCGGACCTCCCATGTGGTAGACGGACACCCTAACCGCTGGGCCAAGTCCGCCACCCATATTTTTCATTTTATTAATACACCAATTTATTTTTACTTTTAGTATTTTTTTTTTAAGACTGAGATTGATTTTTTTTTTTTAAGATTTATTTTTATTTATTTAATTCCCCTCCCCTCCCCCGGTTGTCTGTTTTCTGTGTCTTTTTGCTGCGTCTTGTTTCTTTGTCTGCTTCTGTTGTCGTCAGCTGCACGGGAAGTGTGGGCGGCGCCATTCCTCGGCAGGCTGCTCCCTCCTTCGCCCTGGGCGGCTCTCCTTATGGGTGCACTCCTTGCGCGTGGGGCTCCCCCACGCGGGGGACACCCCTGCGTGGCAGGGCACTCCTTGCGCGCATCAGCACTGCGCATGGGCCAGCTCCACACGGGTCAAGGAGGCCCAGGGCTTGAACCGCGGACCTCCCATGTGGTAGACGGACGCCCTAACCACTGGGCCAAAGTCCGTTTTTTAAAGATTTATTTTCTCTCCCCTTCCCCCCACTCCCTCCCCCCCCCCAGTTGTCTGTTCTCTGTGCCTATTTGCTGCGTGTTCTTCTTTGTCCACTTCTGTTGTTGTCAGCAGCACGGGAATCTGTTTCTTTTTTTGTTGCGTCATCTTGCTGCATCAACTCTCCGTGTGGGCAGCACCATTCCTGGGCAGGCTGCACTTTTTCTTTCGCACTGGGCGGCTCTCCTTACAGGGTACACTCCTTGCGCATGGGCTCCCCTATGCGGGGACACCCCTGCGTGGCACGGCACTCCTTGCGCGCATCAGCACTGCGCATGGGCCAGCTCCACACGGGTCAAGGAGGCCGGGGGCTTGAACCGTGGACCTCCCATGTGGTAGATGGACGCCCTAACCACCACTCTCTAAGTCAAACTCAGTATACTGAGTTTGGGCTCAGTATGCCCCAACGTGGGGCATGACTCCTGGGGATGAGCCTCCCTAGCACCAAGGGATTACTACCAATTACTAACTGGAGAAACAACTAGAAAGAGACCTCAAATAAAAAGGTCAACTCAGACCAGCAGAATATCTCAGCCTACATGTTTGATCAAGTGTTAAAAACTGCTCTTTGACCTTGAATAAAAGGGGGTAATGGCAAAGACAAATGAGTTGATAAGGCTAAGAGTATTCCAAAAAGAGTGGAGAGGTCATCAGAGGGGTCGCGCTTACGCACACCTCAGCAGGACCCCAGAAAAAGCCAAAGTAGATACAACCCTAGGTACTGGTTCTCCTGAGAGGTACAGAGATCCACAGGTATATAGTCAAGGCAGATGGATTTGGAGTTCTGTGCCATGTCAGAGGACCCTACTTTGCAATTTGTGCTCCTAAATGTGACAGAGCTGCACTCAGATGTGACCTTTCTACACATGCCTCTTCTGTTACTTTTACTGAACCTGTGGTTGGTGCTAGGGATGGTCCATACTCAGAGGACTTGAATCTCTGGACTGCCCATGTGCCAGCTGGGCCCTAGGCCTCATCAGAGTGGTGACTTCTACTCTCTGGTTCATTGGTCTTACCCAGGTCAGCTAACAGGGAGGTGAAGATGGTCAACCACCACACCAGGGAATCAAGAGTGCCTACAACTGTAAGCAGAGGAATTGCATTCATCATCCATGTGGAATCTAAGCCCCCTCTTGATCTAGAGGTGCAGGGGACATCACCATCCCAGGGTCCACAGAATGGAGGAATAAAATATGGACTAGAGTGGACTTACTGATATTCAACTATTAAACTATTTCTAGAAGAAATTTTAGCATCAGGGTGGAGAAAGTGGCCACAGTAGTTGCTGAGGGCAGGGAGAGGGTAGAAGAGGTGTGATGTGGGGGAATTTTTGGGATTTTGAGTTGTCCTTAATGATACTGCAGGGTCAGATGCTGGACCTTATATATTCTGCCATAACCCTGAATGTACTGGGGGAGAGTGCAAACTACAGGGTAAACTATTATCTGTGTAGTGCAGCAGTGCCCCAAAATGTGTTCATCGAGTGCGTTAAGTGTGCTGCAATGATGAGGGAGGTTGTTGGTGTGGGAGGAGTGGGGTGGGGGGTGGGGGGTATACAGGAACCTCTTATATTTTTAAGTGTAACATTTTTGTGACATATATATTTTTAAAAAAATACAATTTACAAAAATGATGTGGTGGGGGTGGGGAGTGGGTTATATGGAAATCTCTTATGTTTCTTGTTTTTTAATGTAACATTCCTTGCGATCTATTAACTTTAACAAAAAAAATTTAAAAAAAAAGAAAGAAAAGAAAAAAGGAAAACCCCAAACACCCTAGTACATTATTTGGTTACCACAAATAAAGATTTAGTACTATGATCATTTTCTAAGGAAAATAATAAAAATGTAACAATGTTTTTGATGGTTTTAAAACAAAAGGCTAAACATCTGCTGTTATATGACAAAAACTGGCCAATTAACATTTATCTTGTGCCTATAGGACTAAGGTAGAAATTCTACTCATGTGAAAAAAAAGCAGTGACCAATTTGTTGCTTAACAAATATTGTATTTAATCCCTCAATTAACTTAGCCATCGCTAAGTTCCAATCAGACTCTATGAATTGAGAATTACAAGTCAACTAAAGTAACATCTTTTTTTAAATGAAACCCATTTTCATATACAAAGTTAATTTATTATGTACAAAATAAATGTAGATTCTTAAAAATGTTTAGAATACAAATTTCCAAGGTACTAAAAAATTGCAAAATTTTCAATTATCTCCAATCATGCTATACAGAAACACATCAAATATCAGCTCATATACACACAGTGAAAATTATTAAAGCAGCATTCAATGTAACAAATAAAACAAAACATACATCTTTGAATCCCATATATGCTAATATATTTAATTTTAAAAGGATGAAGAAGATTGTATTGCACCAAACTAACAGTAACTTCATTATAATGAGAATAATAATAAAAATTAGGTATAGTCACACATCCTTATTGAGTCTAAGACTTGTTAGTCTAAAACTTGCTTGACTTTAAAACCCTTTTTTCCTGGCATACAAATGTCACTGAGTCACAGTTTGTACAGTTAATAATTAGATATAAATAAGGCTTAACAAAGCCTCTTTCTCATCAATTGCAGTAGAAAAGAAAAAGCACATTATTTTAAAATACACAACTTTTTTATTCCTTAAATGCTTAAGCAGCAGCACAATTTCCCAATACTTTTCTTTTAAAGGAGTTCTAAATTTTCAGCTTTCTCTCCCTGACTTGACTGTGTGCCTATACATGTCATCACCCTCTTAATAATGCTGAAATGTTCCTAATTTAATGTGGGTCCACTCAAAAGCTGACAAAATTAATCAAATTCTTGGTAATGGTTCACTTCTATAGCAATGCTTCTGTAGAAGATGGCTGTCTAGCCAGATCTCCTGATTACTTTTCGCTAAGGAAAGCCATACCTGTGAAGAGTTTTTGAGAACAGACCAGCTGCATAAGCAATAGCCACACAAAAAAATTCATGGTGTTTATGAGTCACAGTCTTTGAAAGTAATGAAAGCAGAAAAGGGGAATAAAAAATGTCAAAATAAAAGATCTTTATCAGTAAGATCTATTTTAATATGCCATAATTATGGAAGGAGAATAGAAACTAATTATGATTAAATCATTTAAAAGTTACATAGGAAAAACAACCAAAATTTCTTCTAAAGGAAGAAATAAAGTGGAAAGTCTGCATTATATTTTGGAGAAGGCTGAGCACTGATAGCTCCCTACCAGAACCCTTTTTAAAGTGTTTATTGATGAAAATAAGTAAATTTTTTTGCACTCTGAAGAGCAAAATAATTTTATCTATTACACAAGTTTTTTCCTTTCAAAATGCAAAAGTAATAATAATGGATTTGTGGGTTGAATCCCTGACAATCTTAAAATATTCTGCTTAGATAATACAAGAATATTTACAAAAGAAGGGACAACAAAAAATAGCATTTTAATAATGACTAGTATACTACCACAGAATCTCTAGCATACATATTATGTTGAAATATATCATTACCAAAATAAAATACAAAACACCCAATTGGAATAAGACTTCTTTTTAAAAATAGCTAATATTTTAATCAAAATATAATTTTATTTTTCAATCCCATGTAAGTCTTGTTTTTTAGTCTCAAATAGCAATGCTACTCACTATAGCATTACAAGTAGTTTATTACTCTGTACACCCGGAAATAGATATAAATAAATTTAAAATAATGAGACAGCCATCCTGAGTGGGAACTAAACACACACACACACACCAAAACTTCACTAACAGCTAACTTTGAAAAATGAATAGGTAATTCTTTAAATGACAAAACTGTCCTGTTGTTCTTGTTATTAATGTTATATTTGTAAAACAAGTTTCCAAGGAAACATTAAAACTGTACCATAGAAAACAAATGTTTAATTAGTGACTGTCTACTTGTTTTCTTCCTCCTGAATTTTCAATTCATAGAATTATGGGCATGAAGACAAAGATAAATACTGCTGAATCTCCATTTTTTACTTTTCATTAAAGCCATAGTGTCATAAGTCGAAATCCTACAAGGTGTTAGCAATCACCACATATGACAAATGTCAGTGAGATTAGCTATGGAGATATGTCTGATGAATTACCACAATCTACCAGAAAAGTATCCAACAAAATAGCCACTCTTACATAATGTCCTCATATGAAAGAAAATCATGTAACTCCTATACTCTAGTATGGCCTTATATTTTCAACTTAGAAAATGGAAATCATTTCCAGTCTATGCCTAAATATCTTAAATACTAATGCTTTTATTTCCTGTAACACTAAGAATTTTCATATGATAGAAAATTTATCCAATGCTTTTTTGTGTTCTTCTTTTTCACTTCTTTTTCTTTCCTATCCAATTCTTTTTAATTAGAAAAATTACAGATTACTGACTTCAAGGCTACACGAGATTTAATTCAAAATTTTTAACTTAATATTTTGGTACTCTTACTTTTTAGTTATACTTTAAAATGTTATCTAAGACAAATGCTAATATTCAATGATAGTTATTAGGAATTAATGTTAACAGACACTTATTTGGAGTAAAATATTAGTTATATTTTCAAATGGGCAATGTCTAAAGAGAATTCATAATAAAAAGAATGCAACTGAAAGGAAATATGGCTGTTTCTATGGCATGCAAAATAAAGATAATAGAGCCATTCCAAACAAATTTAGATAAAATGTCTCTAAGGATAATAACCCTATTTTCGATTAAATCTTTAAATATGATTACTTGATTTATAAAAGTGAATATAATTTCTATAAAGGAAAATATTTTTATATAATCCTGGGACAATTTTTTTTTTTTAACCAAGAATATCAAAGAGATTCACAAAGTCTATAGCAGTGCCTAGACAGCTATGTATTTATAAAACTTCACTGACAAGTCTGATCTGCATGCTCGATTAAAAAATACCGGCTTACCCCGTGTAGGGGAGCCCCACGTGCAAGGAGTGCGCCCCATAAGGAGAGCCGCCCAGCGCGAAAGAAGTGCAGCCTGCCCAGGAATGGCGCCGCACAGACTGAGAGCTGACACAGCAAGATGACGCAACAACAAAGAAACACAGATTCCCATGCCGCTGACAAGAGCAGAAGTGGACAAAAAAGAACACACAGCAAATGGACACAGAACAGACAACTGGGGCGTGGGGGGGAAGGGGAGAGAAATAAGTAAAATAAATCTTAAAAAAAAACCCACAACAACAAAACAAAACAAAACAAAAAACACTGGCTTAGAAAACGCTAGGTTCAAATTAAAGAAGACTGTAGGTAAGAAAGTATTTTAAATAATATTGTAATGAAAACTGACAACACTATACTGTTGTTGCCTCATGTCATCAGGTAAAAAGCATAACCATGTCTGATAAATACATGAAAACTTTACAGAAAAATGTTCTGGATGGAGTCACACCTTGAAATAAATGGACTGATGAACACATGATATATGAACAGGCAAATAGAGGATATTAAGAATAGATATTTGTTGAGAGTGATAAAAACAAATTAAGTTTGGTCATTTATGGGGAAAAGAAATAACATTGGTTGTTGAGAATAATAATAGTAAGGACAAGCTTTGAATCTGACTGATAAAGGAAAACACAAGAGATAAGATTTACAAAGAAAACAGAATATTTTTCATTTCCTATATCCCAGTCAAAAATTATATCTTCATCCTGAAGACTGTTCAAGAACCTATTTAGGGAAAACAGCTTTAATGATATTTTGAAGAGACTTTTATACACACATACATGCACACATACATAGCTATATTATCTATATATTATATATTAAATATTTATATTATTTTAATATTTAATAGTCCATGCATGTGCAGTTTTTCATAGAAAAGTGGCAAAGACAATGATACTCATTAATAAATATAAAAACATAAAAGGAGCTAACTTCTTTAAATTCAATTAAAAGATTTCCATTAATGACTTATGTAGTAAATAATAATATATACTTAAAGGCAAGGGCCATGTCTCTAGCATCACTAAATAAAAATCCGGTATCCAAATTATCAAGTTTTTTCTGCCTATTCCTATTAAAATGTAAAATATCTTAAAATTCAACCTTCAAATCTAAATTCTAATTAATTATGAGTGCATACTCCTTCCTCTCAGAAACATAAAACTGACCTTTGACAACAATTCTTTGTTACATGCCCTAAATACAGAAAAAGATAAACCCTCACTGAATTTCCTTGATAATGACAATACAGATATTTGGCATTTCTTTTCTAACGAAAGGATGCAATGTGACCGTAAAGAAAAATAATAGGAACTTCTCAGTAGCTGGCATAAACTACAAAGGCTAAAAACAAAGACTTTAAACCAACTAGACAGCTTCATTTTTACATGATTTTCTAATCTTCATGGCCTGATCTATTTTTCCTTTCGTTCTCCAGTTATGTAAGTAATGAGAGCATACTGATGGTGTAAATTGGGGAAAAAAATCATAAAGTTTCCATATTCTCTAAATGAGCACAGCTATTACGTGTTTTAATAGTTGATCTCACTTTTAAAAGTAAAATCATTCTCTTAGTATAAATCTCTACCCTATCATAGGATACTGAAATTCTTATTCCCATCACCAACAGTGTTAAGAAATAAAAGCAAATGAAAAAGTTACACAAAGAAAAAAGATTTTTTAACAGCCAGCCAAGATGAGATATTATAATCATCAACTGAAATGCCCACCTGTTACTCCATTCTAATGATACTGTTAATTTCTTTCATTATACAATATAGAAATAATTTCTATGGATAACATTGAAATACATCAGAATCCGCAAAAGTATGTCTTTGCAGTAATTTTGATCTAGAAATTTTTTATTCAGTGGGCAATACTGTTTAAACAGGAACTTATTACTCAGCTAATAGAGTCTAGTGTATTTACTTATTTTAAGTTCTATTCTTTTAGACTGCTGCCAGTATTTGCAAAAATTTTCCTTGAAAATTCCTACGTTTGCTTTTACTTTTTGAAAAAAGTAATACAAGGAATAATTACACTCCAATGAATAATAGTATGATCCTACGTAGGATTATCTATTCTGTCAACAAAACTTCTTCTATTTCAGCTAAAAAATTAATACTGCTTTTTTCAGTTTCTTTATCTAAAAAGCAGCTCAATAAAACAATAGAAATTTAGGAATTTTTCTCTAATAACCTAAAAGTTTTTATAACTTATAAATATCCAAAAGCAATTTCCCAAAACCAATATTAACTAACTTTAAAAACAAAATAAAGAAGGTATCCTTATATCAAAATCTCTAAATGAATAAGCAAAAAAAATTTCCAGTTTTGATTTAGAAACCTTTTTTTTTAAAAAAATCAACATTTTATAAACCAAATATCAACCATGGTGGTTCTGTTGACTTGAAATCTCCTAAAAAATGTAAAATAAGAAATGAAAAAAGTTAAATAAACTAGGAACAATCTTATTTAGAAACCATGATTATCTATTAATTTGCTTTGAAACTTTTTTCAACACAGTTCCTAAAGTCCTCAAAAAAGGAAATTTTCACATTTACATATGCTCTATATTAGATTTGCGTATCAGTTTATTTCAGAATTATTTCTCTAAAACATAGCTATTATTTACTGTGTAAAACACAGGATTTTAATTTATTTGAGAGCAAATTCTTTTATTAAGTTTTTATTAGTCCTGATTCATAAATTAAATTTATTTAAACATTTTCCCTAAACAGAATTCTTTACTTCTTAAAAATTCTTTACTCACTCACAGGATAATTAGGAAAAGGGCCATGGATACTGTACTCAAAAGGAGAGAGAAACTGCAGAAGGGAAATTTCTCAAATGCCCAATTGAGGAGACAACTATTTGTGGAATAAAACAAATATTTTTAAAGAAGTTGTATTGTAAAACATCATTAACTTTTTTTTTTCTTTGTCACAAGCTCCTTTAAAAAAGCCATGGAACCATACTTTCCTGAAAAAATGCAATGAAACATACTAAAATTTTCCAGACAATTTCAGGGGATTTATAAATCTCTTCAAATCCATTGAATCTCAGATTAAGTACACTCATAGTTGTAAAAGCCTCCTGACCTAACATTAAAGGTGACTTTAGAAAAGCACTGTGAGAATCTCTTTGAATTCCAAATTAAAACAATCAACCTTTTGCTTCAAAACCTTGAATAATAAATGCATAATAAATGCATAGGTATTATCAATTACCATGATAATAAAATAAACCATAATCCTGAAAGCTATACATGATATGAAATAGAAATGTATATTTTTAAAAATTACTCTATATAAATACTAGTTTAAGTTATGCATATCCTTAAAAACATTTATCAATCACACAAAAGTCCTAAATAAAAATGTAAAATATTTGGATATTATTGCTAACTCTTCTAATTATTGGGAAAATCATACTATTTGCCTAGTGAAGAAAATTCCAAGAAATTTTGAACTTTGTGGTTATAACTGTTCTGCAAATGCTACTTACTGTCAAAACCACAATTAGCATTTTTGCTTAAGTATACTGTTAATGAAATACATCTGTGAAATGTATCTCTATCTTTTTCCTCACCAACCTTTATTATTTAAAGATAATAATACAACTGGGTAAATTCTCAATAGCAACGAGGTAAGTAGTAGCGGAATGAGCCAATGTACCATTTTCAATATTCTTATTATGTCTTATCATGCAAACCTCTAATTTATGCCAACTTTTGAAAATCCAAATATGCAATATATGCCTTTAAAATATTAGCTTCAAACAGTAGTTCCATAAATAAATTGATTGTTTTTATATGGTGGTCAATAAACAGGAAAATGATTAAAGAATGTACTAAAAGCCATGTCTCTCAACTGTCCCAATCAAACTTAAATTTTGTTGTTTACAATAATAAGCAAATAACTAATTTCTTCATTTTTGGAGTTCTGTTTTTAAAAATGAATTTAATGATCCTTAGGAATGGGCCACCAAATCTGATCAAATGTACTTTCTCAAATTCACCTTAGTATAGATGAAAAATAAGTTGATAAGACTGACTTTAATAAAGCTAAACAGATTTTTAAAGGGGATAATGACATAACCTATATCTTTAAAAAACGTATCATACCAAATTGTGGTAATCCCTAAATGATTTTCAGGGATAAAAGTCCTGAAACAATTGTAGATAGTTGAGAGATATAGTTTAAGCGACAAAGAAATTAGCTTCGGTTTTCCATGACAGAAGATGGAAATAACAATCACTTGGAATCTTGAGTATTATATTCAGTTTCTCCAGCTGAAATCTGGCTGAGTCGCTTGCTAGATCCCCACAATTTTCGAGAAAGTGGACCTGAGTGTATCTGTTTGAAGTAATTCAGAGAAACAAAGAATAGATATATTAAGAAAAAAAATAAATAAAAAAAATTGATAAACAAGGCCCTGATTTTGTAGAATGCAGAAGAAATAGATTTTGTTAGTAGAATCATTAACATCTTAAAGATTCTTGATTCATAATAATAAAAATAATAATGAGAGGCTTCCATGTTGATTACATCTTTAGTTGAGAAAGGTTTGCTTCCAATGTGGAAATTCTTAAATTAAATATTCCAGTGATGTCAAAATTACCAGACTCCCTTATTTTATGTCTTAACAAAAATAAGTATCACTTCATTAAAATAAGCTTCTCGAACTATACTTAATCTAGTTAACAAGCCACATTGTAGTCGCTTGGGATTATAGTCTCTTATATTTGTACTACTAATAATGTCAATCAAAAGGAAAAAAGAAAGTAAAATGATGTTTAGATGAAAAGAAATTAAAAATACTTCATGTAGGAATTTCAAAAGATTGTATGAAATTATACAAAGTTAAAAAATAATTTAGAAAACAAGAATAGGATACATCCTTTGAAAGTAAGAATCACATTTTGTTCACCATTAAATGTGTACTACCTACCACACAACCCAGCAAACGACAAATATGTTTTAAATGTTAAATCAGTCAGTAAATAAACACCCTTTTAAAAGTGCCTATATTTATAGGTGGGGCAAAAAATAAAGAGCTTACATAGGAAACATTTTTAATCATGATTCCTCTGTCACCCTCTTTTAATAGTCACTTTTCTAGGGCACATTTATTGGAGTGATAAAAGAAAAGCAAGTCTCACGCAAAGACACCAGCGGCTTTCGCATGCTTGTTTTGCATTTTTATTGCCAGCTGTATTTTGTGAAATAATTAATGGAACTATTTCCATTAATACATGACTACCTTAAAAACTCCCTTATATGTATGAATTTCACACTGACAACGTAGTATAAAAAACCGATATGTTATAAAAACATATTTCAATCAGGATAGTAATCCTTTAGATAAAAACAGATCTTGAAATATAATTATGCCTTAAGGAAATATTGATGAATTTAATATTCCACACTGTCATATTTATAGAATGCATTACATTTTAATTATGTGAGATTCTAACTATCCCTATTATTTACTGAAGCAGATGTGTAAATTAGCTGATATAGTCAAAGATATAGGACAGATAGAAAATACTTTGATTCAAAATCTATACACAATTCAGATTCTATGTTTTGACTACACAAAATTTTCAGTAAAGGCAAATTATCAAACCTACTTGATAAGTATTATAAAACATTAATTGAGGCATAAGAATGAAGCTGCTTAGGTTTTGTGCCAATCAATTTTTTAAAGAAAATGTATGCATGTAATGGTCATTTCATTTAAAAAAATCAGGAATATCAGAAACTGACAAATTACCTAAGGGGAGGGAAAAAATTTTAAAAAGGTACTTGAGGTAGCCATAAAAAGTGAAAACACTCAAAAGAGTAAAACCTGAGCAGAGTTCTCATGTAATCATCATATTATCAGAAGGCAGTATTTATTTGGAAAATTTATTAATGAAGAAACTCAGTGATGAATGGGAACATACATATAAGTTGCTGGCATTGGCATTGTTTCGGGAACTCATATCTAAATCTAAATGATGTTGCAGGTCACTTTCATTTAATAAGACTTTTCTTTTGTTAAAATATCTGGAGAAAGAGTATAAGGAGTAAAGACATCTTGAAATATTTATAAAACAAAAAGGTACCTAGATGGACATATTATAATCACTGATACGGGGATAGTAATTTCTTCTCTTCAAATAACCCCTACAGATGTCATATTGTTAAATTTCTCAGAAAAGACTGATGGTGACTCCAACAATTTATAATGTTTATTTGGACTCTATATGATAAATTAAATACTCTAGAAGAATCACTAAACAACTTGGAGAACAGCCACTAAATTTTCATAGGAACAAATGTTAGATTTATGATATCTCAATAATTCAATAATTGATAAACTAATGACAAATACATTTACAATAACTGTAACAAATTCACTGAAGATAAGCATTATTGTATGGGGATATTCTTATTTTCAAGTACAAAAGTACAAGTGGCGTACAGCTGTTCTGGGAATTTGTTGAAATTAAAGTAGTTTTACTGTTTATTATAATAACTTTTATGTATTGAAAATCCAAGGAGTCATCTTGAATCTAGATTTGGAAAGACAGAGAATAAAATAATTTTCTTATTCATATAGAGTGGTAGGTGGAAACTGACAAGTGGGTGCTCTCAACTGTATCATAATATATCATAATATCATAATTCAAACATTAGTCATGAATAATAGCTTTATCTACTCTTTCCATTTAGTGCCCTATGAAAAATCAAATTTATTTTTTAATCTGTTCACCCATAATGATGGCATCTGATTCAAGTTAAATGAAGGAAAACCAAAGGAATCTCCAACACTGTGGAAAGTGAATTTCTTGATGCTAAGTTTTACCTCAGCTGGCTTGCCAACACCCACTACAATCAATTTGCCATCTTCTAATCCAACGAGTATATGGCTGTTTTCCTTGGTTACACAAACACAGTGGATAGGCAATCGCATGGCTAATGGATTAATACTGAGATTCAAACTAGAAGAGAAAATAATATGGACATAATTATATGAATGAAAGAATTCACAGAATTTATACCTGGAAGATAACTTAATGATCATATAGTTCAGCATTCTAGTTTTAAGTGGAAATTTCAGTTCAGAAAGTCTAAGTGACTCACTGAAGACCCTACATTTACAGTATTATTTAAAACACATAAAAAGATTTTTTTCCTCTTTGAACACCTACTTTCCTTCTAACCAAATATAATTAAACAATATTAATAAAACCCAATCTAATATATACAAATTTTTTTTCCTGTCTCTAGAAAACCTTACTTTCTCTTCAATTTTCAATATACTCTATTATTATGAGATTTCTTTTTGTGTCACCATTTACCTACGGTGAATAACCTATGTGTGTTTCCCTTGGATTAAAGGCAAGGTGAGAGACAAGATGAGGAGAAAGAGAGGTACTGTTCTTCCTGAATATTAAATACATTTCTGCCTTTACTGTCCTTCCTGAAACCTATGGAAATAAAGTTCTTTTACCAGTCACCATCCTGAGACCCAGATCATCAGGGGATATTTATTCCAGCCTTGCCTTGACTTTATCCCTGAAATCAAGCACAGTATATACTATGCTCATTGCTGTCCCTACACCTTCATTCTTTACTTTCTCAGATATTACCCATCCCAACCTATTGAAAAAGGTCTTTCCTCTTTCCATATCCATTTCTGTTGTACTAATCCTTTATAAAGACTCCTCTAGGCTGCGGACTTGCCCCAGTGGTTAGGGCGCCCGTCTACCACATGGGAGGTCTGCAGTTCAAACCCTGGGCCTCCTTGACCCGTGTGGAGCTGGCCCATGCGCAGTGCTGATGCGCACAAGGAGTGCCCTGCCACACAGGGGTGCCCCGCACGTAGAGGAGCCCCATGCGCAAGGAGTGTGCCCCATGAGGAGAGCTGCCTAGCACAGAGTAAAGTGCAGCCTGCCCAGGAATGGTGCCTCCCACATGGAGAGCTGACACAACAAGATGACGCAGCAAAAAGAAACACAGATTCCCATGCCGCTGACAACAACAGAAGCGGACAAAGAAGAAGACGCAGCAAATAGACACAGAGAACAGACAACCGGGGTGGGGGGGGGGAGGGGAGAGAAATAAATAAATAAAATAAATCTTTTTTTTTAACAAAGAGACTCCTCTAACTACTCTATCCACAGCAATCCTAAATGTCTTCAAATACTCTTGTATATATAACGTAACTTAGTTTTTATACTGTCCTAATCAAAACATAATCATTAATATTTCCCCACCTATTCTAAAACCCCTCTAAGTCAGTTATTATGAATAAGCAGCAAAGTACAAAGCACACAGGAGCTCTTATTAAGTGCTTTCCACTTGATTCATTAATAAGTGGAAGTGGGACACAAAGGTCAAAAAGCTCAGAATGTATGAGCAAGAGTGCATCTGGGAAGAGAGGGCTGATGAGGTCAATAAAATTGGTCTATTTCTTTGTTTGATATGCCATTACGAAAAATGCCTATGTTTGTTTAGTAATTAGAGAATGAAGAAACTATGATGTTCATACAATTAGACCTATAACATTGTACGTACAGTTAGGCTGAAATGCTAAAAGATCCTACTGGTTTTTCTAATTTGAGATTTTCCTAATAGTACACTTAAACCAGAGTTGTAACAGAAAATGGGGAGTCAATAATCTATCACAGGAGAAAGAATGGCAAAAATGAGAAATTAAAAACAAAAATAGGCAGGGAATTTTAGTAGAGAGGTTAATCTGATATCAATACAGTAATACAGAACGCCCAGGACCAGGAAATGACTTATACAAAATATTTTTGGAAGTGGCATGAATATCCGTTATATATATATATATATATTTTAAAGATTTAATGTATTTATTTTTTATTTATTTCTCTCCCCTTCCTGCCCCGCCCCCAGTTGTCTGCTCTGTGTCCATTTGCTGTGTGTTCTTCTGTGTCTGCTTGTATTCTTGTCAGCGGCACCCGGAATCTGTGTCGTTTTGTTGTATCATCTTGCTGCATCAGCTCTCCCTGTGTGTGGCATCACTCCCCAGCAGGTTGCATTTTTTTACTATTGGGCGGCTCTCCTTATGGGGTACACTCCTTGCACATGGGGCTCCCCTGTGCGGGGGACACCCCTGCATGGCATGGGACACCTTGCGCTCATCAGCACTGCACATGGGCCAGCTCCACACAGGTCAAGGAGGCCCCGGGTTTGAACCGCGGACCTCCCATGTGGTAGGCAGATACCCTATCCATTGGGCCAAATCTGCCTCCCCATAACATATTTTTTAAAAGAAAAGAAAAAAAGGTATTTGGGGCACATAAGAAATAACAGTAGTTTGTATAAATAAGCTAGTAAATATGAAGATACTAAACTTCAAAATATATGTACTATTCAAACATCTTTCTTCTTCCTTGGATTAAATTAAATATAAGAACTCTTCCATTCAATTTTATATACATATACATGTACAGATATATAAGTATCTATTTGTTCGCGGTATCTTTAATATTTATTTTTATATATGCTGGTTTTGTAAAAATTCAAACCATAATTTGGAAAAGTTTTCAAATCCATCTTTGGTCTTACGAAAAATTTTTTGCTGGCTCTACTTTTTATTTTTTGGGGGGTACCAGGGATGGGGGTTGAATCTGGGACCATGTATAAGGGAAGCCAGCACTCAACCACTAAGCCACATTGACTCCCTCTACTTTCTTAGACGTACTAATCCTCGTATCTTTAAGCTTCTCACATTTTTTTCCATAGTTGCCAAAAGAGTCATTTTCCATAATAATTGATTAACCAAAAAATTAGAAATCTTAGATTCCTGATTTCTACTCTTGGATGAAATTATTAGCACCTTTACTTAAGTGATACTTCAATAATTTTTAGTATTTACCTGTGGAGCTCTCTTATGGACAGGAATCCTTGTAAGCTGCCCATGACAATGTGTTCTCCAATTGTACATATGTCTGATACTTGTTCCTTTAGGATTTGAGACCGGAGATGCTTGCCATTTACAGAAAACAGATGCAATGCATACTTATCCTGTGAAAATTTAATGATCCCAAATGAAAATTGAGTTTTCGTATTGTCAGGTAAGGCTATGATGATAACAGAATGATTACTGGCTTTAAAGTTTTGGAATAAAAATATGGTTATATTTAAGGAGAGAGTATGTAGACAATATTAAAATGATAAATAAATAATAAAAAAATCTTGCTCCCAAAGAATAAAAATATCTAGTCGAAAAACACTGCACAGGGAAGTGGATATGGCTCAAGTGACTGAACTCCTGACTATCACATGGGAGGTCCCTGGTTTGGTTCCCTTCTAAAGAAGACAATGAGCTGGTGTGACGGCAGGTATGGCAAGCTGATGCAACAAGAGACACAAGAAGAAAAACATTAATGAGAGATGCAACAAAGCAGGGAGCAGAGGTTCCAGGTGCCTCCTAAAGAGAATGAGCAAGACAGCAAGCTGGCACGACAGGCAGATGTGGCAAGCTGATGCAACAAGATGATACAAAAAAAGACAGAAGATGAAAAACACAATGAGAGACACAGCAAAGCAAGGAAAAGAGGTGGCTCAAGCAATTAGGTACCTTCCTCTCATATCAAAGGTCCTGGGTTTGGTTCCCAGTGCCTTCTAAAGAAACAAGGAGGATGAACAGAAACAGCAAGTGCAAACAACAAGGGGGTGGGGAAAAATAAATAAATAAAATAAATCTTAAAAACAAAACAAAACAAAAACTGCACATTCTTAAAATTAAAAAAAAAAACTTTTAATTTTTTTAAAATTTAAGAAGTTGTAAGTTAAGAAATAATCATGCATACCATATAGGATTTCTATACATTCCCCACCACCATACCTTATATTGTTGTGAAACCTTTGTTAGAAATGATGAAAGAACATTGTGGGAAGCCAACTTGGCCTAACGGATAGGGCATCCGCCTACCACACGGGAGGTCCGGGGTTCAAGCCCCAGGCCTCCTTGCCCCTTGTGGAGCTGGCCCATGCCCAGTGCTGATGCGCGCAAGGAGTGCTGTGCCATGCAGGGGTGTCCCCGCGTAGGGGAGTCCCACGCACCCCCACACGCAAGGATTGCGCCCCAGAAAGAGAGTCGCCCAGCATGAAAGAAAGTGCAGCCTGCCCAAGAATGGCGCCACACACACGGAGAGCTGACACAACAAGATGACACAACAAAAAGAAACACAGATTCCCGGTGCCCTTGATAAGGATCGAAGTGGTCACAGAAGAACACACAGCGAATGGACATAGAGAGTAGACAACTGGGGGGGTGGGGGGAAGAAAGGAATAAACAAATCTTAAAAAAAAGAAAGAACACTGTCATAGTATTACTGCTAGCTATAGTCCACAGCTTGTTTGGTGTATTTTTTTCTTACAAACAATCCTATTATTAACACCATGTATTAGTACTGCATATTTGTTATAGTTTATGAGAGAATATTCTCATATTTGTACTGTTAACCACAAACTTTTAATTTTTAAAAAGCAATACCATAGACAGGAAAATAAAGATTTAATAAAATTCATATTTTTAAATTTATACTCTGATGGAAAAAGTATTTAAGTTGGCTACAATTTCTACTTAAATTTATTAGGTCTCATATAATCAGAAATTATTTTTGACATCATATTATTGTACAGGCCAACAGAAAAAGCTTAAAGTACAAATATTAGGTCAAGACTGTGGTAGAAGTCCGTCTAATACAGAGTTCTTAAATTTTCTTCCATGGACCCCTTTGCCAGACAGGTGAAAACCGTGAACCTTTAGTAAGTCCACATTATATTCTGTGTATTGTTTAATAAATATATCACACCCACATCAACACATCCCACAAGAATAATTTTTTGAATTTCAATTCAAGCTCACAGACCCCTTGTAAGAATCCCTGATCTAATGGTAAGAAATGAACAACTGAACGAGGAAAGGAAAACAACCTTGTTAAAATACTGTGTTCTACTCTTCCTCAATCATGTAAAATGTGAGGAGGGAAAGACAAGCTTATGGATACTGTAGCCCTACCCCATTAAAGTGATATATACCTTGATTGTAGCCTTTTCTTCAATGCTGGAGTAGATGACAATATGTCCTTCCCAAGATATGGTCAAATTGGGAATGGTTGGGAGCAGAGAACTCTCACTAGGTGGTCGTAAAGTCCTCATGTACTGACCTTTCTGAACGGTATGTATAATCACAGTGCCATCCTTCAAAAAGAAAACAGAAAAAGAAGAAGACAAAGGAAAGGAATAGCAAAAAAGGAGAAAGGATTGTGGGCCAGATAAAGAAATGTGGAAAAGGAATTAAGAAAAAGATCATTTCATCAAGGATGCATTTATCTTAAGAAAAATCCCAATCTTGAAATTTCAAATAGTATTTTACTTCACAGAATGCTCATTTCTCTAAGAGATAAAATCTCAAAATAGAACTCAGTTTAAGATTTTTCTTTCTCTATTACTGTACTTTTGCAAAGTCCTACACAAAGATGGCATGAAGTTTCTATACTTTTACAAATTCCTTAGAAAATTTTTAAAGAATAAGTATTACTTCTGCATTTTAGAGAAAACAATTAATGTTTTTTAAAGGTTAAACCTTACCCTTGATCCCGATACTGCCATGTCTAGCTCAGTGCTGATGCCAACACTCAATACCTCATCGGTGTGCCCATACAAAATCTGGAAGGGTTTAGATGCTAAGCCCACCGGAACACCTCCCTATATTAAAATAGAAAAGCAAAAGTGAAGCTCTTTTCTTATAGACTATTTTTAAAAACAAGGTTTATACTGCAATCACACGCTAACATTACAACTAGTTCTATCCAATGAGTACTTATTCTTGTTTTACTCTTGGATTGTCAAATTGTTCTTTTTCTTTTTCAGAAATACTACACATTAAAGAGTTCACATATACCACTCTTATTAACAACTTGCATGGGTGTGCTACACTTGCTGCCAATGTTGAAAGAACATTTAAAAATTTGCAGTATTAACTAAGGTCATGATTTCCTTTAGGGTTCACTGTTGGTATTATACAGTGTTGTGGAACTCTTTTTAAAAAGTTTATTTTAGTAACATATATACAACCTAAAATTTCCCTTTAAAATATATTCAAATATATATTTCAGTCCTGTTAATTTCATTCCCAATGTTGTGCATTACCATCACCACCAGCTATTAGCAAAACATTTCAATTATTCCAAATAGGAACTGTGTACATTCTAAGCCTTAAACTTCCCATTTCCTGCGCCCACCCTGTCCCTTGGTAATCTGTATTCTAGATTCTGACTCTATGAGTTTGCTTATTCTAATTGTTTCAAATCCATGTGATCATACAGTATTTGTCTTTTTATGTGTGGCTTATTTCCCTAAATATGATGTCTTCAAGGTTCATCCATGTTGTCACATTTATCAGAACTTAATTCCTTTTTATGGCTGAATAATATATATTTCATGGCAGGTATATACTACATTTTATGTATCTATTCTGTTGATGGGATACTCGGGTGGTTTCCACCTTTTCACAATTGTGAATAATGCTCCTAGGAACACTGGTTTGCAAATACCTGTTTGAGACTGTGCTTTCAATTCTTCTTGTATATACCTAGAAGTGGTATCACTGGGTCATATGATAGTTCTAAATTTTCTTTCTGGGGAACTACCAAACCGACTTCCACAGCCAATACACCATTTTACATTCCCAATAACTATGAAAGTGTTCCTATTTTTCCATATTTCTCCAACACTTGTAAACAGGCATATTTTAAATAGCCATTCTAGTAGCTGTAAAGTGGTACCTTGTGGTTTTGATTTGCATTTGACTAATGGTTAATGACGCTGAGCATCATTTTATGTGGTTTTTGGCCACTTGTACGTGTTCTTTAGAGAAATGTCTATTCAACTCTTTTTGCCAACTTTTTTTTTTTTTTTGGAGGTACCAGGGATTGAACCCAGACCTTGTACATGGGAAGCTACATGGGAAGCAGGCATTCAATCACTGAGCTACATCCGTATCCCAATGAGAGCTGTTTTTTCCCCATTTGTTCATTATTCATTTGCTTTTATTATTTATTTATTTAAAGATTTAATTTATTTATTTCTCTCCCCTTCCCACCCCTCATTGTCTGCTGTCTGTGTCCACTGGCTGTGTGTTGTCCTGTGTCCGTTTGCATTATCCAGTGGCACTGGGAAACTGAGTCTTTTTTTGTTGCGTAATCTTGCTGCATCAGCTGTCTGTGTTTGTGGTGCCACTCCTGGGTGGGCTGCACTTTTTTCACATGGGGTGGGTCTCCTTGTGGGGCACACTCCTTGCGCGTGGGGCACCCTTGCGTGGCAAGGCACTCCTTGTGTACAGCAGCACTGCGTGTGGGCCAGTTTCCACATGGACCATGGGGCCCTGGGGATCAAACCCTGGACCCTCCATATGGTAGACAGACGCTCTATCAGTTCAGCCACGTCCGTTTCCCTCATTTGCTTTTAGAAGGTACCAGGGATTGAACCTGGAGCTTCATACATGGGAAGCAGGTGTTCAACCACTTGAGCTACATCCACTCTCTTGCCCACTTTTTCCCCATCCACCTCCCCTCTCCCACCCCCTGCCATTTTTGCTGTGTGTCCATTCACTGTGTGATCTTCTCTATCTATTTCTATTTTTGTCTTCTCTTCTTCTGTTTCTCCTCTAGGATTCACTGGGATTTGATCCTGGGGCCTTCTGATATGGACAGAGGTTCCCTGTAAATTGTACCACCCTCAGTTCCTGGTCTCTGCTGTGCTTCACCTTGACTCTCCCCTTCATCTCTTTTTTGTTGCATCATTGTTTTGTTGTGTGACTCACTCATGTGGGCACTCACACGGGGCACTTAGCTTGTTGCATGGGCACTCAGCTTGTTGCCCAGGTACTTGTGTAGGCACCTGGCTCACCATGTGGGCACTCGGCTCACCACATGGGCACTTGGCTGGCCCCATAGGCACTAGATTGCTATGCAGGCACGCTTTCTCTTCTTTTTCACCAGGAGGCCCCAGACATCGAACCTGGGTCCTCTCATATGGTAGGTGGAGGCCCTATCATTTGAGCCACATCTGCTTCCCTCCTGCCCACTTTTTAATTGGGTTGCCTTTTTGTTCTTGAGTTGTAGAATTTCTTTGTATATTCTTGATATTAAACCCTTATCAAGGTGGTGGACTTGGCCCAGTGGGTAGGGCGTCCGTCTACCACATGGGGGTCCACGGTTCAAGCCCCAGGCCTCCTTGACCCATGTGGAGCTGGCCCATGCGCAGTGCTGATGCACGCAAGGAGTGCCCTGCCACACAGGGGTGTCCCCACATAGGGGAGCCCCACGTGCAAGGAGTGCACTCTGTAAGGAGAGCCGCCCAACGTGAAAGAAAGTGCAGCCTGCCCACACTGAGAGCTGACACAACAAGATGACGCAACAAAAAAAACACAGATTCCCATGCCGCTAACAACAACAGAAGCGGACAAAGAAGATGCAGCAGATAGACACAGAGAACAGTCAACCGGGGTGGTAGGGGAAGGGGAGAGAAATAAATAAATAAACCTTTAAAAAAAACCCAAAAACCCTTATCAAGTATGTGCATTGTGTAGGTTGTAATTTTACTTTCAGATAAAAGTTTTTATTTTGGTGAGATTCCATTTATCTATTTTATTCTTCTGTTGTTTGTGCCTTGGGTGTAAAATTTAAGAAACCATTGCCTAACACAAGGTCCTGAAAATGCTTCCCTATGTTTTCTTCCAGGAGTTTTATAGTTCTGATTCTTATTTTAAGTCTTTGATCATTTTATTTTATTTTTAAAGATTTATTTATTTATTTCTCCCCCCTCCCTCCATTGTCTGCTCTGTGTCCATTTGCTGTGTGTTCTTCTGTGTCTGCTTGTATTCTCATTAGACAGCTTGAGGAACTGATCCTAGGACCTTCCAGAGTGGGAGAAAGGCGATCACTCTCGTGTCACCTCAGCTCCCTGTTCTGCTACGTCTTCTTATTGTCTCTCCTCTGTGTCTCTTGTTGCATCATCTTGCTGTGCCAGCTCTTTGCATTGGCTGGCACTCCTGCGCGGGGTGGCATTCCTGCATGGGGTTGCACTCCACGTGGGCCAGCTCACTGTGTGGGCCAGCTTGCCCTCACCAGGAGGCCCTGGGCATCGAACCCTGAACCTCTCATACGGTAGATGGGAGCCCAACTGCTTTAGCCACATCCGTTTCCCTATTTTTACTTTTGAGGTACTGGGGCCTGGATACTGAGGTACTGAATCCTCACAACCTCATATCTCGGAAAGCTGGCACTCAACCCTGAGCCCACCTCAGCTCCCATGTTAGTTTTTTCATTTGTTTTGCATGTTGTTTGTTTTGTTTTTCCCAGGAGGCCCTGGGACTCGAACCTGGAGCCTCCCATGTGGGTAGCAGGTGCTTAATCTCTTGAGCCACATCTGCTCCCCTGATCCATTTTGACTTGATTTTGTATGTAGTGTGAAATAGGGGTTTACCTCCTTTTATTTGCATGTGGACACCCAATTTTCCTGGCACCATATGCTGAAAGACACTATTCTTTGCCAATTTAATGGACTTAAGCACACTTGTCAAAAATCAATTGGCTATATGTGTGAGGATTCTTTTCTAAACTCTGTTTCCATTGGTCTGTATGTTCTTGTGACAGTACCATGCTGTTTTGATAAATGGGGCTTTGTAATAAGTTTTAAGATCAATAAGTATAGTCCTCTAACTTCATTCTTCTTTTTCAAGATTTCTTTAGCTACTCCATATACATTTGAAGACTGACTTTTCCATTTCTATAAAGAAGGGTGGTGGGATTTTGACTGGGATTGTGTTGAATCTGTAAATCACTTGGGGTAAAAACTGACACCTCAAGAATATCTAGTCTTCCAATCCATGATTATAGAATGTCCTTCCATTTATTTAGGTCTTTGATTTCTTTTAGCAGTGATTTCTGGTTTGGTGTGTACAAGCCCTTTAAATCCTTGGTTAGATTTATTCCTAGCTATTTGATTTCTTTAGTTACTACTGTTAATGGGGTTTCCCCCCTCCCCTTTTTTTCTTCTTCAGCATGCTCATTTCAAGTATACAGAAACACTACTGATTTTTGGGTGCTGATCTTGTACCCTGCCACTTTGTTGAATGTATTAGTTTTAGTAGAACTGTGGATTTTTTGTAGGATTTTCTGAATATAGGATAATGTTCATCTGCAATAGGGAAAGTTTTACTACTTCTGTTCCAATATGGATGCCTTTTCTTTTTCTTGCCTAATTGCTCTGCTTGAACTTCCAGCACAATGTCAAAAAACAGTGGTGACAGTACGCTTGCTTGCCTTGTTCCTGATCTTAGATGGAAAGTTTTCAGTCTTTGACAATTAAGTATGGTATTAGCTGTGGTTTTTTCATATATACCCTTTATCATGTTAAGAAAGGATTCCTTCTTTTACTAGTTTTTAAACTTTTTTTTTATTTTAAAGGAAGCAAGGGAGCACTGGGTACTGAACCCAGGACCTCACACATGGGTAGCAGGTGCTCAAGCAATAAGCATGTACATCCACTCCCCTATTCTTAGTTTTTAGTGTTGTTGTTTTTTTCACTGAAGAACAAATGCTGGATTTTGTCAAATGTCTTTTTTTTCCCTCCAACTATGCAAACTGAAATGGTCATGTTTTTCCCTTCTTTCTGTTAATACAGTATATTATATTAATTGATTTTCTTCTATTGAACCACTCTTAATTACCAGGAATAAATCCCATTTGGTCACGGTATATAATTCTTTTAATGTGTTCTTGGATTTGGTTTGCTGGTATTTTGTTGAGTACTTCTGTGTTTATATTCATATGAGATATTTGTAATTTTTTTTCTTAGATTACCTATATCTGGATTTTTTATGAGGGTGATGCTGGCCTCACTGTACAACTTAGAGTGTGTTGCCTCCTCTCTGATTTTTTTGAAAGAGTTTGAACAAGATTGGTATTAATTCTTCTTGGAATATTTGGTAAAATACACCTGTGAAGCCATGTAGTCCTGGACTTATCTTTGTTGGGAGGTTTTTGATGAGTGAGTCCATCTCTTCAGTAGTTATTGGTTTGTTAAGAGTCCCTATTTCTTCTTGAGTCAATGTAGGTAGCTTATGTGTTTCTAGGAATTTGTCCATTTCATTTAGGTTATCTAATTTGTTGGCGTAGAGTTGTTCAGAGTATCTTTTTATAGCCCTTTCTATTTCAGAGGTATTATTAGTAATGTCCCCCCTTTCATTTCTGATTTCATTATGTCCTCTCTCTCTTTTCCTCTGTCAATTTAGCTAAAGACTTGTCAATTTTATTGATCTTTTCAAAGAATCAACTGCTGGTTTTGATTGTATATTTTTCTCTATTTCATTGATCTCTGCTCTAATTTTTGTTAGTTCCTTCCTTCAGCTCCTATGGATTTACTTTGCTATTCTTTATCTAGAGCCTTCAGTTTTAACAGCAGGTCTCTGATTTGAGAATTTTAAAAAATTTAAATATAAGCTTTTAGAACTTAATATATCCTTGTCAGCACTGCCTTTGCCACATCCTATAAGCTTTGGTATACTGTATTTTCATTTTCATTCCCCTCTAGGTATTTCCTAATTTTTTTTGTGATTTCTTCTTTGCCTCATTGATTAAGAATATGTTGTTCAATTTCCTTATATTTGTGAATTTACTATTCTAATCTTAGTTATTGATTTCTAGTTTCATTCCATGGTCAGAGAAGATATATTGTATGATTTTAATATTTTTAATTTATTGAGACTTGTTTATGACTTAACATATAGTCTATCCAGGAGAATGATTTATGTGTACTAGAGAAGAATGAGCATGCTTTCGCTATTGGGAGAAGTGTCTTATATATGTCTATTAGGTCTAGTTGGTTTAGAGTATCTTCAAGGCTTCTATTCCCTTACTGACTTTTTGTCTACTTCATCCATTATTGTAAGTGATTTATATTAAAGTCTCCTAGTATAAATGTAGAGTTCTTCCTTCTAATCCGTTAATAAAGGCTTCATATAATTTGGAGTTCTGCTGTTAGGAGCATATATATTTATAATCGCTATGTCTTCTTGTTGAATTGGGCCCTTATCAGTATTTAATTACCTTATTTGTTCCTTGTAAGAGTTTTTTATATAAAGGCTATTTTATCTTACATTATAGATATCCCAAGCTCTCTCGTTTACTACTTGCATGGTGTATTTTTTCTTATCCTTTTCTCTAAACCTGCTTATGTCTTTGAGCTTAAGATGAGTCTCTTGTAAACAGCATATAGCTAGCTCATGCTTTTTTATCCATTCTGTCAATGTCTCCATTTTGACCAGAGAGTTTAATCCATTTACATTTAATGGAACTGATACTGCAGGTCTTTCTTCTGCAATTTTGCTATTTAGTCTGTACAAGTCTTATACCTTTTTTGACCCTAAATTCTTCTGTTAATGCCTACTTTCGTACTTATTAGATTTTTAAAATTGTACTATATTGTATTCCTTGGCTCCTTCCCTCCTCCCTCCTGCTCCTCCTCAGCCCCCCCAGAAATGACTTCTGCATGGGGCTCCTCAGATGAGGTCAGCAATATTGAGGGGCATCTCATTAATGGAGATGTTATACAAAGTCTCAATGTCTATATCTTATCAATGGAGATGTTGTAGAAGGTCTCAATGTCTCCAAGCATCCTCCTGTCTTTTTCCATCACGTTAATAGTCACACCCTTACAGTCAAAACATCTACCGTGACCAGTTCTGTGGATATAGTTTCCCTGTTGTTGGGAAGGTCATAGTTGATAATTAAAGAAACCTGCTGCACATCAATGCTCCTGGGCTATATAAAAAAGATGACAATTTGAGCATGTGGATGAGGAGAAAAGAGGCCACAATTTATTCAAAAGGGACTCAGGTATATATTTCTTTGTGTAGATATTTCTTTCTAAATATATTTTTCATTTATTTTATTTGTAGTTACAATGGGTTTAAATTTTTACATCCTGAATATGTAAACAATTATTTTAAAAATTTCGAATGCATACATGTACACTGTTCCTATATACCTCCACCCACCGACCTTTTTTTGTGCACCTGTTACAAATTATCTTTACACAATATATGTCCCAAACCAGACTCGTCATGAATTTTTACATGTTTGATATTTTTATTTATTTTTTTCTTTTTGTTCCTCAACCTGACTTATTTCAAAGGTTTTATCTTTGAGTTTTCTGGTTCTTTCTATTAAGAGTTCCAGTGTGCTCCTGAAACCCTCCCAGGAACTTTTTAAAATTTCAGTTGTGATATTCAACTTCAGTAGTTCTGTTTGGTTCATTTTTAAAAATTTTTGTATCTTTATTGAGATTCTCATATTGTTCATTCACCATTTTTGTGATATCCTTAATTCTTTCTCTTTTTATTACTTCATCTCCTTGAGCATTCTGAAGATCAGTTTTAAAATTATTTGTCCAATATGTCCACAGTCTAGTCTTTTTTGTTGATGTTTTCTGGATTTTTATCACCTTCCTTTGGATGAGCCATTATTTCCCATTTCTTTGTGTTGTAATTTTTTGTGGTACAATGTGTATTTTAGTATTTTAAAACATTAATTCTGGGATTAGTCCCTGAGCTGTTAGTTTCTTTAATTTGTAGCCAGACATGACAGAGATTTCTTGAGTGCTAGGGGGCAATAAAACCAAACAAAGCAGTGTAAAACATACATTTCAGTCTTTGCAAACTGGCTTTGTGTTAGCTGGTGCTCTCCTTCAGAGTACAGCCCTCCTATTGAGAGCTTCTCCTCTGCTCTTTGAAGACACAAATTCTTGAATCAAAACTTTCCCAATAAGTGAAGCCGTAGTTTTCTGTAGAGGCATTGTGTTAGTCTCCTCTGCCATTTATGACCAAGGTAGGTTGGAACAATAGCCACCCTAGGAGCTGGGTCCCCAGCAATCTGAAGTAGCTGATGAAAAAATGTGATCAATGACTGGCCTGCACACCCTTGCATCTTGGGGAACTAGCTCTTTATATCCCACCCTGGTACCAGAAAACTGCACCAGAGAGGTCAGTGTTGAATACTTCAATGCTACCTGCCCTGAGGCTGGGGAAGAGAGGCAATGGTAGCTACTGAATGGAGAGTGAAATTCACCAGTATTTATAGCAATTTACTAGCTTCTTCCTCCTGCTCTTCTCTGAATGCAGCATGGTGTCCTAGTAGATTCCAGAGTTTCAAAATCATTAATTCTGACAGTTCCTGCCCATGAGTTGTTCTGGTGGAGAGACTGATTATTCTTGTGACTTCCTGCTCCGACATTTTCTCCCCAAATTATTCTTTATCATTTGGGGCTCCCAAACTTAATCTGAATGGTCTCAATTTTTACTTTCTTGTGTTAATTTTTTCTGGTGTGGTAGTTGCCCTTTTGGTCTACAGGTTTATTTTTCCGTCACTTTAAAGAAACATTTTGCCTTATATATCTGAATACTTTGCTTTCCATTTATTGGAATCTCTACCTCAGAGACATCAATTATCTTTATGTTGACTTGATTTTGTTGTCTCTATCATTTCTTCTCTATATGCTTTTCTTTTCTTTTGTATTCATTTTGAAAACCTTAGATTTTTCTTCCATGCCATTAACCTGATTTTCAGTCACATCAAATCTAAAATTTGCCATTTCTGCTTTGGTTTTATTATATATGTAATAGTATTTATTTTAGTCTTGTTTGATTCTTTTTCAAACTCCCTTTCATCTTCTTAGTGCAGTTTGTCATTTCACCTTTGCCCTTTCATTTTATTGAACTCCTGCTCTTACCATGTTGGTTTTTTTTTTTTAACTCCCCCTTGTGGCTTTTTGCGTGCTGTCTGCTTTCTGTGTCCATTTGCTGTGCATTCTTCTGTTTCTGTATTTATTTATTTAATATCCCCTCCCCCCTTGCAGCTTGCTTGCTGTCTGCTCTCTGTGTCCATTTGCCTCGTGCTCTTCTGTGTTTTTGCTTGTCTCCCTTTTTTCTTGCTGCATCACCTTGCTGAGTTGGATCTCTACAGCACTTGTGGACTGGGTGGTGCTCCAGGCGGTGGTCCACAGAGCCTGTCTTCACAAGGAGGCCCCAGGAAGTGAACCCAGGGCCTCCCATATGGTAGATGGAAGCCCAAGTGATTGAACCACAGCTGCTTCTCCCAGGCTGGTTATTTTTTAAATTAAAAAAAAAAAAAAAAAAAAAGATTTATTTTTCCCACTTCCCCTCCTCCTGCCCTGCTGTTTTTGCTGTCTGTGTCCATTTACTGTGTGGTCTTCTGTATCCATTTCTCTTTTTGTCTTCTCTTCTCATTTTTTCTCCTCTAGGATTCACCAGGATTTGATCCTGGAGACCCCTGATGTGGACAGAAGTTCCCTGTCCATTGCATCACCTCAGTTCCTGGTTTTTGCTACATTTCACCTTGACTCTCCCCTTGTCTCTCTTTTGATGCATTATCATCTTATTGCGTTATCACTTGTGTGGGCACTGGCTTGCCATGCAGGCACTGGCTTACCACATGGACACTTGTGTGGGCACTGGCTTGCCACACGGGCATGCTTTCTCTTCTTCTTTTTCACAAGGAGGCCCCAGGGATCGAACCTGGGTCCTTCCATATGTTAGGCGGAAGCTCTGTCACCTGAGCCACATCCACATTCCCCATGTTCTTCTAATAGCATAATTTTACAGCGAGGAATCTGTTCTGTCCTTGAGTTTTTGTCTTCATCCATCTTTAGCAAGCTTTGTTTGTATATTACTTTCTTTGCATTAAAATGTTTGCAAAATTGTTATAATATTTGTTTGTGATTATCAAAAAGAACTCTGTCCTGACATTTTATGTGCTCCTTATCACATAGATGAATTCTCCTTGACCTGGAATACATCTGTCTTCCCTATGAGTGCCAGGCTGAAAACTACTTTGCTATTTTAAAAATCAGGTAATTCCTATATTATTCAAGCAATTCAAGTTACAGAGAAGGATGGAATTCTCTACAAATTTATTTTATAAGGAAAAACAACGATTTATTTCACTTATGGGCAGAGAAGTAATTAAACAACCAGCAAATAAAAACCAGCAGTAAAATAAAATAACAAATAAATCATGAATTATATGGGTTTATTAGTTCTAGGATGGTTCAACCCTAGGAATTTCTCCATATAATTCGTTACATTAAGAAAGGGTAAATGAAAAGTGTAAATAAAAAAGAAAACAGCTGGGTAAATGCTGTAAAGGACATTACTGAACTAATGACAAAATTACAACATGGACTATGGATTAGAAAATAGTACTGTATAAAGTTAAGTGTTCTAATTTTGATTACTATACTCTGGTTATGTATAAGAATGTCATTGTTCTTAGAAAACACATATTGAAGTGTTCAGGGATAAAGGGACAGGATGTTTCCATCTTAATTTTAAATGGTTTAGGAAAAAATAAAAGATACAGGAGGATAGAGATTGTGAGAGAATGCTAAAACAAATGGTGTGAAATATACTGTTTTTGCAAGTTTCCTATAAGCTGAAATTTTGTTGAAGTAAAAAAATCACCAAAAAAAAAAAAAGGTAACCACTTAAACATAAAAAACGAAATTATTGAAACCCATTGCAAACATTATACTAATGTAGAATAGTGAAGTCACTTTCATTGAAATCAGTCTTAAGACAGGGATGCTCACTATAATTTTCTTACCTTACTATATTAGCTAACAATGTAAGAGAATAAAAAAAATGAATAATTAGTGTAATATTGGAAAAGATAAAACCACCTTTATTTTCAGATAATATGATTGTATATCTTACCTTATTTTCAGAAAATTCAAAATATACTAATAACTATGAAAGCTGACAAGGGGATTGGTAAAGTGATGGGACACATGAGGAAAGTGTGTCGAAATCAATAGCTTTTCTTTATACTAGCATTAATTAATTAGAAATGAAAATGATTAAATATTTCCTCACAGTAGTAATAAAATATGATAATTGGATATAAATTTAACAAGGTACAGAACCTAACTGGAAAATAAAATTAAATAAATTATAAAAATGCTATTGAAGGGCATAAAACAGACCTGAAACAAGTATGGAAAGGCAGTTTTTACTTCTGTATAGGAATAATAATTATACCAAATTAGCTGTAATTTCTAGTAGTTCCACCAGAAAGGAAAATAGGAATATTATGACAACAAGGCAAGAAAAATTATTACATTCCTAGAAGAGGTAAATAAGGAGAAATTTTTGGAAAATAGTAAAGGATAAGGTAATGAATCAGAGAATAAATTAAGGAAAAAATGTGATTAGAATACAAAGGGATGGAGACGAAATAATGCAAAGGAGCTGAAACAGTTACAGAAAATTCATTACCCTATTAGAACATCTCAACAGTGATCACAAAATGAATCTCTGATCCAAACAAAGAACATATAAGTGTGTGACTACCTGATGTGTTATTTGCCATATCATACATGTAGTATCTCTGGAACCAGAAATCAAATGGATTCCACAGTAATCTGTAGCTAAACAAGTCACAATATCTGTAAGAAAAAGGATAAATAAAACGAAATAGCTTGGTTTTGCTGAACAGAACTTTAAGGACAATTTTAGTTTATGTTCAAACTATTACACTGTTCCAACAGGGAGGTCTATAGGAAGGGCATTGTGATAACATTGGGAAGAGTAACTAGAAAAGAAGTATTTCAAAATAACCTGCAAGAACTTTTTCTGAGAAAATCATTCTTTGAGGGTGAAGAGTTAGGGGTGGGGATTGTCTATTGGAATCTTGAGAGGAGGTTAGGTAATTTGAAATGGATCTCCAGTTGGTTTTGATATGCCTCTCCACTCTCATCTCCCATTTCCCTTCATCTCCTGTTGGGAAATGCAATCCTATAGAATATATGTCATTAAACAAAATAATACATATTACGTACCTAAAACATATTACTCTTATGAAAAGCATATTGTACTCTTCAAAAGTTCACTCAGCTTCAAAGGTAAAACATAACACCCTTTATAAGGCACATATATTACTTTTGTAGTTAGAAAAAATAAAGAAATTTTTGTGTTTTGGGAGAAAAAAGTTAATGCTTACCCATATGTCTGATATTGTGTGAGATAATTTTGCCTTTTGAGAGTGACATCACTTGAATGCTATTATCCCAGTGTCCAGCACTAAAGAGCAGCTTTGCATCGTGGGATACTACAAATAGCTTAGAAGTGATCTCCAGCCCTGGAGCAAAAGGACCATTCAAACTACGCTGAGTTCTGTAAACATAATTAACAATTAGATTTTCCTTAAAAGATCACTTACATCAATACCAACAATTTCTTTTATTTCTCTAAAGTGAAATAAAAAGTTATATTCCTAAGTTCATATATATTACAGTTCGTTAATCTTATAGTTTTTTCAATTTAATAAAATTGGTTACTTTGTAAATGAAAGCCTCAAAATTTGAGACAAGTTAGGCTATGCTAGGACCAGGAAAATCAGAAATTGACTAAAACCAGGGTTCTACTGTACAAGATGATGAATTAGGCAGATAACGGAATATAGAAGAGTATTCATGAACTCTACTTTTCACTTCAACCAAGGCAAGCATATGGATTTTATGTTTCCAACGGAAATACTTGTGAGTTGTACCAGTCTGTAGTAAGACGCGAAGAAGTAATTGCACTTAAGTGTTATATGCAGAAAATATAAAGTGTTATATGCTATTTCTGACACTTGGGCTCTAGAACTACTTTATTATTCAATATTAGTTTGCTCAGTCTTTTTCAGGTAAAGCACAGAAGTATTAAGTCCTACTTGGGATAAGACAAAAAAAAAAAAAAAGACACTGTCCTAGTCTCATGCAGTTTTATTCTAGCTGGGGTGCCAAGAAAGATATAATGATAATAGTAACATCATTTTAAAGAACTTTAAAATACATGATGCAATCTGATCCTCAAAACAGCATTTTTAGATGAGCTTTAACTAGAAAAAAAAATGAAAAGAAAGAAAAAAGGAAAAAAAGACTTGGGTTGCTATAATTCTTTCAAAATGACACCAATCAATCAGTTTTTTGCTCTCCTGTTTAAAATTCATTTACTTACTTTGGATTTGTCACTGTTTGATCTTTGATGAATGTAAAATAATTATAAATATTTCTGTCATAAGGTAACCATCCATGGGTTCCAATAATATAATTCATGTTTACTGTTATCTGGAAAAGAACATATAAAACTCAAATTAAAGATTTAAAGAAAGCAGTATAAAGAATAAACAAATACATAATATTAGCATAATCATTTAGGAAATGTACTTAAAACATGAAACTTATTAAGAAAGTCTTAAAATAATTCAAATGGAAAAAGCTCTTTGTTTATCTTAATGGAAGAAATCTGTCAACTGTATCTTTCTTTACTAAGATGATTTTCTTCATAACTTTTCAAAGTTTATTAGCATTTATTAGTTGGAAGTCAGAAGAAATTCAGAGTCAAGACTTACCATAAAAATATGATATGTAACATATAATTTACCATCTTAGAATACAAATCAGGAGTAGAACCACTGATGAACTGTAAAGAATATCTCCCTGGAGTGAGAAACGTATTTTCTTTTCAAAATGAAAAGCTCCTTTTCTCTTTGATTACACAAGTAACAGGTAGCCACCCTCCCTAGCTCCCAATAAGACAACTTTTAAAAATACAGACAATTGAAAATCACAAGTTTCATCACTCAAAATATACTATTAATATTTTGTATCTTTGTCTAGATCTTTTTGCTAAGCAAACGCATAACACCCATAAATAAAAAAGACCTAATTCCAGAATCTCTACTGTTTACTATGCTACACCCTATTATTGTAATTTCTAAGTGACAAAATTAGAATAAGACAGACCTAGGTTTGGTCCATATGTCAGTGTCCCAGATCCCTTACTTGCTAGCTCTGTGACCTTGGACAAGTTACTTCTTCTCTGAGTTTTAATTTCTCATCTGCAGAAGGGAAATAATAATAGTGCCTATATCTCACAGGATTGTTACGTGGATTAAATATTATAATTCATGCAAAGCACTCACTTAAATACCTTACACACTATAATCAATTTTGTTTATCTCATTATGATTATAGATTTATGATAAATTTTAATACCTGATTAGATATTATCCCTTTTTTTCTAGTTTGAAAATTTCCTACCTATTTTTACCATATATTCTTCCAGATAATCTTTAGAATTACATTATAACTAGTTGAAATAAAAGCTGTGTAAAGACAAGATACATTTTTGTGCTTTGATAAAACTAATTTTCAAAAATATTTTGATTATTTTTAAAATGACTTAAAGCATTTATTTCATCAATTTTTAAGTTGTTATGGATACAGACATGGCAATGTGAAAAAGGTAAAATCAACTTACCAGCATCTCAGGGCTGCTTTGAGACATAAAAGAACGAGACTGATTTTTGGGAACAATGGCCTTTATTAGTGGAATACCATCACTAATTCCCTATAAAATGAAAGACAGGTTTAATGGCTGGTTCTGCTAATCCTTATTAGGTATAAATTACTGAAAATTTTTATTTCTTTAATCAAGGATAAACCCTGTGATATAGAACTTCACTGTACTGATTTTTTTAAATGTACAAAAGAGAAGATGGCATCAGAGTAAGGAGCTCCTGGAGTCAGCTCGTGATACAGGGCAGTTGGTGGTCACCCAGAGCTACCTAAAGCACCTGTTTAGAGGACCCAAGAGACCAGAAGAGTATCCTGCAACATCCTTGACAGTGTGGAAAGAAGAGACGATCCATTTGCAAAGGATTCATGAGTAGAGCCCTCCACACCGCAGAGGTCGGTGCCTGTGGTGCGCAAACCACCTCGGGAGCTAGAGTTGGAAGCTCCATTTCTCTCAAAAAAAACAGGGAAGGAAGACATGGTGTGGCACTGAGTTCAGCTACTGATTAGTGGATTCAACGGGATGAAGTAGAATCCTAGGGACAACTGAATTTGAGCCTGTCCAGGTCAGAGGGAAGCCGGTGGCCACCACTTTGACTCTGCCCCAGGCATGAGGGGAAGCCGAGCTGATTGAAAATCACAGTGCTTGTAAGGACGGGCATTTTCCAACCAGGTTGGATTGCAGGTCTAGCCTAAACCCCAGCCCCACCTCTGGCAGGGAGGAAGGTGGGGGGACCTTCACCACCTCTAGGAAGATGCAAGCCACACCGCAGAGGCTGGTGCCCATCCTATTCTAGGAGCAAGCCACCTCAGGAGCTATTCTGTGGCTGGAATTAGAAGCTCCATTTCCCATAAACAGTGGAGGAAGAGACAGATGTCCACTGACCTCAGCTATTGATTAGTGGACTGGCTGGGTAAAGTAAAATCCTAGAGAAAGCTAGGGTCTGAGCTTGTCCAAGTGGGAAAGAGTCTGGTAACAGCCATTTTGACTCCACTATCCAGCATGAGGGGAAGCCTGGCTGACTGAAGTTAGTGAAGTTAGGGACGGGCTTCTTTCCACCAAGATCTGACTGCAGACCTAACTTAGGCTCACCTCCAGCAGAAAGGTAGCTGGCAGGACCAGCACCAGGCTCTCCAGGCAACTGCAGGTGCTCTCCACTAACATAGGTTGAAGAGTCGGACACCTGGGACTGCACCCCACATCCCAAGAGAATAGGAGAGGAGCTTGGTATCCTTAGCCTCTCTGTGCAATAGCAGTTTTCAGCCCACACAAACAGGTTTGTTGAGTTCCTTTGAGCCCATCTCCACCTCTGCCCCTCACAGGATAGGAGGGGGCTGGTGTTCCCTCAACCTCTCAGGGCAACTTCAGGCAGTTTTGACCTACATAAGCCTGACTATTGGGCACCTGTGGCTCCACCTCCATCTCCAACAGGACAAGAAGCAGACTGTGTTTGCCCAGCCTCTCTGGGTAACTGCAGGTGCTTTTGGCACACACAGTCTGGACTGGTGGGTACTTGTGGATCCACCCTCACCCCCCAATAGGAAAGAAGGGGGCTGATGTCTCCATAGCCTTTTAGGGAAATGGCAAACCTTCGGCCTGCATGGACTGGACTGTTGGATGCCTATGAATCCACCCCCATCCACAAAAGGATAGGAGGGGTCTAGTGTCTCCATAACCTCTCTGGACAATGATGAGTACTTTCAACCAACAAGGAATGAACTGTTGGGTGCCTGTGGATCCAACCCCATGCCTTAAGAGGACAGAAGGGGGTTGGTGTTTCCTCAACCTCTCCAGGCAACGGCAGGTATTCTCAGCCTAAAGGGACTTAACTGTTGAGCACTCATAGAACCACCCCCACCACCCAATAGAATAGGAGGGGGCTGGTGCTTTCTCAGCCTCTCCGGGTAACAGTGAGTACTTTTGGCCTAAAGGACTGAACTGTTGAGCATTGGTGGTTCTGTTCCCATCCCCTAAAGGGCAGAAGAGATAGGAGTTGGTGAGCCTCTCAGGGCAACTGTAGGTATATTTGGCCCACAGAGATTACACTGTTGGGCACTCCAGAGAGTCCATTCCCACCCCTGGCAGGGAGAGGGTATGGGGCTACATCATTTTACCTGAGCAACTGTGCTCATTTTGGATCTACACGGCATAGATTGCTGACCACAACATAGCTCCATCCCTGCCTAAGGAGGAGAGGATGGGGTGTGAAGCTTCCTCAGTATCTCTAGGCAACTAAAGACAGTCTTGTTCTGCCTGCCTTGGATTATTATACACAGCTGTAGCTCTGTCCCTACCTCTGACAGAGGAGAAAAGTGAGAGAAGCTTCATCAATTCCTGGGGCAACAAGGGCAGCTTCAGCCTCTACAGCTTACAGTACCAACTACATCTTTGGCTCCTACTACAAAACCAGTAAGGGAAAAAAGACAAGATATCCCTAAACTAAAGGGAGAAACTGCACCCAGAATAAATATATCTAGCAAGCCAGATGTGGAAACACCAACAAAAAATTGCAATCCATTATCAAGAAACAGGAAAAGATGGCCCAGGTAGAGGAACAAGATAAGCCTCCAGATGACATAAAGGAGTTGAGACAACTAATCTTAGATGTTCAAACAAATCTCCCTAATGAATTCCATGAGATGGCTAAAGAGATTAAGGATATTAAGAAGACAATGGATGAGCACAAAGAAGAATTTGAAAGCATACATAGAAAAAGAGCAGACCTTATGGGAATGAAAGATGCAATAAATGAAATTAAAAATACACTGGAGAAATATAACAGCAGATTTGAGGAAGCAAAAGAAAGGATTGGCGAGCTTGAAGACATGGCCTCCAAAATCAAACATACAAAAGAACAGATAAAGAAAAGAATGGAAAACAATTGAACAGGGTCTCAGGGAGTGAAATGACAGCAAGAGATATGCAAACATACGCGTCCCAGAAGGAGAAGAGAACGGAAAAGGGGCAGAAAGAATATTTGAAGAAATAATGGTGGAAAATTTCCCAACCATACTGAAGCACATAGATATCTGTGTCCAAGAAGCACAACGTCTTCCCATCCAAATAAATCCAAATAGACCAACTCCAAGATGCATACTAATCAGAATGTCAAATTCTAAAGACAAAGGCAGAATTCTGAGAACAGCAAGAGAAAAGCAATGCATAACATATAAGGATACCCAATAAGATTGGTAAGATTTCTGATTTCTCATCAGAAACCATGGAGTCAAGAAGGCAGTGCTATGGTATATTTAAGATACTGCAGGAAAAAAACTGCCAGCCAAGAATTTTATACCCAGCAAGATTATCTTTTAAAAATGAGGGTGAGATTACAATATTCACAGATAAACAGAAACTGAGGGAGTTTATAACCAAAAGACCAGCTTTGCAGAAATACTGAAGGGAGTGTTACACCCTGAAAAGACGGGGGAGAGAGGCCTGGAAGAGAGTCTAGAAATGACAACTGTATCAGTAGCAGTAACTAAAAGTGTCAAAAATAAAATGACAGATAAAATGCAAAGATCAAAAAGGACAAATAAGAACTCCCTTTACAGTAATAACACTGAATATTAATGATTTAAATTCCCTAATCAAAAGACACAGACTGGCAGAATGGATAAGAAAATATAAGCCATCCATATGTTGTCCACACAAGACTCATCTCAGACCCAAGGATACCAATAAATTGAAAGTGGCCCAAGGTTAGAAAAAGATATTCCATGCATGCAGTAACCAAAAAAAAAAAAAACCCAACAAAATTGTGGTAGCTATACTTAGATTATACAGACTCTAAAATCAAAACTGTTATTAGAAACAAGGAAGGACATTACATATTAATAAAAGGGATGATTCACCAGGAAGAAGTAACAATCATAAATACATATGCACCTAACCAGGATGCCCTAAGATACATGAGACAAACACTGGCAAAATTGAAGGGAGAAATAGACATCTCCACATAATAGTTGGAGAATTCAATACACCACTCTCAGCATTGAATAGAACATCTGGGCAGAAGATCAATAAAGAAACAGAAGGAAATGGACTTGGCCCAATGGATAGGGAGTCCGTCTACCACATGGGAGGTCTGCGATTCAAATCCCGGGCCTCCCTGACCTGTGTGCAGCTGGCCCACATGCAGTGCTGATGTGCACAAGGAG
Source organism: Dasypus novemcinctus (assembly GCF_030445035.2). NCBI lineage: Eukaryota > Metazoa > Chordata > Mammalia > Cingulata > Dasypodidae > Dasypus > Dasypus novemcinctus. The sequence continues at coordinate 41,811,113 of NC_080679.1, forward strand.
TGCTGTGCCACACAGGGGTGCCCCCCGTGTAGGGGAGCCCCACGCACAAGGAGTGCGCCCTGTAAGGAGAGCTGCCCAGCGTGAAAGGAAGTTCAGCCTGCCCAGGAATGGTGCCACACACATGGAGAGTTGACGCAGCAAGATGACGCAACAAAAGGAGACACAGATTCCCATGCTGCTGACAACAGAAGCGGACAAAGAAGAACAGGCAGCAAATGGACACAGAGAACAGACAACTGGGGCGGGGAGGGGGGGGAAGGGAGAGAAATAAAGAAAATAAATCTTAAAAAAAAAAAAGAGAGAGGTTGAATAATATGATAAATTAACTAAACCTAACATATACAGAACAATGTACCCCAAAACAGTGGGATATACATTCTTTTCAAGTGCTCATGGATCTTTCTCCAGGATAGACCAAATGTTGGGTCACAAAGCAGATTTCAATAAATTCAATGAAATCAAAATTATACAAAGCACTTTCTCTGATCATAATGGAATAAAGTTCAAAATCAACAAGCAGCAGAAAAAGGGAAAATTCACTTATATATGGAGATTAAACAGCACACTCTTAAATAATCAGTGGGTCAAAGAAGAAATTTCAAGAGAAATCAATATATATCTTGAGAAAAATGACAATGAAAACACAACATATGAGAACCTATGGGATGCCGTGGAGGCAGTGTTGAAAGTAAAATTTATAGCCCTCAATGTTTAGATTAAAAAAGAAGAGCTAAAATCAATGAACTAACTACATAGCTGAAGGACCTAGAAACAGAACAGCAAACTAATGCTAAATCAAGTAGAATGAATGAAATAACAAAGATCAGAGCAGAAATAAATGAAATTGAGAACAAAAAAATAGTGAGAATTAACAAAACCAGAAGTTGGTTCTTGAAGAAGATTAACAAAATCAACAAACCCTGAGTAAGACTGACTAAGAAAAAAAGAAAGAAGATGCAAATAAATGAAATAAAAAATGAATAGGAGAACATTACTACTGACCCCACAGAAATAAGAAGAGATCATAAGAGAATACTATGAATAACTTTATGCTAAAAAACTAGACAATGCAGATGAAGTTGAAAAATTCCTAGGAATGTACAAACAACCTACACTGATGCTAGAAGAAATAGAAGACTTCAACAAACCAGTCACAAACCAATCACAAGTAAAGAGATTGAAACAGTCATCATACAGCTCCCCAAAATGAAAAAACCCAGGACCAGACGTTTTCAAGGTAAGTTCTACCAAGCATTCAAAGAAGATTTAATACCAATATTACTCAAGCTCTTCCAAAAAATTGAACAAAATGGAACACTACCAAACTCATTCTATGAAGCCAATATTACCCTGATACCAAAGTCAGACAAAGATATTACAAAAAAAAGAAAGAAAATTAGAGACCCATTTCTCTAATGAATACAGATACAAAACTACTCAATAAAATACTTGCTAATCAAATCCAAAAACACATTAAAAGAATTATCCATCATGATAAAGTGAGTTTGATGCCAGGTATGCAAGGCTGGTTCAAAACAAGAAAATTAATCAGCATAATACACCACATTAATAAATGAAAGAAGAAAAATTGCATGATCTTATCAATTGATCCAGAAAAGGCATTTGACAAAATACAGCATCCTCTTGATAAAAATACTACAAAGAATAGGAATTGAAGAAAATGTTCTCAACATGATAAAGGACATATATGAAAAACTCACAGCTAAAACTGTACTCAATGGTGAAAGACTGAAAGCTTTCCCATTGAGATCAGGGACAAGACAAGGATGCCCATTGTCACCACGGTTGTTCAATATAGTGCTAGAGGTTCTAGTTAGGGCAATCAGGCAAGAAAAAGAAATAAAAGGCACCCAAATTGGAAAGGAAGAATTAAAACTTACTCTATTTGCAGATGATATGATTGTATATCTACAAAGTCCTGAAAAATCTACAATAAAGCTGCTAGAGCTAATAAGTGATTTCAATAGAGTGTCAGGATACAATATTAATATGCAAAAATCAGTGGTGTTTCTATTTACTAATAATGTGCAACCTGAGGAGGAAGTCAGGAAAAAAATTCCACTTACAATAGCAACTAAAGGATCAAATATTTAGGAATAAACTTAACCAAGGATGCAAAGCACTTGTATTCAGAAAACCATAAAGCATTGCTAAAAGAAATAAAAAAAGACCTAAATAATTGGAAGAACATTCCATGCTCGTGGATTAGAAGACTAAATATCATTAAGATAAAATTCCACCAGCATTTTAAAAATAAATGGAAAACACAATTACCAAATTTATCTGGAAGGGTAAGAGGCCAGAAACATCTTAAAAATGAAAAGTGAAATTGGAGGACTCTTACTTCCATACTTTAAATCATATTACTTAAGCTACAGGGGTAAAAACAGCATGGTATTGGCATAATGATAGACACATAGACCAATGGAACTGGAATGATGGTTCAGAGACAGACCCTCACATCTACAGCCAAGTGATTTTTGACAAGCCTGTCAAGTCCACCTAGTTGAAGCAGAACAGTTTATTCAACAAATGGTGTTGGGAGACCTGAATATTCATAGCCAAGAAAAAAATAAGACCCCAATCTCACACCTTATAAAAAAATTAACTCAAAATGGATCTAAGACCTAAATAAAAAAGGAAATACAATAAAGCTCCTAGAAGAAAATGTAGCAAAACATCTTTAAGACCTCGTGGTAGGCGGGGGATTCTTAAACCTTACACCGAAACCATGAGCAACAAAGGAGAACACGGATAAATGGGACCTCCTCAAACTTAAACATTTCTAAGATTCAAAGAACTTCATCAAAAAGGTAAAAAGGTAGCCTAGTAAATGGGAGAAAATATTTGGAATCCACTTATCTGATAAGGGTTTGATTTCCATTCTATATAAAGAGATCATACAATTCAACAATAAAAGAGCAAGCCATCCAATTAAAAAATGGGCACAAGATTTAAATAGACATTTCTCCAAAGAGGAAATACAAATGGCCGAAAGCACATGAAAAAAAATGTTCCATATCACTAGCTATTAGGGAAATGAAAATTAAAACAACAATGAGATATCTAACACCACATGGAATGGCCATTAGTAAAAAAAACAGACAACAACAAGTGCTGCAGACAATGTGGAGAAATAGGAACACGCCTTCACTGTTGGTGGGAGTGTAAAACGGTACAGCCTCTGTGGAAGACAGTTTGGCAGTTCCTCAGGAAGCTAAATATAGAACTGCCATATGATCCAGCAATTCCTCTACTAGGAAAATATCCAGAACTAAAAACTATGACATGAACAGACATCTGCACATCAATGTTCATAGCGGCATTATTCACAATTGCCAAAAGGTGGATAGCCAATTGTCTATCCACCAATGAATGGATAAACAAAATGTGGTATATACACACAATGGAATACTATGCTGCAGTAAAAATAAATGAAATTGGGACACATGTGATAACATGGATGAGTCTTGAAGACATTATACTAAGTGAAGTAAGCCAGACACAAAAGGACAAATATTGCATGGTCTCATTAATATGACCTAAATATGAATAATAAAAACATGGAATTAAAACCTAGACTATATGTTATTAGGAGGGAAGAGGAGGGTTGAGAAGAACTAGTAACTGATGCTTAATGTATGTAGAAATTTTAATCAACTTGGTTGTAACAGTGCGGAAATGGATAGAGTAGATGTGAGTAGCAACTGGTTTACAAATGGGATGTGGCTGAAAACGATAGTCTGGGGAAGTAGGTGTCAACAGAAAGAAAGCTAAAGAATAATCTAGGGACTGAATAACACAGTGAACCCAGAAGTGGATGAGGATAGTGGTTAAGGGTACAAATGCAAGAAAGTCCTTCTGTGAGCTAGAGCAGATGTACATCACTATTGCAGGGTGATGGGAATATGGAGAAACACGGGAAAACTACAATTGGTGTGACCTATAGACTGTGGTTAACAGTAATACTATAATATTCTTCTATCAATGCATTGATAATGGAGGTATATGGAAAAAGTGTGCCAAATATATGCGATGGACCATGACTGGTGATAATGTCTAACAATATTATCTCATAATCTGTAACAAATGTTCCACCATGGTGTGGTGTTGTATGGGAATTCTACACATCTGTATGATTTTTTTCAAGTTCAAAACATCTGTACCAAAATATACATATATATATTTTAAAAAAATAGTGTGTGTTGGGGGAAAAATATTCCAAATGTTAAGACAAAGACTATAGTTGGTAGTAATATTTTGATGATGTGCTTACATAGTTTGAAACAAATGTTTCACAACAATGCAAAGTGTTGGTGGAGGGGTAATATATGAGACCCCTGTGTGATGTTATGCATGTTTACTTTTTAAGTTCAGTCTTTACTACACACTTATTGTTTATGCATGCTCATGTATGAATGATATACTTCAATTAAAACAAACAAACCAAAAACAAAAAGCTATGGAGTATATCTTACTAATACTCAAAAGGATGACTGATATGCCAAAGGATAAAGCAATATGATTCTGTCCAAAAGAAATAAAGAAATAATATATTATGTTTGAATGGCACATGTGAAATTTCAGAAGTCCATCCCTTTTTCTATTCCACTACTCTGGTGTTAAAGATGTACATTTCAAGGGACTTCAACCCTTTGAAACAGCTTGTGTTATAGAATCTTTCCTTTTCTCTTGCTATACCAACATGAATATAAAGTAGAAAATATAGATCACAAAATTTTCAAATAAGCCAAATAGGAAAACTGATTATATTTTATGGAAATTTCTTTTGTGTCTAACTTCCAAAAAATAGATCTATTCCACTGAGGTACTCTCTGAAAGCCATAAAAATAGGACCAGAAAATATAGTCCTCAGAAAACATCTACTATGGTCTGAAACAACGTGAAAGAGAACAATGATACATACATACACACATACTCCCAACTTAGAGCTCTCCTTAGGAACTCAGTTCCTTGACCTGATAATAATTTGTAAATGATACATTTATTAAGTAAATGATAAATTAGCATTATTACGTGCTAGGTTCGGCTCTAAGAACTTTATATGAACTAATTTAATAATGAATTATAAGTCTTATAAAGTTAGTGCTGGGAAGCAGACTTGGCCCAGTGGTTAGGGTGTCTGTCTACCACATGGGAGGTCCGCGGTTCAAACCCTGGGCCTCCTTGACCCGTGTGCAGCTGGCCCACGCGCAGGCTGATGTGCGCAAGGAGTATCGTGCCATGGAGGGGTGGTCCCCTGTGTAGGGGAGCCCCACGCACAAGGAGTGCGCCCCGTAAGGAGAGTCACCCAGCATGAAAGAAAGTGCAGCCTGCCCAGGAATGGCGCCACACACACAGAGAGCTGACACAACAAGATGACGCAACAAAAAAGAAAAATAGATTCCCGTGCCGCTGACAACAACAGAAGCAGACGAAGAACACACAACTGGGGGGAAGGGGAGAGAAATAAATAAATAAATAAAATCTTAAAAAAAAATAGTGCTTAACTTTTCTCTTTACATTGTAAATTAATCCAGAGAAGAATGATTTATATTTGAACAAACATATATGATAAGGGTGAGAAAAATCCACTTATTAAGTTTATGTCTCCATTTTCGTCACATTTTAACAACCAGGAAGAGAGAGCCTACAGAGAAGCCTTCTTTTTTCAAATGGAGATGTGGGGAAATGCCTTCTCTTATGATGATGAAAAGGTGTTGACAAAGTATTGGTTATCATGTTCTTTATCCTGCTCTCTATATATTAATCTTGGGGAAAGCTATGCTATGATATGGTATATAGAAGAGGCCCAAATGTGTCACGGCTCCTGCAGATGGAACTCAGAATGTATTATCCTATAGAAACAATGTTACATGTTAGACACGAAGGAAATAGTTCTATCAGCATTACATAATATTATATGTCCACCAGTTTATGGGTTAAATAGAATTTTCTGGGTTGCCCTTTCTGCAGAGAACAGTTAACATAGCAGGTCTGAAACTGCTATTCTTAGAAAAGTCTGCTTGCAAGGTTGCTCCTTGGCTGCCATCTGGGAACTTGGTGTAGCAGTTTGAGATTGTTTATGAATTCCAAAAATAGATATTGGATTATGTTTGTGAACTAGTCTGTTCCTCTGGGCACATTAGATTATACTGGATTCAGAGGTTTCACTTTTACTTGATTAAATAATGATTAAGGCTTTGATTGGGCCACATCAAGGGGGCAGGGACTCACAGAGAAAACCACATGCCAGAGGAGAAAGTTGGAGTTTTGATATTGGAGCCCTGGGAAGTAAGCACACAGAGAAGCAGATACAAGAGGAAGGAAAGAAGGCTCCGTTAGACATGGCAGACGCCCCGGGAAGTGAAACAAGCCATTTCCCTGATAGTCTACTGCTGGCCTTGTGGAGAGGGCACAGCAGCTGAGCCTGGAGAGAAATGAGCCCTGAGAGAGAGACAAGACATATGCCAGACTATATCTAATATTAGAAGCTGGGACCACAGAGCCTTAAGAGGAAGAGGAAGCCTGAACCCTTGCAGATGTCAGCAGCCATCTTGCTCCAAAATATGGCAACAGACTTTGGTGGAGGGAAGTAACTTATGCTTTATGGCCCGGAAACTATAAGCTTCAACCCCAAATAAATACCCTTTATAAAAGCCGACAGATTTCTGGTACTTTGCATCGGCACCCCTTTGGCTAAGACAGTTGGTAAACGGTTTTCTACACTGATATAAAACTTTCCCTAAATGATAAGCACGGCTCACCATGCCTACACTGTGCAAACAGTAAGGTTAAGGCTGAATACCTGCTTTTCTTCTGGTAGTCTGGAATTTTGGTATGTGGTAGGTAGACAGTGCCTATATGACCAACCCCAATAAAAACCTTGCAGTCTGAGTCTCTAATAAGTTCTGGTAGACAAAAAGTGTCTACAAAATTTATTCACAATTCATTACTGGCTGAACTAAAGCATATCCTGTGTGACTCCATTAGAAGACTCTTGCAAGATTGTGCCTTGTTTCCACTGGCTGTTTCCCCATGTAGCTTTTCATTTTGCTGATATTGCTTTGTATATTTCACTATAATAAATCTTAGCCATGAGTACAACTATATGTTGAGTCCTACAAGTCCTTCTAGTAAATCTAAGAAATAAGGGGTAGTCTTGGTGATCCCTGACATCCCTTGGAAATGAGTCATCATTCATAAGCATTGTTCTATGTGTTCTGAGTTCTAGGGAACTGACAATACTTTTGGAAAACAACCAACTTTGTAGAGTTTGTATTGTTAAACACTATGTAATTATTGTAATCAATATGAACCTAGGAAAACAGTGACCAAAGTTAATTGTAAAGTGTGTTCACGAGCATGAAAAAATATCTGAACTTAATATACAGTGGAGTTTACTTCAACATTGTTCATCTGAGGAAAATTCAGTATAAAGTTATTCTTGTAATGAACCTTATTAAAGTTCTTTTAAACTAAATTATCAAAAAATTCTGAAGTTTTTCCATGGCATTAACCCTAAAAACATATTATAGTGATGTTCTAAGGCAGGAACTAACAACTACGGCCTGTGGGACAAATCCAGCCTGCTACCTATTTTCTAACAATGGTTTTTATATTTTAAAATGGTTACATTTTAAATGGCTGCATATGTGGTTTGATAATAACATCACTGATTTTGTGTCTTGGCCTACAAAGACTAAAATATTTACTAGCCAGCCCTTTAAGAAAAAGTTTACTGACCCCAGCTTTAAAGCATGAAAGTTATTGCTTGATGCTACACCTGTCTCCAAACTATTCTTAATTACTTTTTATCTTTTCTTTTTTTTTTGCCAAGAAAGAGTTAATGTTATCTTCCCTAACCAAATTCATAGATAATGTATTTCACATTCACATTTTGAACTATATAAAAGTAATTCAATCTGTAAAAATTTAAACATTTGAATTTTTTAATTTGGTGGTACTATTTCAATTTTAGCATTAAGTACTCTTGTTTTACCTGATTATTCCTCCTGGTACTATCAATTAACAAACTGACTTATTGGGCTGTATTTTATAGATGTGCAGATACTATAAATAAGAGCTACTTTAGTCTCTTTCTACATATCATCTCAACTGTTACACATGTACAAAAAAACTTTTAAAATCAAATTCTTTGTTCTTCCTTGTCAGAAGAATGTGAATTAGAAGAAAGAGAAGAGAAACAATTCAGACTACCGCTAATCAGCAAACAAAAGTTCTTAAAAAAATTACTGTAAAATCCAAGAATGGGTTATTGTAGTATTTATTTACTATTTTGGATTAAACATTTTAATCCCCTCCTTCCATTAAAGAATAAAATTAACTTTCAGGTGTATAGAATTCACTTGATATTACCAAGTTGGATATTACCTCAATAAAAAACGACTTGAGTTCAGAGAGGTGTTGAAATAGGTTTAGGGTTGAAGTGTCTATTTTGGTTTGCTTCTGCTCTGCTTCCTCTGCTGATAATCTAGGAGGGTGTGGTTCCTTCAAAATAAATTTAAGGAAAAATAATTTCAAAATTATACTACAACATCTCTCACTACATCGCTTCATATATACTAGGTTCTAGCTATCTTGTATTAATATCATGCACTGTTGATAGCTCCATGCCTTGGCTCAGACTATTTCCTAAGCAGATTTCCTACCCTCTTCATTTCTATGGAAACTATTGTAAAGTTTTTCTTATTGATATCTCCTTTAAATTTTTAAGTTAGAATCAATTATTTCCTTTTATTATTTTCTTCAGCACATTATTTAGTATATATTTATATTTCTTATTTATCTCTATTTTGGATTATGAGTCGTTGCTCATGGTCTGTCTTCCCCAACTAGACTATAGGTACCTTAAAGTCAGAGATCAGGTCCTATTCATTTTTGGATTATTAATATCTAGAGCAATACCTTAAACATTGTAGATGCTTAATAAATGTTTGGTAAAACTAAATGTATTATTCAAAATTATAAATTTTGAATAAATCTTTAATTTCTGAAATAAGATAAAATTGTCACTATTATAGACAATTTAATCAAATTATAGATATTGCCATATTTACTTTCCCACACTGGTGAAGTAAATTATTATTCTTCCTAATTTTAATATGAGAGACACAGAACAGTGTCACCTCTATTAAAAGAAATTGATGAAACAAACTAACTTTCCAAAGGAAGAGTTAAAATACAAAACTGAATTCTAAAAGGGTTTCTTCCCTCTCCATTGCTAAGTATTAGTTTATAGGAAGTAAATGTGAAAGATATAAGTACTTCAAATATTTAGCTTTCAATTATCCATGTAAGTATCATATACTTTATTTTTACATCAAAGGCTGATTTTGTCACTCTTTATTGTAATAAAAACTAATTAGCACTATTCTTGTAAAACAAATAGGAAAATCAGACTGGTACAAAAATATCAGAATCTATTTTGGAGCCCTCTAAGTACTCTGTTTTAATTTATTACTTTTTCATTTTGATTTTACTAGAGGGTAAGGGATAAAGCACTGACTTCAAATATGACTCTTATGTAAAAACTAATGTTTGAGGCTTTAAGTAAGCAAATGCTAAAGACATAACAACAACTATAAAGCTCAGCCTAAGGATTACAACTGTCCCTGAGCCAGAGTTTAGCTATGCTGTTGCTATAGGAGCTATGCAGATTTCAATTAAACAAATTATTTACTGTACACATACTATATGCAAGAGAGATACAAAGGTGATTAAGAGGTTGCTGCCTTTAACTTTCTTATAACTTAATGAGACAAATGGATATATACACAATTAACTAAGGCAGAAAGTATCATAATTAGGTTATAAATAAAGCCCATAAGAACATAGAAAAGTGATCTAGTTCTAGTTCAATAAGGGGAGCTTAGAGAGCTAATAATTGAGAGGAAACATGGCATGGTAGAAAGGGTTTTAGAGGTAGGTAGTTATGCATCCAAATCCTACCCTGATCACTTTCTGTTTGCGTAAACTTGGAAAAAAGTATTTAATTTCTGTAAGCCATTGTAGACTATTAATTTCTTTGAGGCTTGGTTTTATCATCTTGCAAATGAGGGTAAATGGATATTTACTGTGAAGGAAGTCCACTTAACAAACGGTATATTATTGTGTATCTCCACCTCTAAATTCACATGCTAACAAATAATAAAGATGAAGACATCTTTCAAAATTAACACTGAATTAACTTCTATGAGTCTAAAGCTGTGTGTAATCAGAAGAACAATAATTTAACTTCAGATACTACTATAGAAAAAGAAAAACAGAAATATTTATAATTTGATTTTATATTTTATATATTCCTTAATTTGAGTCTTAGAACTGAGTTTGGGGGCTATGAATGTAAAGTGTCCTTTGTGGGTACATGTCAGCTACTGGAAAGTCTTATATATAGTATAAGCCCCAATATAAGAACACTTTTTCTGCTATACCCTAACTGGTACTCAGAGTTCCTTCTCCATTTAAATAAAGGAGTAATATTTCACCTGACAGAGGGTGTTCAACCTCTCCTTCTCCTCTCACAAATAGTAAAATAAAGTGATTGACTGGTTTTAAGTAAATATAAATCTATGACTTACAATAATTGGCTATATATGTGGATTTTGTTTACAATATTTTGTTATTCCAAAAAAGGAACAATCATTTAAATAAATGTATTTATTTTTAAGTGATGTAAAATTTTTCTCAAATTCTAGGTGATAATTCAATGGTTTTAATTAATTAATTGTAATTAAAAATATACTGGCATACTATTACTTAGCAATTTAATTCTAGAATTTTACGTTTTCAAAAACTTAAGTGATTTACCTTTAACAGTTGACAAGGTGTTTGCCCAAAATTATTAATCATTCCTTCTAAGGCTTTTCTTTCCTTCTCATCTGTTAAGGCGTCCAAATCCACAGCTCCTAAAACCAAGGAAAAGTAGTCAACTCACTCTAGAGGGAAAATAAATCAGGAAACCATACTATGTAAGAGACAGATCAATATATTTTCAACAAATATTAATCCATTCTTTAATTTATAAGAATACTGTCGGGGGGTGGGGGGGTGGGGTTGAATGGGACCTCACATATATATTTTTAATGTAATATTATTACAAAGTCAATAAAAAATAAAAAAATTAAAAAAAAAAAAAAAGAATACTGTCATGAGTAATTTTTTAAACTAGTAAATCTTCCAACATTAATATGCATAAATATAAGTTTCAATCATTACTTAAAATTAAAAAAATTTTTTTTTAAAAGATAGATTTTATTTATTTCTCTCCCCTTTCCCCCTGTTGTCTGCTCTCTGTGTCCACTTGCATTCTTGTCATGTGGCACTGGGAAATTGTCACTTTTTTGTTGCATCATCTTGCTGAGTCAGCTCTCCATGTGTGTGCTGCCACTCCTGGGGGGGCTGTGTTGTTTTTTTTTTCCTTGCAGGGCACACTCCTTGAGCAAGGGGCACCCCCACACAGGGGACACCCCTTCATGGCATAGCACTCCTTGTACACGGAAGCACTGCATGTGGGGCAGCTCACCATATGGGTCAGGAGGCTCTGGGCACCAAACCCTGGACCTCCTATTTGGTAGGCGGATGCTCTATCAGTTGAGCCACAACTGCTTTCCAAAACTGAAATATTTTAAGTATTTAAAAGCTAGCAAGGGTGGCGGACCTGGCCCAGTGGTTAGGGCATCTGTCTACCACATGGGAGGTCCACAGTTCAAACTCTGGGCCTCCTTGACCTATGTGGAGCTGGCCCATGTGCAGTGCTGATGCACACAGGGGTGCCATGCCATGCAGGGGTGTACCCCGTGTAGGGGAGCCCCACGCGCAAGGAGTGCGCCCCGTAAGGAGAGCCGCACAGCGTGAAAGAAAGTGCAGCTTGCCCAGGAATGGTGCCACACACACGGAGAGCTGACACAACAAGATGACGCAACAAAAAGAAACACAGATTCCTGTGCCACTGACAACAACAGAAGTGAACAAAGAAGATGCAGCAAATGGACACAGAGAACAGACAACTGGGGTTGGGGGGGTAAAGGGAGAGAAATAAAGAAATCTTAAAAAAAAAAAAAAAGCTAGCAGGTATTCTACTGAAGGTTTTCCTTGGAAAATACAAACTATTCTCAAAACACCTAATTGTTTTCCTTCAAAACAGTCAAGCTAAAGTAAAAGTAACCCATGCAAAAAAAAAAAAAAAAAAAAAAAAGCTATAAGTTCCTGCTTACCTATCAAAGGTTCTGGTTAATTCAGTTATACTAACATGGAGTGTCACATGCCTAGTAATTGGCCAAACTAGACTTCAAAGTCCATGCTGCTAACTAATCACCATGCTATACAACCTCTTTATAATTATTACCTGAATGGATATGGTATTATAAAAATATGCTTGTCTATTTACCTAAAGTCATATGGGTTCTGCTCAATTTCACATAACTTCACTCTATTAGCAATTTTTTGGAACTATTAGCTCGAAGATTAAAAAAAAAACAACTAATATTTATATCTTTCAAAGCCAACAGAAAATGTTTTACATTAGAACAATATCACCTTATTTATTGTTGCAAGAACATATTTGTTCCTCTAAGTCCTAAAGGCCTTCTTTTAAAGTCTGCTAACAATTTAATTCTGAATATTTAGTGCAGAATCCAATTAAATAGGATATATATAGACAGAGCTGATAGAAAATTTATATAGCACTATGAAATTTATAATTTTATTTGCATATAAACACTTAACTAATATTTTTTTAAGCGGCAGCAGCCTCAATCTTTAAGTAGAAAAAGATCACTAAAACTAATTTTTCAATAGTCTTTCTTGTCTTACGTAGTTAGGCCCAAAATACTATGTGTAAATACATATTAAAGTTTCTAACAATATAACAACGAGAAAAAGTAAACAGGCTTATACCTTCATAGCTACAGTAATAGAAAACATTGAGTGCCTCCACCGCAGCTGGCCCCCTCTGTTTATAGCCAAAAATCAAATCTATCCATTCATGAAGATGAGCAGAAACATATTCAGACTCCTAGAAAAAGAACAAATCCAATAAATTTTTGAGGTACCTTCCGACTGAAATGTAAATATGGGTCCTTTAAAAAGGAACAAATGAAACAAATTTACTCAATATGCATTTATTAAATATTGGGCAAAGAAAGTAACACCAGTAGTCTAATAACAGTCTAAATAACAATAAAATTAATGATAGCTGTAGAATGCATTTTTCTTGTGAAAATTCCATTGATAGTGTTGTCTAGAAATTCAGGTTAAGGAAATAAACCCAAACTGGGAGGATTAAAGATGGCTGTAAATTGCCCCTCACATCCCCAAGAGGTGAACTGGGTGTTAGGCAGAGGCTTTTAGGTGTTCATGGAGCTTGTTAGCGATGGCTTGAAAGACAGTGAGGAAACTGTTATTTGAGACAGGAGCAAAGGGGATTCATGATTTTGCTACTTGAAAGATAGAAAGGGAACCTAATAAATTCATGTACCTGGGCCATGATTTCCAGGCAAAATGTTTTAAAGTGCCAACTGGCTTCTTTTAGCTGCTATGATGAAGACTGGGGAGAGTAAGATGAGTGAAAAAAATGAACTGTTAAGTTTTTAAAGCATAACTAAAAAAAAAAAAAAAATGCAACTAGGTTTGCTGGTTTTGAAAATAAGGCTATTTTTCATTCCTAAGATCTTTAGAGAGCCAAAGACTCTCAAAATGAAAAATGGCCGAAGGCGAGTATCAAATCTGATTGCTGCCAGTGAAGTTTATTTCAAGAGTATGGCTAGAAGATAATTTGTTGAGACCTAGAAATATTTAAAGTTGCACCTCAAAGACCCAACTCAACTACAAAATATAACATCTAAGAGTATTCTGAGTGTTTCCCAACAGTAGCCTCTTACTTCGCCCATCGTAGATAATTCACTATCTTGTAAAGTTATATGATATGACCTTTGTCAAATGGAGTTCATTTATAATTGTTATATAAGAAACACAAAGTTTTAAAAGAAAATGTATCAGGTTAGACTGAAAGGGATAAAGACTGCTCAAAAAAGAAGAGAGAACTTTGGCTTCCAACTTACAAAGGTGAGAAAAAAGGCTGAAAAAGATAATTTGTAAACAATGGTCTTCTTTATGGAAAAGGAAAGATGACTCAAAGGGGAAGCCAAGAGTCCAAGATAGAACCAAGAAGTATAAAGACCTTTTCCTAAGGAGTAGGACTGGGTCCTGATCATGAAAGTGAGGATATGTCCCGCTGGAATTCATAACTGCTATAAACCAGGGACTTCTGTGCCTCTTATTTCACTCCCTCTTATGAATGGGAGTGTCTAAATTGTAGTTCTCCTGTCCTTGTCTTATTGTTGTTACATAGGACACAGATAACTTGCCTCTTTAAGACTGTTAGCTCCAAGAGGAGCCATACCTGAGGAATCTCAAACACACATGAACTTGATTTAGATGACAAGATCCTGTACTTCAGGCCTAATACCTTAATGCAAGCATTAGTAAACTGCTGCCAGATTTGTTGATTAGCAGACCATAGCCATGCCCATTTGCTTTCCCACTACAGTGGCAGAACTGAGCAGCTGTGATACAAACATTATGGCTTACAGAGTCAAAAATATTTACTTTTTGGTCCTTTATAGAAAAAGGCTGCCAATCTCTGACTTAATGGGATGACATTTTTGGTGGTTCTGAGAGGAAGGAGTATATTTTGCATATAGGAAGAATGTAAATAATTTGTGGCCTGACAGTAGACTGTGTAGTAAATTAAAGATGGCTGCAAATTCTCTCTGCCTACTGAGAGGTGGAGCTTATTCCCTCCCCTTGAATCTGCACCGATCCTCTGACTAATTAACATTACAAGGAGGCAGAAGTGATGTTCTGACAGTTTCTAAGACTTAAGAAGGCAGTAAAGCTTCTACATTGGTACTTTGGTGATCTCTGAGCTACTGAAATAAGTAGTAAGTATGAGTACTCAGCTGGAGAAACCACACAGAGATAAAATCTTGAGGCTGCATGGAGAGGGAGAGAAGTCCAGCCATCCCAGACTCTATGCAGCTTCCAGATGACTCCAAACTAGCTGCCATATGACTGTAACCTCATCAGAAAAACTCTAGTTGGACCAGCAGAAGAATTGCTGATTTGAGACCAGTCAGCTTACAGAACTGTGAGAGACAATAAAATGGCTCTAGTTTAAGCCACTAAATTTTAGGATAGTTTGTTACACAGCAATATACAACAGAAACACACACTTCCAACATCTTATTAATAAGGAGTAAGAAAGTATGTCTTCTTAAAATCCTCTACCCTACTGTCTGTTATAGATAACATAGAAGAAAATCACCTGAGAAGCTCCTTGTTGGCTAACAGTTTATTTTTCGGATTTGTTTTATTTTTTCCAATTCCTTTTTTCATGCAAAGAGTTACTGCTTACAAATGTTACAATCTAAATTGACAAACAATGTGTGGCAGTTTGAGATTATTTATGAATTCCAGAAATCGAGATGCTTTGTAAACTGGTTTATTCCTCTGGGTGTGATAACCCTTTGACTGTATTAGATTCAGCAGAGATGTCTGATTAAATTATGTTAAGATTAGTGCTTCGATTCAACTACTCATTAGAGTACAACTCAGTGTTGAGTCCCAGCTCCCTTGGTGGGCTGATAAAACATATTCTCACATGCATGTAGATACACAGAGAAAAACACAGCAAAAGAGCTCCAAAAGCCAAACCAGAGGAGAGAACTTAAGTTTTGCTGCTGGAGCACTGGAAAGAGATGAGATATTCACCTCATAGTTTACAGCTGACTTTATAAAGAGAACAGAGCAGCTGAGCCCAGAAAGAGACAAACTCTGGGAAGAGAGACAAGCCTTATGCCAGCCTACATCTGAAATTGGAAGAAGCTGGAACCATGGAGACTTAAGAGAAAATAGGAAGGCTGAACACTCGCAGATATCGCCTGCCATCTTGCATCAACATGTGGCAACAGACTTTGGTGAGAAAGTACCTCTTATGGTACCTTGAGTTGGACTCTTTAGGGCCTGGAAACTGTAAGCTTCTACCCTAAATAATAACCCTTTATAAAAGCCAACTGATTTCTGGTACTTTGCAACAGCACCCCTTTTGGCTAATACACTATGTACTAAAGACAAGGAATGTTGCCAAGTATTTGCCTAATTAGTTTCAGAATATGCAACAGTTCACTTTTTTATAGACAACTAAGTGGGCTATTGTAGGAAAAATTTGGAGCCATCAATATTATTTGCAATAAAACAATAGTATGATGTTAAGCTAACACTCACTAATCCTTTAATCCAACTGGGAAATTTAGATAAAATTTAATCATTTTTAAGTGGCAATTAAGATTAGAAACAGTGAAATCCTTCAGAAAAAATAAAAATAAACTTATCTTTGTTTGAAATAAATGTGGGAACTGCAAAAGATCAAACCATACCAGCTTGGTGACTGAAATGGTTTCATACACAATAGGTAGACATGTCATAGAAAAGAAGATACTGAGTATTTTGCCATATATTCATGAGGCTATAATCTACTCTTTCACTATATCAGAAGATTCATATCCTCAAAATAAATGGATCATATTCTACTTTCTGAAACAACATATATACTATAACAGATTCCTAAAAAATCTAGAAAAATGAATAATTAACAATCAGGTACACTTTATCCAATCTCTGGCAAACACATCTTTATCTTGTTAATCTATCTAATAACTAGAGATAAAAATCTTACCAGAGCTTTCCTATGTTTATAGATGAAATCCTCAGCTGATTTTGCCCATTTGGGGAGAATGACATCATTTACTAGTTCTTTGGAAAGTTGTAGACGACCCAAATTAAATTCTAAAACATATAAAATATAATGAATAAAATAATTTTAGGTCATTTTACATCTAAATAAATCAAATAAAACAAATACAAATGAGGGTCTATTCCTGAGCCAAAAGAAGGTTTTTTTCCTTCTTCAGTTTATTCTCACTTTTAGAAAGGTGAGAATAAGTTTCTCTTCTGGACAAAATTTATTCAACAACAACAACAACAACAAAAATAGGGGGAAAAAAACAGGGTAAAAAGCAGAGAGAACAAAAAATAATTATCTTTCAGAATGCAGTTGATTTATTCAGTTGATATAAAATATAAATGAAAAGTTTCATATTAATTATTACAAGGTAAATCAGATTATTATTTATTGAGAAAAGTGGGAAAAACTAATACTATGATCCTCATCTTAATAAGCAAAAATGCAATATTTAGTATTCTTCTTAAATTAGAAACAAATAGTACAGTCCCACAGATAGTTAATTTAAGTGTGACTGATACCTTAAACTCATTCATTGGAAAAATTATGTTTATCTTATGGAAGAATAACATATTTGTATACCACTATTAAAAGGAGGTACTGACATAAGAGAGACCTCTCATATATAGTTATGACACAGCATTTTGAAAAAATTTCCCCAAAGATAATGTTTTCTTACACATACACTGTGGGGGAAAAGGTGTTAACACAAAAGACCTTCATAAAAGAAGTTGACTTAAACACCAGGGTGTCTCAAGTTGGAGAGAGGTTTAAAGGTTATAGAATGGCAGGATACAGAGGGTCTTTGGCTCTATGTTAGCCTAGCCACTGTATTAACAGGTATTGTCATTGCCCATTCCTCTGTATTTGCTAGCAGAGCCTTGATTTCAGTGTCCACCCCCTGCCCTTTAACTCTGATTAGTCAAAGCCAATCGCAGTAATTGCAGGTGATTAGTTTAGAGATTAATATATAACCCAGCTCTAGATAAGGAAGGGAGGTTATGAGAACGGTTTTCTTCCTCTTATCAAAGGATAAGATGAATTAACAGTCCCACTTCTTTCTCAGACAGTTGTATGCCTATGATGCCTAGACCTGCTTTAGTCATTTGCAACCATGAGAAGAACTAGTCAAGGACAAAGCCAAAGCACTTAGAATGACAGAATGGCAATACAGGCATACCTCGTTTTATTGCGCATTGCTTTACTGAACTTCACAGATACTGCGGTTTTTACAAATTGAAGGTTTGTGGCAACCCTGCGTTGAGCAAGTCTATTGGTGCCATTTTTCCAACAGCATGTGCTCACTTTGGGTCTCTGTCACACATTTTAATTATACTTTCATTTACACATAAACCAACTGCACACTTAACAGACTACAGTATAGTATAAACATAACTTTTACATGCATTGGGAAACCAAAAATTCGTGTGACTCACTTTATTGCAATATTGGAATACTTCATTGCAGTAGTCTGGAATTGAACCTGCAATACCTCTGAGGTGTGTCTATATAGAAAGAACTTGACCTTGATGATGAAAATACCATACCTTAGGGTTTTTTATTATGGAAAAGACTACAATTTCCTTGTTTGCACAATTTTGAGTTGCTATTATTAATATCTGCTCCTAAAGGCATTCCAACTGATACACTTTGCTTTCTCCTACCACGTTTGTCTCAAACAAAGAGGCAATGTATAATAAGAATTGATGGCAAGTAGGAAAGTAGTGCCAAAACAGCAACTGGCTCTGGTGAATACACTGTTGTAAATTGTCATGCTAGGAGTACTTAAAACTCTGCATTCAAATCTAATCTGTTCACACAGCCTATCCCAGGTGACTTGCTTTAAGAAACCCCAGTCTAATGGTTGACTAAGAGTATAGAATAAGATTAAGTCAACAGATTTATCTGATTTTCTGAAGGTCACCAATTCTGAGGGCCTTACAGTGAAAATCAGATTCCCTGCCTCTAAACAGCATGTCTCAGAGTGAATAATCAAAGTGAGGCCAAGCCCTGGATATGTCTCTGTCCAGCATGACAAATAATTCTACTAAGCCAAGGGTTAAACACTAATATTATCTACTAAGGGAGGAAAAAGAAGTTGGTAATAGCCCTTTGACACTTTGGACTATCTCTAAAGAATACCAGTAGTGATAATCTCGCCAATTTCCTTATTTGTACTTAGAAACAAATCTAAAAGTATCTCATGGAAAAAGTACTTGGGTATTTTTAAGGATGGTTCTACTTCAAAACATAGTATGAATTTCCAAATATTTTAATGATTTATACCTCATCATTATTTTCACTTTTGCCTCTTCTCTTAAATCAGGGGCCAGCAAACTTTTTCTATAAAGGATCAGAGATTAAATATTTTTGGCTTTATGAACCATATGACCTCTGCTGCAACTACTCAAATCTGCAGTTTTACTGTGAAAGCAATCAGACAATACATAAATAAATGGGCTGGTTGTGTTCCAATAAGACTTTATTTATAAAATATAGGCCTATGGACCTGGTCTAAATCTTTACCTTTCAGAGTTTTCATCTAAATGGCTATATGACTGAAATAGCACATGGCAATTTTTGCTTCTCTAATAAATACTTTAATAAATTCTTATTAATTCAATTTTGACTCATTTATCTTAGTTTTCATAGCAGTAACCTGGAAGGTAAGACTGTACCTGGACCTTGTCACTGAGTAGTACATATTAAATGTGAACCTTAAACAACCTGTAGGACATTGCAAAAATATCTGGAAAGACATTTTCTAGGCTCCTTTGTTGGGACCTGTTGAGTCAAATACTTAATCCCCCATTTCTTACGATTTTGATTTTCCAAAAATTCTGGGAAATAGAAGAATTCAGGAATAAGCTCCTTCACATCATATGGATTATCCATTAAAGCTTGCCAGGTAGCAGGAATGGAATGGAACTGTCGATCTGCGCAGTCAAACCTGCATGTGGAGATTGGTAGAGAATAGTGAAAGATGGCAATGATTCCCTTTAGGTTTCCTAGTGATTGAGGCTTCTCTTTTCTTAATCTTCCTCATTAATGTCTAAAAACACAATTTGCTCTATTTATTATGATGGCCTACCTTTAATACTTTGTCGTCAGAAACTAAATCCTGTGGAGTGGGTATAGCTCGGTGGTTGAGTGCCTGCTTAGCATGTACGAGGTCCTAGGTATTTAAACCCTGGTACCTCCTAAAAAAGAGAAACTAAATCCTTTCATATAAATCAGTAGGATGATGTTATTTATAAAAATTTGAAAATCAAATCACACTGGAGAAAAACTTCAAGTAATCACATTTAATATAATCTTAGAGAGATTTCTCAAAACAGCAAGGCTTTTGTTTAGTAAAATCTATTTCAGTTAGTAACTACTCCAAGTATTATACTATTAATCTATTTAGTTAATAGAAGTATAGGAATGCTACTAATTTACTCCTTGACACATAAACATCTCCACAAACTGTTCTGGCCAAAATCAGATGGAAACAGCTCTATGGATTAAGTTTTTGTATTTTATTTGATTATATGATTATTTTTATTTTAAAGTTCTTTCATAGACAGCACCCATAATAGATGGAATAAGGTCAGTGATCAAGACACAATTTTATTATGCTTCTCCTAATCATACAAAGGACAAACCCCTGTTTCATTTCTTTATATATTGCTTCCCTGGATTTATTTAGTAAATGATAGCCTTGAGTCTGAAAAGGCAAGGTCACACTCTATGAACTAAAGTGACACTGATGACTGTGGTACAAGTTGCTATATGGTACATCATGGGAACACTGCCTGAGGCACAACAGAGGCTCCTAGCAAATGACCACTTTATTGCTTGCACAGCACGAAGGGTCCAAATAGCAGGGGAAAAGATCACCCTACTTTGGGCTGGTCCCCTGGGGAGACCAACTACTCAGCAGCTCCACAGGCATCTCGATGCAAGACACCTGCACTGACTAAGTGCTGAGCTTTGATACATGCCAGGAGGAGGAAGCTCGACCAATGAGCAACTTTGTGCCCTGGCAAACAGCTGAGATTGGTTAATATTTAATGGCTCTCCTGGCTCTCCTAGTTGCCTTTGGTCTCTTGGGAAATAGACACATACCAGATACCTGCATGCAAACAATCACAAATGGCAACAGAGCAAATACCTGCACACAAACAAGCAAGAGGTAAAAAGGAAGGGGAGGGCTGAGAGATGTTTGTCTTTGACTTCCTCAACAACCTGACTCTTTTTTATGCTTACTAATCTCAGTCTGAGGTAGAGTTGATCATTTTATATTACTCAACAGAACTTTGAATTACAGATGATAGAATGGATGATGTCCAAAACCTAATGGTGGCATATCCACACTCAAAAAAAGGTAGTTTTATAGTGGCAGAATCTTTTTTTTTTAACAGTTTTATTGAGATATAATCCACACACCATATAATTCATCTATGTGAAGTGTACAATTCAATGTTTTTTAGCATATTCACAAAATTGTGCAACCACCCCCACAATCTATTTTAGAATTTTCATAACCCCCAAAAGAAACCTTTTGCCCTAGTAGTCACTCCTCATTCACCACACCCTCATACCCCCTGGCAACCACTAATCTACATTTTTTTTAAGCTAGTCTTCTTTTTTAAAATTTATTTATTCCCACCCCACCCTCCCATCTGCTCTGTGTCCATTCACTGTACATTCCTCCATGTCTGCTTGTACTCTGAATAGGCGGCTCTGGGAACTGATCCTAGGACCTTCCGGAAAGGGAGAGAGGTGATTACTCTCTTGCACCATCTCAGCTCCCTGGTCTGCTATGTCCTTCCATTTTCTCTCCTCTGTGTCTCCTGTTCTGTCATCCTGCTGTGCCAGCTCTCCATGTCAGCCGGCACTCCTGCATGGGGCAGCTTTCCCATGCTGGACAGCATTCCCACCTACTCCTGCACGGGGCTGCATTCCTGTGTGGGCTGGCACTCCGTGTGGGCCAGCTCGCCCCCACCAGGAAGCCCTGGGAATCAAACCCTGGACTGCCCATATACTAGATGGGAGCCCAATTGGTTGAGTCATACCCGTTTCCCTAATCTACTTTCTGCCTCTACAGATTTCCCACCCTGGATATTTCATGTAAATGGAATCATATAATATGTAATTCTTTGTGAGTGACTTCTTTCATTTAGCATATGTTTTCAAGGTTCATCCATGTTGTAGCATGTTATCAGTACTTATTCCATCGTATGGCTATGCCACATTTTATTTATTCATTGATTAGTTGATAGACATTTGGGTTGTTTCTACTTTTTGGCTATTCTATTTATTTCTCCCTACCCCCCAGTTGTTTGCACTTGCTGTGTTTGTTCATCTTCCTTTTTTTAGGAGGTACCGGGAACCGAACCTGAGGCCTCCCATGTGGGAGGGAGGCACTTAATCGCTTTGTTGGGCTCTCATTATGTTTCCCTCCTTGTGTCTCTTGTCGTGTCATCTTGTTGCCTCAGCTCACTGCACTGGGTTGCTGTCTTGTTTGTTGTCTTTAGGAGGCACCAGGAACCGAACATGGGACCTTCCGTGTGGTAGGCAGGAGCTCAATCGCTTGAGCTACATCTATTTCCCCTCATTGTGGTTTTATGTTTCCTTGGTGGCTAGTGATATCGAGCATCTTTTTATATATATATATATTTTTTTTTAAAAGATTTATTTATTTATTTAATTTCCCCCCCTCCCCTGGTTGTCTGTTCTTGGTGTCTATTTGCTGCGTCTTGTTTCTTTGTCCGCTTCTGTTGTCGTCAGAGGCACGGGACGTGTGGGCGGCGCCATTCCTGGGCAGGCTGCACTTTCTTTTCACGCTGGGCGGCTTTCCTCATGGGCGCACTCTGCGCGTGGGGCTCCCCCACACGGGGGACACCCTTGCGTGGCACGGCACTCCTTGCGCGCATCAGCACTGCGCATGGCCAGCTCCACACGGGTCAAGGAGGCCCGGGGTTTGAACCGCGGACCTCCCATATGGTAGACGGACGCCCTAACCACTGGGCCAAAGTCCGTTTCCCTTATATATTATTTGACATCTGCATATCTTCTTCAGAGAATTGTCCATTCAGATCCTTTATCCATTTTTAAATTGGGTTGTCTTTTTATTAGTGAATGGTAAGAGTTCTTTAGATATTCTAGATACAAGTCCCTTATCAGATATATGATTTGCAAATATATTCTCTCTTTACATTGGTTATCTTTTTCACTTTTTTGATGGTGTCCTCTGAAGCACAAACAGAACCTATTTTTGAATTTATTCATTTATTCATGAAATCATTAAAACCTGAAAAGACCCTGTTATACATTACTGTACCTTAAGGTGAGGAAAGTGCATGAAATTGTGATATATGTAATATTTGGGGATTTATAGTGACCTTAGAGACAGAGCCTCTTTGAAGACAAGGTGTGTTGTATTTGAGGCAGGGATAAAAGACCCATGATAATCATGAGAAATAGAAATTTAAAGGAAAATGAGAGTAAAATAAGTGATGTTTACATAAGCTTCTTGGGGAAGGCAACATGGTACAGTTAAAGAATAAAGCAGGGAAGCGGTTGTTGCTCAACTGATTAAGAGCATAACCTACCATATGGAGGGTCCAGGGTTTGATACCCAGGGTTCTCCTGACCCATGTGGTGAGCTGGACCATGCGCAGTGCTGCCACATACAAGGGAGTGCTGTGTCCCCTGCGTAGGGTAGCCCCTACGTGAGGAGTGTGCCCTGAAAGGAGAGCCACCCTGCGTGAAAAAAAAAAGCTCAGCCCGCCCAGGAGTGGCACCACACACAGAGAGTTGACACAGCAAGATGACACAACAAAAAAAAGCGAGTTTCCCAGAGCTGCATGACAAGAATGCAAGTGGACACAGAAGAACACACAGCAAATGGACACACAGAGCAGACAACAGGGGGGAAGGGGAGAGAAATAAATAAAAAATAAATCTTAAAAAAAAAAAGAATAAAGCAACATGGAGACAAAATGTGAATAAGTAGGGAGCCACTTGGAGGATACATTGAGGAAAAGAAGATTCATGGAGAAGTTTGTTTCTTTAGGATTATTAAGAAAATGTGAAAAATAGGTAAGTTTGTAATACAGGTTATATGTAAATAAAATAGTATCATAGACCTGTTTGTGCTGTTGCTAATATTTCAAGAGTCCCTCTTTCTAAATCAATATTTTTAGGCAATGGTTACGGTTGAATCTCCTGTAGATGTTTTGGATTTACCTCTTAATCAGAACTAACTCTAAATCTCTGAAAGGTCGCTGAAATCAGTAAGAATAACCAAGGTACACTGGGAGAAAAGAAAAAAGGAATTCTCCTTAAGACATTTGCTTAAGTCAGTTTGAGTAACCTATTCTCAAACTAGTTTGGCATAGTCTATCTTTATGTATAGGCTTTGATATGAACCAAAGCCTACTTGAGGAGATTTAAAAAAGACATGGCCCTCAGGAAGCGGCTGTGGCTCAATCAGTTGGGCTCCCATCTACCATATGGGAGGTCCTGGGTTCACGTCCTGGGGCCTCCTTGTGAAGGCAGGCTCGCTGGCATGCTGGGGAGAGCTGCTGGCTCACAAGCGCTGCGGAGTGCCACCCAGCCCCACAAGCACCTCAGAGTGCCGCCCTGTCTGGGAGGGCTGCGGAGAGCTGACTCATCAAGGTGATGCAACAAACAAACAAACAAAAAGGGAGACAAGTAAAAACACAGAAGAGCACCAGCAGTGAATGGACACAGAGAGCTGATAACAAGCAAGCCGCAAGGCTTAAATAAATAAAAATAAATACACACAGAAGAACGCACAGAGAATGGACATAGAGAGCAGACAGCAAGCAAAGCTGCAAGGGAGGGAGGCGGACTAAAAAAAAAAAAAAGAGAGAGAGAGAGAGACCTGGCCCTGTTGTACATGACATGACGGCAAACAGTTTTCAAAACTAACTAAACAAGACAATATCTTATTTACCCAAATCATACCTTCCACTCTGAAGTTGGATGTGGAGGGTGGTGAATGGTTCTGTACGAATAAGGTAGTGCATGACCCCCGCAGAATTGGAATAGTGAGTACCATAATGAAACTTATCAATAGTTCCCATAGGATCCTCAAAATTTTCATATCTAAAAAGAGAAACTAAAGTTTTATAACCACCAACAGTAAAATTAAATACAAACCTAAGTTTGTATTGTACTGCTGAAAACTTTTAAAAAAGTAAGTTCTTATGTTTCATTATCAAACTATATATTTGTATCATACCATCTTAATAAAAAAAAATTTATTCATTAATACTTCTGGACAATGAAATATTGTTAATACTGGGTTCTGGAACAGTTCTGTATTTCAAAATAATTCATGTTCACTTTAGAAAAATGAGAAAACATAAAGAACTAAGAAGAAATTTAAAATCAACTATAGTTCTACTTCCTGAAGATAATTACTATTAACATTTTGGTGAATATCTGTCCCTCCCCAATACATAAATAAATACTCAAATTTTTTTTAATACAAAAGGTCTGTATGTAAGAAAAATATTTTTTCATATAACAATTTTTCATGAACATCTTTCCAAATGATTGAATAATCTATTTTCAACAGGTACATGGTATTGAAACTGCATGGATGTACTACCATTTATTTCTTTTGGACATTCAGACTGTTTCCATTTTTCTGCTATTACAAGCAATGTGATAATTAGGCATCCTTTTGTGGCCAAGGTTATGAAAAAAAAATTGGAAAAACTACTCAAAGATTATGGAAGTGAATGGTTAATAATCTAAAGATAATCATTAATATTCGGGGAATAAAATGGTTTTCAGGTCAAAGTTATTTATATCTATATAAAATAATACTTAAAATTTAATTAACTTAAAATTTCTTTGGTTACCAAAAATATAAGTTATTTATATAAGTATTTTCTATGGAACAATGTCCAAGAAAAAAAATTTTGAGGGTGTAATAGTCAGAAAACAAGTTTGACTATGGCAGTAGGGAAATACATACACAAACAAAATTCTACTGTTGAACTGATAAATTATTTATTAAATATAATAAAAATTCCTGGGATAGATTTGCAAAGAAAAAAATGAATAATGCATCATCTACTCTGAAATCTAGAAAGAAGGTAGTTTGCAAAATATTTCTTTGTCATTATTAGAAGTCATAGCTGACAAGTCCACTACAAGTTTCCATGGAGAAAAAGGGAAATTAAAGCCAGATTATTCTTCTGCCTGTCAGTAGCTTACATTGAAAAAAAAATTAAAGATGCTTAAAGGGAGGATCATAAATAAAAAGAACTATAAAAATTTCCTTTCCTTATTAAAATGAAAATTTTCTATCATTGCTCTTTATTCTTTTAAAATTTTTTTCTTTATTCACATTGTTGTTGATTAATTTTATATTACCAACACTATTATATCAAATGGTTATTTTCACATGTTAGATTAGTAGGTTGTGAAAATCTCAAATACCTGGGAAGGAAAATTTCAAGAATTTATTACCTTTTAGCACATATTTATTACAAGGTGAAAAGAAATTGAATAATAATTTAAAGTTGGTGAGGAAAGGGAATAAACATAATTACAATTAAGATGTTAGAAGGGCAACTGAAACATTTTCAAGAAAACTTAGTGAAGCAATTATCAGACTTTCGACTATTGAAAGTAATTATGCATTCAAAAAAATAACATATGGTCTGCCATAATAGATATCCATACAATTCCAACAGGCAATAGGGCATTTCAAAACGGGTAAAAGGCACTTACTTTTCTCTCATGGCTTTGGCATTTTTATCATTAACTACTCCAATTGGTTTGGAAAGATCTCGAAATACATCTGGGTTGTTCAGATCCAACTCTTCTGAAGTATAATCTTGTAAAATCCAGGGAAACTAAAAGAATCACAATTTACAATTTAGACATTCCTTCCTAGAGAAGCTAATATCCCCATATCTAATAAGATATGTTTATCTAAAGACAAAAAGGAATACTATTTAGATATACCTTTTTCCAGGTGCAAACGTTTAACTCTTTAATAACCAAAGCTTTATTTTCTATAATTTCCGTGCAATATTTTCAATTAAGTGAACGAAAAAAGACTTTTATTGTTAATTACTCTTCATGTGTATATACTTATTCAAAACAGGAAAGTCAAAAATAGTAGACAAAAGCAATTTATATATATATTTAAAAGCAAAGAGTCGTTTAAGCATCATGCAGATATTTTTGTGTATTATAAAACTGAACGGCAATTCCATATGTATGAGATTTATATAAAACTTACCACAGGATACTGTGCAAGGTCATTATAGGTTCGTCCTGCCATTGTATTTATTTGAATGAGGTAGTCAAAATTTGATATCTCTCTGTTCACCCATTTCTAGAAAGCACAAAAAAGAGCAAAATCCAAATAAAATAATCTATCTATTTTAGCAACTACTACTGACAATACTAAGACAATCTTTTGTTTCCACTATCTCAATCATCTTCACGTTAAAAAGAATGGAGCTAAAATTTTCAAAAGCCTTAACAGGGAGATAAATCAATACACATTTCCTAAATTCATTTCCTTTTAAAAAACTGGGGTCTAGAAATGGAACTGAAAGGTCAACATAAATCTTACACTATAGTCCACAAGATCGTCATAAGAATTAAGTCTTTTCTGGAGTTAAAGATATACTTTTATTTGAATAATTTAAAAATATTAATTCTATAACTGTTCAATTTTGAAAATGTTCTCTAATACATTTTTTAAAAAAGATTATTTTATTTATTTATTTCTCTCCTCTCTCCCCCACCCCAGTTGTCTGTTCTCTGTGTCTATTTGCTGCGTGTTCTTATTTGTCCACTCCTGCTGTTGTCAGCAGCATGGGAATCTGTGTTTCTTTTTGTTGCATCATCTTGTTGTGTCAGCTCTGTGTGTGTGTGGTGCCATTCTTGGGCAGGCTGTACTTTCTTTTGCGCTGGGCGGCTCTCCTTACGGGGCACACTCCTTGCGCGTGGGGCTCCCCTATGCGGGGACACCCCTGCGTGGTACAGCACTCCTTGTTGCACATCAGCACTGCGCATGGGCCAGCTCCACACTTTTTTCGCGCTGGGCGGCTCTCCTTACGGGGTGCACTCCTTGCACGTGGGGCTCCCCTATGAGGGGGACACCCCTGCGTGGCAGGGCACTCCTTGCGTGTATCAGCACTGCACATGGGCCAGCTCCACACGGGTCAAGGAGGCCCGGGGTTTGAACCGCGGACCTCCCATGTGGTAGACGGACGCCCTAACCACTGGGCCACGTCCACTTCCCTGCTATGTAATAAATTGAAATTTCCATAATAAATGCATTTTTTAAAAAATATTTTATTTATTTATATATACCCCCCTTGCGGCTTGTTACATTCTTTGCTCTCTCTTCTGTGTCCATTCACTGCACATTTTTTTTTTTTTTCTGTATCTGCTCGTCTCCCTTTGTTGTGTCATCTTGCTGCCTCAGCTTTCTGCAGCACATGGGCCAGCTTGCCTTCACAAGGAGGCCCTGGAATGCGAACCCAGGGCCTCCCATATGGTAGACTGATTGAGACATAGCTGCTTCCCAGTAAATGCATTTTTAAAAACTGCACATAGCTGCTTCCCAATAAGTGCATTTTTAAAAACTTCAACTAATAATATATTAAAACAATCTAAAAAGTTTAAAGAAACATTAGTGTAACTTTAGAAACCCACCTTTATGAAAGCCATGGTAGATGGGGTTTTACTACATTAGATAGAAATGTATGGAAGAAAGAGATTGTCATTATGTTCTTTTAATCATCTCATTATAGTTAGCTAATTACTCCATACAGAATTTTATATAAAGTTAATTACTCTATACAGAACACTCACCTTAAGCAAACTGTACACCTATGAGAATAGTGAGAAACAAGTATCTATATACATATTTTGCAGAAAGCCCAAATATAATTTTCTATTTTCTTAAATGCCAAGTTATGGCATCAGTACTTTAGTGAATGAAGTTTATTCTATAGGCAACAGGGAAAGTACTTTATTAAATAAAGCTTATTTCTCAGGCAATAGGAAAGAATTACTGACGAATTTAGAGTAAAAGCAACACAAGAAAGATTAATACACATCTAGGAGGAAAGAGAGAGCTGGGCTATTAGTAGAAGACTATAACAGTACTGGAAAAAAAAAAACAAAAAACAAAAGCAATAGACTTCACTTGGATTTTGGCAGTACAAATCCAAGAGATGTTGGGATATAGGTGATGATAAAAGACATGAGAGCACTGATTAGCTTTGGCTGGCAAAAGAATCCACTATTTTGTTTGCTTTTTATCCATGGTACATTTTATATTTTCCTGTTTTTCAGCTTATACGTGAATTATTTTTATTATTAAGAAAAAAACCCTCCATGTATTATTTGTTTAAAAGAGAAAATTATTAAGGAAGAAGAATCTTTAAGAAATGCCCATGTACTGAATAATACAGGTTGGGTAGACACTGTGTATATGAGGGAAAGAAAGGAAAACTAAAAGAATATAATTCAAAAGATCAACTCAAATGGAACAGTAGTTATAATAATAAAATAATCAGGAGTTTTACTTTAAAGCAGAAGACTTCAGATATAAAAACAACCCCCTAATAGTGTATGTTAAAATTTCTTACCTGTGTCAATCCTGATGTTTTGAATAATTCCTGCGGTGATCTGGATCCATAAGTATTTGGAGAATGAAGTGACAATAATCTGCTATATACTTTGTTTCTAGCCTATAAAAAACAGCATTTTATAGTTTAAAAATAGATCAAGACATAGATTGTTTTTTAACAGCTTTATTAAGCTGTAATTCACATACCATAAAATTCACCTTTTTAAAGTATACAACTTAGTGTTTTTCAGTATATTCGCATACTTATGCAATCACCACCACTACCTAATTTTAGAACATTTTCATCATCCCAAAAAGAAACCTTGTACCCATTAGTAGTTACTCCCCAAATCCCCTTCCTTCTCATACCCTGGCAACCACTAATCTACAATTTTTCTATGGATTTATCTTTTTTTTGTTGTTGGCCAGGAAGAATTTATTGAGAAATGGGGGGAAAGAACAGAGTTTGCTGAGAGATGGGAGACAAAGACAGAACTATGCACAGGGATTTGGTGAGGGCTCCTCTTGGCAGAGAGCGAGCTCTGGCTTGTGTAATATTAATAATTATTCATTATTTCTCCCCTTGCTAATGCTAAGGGGAGGGGCCCCAGCTGTTATTAGTTACCCTAATGTTATTGGGGGCCAATGGTGAGGACTGTTTGGAATACCCAGGGCCAAAGGGAGGTCCTGGAAAGCGTTAACTGGGACCTCAAGGTCAGGGTCTCATCGCCACGTTGTCTGTCAGCTATGTTGTGGCTCATCTTTTCCTCATTTCCCTGTACTAACCTGCTCAACGCCCCCGTCAGCAAGTTCACACCCTTATTCTTAAGGGGTGCTGAGGGCTGATGGTCATTCTTCTGTAGTTACTTCCTGCTGGTTAGGGCAGCAGTCTCTGACTGATAGGGTATAAACCTCCTTGGCTATTCTATTGAGGTCGAGGAAAGAGGATTTACCTGTTCTTGACATATCATATAAATGGTGGATTATGGTTTTACCTTCTCTACTATACTAGCCTTGGTGAAGTCAAGTCACATATTTTTTGAGAAAGTACTATAGTGGATAAAGGAAAATCATTAGGTTTCAAGTCAGAAAATTAGCTCAGTCTAGTCCAAATTTAGTTCTGCTACTTACTAATCATCTTGGAAGGAAAATTTTTTAATTTACTAGTCTCATATGTAGAATAAACATAATCTCTATCCTTAAAGTGTGAATTATTCAGGTGCATGGATTTAAAGTAAGAAAATTCACCTTTGAACCTGAGTTTTCCCCATCTATTAAAAAAAAAAAGGAATTGAATTTGTCTTCTCTATTATGAGGGTTGTTGTGAAGACTAGATACTATACACAAATGTATTTTAAAAATTATAAAGTTATTCAAATGTACAGTATTCAGCAGGAGCAGATTTGGTTTAATTAAATAACATAGCTTTACATAAAAGATGTGCTTTATATTTTTCCTTTGAGGGAAATCTATTTTTCAAAGTAAAAAGGTATCCTTTTAAAACAACAGAAAAATGCTCTTAAAGTATCTGAACTGGGTCCCACAGATGAAAAGAAACTTAGTTATTGTCCTGTATTAATCTGAACCCTCAAAAAAGCAGATGCCAAGACAGGTTTTATTTGTAAGGATTTTATTAGGGAAGATGCCTGTGAGAGAAAATTGAGGAGGGATCCAGGTAAGGTGGAGACAGCTGTTAGACCATGATGCTAGTCTGACCCTGAGTGAATGACAGAAGGAGGGAAGGTTAGGTACAAGTAATCTAAGTAACCTGCCCAAGGTTATACAGCTAATGGTAGAGCTGGTATATACATCCAGGTAATCTGGCTTTAGAGCCTGTGCCCTTAACCAATTAAAATATTTAAGGATTTACTGTATTCCTAAAAGAAATAGAGGCTCCATTATTATTGAATTTGAGCCCAACGTATTTTCACAAATCCAGTCATATTATATACATTGCATATTATGTCACAATTGGATAAGATGAGGCATATATTGACTGACATTCAATTCTACTGAATGATCTTTACCTACATATAGTAAATATAAATATATTTATAAACGGACAAACATCACCCTCCCAATACCTAAACAAACAAACCCCAACAAAAATTCACATACTGTTTAGCCCCAAGTTCTATATTTTTTTCTTTCACTAGCTGGGAAAGTATTTCAACCTAATACTTTGGATATTTCAAAAAGGTAGCATCTTACATACCTCTTTTTTGAAATTGAGAAAATAGTTGGATTGGTCGACATGAAAAATCTCAAGGGCTGACCTCCTTAAATTATACCGCCGCAAATGAATCTCTCGAACTTGAGAGTGAGGCCACTTGAAATCAAACCCTGCTCCTGAAAACAGAAGAAATGTTCTGACTGAGGTACTATATAAAGTTACTCATGTTATGTAGAAAATATGATCTAGTTCCTGACAAAAGTAACATATAGGAAAAAGGAATTCAAAGTCTTGTTTTTTAGGAATTCAACTTCTATATCATAAAAACCATTTGCTATATTTATTGGATAATTAAATTGTGTTTCTTTTAAAACTATTAAAAACATGAAATAATTAGAATAAGCAAACACATATAGTGTCAGGATCTAGAATATAGGCTATCAGGGAATGGGTAGGGGTAGGAAATGGGGAGTTAATGCTTAAATTGTACACTTTCTATTTGGCTTGACTGTAAAGTTTTGGCAATGGAGGGTGGTGATGGTAGCACGACACTGGGGATGTAATTAAGAACACTGAATTATATATTTGAATGCAGTTAAAAGTGGATTAATTAGGGTTTGTATATGTCACTAGAATAAAAATTAAAAAACAAACAGGTCTGTACAACACAAACAGTGAACCCTTTCATAAGCTGTGTACTATAGTTAACAGTACAATTATAGGAACTCTATATTTTATGCATTTTTCTGTGAACCTATAACTTCTCTAATAAAAAATATATGAAGAAATTCTGTAACTGTTCTACTTCCTTCCCCATTGAGAACAGAGAATAATCATCAACACATGTTAGAAGTAATTTCCCTTTTTGTATTATTTTTGTGTCTTGGATTTAATAATCCTTTCGTTATCACATAAAGGATTAGGTAAGAATACTATAGGATAAAGTATGCATGCAAGGATATATTAAAATTAAAGCAGTATTTGATAAATTAAGCTTATATCAATTCTCTCTTGCCAAACCTTTTGAAATATACTAATAAAAATAAAAGCATTCCCTTCAATGTACTGTTTAATTATAAAGTTAATAGCATACTGATTTTCCATCTTTCCTTTTACATGATAAACTACAATTTCACAGTCCCATCTCATTTTTTCTCCTCATCATTCATGATGGATAAATTAGATACTCAATTATTGAAAACCAGAAATTATTTTCCCAAAACTCCTCATCACCTTCTTTTTCAATGCTGCCATCATAGAAGTAAATGTGTTGAGTAGTGATTTCTAATCTTCCAGGAATC
Source organism: Dasypus novemcinctus (assembly GCF_030445035.2). Classification (NCBI taxonomy): domain Eukaryota; kingdom Metazoa; phylum Chordata; class Mammalia; order Cingulata; family Dasypodidae; genus Dasypus; species Dasypus novemcinctus. The sequence goes on from NC_080679.1 coordinate 41,844,061, forward strand.
ACATCAATTATTGTAATGAGTTCACAGTCTTCTGTCAACACCAATTTTTCTTTTTGTTCCTGTTCTTCTTTCTCATCACTTCAATAGAAATAAAAAAAGGAAACACCAAATATCATATTCAAACAAAAATCTAATGTCTATAAAGTAAGTATCCGAGAGAGTACTTGAATTACGTACAGGAAATATTCCACTGCAAATTAAATTACATAAATATTGTCCAAATATTTTTATTACACATTGATTCAGTTACATTAAAAAAATACTTTGTTTTAACTGTATATGAGCCATTAAAATAAAATATATAGAATCTTTAGTACTACTGACAGAAAACAGATCAAACATACAGCAATACTAGTCATATATCATTTTAGTTGTATTTTGAGACATGATTGTACCCAGGAAATATTTTAATATGTGAATAAATTATTACATTATAACTGTTTTGTAAATAATTTTAGAATACTAATTACAATTCTTAAACTGTAAAATGAGAGTTTTCAAGAGCAACTAAAACTTCAGTATCATCAAACCATCCCTTGACAATGGAAGTGAAAGTTATACAAACAGCTGTTAATGTCTGCCCTTACTTAAAGCCAAGTCACCTATTATTAGGAGGACTACTGTCATCTACATTTGTTGGAGGGGAAGTTGGGATGGGACAGTATTCTGGTGGCCTAGGTGACTTTTAAATGCCAAGTATGGAAAAGGAACTCCCATCATTCTCAGACATCTGCCTCACTTGCAGGATAACAATGATGAAGTCTAATTTAGCTTCCAATAGATTTCCATGAGGAGGTTCTGGAAGTATCTCCACCCTACCTGGTAATATTACAACTGTTTAATTTAAGCTTTCAAAACTTTTTTTAAATGAAATTAAGAATTATTGGAAAGAATGTGAACTTCCAATATTTACAGTGATGAAATAGAGCAATGAGTAATCTAAAAGAATATATAATCTGACAGCTATTTACAATTAATAAGAGAAAGAGATTTGGTTCTTCAGTATAAATTGGTTACATGGGAGGCCCCAGGTTTGGTTTCTGGTGCCTCCTAAAAAAAATTAGCAAGATAGCAAGCTGACATGATGGGATGGAGTGGTGAGCTGATGCAACAAGATGACACAATGAACAAATACAATAAGGAAACACAACGAGAGACACAACAAGCCAGAGGGGAGGTGGATCAAGCCACTGGGCATCTCCCTCCCACATAGGAGATCCTGGGTTTGGTTCCCAGTACCTACTAAAAAAGAAGATAAGCACACAACAAAGAGACACACAGAGCAGACAGAAAGGGTAAAAGTGAGATGTGGAAAGGGAGAGAAAAACAAATAAATATTTTTAAAAAATTATATAAACAAAAATCCTGAAAATGTCAAAAAAGATTGTTGAAATATTTATAATATTTAATAAGTCCAAAAGCAATGTTTGCTCTCTGTAGTTTAAAATTAAATAATCTGATGTTCAGAACAAATTATATCCTTGAAATTTAATTATAAATTTAGGATTACCAATAGAAAGGGATAATATATTTATATAATTAAACTTCTAAACATTTATTGTCTTCAAAAAAACCCACTGAAGTCCAAATGGTGATAAATTGCTGGAAAAGAGAAGAAAAGGGAGAGACTGTCTGCTAATGAGTTAAAGATGATTTTGAAAATATTCAGAGAAAGAAATGGATAAGTGAATGGATAAGTGAGGAGCTTGGCAAATTCTCTTCTCAAAACAATATATAAAGACTCTAAAAATTCATCAGAAGTATACAACCAATTGAGATGCATTTACTCAAGAAAATCTATATTATTTCAGTAAGAATAGTGGGCAACTATGATGTTTTAGCCTGGGGTTGCTTATATAGTCCTCTCCTAAAACTTCATGACATTGAAGTTTTATCACGGTAAGGAAGGCTGTGAGGATTGGCAACTTTTCTTTCAGAAAGGACTTACTTTATTTGGAGCAGAATTTAGAGAAGTCCATACCTAGGGGCTTTGAATGGCAAACAATAAGTGAAGGCCAAAATCACACCTAGCTGGACGTTGAGATACTGACAGAGGAAGAGCTACACACGAACCGACAAGCCAGAAATTTAATAGGGAGATTCAAGGAAAGACAGATAAAGTGAAACTTGATAAAATCCCACTTATCCCTGGTAGTCTTCCAGACTACCTTGTGCCTATGCAGGGTTGCGTGCATGCTAAGAAGAAAGTGAAAATGGTCTCCTTGGCTGAATATGAGGCTTTATTAACACAGAAAGTAAAAGCCAGGACAGATATGTAAACTGCATGAACTTTGAATGTTTTCCTTAACCCACACACAGATCCATTAGCAAACTGATTAATTTACCGAATTAAAGGGTTTAAACACAACCTGTTATCATTGACAGACAACCAAAGTTATACTGAACCATGGAAGACCATTAGGAGGCCAAGCTTAAATGTAAAAGAAATTAAGAAAAAAACACTTTAGCATATACATCAGAAGAAACACACACAACAGGTGAAATAGACACCACGGAGTCAGTCCTGTCAAGTCAGTAAACAAACACAAACAAAAAATACAGTAATGAAAACCACCATCAAGTTAAGGGATCAGCAACTAGAGTGGCTACAATTTAGCATTGAAAATATACACATTTCAACAAAAAATTACTAGACATGCAAAGAAGCAGTACGAGGCATAAACACACACAAAAAGCAGTCAAAAGAAACTGACTCTGGGGAAGTCCAGGTTTTCTACCTAGTAAAGATTTCATAATAGCTATCATAAACATTTAAAGAATGAAAGGAAACTATATATTTAAAGAACTAAGTAAATTATAACAACAAAAACTAGTCAAATAGAGAATATCAATAAAGAGATAAAAAATTATATAGATATAATTTTATATATATAATTTTTTTGGGGGGGAGGAGGTACCAGGGATTGAACCTGGGACCTCATATGTGGGAGGGAGGCACTCAACCACTGAGCTATATCCACTCCAACCACTGAGCTATATCCACTCCCCTATATAATTTTACATATAAATATATAAAAGAACCTAACGGAAAATCTGGAGTTGATAAACAACAATAATCAAAATGAAAAATTAATCAGATGAACTCAACAACATATTTGAACTGGAAATAGAAAAAAGCAGGGCTTTTGAAGATATATGAATAAAAATTGTCCAATCTGAAGAACACAAAGAAAAAGAATCAAGAACAGAAGAGCCTCATTGAGTCACCATCAAATGAAACAACATTATGTGCAATGGGAGTCAGAGAAGAGCAGGAGATAGAGAAAGGAAGGAGAAGAGAGAGCAGGGCTAGAAAAAATTGAGAAATAATGGCTGATGACTTCTCAAATTTGATGAAAAACTTTCATCTGCATAAGCAGGAGGCTCAATTAACTCCAAGTATGACAAACACGAAGATACCCACATCTGGCTATATCATAGCCAAGGTGTTGAGAGTCAAAGATCAAAAGAAAAATTTGAAAGCAGCAAGAGAAAAACTCATCATATACAATGGAATTATAATAAGAAGAGTACACTCCTCATCAGAAATAATGAGATATAGAAGATTTGGGATGATATATTCAAATGCAGAAAGAAAAAAACTGTTAGACAAGCATTCTATAGTCAGCAAAACTATCATTCAAAAATGAAAGCAGAGAAGCGGACTTGGCCCAATGGATAGGGTGTCCGCCTACCACATGGGAGGTCCGTGATTCAAACCCTGAGCCTCCTTGACCTGTATGGAGCTGGCCCACGCGCAGTGCTGATGCGCACAAGGAGTGCTGTGCCACGCAGGGGAGCCCCACGTGCAAGGTATGCGGCCCGTAAGGAGAGCTGCCCAGCCCGAAAGAAAGTGCAGCCTGCCTAAGAATGGTGCCGCACACACGGAGAGCTGACACAACAAGATGACGCAACAAAAAGAAACACAGATTCCCGGTGCTGCTGATAAGGATAGAAGTGGTCACAGAAGAACACACAGTGAATGGACACAGACAGCAGACAACTGGGGCGGGGGGAAGGAGAGAGAAATAAATGAAAAATAAATCTTTAAAAAAAAAAAATGAAGGCAATGGGGAAGCAGCTGTGGCTCAATCCGTTGGGCTCTCATCTACCTTATGGGAGGCCCTGGGTTCATGTCCGGGGCCTCCTTGTGAAGGCAGGCTCACCCGCATGCTGCAGAGAGCCACCAGACCACAAGCGCCACGGAGTGTCACCCCGCCCGCAGGCGCTGTGGAGAGCCGATTCAACAAGGTGACACAACAACAACAACAAAAAAAGGAGACAAGTATAAACGCAGAAGAGTGCACAGCAAATGGATACAGAAAGCAGGCAACAAGCAACCCGCAAGGGTGGGGGGGAGAAATTAAAAAAAAATATATATATATATACAGACATACAGAAGAATGCACAGTGGATGGACACAGAGAGCAAACAGTAAGCAAGCCACAAGGGGGGTGGGAATTTTTTAAAAAATGAAGGCAATGGTGTAGGGACAATTGGACAGTCACATGCAGAGGAGTGAATTTGGATCACTACTGCTCAGAATATACAGAAGCTAACACAAAATGGATCAAAAACCTAAATAAGTGTAAGAGCTAAAACTATAAAATTCTTAGAAAAAATTAGGTGAGAATAAGTATGACACCAAAAGCCAAAGGGACCAAGGGAAAAAGAAAATCAGACTTCACCAAAGTTAAAAACTTTCGTAGCTCAAAGGACATCAAGAAAGTGAAAAGACAACCATTCAAGGCGAGAAAATATCTGCAAATCATGTATCTGATAAGGGTCTATTATCCAGAACATATAAAGAACTTTTACAACTCAATAATAAATAACAATTTAAAAATGGGTAAAGGATTTGAATAGACATTTATAAAAAAAAAATACATATAAATGGACAATAAGCATTTGAAAAGATGCTAACTTTAGTCATTAAGGAATTGCAAATCAAACCTACAATGAGATACCATATATCATAACCAATGAGATGGCAACAGCAAAAATAATGGTAATAATAATAATATAGTAACAATAATAATAAAAGGAAAATAAAAGTGGGCAAGGATCTGGAGAAACTGGAGCCCCCAAACATTCCTGGTAGAATATTAAATTGTGTAGTCACTGTGGAAGACAGCTGAGCAGTTCCTCAAAAAATTAAACATAGCATTACCATATGGCACTATAGTTTCACTCCTAAGTATATATCCCAAAGAAGTATAAAGAAGTGTTCAAGCAAACACTTATACATGAATGTTCATGGCAGCATTATTCATAATAGCCCCAAAATGGAACCAATCCAAATGTCCAATAATTTATGAATGGATATACAAAATACATCCATACAATGGTCTATTATTCAGCCATAAAAAGGAATGAAGTGCTAATTGATACAATATAGAGAAACCATTAAAACATTATTCTAAGTGAAAGAAACCAAACGTAAATGATTACATATTTTATGATTCCATTTATAGAAAAATCTCAAGAATAAGTAAATCCATAGAGACAAAAAGTTAGATCAGTGGGTGCTGGGAGAGAGAAATTGGGACTATTACTGGTAAGTACAGGGTTTCCTTTGGGGTTAAAGAAATGTTCTAGAATTAGATGGTGGTGATGTTATATAACATAGTGAATATATTTTAAAAACCCTGAACTGTGCACTTTAAAATGCTGAATTTTTGTCTTATGAGGAGTGTACCTTAATTTTTAAATACTAAAAAGGGCAAAATAAAGACCTCACCAGAAAACAAAGACAATTTGAGGCTACAGACCAGCCTTAAAAGAAATACTAGGGGAGCAGATGTGGCTCAAGCAGTTGAGCACCTGCCTTCTACATGGGAAGTCCTGGGTTCGGTTTCTTGTGCTTCCTAAAAAAAACCACGACAACAAAAAAAACCAAACAAGCGGACAAGAAAAGAAACCAACTCAGGGCAGCTGACGTGGCTCAGTGGTTGAACACTGGCTTCCCACATTCAAGGTCCCGGGTTCAATTCCTGGCCCCAGTACCTCAAAAAACAAAAAAACAGAAAAACAAAACAAAACAAAAACTAAAGGAAATCCTCCAGGGTCAAAGGAAAGGATACCTTATGGTAATTTTAATCCACAGAAAGAGCATAAGGTAATCATATAGGCAAATATATAATAACATATAAATGTATATTTTTCCTCTTTTCTGATTAAAAAAAAACTCAACTAAAAACAGTAATTATAAAATTGTATCATTAAGCTTTTAACATGTAAAGGTCTATTATATATGATGAATAGCACAAAGAAAGATGAGGAAATGGATATATATTTTATATTTAATTAAAGGAGGTTTTTAAACTACAAATTCAAAATTTTAAAATGAAGGCTATTGAGGTTATCTATTTCTTCTTATGGGAACTTTGGTAATTTGTCTTTCAAGGAATTTGTTCATTTCATTTATGTTGTCAAATTTACTTGAATGAACTTATTAGTATTCTTTTATCATTTTAATATTTGTAATGATATTTCTTCTTTCATTCTTGATATCGGTAACTTATATTGACTTTCTTTTTAACTGATCATTCTGGATAGAAGTTTATTTTTGTTTTTTAATAAGCAGCTTTTGTTTTCATTGATCTTTATTTTTTAATTTTCTCTTTCATAAATTTGTTTTATCTTTACAATTTCCTCTCCTCCTGCTTACTTGAGATAACATTTAATGTTGTACATTTTCATTTAAACACAGCTTTGGCTGTATCTCACAAATGTGACATGTTTTCATTATCATTCATTTCAAAATATTTTCTAATTTCAAGGTCCAGTTCTAAGTTACCCAAATTCTAATAAGTCTTCCTCACTAATACCAATTAACACTGATAGATGCCTAGCAGTTATTTAGCATTAACTGTAGAGTCTTGGGAAAACACAGTATAAGAATTTTAAGCAAATATCTTCCAAAATTTCATAATCCCATTTATCAACAAAACAAATTTTAATTCCCTTAAAATACTTATACATACATATTTACTCTAGGTGTTATGTCCTCCTCAGGAAGGTCTAATTTATCTTCCTCCATTTCACTAACTTTTACTTGTTTTACTACTTCCAAAAGCAGTGAATCACTGGAAGGCTGTGAGTGCTGGATACCTGTTTAAAGAAAAAATCTATTTAAACACAAAGGAAAAAATATTATGATATCAACCTACTGTAATTTATTACTGTTAATTATATGATTAAAAGCATAAATAGTACCATTATTTAAAATAGATACCTTATGTTAAGAAGTTATTCTTTTTACATGTATAGTAATTTTTTTTTTAAGATGTATTTTTATTTATTTCTTTCCCCTTTCCCGCCCCCCTCAGTTGCCTGCTCTCTGCGTCCATTTGCTGTGTGTTCTTTGTCCGCTTCTGTTGTCAGCGCATGGGAATCTGTGTTTTTTTTCTGTTGTTGTTGTTGCGTCATCAATCCGCGTATGAGGCACCATTCCTGGGCAGGCTGCACTTTCTTTCACGCTGGGCGGCTCTCCTTACGGGGTGTACTCCTTGCGTGTTGGGCTCCCCCACGCGGGGGACACCCCTGCGTGGCAGGGCACTCCTTGCGCGCATCAGCACTATGCATGGGTCAGCTCCACACGGGTCAAGGAGGCCCGGGGTTTGAACCGCGGACCTCCCATGTGGTTGATGGATGCCCTAACCAGTGGGCCAAGTCCACTTCCCCATGTACAGTAATTTTAAAAATCACTAAACATTGGCCCAATGGATAGGGTGTCCGCCTACCACATGGGAGGTATGCAATTCAAACCCTGGGCCGCGTAGGGGAACCCCACGCGCAAGGAGTGCGCCCCATAAGGAGAGCCGCCCAGCGCGAAAGAAAGTACAGCCTGCCCAAGAATGGCGCCGCATACACGGAGAGCTGACACAACAAGATGATGCAACAAAAAAGAAACACAGATTCCCGGTGCCACTGATAAGGGTAGAAGTGGTCAGAGAAGAACACACAGCAAATGGACACAGAGGGGGTGGGGGGCGGTGGGGGTGGAGGGGGAAGGGAAGAGAAATAAATCTTAAAAAAACATATATATATATATATATATATATATATTTATTTATTTATTTATATAGGGGATTCCCATATGCCCCACTCCCCACACCTCCCATATTTTCCCTTCATTAGTCAGGTACATTCATTGCAATTGATTAATACATTTTGGAGCATTGCTACTAAGCATTGTGAAGAAGGTGAAAAGACAGCCTATTAGAAAAAAAGTTTTGAAACTGCATATCCCAGAAAGGTTTAATTTCCATGCTATATAAAGAAATCATACAACTCAACAATAAAAGAGCAAGCAATGCAATTAAAAGCGGGCAAAAGACTTAAATATACATTTTTCCAAAGAGGAAATACAAATGGCCAAAAAGCACATGAAAAAACACCCAATATCATGAGCTACTAGGGAAATGTAATTTAAAACGACAATGAGATATCATCTCACACTTCATAGAATGGCCGTTATTAAAAAACAAAAAAACAAAAACAAAAAAAACAAAAACAAGTGCTGAAGAGGATGTGGAAAATTAGGAATACTCCCCTTCACTGTTGGGAATGTAGAATGGTATAGCTTCTGTGGAAGACAGTTTGGCAGGTCTTCAGTAGGTTAAATATAGAACAGCCATATGATCTGGCAATCCCTCTATTAGAAATATATCCAAAAGAACTGAAAACAGGGCCACAACAGATATTTGCACTCTGACGTTCATAGTCCTATTACTCACAATTGCCAAAGATGGAAACAAACCGTCTATCAACCAATGAATGGATAAACAAAATCTATGCTCCAAGAAGAAATGAAATTGGGACATATATGATGACATGGATGAATCTTGAGTACATTATGCTGAATGAAATATACCAGATGCAACAGGGCAAATATTGTATGGTCTTACTAGCATGTGGAAATGGATAGAGTTGATAATAACACATTATAGTGGGTATAACTAACACGACTTAGTTTATAAATGTGATTATGGCTAAAAGGGATAGTCTAGGGACATAAATGTTAATTGAAAGAAATCTAGATAACAATATAGGGATTGAATAACAGTGAACCTGGAGGTGAATGAGGACTGTGGTTAAGAGTACAAATACAAGAATGCTCTTCTATGAACTAGAGCATATGTACATCACTATTATAAGGTGGTAAGAATATGGTGATGCATGGGAAAAAGGCAATTACTGTAACTATGGAGCACAGTTAACAGCAATATTGTAATATTCTTGTATCAATGCCATAGAAGGTACTGTATCAACGCTAAGAGTCAATAATAGGGGAATGGGATTTTTTCGTTAGGACTAAATAAAATGTCCAAAAATTTACTGAGGCAATGACCGCTTAACTCTGATGAAATTGAAAGCCAATGAATATATACTTTGGATGGACTGTACAAGGCACAGGACTGTATAACACAGTGAACCATGTGGTGGATGATAGACTGTGGTTAACAGCATTCTCTCATGAACTATAACAAATGTACAATACTAAAATATGGTGCTAATAATAGGGAGTGTATGGAAAAAATACACCAAATATAAGCTAAGGAGCATGTTAGTAGTAATATTTTGATGATGCTCTTTCATAATCTGTAACAAATGTTCCAATTCAATTCATTACAAAGCAGTATGCATGACTGCTTTGTAAGCTCACAAATTCTCTAATAAAAAATATATATTACATAAAAAAGAAGAAAAGGTTATAAGAGCAAGGCCTAAAGGGTTACCAAGATTTCTAATTATATCTAACATTAATTGTCTCAGTCTTAGAAAGCAAAAAACTAAGGGAGAAGGACATTCAATATACATAATGGATACAAGAGACACAGCATTTTATATGAAGTACAGTATAGTTTTATAATTATAAAATCATGTTTTCTTTGAAAAATTACATTAAATTGAAATATCCTGACTTAGGTCAAATGTTAACAGCACTGAATACATCCACACATTTAAATATCAACTGTAAAATGTCACCCTTCATAAGTAAACAATTAAAAAAATAATAAACTACCAACAACTTCAAAATCATCAACAATTAAAACAGTCATTGGAACTCACCTAGATTATCTCTCAAGGCACTAGCTTCCTCGTGGGTTTTGAAGTTATAATTTGGCACCAATTTAAGTCTCATGCGGGAATAATTTTCTACATTAGCTAGTTTCCAGTGAATTGGATTCGGTTCCCTACGAATATTCATAAGTAAACAGTAAAACTATTTAGCTTAAAGTTACAAAGTATTGGATGATTGAAATAATGTAGAAAGTATCAGGTATTTTATGTTTGTTTAGCACCATTTTATAAAAACTTTCACATTCATTATTTCATTTTACCCAAACAACCCTGAGAGAAAACTAAAGTGGGTTTGTACAGCTGCAGTTTATAGAAGAGGAGCTAAAGCCAAGGAAGTCTAAATTATTTGCTCAAAATGCCATGTGTTTTATAATTAGCAGAAGTAAGATTTGAACCTGGATTTTCAGATTTATAGTGTGATATTCTTTTACCCCTTTGCTGAAAAAGAGAAGTTATTAACTAGTTATACCAATGAATTTATGTTTCAAAATATAGTTTTTAAATAAAATACTTTTTCTACACATAAAAGATAATATAATTCCAAATTGGTAAACAAAACAAACAAAAGACAAACCTTAAATATAAGAACTAAAACAATAAAACCCTTAAAAGAAAACAGAGGAATAAATCTTTATGACCTGGGATTTGACAATGTTTGTTAGACATGACACCAAGAGCACAAGCAACAAAAGATAAATTGAATTTCATCAAAATAAAAAGCTTTTGTGCCTAAAAGGACATCATTAAGAAAGTGAAAAACAACCATTCAATGGGAGAAAGTATTTCGAAATTATACATTTGATAAGGGGTTTTACCCAGACTATATAAAGAACTCTTACAACTCAAAGAAAAAAAGGAAAAAACTCAATTAAAGAATGGGCAGAAGACCTGAATAGACATTTCTCTAAAAAGGATATACAAATGGCCAGCAAGCACATGAAAAAATGTGCAACCTCAGTAGTCACTAGAGAGATTAAAATCACAATGAGGTACTTCACATACACTAGGAGGGCCATAACTTAAAAAAGAAAGAAAGATCCGTATTTGTGAGGATGTAGAGAAATTGAGACTCTTATACATTATTTATGGGAATGTAAAATTGATGCATCCACAGTGGAAAACAGTTTGGTGGTTCCTCAATAAGTTGAGCATAGAATTAACATATGACCTACTAATTATACTCTCTGCATATATCCCAAAGAATTAAAAACAGTTGTCTAAACAAATGTACACAAATATATATAGCAGCACTATTCACAACAGTCAAAAGGTAGAAACAATTCAAACGTCTATCAACAGATGAACTGATACAAACTGTACACAAATTCAATGTAATATTATTTAGCCATAAAACTAAGTACTGACTTATGCTGTAATAGCAATGCAATGAAAACCCTGAAAAATTACGCTAAGTGAAAGAAGGTAAACACAAAATGCCACATAATGATTCCATTTACATGAAATATCCAGAAAAAAAAAAAAACATAAAAAAGAAGGCAAATTGATGGGCGCCAGGAGCTAGGAATAGTGCAGTGGGAGGGTGACTTCTTAATGGGTATGGGGTTCCTTTTTGGGGTGAAGAAAAAGATCTGGAGCAGTACAGAGGTGATGGTTGCCTAACACTATGAATGTACTTAATGACACTGCATTTCAATTTTAAAATGACTAAGATGGTATATTTTATGTGCATTTTACCACAATAAACAAAAAGACTGTATAAAATTTATGAAATTCAGTGAAAGTAACATTATCAGCCATTAAATTAACTGTAAAATATTCAAATAACATTATCAAGAACCACAGCTCAAAGTGATAGTGTCAGGAAGGCAGAAGTAAACTGGTTTGAGATTTACTAAGAGTCTAAAGACCAATAAACAATTTACCACAGAATAAAAGGAAGGGAAATACTGCATGATGAAAAACATATACATACAAACCTCTAAACCATCTCAGGCCTATAATTCAGAAAAAAACAAAGAATTCATTTATAAATTGAACTTAAAAAAAATGAGAAAGAAAAAGTTCTGAATCAGAGTTCTAAAGAAAAAAGGGTAATTAATAAATGATATATTCCTACCTTTCAGCCCAAGGTCCCCTTTCACATGTGAGATACATCTGTATTGCCTTCCAGTATCTCTGAGTGGCTAACTGCTGACTGCTAAGTTGTTTAAGCACATTATTATACCTTAAACTCTCTTGGCGTGCTTTTCGATTAAATGGCTCCACAAAAAACTCCTGACAGAAACAGCAATAAATAATAGCACTGAATCACATATTTACAGGTATATTTAAATTTTAATGCCATAATTAAAAAAATAAACCCAATAAAATCATGCAGTATGAAAAAGAAGGTGTTAACCAACAGGCTTTTCGAAAATATTCTCTTAGAATCATTTCTTTGATGAATCATGGTAAGACAGTAGCTATAATCTATTTTATATATTTTAACTTAAAAATACCTAAGGAATGATAAACATGTTTAGAATGTCAAAATCTGAAAGGGATTCAGTGCAGGATTTTTTCTTTTTTAAGGTACTGGGGACTGGGGATTGAACCCAGGACCTCATATATGGGAAGGCGGTACTCAATCACTAAGCTATACTGGCTCCCCAACACAGGCGTTTAAACTCTTAATTATTAACCTCTTATTTGGAATCTTTTGTTTATAAGGCATCTAGAATGAGACTCAAGTGTAAAGGAAACAGAAGGAAGTGCAACGACAATCTAAATTGCTACGGATGGCTCAAAAGGCAATACAAAAGAGACAAAAGAAATCTATAGGAGCAAATCTCCCACAATGAAAAATCTCATCGCATGGGCGACTTTTATCTGAATTGCATCCTAACTAGAAAATGAATTTAAATACTGATCATATTCCAATTCTCAAAATAAAACACCACAAAAAGAGGTGTCCAGTTAGTTTACTGAAAAAGCATTTTTCACAGAGGTAGTTGATAGGTGGGTTCTTAGAACAGCTTTCTCATTATAGCAGTTTGATATTGTTTATGAATTCCTAAAACAGATACTGGACTGTGCTTGTAAACTAGTCTGTTCCTCTGCGTGTATTAGATTGTATTAACTTCAGAGGTTTCATATTAAGTTGATTAAATTATGATTAGGGTTTTGATTGGGCCACATCAGTAGGAAGCCCAATTGGTGGGCTGGGATTCACAAAGAAAATGAGACGGCAGAGGAGGGAGTTTGGAGTTTTGATGCTGGAACCCTGGGAAGTAAACACACAGGAGAAGAACACAGAAGAGTAAAGATGGATCCTTAGACATGGCTGAGGCCCCGGGAAGAAAGACGAGCTGTTTGGTGGGCAGCTGGTCTTGTGGAGAGAGCAGAGCAGCTGAGCCTAGAAAGAAATGCATCCTGGGAAAGGAACGAGACATAAGAAGCTGGGACCATGGAGCCTTAAGAGGAAAAGGAAGCCTGAACCCTCGGAGACATAGACAGCTATCTTGCGCCAACATGTGGCAACAGACTTTGGTGAAGGAAATAATTTATGCTTTATAGCCTGGTAACTTAAAGCTTCTACCCCAAATATATACCATTTATAACAGCCAACAGATTTCAGGTATTTTGCATCAGCACCCCTTTGGCTGACTAATACACTCATCATCTAAATATTTAATCACATCTAAGGAACAGTCTTGCCTGCTGCAGCAGTCACCCCATAAATGCATAGCTGTGCCTGTCTTGATGCATATGAATTTTAACACAGTCTAACAAATTTCCCTTGATTTAATGTTTCTAAATGTGAATTCTAGGGAGGCTTATTCAAATCTGAGGTAAATGTTTAGCTGGAGATTGAGTAAATTTTCTATTCTGACACCTCAGAGAAATATGCAACTGCAAGAGTTTTGTTTTTTTTTAAAGATTTATAGATTTTGCATTTATTTCTCTCCCTTCCCACTCCTAGTTGTCTGCTCTGTGTGTCCATTTGCTGTGTGTTCTTTTGTGTCCGATTCTATTCTTGTCAGCCGCACGGGAATCTGTGTCTCCTTTTGTTGCATCATCTTACTGCATCAGCTCTCCATGTATGCAGCACCACTCCTAGGCAGGCTGGACTTTCTTTCGAGCGGGGCAGCTCTCCTTACAGTGTGCACTCCTTGCACGTGGGGGACACCTCTGCGTGGCAGGGCACTCCTTGCGCGCATCAGCACTGCACGTGGGCCAGCTCCACACAGGTCAAGGAGGTCCTCAGTTTGAACTGTGGACCTCCCATGTGGTAGGCGGACGCTCTATCCATTGAGCCAAGTTGGCTTCCCAACAAGAGCTTTTTTTGACACACTCAGGGCTCATGAGTTCTTTTTTTTTTTAAGTTTTGGATGTAATTTTCATTTTTTAAATAAAGCCATTCTAGGGGATGTGAAATGGTATCAAATTGTGGTTTTGATTTACATTTCACTATTGGCTAATGATATTGAGCATTTTATTTTTAAAAAAATTTATTAAACTATATCACTTACACATAAACATACATAAATAATAAGTGTATAGTAATAGTTGTGAGCTTACAAAACAAACATACATAGCAACATACAGGAATCCCATAACACAACTTAACACCAATACCTTGCATTGTTGTTAAACATTTTAAACTAATGATTAAAGAGCATTGTCAAAATATTACTATTACCTGAAGTATTTTCCCCCAACCCATCATTTATATATGAGCATACATAAACAATAAGTATATAGTAAAAGTTGTGGACTTACAAAGCAAACATGCATAACATTATACAGGGGTCCCATACATCAACCCTTCACTAACACCTTGCACTGTCATGAGATATTTATTACAGATATGAAAGAATATTATCAAAGTCTTAGTACTAATTATTGTCCTTATCTTATTTTTGGTGTATTTTCCCCCCAACTCACCCTATTATTTAAAATAAATTTTTTCTGTGTGTGACACAAGTTGTAAAACTTATAAAACAATCATGCACATGTACAGAATTCCCAAACAACATCCATCTATCAAACACCACACTGTGGTGGGCCATCTGTTACAGATAAATTAATATCATCTGATTGTTACTATATCCCTTCTGTACATGTGGCACACATTCTCCATACTGTCCCATTATCAACACAGTATATCTTTGGAATATATGAAGTATATTACATTATTACTGCTAACCACAGTCCATAGGTCACTCCATTGGTATTTTTCCCATGCTTCTCCACATTTCCACCACTCTGCAGTAGTGATGGCCATCTGCTCTAGATGACAAAGGAAACTCTTGCATCTGTATCATCAACCACAATTCTCATCCACCTCTTGCTTTACTGTGCTACTCAGTTCCTAGATTATTCTCTAGCATTCTGTCAGTTGGCATTTACATCCTTAGACTACCATTTTCAGCCACATACCCATTTATAAACTAGCTGTTATTATCTGTTACCATCCACTCTATAGATTTCCACTTTTACAGTAAAGCTAATTAAAACTTCTACATACATTAAACATCAGTAGTCCATCTCAGTCCTTCTCTTATCTCCTTTAAGAATCCACCACCTACCACCAGGTCTTGAAGCTATTTTTCTACAATTTCTTCTATAAGTTTTATGGTTCTTGCTTTTATATTTAGGTTTTTGATCCATTTTGAGTTAATTTTTGGATAACGTGTGAGATAGGAGTCCTCTTTCCTTCCTTTGGCTATGGATATCCAGTTCTTTCAGTACCATTTGTTGGATGGACTGTTGCGCCTGAGTTGTGTGAGTTTGGCAGACTAGTCAAAAATCACTTGACCATACATGTGAGGGTCTGTTTCCAATGTAGGTTTGGTTCCATTGGTCTATGTGTCTTTATACCAGTACCATGACGTTTTTACCACTATAACTAGGTAATATAAAGTGTGGAGATGAGAGTTCATTTTTCCTTTTCAAGATGTTTCTGGCTTTCAAATAAATTTGATAATCATGTTGTCAATTAAAAAACAATGCTGATGGAATTTTTATCAGGATTGATGCGAATCTGTTTATCAATTAGAGTAGAATGGACATCTTAATGATATTTAGTCTTCCAAAACATAGCATGGAATGATCTTCCAGTTATTTAGAACTTTTTTGTTATCTTTTTTTTTTTTTGTTATCTTTTAAAATTGAGTTGCTGTTTTCTGAATACAAGTGTCTTAAATCGTTAAGTTTATTCCTATTTGAGTTTTATCTGTCATATTTTATTTTCCCCACTCTTATGACACTTTTGGTTACTTTTAATAATATACTCTTCATTTCTAGACTCTCTTCCAGGCCTCTCTCTCCTGTCTTTTCTTTTTAGGCTCTAGCACACCCTTTAGCATTTCCTGAAAATTTGGTCTCTTGGTTAAAAATTCTCTCAGTTTCTGTTTATCTGTGAATATTCTAATCTCACCCTCAATTTTAAAAGACAATCTTGCTGGATATAAGATTCTTGGCTGGAAGTTTTTCTCTATAGTGTTTTAATATATCATACCACTGTCTTCTAGCCTAAATGGTTTCTGGTCAGAAATCAGCACTTAATCTTCTTGGGTATCATTTATATGTTATGCATTCCTTTTCTCTTGCTGTTCTCAGAGTTGTCTCTTTGTCTTTGGCATTTGACATTCTGATTAGTATGTTTCTGGGAGTTGGTCTATTTGGATTTTTTTGGATGGGAGTACATTGTACTTCTTGGATGAGGATATCTACGTCCTTGAATCGGGTTGGGAAATTTTCTACTATTATTTATTCAAATATTCCTTCTGCCCCCTTTCCCTTCTCTTTTCCTTCTGGGACACCCATGACATGTATGCTTGCACATCTTTTGCTATCTTTAAGTTCCCTGAGACCTTTTTCAATTTTTTCCATTCTTTTCTTCATCTGTTCTTTTCTATGTTGGTCACTTTCAGAGACCATTCCTTCAAGCTCACCAACCTTTCTTCTGCCTCCCCAAATCTGCTATTATATGTTTCCAGTGTTTTTTAATTTTCATTTATTATGCCTTTCATTCCCATCTGTTATTTTTCTTATGTATGCTTTCAAATTTTTCTTTGTGCTCATCCAATGTCTTCTTAATATCCTTAATCTCTTTAACCATCTCATTGCATTTATTAAGGAGATTTGTTTGAACATCTATGATTAGTTGTCTCAATTCCTTTATGTCATCTGGAGGCTTATCTTGTTCCTTTAACTGGACCATAGCTTCCTGTTTTTTGGTGTGGATTGTAATTTTTTGTTGGTGTCTTGGCATCTGGCTTACCAGAGTATTTATTCAGGGTGCAGTTTTTTGCTTTAGTTTAGGGCTTCCAGCCCTTTCTCCCTTGCTGTACAGTAGGAGCCAAGGATGTAGTACATGCTATAATCTGTGGAGGCTCAAGGTGCCCTCATTGCCCCAGGGACCAAGGAAGCTTCTTCCAACTCTCTCCTTTGCCAGGGGTAGGACAGAGTCATAGCTGGGTAGAATAATCCAAGTCATACAGGTCTAGACTGTAGTTGTCCAGAGACTGATGAGGCTTCATGCCCTTTTCTCACCTGCCTGGGGCAGGGATAGAGCTGCCGGTGTGGGCAGCAATCTATGCAGTGCGGATCCAAGATGACCGCAGTTGCCCCGGTAGACTTCTTATTATTCAGTCTATGCCAGTAAAAGGTACCTGCAGTTACCTGGATAGGCTGGTGCCGGGCCCACCAGCTTCCTCTGTGACAGAGATGGGGCTGAAGTCTAGGTGAGGAATGCAGACGAATCTGGGTGAAAGAAACCGTTTCCTACTGTCACTGTACTTTTTGGTCTGGATTCCTCTTAGGCTGGGGGCAGAATCAAAATGGTGGCCACTGGCCTCTTTCCAACTTGGGCTTATTCATATCTCAGCTTTTCCCAGAGTTATATCTTAGCCAGCCGAGTCTACCAATCAGTAACCAAAACTGGCAGCCAACCGTCTTCTCCTCCCCAGTTTTTGGGAAATGGAGCTTCCAATTCTAGACACAGAATAGCTCCTGAGGTGGCTTATGCCACCAGAATAGGATAATCACCAGCCTCTGCAGTTTGGCCGGTAACTTCCCAGACAGGCTGGCACAGTTCCCTGTGCAGGCCCACGCACAGTACTGATGCGCGCAAGGAGTGCCATGCCACGCGGGGGTGTCCCCCATGTAGAGGAGCCCCATGCACAAGGAGTGCACCTGGCAAGGAGAGCCGCCCCTTGTGAAAAAAGTGCAGATTTCCCAGGAGTGAACTGCACACACGGAGAGCTGACATAGCAAGATGATGCAACAAAGAGAGACACGGATTCTCAGTGCCGCTGGTAAGAATGCAAGTGGACACAGAAGAACACAGAGCAAATGGACAGAGAGAGCAGACAATGGGGGAGGAGAGGGGAGAGAAACAAATAAAAAATAAATCTTAAAAAAAAAAGAAGATAATGGATGAGCACAAAGAAGAATCTGAAAGCATACACAGAAAAAGAGCAGATCTTATGGGAATGAAAGGCACAATAAATTAAAATAAAAAAAACACTGGAATCATATAATAGCAGATTTGAGGCAGAAGAAAGGACTGGTGATCTTGAAAAAATGGCCTCAGAAAGTGAACATACGTAAGAACAAATAAAGAAAAGAATCAACAAAATTGCATAAGGTCTCAGGGAACTAAATGACAGCAAGCGACATGCAAACATATGTGTATTGGGTGTCCCAGAAGGAGAAGAGAAGGGAAAAGAGGCAGAAGGAATATCTGAAGTAATGGTAGAAAATTTCCCAAACCTACTGAAGGACATAGATATCCACGTCCAAGAAGCATAACGTACTCTTGTCCAAAAAAAAATCCAAATAGACCAACTCTAAGACACATACTCATCAGAATGTCAAATGCCAAAGACAAAGAGAGAATTCTGAGAGCAGGAAGAGAAAAGCAATGCATAACATATAAGGGATACCCAATAAGATTGAGTGCTGATTTCTTACCAGAAACCATGGAATCCAGAGGATAGTGGTATTATATATTTAGGATACTAAGAGAAAAACTTCCAGCCCACAACCTTATATTCAGAAATATTGTCTTTCACTAAAACTGAGGGCAAGTTTAGAATATTCACAGATAAACAGAAACTGAGAGAATTTCTAACCAAGAGACTAGAGTTTCGGGAAATACTAAAGGGTATGCTAGATCTTGAAAAGAAAAGACAGGAGATAGAGGCCAGGAAGAGAGTCCAGAAGTAAAGATTATATCAATAAAGGTAACAGAGTATCAAAAGAGTGGTGAAAATAAAGTATGATAGATAAAACTCAAAGAATCAGGAATAAACATAACCAATGATGTAAAGCACTTATATTCAGAAAACTGCAACTCAATGTTAAAAGAAATTTTAAAAAGTCCTCAGTAACTGGAAGAACATTCCATGTTCATGGATTGGAAGACTAAATAGCATAAAGATGTCAATTCTCGGGAAGCGGACTTGGCCCAGCAGTTAGGGCGTCCGTCTGCCACATGGGAGGTCCACAGTTCAAACCCCGGGCCTCCTTGACCCGTGTACAGCTAGCCCATGCGCAGTGCTGATGCGCGCAAGGAGTGCCATGGCACACAGGGGTGCCCCCTGCATAGGGGAGCCCCACGCACAAGGAGTGCGCCCCATAAAGACAGCTGCCCAGTGCGAAAGAAAGTGCAGCCTGCCCAGCAATGGTGCCGCACACACGGAGAGCTGACACAACAAGATGACGCAACAAGAAACACAGATTCCCATGCTGCTGACAACAACAGAAGCGGACAAAGAAGAACATGCAGCAGATAGACACGGAGAAAAGACAACTGGGGTGGGGGAGGAGGTGGAAAGGGAGAGAAATAAAATAAATAAATCTTAAAAAAAAAAAAAAGATGTCAATTCTACTCTAATTGATAAACAGATTCAATACAATCCCGATAAAAATTCCACCAGCATTATTTTAAAAAATTGAAAACATGACCATCACATTTATTTGGAAGGGTAAGGGGTCCTGAATAGCCAGAATCATTTAAAAAGGAAAGAATTCTCATCTCCAGACTTTAAATCATATTATATAGCTACAGTGGTAAAAACAGCATGGTCCTGGCATAAAGACAAACACACAGACCAATGGAACCAAACTGATGGTTCACAAACAGACCCTCACATGTATGGTCAAGGGATTTTTGACTAGCCTGTCAAACCCACACAACTCAGGCAGAACAGTCCATTCAACAAATGGTGCTGAAAGAACTGGATATCCATAGCCAAAGGAAGGAAAGAGGACTCATATCTCACACCTTATCCAAAAATTAATTCAAAATTGATTAAAAACCTAAAACTAAAAGCAAGAACCATTAAACTTCTAGAAGAAATTGTAGGAAAATAGCTTCAAGGTCTCATGGTACGTGGTTGATTCTTAAAGGAGGTAAAAGGAGGACTGAGATGGACTACTGATGTTTAATATATTTAGAAAGTTTAATCAGCTTTATTGTAGAAGTGTGGAAATGTATAGGGTGGATGGTAACACACAGTGAGTGTGTTCCCCAACAGATTTCTGGGATTTTGCATCAGTACCCCTTTGGCTGACTAATACAATAACTATTACATTTATTGTTTATGTGTGTTTATGTATGAGCAATATACTTCAATAAATTTTTTTAAAAAAGGAAAAACAAAACAAATAAACCTAATGTATTAGTTAGCCAACTGGGTGCTGATGCAAAATATCAGAAATCTTTTGGGTATTATTAAGGTATTTTTTTGGGGTAGAAGCTCACAGTTACCATGCCATAACGCGTAAGTTACTTCCCTCACCAAATTCTGCTGCCATGTGTTGGAGCAAGAAGACTGCCTACGTCTCCCAGGTCAGGTGTCCACTTCCTCTAACGGCTCCATCATCCCAGCTTCTTCCAGTACCAGCTGTAGCCTCAGATAGGTCTTGTCTTTCTCCTGGGGCTCCTTCTCTCAGGCCTCAGCTGCTCTGCCTTCTCCACAAGGCCAACTCTAAACTGCCAGGCAAACAGTTAGTCTCTCTTCCCTGGGCTCTTGCCATGTCTTATGCAGACTTCTCTCTTTCCTCACATTTTTGCTTCTCTGTGTATTTGCTTCCCGGAGCTCCAGTATTAAAATTCTAACGCTGAGTCCCCACGAACTAAGGGGTAGGGACTCAATGTCCTACTGAAGTGGCCCAATCAAAGTCATAATCATTATTTAATCAAGTAAAAGTGAAACCTGTGAATATAATCCAATCTAATATGCCAGGAGGAACAGACCAGTTCACAAACATAATCCAATATCTATTTTTACAATTCATAAACCCTATCCAACTGTTCCACCTAAGAAGAAACACTTTTCAGTCTTTGCAAATTGATTCTACATGTACCAGTACTCTCCTTTAGATTTTAGCTTTTCTACCAAGATTATGTGCTGTACAGGGTCCTCTCTCATCTTTGCTGGCTTGCGCTTATTCATGGCCTTAGGAATTCCCCCATTTACAAGAATTCTAATATTCTCTCAACTTCCTATGAAGTAGACTCTTCCTTTGGATGTTCGATTGTATGACATAAAGCAGGCAATCCTTTGCCACAGGCCATTTTGACTTAATTGTTTTACACTGCTTTAGCTATCCCCAAGCTGTTTCTGCCTAGGCCAAGATCTGGGAGGGCAAGACTGAGATGATTTTCCTGGTTGTCTTTCAGGATGCTACCTGATTGATCAGCACTGAAATACAGGTATACCAATATGTGCATAGGGGTTACTCTGTTACAGAACAGGAAGAGTGATGCAGGTAGGCTCCACTCCAGGGAGAGTGCCATCAAGCTTCTCTTAATGCTTTTAAAGATATATTTTCTTGATTCAGGATTTGCCTAGTTATTGCAACCCTGTAACTGTTTCCAGACCCAAAAGGAAGATGGCTCTGTTAGTTTTTACTAGGTGTTCAAAAATTTTGCAGGGAATAATAGTTTGGAACATCTTACAATGCCATCTTTGTTTGTATTGAATCCCTACCATTTTTAAGAACCCTTTTTCTTGGTTCATTGCTCACTTTGTTACTGCAGTCCTCTGTTTTCTGGAGTTTTGAGAAGGATGTTCTTGCCAGTTTTTGATGGTTTTTCAAAGTTTCTGTGGGGGATGGAGCCCTGAAACATCTCACTCTGCCAAGTTGAACGACTGCCTGTGCATTGTCTTGATTCTATAACAGTGTCCTTCAAAGAACAAAAATCTAAATTTTAATTAGTCCAGTTCATCAATTTTTTTCTGTTATGGATCATGTTTTTAGTGTCTATGAATTCTTTGTCTAACTCAAAGTCGCAAAAGTATTTTTCCTATGATTTCTTCTACAAGGTTTATAGTTTTACATTTTATGTTTAAATTTATAATGCAGGCAGTGGACTTGGCCTAGGGGTTAGGACGTCCATCTACCACATGGGAGGTCTGCGGTTCAAACCCCGGACCTCTTTGACCCGTGTGGAGGTGGCCCATGCCCAGTGCTGATGCGTGCAAGGAGTGCCATGCCACGCAGGGGTGTCCCCGCGTAGGGGAGTCCCACGCACAAGGAGTGCATCCCAAAAGGAGAGCCGCCCAGCGCAAAAGAAAGTGCAGCCTGCCCAGGAATGGTGCCGCACACACAGAGAGCTGACACAAGATGATGCAACAAAAAGAAACACAGATTCCCATGCCGCCATGCCGCTGACAACAACAGAAGTGGACAAAGAAGACGCAGCAAATAGACACAGAGAACAGACAACAGGGGTGAGGGGGAAGGGGAGAGAAATAAATAAACCAATCTTTTAAAAAAAAATTCGTAATGCACTTGAGTTAATTTGATATGCGATATGTAGTGTAAGTCAAATTTTTTTTTTTAACATATAATAGGTCTACTTGTTCCAATACCATGTGTTAAAAAGATGGTTCATTCTCCATTGATGTACTGTTGCAACTTTCTCAAATATCACTTGGCTATATTTGCATGTCTCTATTCCTGGATTTTCTATTTTATTTCATTGGTCTACATGTATATTCCTTAGCCAATATCATACTATTAGTTTATTTTAAAATCATGTGATCTAAGTCCTCCTAATTTGTTCTTTTCCAAAATATTTTGGCTATTTAAATTCCTTTGTTTTTCCATACAAATATCAGGATAAATTTGTCTTCATGTATAAAGAATCCTCCTAAGATTTTGACTGGGATTGTATTAAATATTTAGACCAGTTGGGAAGGAACTGACATCTTATGTCCATAAACACTGTGCCTCTGAATTTATTCAGATGTTGTGGTTGTTGTTGTTTTTTCCATTGTGGCACATTAATTGCATTTGGTGAATACTCAGGTCTTCTTTATTTCACGAATGTTTTAGTAGTTTTCAGCATACAGACCCTGAAGTACTTTGACAGATATGTAGGAATTTCTTTCTTTTTATAGCTATTGCAAGTAGGATTTTTAAAATTTACATTTTCATTCATTGCTATTGTATAGAAATAAAATTGAATTTTGTGAATTGACTTTGTGTCCCACAACCTTGTGAAACATACTTATTCTTTCTAGGAAATTTTTGTAGATTACTTCGGGTTTTCTAAGTACATAATCATGTTGCCTACAGATTAGGGATAATTTTATTTCTTCCTTTCCAATATGAATGCCTTTCACTTCTTTTTCTATTTTTAGTATACTAACTAGGTCTTACAATACAATATTTAGTAGAAGTGGTAAGGGTAGATACCCCTGCCTACTTCTTGATCTTAGGAAGGATGCATTCAGCTTTTCACCTTTAAATACAAAGTTAGCTACAGGATTTTTATAAAGATTGAGGTTGTTCCCTTTTATTCCTAGTTTTGCTGAGAGCTTTTATCACGAATAAAAGTTGAATTTTGTCAAATGCTTTTTCTGCAACTACTGATATAATCACATAGTTTTTCTTTATCAGTCTATTAATGTGACCCATTTAAAATAAGTTAATTTTTGAATGCTGAACCAGCCTTGCCTTCCCAGCATAAACTCCGTTTGATTGTGATGTATTTTTAAAAAATATATATTGGTATAGTTTTGGTATGAGGTTAACACTGGTCTCATAAATGAGCTGGGAAGTGTTCCTGACCTTTCAATTTTCTGAAGAGACGGTGAAGAATTGGTACAATTTCTCCATTAAATGTTTGGCAGAATTTTCCACTGAAACCATGTGGACCAGGAGTTTGAAAGGCTTTTAACTACAAATTTGATTTCTTTAATAGACATACTACTAGTCAGTATATCCATCTATTCTTCAATTAATTTTTTAAACTGTATCTTTCAAGAAATTGGCCAATGTCACTGGTCCAAGTTGTCAAAACTTATGTGGCTAGAACTGTGGTAGTGTTCCTGTATAACCATTTTGATGTCTGGGATGAATAGTGATAACCTTCTTTAATTCTTGGTATTAGTAGTTCTTTTACCTCTCTCTTTAAAAAATTTAAAAAATTTTTTACTTTGTCAATCTGGCTAGATATTTATCAATTTTATTATTATTTTGAAGAACAATATTTTGCTTTCACTGATTTTTCTCTATTGTTGTTTTTCAATTTCACTAATTTCTGCTCCTATTAATTTATTTGTGCCTGCTATGAGCTCATATTACTTTCCTTTTGTTACTTTGTTAAGGTATAATCTTAAATTACTGATTTGAATCCCTTCATCTTTTCTAATATAAAAACTTGGGGCTATAAATTTCCCTCTAAGCACTGACACACATCCAGTTTCCTTAGAGTTAACTATTAACATACCATCAGCTTAATAAACTTTTTACATAATCACTATATATAGAACATTTTGCTATTAATTTATTTGAATTACTACTGATCAGTTGGTTTTTCTTTTAATTCTGACATAATTTTCAGACAAGCAATAGAACTACCTCTTGTTTTCAAATTTCAGACTTGGAATTACTCTCATTTAAATATTAAATGCTTGTAATCAATATGAATGCCATTATATGAAAAACATTTAATAATTTTTACCTGAAATTTGAGCTTGCTTTCTCCTCCTTCACGATCTCGTTTATGCATATTGACCATTAAGGCTTCATAGCAATCCTTCCAATAAAGTGCCATGCTTTCATGACCATCATAAAATGTATGGGTTTCATATTGTTTCATATAAGGTATAATCTTATATTAAAAATACAAACATATAATTTGTTAAACACTTCTATGAAAATTTTAACTTATTAGAAAAAATTCTCACTCAAAAAGGGTAAGACTTACATATTTTTCAATGTAAACTTGCCATTCACTTGAACTGCAATATTCTTGAAAATCTTCAAAAAATGAAGCACTACCATTGGTAAGAGGTAAAGAAGGGAGATGCAAGTTCATGAAGAGAAGCTCATAAATTTTGGAAACCAGTGTACGGACAAGGGGAATTAGAAACGAATAGATTTCAGTCTGTTCCTTGATGGATTGACTTAGAACATGTTCTAGCTTCCCTAAAATGTAGCATGCTTCATCCTGATTTTCAATCACTTTGGTCTGAAGAAGGGTGTTTAGCTTAGCTGATGCCACTGCACATATCTGGAGGAAAAATAGTTTAGGTGAGAAAGAAATGACATTTAATGAAAGTAAAAATTCAGTCTGGTTCCTCTTAAAGTTTTGTTGTTATTGTTTTTAATTATAAAAGTAAGCCATGTTTGTTAATTTGGAATATATAGCAAAACTGGAATGGATAATTTATCATCCCAGCACCCATTCCAGTCTTCCTTGTAGTTTACAAGGGATGGAGGAATGATCCCCATCCCTAACTCTAACAATAGGTCCTAAAAAATATACGCCAAACAGAATATACAACCACTTGCCATAGTGACTGGGTCAGGAACTCATCTCTAAGTCAGTCAATTTATGTCATTGCCTTAGTCAGGGATTTATTCAAGGTTGGTCCTATCAGTACAAGTTCAGAACTTTTACATCAGGAACTGTGGAGGGCCTCAGATTTTACCTTACTTCCAAGTTAACAAGTTAGCCTTTCACAGTTTCATGGATCCGGAGAGAAGAGACAGAGACAAAGAACTACAACCGAGCAGCAGCCAAAATAAGAGCATTTTTTTTCTGCTTCCCCAAACCTAATTCACATAGGGAGAGAAGGAGAGAACTAGATGATGCCTGCACATGTGGTGGTTACATGATAGGAGAGGAAACCCAAACATAGGGAACCTGAATCTTTTATTTTGGACAGTAAGCCTGCCTAATCTTTGCCTTGGAGAGGATATTATCTCCATCTCCTAATGTTACAAACTATATAAACATCTTTAAAAAGATAATTCATAACAAAGACAGTGCTTCTGTTTGCAAGATATGCAGAAATGTCAGAGACCAATGAAGAACTGTCTATAAAAAATGACTAAGGAAAGAAGCCCCATCTCTCCTGGGATTTGAATAAGGAAGCATGTAGTCCCAATTGCTGTTGGCAGACATATGGTGGCTGTAAGGAAAGTCAGTTTAAGGCAGGTTTAAACACGACCAAGAGCAGTACTGTGCAAAAAACATCTAAATAAAATGGGAGTCCTGAGTGAATCATACCTTAAAGTCATCTTAAGTATGGACTTCTAAATTATATGAGCTAATAAATCTCCTTACCTAAGTCAATTGTAGTTGGTGTTTCTGTTATTTGGAACCAAAAGCATTCCAATACATAAAGTACAGGTACATAGGAAATCTAGTCCTTGATCAGAAACCTAATTACCCTTAAAGTTTCCAAAGAAAATGCATATTTCAGGGCATAACCCCAGACAGTGTAGTATTCTACATTACTAATACGCGTTGGCCTTAAATCCCAATGTGGAGAGGTAAATTAGTTCATGAAGGGCTTCTTTTTGTCTCGGGTAAAGAGCCAAGTGTTATAACCAAAGCAAAACAAAGTATGTGTTGTGGCTCCTTTTCCCTTAATCCTATATCCCAATTTTGGAGCTTATTACTTGCAATACAAAGAAAAGTAAGCAAAGAAGATTGACTCTGACTCTACTTAAAGGATGTATTTTGTGCCAAAAGCTCAGAGCAGTGACCAAGGCAGGCCAAGGCAACAAGAAGAGACCTCAGGCAGTTTTTCCATGCAAGTTATATTTCTATTTTGTTAAGTAGGGGAGAGGAATATTGCAATGAACACCTGTATATACAAAGACTGCTCTGTACATTATTTCCTCATGATACAGATTTAGGGAATTATTAGACAAAAAGAATGATTGTTTTTTAAGTCTTTAGTTCATATCTTTTCAAATTACTTTCTCAAATGCTGTACAATTCAAACTTCCACCATCTGTGTATCAAAATGCCTGTTTTCTTGCTTAGTGTTTCTGCATTTCCCAAATTTTTCTAAAATGACCTAACATTACTTTTGTTATCAAGAAAAAAATGGGGGAAACGGATGTGACTCAAGTGATAAGGCCTCTGCCTTATCATGGGATATCATGGGAGGACCTGGGTTTGACCCCTGGCACCTCCTGGCGAAAAAAAAGAGAAAGCATGCTTGTACAATGAGCCGAGTGCCCACGTGGTGAGCCAGTGCCTGTGCAAGTGAGTCATGCAGCAAGATGATGACACAACAAAAAGAGAAATGAAGGGAGAGTCAAGGTGAAGCACAGCAGACCAGGAACTGAGGAGGGGCAATTGACAGGGAACCTCTCTCCACATCAGAGGTCCCCAAGATGGAGTTCCGGTGAATCCAAGAGGAGAAAGACAAGAAGAGAAGACAAAAAAAAGAGAAATAGATACAGAAGATCACAAAGCAAATGGACACAGACAGCAAAAACAGCAGGGTGAGGGAGGGGAAGAAAAAAAATTTAAAAAAAAGAATGGGTTTTAAATAAGTTTAAAAGGATGTTTATAAAGCAATTTTAGTAACATGGGAAAATGAGTTTGATATAATAGTAAAAGAAAAAACAACAAAATTATCAAAATATATGATTTCAATCTGTAAAAGATACATGAATAAAAAAGGGAAATATAAAAAATATTGATAGCCATTTTTTCTTGAGTTATGAAATTAATGATTTTGCTCTTTGTGATTCTGTGTATTTTCCACAGTAAGCATGTGTAACTCTGATGATGAGAAAAAAAAATCTATTTAAAAAAGAATCCTCAAACTATGGTCTTTTTTTTTTTTTAAGGGGGTACCAGCGGGGTTGAACACAGGACCTTATACATGGGAAGCAGGTGCTCACCACTTGGGTGACATCTGCTCCCCTATGGTCTATTTAAAACAGAGCAACCCTGTGTCAGAATTTTACCTACTCCATCTTCTACTCAACATTATGGCCAAGTTTCTGTATATTGGAAACCACTCCTACCTTTCACCCCTTCCTCCAAATACTTAAAATTGCAGAATGAAAACACAATGAAATGGGCCAGATAGAGAACTATAGGATACATATCATAATTAATCAAACCCATGTTCTCACATAAATACCCAATGTAAACAGAAAAATTACAGACTAAAATTCACATGGAATTTTTCCAAACTTTTTTTAAAAAAGCCAAAATAGAAGTAATAAATATTCCTTTGAGCAATATTTCTTTATCTTTACTTCTAAGACCAAATACTATGCTTAACACTTGGCAGATATGCAGTCAATGTTTGATGAAAATATGAGACAGAATTTTAAGTTGTGGATTAGTAAAATAACATAAAGAAATGAAAGGGAACCATTTTAAAAATAGTTTTCCTAAAAACACAAGACCTAAACAGTACAGGTATAAATAGTCTAATGTAGACTCTACGGCACCTAGCTATACTGAATATAGGTGAAATAAGTAATGCTTTCCTCATATAAGCCACATACAAATCCTTTAATCTGTCCTTCTATTTGAACATATAATTAGTACTAGAGTTGGTGGATGTATGTCCAAGAGACTTAAATCTTTCAGCTGTCCACGTGCCAGCTAGGCCTTGAATCTCAACAGAGTTGCAATACCTAGTCTCCAGTTCATTGGTCTTACCTAGGACAACTAACATGAAAGTGATGATGGACATCTACCATATCAAGAAAGACAGAGTATACAACTGCAAGCAATAAAGTCCCATCCATTGGTCCCATGGGATCTCAGCCCCCTCGAGTGGACATGACCATGGTCAGGATCCTCATGGGTGGAGAATGAACCATGGACTAAAACAGAATTACTGGTATTCTACTATAGACTTATTGTGATTCTAGCAATGGAAGAAATTATATCATTGATGCGGAGGCAGTGGCAACTGGAGGTTCTAAGGACAGGGAGAGGGAAAAACAGGTGTAATATGGGGCATTTTTGGGATTTGGGAATTGGCCTGAATGACGATGCAATGACAGATAAAGGCTAGTATAAATCTTGCCATAACCTACAGCACAGGGTGGGAGAGAGTATAAACTATAACGTAAACTTTAATTCATGCTTAGTGGCAATGTTTCAAAATGTGTTCATCAACTGCAATGAATGTACCTCACTAATGAAGGATGTTAATGTGGAAAAATGTGGGAGGTGTGTGGAGTGTGGTATATGGGAAAACCCTGTATTTTTTATGTGACATTTGTATAATCTAAGTATCTTAAAAAAATTAAATTATAAATTAATACTTGTGCAGCATGCAAGTATAGACAGTAATGTAAAAGAATTGACAAACCTGCAAGTTACCCTTTCCAATGAATCCTAGAAGCAGCTGGATCTGAATTTGAGAGAGTTTTATCCATTCTGGGCTTTCAGAATACCAGCCTGACAGATAGTCAAAGAGCAGCATCATATTTTCTAAAAGCTAGCACAAGAAAAAAATGAGAAATAAAAACAGTTCTTTAACCTACTTACAATGTTTTCTTACAACATTAACACAAGTGATAAATATTGCAAAGTTCAATGAGCACAAGTCCAAAGGAATTAACCTACTATTAACTAAGAAAATATGTGACTATCACATTTTATCCATGTTTATCTCATATGATTAAATATTAATGTTCTAAAGGGGTGTGTACAAAATTTCTTACTTTGAGTAAAGTCCTTGACTATCCCAAATATAATTTCAAAGGGATATTACAGTACCTTCTCAGTCCACAAGTTTGAGTTAACTAGTCCTTCTGACTGCAGAAAGTCCTGTAAGATCAGCATTATTCGAAGGCCATTTTCAGCAGTTGCTGTATTAGTTTTTGCTTCTCTATTTTCTGTAACTGCCCATTCTAACATCTTCTGCAGCAAACTAAGTGTAAAACAAAGTTCTCTTAAAACCATTGTAACTTTATAAAAATAGTAGGACATGGGGAAAAAAACCCTAAACAAACAGTTCTTTATATGTATTATCTCCAAAAATATACTATGCCTGGCAGGTATCACCAAGTCAGTGTGAATGAAATTTAATAACAATGGAGCAAATTTTTAATCTTTGCAGAATCTACATTTAATACACCTAATATTAGAAGTCAAAGTAAAAGATATCTTTTTTTAGAAGTATCTGTTTTACTTGATTATTTAAAAAGAGCTATGAAGATAATTCATAATCCAGTCTCTAAGAGTTACTTGAAATATTTTCTTTAAAGGTGAAAATTGTGAATGTTAGGGGAGAAAGCCTTATTATGCCTTCTCCTGTGGAGGAACAGAGAGATAATTTTTCCCTGGTGTGCTACTGCTTGAGTCCTATCATCTTTAGGGAACTCCAAATGCTTTACAGAAGTAATTTTAATCAAAATACTATTTTCTCTACCTGTGTCAAGGAAACACTCAAATTTGGACATCCCGGTAGAACATATTGCATAAGGTTCTGAGATACTACAGAAGACAAAAAAAAAACAACTAATTTAAGATTTAAATGCCTTCTCATTAGAGTTAGTTTTGGAATCCCTCTTGATTCTAAAATGCAGGAAAACAGGCTGGGCACAAAGTTTCTCTTTTTCTCCCTCTAATCCCACAGAAGATACTGAATAAATTGTCAGTGATATTTTAGATTCCTACCCACTCTAAAAAGAGGGGGATGGTGATGGTGGTGACAAATAGCCAACTGAATGCGTACATTAGTTTTATTTCATCTGATGGTCGAAGTAGCTCACTGGATATTCCTGGTTTAGTTAGTGCCGAAAACACTTGTCCCCGTTCAATCCACGTATCATCATCAGACTTTTCTAGTCCCTTACACATTATATAATTCAAAATATCTGTCAGTATTTGAAGAAGATTCTCCTCACATCTCTATAAAAAAGATAAAATAATTTTAAATTATTGGAAGGAGGAGATGCTAAAAGCCTATCATAAGAACCATCACACAATACTGATTTTAACATATTTTAAAAGTGTCTTGTTGCACCTGGCACTTCACTAGGCCGTAGAGATAAAAGTATTAATAAGACAGTGGCTTGCTTTCAAGATACAATCTAGGCCATCTGAAGTTCTAAATCGGAGATAATGAGACTCAGAAGATGAATGTAACATAAAATTGTGAACAATTGCTCATAGTTTTCTAAGGATTAGAAAAATCAAAAAGCATTTGGACAGATAAGGAATTTTACCTCTTGGCTTTCAAATAAGAAGTCATCACTAAAGCCCATATCATTTGTGATGCTGCTTTCTTTGTCAGACTGCATAGAAAATGATTTAGTACATTCCATTGGGGACGGTGTGCTAGGCAGGCTGTCAGGCATCTGACTTCCACTATCACTTAGTTCACAAGAGTCAATTCCACTGAGATCTAAACTCAAATGTGAAGGGTTATTTTGCCAAAATTCTTCTTGATTCTCTGATTTGAAGGACATTTCTTCCACAGAGCTATCTTCTTGAAATAATGGTATGTTTGAATCTAGAGACTGTCTATCCTCCAAACTCCATGGATCTGAAGACATATTCGCTGAGGTAAAAGAGTTGATTTTCAACTCGTCTGTCTTTTCATCGAAGTTCCTTTTAATATCTTCAGCTGAAATATTTTTATCATTGTCTTTCACTAAGACAACTCTATTGGGTTTATTAAAAGTATTTCCATTTTCAAAATTTGCTTTTAAAAAAAGCTTAACTAAGGTGTCTTGCCAACCCACTTGTTGCGACATTTGGTGTGCTGCATCTGGCTGTGACTGCAAAATCTGTAAAATCTGCAAAGAAATTAAGAATATAAGATTCCTCAAAAAGTACACAGTACTTTATATTTAAAATAGTCTCTTTTCAGTTATTTTAATGTGAAATTAATTCAATGACAAAGTGTGGGAGGGCATACTTTTTAAAGAATGTTAACTGGACTAAACTATTTGCAGAACAAACTGTGTTTCTAACTAATCTGCATTTTTCTCACTCACCTTAAACAGAGTAAGGAAGCACTTTAATATTTGCTGAAATATAAACCAAGGAAAACTAATAAAAAGATCCTCCACATGCCAAGACACTCATGTTATTAATTTAATTTGATCAGGCAAACTATAAATAGAATTATAGCATGCATAAAATGTAAAATGTTATATCCTCAAATACCTTCCATGAACCTACAACATTTGATCTGCGACTATTAGTAGACATCTGCCATGTACCAGGTACAGTTCTAGGCACTAGAGCTACAGGAATAAATAGGACACACAAGATAATTTGGTCGAATGTTGGTACACCAAGAGTAATATTCCCGTTTTGTTTGTTTTCAAAGTTAAAGGTTAATTTGCAAAAAAATAATTTCAGTTACAGCTATATTGTACAAACAAAAGTAAAAGTAAACTTTAATTCTGAAAAATAAATTCCATTTAGATGGATGCTGCTATATGATAAGAAAATGAAATTTAAAGAGTAGTCTTTGATATAGTAATGTGTGTTCTCTACTATCCAACTGTCTTCAGTTTTGGGGGAATTAAAAACAAGTTCTGGTGCCGGACTTGGCCCAGTGGATAGGGCATCCGTCTACCACATGGGAGGTCTGCGGTTCAAACCCGGGGCATCCTTGACCCATGTGCAGCTCGCCCATGCACAGTGCTGAGGCGTGCAAGGAGTGCCATGCCACACAGTGGTGTCCCCTGTGTAGGGGAGCCCCACGCACAAGGAGTGTGCCCCTTAAGGAGAGCCTCCCAGGGCAAAAGTGCAGCCTGTCCAGGAATGGTGCCGCACACACGGAGAGCTGACACAACAAGATGACGCAACAAAAAGAAACACAGATTCCCGTGCCGCTGTCAACAGAAGCGGACAAAGAAGATGCAGCAAATAGACACAGAGAACAGACAACCGGGGTAGGGGGGGAAAGGGAGATAAATAAATAAATAAATATCTTAAAAAAAAAAAACAAGTTCTCACAAACTTTAAGAAATTCATATAAGAGATATAAGACATTTCGATCACTTCTGTGTAATAAATTTGTGTAGAAGAAAAGAACTTCATATTTGGCTCCCAGTATTTAGAAAATTCTTTTAATGGAAATTCTAATTCTGACAAGTTTCACAGCAGGAGACAATAATATTTGTAGGGATTTCAATATTAATGATACTAATTTATGCCAAGATAGAAAGCAATGAATCACTATTGGTTAAGTTTGTTTCTTCTTTAGTGCTATCATTCGGTAAACTAACACTACTCAACTGGTGCAGAATACCACATTTTTCATCCAGATGAAGCTTGGCATGCATAGCAAAGAAGCCTGTCATGGTTTTATGAATTTAAAGTTACCATAAAATAAGACTTATTTTATATTTATTTATACACACAAAATAGGAGCTGGCTGCACTGAAAGCTGTTTCTTTCCAATTTATACTGAAGGGAAAGGATCAAGCTTCATGATTTACTTCAAATTCTTAGGGTTGAGAAGCATGCATGCATGGAAACAGTCATTGTTACACACTGTGAAAATGTAAACCAATACAGTTTTTGAAGGACAACATGGCAAATCCATCAATATGTAAAACATAAATACCTCTCACTGGAGGAATTTTACTCCACAGAGTATGTCCTATAGATATATTACCACAAATAGGCAAAGATATACATAAAAGGATGTTCTTTATAGCTGTTATAATATGGAAAAACAGGAAACAACCTAAATGCCCATCAATAGTGAACCAGATAATATTTTACAGAATGCCACAGAATAAAAACTATATCACCATTAAAGAGAAAGAAGTATATTTAGATGAAATTACAAAAAATTCTGCGACATAATTAGGGAGTAAAATTAAAAAGAAAATCAATAAGGGAAGCAGATGGGGCTGAAGCGATTGGGTTCCTGTCTACCACATGGGAGGTCCAGGGTTTGATTCCCGGGGTCTCCTGATGAAGGCAAGCTGGCCCTTGCAGAGCTGGCCCATGTGGAGTGCTGGCCTGCATAGGAGAGCTGACCCACACAGGAGTGCTAGCCCTAGTGAAGAGCTGAAGAGCTGGCACAGCAAGATGATGCAACAAAGAGACAGAGGAGAGACAGTAAGAGACACAGTAGACCAGGGAGGTGAGGTGGCACAAGAGACTGACCACCTCTCTCGCACTCTGCAAGGTCCAAGGATTGGTTCCCAGTGCTGCTTAAAGAGAAGACAAGCAGA
The DNA here is from genome assembly GCF_030445035.2 of Dasypus novemcinctus. Taxonomy (NCBI): domain Eukaryota; kingdom Metazoa; phylum Chordata; class Mammalia; order Cingulata; family Dasypodidae; genus Dasypus; species Dasypus novemcinctus. The sequence goes on from NC_080679.1 coordinate 41,878,552, forward strand.
CACAGAAGAATGCACAACGAATGGACAGAGAGAGCAGACAACGAGAAGGGTGGGGGAGGGGGGAGAAATAAATAGATAAATAAATAAAGCAATGATACAAATTAAAGAGTAGACAGACAGGTCAGTGATTACCAGCAAAGGAGAGAGGTGGTTATAATCAGGAAGGGGCAAGCAGGATAACTATTTCTTGACTTGATAAATATTAAAGGATACATTGAAGGCAAATCATTAGAAAATGCAAAATCAAATCATACAAAATTCTTTTGACAAAGTTCAAAAGATTCATAAACTCTAAAACATAGTATATAAATTCAAAACGCTCATATTCATTGAAGTTTACTGATAAATTAACTATTTTAAGGTAATAAATTTCTGACTTTGGAAAAGGCATATTACTGGGGGACCATGTAGAGCTAAGAAGAACAAATTCATAAGTTGATTTCTTAGGAATATATGAAATTAATTCACTTCAAAAAGGAAACTACCAAATTATGTCATTTAATTTTAATAAATTAAAATTTTATCTGGTACAAAACTCATTTGAAACTTATTCATAGTATAATGACACTGCTTTTTTAGAATATATTTTAAAAGTTTACTAACCTTTCTGCAGATGACCACTCTCACATTCATGTATGTTCTATGAGACATATATACCACAGATAACAGATCTTTGAAATTAATAATAGGATCTACAGTGGAGAAAAATGAGAAAGAGTTAAATTAATTCCAGAAATAATCAAAGAGAGAACTGTGGGTAATTGTTGCATAAATGCTAAAATATTTTTCATTTTAAAATAATTATTATAGATATATTTAAATTCTACAAAGAAAATACGTTTAGAAAGTTTGACACCTTCCTTAAGTCAACCCTAAATTATTGTTCTTTTGACTGTCTGAGCCATTCTACTTGGCTTTTATACCATGATCTTTTTATGTATACGTCTTATTAATGAGAATGCAAGCCACTCAAGACAAAGAACCTTATGCCTTTTTTTGTTTGTTTTTGTTTTTATATCTTAAACCTTTTTGAACCCCTTGCATCTGGCATAAAGTCACCAGTTAGTAGTAAGTACTAAAAAGAGTTCATTTAAAAAAAAATGGTAACAAAATATCTGAAACTAGTTTTCATTTTGCCTTTCTGAACTTAAAACTTTTTGAAGAAAAAAGAATCTTTTATATGTATTTTCTCCAATAGCCTTTTCTTGTTATGCTGACTTAATTATTAACGTAGTTACTCAGTTAACATTTACTGAAGGCCTAGTGAGTAACTCAGCACTGTTGCACTATGGTATGAGGAGACAAAACCAACAGTGGTGCATAAGACACAATGTCCAAGAAAACAATGATGAATCAAGTAACATAATTTAAAAAGCAATCTGAGGAGCAAATGTGGTTCAGTGGTTGAGTGCTGGCTTCCCATATGCAAGGTCCTGGTTTCAATCCCTAGCCCTAATACCACCAAACAAACAAACAAATAACAACCAAAAAAAACAATCTGAGGGAGGAAAAAAAAACTCTAAGAAAAAAACTGAGAACCATCAAATATAATTACTCTGCTATTAAGAAAATTTCTTAAATGTATGAGTATTTTCAGTTTTAGTCATACCTGTATTTAGGATTTGATTGGTGAGGTTTTTAATGAGAGAGGTATTAACAGGTGTTTCACTAAGAAGAAGTCCCAATCCTGAGTAGCCAACCTCTCTGAGTCTAATACGTTGTTTACTTCGCTCATAAACATTCGTGCATTTTAACATTTGTTCCATAACCTGGTCATAAAGAGAAATAACAATCTTCAATATAGAGAACTAAGAACAGCTTGTCATTTAGGTTAATATTAAATAAAATATTACTGCACAAAGTTTTTGGAGCATCATTTTATTCCTCAAGTATAAAAAAATGTCAGCACTAATAGGGAGGAGTACTCCTTATCATGTAAATTTAAATGTGCATTTAAGAATAAATTTGGGAGGGAGACTTGGCCCAGTGGTTAGGGCGTCTGTCTACCACATGGGAGGTCTGCGGTTCAAACCCTGGGCCTCCTTGACCCATGTGGAGCTGGCCTATGTGCAGTGCTGATGTGCACAAGGAGTGCCATGCCATGCAGGGGTGACCCCCACGTAGGGGAGCCCCATGCACAAGGAGTGTGCCCCATAAGGAGAGCGGCCCAGAGCGAAAGAAAGTGTAGCGTGCCTAAGAATGGCGCCACCCACACGGAGAGCTGACACAACAAGATGACACAACAAAAAGAGACACAGATTCCCGTGCTGCTGACAACAGAAGTGGACAAAGAAACAAGATGCAGCAAATAGACACAGAGAACAGACAACTGGGGTGGGGGTCGGGGGGGAAGGGGAGAGAAATAAATAAATAAATCTTTAAAAAAAAAGAATAAATTTGGGGAAGTGGACTTGGCCCAGTGTGTAGGGCGTCCGCCTACCACCTGGGAAGTCTGCTGTTCAAACCCTGGGCCTCCTTGACCCACGTGGAGCTGGCCCATGTGCAGTGCTGATGCGCGCAAGGAGTGCCGTGCCACGCAGGGGTGTCCCCCACATAGGGGAGCCACACACACAAGGAGTGCACCCCATAAGGAGAGCCGCCCAGCGTGAAAGAAAGTGCAGCCTGCCCAAAAATGTCGCCGCACACATGGAGAGTTGACACAACAAGATGACACAACAAAAAGAAACACAGATTCCTGTGCCGCTGACGACAAAAGAAGCAGACAAAGAAGAACACACAACAAATGGACAGAGAGAACAGACAACTGGGGGGGGAGGAGAGAGAAATAAATAAAAATAAATCTTTAAAAAAAAAAGAATAAATTTCCACTGAAATACATATGTATATGAAAAATTAATATGCTTCAAAATCTAGTTTACATATATTTCTTGACGGATAAAAGTAAATAACATTTTAAAATTTCTTTCCTAATGGTCAGAGCTTAGATGGAACAAATCCTGGATCTTGCAAGAGAACAAAGGTATGTCTACAAGACATCTCTGCATTAGTCCAGCAATTTATTTAAGTTACAAAAATATTTTTAAGAATAAATACATTTTGTGAAGAAACCCATCTATATGCTAAAATGGGTGAATGAATTAGTAATCCAATGTTTCTTGGAGTAAGATCAACAAATTTCAAAGTGAGATACTGTAAAGGGGAATCCTGGCAGATTACTGTCATGAGTAATTCCTACAAGATTGTTTTGGAGAAATAACAATATCCATAAAGGAATTGTTGAGTAAATAGGTGCTTTAAAGAAGAGCCTCAGGGTTTGCCATAAAAGTACTCAAGAGAGAGACAACCAGCAAGATGAGGGCCGAGTAAGCGGCTCCCAGAGTAAGCTCCTGCTGCAGGGCAGTCAGTAAACATGCAGAGCTATCTGGAGCTAAGTGAAGCACCTGTTTGGGGGCTCCAGGAGGCCAAAAGAGCATCCTGCAACATACTTGAAGGAATGGAAGGAGACTGCCGAACTACAGAAAAGATTCATAAGTAGAGCGCACAGAAAAGATTCATAAGTAGAGCGCTCTACGTCACGGAGGCCAGTGTCCATCCTCCACTGGTAGCACAAGCCACCTCAGGAGCTGTTCTGTGGCTGGAATTGAAAGCTCCACCTCACAAAAACAGGGGAGGAAGAGACGGTTGGGTACCAATTTCAGCTATTGATGAGTAAATTCAGTGGGTTAAAGTATAATCCTAAGAACAGTCCAACTCATAAAGAGGCCGGGAGTCGCCATCTTAACTCAGGCTAAAGTATAATCCTGAGAACAGTCCAACTCAGAAAGAGGCCAAGAGCCACCATCTTAACTCTGCGCCTGGCATGAGGGAAGTGGGGCTGACTGAAAATCACAGTGTTGGTGGGAACTGGCTTCTTTCCATCCAGATCAGATTACAGTTCTAGCCTAGGTCCCAGGGCCACCTTCAGCAGGGAGAAGCTGGGGACCTACACCAGCCTCTCTGGGAAATTATGGGCCAAGTCGCGGAGGCTGGTGATTATCCTGCTCTGGTGGCATGAGCCGCCCTGGGAACTGTTCTGTGGCTGGAATTGGAAGCTCCATTTCTCAAAAACTAGGCAAGAGGAGACAGTTGGCTGCTGATTTCAGCTACTGACTGGTAGACTTGGCTAGCTAAGATATAACCCTGGGACAGCTGGGGTGTGAATCTGCCCAAGTCGGGAAGAGGGCAGTAGCCACCATTTTGACTCCACCCCCAACAGGAGGGGAAGCCAGGCTGACTGAAAATCCCGGTAGGAACCAGGTTCTTTCACCCAGATTGACCTGTAGCCCTAGGCTAGGCTTCAGCCCCACCTATGGCAGGGAGGAGGCTGGCAGGCCCTGCACCAGCCGATCCAGGTAACTGCAAGTACATTTGGCTGGCAAAGACTGAAAATCGGAAGTCTACCAGGGCAACCGGGGCAACTGTAGCCATCCTGGACCTGCACTGCATAGAATGCTGCCCACACCTGCAGCGCCATCCCTGCCTCAGGCAGGGGAGAAAGAGGTGTGAAGATTCATCAGTCTCTCTGGGCAACTGCAGTCTAGGCCTGCATGACTTGGATTATTCTACACAGTTGAGACTCTGTGCCTAACAATGGCAAAGGAGAAAGTTGGGAGAAGCTTCACTGGCCCCTGGTGCAATGAGGGCAGCTTGAGAGGCCATAGCTCATAGCACCAAGTACAACCTTGGCTCCTACTGCACAACCAGCAAGGTAGAAAGGGCAGGAAGCCCTAAACCAAAGAGAAAAAAGGCACCCAGAATAAATACTCTAGTAAGCCAGATACTAAGACACCAACAAAAAATTATAATCCACACCAAGAAAAGGAAGCTATGGCCCAGTTAAAGGAACAAGATAAGCCTCCAGATGATATAAAGGAGTTGAGACAACTAATCATAGATGTTCAAACAAATCTCCCTAATAAACTCAATGAGATAGCTAAAGAGATTAAGGATATTAAGACGACACTGGATGAGCACAAAGAAGAATCTGAAAGCATACATAGAAATGAGATCTTATGGGAATAAAAGGCATAATAAATGAAAGTAAAAAAACATTGGAATCATGTAATAGAGTATTTGAGGAGGCAGAATAAAGGTTGGTGAGCTTGAAGAATGGCCTCTGAAAGTGAACATACAAAAGAAGAGATGAAGAATGGAAAAAATTGAACAAGGTCTCAGGGAATTAAATGACAGCAAAAGGCATGCAAACATATGCGTCATGGGTGTCCCAGAAGGAGAAGAGAAAGGAAAAGGTGCTTAAGGAATATTTGAGGAAATAATGGTAGAAAATTTCCCTCCCCTATTGAAGGACATAGATATCCATGTCCAAGTAGCACTACGTACTCCTATCCGAAAAAATCCAAATAGACCATCTCTGAGACACATACTCTTCAGAATGTCAAATGCCAAGACAAAGATAAAACTCTGAGAACAGCAAGAGAAAAGCAATGTATAACATATAAGGGATACCCAATAAGATTAAGCGCTGATTTCTGACCAGAAACCATGGAGGCAAGGCGACAGTGGTCTGATATATTTAAAAGATCCTACAAGAGAAAAACTTTCAGCCAAGAATCTTATATCCAGCAAGACTGTCTTTCAAAAATGAGGGTGAGATTAGAATATTTACAGATAAGTAGAAACTGAGAGAATTTGTAAGCAAGAGACCAGATTTTCAGGAAATACTAAAGGGTGTGCTAGAGCCTGAAAAGACAGGAGAGAGAGGCCTGGTAAAGAGTCTAGAAATGAAGATTATATCAATAAAAGCAACTAAAAGTGTCAAAAGATGGTTTAAATAAAATATGACAGATTTTAAAAAAAACTCAAGAGACTATGCCAGATAAATAAAAAGATCAAAAATAAATAAATAAAAATGAACAAGACACTATGCCAAACTATGGTTAAAAGGCACCTTTGGTTCTCAAATTTTAAGGATTCCGAGCACAGGCAATCAAAACATGATCCCATAAGAAGGCTTTATAACATAACTCCCATGATGTAAAGAGAAAACAACTGTCACAAAGCAGTCAGGCATAATGAACAGAATAAATCATGAAAAGCATCTCAATGCATTTGCCTATAGAAATATAATTGATTTCTTCTACCTTTAATAAAAACCTGGAGTTGGTGGGTTCAGTCAAGTCTACTTTATAAAATAGATTCCATATCTTTGGATAGTTACCAATCTCTCTTACTCTTACATCAGTTTCTTCATCTGTAAAATGGTGACAATAGTAACACCCATTTCATAAAGTTTTTGCAAGGATTAAGTAAACTAATATATGAAAAGTAGCTAGTGCCTGGCATGTGTGCTACATAATAGTTATTATCATTATTAACTATCATAATAGTTATTTATTATTATTTATTAACATTATTAAAATGTTCTGAAATGCCATATAAATCCAGCTTAAGTCAAAAAAGAGATGAGAGGATTTTGTAATGAAGATGGTATGACAAAGTAGATTTTCCAGTCAGATGGACTCATCATTACAATATACGTAGTTTTTAAATTCATGAACAACTAAAACATGAAAAAAATAAAAAGAAATGAGAAATTTAAAATTAGAAATATGAAAAAATATATCCATAGAACAGATATGTAACAAGTAAATTCATATATCCACAAATACTACAAATAATAAAATGCTTATAAAGTATCTGTACCTTAAAAATCATTTCTCTTAGTCTGTCAGAGTACTTCTGATTTAATAGCAAGGCATAAAGTATGTCAGCATTTCCTGGTTCAAACAGAAGTAAGAAAAGTTGACCTCTAGTTGGGCTGGTACGTAGGAGACTAAAGAGTACATCCAAGATTCCAAAGAGCTTTTAAAATTAAACACAAAACAAATAACCACACTCACATAAAAAGTACAAATAAAGCCATAAGTCATAAAATAGTTATTTAACTTAATCCTATATACCATAATGTTCCAGCTTAACTAGACTATCTGATTTGATGTCTTCTGAATGAGCTCTGACTTTTCCCTCCGACACACTTTGGCTTTTTCCATTTCCTTTTGTATATCCTCTCACTATCCATATCCACCTGTTGAAACCATATCTATCCTCCTTTGTCCATATGAAGAACTTGACATCTCTTCCATAAAGTCTCTTCAACATGTATATCCTTCCATGAAAAACTCACAGTACTTTTTATCTGTTATATATATAAATCTCTCTTCTAAGTTTCATAGTTATTCATAAACCTCTCGAATTGACCCCTAACATCATTAGGCTATGGGTAAGAATAATTCATTTATCATTGTACTACCTGCAATTTCCAGTATTATTCTTAGTTCATAGCAAGTTCTCAAAAAATAATGCTTTGACTGAACTGACTAAGAAAATATCATTGGCAATGAATCATAGCAGGTGACAACAGAGTAATCATGAAATAAAATGGTTACTTGTCATTTTATTAATAAAGAATGAGAAGCTTTTTTAACAGTCCAAACTTACCGGAAAGATAAGTCTAAGTTAACTCAGCTATATAATAACAATTATGAAGTCATGTACTATTGAGTACACAATTAATATGTCATGATGACAAGAGGGCAAAATATTTTAGTCAATGTAATTTAAAGCTGCTCAAATTTGTGATGCTGAAAGTAGTATATGGAAAGAGCACAGAAGCAGCTGTAAATAGATAAGGGTTCTATTACAGTTTATTATATTCATAATCTTCCCAAATATGCAAATAGGAAGAATAAATCCTGTTCTATATAGGTTACAGCAGTGGTTCTCAATGCATGGGAATCACCCAGAGGGTTTGATTCAGTAGTTTGGGGGACGGGGTGGGGAACTACTTATATTTCTAACAAGTTCCCAGGTAAAATTGATAAGGGATCATATATTGAGAATCAGTGCCTTAAAGGGTATTTCTGAGAATTAATGATACATTTGTGAAAAAATTTTTAAAATAAAAATACATTTATAATTTACTCTTTATGTAAAATGTTTCGAACCTGTGTTATGTTAAAATTTACTTTAGAAATCTGACTACTATCTGTAATGATAGGTAAATATAAACTATGTGGTCTATGAAAATCAACTTCATAATTGTCAGACAAAGCAAATATTTCCATATAATTTTCTAGCTAATTAAAATATTTACTCATACTGCCATCTCTTTAATTAAACTTTCAATTTGCAGATAAAATTTACATGTGACACTATATACATTTTACTCTTAAAATAAGTTTAACCTATTTTTGGGGATTGAATCATGTCCCCCAAAAGAGACATGCTCAAGTCATAATCTGTATTCCTGAGGGTGTGAACCCATTTGTAAATAGGACCTTTGAAGATATTATTAGGAAGGTGTGGACTCAGAGTCCTTACAAAGCAGAAAAAATTTTGAGGCAATCAGTCAAAAGAAGCCAGAGGAAAAATAAACCACCATTTGACAGAGGTAATTCCAAAGGACTACAGCAAGCCAGCACCAAAATGTGCAGTCTCCAGGAGAAATCAGTCTGCAGAGACCTTGATTTGCCTCCAAAACTGAGAGGCAATAAATTTTGTTGCTCAAGCCAATACTTTGTGTGGTATTTGTTATAGAAGCCCTGGCAAACTAAAACAGGTATTAACCAAAATACTTAAGTGTGTAAGAAGATGATACAGCAAAGTAAATGTTAAAAAAATAATATATATATAATATTTATCTCAGGACAACACCTGCTCTTCTTCATTGGTAGCTGCTATGTATCCCATAATACTCTGTATCTCTTCATGAGTGCCCCCTTTGCTCAGAAAATATTTAATTAGTCCATACAAAGATGTCCTTATTGTTCGAATATCATCTAGAGATAGCTCATCATATTCACAACCACTCCTGAAAGAAAAAAGCAAAAGAGCCAAGAATTGAAATTTTTAGTTCTTCCATTTTGTATTTTTAAAAATAAAAGAATTCACAGTTAAAAAAATACCTTTTGGTGTAATTATTAGAATTCATAGTACCTTTTGCTTCTTTTCCTTTTTAAAGAAAACCTTTTGAAGCTAAGAGTTTCAGTGACCAAGATTAAAAACAATGAATCAGCTTACATTTATAGAATGCTCACTATGGGGCAAACATAGTAGTTCTAAAAATGCTTTAAACATATTAACTCATTTGGTTTAATCCTCAACTCAACCCTAGGAGGTCACAGTTTTATCATTTTCTTTATAGAGAGAACTCAAATACAGGGAAGTTGAGTAACTTGCATTCAACTACATAAAATCACATCTACATGGTCCATTATTCATCACTTTAACCTACATATTATCCTGCTTCTCTGAAGGTAAAGGACGTTAGAATTGCTAGAAAAAGAAACAATGTAGACGTTCCAATCAAGTAGTTGATAGAAAACAATATCAAACTAAGAAGGAACATGGATATCATACCCATAATAAATCCTTAGTGTATCTAGGAGAAACTGTACACCATACTTCTTTCGGAAAACTCTCCTGCTATCTTTGATAATGGTGGAAAGATATTGTATATGACCTAAAATAGAAAGTTCACTCAAATGACATGTCTAAAAAAGTCATATAGGTAGTTACAAATTTCTAAAACAACAACAAATTTTTATCTAAATTGCTCTCACCAATTCGAAAGGGAAAATCTCCACGGTTCCAAATACGGAAGTCAAAAAGTAAATATTGATACATGTGTTGCAGGAGCTGCATATTTTTCTCAAATGCCACCTGTTCAATTAATAACTGAATTGCTATCAATACATTTACATCCATCAAGGTACCTGGTACCTGAAATTCAAGCAGAAAAGGGTTTTGTAAAGTTCAGTTTAAATAATTGTCATTAAGATATAATTTCAAATGACTAATTTAGAACATTTGCTAACCATGGAAAAATATAAACAATTTTAAAATTATTTTGCCTGACATAAAGCTAGACTGTAGTTTCCGGATATTACATCCCTACAGTTTCAGATGTATCCCAAATACCAAAGCTAAAAAACAAGGTTCTGTATTTATACACCATTATATTAAATAAGTAATGCTTGTACAAGGTTTTTAAATAATCATTTTTAAAAGCATCCTGTGAAATAAATTATATCCATTAACATAACTAAGCTACAATACTATATATAATTTAAAAACATAGTTTTATTTAAACTTACTTAAATACATATATATTTAGGAAGAAAAGACCCCTACACCAACTGCTAATTACGATCTTTAGTCTTATCTACATAACATTAGACTGGCTCACCTTCTGAAGTAATGTACCAAGAGTCGCAGCTCCATGGGAGTGAATAAGATTGTCCTGGTTGATAGGATGTCTCTGAATAAAGTGCTTCACAATCAAGATAAACGTTGCAACTAAATTTCTCTCTAGCCTTGACTCTATGAAATTGTGGACATGTCATTAATTACTGTAATTATTCTTACTATTTTTATACCATATTTTCTATATAATAATGCATATTGTAACAAAGAAGGAAATTCTGGTTCAGTAATTTGACTCCAAGCTCACGTGGAGAACATAAATATTAGCGAAAGCCACAACTGTATATTGTGTATTTATATACAAAATGTTATATATATAACATTTTCTCTACTGTAAATTTAACAATGTGGTCATATTTCCAATAGAGTATAAACTAAAATATTCAAGAGTAAAACCAACATCCTAAATTGCTTGAGCCAAGGTTTAAGAACTTCCTGAACTACATTAGTAAAATTAAGGATGAGGTGGTATGGCCACAAATGGCTAAGTTTCTTTCTAAGGATGGTGAAATAGTTTAATCAATTTCTCAATGACTGTTTTGTGTGCTTTTAATCTTAATACCTGATGCTTTTGTGGAGGTCAATACCACCCAATCTCTTTCTTCAGGTGTTATCAATTTAGAAACTGTGCTTTGAGTCATTCCTCCAGGACTCTGTCCTTCACTGAAGTGGCTGATTTGTTCCAATAAAGGAAAGAGTACATTTAATCCACCAATGCAGTTGATGATGTCCTGTAAAGAAATACACAATTTTTTAATATTACAAAACAAAAGCAATTTTGTCACTTAATTTCTACAGAGCACAGATGAGGTTACAATGTATTAAAATTTTAGGCAAATGTACAGTTGTACACTACAATATATAGCAAACACTTAAGTATGACGCCTGGAATCAGACAACATGAGTTTAAATTTCTGGCTCTATAACTTATTGTTTATGTGACCTTGGGTAAATTAACCTCTCTGGGTCTCATTTTATCTGTTGTAAAATAGAACTGTGGCAGAATTAAATCAATCCACATAAAGCAGTTAGCCAGTCCTTGGCACATGGATAATTCTTAAATGTTAATGATTAAAATATTTTCACTAAAGCTTAGTGAAAATAAGAAGGACATTAAGGTATTCTTTAAGTCATTAAAAACTTTATGATCTGTTGTTCTGAATTTTAAAATGCATAAATAAATGCTGCTTATCATATACAAACGTTTGGAAATTTACTCTAGCATTAGAAGCATAAGGATTCTAAAGCAATACTTGCAGAGACAGTGCTAAGATTTCATTATCATGCACTGAGTGAACAACAAGGTTGCTAGCTCTATTACAGAGACTAATTCCATCAAGTATTCTTGTAAAGCAGACGTAGATGTACCTATGCATTATAAAAACAACATATACCTTCTTGCATATCCTTTCATATTTTAATACAGATGGAAGCATGCATGTGTGTAGATATAGAGACACACACATAAGTATATCCACCCACCACCCACCCCCACCCAACAAACATCTTGCTCTCAACTCATTTCATGCAATAATATTCTTGGATAATAATATTCCTGTCCATACCAGCACATACAGATCTACCTCAATCTTTTCCATAACTACATGTTATGTATGGTCATAGAATAATTTATTTAACCATTCTTTATTTACAGATTTTCTATTTTGTCCAATTGTAAATAAAGCTGTTTAATAAATAGTTTTAAACAATGACTTGTCCAAGACTGTCATAAGATAAATTCTAATATTTGGAATTGATGGGTAAGAAGGCATTTTTTTTATTACAAAGAAATTGCCCAACTGCCTTCTAAATAGTTCATTATTTAATACATCCACCAAAGTGTAGGAATTCCTGTTTTCCCATATTCTTTCTCACATTTTATCAGGTATTTCAATTGTTACCTTATAATTTTTAAAATGATCTCATTCTTATTTTAATTTTAATCTGTCTAATTATGAGTAATTGAGCATTTTTTCAAATGTCTTTCAATCATTTGTAATTCTTTTTCTGTAAACACCTCTGCATATTCTTTGTTTTTCATACTGATTTTTAAGAGCTCTGTGTATATTAAAGAAATTAGCATTTTGGATGGCAAATATTTTTTTCCCAATTGTCATTTAACTTTTAATCTACAGAGTTGTGACCCACTGAACCAAAGAGTACTTTGATATTCAGGTATAATGCATGGCAAAAAAATGAGTTATTTCTATAAAAGTAAAATATAGAGCTAGCCTTGTGAAATCAATCTCGTGACAGCAAAAATTTATGAATTTTCAATCATGTCACAAATCTTACTATAATAGATAAGTGTTACCTCAAAGTTGAATAGAAAAAAGCTCTATGACACATGAATAACATGAGATTAACACTAATTGATGGCTCTATTTTACATAGCCAGAGTTATTCTAATAATGTCCGTTCCACTGAAACAAGTATATTTTTTTGACTAGATTTTAACTAACAAGAAGAAAGAGTTTTTGCTGGTTTACCAGCAAGTTCCCTTATACTACTGTTCATATTTCTTTTTATTTTATTTAGGCTATGATTTCTACATAAATCTCTTTTAAGGAAATACTATATTCAATAAATAGATACCTCTCACACTCAAATTAGCCTGAATAATCTTTGCTAATTGAGTCACTCAGTAAACAGATACTTATTGCATGAGCCTGGTACTGGCAAAAAAAAAAAAAAAAAAAAGGAGCGCTTCCTCTTTCAAAGTCCGTTAGGAATATGGAGAGTTAAATAAACAAACAGGCTAACAGTGTTATACGCCAAGGTAAGTAAAAATAATAAAGATCAAGTGCTACAGGTACCCATGACAAGGGCAGTTAACTCAGAGAATAAAAGGAGGCCTCTAGATAGAAGCAAAGATCTAGCTAAGGCACAATAAACCAGAGGAGGAGGGTAGACAGGGTATGAAAGCTGGGGGTGGAGTACTGAAGAGGAAAGGAAGAAGAAAGATCTCTGTTCAAAGTTGATGGACAGGAAACGCAGAGGACAAATGTATAATACAAGAGAAAAGGAATAATTGTTAAAGTCCCTGAGGTTAGGAGGGGTTGGGATCCTTAAAAATGAGGTAATGGACTAGGGCAGCATTAATTTTCTTATGGAAGCTGTTAGACTCATGTCAAAGCTTAAGAAGGTAACTAAGTTTCAAGAGTATTAAAAAGTTACTATTGTAGTCATTCAACTATTCATTTGATTATCCAGCAGACATTTTAACTGGGACCTATTATCCAGATCAATCTGGTGGTACTAAAAGATAAGCTTTTTAAAAAGTATTAGTAAATTTACAAAATACGTTATCCATCAGATATTATTAATTTACCTTAATGTCCCAGTTCACTATTTTGTTTCCTGTTAGCCTTCCATGGAAACAATTAGTAGATAAATCAAGACAGATTGAGTTTTTGCAGGCCTAAGAAGAAAAGAAAAATATGGCAAACACCTAAGTGCAATTAGGACAAAACATAATTTTAACCGTATACAGAACATTTCATCATAATTTAAAATGGTATATAGTAGAGTCCGTTATAAGATGCCCACAATATGAATTTTATTATTGCTATTTTCTATCTCTTAAAAGAAAGATTCTGGGTCTAAATTCTGAAGTGCTCATTCATCAAAAGCAGCTCAGGGCTGCTTGTCATCTGACAGGTGAGCTATTAGCCAGAACTTACCATAAATTCACCAAAAAAACTTAATCTTTTAAAACAATATATGCAAACAAGATTTTGGGTTTCAAAAAAATTCGGTATTTTATTCCCTCAGTGCTTTCCTAGATACACTTTCATCAAACACATAAAAGGTATAATGAAAATATGAGATGTAGAAATCACATAATGGAAAAAGTATACCACAATATGAAAATCCAATCACAGGCATAAGACACTGTTTTCTCTCATATTACTCACAAACATTTCTGGTTATGTTCAGATAACAGCCCAATCTGCAACTCTAGAAATGGCTAAAGTCATTTGCTAGCCATTCATATATGCTTAGAAAGCATGTAACTTCACATTCAATCTGTGAATTTGCAGGTAATTAAGCATCTTTGAATCTAATCCACATTCCAAAAGAAAATAAACATACACATTTTAGCACAGAAACAGATATATGTGGCTGCTGCTTTCTTCTTAAAGCAATTCAAAAAAATTGCAGTAACATGACAACCAGCATGACGGCAGTGGAGTAAGGAGCTCCTAGAGTTAGCTCCTACTACACAGCAGTTAGTAAACACCCAGAGTTATTTGGAACTAGCTGAAGTACCTGTTTGGGAACTCCAGGAGACCAGAGGAGCATCCTGCCACATCCTTAAAGGAATGGAAGGAGGAGAATGCCCACCTGCAGAGAAGACTTGTGAGTAGAGTGCTCCACACCCTGGAGGCCAGTGCCCATCCTCCATTGGAGGCACAAGCCACCTAGAGAGCTGTGCCGCAACTGGAATAGAAAGCACTACTTCCCAAAAACGGGGGAGGAAGAAATGGCTGGGCACCAACTTCAGCTATTGATGAGTGAATTCAGCAAACTATAGTACAATCCTGAGAAGAGCTAAAGTCTGAGCCTGTCCAAGTCAAGAAAAGAGGGTGGTAGCCACCATCTTAACTCCATGCTTGGCACGCAGGGAAGCGGAGTAGAATGAAAATCACAGTGCTAGTGGAGACTGGCTTATCCATTCAGATTGAACTGTAGCTCAAACCTAAGCCCCAGCCCCACTTCCGACAAGGAGAAAGCTGCGGGGACCTACACCAGCCTAACTCCAGGAAATTACCAGTCAAGTTGCAGAGGCCGGTGATCAGGTGATCACCCTATTCTGGCGGCATGAGACCCCCCCAGGAGCTATACTGCTGCTGGAATTGGAAGCTCCATTTCCCCAAAACTGGGGAGGAGGAGATGGTTAGCAGCTGATTTTGGCTACTGATTGGTAGTTTCAGTTGGCTAAGACATAATCCTGGGAACAGCTCGGGAGTGAATCTGTCCAAGTCAGAAAGAGGCCAGTGGTCGCCATTTTGACTTGGCACCCAGCAGGAGGAGAAGCTAGGAATGATATCACAGTGAAGGTAGGAACCAGTTTCTTTCACCGAGATCGGCCTGCAGCCCAGCCTAGGTTTCAGCCCTGCCTCTGGCAGAGAGGAAGTTGGCGGGCCCTGCACCAGCCAGGTAACTGCAGGTACATTTGGCTGCACAGGCTGAAAATCGGAAGTCTACTGGGGCAACAGCAGTCATCTTGGATCCGCACTGCATAGATTGCTGCCCACACCTGCAGTTCAATCCCCACCCCAGGCAGGGGAGAAAGGGGTGTGAAGATTCATCAGTCTCTCTGGGCAACTACAGTTGAGGCCTGTATGACTTGGATTATTCTACACAGTTGTGACTCTGTCCCTACCCTTGGCAAAGAAGAAAGTTGGGAGAAGCTTCATTGGTCCCTGTGCAATGAGGGCAGCTTAAGCTGCCACAGTTTAAAGCACCAATTACAACCTTGGCTCCTACTGCACAACCAGCAAGGGAGAAAGGGCAGGAAGCCCTAAACTAAAGAGAAAAACGGCACCCAGAATAAATACTCTAGTAAGCCAGATACTAAGACACCAACAAAAAATTACAATCCACACCAAAAAACAGGAGGCTATGGCCCAGTTAAAGGAACAAGATAAGCCTCCATATAAAGGAGTTGAGACAACTAATCATAGATGTTCAAACAAATCTCCTTAATAAATCCAATGAGATGGCTAAAGAGATTAAGGATATTAAGAAGACACTGGATGAGTACAAAGAAGAATTTGAAGGTATACATAAAAAAACAGACCTTATGGGAATGAAAAGTGCAATAAATGAAATTTAAAAAACATTGAAATCATATAATAGAAGATTTGAGGAGGGAGAAGAAAGGATAGGTGAGCTTGAAGAAATGGCCTCAGAAAGTAAACAACAGAAAAGAAAAGATGAAGAAAAGAAGGGAAAAAATTGAACAAGTTCTCAGGGAATTAAATGACAGCAAAAGGCATGCAAACATATGCGTCATGGGTGTCCCAGAAGGAGAAGAGAAAGGAAAAGGTGCTTAAGGAATATTTAAAAAAATAATGGTAGAAAATTTCCCAACCCTATTTATTGAAGGACATAGATATCCATGTCCAAATAGCATAACGTACTCCCATCTGAAAAAATCCAAATAGACCAACTCTGAGATAAATACTCCTCAGAATGTCAAATGCCAAAGACAAAGAGAGAACTCTGAGAACAGCAAGAGAAAAGAAGTGCATAACATATAAGGATACCCAATAAGGTTAAGTGCCAATTTCTCATCAGAAACCATGGAAGCAAGAAGAGAGTAGTTTGATATATTTAAGATACAAAAGAAAAACTTCCGGCCAAGAATCTTATATCCAGCAACACTGTCTTTCAAAAATAAGGGCAAGATTATAATATTCACAGATAAACAGAAATTGAGAATTTCTAAGCAAGAGACCAGATTTTCAGGAAATACTAAAGGGTGTGCTAGAGCCTGAAAAGAAAAGACAGAAGAGAGTGGCCTGGAAGAGAGTCTAGAAATGAAGATCATCTCAATAAAAGTAACTAAAAGTGTCAAAAGAGTGGTGAAAATAAAATATGACAGGTAAAACTCAAAAAGGAATAAACTTAACCAATGACGTAAAGCAGCTGTATTCAGAAAACTGCAACTCAACGTTAAAAGAAATCAAAAAAGGCATAACTGGAAGAACACTGCATGCTCATGGATTGGAAGACTAAATATCATTAAGATGTCAATTCTACTCTAATTGATATAAAGATTCAATGCAAACCTGATAAAAATTCCACCAGAATTTTTTTAAAAAATTGAAAACACGATTATCAAATTTATTTGAAAGGGTAAGGGGTCCTGAATAGCCAGAAACATCATGAAAAGGAAAAGTAAACCCTCATCTCCAAACTTTAAATCATATTAGCTATAGTAGTAAAAACAGCAATGGTACTAGCATAAAGACAGACACATAGACCAATGGAACCAAACTGATGGTTCAGAAACAGACCCTCACAGGTATGGCCAAGTGATTCTTGACTAGCCTGTCAAACACACACACAGCTGAGGCAGAACAGTCCATTCAGCAAATGGTACTGATAGAATTGGATATCCATAGCCAAAAGAAGGAAATAGGACTCCTATCTCGCGCCTTATCCAAAAATTAACTCAAAATGGATCAAAAACCTAAAAATAAAATCAAGAACCATAAAACTTCTAGAAGAAATTATTGGAAAATATCTTCAAGATCTGGTGGTAGGTGGTACATTCTTAAAGGAGATAAGAGGACTGAGATGGACTACTGATGTTTTATGTATGAAGAAGTTTTAATTAGCTTTACTGTAAAAGTGTGAAAACAAATAGAGTGGAGGGTAATACATAGTGAGTAACATCTAGTTTAAAAATGGGTATGTGGCTGAAAATGGTAGTCTAGGGATGTAAATGCCAATTGACAGAATGCTGGAGAATAATCTAGGAACTGAATAGCATTGTAAACCAAGAGGTGGATGAGAATTGCGGTTGATGGTATAGATGCAAGAGTGTCCTTTGTGAGCTAGAGCAAATGAATACCACTAGTGCAGGGTGGTGGGAACATGGAGAAGCATGGAAAAAATACAGCCGGAGTGACCTATGGACTATAGTTAGCAGTAATAATATAATACTCTTGCATCTACGCGAAAGATGTACTGTGTTGATAATGGGGCAGTATGGAAAATGTGAGCCAACTGTACACTATGAACATGGTAACAATCAGATATTACCTTATGTGCAGCAAATGATCCACCACAGTGTGGTGTGTTGATGGAGGGGTGTTGTTTGGGAATTCTCCACATGTGCATGATTGTTTTATAAGCTTACACCTTCTGTCATAAAAATATATTTTAAAAATAATAATAGGGTAAGCTAGGGGAAAAACATGCCAAATGTAAGATAAGGACTATGATTAGGAGGAAGATTTTGACAATATTCTTTCATAATATGTAACAAACATTTTATGACAAGGCAAGGTGTTGGTGGAGGGTTGATGCAAGCGACCCCTGCATGATGTTATGCCATGTTTGATTTGTAAGTCCACAACTTTTACTATACACTTAACTGTTTATGTATGTTCATATATAAATGATGTAAAGATAATAATAATAGGGTTGGTTGGGGGAAAATACTTTAGTTAGTAGTAATATTTTGACAATGCACTTTTATCTTTAGTTAAAAAGGTTTAACAATAATGCAAGTTATTGGTGGTAGGGTGAGGTACAAGAGTCCTGTATGATGTGATATATGTTTGTTTTGTACATTCACAACTATTATCATACACTTATTTTTTTTAGGTATGTTTATGTATAAGTGATATATTTCAATAAATTAATTTTTAAACAAATTGCTGTAGCATAACAAAAATAACCTCATTAAAATCAATGCAAACTCTATCAGGCAAAGTACAGAGCTGAGGCAAGTTAGTTATCTTTCCTGGACCACAAAGAAACCAAAGCTTAGAAAACATACAGATAATACCATATACCCCTCAGGGTGATGAAAATTAAGTAAAACAATACATGTAAGTCACTTAGCTTAATATAGTGCAAATACCCAATAAATGGCAGGTAAAAAGAAAAGTAAATGCTCATAAAATTATACTGTTCTCATTTGCATACATATTTACTTCACTTAAAATTATAAGCTCTTAAAGACAGATTTTAATTAATTTATTTTTATATCTTAAGAGTTTAGCACAGTACTTGGTACAGAGAAGACACTCAGTAAATTTTAATTTACAAATGGATGATTAAACACCTCATACAAATTGAGTACAAAAATGAAAAACTTTTAATAAAAAACCCTCTAAAGCAGCTTTTCCCAAACTAGCATTTGTTAATACTGAGTTATAAGAATAAAGTATGTATTATGCTTAATTGGTAAAACATCAAGATAAAGCAAAAGTAAACTAGTTTCTTTATAATAGGATTTTTAAAACTGTATCCTCCATCTCCAGGAGAGATATACAGAATACGATATTTCCCCAAACTTAACCTCAGAACACTTTTATAATGACATACAAGAATTTGAGAAATATTATTCAAATACTTTTATCTATACAACTATCATTCAGTAGTTATTTTTAATATTATAAAATTTTTATTTTTAATAGTAAAAATTGTATTTTAATGTTATGAAGTTCAGAATACTTGAAAAAAAGAAAAGACAACTACAATGCCAAAGGGTCAGTTTGCTATTCCTTTGTGGCATTATAATAAGTATATAGGTTAAGGTGTATGACTGCCATGTCCATAACATGCCATTAAATATATTATCTGGATTAAATCCAATTATTTCTTATCTATAGCAGGTAGTAAAAAATGGAAATTGGTATAAGATACAGATTCTCCCAAGAAATAACAAAATCTAGTTGGGTAAACAAATAATACATCTTTGGAAAACAGTCAATGTTATGAACATTAAACAAATCAACAAAATAAGAGACACATGAAACACTAAAATCAACGCAATGCATGAAATTTGACTGGACCAAGGATTAAATTTTTTAAAAGGCTACCAAAATATTTTGGGGAAAATGTGAATATGAACTATAGATCAGATGAATTACTGATGATTTTCTTACATAGGTTAATGATTATGTAGAAATTTTTAGGGGTAAAGCGTCTTAGTATCTGCCAATTTCCAGATATAACTTCTAAGAAACTTTGGTCTATACCATAGTAGAAAGAGCAAATATTAGCTATTAGCTTGCATCATAATAACTATGCCAATCTGCTTTTACAAATAATTTAAGATGAATGGAAAGATGGAGACAGCAAGTGTGGTAACATAAAAATAAATGATGAATTTAGGTATACAGGATTTTACCTTACTACTCTTTTTATTTCCCTATAGGTTTAAAATTTATCAAAATAGGGAAACGGACTTTGGCCCAGTGGTTAGGGCGTCCGTCTACCATATGGGAGGTCCGCGGTTCAAACCCCGGGCCTCCTTGACCCGTGTGGAGCTGGCCATGCGCAGTGCTGATGCGCGCAAGGAGTGCCGTGCCACGCAAGGGTGTCCCCCGCGTGGGGGAGCCCCACGCGCAAGGAGTGCGCCCGTGAGGAAAGCCGCCCAGCGTGAAAAGAAAGAGCAGCCTGCCCAGGAATGGCGCCGCCCACACTTCCCGTGCCGCTGACGACAACAGAAGCGGACAAAGAAACAAGACACAGCGAATAGACACCAAGAACAGACAACCAGGGGAGGGGGGGAAATTAAATAAATAAAATAAAATCTTAAAAAAAAAAAAAAAAAAAAAGGTCCTATTTAAAAAAAAAAAAAATTTATCAAAATAAAGATTCAGGTAAAAATACAGCTGGATAAGTAAAATTTTATTAGACCAAATAGCATAACGAATAAGTATTCAAAGTAATAAATTATGACTATGTACCATACTTAGCTAAACTAAAAAAATATTATATATCAGATAATTTCATACAAAAAAGGACACTCTGGGTGAATATAACATTGAATATATTGAAAGCAAATGATATTGTTGTTTATGCCACTTTTACCTTTTCCTTCTCCCAGTTCTACCTTTAATTCCTACCAAGTAATTGACGTCCATTATTTTTCCTAGATAAGTCCTTTAGGAAAAAGGACTGGGCATGCTATACATAGTTTCTTTTTACTCCTTCTGAAGCAAATATTTCATTTTCACTTGCTAGTACTGTATTCTTAAAAAAAAGAAAAAAAGGCTGAGCCCAATTCTGGTTCATTTTTTTTCCCAGAAATTAGGAGAATACAATTTAAACAGTTTCAATCACTGAAGTCAATTCATTAGTGCAAATTCCCACTACAACTATTCCCATTAAAACTACTGGGATAGCATACGGTTACTTATGATAGCATTTGAATCCTAGTTGAAGAGATGCACCTTAATTTTCATTGCCTTCCACCTTACTTTGAAAATTCATCATTTCTTTTTCCAGTAGTAAATCAAGCCCTCCCTTTCAAATATTCACTGAAATGATAAAAGGAATAAAAAAGGAAATTCAGTTATAGCACAGTTACAACCAAATGTGGACAGTCCAGGCATTTACTCTGACCTTTGCTGTGTAGTGAAGAAGGACGTTACCATACAGGTCGGCTATGTCAGACTCCTGATATTTCCAAGGACTTAAACAGTTTGGACCTGAAAATTATTTATATACAAACACAGATATATCATTAAATAGATACAGCCTCATAAGTTCTGTGCAACCAGAACCAAATAAAACTGAATTTCTATTGTTCATTAAAATGAATTTAAAATTTAGCAGTTTCTGGTTACCCAAATAACACAGTTAACATAGTGGTTAAAATATACTTAAATTTAAATTTAACTTGATGCCCCCAATTCATCCAAAACCTAGAGAAGATGGGGGTTACAGAAAGTAAATGCTATATAGCATCAAAAAAATCACAATTAAAAAAAATCACAATATCAAACAAAACAAAGTATACCTACTAGTTTATCTGTAAGAAACTAATTCAAATTTACAAGACAAAATAGCAAGACATTCAGTCAAGAATGTAAAGAGACAACTCAGAAATGGAATAGCAAATGAATTGGAAAAAGTATCCTAATTCAGTCAAAATAAAAAAACTGTATGTATAGTTCATCATATACAATAAGTTTATATCAATAATAAAAATTATGAACAACCTAAGTAAATTATGCACTATGAATCCAATGATATATTATGCAGCCATTAAAAATAATTACAAAATTATATAATACACAATTATTTATAAGAGTAGGTCAAGCTGGAAAAAAAATTTAAGAACAAAATCCATACCGTAACAGGTAGTAATGACTACCCTAAATGACAATATAAACTTGGAATTTAGTTAGATTGCAGATCTGCAAATACTTTAGTAGAGTTTCAGTGTAATGATGAGGTTTTAATATAAACCTTGAAAGTGTGGACAGTCCCATTCATCTCAAAACTCCCATGTAATCTATGAAAGACTATTTTTACAAATAATAAACTATTCTGCAGAGTTAATGGACATGGCTACTATTCTGCAAAGTTAATGGACATGGTTACTTAAAGTCTTAACTCTTGGCTACTTAAAGGCTTAACTCATGAAAACTCTGCTAGAATATGGATATAATTAAAGCTGTTAGGATCCAATAATAACAAATAGTATATTTTAACAATCATAGTCAAAAGAAAAAGAAAGGAACCATTTGTAATTCCTAGGTACATTAATAATTCCTAATTCTTCAGGTGTATTAATATATCAATTTAAAAAATGACAAGTTTTGGAAGAAGACTCATGATTTTAGAATCAGTCACATGACTTCTAATGAAGACATTCTGTTTCATCAATTTATTAAAAACTGTCTAAAGTACTACTAGTATTATGAGTAATATTTGGAATATTTCCTTTCGCATAGGTAAAATCCAAACCTTTATTTATGGCTTCAAACAATGTGGTGGAATTTTTCCTTTCTTTTCAGCTTTAATTAAAACAAATATACTCTTCAGATGAAATATATGCCTCAAATGAAGAAAGCAAATCTTGCTCTAGGCAACTGAAAACAATATATTTATATGTATTTAAACTGTAAAATGCCCATGCTTACCTGCTAAATATAATGCCTTCACCTGAGGAGGCTGTAGTGCTTCATAGAAGATAATAACAGATCCTAGCTGACCCTCCAGAGACGTGGGACATCCCCATTCACTGTCTTGTGTTCCAGCTGATATAAATTTGGTAATCAATTTTGATTTTTCAGTTGTTCCTCCCCAGGAAGCTGATGACAGAATTCCACCAAATGATGTCCGATGAGGGGCAATAGGAGAAGAAAAGGGGGGATCTGGAATTTGGGATGGTGGAGGAGTAGTGGTTCTTTGCCCAGCTGAACCAATGCAACAGGAAGTAAAAGGCTTAAAAAGTGAGAAAGAAAAATAATTACACAAATTCAGTTTAATATCTATTCTCATTTTGAAAATGAAAACTACATGCAAAATAAAACAAGTATATAGAAAACAAAATTGGAAGTACTTTATTTTTACAGATTATGGTATATGCATCTGCGTGTGTATATATACAAAGGAAATCATTAGAACCTTGGAAACCAGTTGAGGGAAATAAGCCAGGCACAAAGGACAAATATTTTATGATTCCACTTAAATGAAAAATCTTGAATATGCAAATTTATAGAGACAGGAGGCAAATCACAGATTACAGAGAGGGAAAGGAAGTGGGAAGTTATTGCTTAATGGATACAGAGTTTCTTTTTAAAGTGATGAAGGTTTTGGTAATGGACTTTGGCAATGGTAACACAATATTGTGAATGTAATTAATATCACTGAATTGTATACATACAAGTAGTTAAAAAGCAAATTCTGTCTTGCTTATATGTTATCACAATAAAAATTTAAAGTTAGAAATGAATTCATTTCAAAAGTTACATTCACCAGTGAGACTTGGATGTGGTACTTTTATGACTCCCTTTAGATCCTCCTGTAAATTTTTAATTTACTTAATTTTAAAAATGTCGTTAATTTTGATTTTTTGAGCTTTTATTGAGAGAATACTTTTTAAAATTTTTAAACACTTCACTGTATTATAAAATAGAGAAAATTACTTTTCCCTTTAAAATTGACAAAGAATTATACATTAATATAATAATAATAATGTTAATTAAAGGCTATCATGAAATGGTCATCAAAGCAAACAGCAACAAGAAATTACTATACTCCTAGAATGACTTGAGAAATAATCTAATGCATTCCATTACCTTCAGGAGAGGTCATCTTGAAATTATCCAAAAAATTCACTAAGAACTTTTACGCTAACATACATTCATTCATTCATTCATTCATTCATTTATTTATTAAAGATTTCTTTATTTACTTATTTCCCTCCCCTCCACCCTAGTTGTCTGCTCTCTGTGTCCATTCCCTATGTTCTTCTGTGACTGCTTCTATCCTTATCAGCAGCACCAGGAATCTATGTTTCTGTTTGTTGTGTCATCTTGTTGTGTCAGTTTTCCGTGTGTGCGGCACCATTCTTGGGCAGGCTGCACTGTCTTTTGTGCTGGGCGGCTCTCCTTATGGGGTGCACTCCTTGTGTGTGGGGCTCCCCTATGCGTGGGACACCCCTGCATGGCACAGTACTCCTTGCGCGCATCAGCACTGCACATGGGCCAGCTCCACACGGGTCAAGGAGGCCTGGAGTTTGAACCGTGGACCTCCCATGTGGTAGGCGGACGCCGTATCCATTGGGCCAAGTCTGCTTCCCATGTGCTAACATTTAAACACGTCAGTAAATAAATTCCATCTTATAGCTAACTCTAATGTCAAGGTTTTAAATATCTTTGTTATTGTTTCAAACTCAGTAGAGACAGAGAAGAGTCCATCATAATTCTAAGTATTTTATATATCTGAAGAACATTATTAAATGTTCCTTTGGGGAAACAGACTTGGCCCAGTGGTTAGGGCGTCCGTCTACCACATGGGAGGTCCCCAGTTCAAACCCCGGGCCTCCTTGACCCGTGTGGAGCTGGCGCATGCGCAGTGCTGATGCGCGCAAGGAGTGCCCTGCCACGCAGGGGTGTCCCCCGCGTAGGGGAGCCCCACGCGCAAGGAGTGCGCCCCGTAAGGAGAGCCGCCCAGCGCGAAAGAAAAGTGCAGCCTGCCCAGGAATGGCGCCGCCCACACTTCCCGTGCTGCTGATGACAACAGAAGCAGACAAAGAAACAAGACGCAACAAATAGACACAGAGAACAGACAACCGGGGGAGAGGGGGAAATTAAATAAATAAATAAATCTTTAAAAAAAAAAAAAGTTCCTTTGGTCTGCTGTATTCAATTTCTTTGGCTTTCCTGATATAGGTCTTTTTCCAAGTCTTTATGTTACTATTCCTTGACATGTTTTTCTTTATTACATGTTGCCCGACTTTATCTAATAATGACAGGCTAACAGAATTGAACATTGATTTACTATCTCTTAGTTATACGAGAACACTTAAAAATTTGTGGGCATATAAATAGAATAAACAGAACAAATCTTGTACATTAAACAGAAAAATTTCAAGAGTTTTCAATCAATTGGGCATGTAAAGTGTGGATAAAATTTGCTTACTTCATTCATGGCAGGAAATCTTAGAGGAGCAGAGACTTTCTGTTGTCCATTATCATAGATATAGACAAGGCTCTGACCAAAAGGCCTTTTTCCAGGCATGTGAACAATGGTTATATTGTGCTGTGAAGGAGAACATACATTTCAAAGGCTAAAATTACCTAATTGTGTACTTGTTAAAGGAAAGAAGTTAAATGCGATGTTCTAGAGCCTTACCCAGAGAGAATCACAGAAACTATGCTCAGGAAGCATAACTGTTGCATATTCTCTTTTGGTGCACACTGCCACAACCAACATACCCGAATGCGTAATAAAAGCTTCGAAACCCATTCCACTTCCTGTAAAAAAGCTAATGAATATGCATGTTATCAAAATTTTTTATGACAAATTGTTTACTGTCATCATCACTGAAGCACACAAAACCATAAAGTCTACAAGAATATATTTATCAACAATCCTGTGGTTTATATTCTACTGCTACACAGCAGTCCAACCTTGTTTCAAAGAGGATTTTTAACAATCTTTTTGGGGATAATAGTATAAAAATTATAAAAGGTGACTTGAGAGTGGGATTTCATTAGCAAACTTTAGTAAATCACAGGGTATATTTAAAATTGTTAGTTTAGTTATTGAAGTTTGGAGATGCATATGCATAAGGTTTTCTGGTACTTCACACACAGAGTACCTTCAATGGAACAGAGATATTACAATTCATTTTCAAGATTATTCCTTTTATCTTCTTTTTTATACTACCTGTAAGAAGGAATTATGTTTCCAAACTAGCCTCACAATTCATCTAGCAAAATAGTTGATATATACAATTATTATGAAAGCAATGAATCACTTATAATTAAACATATAATGCATCCTAATGATGATGGGACATCAGATAAACTGTTGTACATTTAAATACTAAGAGTTTCAAAAGCTTTTTCCTGTTTAAGAATCACAGCATTTGTTTATATTCCATAACTTGGATCAGTACCTGTACAATTGTTTTCTTTTTCCTCCTTTGTTAGCAATGCCAAGAGTCATCTGATCCTGATCTAAGCAAAACCAAGCATTGAAGGAAAAGGCAGATCCCGGCCACTTCTGTATGGACGGCACAGAAATTCCTGCCATACTATGTGACAAATTGAAATACTGGAGTGCATTCTCTAGACTTTGTTTTCGAGCCATTGTCAAGATTGCTCGAGTCACAGGAGTGGTATATGGGTGAATATATTCTGATTCATCCACTCTCAGCAATCTTAGTAGTCGACGGATTTCTTCTGAGCTAACTGACTGACTCCCCAAGGAACCATGGAGGGCAATCAAGTTCTCAGCACAAGTGCGATGGAGGGAAGAACGGAAATCAAGGGTTTCAATGATTCGAATTCCCATGTTTGCATTGACACAAGTAGTTCGACTCTGCCTATTAATACAACAAATTCTTTTCAGCCAATCAGAGATGAAGATTTGCAGGTCATGGGATTCTAGCTCTGGAAGCCACTGGATAAGAAGCAAGAGAGGCTGGACATTACTAATGCCCAAAATTCCAACTGAAGTGTGGTCACCCTCTACAGCCTGGATAGCAACATAAAAGACAGAAAGTAAGTTACCATCTTTAATATGGAGAAAACAGATCTTCTCTAAATAAAGCTAAAAACTCACCATATTCATAAGTTCTTTAAGAAGTTCCAATGATGGCTGACCCAGGGATTTTAATACCTCAAACATATGTGTATAGCCAATCCTTTCTTTAAATACTTCCTAGGGGAGGCAAAAGCAATATAACAAAAGGCATTTTCAAAGATTGAATTTTTTGTAGTATTAAAAATATTCAATAATACCCATTTATACAAATTGACTATATTAAATTTTTAAAAATATTATGCAAAAAAATATTATGAGTTCAATATTTCTGCTCTTAAATCATGTCTTCAGTTTAATAAGTATTTCATATACCCTCTGCAATACAAAGCTACAGTAACCTACCAAGATACAAAACATATGAAATTAGTAATAATTGTAGATTATTATATTATTTACAAATTAGGCACAATACATCCTTTACTTTCCTCATTTGATTTGCCATTAGTAGATTATTAAGTGAAAGTAAAACAAAAATGGTAAAAAAAAAAAAAAAAGAAAATGAGGAGACTTTGGCGATAACAGGATTCAGGTAGCAGCCCCAAAGGAGCAGATTAAGAATTTCAGCAATTTTGAGTGATGAATCCAGAAAAAACTGAATGTAAAAAGTTTTCTCAAGTTTTCTGTGCATCTAAATGGTCTCAGTCACCTGGGGCATCAATTTAGAATGGTCTTGGTCATATGTATTTTTTTAACAAGTTGGCACCCAAAGTTATAAAGGACAACAATAAAAACATAGGAAAAAACCTAGCACAGACATTGAATTAGACCATAATTTAGGCAGGTTCATTAAACTAGGCAGAGAAATATATACTCACTACAAAATTTAAAAATTTCAGTAAAACTAGTAATAAGATTGTTTGTCTCTGGAAAGCCAAGGGTAGGAAGAAAAGCTTTTTTCTAAAGATTTTTAAAAGTAATATTTTAATTTTTAAACCATGCAATGGTAATATTCATATTTAAAAAGACTTGAGCATTGGTTTGTATTTGTATTTCATAATAGAGTACAAGCAATCTGTTATATTTATAAACCAATTACTCAGAACAAAGTGATTTTTTCCTTACAGAAACTATTAAAAATACAGATTAGATTCCCAAGCCAGCCTGCAAAAGTTGTACAAGCTTATTTAGTAGGAACATAATTACGACTTATAGCAATATTGCTACGGCAAAAAATGGAGTCTCCTAAACCAATGGAAAGGAGAAAAGACAAATGAAGGTTTGTATCAGGAAGCAGCAAATAATCAATTCCTGGTTCTAGAAGGGTAAGACATGAAGAATACTGGAGGTGGAGACTAAGAAGGTAAAGTGGTCACAACTATCATAGTAGTCACTAACATTATTGAGCACTTACCATATGCCTGGTAATAAGCTTAGCACGTTACATAGATGATCTCACTAATCTTTACAGTTACACAGTTACTCAATGAGATACCAATATAGCTGAACAACAGGACAGAGTCAGTGGGTGGTAAAAGAGAAGAAAGAAAATCTTGAGTGTTAGTGTTTACAACGAAAGATAAATTCCCATGACCACACAATCTAAAAAATGTCCCAAAGTGATAGAGTTATTCATATATGGAAAATGTTCACATTCTAGGCAGTCATTAATTGACTAAATTAATGAAGAAAAAACTATGATATAAAAACTTTTTTATACTCATTAACGGAATCATTTAAGAGGATCATTTCAACATTTCAAACAGTGCTACATTTCCATTCTTTGGCTGACATTACAATTTCCCGTTACTTTACAGTTCAGTTCCGAATGTCTTTTAAAAATCCCAAAGAAGTGTCCACAGGAGTTTGTCTAAAAAATTATCATCAAAATTATTCCTATACTGAGATATTTGTGAACTATTTCATCATTTCAGGTACGAAGTCATATGCATAGTATTTTGAGCTCTATGCAGTGAAAACAGGTACATCTAACATAACATTTTAAAGCTTGGGGACATATAGTTCACCTTAGCAGCTGGAGATTTATTCATTACTGCTGTCAAAGCCTGAATGGTTGATACAGCCAAACAATCCAACTGTCCCTGAAACACCTGGGGGAAGGGGGGGTGGCAGGAGGAGGGAAAGAAAGAAATTAACAACTGTATTCAAGAATTCTATTCAGTTAGGAAAACTCTGTTCTGAAAACCTGAAAGAAAATAATTAACATGCATTACACTCTTCCAATATATAATAGATTTCGGAAATATTATAACCTGCAAGAAAAGTTATGTACTTAAAAAATAAGCCATGGGTCAAAAAGAATGAGGCTACATTCACTCATTACATTAAAATGTTTTGAGAAAAAACACACCGAGCTTAAGACATGCTTGTAAAAAATAACGGACAATCTCAAGAGGAAGGGAGGGAGGTCTATAGACATTTTATTATGTTTTAATTTCCCTTCAAAATTACACTGGGACTTTCTAGGCTTCAATTTCAAAATTACACTTGAACTTCTAGGCTTAAATTTCATAATCTTGTCCAAACCTAGCTTTATAATTGATATAGGTACATACACCAATCACATTTGCAAACAATATCTATTTTTAAGTAAAACGCAAAATTTGAGGCAGACGTAGAAAATGAAATATGCATCTATAAAACTCATGTTTTTGAGAGACAATTTTTAATGTCCAAAGTTTTAAGAAAAAATAAAACCCAGCTTCATTTTGTTTATTACTGTTTAAGTTTCATTATAAAGAAAGATATATTAAATTTCAAGGCCAGGGGAAGCATAGAGAGATTGAGAGGTGAAGAATTTTCTTGTTTATTTTTTGTTTACATTATTATTACTGTTGAAATAATGAAAAAAACTCTAATAATGATTGAAGTGATAAATGTACAACTATGTGATTATACCAAATATCACTGGTTGTACACTTTGAATGACTTGTATGCTTTATTAATATATACCAATAAAACTGATTAGTTTGGAAAAAAAAGGAAATACACAGGTAGCAAACTCGCATATGAAAAGATATTCAACAAATAAGTCATCAGGGAACTGCAAATTAAAACAATGAGATAATGCTATATACCTAATAGAATGGCTAAAATCCAAAAAACTGATACAGTATCTGTATGATACTGTAATGGTCTATACATAGTATTATGCATTTGTCAAGCCCTAAAGAACTGTAGAATACAAAAAAGTGAATCCTAAAGCAAGTTATAGATGGCAATTAATAATAACAATATTAACTTACCAATTGTAACAAATGTATCACACTAATGCAAGATATTAAGAATAAGGGGAATTTACTAATACAGGTGTTAACAACTGGATGGGTTGGGGGGAATATAACATCAAATGTAAGATATTGGCTATAGTTAGTAGTATATTTTGACAATATTCTTTCATAGTTTGTAACAACTATTTCACAGCAATGCAAGAGGTTAGTGATGGTGGTTATGTATAGGAGCCCTGTATGATGATATGCATGTTTGTTTTATAAGTTCATAACTTTTACTATATACATATTGCTTATGGATGTTCATGTTTGAATGATAAACTTCAATTTTTAAAAAGTGAAAAAAAAAAAGGCAACTGTGAACAGGAGTATATGGGAACTATGTACTATCTGCTCAATTTTCTGTAAACCTAAACTGCTCTAAAATATAGTATATTAAATTTTAAAAAATAAAAAATTTGAAGGCAATGTATTTATAGTAATAAATAGCAGAAACAATA
Organism: Dasypus novemcinctus; assembly: GCF_030445035.2. Taxonomy (NCBI): domain Eukaryota; kingdom Metazoa; phylum Chordata; class Mammalia; order Cingulata; family Dasypodidae; genus Dasypus; species Dasypus novemcinctus. The sequence goes on from NC_080679.1 coordinate 41,909,228, forward strand.
TTTTAAAAAACTGAATGTGACTGTTTTATCAGTCTTGGTCAATCATGAAATCATAGCATGAGGACTAGAAATCTGTAAAAACAGCCCCTAAAATATGCTTTTAGGAATATAATAACATGCTCTGACATTAGCCACACCACGAATAGGGATTTTCCCCTTTCCTACTCACAAAGGGAATTGCTTACATCTTTGTAGTTTTAAGCTAAGCTCTATCACTTTTAGGCAAATTTTTTAACTCTCCTGGAATCCTGAATTTTACTGATGCTGCTTGTAAACATTATTAAATATAATACACATATCATCTATAATAAACTTACTATAACATGCATCAAACATGCTGCATTAAACAGAATTTCAAACAAGATCTGTTCTAGACTTTATCCAAGAGGACTAGGTATCAGAGTACCAAAAAGACCTCATTTCATCTACAATTTGAAATTGTAACATAAATCTCCAAGAATACTACTACAGCTGTTTTATTAATCTACTTTTTAAAAAAGGCTGTAAGAGGAAATAACACTTGCTGAGATATCTAAAACTAAAAGTACTCTAATTGATATTTTTATCCACAAGAGAAAATAATGGATTACTACATCTCTTTTTATACCACAGCTCTATTTGTAAACCTGGACATTAAGATAATGTTAATAACATCAATGTAAATGCTAAATTCTCTCACAAACATTTTGGGAAAGAAAAATAATGAAGCACATCTTTATATGTAGCTTTTCCCCAAACTAAATTATCTAATGTACTATGAAAAGAAATATAAATTTTGTATTTCTGCACTATCACACCCATTTAAGGCAGATTTCAAAAAGGAGAAAGTCCAGTTTTGTGCTAAATTAATTAAGACTCAAAGAGTTCAGCATCTTCTTCCCTTCCTCCAAGATTTGAGTTGTCCATTAAATTATAATCATCAATTATCAAGAAGAATCAAGATATTAAAAATGATCATAAATATTCACAAACAAAGCCCTAAGGTTCCAATCCACCACAGTGCTTAGAAAAGAAAGCCCCCCCAAATAAAGTCAACATCAGCTGGACAACATTGATTTTGGGATCCCATTCCTGTACTTTACATCTCTTCAAACTGTAAAGAACACACACACATATAAATAAAAGATGGAATTCTATTGCTCATTTATATCGACCACCGAGATTTGATGTATTTATCCTTTAGGTAGAAGCAATGTTTTATTTTTATTTTAAATAATTTTCAAAAATAATTAATGAATATTAGAATTAGATAATGTTTGTGTATTTTAGGACATAAGAAGAAAAGTACAGGAATAGTCACTCCCATTGACTGATTCTGGACTTCAGATGAAACAAGATGCAGGCTTTGTAGATACCTGGTCCTCATTCATTTCTGTCAGTAATTTGTTGGTAAGGTCTTTTTCATTCTTGTCTGCCACCTTATTGTTAGCATTTAAAAACAGCTGTTAAAAACAGAGACAAGAATAACGGAAAAAGAAGATTAAATTGTTACCTATAAGTGGAAATGAAGCTTAACTGGATTTCCATGTGTCTTGAAAATAAATCCAAGAATCCACTTGTGAAGTATACCACTTTTAGAAATTGACAATTAAATATTTGGCTTTTGGAATGCACATTAATATTAGCTCAAACATTTTATAACTAATTATTATATATTTCTCTCAAAACTCAAAATTACTTAAAGCAGCAATAGCAACAATTAAAATTAGTTAATATTCCTAAATTCTTAAACAATCATCAGAGAATGACTCACAGAAAAGAAGAAAATGTGCTACTGAGAGAGACTAGAGATACTATAGAAAATAATACACAGTAGAAAGAGTTCTTTTCAGAAATACTCAGAATCTCAAATACAGCAATGAATTTGGCAAGGGAGGCCAGTGTGCAGCATTTCCCAAACTTATTGGATCAAATGCTTTGTTAAAACATTCTGTTAACAATATTCTCCAAGTCTTCAAGAGTTGAGCTTAATTTATATTAGTTTGTATACTATGAAGGCAGATTGGGATTGATATAAATCTCTGACAAGTCATGGGGATTGCCTTCTATTGAGAGAAGAAAGAAAAGAATCAAGCACAAATATTTTGGCTTACGTATACAAAACTCAGCACTCCAGGGGGTGGCAGCCACAATTTGAGTAAAGAGACAAAATAATTTAAATAAGGAAAGAGACAGGAAGTAATATTTATAAAGGAACTTAATGACGAGCACAGATTCTTCTTAGGAACTTCTATAATTTTATAAATAAGAAAACAAAGGTTCAATTACTTGCTGAAATAATGCTATGAAAAATAAACTGGCTAGAGGTATGGGATTCATGATTATGCAAAAGCGTATGTAAAGATTAACATAGCAATGGCCTAACATGCACAATACAAGCTTTGGATTCAGAGCCTGGGTTTGAATCCTGGTCCCATTTATTAGATGTGTGATTTTAAGGAAAAATAATTTATCTGAGCTTTTCAAAAAAGTAGGAAGAATAATACCAACAATCTCTTTAAATGGCTATACAAATTAAGTGAGATAATCCATTATAGGTAATTAGCACAGTATCGGGTATATACGGATTTAATAATTGAAAGCTAGCATTATTATCAGCAAAGATTTTAAAAATAATAATATTCATATTATCTAAGTATAGGGAAAAGAGGTATGCTCAGACATAGATAATGAAGTATAAACGGGTAAAGTCTTTCCCAAAAGCAAGACAGCAATCCACATGAACAATCTTAAGTGCTCATGCTCTTTAAACCACTTATAGAATTTTATACTAATAGTCATAAGTTCACACCAGGATTTTAAGACTGAGATGCTCACTTTAGTTTTATTTACAATAACAAGAACAAAAAGAAACCACCCAACTATATGATAGGTAAAATAACTATTTTACTTATTTATTTAACTATATTATTTAAAATAGTTAACATTTAACTTTATTTATACAATTAAATAAAGGTTCACTCATAGGTTAAAACAAAAGTTCTCAAACCTTTTGATCTCAGGACCTATTTACACGCTTAAAAATTTAGAGAGTAACAAATTTTGTTTATGTGGGGTACGTAAATATCTACCATATCAGAAATTAAAACCGATACATTTAAAAAGTATTTATTTACAAGAAAATATAAATCCATTACGTCTTGATGTAAATAATGTATTTTCATGAAAAATAACTATTTTCTAAAACATAGCTTTATGAGAAGAATGGCACTGTTTTTTATATTTTTGTAAATTTCATTAATGTCTTGCTTAATAAAAGAAAGATGGATTCTCAAATCAGATTTTACATTTAGTCTGTTAATAATGCAAAATAAAGTTCATGAAGAAAATCCAGCCTCAAACAGAAATGTTGAGAAAGATCAGACTTCAGTGACTCCTTAAAATGATCTTGGGTATCCCCAGGAGTCCTTAAAGCATGCTTTCAGAACTACTGGATGGTAATATTATTTGCAACCATTAAAAAAAATGTTCAAAAGTATATAAAGGCATATGGAAAAGGCTCATGAAATAACACGTTTAAAAGCATGATACAAGAATATTTAATAGTCTTCTAATTTTGTAAAGAAAAATATACCCACATTAAAAATACAATGCACTGTAATAAGATTAAGAAAATATATTCCTTTTTATACTACTTTTCCACCAAAATTTATACAGTGAATGTGCATTATTCCAGAATTTAAATAAAAATTCAATCTTAGAAAAATGAAAAGAACTTGCTAAAGGTCACTAAGACAATGTGTGTAACTCTAGGCAGGTCAAGCTTTAAATTATACCATACTACCTACTCCCAAAACCCTTTTCCATAAAGCATCCCTTCATTCCTTCTTTCATTAATTCTCAATCTTTTTAAGACTGCCATGAAGTTAAACTTTTGTTGTAATTGGTTTTAAGGGATGGATATGGAGAAGAAAGGGAAGAAAGCAAGGAAAATAAAAGAAAATGAACAAGAATATCACAACCAAGACATTTCCAGAACCTTATGGATTAAGTCCTTCAATGGAACTTTACCTATTTACAAAGCCTATATTTTCAAAAGAATGATTTCAACCCTAAGTAGAGTTCTGAAGTCATTGTAATAGTTCTGAATCTCTCTCCTTGCTACTATAAATTTTCTTTCTTTTCTTCTCATTAAACTGAAATATCCTTTAACAGCTTTTTTTTTTAACATTTACATGAGTTCAAATCATATTCCTCTTTGAAAATGTGACAAGTAAAACACAATAACTGCTAAGTGTTTAAAAGCTCATGATACCTGTGATAAAAGCTAAATGTCTGCATTTTTAAGTACTTTATATTATAATGAAATTCAAGTTGACAAGTCCAAAAACCTTTACACAAAAACTTAAGGAAATTAATGCATATATAAACTGGTTGGTAAAGCTCATACTAAAAAAAAGGCATGGAAACTGCAGCACAATCAACCTAAAGTTTTCCATTGATTCATAAATAGTTTAAGACACTTGAAGCTTTATTTGATACTGTTTCTACTGTGGTCCAGTGTTTAAAGAACAAAACTGCCTTGAAATCTATATTACAGTATAAAGGAGAATAAATGATAAATGAGTCACTACTTATTAGCAAAACACAACTGAAACAGAAGGTAATCATAGATATCTGTAGCATCATACAGTATATTTGGGGACTTAAGCGTTCATAAGATTCCAAACAATGTTATTATACATTAAGGAATCAAATCAATTATCTCCATCAAGTATGCATGTATGTCAATAAAACCTATAATTCTTCTATATTTAATGTATAGAAAGTACTTTTCTATTGACTAAACAGTGAACTTAAACTATAAAACCTGGGTAAGATATATTGGCATCATAATTTATTACTGCAGAACTTGGACTAAGTTAATTTCTCAAGACAACTTTCCTTTTTGTATAATAAGGGGCTAGGAAGTTTACATTAAATATGTCCCCCTCCCCATTTTAAAGGTTTAATTTCCCTGCTGTATGGTGGTGAATCCACAGTGATTCTGACTACCTCATTCCTGAAATGAGGAAGAAGACTGCCAGGAATGAAGGTCAATGTCTCCTAACCTGGCTTTACCCACTGACATGGGTTTCTTCTCTACCAGTTACTGTTTTCAAAAAAATTGTGATAAGTAGTACCAAAGAAATAAAATTTTAAAATGTTAATGACTGTCAGCAAGTTTACAAATCTAAATTATAAGAAACTTTGGCCTATACCAGAGAAGAGCGATTATTACTTCATCATAATAGCTATGTCAACAAGCATTCAAATTTTTTAAAAAACATATTGTTGACCACATTATGTAAGAGATTTTATATTATGAGTTTCATATGAAGAAAAGACTATGCTAACAAATTTTAGAAGGAATTATATCCTAGAGATTTTCCCCTCTATAAGATATGATTAGCAGGTTCTCTACACAACTGAGATTTGTCTTTATCATCAAGATTGCATTAACCACTGATAAAGAAACAGTGCTGTTTTATTACAATCAAAAGGTTTTATAAACATTTCTCTTATGGTGATTTCATCTTCCTAGGATTTCTTCCCTATTATTATTTTAAAAGGAGAGGAGGGGGCGACCTAACTCAACAGGGGAAATTTCATAGTATTATGGAGTTCATAAGTATTCTTAATATTTACAAATATTTTATCATTTTATGTTATTATTTGCTACTTTACGACAAGTTAAGCAATGTAGTGACAGAAATGTTTTCAGGGTTATACCTCCTACAACTGCAAAAAAATTCAAGAAGCTGATATTAAAATCTGTATTCTGTATTAGTCTCAGAGAATCTCACCCAAGTCATTGGCCATGTGTTGACGCAAAATGACGGGCATATCTACGAGGGTTCAACCTCCGTCTTTCCTCCTAAGGCTCTATCTGCCCAGCTTTTCTGACTTTGGCTGTAGGCTAGCATAGGGCTCAGCTCTCTTCCCAGGGCTTGTTTCTTTCGAGGATGGTTTATCTCTCTTCCCAGAGTCTCTGGATCCTCTTCCATGTCTATGGAGCTCCCTCTATACCCATATATCTTGTCCTGTGTTTCTACTTCTGTGCGAGTGTCCATTTTCACAGCCTACCAAGAGGGCAGGGACTCAACCCAGCGCGCCCTAGTGATGTGATCATTCAAAGCCCTAATCTTGATTTAATTTAATCAAAGCCAAGCTGAATCTAATACAATCAAAGGGTATCATACCAAGAGGAACAGACCAGTTTAAAAAAATAATCTTGCTTTATGGGATTCATAAGGAATCTCAAACTGTCAGTCATAGCTAAGTTGTTTTCAAAATGCCGGATAGTAAGACAACTGCAAACATTGTGTTTCTGAATACCTTTCATGGTTTCTCTGTGTTGCAATTTGTAAGTTTCCTTGTCATGGAACAGTCGATAAATAAAGTCAGGCTATCAACATATTCAATGTGATCAGTGATAACCAGGTGTTTATGAATCAGATAGGATTGAGGCAAATAGGTTCCAGCCTTGATTGTTAATTTAAAATTCCAACAGATTTCTTGGCAGCATTAACAACTGGGGTGTTCAGAGGGATCACAAAGCACTTATCCAGGTTAAGATCTAAATAGACTATGAGTTTCTTGTTGAAGTCATGAACCTGTTAGCAGGACTGCTATCTGCAAACTCAGGGACAGACACACTGATGAATTCAACTTTATCTTCCTTAATTGTCTGGTAAAAAGCAGCTGGGATACCCACAGAAGTTTCGTTTAGCATGATGTCATCTCTGATGTACTTTATTCTACAGAAGTACATACCATCTGGTTGAAGTGCAAAATATTTGTACAGGTATGTTCCTCCCAGGATGACATCCATAAGCAAAATGCTAGTTGAAAGCACATACAGCAATGCCCAGCTCTTCTTTGGTCAACTGATACCACCTCATCTGGGATCTTGCAGTCCATGGTGACGGTGTCAGGAGGAATGTGAGTACCTCCTCACTGCTCTTGGGTTCATTCTTCTTGGCCTCCTTCTGCGCCAGAGACTAGTGGAATATCAGCCTCACCATGGCACCATGGTGTCCTCGGTGGGGGTGGTGCAGCAGTGGGCTCGGGGCACAGGCAGTGGACTCTGGGCTGCAGCCTCCTCAGCTAGGCTTCAGGAGCAGCTCAGCAGCAGCTGACGAGGGGTGGGTGGCTCCAGCGGTAACTGAGGTGGCAATTGCCTATACTAAACACTTAAACAAAAAAGACCTCCAAAATGCTCAAGTAGATGAAGGAAAATACAGAGAACTAAAGGATATCATGAAAATAATGAATAAATGAGCATCTCAATAAAGAGACAGGAATTTCAAAAAGCAAGGAAACAGAACTACTGGAGTTTAAAACCACAATAATTGAAAGGAAAAAATTCCCTTAAGAGTTTCACCAGAAGACTGGAGCTTACAGAAGGAAGAATTAGCAACTTGAAGACAAGTGGAAAAAGACAGGGTAAGGAGCAGAAAGAAAGAAGAATTATAAAAAACTAAAATAGCATAAAAGTCCCCTGGGACACCATCAAGTGTACTAAAATAGGCATTATTTGCGTCACAGAAGGAGAAGAGAGGGAGCAAGAGGCAGTAGGAATATTTAAAGAAATAACGACCAAAAACTTTCCAAACATAGCTAAAGACATGAATATGCACATCCTAGAAGCCCAGAAAACACCAATAGGTAAATCTGAAGAAGAATTCATTCATCACATATTAATCAAATTATTAAAGGTAAAGGACAAGAAAAGAGTTCTGAAAGCTGGAAGAAAAAAGCAACATACTCTACACAAGGGAGTGCCAATTAGGTTAAGTGCCAATTTCTAATCAGAAACCATGGGGCAAGAAGGCAGTGGATTAGAACACTTAAAAGGGGGAAGCGGATTTGGCTCAACGGATAGAGCGTCCACCTACCACATGGGAGGTCCAAGGTTCAAATCCAGGGCCTCCTGACCCACACGATGAGTTGGCCCATGCAAAGTGCTGATGCACGCAAGGAGTTCCATGCCACACAGGGGTGTCCCTGTGTAGGGGAGCCCCACGTGCAAGGAATGTGCCCTGTAAGGAGAGCCACCCAGTGTGAAAAAAGTGCAGACTGCCCAGGAGGGGCGCTGCACACACAGAGAGCTGGTGCAGAAAGATGGCTCAACAAAGAGACACAGATTCCGGGTGCCGCTGACAAGAATACAAGTGGACACAGAAGAACACACAGCAAATGGACACAGAGAGCAGGGTGGGGAAGAGAAGAAATAAACAAACAAACAAATAAATAAACAAGCGGCTGTGGCTCAATCATCTGAACTCCCATCTACCATATGGGAGGACCTGGGTTTGCACCCCGGGGCCTCCTTGTGAAGGCAGGCTTGCCTGCACGCCCCAGAGAGCGGCCAGCCCACAGGCACCACTGAGAGCCAAAGAAGCAAGATGATGCAACAAAAAGGGAGACAAGCAAAAACACAGAAGAAAGCACAGAATGGACACAGAGGGCAAACAGCAAGCAAACTGCAAGGGGGAGAATAAATAAAATTTTAAAAAATACACAGAAGAATGCACAGCAAATGGACACAGAAAGCAGACAGCAAGCAAAAAGCTGGAAGGGGGAAGGATAAAAAAAAAAAAGTAAGTGAAGCAAGTCAGATGCAATAAAAACCAAATATTGTATGATTTCATAATCAAGCACTGAATGTAATGAGCAAACCCATGGAATTAACAGCTAGAACACAAGTCACCAGAAAATACGAGTTTAGAGAATGGAAAGCTGAGGTTTAATCTGTGCAGAATTGTTTTTTTAAAAATTGTTTAGAAATGAATAGAAATGTTGAAAGCACATCATTCTGTCTGTAATAAGCAGCACAAATATATGGCTATGATATTGGTTGTAAGGGAAACTCTGAGCCCATGTATGTCATTAGAAGAAAAAGCTAAAAAATGAAACATGGGACTGCTAATCCATTACTGTGGGTATAAGACTTTGATTGCATTAAATTCAGTTAAGGGGTTTGAATTACTTGATAAGATTGCTTTAGGGATTTTGACTAGACTTCATCGGTGAGGAATGAGCCAGCTTGGGTCTCTGCCATCTTGCTAAGTCTGATATAAACAGAGACATAGAGGGAAACAGACTTTGGCCCAGTGGTTAGGGCGTCCGTCTACCACATGGGAGGTCCGCGGTTCAAGCCCCGGGCCTCCTTGACCCGTGTGGAGCTGGCCCATGCGCAGTGCTGATGCGCGCAAGGAGTGCCGTGCTACACAGGGGTGTCCCCCGCGTAGGGGAGCCCCACGCGCAAGGAGTGCACCCATAAGGAGAGCCGCCCAGCCAAAGGAGGGAGCAGCCTGCCGAGGAATGGCGCCGCCCACACTTCCCGTGCCGCTGACGACAACAGAAGCGGACAAAGAAACAAGACGCAGCAAAAAGACACAGAAAACAGACAACCGGGGGAGGGGAATTAAATAAATAAATAAATAAATCTTTAAAAAAAAAAAAAAAAAAAACCAGAGACATAGAGAGACAGAGATAAGAAACTGCCATATTTCATCTCGCCATGTGAAAGAAAGGACTCAAGGTACTATCAACGGCTGAGCTCAAGGAGAGAAGCCCTGAGAGGCTCAAGAAGCCATGATCCAGGGCTGGGTTCAAGGACAAAACAGTAAGGGGTCAGCAAACCTGCCTTCTTGCGATACCAGGATCAGCAGTAGCCGACTCTGGAGAGAGAATCTCTGATGGTGTCTTGATTTGGACATTTCATAGCCTTGGAGCTATATACTCTACCCCAAAGAAATCCTCTTTATAAAAGCCAAATATTTCTGCTACTTTGCATCAGCAGCCATGTGACAAACTAAGACAGACGGTATAGAATAGCAAACGCTCTTGTGAAAAATAAGTATGGTTACCTGTGCATATATAAAAGAATGACTTTCTCTAAAATAGACAAACGTACATTAACATTACAAAATGTACACAAAAATAAACTGTAGAGACAGAAATAGATTAGCAGTTATGAGTGGCAGGAGGATACTGAGAGGTGACTAATAAGGGTTACAGTATTTTTACTTGCTGTTGTTTATTTCCTTTTTTGGAGAAATGATAATGCTCCAATATTGATTAAAGTGATGAATACACAATTCTGATTACACAAAATGCCATTGATTGTACACTTTGTAATTTCAATCTTTAAAAATTTATAGACTTATCTTGTGACCCAACATATGAAGAAGGATCCATGAGCACTTAAAAAGAATGTATATCCTGCTGTTTTGAGGTGCAATGCTCTATCGATGTCTGTTAGGTCTAGTTTATTTATCATATTATTCAAGTTCTCTGTTTCTTTCTTTATCCTCTGTCCAGGTGGTCTATCCAATTCTAAGAGCAGTTTATTGAAGTCTCCAACTATTACTGTAGAGAAATCTATTTTCCCTTCAGTTTTGCCAGTACACGCCTTATGTACATTGAGGCGCTCAAGTCAGGTGCATAAATATTTAGTACAATTATTTCTTCTTGTTGAATTGTCCCCTTTTATTAATATATAATGACCTTCTTCATCCCTTATAATAGTTTTGCACCTGAAATCTATTTTGTACAATATTAGTATCACTACTCCAGCTCTTTTTTGGTTACTATTTGCATTGAATATTTTTTTCTAGCCTTTCACTTCTAACCTAGTTGTGCCCTTATGTCAGAGGTGTGTCTCTTGCATAAAACATACAGATGGCTCTTATTTTTTCATCCATTCTATCAGTCTATATCTTTTGACTGGGGGGGTTCAAGCCATTTCACATTCAATGTTATTGCTGTAAAGACAATACATGGATGACTTACTTCATCCATTTTGTCCTTTGCTCTCTGTTGTCATACTATTCTATTGTCTGTTTTTTCACCCTTTACTTTACCCTTCCTAATAATCTTCATTTCTACACTCTTCTCCAAATCTCTTGCCCTGTGTTTTTTCTTATAGGCTGAAGCGTTTCTTTTAGAATCTCATGTAATTCTGGTTTTTTGGTAACATTCTATCAGTTTTTGTTTGTCTGTGAAGACTCTAAACTCACCCTCATTTTTGATGGATAGTTTTGCCAGATAAAGAATTCTTGGCTGGCGGTTTTTCTTTTTCAGTACCTTAAAAACATCATACCATTTTCTTCTCTCCTTCATGGTTTCTGATGAGAAGTCAGCGCTTAATCTTATTGAGTTTCCCTTGTATGTGAGGCTATGTTTTTCTCTTGCTGCTTTCAGAATCCTCTGATATTTCTCATTCTGAATAATAGATATCTCAGAGTAGGCCTATTCGGATTTACTCTGTTTAGGGGTGTGCTGTCCTTCTTGGGTATTGATAATTTTGCCTTTCATACAGGTTAGGAAGCTTTTAGTCATTATTTCTTCAAATATTCTTTCTGCCCTTTTTCCATTCACTTCTCCTTCTGGGACACCAATAATAAGTATGTTTGTGTGTTTCACACTGTCATTCAATTTCATGAGACTCTGTTCTATTTTTTTCCCATTCTCTTCTCTTTCTGTTCTCCTGTCTTTTCCAGTTCACATGTTCTATCTTCAAAATCACTAATTCTGTCTTCAAGCAATTCAAATATGCTCTTATATGCCTTTAATGTATTTTTAATCTCATCCATCATGTCTTTCATTCTGTCTTTTACTTTTCTTTGCAGTCTTTCAAATCGTTCTTTATGCTCACCAAGTGTCTTTAATATCCTTTACCTCTTTAATCATATTTTCTTTAAATTACTTGAATTGATTTAGGAGAGTTGTGATTATCATCTTTTTTTAAAAAATTTCTCTCTCTCTTTTTTTTAATCCCCCCTGCCGCTGTCTGCTCTCTGTGTCCATTCACAGTGTGTTCTTCTGTGTCTGCTTCTATTCTTGTCAGGGCCTGGGAATCTGTTTCTCTTTTTGTTGCATCATCTTGTTACATCAGCTTTCCATGTGTGCCGCGCCACTCCTGGGCAGCCTGGACTTCCTTTCATGCTGGGTGGCTCTCCTTACCAGGCTCATTCCTGATGCATGGGGCTCCCCTACACGAGGGACACCCCTGAGTGACACAGCACTCCTTGCGTGCATTAGCACTGCATGTGGGCCAGCTCTACAGGGTCAGAAGGCCCTGGGTTTGAACCGCAGATGTCCTACGTGGTAGGTGGACACTCTATCCATTTAGCCAAGTCTGCTTCCCTTATTGTCTTAAATAATTAATCTCTCCAGGATATTTGGTTTGTTCCATTGGCTGGGCCATCTCCTTCTGCTTTCTAGCATGGCTTGAAATTTTTTGCTGATATCTAGGCATCTGATTATGTAGGTGAATTTACTCTGATGGCCAATTTCTCTCTCTTCCCTAATGCTTTGTTGTTGTTGTTTTCCTGCAGTTCTTCTCTGATATTTGGTTCAACTTATTCTCAGTCTATAAAATATCCCAGCTTAAGTTCTAAAATCGGGCAAGGGACTTACTAATGGGGTGCAGATTTTCTCCCAGGAGTTAGGATCAAAACCAGTTTTTATACATGCAATTTCCAGATCAGCCAGCGGATGGTGCTAGTCAGTGCACCTTTCCACAGAAATGTTTCAGTCACAGCTTTCCTGTGTTTTGGTCTGGCCAGAGTTGAGATTCAAAGCTGGCTTTGTTGGCTGAATTCACTTAAGAAAAGCCTCCTGACTCCCTGTCCCTTTTCCCTTGAAACAGCTAAAGGGAGGAAGATGTCTATTCCCCTCTCATTCAGCTGCAGTGAGACACTGAGATTTTACCTCAGCTTAGTATCTTTTGGGTGGGGAAGGGAAGTCCTTCCGGGCACCATGGTAACTCACATTTGTTTCCAGTCCTTCGTCTCTCTGTCCCTCACACTCCTGGGTGTTGTATAGCACTATCCTGGTCTGTTGACCACCAAAGCAGGTCCCTCAGATAGCTTTCAGCTCTTTCTCCATTGCTTTTGTAAGAGAGTTGAGCCCTGCCTGCCTATTCTGACGTCATCTTCCCACAATCCTCAACAGTACACTTTAGATGGTCTGTATGTTTTATGAACACATTTCAATAAAATGGATTATTAAAAAAAAAAAGAAAAGAAGTAAAGACCTCTGGCAAAGTTAACCATTTGGGTAATTACAAACTCCAGTACCACTGTACTATATTTTTCGGTATGTAACTCCACATCTTATTTCTGTCAGGTGCTAAAATGCAAATGCATAAAAAGTAATGATAAATCTATAGTTTTGAACATACAATGTCCGAAAACATAATTTATAACAAGTACAAAAAAAGGTGGGGAGTTGGAGAGGTATAGGAACAAAGCATGCATATGGTAATGAAGTCAATTAGATATCAAATTCAATATAATTTTTATGTATTTAGGATGTGATATTTTAACACCACAGTAACCACAAGGAAAATATATGAAAATTATCCAAGATAGAAATGAGAAGGGATTCAATATGGTATAAGAGAAACTATCAAATAAATATGAGAGTAGGCATTAACAGAAGAATTGAGGGGCAAAGAAGTGTAAGATTAACAAATACTAAGTATCAAATGGCAGAAAAAAGGCTTGCGTTATCAGTAGTGACTTTATATGTAAATGGATTAAACTCTCCAGTCAAAAGGATGAGATTGGCAGAAGGGATAAAAAACCATGACCCAGCAATATGTGGTTTATAAGTGACTCATCTTAAATTCAAAGACATAAAATGTTCAAAAGAACAATGAAGGAAAATAATATATATACTATACAGATGATAACTAAAAGAGAGCTCGGATACCTATACTAATATCAGATAAAATAGACATCAGGTGAAAAACAGTTACAAAGGACAAAGGTGGTCATTATATACTGATAAAGGGGTCAATTAAAAAAGACAGGGAAGAGGATTTGGCTCAACAGATTGAGTGCCCACCTACCACATGGAAGGTGCAGGGTTTAAACCCAGGGCCTCCTGACCTGTGCAGGGAGTTGGACCACACACAGGGCTGATTCATGCAAGGAGTGCCGTGCCATGCAGGGGAGTCCCACAGGCAAGGAGTGTGCCCTGTAAGGAGAGCCACCCCATGCAAAAAAAGTGCAGCCTGCCCAGGAGTGGTGCTGCACACACAGAGAGCTGAGACAGCAAGATGACGCAACAAAAAGAGACTCAGATTCCTGGTACCACTGACAAGAATGCAAGCAGACATGGAAGAACACACTGCGAATGGACAGAGAGAGCAGACAACTTGGGGGGGGGGGGCGGAGGAGGAGGGGAAAGAGATAAATAAAAAATAAATCTTAAAAAAAAAAAGAAAAGACAACATAACAATTACAAATATATACACACCTAACAGCAGAGCCCCAAAATACACAAAGAAATACTGGCAGAATTGAAGGGAGAAATCAATGGTCCTATGTTAATAAATAGGAGACACTTAACATTAAAAAATGTCTTTCATTAATTTTACATTAAAGAGATTTCAAATCAGAGACCTAAATCAAAACTGGAAGAACTCGAACAACAAATGCAAACTATACCCACAGTGAGCAGAAAGGAAGGAAATAACAAAGATTAAAAAAGAAATAAATGAAATAGAGAATAAAAAATAGAGAGAATAAAGGAAACAAAAGGCTGTTTTTCTTAAAAGATAAATAAAATTGACACACCTTTACCTAGACCGAAGAAAAAGGATACAAATAACTAAAATAAAAAACAGAAAGGGGGACAATACTACTGATCCCACTGAAATAAAAAGGACTACAAGAGGATACTATAAAGAACTGTATGCCAAACAATTAGACAACCTCGATGAAATGAGTTAATTCCTAGAAATACACAAACTGTGTACACTGGCTCAAAGAAAAATAGGAGGGAACCAGATGTGGCTCAGGTGATAGGGCCTCCACCTACAATATGCGAGGACCTGGGTTCAATCCTTGGGGCCTACTGGTGAAAAAGAAGAGAAAGCAGGTCTGCATGGTTAAGAAGTGCCCGGGTGGCAAGCTGAGAGCCCGCGCAGCAAGCCGTGTGCCCACACAAGTGCCTGCATGGCAAGTTGAGTGCCTGCGCGGTGAGCCAGTGCCCATGCAAGTGAGTCATGCAGCAAGATGATGACACAACAAAAGAGAGACAAAGGAGAGAGTCAAAGCAAAATGTAGCAGAGACCAGGAACTGAGGTTGCACAATTGACAGAGAACCTCTCTCTACATCACAGGTCCCCAGGATCAAATCCCAGTAAATCCTACAGGAGAAAGACGAGAAGAGAAGACAAAAAAGAGAAATATATACAGAAGATCACACAGTGAATGTACACAGACAGCAAAAACTGCAGGGCAGGGGAGAGGGTAGGGAAGGGAAAAAAAAGAGAAATAGGAGATCTCAACAGATCAATAACAAGTAAAGTGATAGAACCAGTACTCAAATAGCTTCCAACAAAGAAAAGCCCAGGACTAGATAGCTTCACAGGGAAATCATACTAAACATTCCAAGAAGAATTAGCATCAATCTCCTCAAATTCTTCCAAAGTACTGCAGAGGAAGGAACATTCTAATTCATTCTAGGAAGCCAACAAAAGTGGAGTTACATACTAAAAAAAATACAATACAATGATACTGGAATTTATAATTACCATTACGGTTACATTCGCTGGAGGTCTTTATTTCTTTATGCCTCTTCAATTCACTGTTTACTCTCCTTTCCTTTCAATCAGAATTCATTTAAGCACTGCTTGCAGGGCAGATCAAAAGGTGATGAATTCTCTTAGCTTCTGTTTATCTGTAATGTCTTAATCTCTAATTTAGGAAAGATAGTTTCACCAAATATAAAATGCTTGGAAGGCAATTGTTACCTTTCAGAACTTTAAATATTTCTTCCCACTGCCTTCTTGCCCCTATGGTTTCTGATAAGAAACTGGCATTTATTCTTACTGGGGTACCCTTTTAAATAATACATTGTTTATCTCTCGCAGCTTTCAGAACTCTTTGCTAGTTCTTGGATTTTGACAGTTTGACTGTGTCTGGACACGGTTCTTTCAAGTTTATCCTCTTTGGGGTTTGTTGGGCTTTTTAAATGTGCATATTCATATCTGTTGTTAAATTGGGGGACTTTTCTGCTATTACATCTTTGAATATTTTTTCTGCCCCATCTCTTTTTCTTCTCCTCTGGGAATCCCATAATGCATATACTGATATGCTTGATGGTGTCCCCAAAGGTCTCTTAGGCCCTGTTAACTTTTTTGATTTTTTCATTTCTTTTCTCTTTCTGCTCCTCAGCCTGAATCATTTCAATTGACTTGTCTTTCAAGTTTACTGATTCTTCTGCAAATGCCAACCTACTGTTGAAACCATTCTGTAAATTTTTCATTTTTTGAGAAATTCAGTTTTTATTTATTGAGAAATTAATTTATTCATGATGCAAATTTCATTAAAAATGAAAATTTCAATTATTGAAAAATTCAATACCTATAGTTTTCAGTTATTAATATTACAGTCTTCAACTTCAGTATTTGTTTGGTTCCTTTTAAAAGTTCATCTCTTTATTATTTAGATTCTTATATTGTTCATCCATTATATTCCTGATATCCCTTAGTTCTTTCTCCACATATTCCTTTATCTTCTTGAGCATACTAAAAAGCAATTTTTTAAGTGTTTGTTCAGTATGTCCAAAGTCAGGACTTCTTCATTGATGGTTTCTTAATTTATCTTGTTCATTGGCATGGCCATCATTTCTCCTTTTTTGTTTCTCTTGTAATCTATTTCTGCACACTGTACATTTTAGTATTTAATGTGTTAACTGAGATGTCCTCCCTGAGCCATCTGTTCCCTAATTTTGTATCTAACTACTAACATGACAGAGATTTCCATGAGTGCCACACGCTAACAAAAAAAGCAAATGGAAAAACAAACCTTTCCCATTGTTTGCAAATTGACTGTGTTAGCTGGTGCTCTCCTTCAGAGTTTAGCCCTTGTTTTAGTTTTCTAGGCTGCTTAAAGCAGACACCATGAAATGGGTTGGCTTAATCAATGTGAATTCATTAGCTTACAGTTTGAGGCTAAGAAAATATACAAACCAAGGCATCATCAAGGCAATGCTTTTCCCCTAAGACTGGCAGCTAGCAATTCTTGGCTCCTCTGCTACATGACTGTGTGTGCTGGTCTCTCCCTTCTCTTCTGGGTTTATTTGCTTTCAGAGTCTTGATTCTGCTACTTTGTCTGTCTCTCATGGTCTCTCTCTAACAGAATCAAGTAATAGGATTAAGTCCCACCCTGAATGAGATGGTGACACCTTAATTGAAGTAACCTCATCAAAAGATCCTACTTACAATGGATTCACACACACTGGAATGGATTAGATTTAATGGATTTGAAACTGTACTTACAGTTTCAAACCACCACAGTCCACCCTTGTGGACCCCAAAAAGACATTCTTTATAAATGCACAAGATATTCATTCAAGAGAGATCTCCAACAGAAACAAGAAATTTGGGGGTTATTGGCTTATAAATTATATCTAAAGTCATGCATATAGATTATCTAAAAGATAAGCAAATTAAGAAAAATAAGGTGGGGAGGGGGGCAAAGATCAAAAAGGAAATGCCAGCATTTAAGAGGGGGGTTTAGAAAGTTTTCCTCCAAAAAGACTAAAGAGTGGCCATAGTAGTATGGAGAAAAGCAGATATGTTGACATTTCAGAAACAAGAATTTTAAAAATGTTTCAAGAAAGAAGTGATCAACAGTAACAAACAGAAAATGCCAGCTAAGATACAAGTTGGATAGTGTTCATGTGACTTGGAAACTAAAAGTTTTTCAGTGACCTTGATTAAAAACAGCTCCAATGAAGATTCAGAGGCAGAAACCAGACATAGTTTGAAATAAATGGAACTCTACCAAAGTCAATGTTACCTCTCAAAGTTCTCCAAATTCCCAAATTATTTCTACCATACTTTACTCCTGTAGTTACAATTTACCACACTTAAGAAATGGGTTGGCTTAATTAACCCTAATTGAGGAAGAAAATCTCTCAACTAGGTCACATTAGTTGTGTGACAAGCCCCAGGTATTTTAAAAGGACCTTTTATTGAGGCCACAAATGGAGGAATTTGTGCCAACATGAGGAAAAGGAGAGAAAAAAACAGGCAACCTGGATTTCACTTTGGAACAAAGGACAAAAAGGCAATCAGGCTAAACAGTGTCAGCCAGAGTCTGCTTCTGGAGTGTTTGTGTATTCTCCTTTACCTTTGTTTTTTCCTTCTGTGTCTAATGTACAGATTTTCCAGGGTACACACAGTTCTTACGGCAGTAATTTTATAATCAAAGATTTACTACTAAAGCAAAGTTCAAATAACCAGCATCCCAAAATATCAAAAACATTGTATATAAAATATGTAAGAAATAAAACTATACATGAATTTTTAAAAAGGGGGGGGAATGCTTAAGTTAAAAAGGCTTTATTAATGCTTTTTAATATGTATCAAAAATTAATTAAAAACTCATGAGATTTTTAAAAAAGGAAAAAAAGGCTATAATGTTGAGATTGCCAATCTCCTAATGTGGCTTGAATTATTTTTTCTATTTCTTTACACTTTGTTAATCAAATGCTTTCTTTGCAAAATTGTGCTTATGTGAGCTAACATGTTTTTTTCTTAAATGAAAGTCAGAATGTGATACCAGCCACTTATAAAATCATTAACTTCTCCCTTTGTTCTTTAGCTCCTTAGTATGTATTTGATGCGGTTTTCCATATAGACTGTACTTTATATCACATTTTTGCATTGAAATACTGTTTTGCTAAAAAAATAGTCTTGCCTTGTGCAAAAATTGCCTGCAAATATATTAATAAGGTTTCTACAAGACTGCATTAATTTCTTCAGTTTTTGAAGAACTGCAGAAGGGATAACACTGATACACTGGAAAAGCTACCTAGTATTTGATTGCTTCAGGAATGTTTTAATTTCATGTGTTTGATATGGCTTACAATTATCTGAAAAGATGTATTAATGCATTATATTGATATTATCCAGCTTAATGCTGGATCTTAATTTTTTATTAATAGAAACACTAGGGAAATATATCCAATTTCCATCCATAAGAAAGAATTTTGAAACTAATATATTAGTTTCAAAAAACTAATATATGTACTTGTATATTGGGGAATTAATACACTATTAATACACTACTATATTTTTTATTTTTTATATATGTTATTATTTTAATAATCATAAAAATCATTACTTGACCTTGACAGGGCCAAATTAGATAAGATTTTTCATAATTAAGACCAAAATTCATGTCTGAAAAAATACTGGGAAAAAAACCACAAAATTATCATTTTGGACAATAAATAAGTGTAAGTAAAAGTTAAGAACAAAGCCTTGAAGTCACACAGAAACCCTGGCTCTGCCATTTTAATTACTTAATCTGAGAAGCAGACATTATGAGGATAACATGTGCTGTGTGTTCTAAAATATAAAACACCTAATACAGTGCACCCCATATATAGTGAGCAGTTAATAAATTCTAATTGACAGAATTTTAGGGGATTTTTTTTCTTTCTTGTATCAATTAAAAAAAATTTCTACAAAAACATGTTTTAAAAATATGCATGTATTCGACAAGGCAGTTGAGGAGGGAGCAACTAGAATGGGGCTGGCCTGGCATGCATGCCACACCCTGGAAATGTTACTGCATGTGGAATGGCTGCTTTTGGAAGACTACTGCCCACAAGAAAAGTTGTTTAGTTTTCACATGCCAAAGATGTACCAAAGTACAAAAAGCTATTCTATTTGCAGGGCTAAGTCCTCCAGTTCTCAATTCACTGACAGTAAACACTATGAAGAGGGCTTTCAGAGCTGTTTTGGGTTGTATGAGACTTGTTGAAGGAGAGATCTGCCATGCCTCTGCCCTGCTTGTAAAAAGATGGAAGAAGGTGCCAGAAGGAAATTTTTTTTAAAAAGTGGAACCATATGGTAGACAGATGCAAAGTCAGTACCCAGTAAAGAATACATTGAAGTCAAAGAAAGTGAAAACTCTATCTGGAAAAAGGATAAAAAACAACCAGATCAGTAAACTACAGAAAGAATGTAAATGTCACAATTCTGATGCTCACAATGCCACCTCAAATGCCTCCCCATTCCTATTTCCTTGTTACAGTAACCAGTCAGATGATGACTCTGATAGAGATGGCCTCTGGCTCTAACAGAACACCAGTCTTTTCCTGTTTAGATCTCACACATAGGAAAACAAAGAAAAAATGCTGTGGGATTATGTATAAAGGCAATTTGGGGGAAGTCCTCATTGACAAACACCTATTCAAGCCTTGCTCCAGCAATAAGCAAGCAGCTGCAGAGAAGCCAGAGGAGCAAGGGCCAGAACCTCTACCCATCTGCACTCAAGAGTAGTGACTGGGTTTATGTAGATGAGGAACAGCAAACAACAAAGCAACAAAACGACTCTATTTTTAAGTTGGAACTTGCTATTCTGCCAATTTCTAGAATGGTTTTCAATGAGTTTTTTCCTCCCAGTTCCACAAACTCTGTAGTCAGTGCTAGCTAATTAAAAGAAAAACAGAAGTGTACATAATATTTAAGATATTGAATATGTCATAGGAAAGCTGAATGCTGCTGAAATGGGCTCTTTTAAGTCTTTTTAAAAATCCCCTTCTCATGAATGAAATTAGGGGACTTCCAGAGGATAGAGATAGGATTTGCTATATGATAAATCATATGTAGTTTTAATCTTTTCTGTTTTGGAAAGCAGTTGTCAGGACATTTTTTAAGATAGTGGGCTATAGCTGTTTTGTCTTGTGATAGCACACTGTCATAACTCAATAACATGGACTTGTCTCTAGAGATATTTGTTAATAATTGTCAAATACTAAGGTCTTATCAAGGGTTCTGATGGTTCAAACCTATACTACTGAAATAGTAATGAGGAGAGACTAAGCTTTCTGTTGCAAATATCTTGAATGAGAAAGTAATTACGAAATACACAAAGAGGTACCTTGGATGTATAAGCTGCATCCTTTCTCTATATTAAAACTTGATAAAGATTTTAATTTATATAAAACTTCTAAAGTAGAATCAAAGCTTCTCTTGAGGAAATGGCAAGGCTTCAGGATCAGCATTCCTATATGAAGAGTATCAAAGTATTACCACATGGTAGAGAACACACACTATTAAAAATCTTAAACTATCTGAAAAATAAAGCATGGAAGTTGTCTTGATGGCCCAAAAACAAAGTTTTCACTTTTTGGGGCATATTTCTTAGAAAGTTTACCAAATGTGTATATAGTTTTCTGTTGTTTGTGTTATATGAACTATTGATGACTTCACTGAAGATCTGCACAATTCACTTGAAGTTCTGGATTACTTCAGTTGTCCTTTGTGAGGTTTTCTCTCTGTAGAGTGGGTATTTGACAAACCTTCTAGGTTTGTTTTTTTTTCTCTTTCATTATTTTAAGTAAAATTCTACTAGGAAAAAAGAGGTCAGGATTAATGCTGAGTGGATTGGTTTTCAGTCAGGCTTCTTGAATGGAGAGATGTTAGGTGATTTTAAAAATTCTGAACATGGAGCTCTTCAATTCTAAAATCTCCATTCAAAGACATTCACTTGAGGAAGAACCAGCAAGATGGCAGTGGAATAAAGAGCTCCTAGAGTCAGTTCCTGGTAGAGGACAGTTAATAAACAACCAGAGCTATCTAGAGCTAGCTGAAGCACCTGTTTGGGGGCTCCAGGAGGCCAGAAGAGTATCCTGCAACATACTTGAAGGAATGGAAGGAGGAGACTGCCCATCTGTAGAAAAGATTTGTAAGCAGAGTGCTCCACACCATGGAGGCCAGTGCCGATCCTCCACTGGAGGGATAAGCCACCTCAGAACTGATCTGCAGATGGAATTGAAAACTTCACTTCCCAAAACCAGGGGAGGAAGAGACAGTTGGGCACCACCTTGAGCTACTGCTAAGTAAATTCAGCGGCCTAAAATATAATTCTAAGAACAGCTAAAGCTTGAACCTGTCCAAGTCGGAAAGAGACCAGTAGCCGCCATCTTAACTCCATGCCTGGCACAAGGGGAAGCGGGGTGGACTGAAAATCACAGTGCTGGACCGGCTTCTTTCCATACAGATCAGATTGCAGTCTAGTCTAGGCTCCAGCCCTGCCTCTGGCAGGGGGGAAGCTGGGGGGCCCTGTGCCAGCCTCTCTGAGAAACTACAGGCCAAACAATGGAGGCCTGTGATTATTCTACTCTGGTGGATGAGCCGCCCAAGGAGCTATTCTGTGGGTGGAATTAGAAGCTCCATTTCCCAAAAACAGGGGAGAAGACTGTTGGCCACCAATTTTGGCTACTGATTAGTAGACTCAGCTGGCTAAGGTATAACCCTAGTAACAACTAGGGTATGAATCTGCCCAAGTTGGAAAGAGACCGGTGGCCACCATTTTGACTCTGCACCCAGTATGAGGGGAAGCCAGGCTGATAGGGATAATAGGCATCAGTTTCTTTAACCCAGATCAGCCTGTAGCCATAGCCTAGGCTTCAGTCCTACCTCTGCCAGGGAAGAGGCTGGCAGGCCCTGCACCAGCCTATCCAGGTAACTGTGGATACCTTTGGCTGGCACAGACTGAATAATTGGAAGTCTCCCATGAAAACCACAGTCATATGAATCCATACTGCACAGATTGTTGCCCATACCTGTAGCTTCATTCCCACGCCAGGCAGGGGAGAAAGGGGAGTGAAGCTTCATCAGTCTCTCTGGGCAACAACAATTTAGGCCTGCACAACTTGGATTATTCCACACAGCTGTGACTCTTTCCCTACCCCTGGAAAAGGACAAAGTTGGGAGAACCTTCCTCGATCCTTGGGGCAATGAGGACAACTTGCGCCTCCACAGCTTATAGCACCAACTACAACCTGGGCTCCTACTGCACAAGTGGCAAGGGAGAAAGGGAAGGAAGCCCTAAACTAAAGAGAAAAATTGTACCACAAAAACCATTCTAGAAAGCCAGATGCCAAGACATCAACAAAAAATCACAATCTACAACAAGAAACAGGAAGATATAGCCAAGTTAAAGGATGACAGAAAGGAGTTGAGACAACTAATAATAGATATTCAAACAAATCTCCTTAGTAAATTCAATGAGATGGCTAAAGAGATAAGGATATTAAGATGACACAGGATGAGCACAAAGAATAATTTGAAAGCATACATAGAAAAACAGCAGATCTTATGGGAATGAAAGTTACAATAAATGAAATTAAAAATACATTGAAGGGAAGTGGATGTGGCTTAACTGATAGAGCATCTGCCGACCTTATGGAAGGACCAAGGGTTCGATACCCAGGGCCTCCTGACCCATGTGGTGAGTTGGCCCAAGCACAGTACTGCCACAAGCAAGGAGTCCTGTGCCATGTAGGGGTGCCCCATGTGCAAGGAGTGAGCCCTGCAAGGAGAGTGACCCTGTGTGAAAAAAACACAGCCTGCCCAGGAGTGGTGCCGCACACATGGAGAGCTGATGCAGCAAGATGATGCAACAAAAAGAGACGCAGTTTCCTAGTGCCGCCTGACAATGCAAGCAGACGCAGAAGAACATACAGCAGATGGACACAGAGCAGACAACAGGGGGGAAGGGGAGAGAAATAAATAAATACATAAATCTTTAAAAAAAAACCATTGGAATGATAATAGCAGATTTGAGGAGGCAGAAAAAAGGATTGGTGAGCTTGAAGAAATGGCCCTTGAAAGTGAACATACAGGCGGCGGACTTGGCCCAGTGCTTAGGGCATCTGTCTGCCACATGGGAAGGTCCACGGTTCAAACCCCAGGCCTCCTTGACCTGTGTGGAGCTGGCCCATGCGCAGTACTGATGCATGCAAGGAGTGCCGTGCCATGCAGGGGTGTCCCTGTGTAGGGGAGCCCCACGCACAAGGAGTGCACCCCGGAAGGAGAGCTGCCCAGTGCGAAAGAAAGTGCAGCCTGCCCAGGAATGGTGCCACACACACGGACAGCTGACATAAGATGACACAACAAAAAGAAACACAGATTCCCATGCCGCTGACAACAACAGAAGCGGACAAAGAAGTCGCAGCAAATAGGACAAAGACGTCGCAGCAAACAGACACAGAGAACAGACAACCGGGGTGGGGGGGGGAGGGGAGAGAAATAAATAAATCTTTAAGAAAGAAAGAAAGTGAACATACGAAAGAATAGAAGAAGAAAAGAATGGAAAAAATTGAACAAGGTCTTACGGAACTAAATGACAGCAAAAGGTATGCAAACATACGTGTCATTGGTGTCCCAGAAGGAGAAGAGAAGGGAAAAGGGGCAGAAGAAATATCTGAAGAAATAACAGTAGAAAATTTCCCAACCCTATTCAAGGACATAGATACCCATGTCCAAGAAGCACAACATACTCCATCTGAAAAAATCTGAATAGACAAACTCTGAGACACATACTATCAGAACATCAAATGCCAAACACGGGGAGAGAATTCTGGCACAGCAACAAGAACAACAAGATAAAAGCAATGCATAACATATAAGGGATACCCAATTAGATTAAGTGCTGATTTTTCACTGGAGGCCATGGAGGCAAGAAGAGAGTGGTATGATATATTTTAAGATATTACAAGAGAAAAATTTCACCACAAATCTTATATCAAGCAAGACAGTCTTTCAAAAATGAGGGCGAGATTAGAATATTCGCAGATAAACAGAAACTGAGACAATTTCTAAGCAAGAGACCAGATTTTCAGGAAATACAAAAGCGGGTGCTAGAGTATGAAGGAAGAAGACAGAGGAGAGAGGCCCGGAAGAGAGTCTAGAAATGAGGATGATATCAATAAAAGTAACTAAAAGTGTCCAAAAAGTAGTGAAAATAAAATATGACAGGTAAAACTCAGATAGTCAAGAATAAACTTAACCAGCAATATAAAGCACGTGTATTCAGAAAACTGCAACTCAATGTTAAAAGAAAAAAAAAAAAAGGCCTAAATAACTAGAAGAACTTTCCATGCTCATGGTTTGGAAGACTAAATATCATTAAGATGTCAATTCTACTCAAATTGATATATAGGTTCAATGCAATCCCAATAAAAAGTAACCAGCATTTTTTTTTAAAAAATGAAAACATGATTATCAAATTTATTTGGAGGGGGAAGGGGTCCTGAATAGCCAGAAATATTTTAAAAAGGAAAAGTGAAATCTCATCTCCAGACTTTAAATCATATTACGTAGCTATAATGGTAAAAACAGCATGGTACTGGCATAAAGACAAACACATAGACTAATGGAACTAAACTGATAGTTCAGAAACAGACCCTCACATGTGTGGTCAAGTGATTTTTGACTAGCCTGTCATACCCACACAGTTCGGGCAAAACAGTGCATTCCACAAATAGTGCTGAAAAAACTGGATACTGACAGTCAAAAGAAGAAAAGAAGACTCCTATCTCACACCTTATCCAAAATTTAAAATGGATTAATACAAAAAAAAAAAAAAGGCAAAGAAATTAAAATAAAATAAAAAATAAAATAAAACCAATACTAGGCAAATAGCTCAATAAAACTACCTTTGACAGTTAAATAAATAAATAAAATAAAATAAAATGGATTAAAAACCTAAAAATAAAAGCCAGAACCATAAAGTTTCTAGAAGAAATTGTAGGAAAATAGCTTCAAGTCCTGATGGTAGGTGGTGGATTCTTAAAGGAGATAAGAGGAGTACTGAGATGGACTACTGATGTTCAGCATATGCAGAAGTTTTATATAGTGAGTAACAGCTAGTTTATAAATGGGTATGTGGTTGAAAATGGTAATCTAGATATGTAAATGCCAACTGACAGAATGCTAGAGAATAATCTAGGAACTGAACAGCACTATGGTAAACCAAGAGATGGATGAGAATTGTAGTTGATGGTACAGATGCAAGAGTGTCCTTTGTGAGCTAGAGCAAATGTACATCACTACTGCAGGGTGGTGGGAATGGGAAAAGTACAACTGGAGTGACCTATGGACTGTGGTTAGCAGTAATAATACAATATTCTTGCCAATTGTGCCAAAGATGTACTGTGTTGATAATGGAGCAGTATGGAAATTATCAGCCAAATGCACACTATGGATGTGCTAACAATCAGATGATATTATCTTATCTGTAACAAATGTTCTACCATAGTGTGGTGTTTTGATAGAGGGGTGTTGTTTGGGAATTCTACACAAGTGCATGATTGTTTTATAAGTTTACAGCTTCTGTCATAAAAAATGTATTTAAAAAATAATAATAGGGTGGCTTGGGGCAAAAACACACCAAATATAAGATAAGGACTATAATTAGTAGTAAGATTTTGACAACACTTTCATAATTTGTAACAAACATATCAATGACAATGCAAGATGCTGGTGGAGAGTCAATGTATGGGACCCCTGTATGATGTTATGCATGTTTGCTTTGTAAGCTCACAACTTTTATTACATACTTATTGTTTATGTGTTCATATATAAATGATATAAAGATAATAATAGGGTGATTGAAGGAAAAATATTTTGGTTAGTAGTAATATTTTGACAATGCTCTTTAATCACTGATCAAAAAGGTTTAACAACAATGGAAGGAATTGGTGGTAGGTTGTGTTATGAGAGTCCTGTATGATATTATATGTTTGTTTTGTAAGTTCACAATTACTACTATACACTTATTTTTTATGCATGTTTATGTATGAGTGATATACTTCAATAAATTTAAAAGAAAAAAAAAAAAAAAGACATTCACTTGAATCCAAACCAAAGTACTCTTGTTGCCCGCTTTCTGAAATTTCAGGAAAAAGAAAAAACACCAGTGTAGACGTTTCATAAAGGAGAAACATTTTTGCCTATCTTTTTATAACACGACAGTCTTTTTTAACTAGGGATTGAACACAGTACCCTCGTATGTGGGAAGCCAACACTCAAATCACTGAGCCACATCAGCTCCCTGAGCTAGTTCCTTCATTTGTTTTGCAGGCTGTTTGTGTATGTGTTTGTTTTTTAGGAGGGACCAGGAAATGAACCCAGGACCTTCTACATGGGAAGCAGGCACTCAACATTTGAACCATATCCACCGACTGTTTATTTCTAAAACTGGATTTTTAAAATTGGGTAGTATAAATAACAATAACGAGTGAGCTACTTCTTATAGGGAGCCTACAGTTTTATAGTTCTTAATGTAAACTTAAGGTTCTATATTGGTTCCTTTTGAAAAAACCTACATGCTACATGTCACCAAATAGAGACAACACAGTGAGTTGGGTCAGCTCTTCCATAGCCTTTGAGGTGTATTACAATAGTCCCAGCCATTATCATCTTCCTCCTGAGTTATATTTGAGATGTTTTTTCTGTACGTTTTGACTGCAGCATTGGAATTGGAATATATGATAATATGGACTATCTCTATTTCTGTATTTATTTATTTATTACTAGACCTCAACCATAGTCTGCTTTTCCCCTTTCCACATTTTTTTGCCAGTAGGATGTACTGTATGTAGTCATTAACTTTGTATTAGTATTATCAGAAATCTACAAATCTGTTTTGTACTTTTTATACAGTTGGGTATTTATAATCAATACTTCTACTATGGTATTGAATAAATTTAGTCATATTATAAAATTTAAAACCTATATGCATGTATTTTAAATTTTTCAGCTGCACATTTTTTATTCCAATGTCATAAAGCCTTTGTTAAGTGAAAAATTAATCGAACATTACCCCTCACCAAGTCCTTTCCTCATTTTACTACCTAAATATTTGTCTAAAGCATTCCAATCTTGTCTGAAAGTAAAACAAAAATGGTAAGTGGTATTTATATTTTAGTGAAGATGAAATTTCAACCTGAAAAAAGAGTCTGAGAAACAACTTTCAAGGTAACCCAGAAGTCTAAAATTATTGAGGGAGATAACATAAATGATCATCCAGAGAAATTTAAGAATGCTGGAACAAGTGTCACTTTTCAACAGCATATACAGCTCACCTAATGCCAAGTGAAAATTTGAGTAAAGAGTGAGGGAAGGATTGCTTTTTTGACAAAGAACAATTATTCTCAGTCATCATACACTGTAGATTCTTTTTTAAAAATACTATTAATGCATTGGAAGAAGAGAATACCCAGGACTAGACAAACCCAACGAACCCCTATGAACTAGAAAGAGTTTTCTAAAAAAGTTTAAAAAAACATAACTTCCTCTTTAAATTCAGAAGCTTGTTGAAACAGCTTCTTAACCAGATAACACGTTTAAACCAGTAAGGACAGTGAAAAATCACAGAATTATTTTACAACATTTAACCAAAAAAACTGCTACTGCAGAAAATAATCTTTTAAAACTACATATTCATATTGATAATATGCTACCTTTAATTTACTGACATTTAGGATCATAGCATCAGAATAAAAAAATTGTTGGGAAGAATATTATTAGGGGTGTACAAAGTCTATTCGAAGAGGTCAAATTAGGTATTTCTTACTTTAAATTTCCAGAAAATATTACTGGGTCTATATATTACATTCCTTCACTTATTTGGAAATTATCTTTTAAAATAATAATGTCTTGAGGTTTATTTAGAATTACTGAAAATTTTATAGTATAACACATGAATGACAATAAAAAAACAAATCTATTCTAATAACTTAATTTAGGCATAATCTATAATTTGGTCATAAAGTGGTCATAAGCATAGCCACTACCAACTCCGGCCTAAATTTTGTAATGCCTCCTAACTGGTCTCCCTTCTTTCACACAATAGCCAAAGTAATCTTTTAAAAAATATGCACCACGTCATATCCTTTTCCACTGAAACCTCCCACTACTTTCTTATTGCACTCAATGCAAAAATCACCACAGTCTTTACCATGGTCTATAAGTCCCAATATAATTTAGCCTTTGGCTCCTTCTCTGATTTCATCTCCAGCCACATTAGCCTACTTGCAGCTCCTCAAATATACCAGGTGTGCTCCCACTTCAGGGCTTTTGGTGTTTTCTCTAACTAAAAGTCTGATATCTATGTGGCTTGCTCTCTCATTTTGTATACATATCTGTTCAAATGTACCCTTACTGGAAAGCCTTTCCCTGAATAATAACAGTACAAAGGACATCCAAATATAGTTTACCTAGGTTCACTGTTAACATTCTATCTCAATGATTTATCATTTGCTCACTTTCTCCCCATACATATATATACACATTCACACCCATAGTCACATAACAGCAGTATCTCCTTTTCTGCTAGGAGCATTCTACCCACCCTTACCCAGAGTTAATTTTCTTTATGGCACTGACCATCACCTTCTACTCTCTATATATTTGTTGTCTCAACCTTGCTCAAAATACATGAAAGCAGGTTATACATGTGGACTAGAAAAGTGTCTGACACATAACTGGTGCTCAAAAAATATTAGTTTAATTAAACTATTTACTCATTCAAAGAATCTAATTCAAATATAAAAAAGATTAATTAATGACACTCTATTTGAGTTGGAAGTAACAGGTTTCCACAGAGCAATCATGTGTTTTATCAAATATTTCTTAAAATCAGTAGCACATTTTTATTATTTATTTATTTATTGAGGATATTAAAACACTTATTAATCATTTAAGTCTGGGGAGAGAGAGACAGTCCTCAAGGACATCTGCAATGGCTTCTGAGCCAGAAAACAGACCAGTTTGGGTTTCTGTTGTTGGAGGGTGGGGCCAGGTTTGCTGGTGCCCATGGAGGAAGCACCCAGGCCTCTTACCAGGTTGTCCAGATGTGGGACAAAACGGGAGAGAGGGGTGATGTACAACATCTGGAAATAGGGTCAGACTCTTCCTCACATAAGGGAATGATAGCTCCACTGGCTGACCACCGCTAAAGGTCCTCTTCACACTCTCAGAGAAGTTCCTCAAATGGAAGAGGTGTAGATGGAGGTGGAGCTGCAGTTCCAGGTGGAGGTGGAAGTGGAGATGCAGGCCCAGGTGGAGGTGGAGCTGCAGGTCAAGGTGGATATGGAGCTGCATGTCCAGGTGGAGGTAGAGATGGAGGTCTAGGTGGTCACAGAGGCCCCTGCGGCCCCCAGGGTGTGGGGGGGTAGCCCATATCTCAGCATTGGTGACAGATGGCCTCTCATGTGGCAATCCATGAAGGATAGTCCTGGGAAAGGAAGAGGCTCTCTTGCAGTCATATTGACCATGATCTGATTTTCACAGTGTTTTCTTTTCCTTCATTAGAGGTGTCCTCAAGAGCAAGAGAAAAAGGTGTGTATTCTGGATTCGCTCATCAAATTTCATCTGTATGCTCCCCCAATGTCTTTTTTTTCCCTCTCACTTTATCTTCAGAGAAGCTTTATGTTACAGAAATGTCACATCAAAAATATTTGGAATGGGAGCAGATGTGGCTTATATGGTTGAATGCCTGCTCTCCACCTGGGAGGTCCCCGTATCGTTCCCAGTGCCTCGGTTCCGCGGGTGGGACATGGGGGTCCCCAGGGTGGCTAGCTCCCCGCAGTACCCTTGCATGCCCCGACACTGAGTCCTCCTGCCCTCGAGATCGTGAGGGACACAGTGGGAGCATGCAACAGGTATGTGGGAGTAGCATATTTTTAGGTAACCTGGCGTATGTTTACAGACTGTGGTCAAAGACAGAGTTTCCAGAAAAGTTAAACTGCTTTTCAAAGAACTAAAGGCAAAATCTTGATATGCTCTGACACAAATAGCTTAGCCAAGACATCAAAAGCAACTAATGTCTTCAAGGGCTTCAAAGAAATTACTGACCAAGTATAAAACTTAACTGAAAAATAAAATACTCCATGAACAGAAATACTCATCGTACAAAGAAATTTGCTGCCAGTTTGACAATACTCAAAGTATTTAGACCATCATAAATATAATGTTTGTTCAAATCAAGATAAAACTTGATTACATAATGAAATGCAAACACAATTATATAAATTTACTAATTATAATATGTTCAAATTTGAATCAAAAAGACAAACAACAGCTTCTTAAAATCAAAGACATTAATAATAGAAAAACTACCTTGCAGTTCTGTAGCAATCGTATGAGATGTTCAAAGCAATTACTATTAAGAAAAATGGCCTGAAGAACAGGCCTATCTGTGCAATCTAACATGGCTGTGATGGTATCTAGGAAGAAAAAAAAAAAATTCTCAAGTACAAGTGAAAGATTTGGAATCATACAAAACTTACTCTAATCATATTTTTAATTTAGACTTTGCAAGTGACAAAACAGATGTAAACTGAGAAAACAAAATCTACTTCTTTTTGGGAAGAAAAGTGAACATTTTAATATTATTTAAAATATTTAACTTTTTATATATAATAGTGATGTATATATTTCCCAGAGATGTATTTAATTGTTCTCCTATTATAAGGCTCTAGTTAGTGTAAGGCAATCCAACTGTGGTACCGAAGTTGTTATTAATAAGCAATACCTAGTCAGGTTTAACAACACATTCTCATTTATATACTATTAGATTAACTCCATCAGAAATCAAGGGACACCCAGCATGGGCAATATATAGTCCTAACAAAAAAAGGTCATTTAATATGGACTCAAAATTTATAATTTACTACAAGAAATTATAAAATATAACACACAAAATAATAAAAACTATATAAGCTAAACCTTATTTACCTACAGAAGCAATGATTCAATGGAGCAAGTTCCACTAAAATTTAATGTCCAGTATTTTAAAACTGGAAACAATATGCACATACACAAACACACACAAACATATAAAAACATTTTTTCAGAGTCTCTAGAAGCTACACAGAAAACCATAAGCTTGGTTATATATTTGGGTGGTAGGATATTAAATACTTTTATTTTCTTGTTACTTATCAGAAGTTTCTAATTTAGCTGTAATAAAAATACTTATTTTGGGAAGCAGATGTGGCTCAACTGATAAGACCGTCCCTACCAGGGTTCAATATCCAGGGCCTCCTGGCCTGTGGGGTCAGCTGGCCCACACTCAGTGCTGCCGTGCGCAAGGAGGGCTGTGCCACACAGGGGTGCCCCCGTGTAGGGGTGCCCCACGTGCAAGGAGTGCACTCTGTAAAGAGAGTCACCCCGTGCCATAAAAGCGCAGCCGGCCCATGAGTGGCACTGCACACATGGAGAGCTGACGCAACAAAAAAGAGACACAGATTCCTGGTACCACCTGACAAGAATGCAAACGGACACAGAAGAACACACAGCGAATGGACACAGAGAGCTGACAACCGGTGGAGGGGGGGAGAAACTTTAAAAATAAATAAATCTTTAAAAAAATAAAAATATTTACTTGCATAACAATAAATTATCAGTGAATAATTTCTGGATCTACCATTCCAATGGGAATACAGTGAGAAATCATATATATTGGTGAAGAAGCTTGCATAGTCGACATAGATACATAAGCACAAAATAACACAAAACAATCAACACAAAAACAGAAAAAAACAGAAAAAATCACAGAGGCCGAGAAGAAAAAAAAGAAAAAAAGACTCTCTAGGGAAAGATGGATATTGGAGTGACCTCTTCAGAGATATTATACAGGTACATACAAAGTTGATTTGTAGGTTAAAAACTACAAATGGCACTTTCTGAAAAAATATTTTTCCTAGAATTTCAAAATCAGAGCAAACTTCCTTTTTAACACTGATATTTCTAATGGATTATACTTTCAAAAAATATATGCAGAGGTTCATTTTTGTCATTGTTAAGCCAAAGATGCTATAGATGAACAAATGAATTCTATATTATTATGAAGTCAAATTCAAAAGTCACAATATCTGAATTAAATAATATGCAGGTTAAAATAACAGACCGAGAGAAAACTGTATTTATGTAATACTTACTCAGCATTTTGACCTGTAGAGCTATGAACTGGCTTTCCCACTGTCTGGACCTCTTTTGATTAGGTAAAGCTGAATGATCTGAATTCATTAATTTAAAGTAGTTTTCCAAAATACTGCTGGTTTCCACTTGGCGCTGGTCAGAGCTGCTAGTCAAAAGGATATGTACCACTTCTGTAAGGCACTTCAGAGTTAGTTCTACTTTTCTACCCACTTCTTCAGGATCTCCATCTTCCCAGGACTCACAATCTGCCAAAACTCGCATAAGAACTTCCATGGTGGCTGGAGAAATTGCTTGCAAAGCATTTCTCTGAAACATTAGACAATAAAAATAAAACTCAAACCTAACTGAAATTCTGTATGTTTGGAACAACAAAGAGAATTTAATAATTCTGCAGATAATTTTTTCTTTTAATGAATCAAAATACATTTTAAACAAATACTCTGGCAAATACTCACGTGTATTACACATATAAATCTCTTCCTCAATACTAACAGAACTCTGATTTTACTGAGGGTAGGCATCTGCCCACATAGAAAACTTGTTTTCTAGGATTTCTTGCTGTTAGGGGTACCCATGTGACAAAATCTCTGGTCTTTTCTACAGTGTCAGTTTTTCAGTGCCTCCTTAAAAAATAGTCGGCACATGTTTGTTTCCTTCTTTACCTCTCCATTCTTCTGTGTGCCCAAAATGCACACATCATGACCAGAACTCTAGAAGCTACTTTGTAAAAATGAAGTATCTTAGTGAAGATGAAAGACTGATATTCAGAGGGAACTGAGTCCCTGAAGATCCTAGAGCAATTGCTTATTTTGCTATTTTTGCTGTAATGAGAAATAAACTCCTAATTAAAAATATTATAATTTTTGCATTACTGCTACTTATAGGAGATACTAAATTTAACTGATACAATTGTGATTTAATGAGTTCTTACAAGGGCAAGTACTTTAAAAAAAAAAAAAAGATTTATTTATACCACCCCCTCGGTTCCCAAAGTCCCCTGCCCCCACTCCCCATTGTTTCCCGCTCACTGTCTGCTCTGTGTCCATTCCCTATGTGTTCTTCTGTGTCACCTTGTTTTCTCTTTAGGCGGGACGGGCAACCAATCCCGGGACCTTTCAGAGTGGGAGAGAGGTGCTCAGTCTCTTGCACCACCTCAGCTCCCTGGTCTGCCGCGTCTCTTATTGCTTCTGTGTCTCTTTTTGTTGTGTCATCTTGCTGCACCAGCTCTCACCATGGGCCAGCACTCCTGTGTGGGCCAGCGCTCCTGCACAGGTCAACACTCCACATGGGCGAGCAGCCCACGTGGGCCAGCTCTCCCCTCCAGCCAGCTCAACACAGTGGCCAGTTTGCGGTCACCAGTAGGCCCTGGGAATCAAACCCTGGACAATAAGCTATATGGTAGATGGGAGCCCAATTGCTTGAGCGACATCTGCTTCCCAGGGCAGGTACTTTGTTACGTGCTTTACATGTATTATGTATCATTTGGACCTTACAACTATGCTCTAAGTGTTACTATTTCCATATAATAAAAAAAGGAACTAAAATGCATGTAAATATTTTATCCAAGGTCATACAATTAGACATAGGATATAGGATTCAAATTAAGGACAGCATGGCTCCAAAGCACTTGCTCTTAACATAACACAAAAAGAGAATTTCTTCCATTATACTAACAGATCTAAAGAACCGAAATGTCAATAGGAAGCCCAGATACAATTTGGGAAGGGAGGCCAGTCACTGAACTTCAATATTATGCTCTTTAATGACAAGGCCATTCTTATGCCTGTAGATATTCAATTCATCTAAATACCTTTGATGCTATATTCAATAAGCAACCTTCTGCCTTCCATATAAATCTAACTATAGCTATGATCTGATCAAGGGTTCTGAGTATTTTCAGTGCATAATATAAATTGGTCTTCTAATATTTGCTTAATTTTCAAGTGAGTTTTAATTACTGGAGGCTCTCAGAGCTTGATTACACCTAGGCACTAACAAGAACAAATCTCTGTGTGTTCAAAAATAGATTGGGAAAAGCAGATGTGGCTCAACCAGCTGAGCACCAGCCTACCACACGGGAGGTCCCCAGTTTGGGTTCCAGTGCCTCCTAAGGAAGACAAGCAGATACCACAAGCCAGCAGATGCCACAGCCTACGGGGAGTGGATGTGGCTCAGTCATTGGGCATTTGCCTCCCATGTAGAAGGTCCCAGGATTGGTTCCCGGTTCCTCCTGGAGAAGGCGAGTACAACAATGAGTAGACAGACAAGAAAACCATGGCTGGGGTCGGGGGAAGGATTAAAAAAATAAAGCAAATACAACTTTAAAAAAATATATTGGGATACAACCAGCTTTTCCATTAGTCAACAATGCCATTTCCAATTTCATTCACTTATTCTCAGTAGCAGATAAATGATGAAAATAAGGTAGATGCTGGAGGGGGGTGGGTGGGGAGAGAGAAATAAATAAAAAATAAATCTTAAAAAAAAAAAAACCTTCCTTAGAAGAAGGGTATCAACCAATAAAGGAAGATGACTGAGTAAACTGAAGCTGAAAAATAAAATTCTGGTTGCCACCCTTCTCACTTCAAGGAGACTCATCTTCCACCAGGGTGAAAAGGAGAAGGCAAGGTAGCACAGCAAAAAAGCCAAGTAGGAATTCTGGCCAGGAAGAGATAGGGTAGGAAAACAAAATAGGAGAAAATTTCAAAAGGGATCTGGGGGAAATGGACTTGGCCCAGTGGTTAGGGCGTCCGTCTACCACATGGGAGGTCCCCGGTTCAAACCCTGGGCCTCCTTGACCCGTGTGGAGCTGGCCCATGCACAGTGCTGATGTGCGCAAGGAGTGCCCTGCCACGCAGGGATGTCCCCTACGTAGGGGAGCCCCATGCGCAAGGAGTGCGCCCCATAAGGAGAGCCGCCCAGCGCAAAAGAAAGTGCAGCCTGCCCAGGAATGGCGCCGCCCACGCTTCCCGTGCTGCTGACGACAACAGAAGCGGACAAAGAAACAAGATGCAGCAAATATAGACACAGAGAACAGACAACCAGGGGAGGGGGGAATTAAATAAATAAATAAAACAAAAACATAAAAGGGATCTGGAAGCTAATAGGATTAAGATAAGAAGGAATAAAAACAATAAAAAAGAATGCCCATCAAACACAAGGGCTATCCTCTGAAAACAAAAACAGAGCAAAGACAGGAAAGAAAGCAGAATATCAGAAGGACCCCCCAGATAGGAAACTCTTAATCTCAGGATGTAATTCTTAATTAATACCAAAAAATTAGGTACATTAAATAAAAAATGAGTGACTAAATTTACCAAGCTATCTGGTTTATGAAGTTCACTTGAAATATAAAGATTAAACTTAAACCAAAAATAGCAGATAAATTACATAATCAGCAATTCCCTACTGCTGTAAGATTAAGAGGCTCTTGAACTCAAAAAAATATCTAAGTACTAACCTCTCTAATGTCTTAGTAAAGATAGACAAGGATTTCTTCCTAATGTACCCAAGGAAAAAGTAATATACTAGTATATTATTGGTATAATTTTAAATATTTTTTAAAAATTTAAGTTTTTAAAAATAGAGGTTTCTAAGGTTTTAAATAAAATAATTTAAATGTAATTTGATATAATAACAGTATATTAAAGTTAATAAGATAATGTTTCATGTGAAAGAAAATGCTAATTTTTTTTTAAAAAGGTAATTTTCACCCTTAATTTGAGAGAGGGAGGGAGGGAGAAAGAAAGAGTGAAAGAAGGAAGGGAAGGAGGAAAGGGAGAGGGATAGAGGGAGGGAGGGAAGAAAGGAGAAAAGAAAGGAGGGAAGGAAGAAAAAATAAAGAAGCAAGTCTTAGTAAAATTAAATTCAAATCACTGAAATCAAAGGTTCTTAACCAGAGGACCACAGAATTCAGGGAATCTGTGGACTTGGATGGAAAAATATTATCTTTATTTCCACTAACTTCTAATCTCAAATTTAGTATTCCCTTCAATGTTATAGATAAGCAAAAAAATCATGGTCTTACTGATACATCTTTTAATTCAGTAGTTATAAAAGGAAGCATATACAACTATATCACAGATTTGTTTTATTAATATTTTGATGACTGTATTTCAATATAGATTATTTCCTTTGTAGTCTTATCCATTTTATTCTAGGCATTCAAAAACATGCTGACAATGGGCTTTATCAGATTGCCAATGGGATTTATGGTACCAAAAAGTGTTAAGAATCTATGGCCTAGCTAAGATGTGCATAAGCATAACCTCTGGGACATTCAGACACTATAGGCAGGGAAGACAGGAGTTTGGCGCCTTAGCAGTGGGCTTTACCTTGGAACTTATGCTCCCCAGTGTGACAGAGTTAGACTCATTTATGGTTTCCCTACACATGGCTCTTCTGCCCCTTCTATCTGAACCTATAGTTAGTACTATACTTGATAGGTTTATGTCCAAGAGACTTAAATCTTGGGGCTTTCCATGTGCCAGTTGGGCTCTGAATCTCAGCAGTTACAATAGCTACTCTCTAGTTCACTGGATTCACCCAGGACAACTAATAAGGAAATGATGATGGACAACAACCATCCCAAGGAACAGAGAGAATCTACAATTGCAAGCAAGATAGTCCTATCCATGTGCCTCATGGGATCTAAGCCCCCTCTCAATTAGAGGCAGAATAGGCATTACTACCCAAGAATCCTCAGGACTGTGGAATGAATGATGGACTAGAGTAGACTTACTGTAAATCTACTGTAGACTTATTGTGATTCTAGCAATGGAAGAACTTTTATCACTGATGTGGAGGCAGTGGCCACTGGAGGTTCTGAAGGAAAAATAGGTATAATATGGAAGCATTTTTGGGACGTTGGAATGGTCCTGAATGATGCTGCAATGGCAGACACCGGCCATTATGTATCTTTTCATAACTCACAAAATAGTGTGGGAGAGAGTTTAAATTATAATGTAAACTATAATTCACACTTAGTGGCAATGCTCCAATATGTGTTCATCAGTTTTAACAAATGTACCATACTAATGAAGGAAGTTGTTAATGTGGGAAAGTGTGGGAGGGGTAGGGAGTGTGGCATATGGGAATTCTTTATGCAACATTTATATAATCTAAGGGTTTTTACAAAAATAAAAATAAAAATTTTTTAAATGGGAGGAAAAAAATAATCTACTGTCCAAACTGTATGTCTTAAGGGCGTATGTGGAATGGTGTCTCTGAATTGTAACACTGTTGCTACATAGTAGCTATACTCAAAGTTTACCACAGACAGCTTTTAAGTTGCCCAACTTTGAAAGAAAAATCATAAATATTTCTAGATTTCTCTTTCTCATAATAGAATAAAAGACTAATTGGGCTCACTGAAAAAAGCAAAGAAATCTTGAATATAAGCATTTAGTAATTATAAGTAAACTGAAGAGTGACTAAATTCACATATTTTGGAAGCCAAACAGAGTCCAAATTCATCAAGTGGACTAATAGCACCTGAGAGCCAAGACAACTAAAAACCTGGACTCTCAAAAAAAAAAAAGACTGTACCATTGTTATTCTGAAAATCCACAAAGGATGCACACACAAAAGGCAAGAGAAATTGTTAAATACAGCTACTTATCCAGTAAGTATATTAGTACTAGTATTATTACTTAGGGTATTTTATATGTTAAAAAATGAAAGAAATAAATACATTTTAAACAAGATATAAAGTTAGAAAAATATCTGTACAGTTCATAAATTTATAAAATAAAGAGTATAAATTCATAAATAAACGGAAAGCTCTCTGCATTATTTCTATTATTTTATATCTTAACTTTCAACACCTTCCTTACCTGCCCACCAGCTACAATGGCTCCAAAGAGATGCAATAAGCAACACTTAAGAGTTTCCTTGAGATGTTCACTTTCCTGAAAACATTCTGTGAATATAATAAACAAACAAATAAGAGTTCTCTTTTATAATATGATTTATCCCTAAGGAATGCCTGACACTGAAGCATAAATGGTTAAAGGCAAGATTAATATGCATTTTTTCATAGGAAAGGAAAAGAGAAACCAGCAATCAGATAATACTTTAGGTACTTTATTTATGTTTATTTATGTTATCTCATTTAAATCTACAAGTATTCCAAATGAGGACAGTATTTTACTCCCAATTATAAGTCCTGTCTAGTGTTAATATCCTAGAATTATACAGTAATATTTCTTTGAACATTATAAATTTTTATCATATATACATTCTCCTCCATAACGTTTTTGTGTTATATTTTGTTTTTTAATTTAAAATATCCTGGATATTATATCTTTTTTTCTTCTTGTGGTAACATACACATAACACCAATTTTCCATTTTAACTACTTTCAATGATATAATTTAGTGGTATTAATTACATGTGCAATGTTGTATAATCATCACCACCATCCATTCATAAAATTTTTCATCACCCAAAGAGAAACACTGTACACATTCAGCAACAACTCCCCTTCACTATCCTAGACCCACAGCCCCTGGTAACCTCTAATCTACGTTATCTATTAATTTGACTACTCTAGATTCTTCATATAATTGGCATTATACAATATTTGTCCTTTCATGTCTGGCTTATTTCACTTAGCATAAATTCAAGGTTCATCCATGTTATAGCACATATCAGCATTTCATTCCTTTTAAGTGTGAATAATATTTCTTTGTATGTATATATCACAGTTTATCTAATCACCTAGTGATGGTCACATGTTGTATCTGCCTTTTGGCTATTCTGCTATGAACACTGGTATACAAAGATCTGTTCAAATCCCTGCTTTTACTTCTTTTAGGAATGGACTTACTGGGCATATAAAACTCTATGTTTAACTTTCTGAACTGCCAAACTGTTTTCCATGGTGGATGCATCATTTTACCTTTCCACCAACAATATATGAGGGTTTCTATATCTTCACATCGTCTCCAACACTTATTATTTTCTATATATTTTTAATAACCATTCTAGTTAGGGTAAAGTGTATTCCACTGTGATTTTTATTTGAATTTCCCTAATGGCTAATGATGTTGAGTATCATTTCATGTGCTTATTGTTATTTGTATATATTCTTTGGAGAAGTGTCTACTGAAGTCCTTTGCTCATTTTTGAATTGGGATGTCTTTTTGTTACTGAGTTGGAGCTTTTACATCTTAACAAATACATCTGTCTTAATTCTATGATACAGAGCACAACACTACACTGATGTATCATCATTTATTTAACCAGTTCTCTATTAAGTTTTTATACATTTCACCTTTCTTTGGATGTTGCTAAAAATTCTGAAATGAACATCTTTTTGAAAATATCATTTTACATATAGACAAGACTACAGCAGAGCTATTTCCAATGTTACATATAACTAGCACTACCAAAAAGGAGTAACTTTGAGGTAAAATGTATTGATAAAAAATTATAATAGAAACAATCAATTCATTACATCCATGTCAGAATAACTAGCACTAGCTATGCATCCTGCTATAAATAAACAACTAGAAAACTGGACAAAACATTTTCCAAAGATTGGGTCACAGAACTGTGATATACAAGAGAAGGCAAACAAACAAAATGAGTCCAAGGACCACCTCTACTTCCTGCTTGGAGACACTTTTTGAACAACTGCACAGGAAGGGGGACCCTAAAAGAAGATGGCCATCTGGTTGAGTTGAGACAGAAATCAAAGTTCCAGAAAGCTGAGGCACGGGAAACTGTTAACCACAGTACTGGGATGGAGGAAGCTATACAGAAAAAGAGCTCCAGAAATATGCATAGGGCTTCCTCTGAATCTGACTGTCAATCCTTACATATTAGCATGGTTTTCCACAAGACACACATACAGCTACTAGGAAGCTATAAGTTGAGTAATTATCAGATCCCACACAGGAATGGAAGATGGCAGAGTTCCATTCAGCCATAGTGGTGACACAAGAAAGACAATACATAAAAATGATATACACGGATGTCGTACGTAAATGCTAATAAGATCGATGAAGTGACTTTATTAGTATCTGACAAAGTTGGCAAGGCTATTTTCAAGAGAATGCAAGGAATATTCCATGGATATTACATTTCAAAAACAGGTCAATTTATCCAAAGTTACCAAGTCCACAAAGTTGGGAAAGAGTAGACTCTTCAACAAATAAGGGAAACTATATATTCACATGCAAAAGAATGAAGGAGAACCCCTATCCCACAGTGCATACAAAAATTACCTCAAAATGGATCGAAGACCTAAATATAGAATCCCAACTATAAACTTCCTAAGAGAAAACACCAGGAAGCATCTTCAGGATCTTGTATTAGGCAATGGCTTCTTAGACTTTACACTCAAAGCACAAGCAACAAAAGAAAATATAGATAAATGGAACTTCATCAAAATTTATAATTTTTGTGCAAATGGCTTTATCATGAAAGTTAAGACAACCTATTCAATGGGAAAAAATAATTGGAAACCACATATTCAATATGGGCTTAATATCGAGAATATGTAAAGAAATCCTACAACTCAGAAATAAAAACAAAAACCCAGTTTAAAAAACAGGCAAAAGACCATTAGACATTCTCCAAAGAGGATATACAAATGGCTAAAAAACACATGAAAAGATGCTTAACAACATTACCTACTAGGGAAATGCAAATCAAAATCATAATGAGAATACATTTCACCAGCATTAGAAATACTAGTATTTTCCCCTTTTTAAAGCAGTTTTTTTGAGATATATTCACATACCATACAATCTATCCAAAGTGTACAATGGCTTTTAGTATAATCACCATGCTGTACATTCATCATCATAAAAAATTTAGAATAATTTCATTACTCCAAAAAGAAAAACTCCACACCCCTTAGCAGTCACCTCTCAATCCCTCTATCCTTCCCCAGCCCTACATAACCACTAATCTAATTTCACCTGTATAAACTGACTTATATTTTATATAAATGGACTTCTGGGAAGACGGCAGATTAGAAAAACATGGAACTCTCTTCTCTCCCAGAAAAAATAGCTAAAGGACAGGCAGAAGCGGCCTGTAAAAAAAATCTCCTAGAGTTCAGGAAACCAAGGGAAGGCTGGACACCACCCAGGAGAGAGGGGTACAGGTAGAAAATCTCTATGGAAACACCATGAGCAGAAGTTGAAGCTGTGGCCACAGGTGGCTTTACCCTACACTACAAGCAGACAATTTTTAATTTTCCAGCCTTAGGCTGGCAGCTATGGATAGAGGGATCTGCAGGGATCCACCTCCCCAAGGACACAGCCTAAGATTGATTCAATTTTGGCAACAAATTTGGTCTGCTGTGTCCCACGAACCCTTCCAGACTGGGAGGGGCTGCACCACTGTTTGCCCTGGCAGCCAGAATGGGACTGTAGGGATCTGACCCTCTCAATCACCCTCCCTACTGACAGGGACCGGTTGTTTAGGATGCAGAGGGAAGCGGAATTATTTCCTACACAGAAAAAGGGAGGGGGCTCACAGCAAAGGTTGGAGAAAAGCCTCTGAGAAAGTTTGAATTCGAGGCTCTGAATAGCCTCCAGGCAGGATCCTCTGCCACATTTATTGCAATTAGTATTGCAGTGAACACACACCGAACAGGCTTTGAACTTAGAGGGCCACCAAAGAAGAATCATCTGTTGGCAGACTAAGGAAGTGCATGTGAGGAAATTAAAAATAAATGAGCGGCTTTTGCCTGCCTTTATAACCTCCCTCCCAAGGCTCTTGATTGTATACTTTGGACAGATTATATGGTATGTGATTATATCTCAATAAAACTGCTAAAAAAAAAAAAAATAGAACAGGATAAATTTTTTAAAATCCAGGCATATTATATTCAAGCTGCTGAAACCCAAAGAAAAAGAGAAATTTAGAGGTATCTAGAGCAAACAGACCATGCAAATAATAATCCAAGACACCTGAATTAGCTATATACTGAAATCAGTATATTAACATCAGGGATAAAAAAGGATATTGCATAATAATAAAATGACCAATTTTCCAAGATGACATAACAATCTTGAATGTGTATGCACCTAACACAGGTTCAAAACACATGAAGCTATAAGTGATATACTAGAAAGGAGAAGCAGGAAAATTCACAACTTTAAGATGCTGATTTCAGAGCTCCTCTGTCAGTAGTTCATATAACAAATAGAAACCCATACAGATATAGATAACCCGTACTATATTATCAATCAAATTGACCTCACTTACATTTTATTGGATCTACACAAAGAAATTCCAAATGCTGGGGGGAAAAATAAGGAAGGAGATAAAAAGAGATTTTCCCTTATTTTTTCCTCCCCACCCCACCTTTCTGTATCTATTTCTCTTTTTGTCTTCTCTTCTCAACTTTCTCCTCTAGGATTCACCAGGATTTGATCCTGGGGGCCTCTGATGTGAAGAAAGGTTCCCTGTCAATTGCACCACCTCAGCTCCTTTCCCTCATTTTCAATTGCTCTAAAATTTAAAAAAAAAAAAAAAAGGTCAGTTTATCAAGGTGACATAATAATCCTGAATGTGTTCCACCCAATTATGGAGCTTAAAAATATATAAAACAGGAAGCAGACGTAGCTCAAGTGGTTGAGGGCCTCCTTCCCATGTATGAGATCCCAGGTTCAATGCCCAGTACCTCCTAAAAAATAGAGAAAAAAAACATATATATACATACATACATACATACATACATATATATATATATATATAGCAAAAAATGATAGAAGTAAATAGTCAAAAGGTAGAAGCAACCTAAGTGTCCATCAACAGGTGAATGAATGATCAAAATGTGGTTTATACATACAATAGAATATTAATCACTCATGAAAAGGAATGATGTTCTGATACATGCTACAATGTGGATGAACCTTAAAGGCATCATGTTGAGTGAAATACGCCAGACACAGAAGGACAAATGTTATATAATCTCTTTTATATGAAATGACTACAAAAGGAAAATTCATAGTAGATTAAACGTTATCAGGGGCTGGGAGTATGGAGAAGCCATGGGGAGTTATTGCTTAATGTGTACAGAGTTTCAGTTTTAGAGGGAGAAAAAGTTTTATTAAT
Source organism: Dasypus novemcinctus (assembly GCF_030445035.2). Taxonomy (NCBI): domain Eukaryota; kingdom Metazoa; phylum Chordata; class Mammalia; order Cingulata; family Dasypodidae; genus Dasypus; species Dasypus novemcinctus. The sequence goes on from NC_080679.1 coordinate 41,953,071, forward strand.
GATTGGTGATGTGAAGGTAATTAATACCCTGAATTGTACACTTTAAAATGGTTAGGGGAAATGGACTTGGCCCAGTGGTTAGGGCGTCCGTCTACCACATGGAAGGTCCGCGGTTCAAACCCCGGGCCTCTTTGACCCGTGTGGAACTGGCCCATGCACAGTGCTGATGCGGGCAAGGAGTGCCTTGCCACGCAAGGAGCGCCTTGCCACGCAGGGGTGTCCCCCGCGTAGGGGAGCCCCACGAGCAAGGAGTGCACCCGTAAGGAGAACTGCCCAGCGTGAAAGGAAGTACAGCCTGCCCAGGAATGGCGCCGCCCACACTTCCCGTGCCGCTGACGACAACAGAAGCGGACAAAGAAACAAGACGCAGCAAATAGACACAGAGAACAGACAACCAGGGGGGAAGGGGGGGGGGGATTAAATAAATAAGAAATAAATCTTTAAAGAAAAAAAATAGGTTAGAATGGTTAATTTACTTTTATATATATTTTACCAAAATGAAAAATTTTTGAAAAGCCTTCTGGGGAGCAGATGTAGCTCAGTGGTTGAGTGCCTCCCTCCCACGTACGAGGTCCTGGGTTCAATCCCCGGTACCTCCTAAAAATAAAAAAAAATTAAAAAATAAAAACTTTTTAAAGACTCCTACATTAATGAAATGCACAATGAATAGGAGAATAAATCCCAATAATCAAATCAGGAACAATTTTAGCACAAACAAAAGTAACAACTATAAAGGGAATAAAACAATGTATAAATAAAAGTCACTGAGTTCATAGTGATACTCAAATAAGAGAAAATGAAAACTTATTTGCCTCACCAGAATTATTATATGAACTCATTTAACAGCAGATACTAAAAGTATAATTGGTTAACAAAGGGTTAAACACACCCTTTCTCATTCCCTTTGGGAAAATGTATCTAGAATGAAATACATTCCAATGTATTTCACTGGAAATCTGACAATGTGACCTATCAATTGTGTTACTGGATGTATTAGTCAGCTAAAGGGGTGCTGATGTAAAATACCAGAAATTGGTTGGTTTTTATAAAGGATATTTATTTGGGGTAGGAGCTAACAGATACCAAGCCATAACCATAAATTACTTCCTTCATCGAAGTCTATTTTCACATGTTGGAGCACAATAGCTGTCGACATCTGCGAGGGTTCAGGCTTCCTGGGTTTCTCCCTTCCTAGGGCTTGCCTCTCTCTCCTCTGTGTGCTTATTTCCTGGGGCTCCAGCTTAAGGCTTCAGCATCAAACTCCAACATCAAAAACCTTCCACTCTGTCCTTTGCCATGTCTTTTATCTATGAGACCCCACCCACCAAGGGGCCAATCAAAGCCCTAATCAGAACTTAATAATAACACTCAGGTACAGACCAGATTACAAACATAATCCAATATCTATTTTTGGAATTCATAACCATATCAAACTGCTATACTGGGCAACACTGGTTATGGTAAAAATGACCTTTGATCTGGACTGAGAGGATCTTGAAAGAGCTATAAATATCTGGTGGGAACTTACAACCTTGGGTTTCTCTGACCACAGTATAACTTATAATTCAGGTATTTCCCTTTCCAGGATTTGGAAACTACTACACTCACGGGCTGTCACAAGATATAATGGTTTCTATGCAGTACAGGCTTCTAAACAGGGAGGCTTCTGAACCCACTAATTTGGTCTCATACCCTTACTTGGAATATTTGGACCACTAGGAGGACTCCTCCTGAACAGAACATATTATACTGTTCTACTGGCATGCTGGGTTTCCTGTCCTTTATCCTCTAAATGAAACTAGTACCAAAAATGGCCTATTGTGGATATGTGAGTTTGATTGTCCACTGGTGCTCAAGCAGAGAGGGCAATGTAAATCACCATCAAGCAATCAAACAACGAAATATTTCAGTCTTTTTTTACTTCTTAGGAAAAAAAAAAAATTGAAGCAAGGAGGGCAAAATGTTAAATCTGACACATTCAAGTGGAAAATACACAGTGTTCCTTCTACATTGTGTGTAATTTTTGTATAGTCATGACCTATTCATGGCATATTCAGGATTTTTTTTTACACATATAGTGGCAGACCTTAAGGTTTTCATTTTCAGCAAAAATTCTTAAGTTCTAGAATATATTACTACATTAAAATATTCATCTAGTTCCAAAATACTTTTAGAACAGTAAATTAAATAAAACTAAAAACAATACTGACAGTCAAACACAAATCAAGTACTCCAGCAATAGGATCTTAAAACTGTTATCTTACAAATTCACCAAAATTGAGTCAAGGTTGGAATCAACATAAGAATAAGAGCAAGATAAAAAAATATAGAGAAACAAGATGCATTACTTACGGTAAAAGAAAGGGACAAACTCCACCGTGAGAGAAGCTGGTTTGTATTTCTGTCTGCTCTTTTCCACAGTACTAAGGATTCGTCTATCATTAAAAATAAGTTAAAAAATTATAACATGGACAAGTGAGACGCACAAAAATAAAGAAAATGTTTAATCTTTTACTTTTGACCTGTGTACTCGATATAGCTCTGATTTGCATAATCTTGAAAAAAACTGAAAATCTAACCAATAACTTAAATACTTGTTAATTAAAGGATTTCTTTTTTTAATTAAGCAACATTTTTTAAAAACTCTCTTGGCCAAACATAGCGGCCAGATTAAGTCTTCAAAGAACAAGAAATTGAAAAAGGCCGGTGGAGTGGTGGGACTGCTCAGGGCTCTCTGGGTTCCACTCTCTACTCCCACTACTCATCCAACTTCATGTTATTTAATCAAGATAATTAACAAACATTTGTGTTTTCATGACAATACAAAACTTACTGAGTTTCAAATAAAAATTTTAGTTATACGTAAAAAAAATTAATTTTAAAAGGGTGAAAACTGATTTAGGTCTCAGGTTTCTCCCCCAGATTATTTCCATTTTGTGCATTTATTATAAATTATGGTATGAACTAACAGAATGGTTATATCCAATACACAGAGTCAATAATAAAACATCTCAGCTGATTAACATAATGAAATCTATTTTGTGATTAATGACATTCTAAAGACCTTGTATTAGATGTAAGTTGTAGACAAATAATTTCTATTATAGTTGTAGCAAAAAAATATGCTGTGAAGCAGCTGTGGCTCAATCAGTTGGGCCCCCATCTACCATATGGTCCCAGGGCCTCCTTGTGAAGGCAGGCTGGCCTGCACCCACAGAGTGCTGACGCAGCAAGATGACGCAACAAAGGGAGACAAACAGACACAGAAGAATGTGCAGCAAATGGACACAGAGAGCAGACAGCAAGGAAGTGGCAAGGGGGGAGATAAATTTTTAAAAAGTAAATATTAAAAAAAAACAAAAAAACTTAATATGCTAACATAAAGGGGCAAGAACTATTGTACTTCTTATAACCCAAATATTAAAGCATAACTAATTTGGAGTGCATTGTTTTCAATAGGTTAAGTTAGTAGAGCTAAAAATGAACTAAGTCTTGTATGATTATTATAACATAGCATACTTGAATCCTCCATTTTTTTTTTTTTAAGATTTATTTTTATTTATTTAATTCCCCTCCCCTCCCCCGGTTGTCTGTTTTCTGTGTCTTTTTGCTGCGTCTTGTTTCTTTGTCCGCTTCTGTTGTCGTCAGCAGCACGGGAAGTGTGGGCGGCACCATTCTTCCGCAGGCTGCTCCCTGCTTCACACTGGGCGGCTCTCCTTATGGGTGCACTCCTTGCGCGTGGGGCTCCCCTACGCGGGGAACACCCCTGTGTGGCACAGCACTCCTTGCGCGCATCAGCACTGCGCATGGGCCAGTTCCACACGGGTCAAGGAGGCCCGGGGCTTGAACCGTGGGCCTCCCATGTGGTAGACGGACGCCCTAACCACTGGGCCAAAGTCCGTTCCCCCTGAATCCTCCATTATTATCTCACGATATTTGGGCCAAGTATCTAGCACTTAACAAATGCTAATACATGTCAACTGGTTTCTGAGATGATTCCAACAAGTTTGTTTTCATCTCAATTTCCTAAGTTCATGTCCCCTGATTTCACTGTGCTTCTTTTTGTGCTCCCATCATGCCAGAATAAAACTATTGTTCTTGATTTTTTAACTTTTTATTTAGAAATAATTTCAAACTGTCAGAAAAGTTGCAAAAATAAGAAAAGTACAAAGATATTCAAATATAATTTGCCTAGGTTCACTGTCAATATTTTTTATCTACTTCATTTCATTTGCTCATTCTCTCTCCATTTATATATATTACACATATATTTATATACACACATATTCACATATATAATTTTTTTTGACTATTTAAGGGTAAGTGCTTTAGTTTTCTTGGCTGCTCAACACATACCAAGAAATGAGTCAGGTTAAACAATGGGAACTTATTAGCTCATGATTTTGAGGCTAACATAAAGCCCAAATCGAGGTGTCATCTAAGTAAAGCTTTCTTCCCAAAGATTGGCATCCTGGTGCTGGCTGCCAGCAATCCTTGGTTCCTGTCACATAGTAATGCACATGGCAGCCTTTCCTGACCTCTACAATTCCTTCTGGGTTCTGTTAAATTTCAGCTTCTGGCTTTCTATGGCTTACTCTCTGTCTCAATTTCATTCTGCTTATAAAGAACTCCAGTAATAGGATAAAAACCATCCTGATTGAGGTGCGCCACACCTTAATTGAAGTAACCTTATCAAAAGGTTCTTCTTACAATCGGTTCACACCATTGTAATCCATTCACAGGAATGGATTAAGAACAAATTTTTCCAGGGTACATACAAACCCAAACCAACACAGTACATTTTTATCTCTAAACACTTCAGTGTATATTTCTGAAAAATATGAATATTGTCTTACATAAGCAAAGCATAAAGTTTCAACAACTTTAATATCAATACATCTTTTTGTCTTACCTACCATCCATATTTCAGTTTTCTCAATTGAGTTAATAATGTCTTTTCTAGAATTTCTCCCCTCTTCTCCAGTAATAGGTGTTACATTTAGTTGCTGTGTCTCTTTATCCCCCTTTAATCTAAACCAATTCCAACAGCCTATCTTTGTGACATTTTAAAAGAATATTGTCTCTCCATCACCACCAATCCTCTCTTTTTTTTCATTAGAATGTTCTGTGTTTTGGCTTTACTTAATGTTGCCTCACAATTAGATTCTGAAAATTCATTCTTGGCTGGAATACACAACAATGGCAATGATGTGTAGTCCTTCTCAGAGTATCACATTTGGAGGCAAATGATGTACATCTGCTTCTTTTAACAAATCAAATTTATTGATACATATTAATAAAGTATAAATCTTGCAAAATGTACAATCAATGGTACTGGGTATAATTCACATAGTTGTGAAATGATCACTTAAATTATTACTAGAATATTTAATAATACAAAACACAAAAAAAGATAAACAATAAAACTCACTTTCAATCTATGCTTCCCCTACTGTACATAGCTACAATTCTGTTTCCACCTCACTAGTGTTTACAGTTGTCTTATATGCAGTATTACAAATATTCATATTTCACGAGGTTTCACTATGTTATACAGTCCCATGTTACATTTTTTAGCTTTCCTTCTAGTAATAAACATGTCCTTAGACTTTTCAACCACTGTAATATCCATATAATACTCTGCTAGTCACAAGCACCATGATATACTCTCACTTCAATTCATTTCCAAAGATTTAAAAACTTTTTACCAAAACTGTAGAGATTAACCCTAAACTTCCCATTCTCTACCCTCATTCTATTTTCTGCTGACCTATATAATAACAATATAACTCCATTAGTTTATACAATATATTTAGTTTATAATAGGGCAATGATACAGTTAATTGTCCTTTGCTGTCTCCCTTGCTTCATGGAACATAATGTCCTCCAGGTTCATCCATGTTGTCATATGCTTCACGACTTCATTTCTTCTCACAGGTACATAATATTCCATTGTGTATGTACACCACAGTTAATTTATCCATTCATCAGCTGATGAACACCTGGGTTGTTTCTATCTTTCGGCAATTGCGAATAACACTGCTATAAACATCGGTGTACAGATGGCTGTTTGTGTTACTGCTCTCAGTTCTTCTGGGTTTATACATACAAGCAGGATTGGAGGTCACATGGCAAGACTACATTCAACTTCCGTAGTGGCTGTACCGTTCTACATTCGAACTAACAGTGAATAAGTGTTCCTATCTCTCCACATCCTCTCAAACACTTGTAGTTTTCTGACTTTTTAATAGTGGCCATTCTAATTGATGTGAAATACTATCTCATTGTAATTTTGATTTGCAATTTCCTAATTGTTATTAATATTGAATATTTTTTCATGTGCTTTTTCTACTTTTGTATTACTTCTTTGGACAATTGTCTTTTCAAGTCCTTTGCCCATTTATTACTCAAGTTGTTTGTCTATTATTGTTGAGTTGTACTATCTTTATATAACAGACGTGATTTTGAAATATTGTCTCCCACTGAGGCAACTGCTTTTTCACCCTTTTTACAAAGTCCTCTGAGGTACAAAAGTGTTTAACTTTGAAGAGGTCCCATTTATCTATTTTTTTCTTTTGTTGTTTGTGCTTTGGGTGTAAAGTTTAAGAAACTGCTGCCTACCACAAGATCTTGAAGATGTTTTTCTATATTTTCTTCTAGAAGTTTTATGGTTGTCACTTTCACATTTAGGTCTTTCATTCATTTTGAGTTAATTTTTGTATAAGAGGTGAGGTAGGGATCCTCTTCCTTTCTTTTGGGCATAGATAAATAGTTTTCCCAACACCATTTGTTAAACAGACTGTTTTGGCCCAGCTGGGAAGCTTGACTGCCTTGTCAAAAGTCACTTGATCATAGGTGTCAGGGTCTATTTCTGAGATCTCAATTTGGTTCCATTGGTCAATCTGTCTGTATTTATGACAGTATCATGCTGTTTTTACCACTATAACTACCTAATATGCTTTAAAGTCAGGAATCCTCCCACTTCATTCTTCCTTTTAAAGAAATTTTTGTCTATTTGTGGGACTTACCTTTCAAAATAAATTTAATTATTACCTTTTCTACTTCTGCAAAAAAAGTTGTTGGAATTTTTATTGGGATTGCATGGAATCTGTAAATCAGCTTGGGCAGAATTAACACCATAACAAAATTTAGTTTTCCAGTCCATGAACTGAAGAAACTGAGTCTTCTTCAGTTTCTTTTAGCAATGTTTTCTACTTACCTGAATACAGGTCCTTATTGTCCTAGGTTAAGTTTATATCTATTCTTTTAGTTGTTATTATAAATGGAATTTTTTTCTTATTTCCTCCTCAGATTGTTCATCAGTAGTATATAGAAACACTATTGATTTTTGCATATTAATCTTGCATCCCGCCACTTTGATGAACTCATCTATTATTTCTAGTGGCTCCATTGTGGATTTCTCAGGATTTTCTAGTTACAAGATCTTATCATCAGTGAATAAAGAAGTTTCACTTCTTCCTTTACTATTTGGATGCCTTTTATTTCTTTATCTAGCCTAATTGCTTTGGCTAGAACTTCCAGCACAATACTGAATAACAGGAGGCAAGATGGTGTCTGAATAAGTACACCATCATCATCTCTCTTACAAAAGACTGGCTGGGCAGCGGACTTGGCCTAGTGGTTAGGGCGTCCGTCTACCACATGGGAGGTCCGCGGTTCAAACCCCGGGCCTCCCTGACCTGTGTGCAGCTGGCCCATGCACAGTGCTAATGCACGCAAGGAGTGCTGTGCCACTCAGGGGTGTCCCCCGCCTAAGGGAGCCCCACATGCAAGGAGTGCACCCCATAAGGAGAGCTGCCCAGCCCAAAAGAAAGTGCAGCCTGCCCAGTAATGGTGCCGCACACACGGAGAGCTGACACAACAAGATGAAGCAACAAAAAGAGACAGATTCCCGTGCCAGTCACAACAACAGAAGCGGACAAAGAAGATGCAGCAAAGAGACACAGAGAACAGACAACTGGGGTGGGGAGGGAAGGGGAGAGAAATAAATAAAGAAATAAATCTTAAAAAAAAAAAAGACCAGCTCTGTGGTGACAGAGTCCTACAGGAGCAGGCTGTTTCAGGAACCTGCAGGGCGGGAGGTGTCTGGACATCAATCTGGAGAGACTGCAGCAGAAGTGGTGTTTGCTCAAGGTAGAACTACGGGTTTCTAACACTGAACACAGAAGCTGTGGGAAGGTAAACTCCTCCCTCCGCTAGGGCTAAGAGCCCCGGCCTTCACTGAGAACTGCCGGTTGTGAGGTGGAGTCTCCAAGCCCCGTGTCCCCAGTTGTGGGGTAAAGTCTCCATGCCCCGTGTCCCCAAAACATGTGAACCCCAAGCCTGTGTCCCCTGAACCCCCTCGGCCTACGCTAAATACCCCGAGTCCACATTCTCCAAGGTCTCTGTTTCCCGAGCCCAACAACTCCTGGAAATCCGGCATTGTCCTACACCTCTGGATGCAGACTAACTCCAGAAGTGGGAGAGTTTAGGTGAAAGGTGTAGAAGGGCCAAGGAGTGTAGGTTCAGTTTTCTGGTTCCCCCTTTTTTATTGAGTTTGGAAGAGATATTAGCTGTCTTGGGGAGACCCTAGGAATAGAGAAGAGGCAAATCCGGTGAGAGAGCCCAATTCACCTAAATGCCCTGGGGTAGGAAACTTGGTCTGGGAAAAGGTAGGGTCAGAAAATTAACCAGTCCCCTTGTAGCACACCTAAGGGAGAGGGACAGCAGGACGTGCTTTACAGGCTTCCAATAGCATATTTAGGATTTCTGGCAATGGGTGGGTGCTCTCTCGAGAAATTAAATCATTATTTTCTCAGATGAGTTGGGTCATCAGGGACCCATCTGAATTTCCTACAGGAACCCTCACACAGCCTTCCTGCCACCTTGGGAGAGAGGGAACTGAGGAAGAGAGAAAGGGGGAAGGTCAGACTCCTAAGGAGTTTATTCAATTGCAAAGAAGATTCTTTGCCTGAGGCCTTGTCAGGTCTTCATTGCTGGTCTGTTTTCTTGTATTTCTTCCTCTTTATCCTCCCACTGCCCTCTTTTTTTTTTTTTTCTTTTTCTTTTTCCTCCCCTCTCTTTTTTCCCCCCTTCTCTCATTTTTCTCCTCACCCTCCTTTTCCTCTTTTTTTTTTTATATTAGTGCTGTAGGCAACATTTCTTGTTTGCTGAGCTTTCTCATCCTTAATTTTCTCTTTTCTGGGGGTACTGATTTTGGCTTCCAATGCTATTCCCTTTCCTTTATCATTCTTTCTTCCATCATTTATTGTTTCTCTTACATTCCACCTCTCTGTGTTTAGTCCCCAATATTTCCGACTTATCTCTAATACCTCTAATCTGTTTTCTATCATTTATTCACTCTTTATGTTATTGTCCTCTGTTTTCTTTTTTCCCTCTCTACTGATCACAATGACCTTTTAATTCATAGTATATTCCTCCCCATATTCACCTTCATATCTCATTATACACACTCCACTTTTTTATGGTTATAACTACACAGCTTCCATTAGTTCTATATCCATGCTCCTAGATCTCATATGGTTCTTCTGCTAACACACACTATCAATACTATTATTATATTTTTCTTTTCTTACACCTTTTGCTTTCTCCAGACCTAATATTTTCCTTCAAGGGAACTTAGCCAACAACAAGGAAATAGAATAAGAAGAAAAAGTGACAAAGAGAAGAGTAAATACACAAAGAAAAACAACTAATTAAACCCTGAGGCTAGAATAAGAAGATAATCAACAGAATAAACCCAACAAGACAAAATGATGACCAGATAGCAACAAAAAACTACAGACCATACCAATAATCAGGAAAACATGGCCCAATACAATGAACAAACTAAAAACCAGGAAGAGAAGTGGAACACTGAACAAGTAATTAAAGCTCTCAAAACATGTATCATGGACCAATTCAATGAAGTGAAGGAAAAGATTAAGCATATTAAGAAAACACTTGGAGAGCATACAGAAGAAACTGAGATTGTGCACAAAAAGATCACAGAGATGATGGGGATCAATAGCACAATCCAAGAAATCAAAAATACACTCTCAGCGATTAACAGCAGATTTGAAGAGGCAGAGGAATTAGTGATGTGGAAGATACTACATCTGAAAACAAACAGATAGTAGAATTAATCGATGAAAAGATAGAAAAAATCCAGCAGGGAGTTAGGGACCTCAATGACTACAAAACGCACAAACATACGCATTATAGGCATCCCAGAAGGAGAAGAGAAGGGAAAGGGGACAGAAGGGGTGTTGGAGGAAATAATGGATGAAAACTTCCCAAACCTATTGAGGGAGATGGATGTACATGTCCAGTAAGCACAATGTACCCTGAACAGCATAAATCCCAACAGGCCTACCCCAAGACATATACTTGTTAAAGTATCCAATGCACAAGACAAAGAGAAAATACTAAAAGCAGCAAGAGAAAAGAAAACCATCACATACAAGGGAGGCTCCATAAGATTAAGTGCTGATCTCTCATCTGAAACCATGGAGGTAGGAAGGCAGTGGTATGACATAGTCAAGGTACTAAAAGAAAATAAATTCCAACTAAGAATACTCTATCCAGCAAAGCTAGCATTCAAATTTGATGGAGAGTTCAAAATATTCACAGATAAACAGAAACTAAGAGAGTATGCCACCAAGAAACCTACCCTTCAAGAAATACTAAAAGGAGTTCTACAGGAGGAAAGAAACAAACAGGGGAGACACAGTTGGAGGAGAGTGTAAGAACAACTAAAACTACAAAAAAAAAAAAAAAAAAAAAAGACAAACACAAATCCAAAGAAAATATGGGTAATATAAGTAATTCCTCGAGAGTAATAACACTAAATGTCAATGGATTAAACTCGCCTGTTAAGAGACACAAATTGGAAGACTGGATAAGGAAATATGAACCATCTATATGTTGTCTACAAGAAACCCATCTTAGACCCAGGGATTCAAGGAGGTTGAAAGTGAATGGCTGGAAAACAATCTTATAAGCAAACAATAACCAAAAAAGGGCAAGAATAGCTATATTCATATCAGACAAAAGAGAATTTAAATGCAAAACAATTGCGAGAGACAAAGATGGACAATACATATTAGTGAAAGGGACAATCTTTCAATAAGAAAGAACAATCATAAACATTTATGCTCCTAACAAGGGCACCTACAAATATGTGGGGCAAACACTGGAAAAACTAAGTGAAAGAATAGATGTCTCTACAATTATAGTGGGGGACTTTAATACACCACTATCAACTTTGGACAGAACATCTCAAAAGAGAATCAATAAAAAAACAAAAACTTTGAACATTATATTAGAGGAGCTGGACCTAATAGACATACACAGAACATTACATCCAAATACAGCAGGTTATACATTTTTCTCAAGTGTACATGGATCATTCTCCAAGATAGACCATATGCTAGGCCACAAAGAAAAGTCTCAATGAATTCAGAAAGATTAAAATCATACAAAATAATTTCTCTGGTCATAGTGGAGTAAAGCTGGAAATATGCAAGGGCCAGAGGTCCAGATTTCTCAACAAAATATGGAAATTAAACAGCACACTCTTAGACAACCAGTGGGTCAAGGAGGAAATCTCAAAAGAAATTAATAACTACCTTGAAACTAATGAATATGATAACATAACATACTAAAACTTAAGGGATGCAGCAAAAGCAGTACTGAGAGGGAAATTTATACCCATAAATTCAAACATCAAAAAAGAAGAATGAGCTAAAATTGAAGAACTAACTGCACACTTGGAGGAATGAGTAAAAAAAACAACAAAGTAACCCCAAAGGAAGAAGAAAGAAAGAAATAACAAAGATAAGAGCAGAACTAAATGAAATAGAAAATAAGAAAGCACTTGAAAAGATAAACAAAACCAAAAGCTGGTTCTTTGAGAAGATCAATAAAATTGACAAACCCTTAGGCTAGACTAACAAAGAAAAAAGAAGATGCAAATACACAAAATAAGAAATGAGAAAGGAGATGTCACCACTGACCCCACAGAAATAAAGAATATCATAAGAGGATACTCAGAAAAACTATATTCCAACAAGGACAACTTAGAAGAAATGGACAAATTCCTAGAAACACATAAGCAGCCTCTATTGATGAAAGAAAAAATTGACAATCTCAACAAACCAATCACAAGTAAAGAGAGAGAATCAGTCATTAAAAAATTCCCAAATAAGAAGGGCCTTGGCCAGACGGCTTCACAGGTGAATTCTACAAAACATTCTGGAAAGAACTAATGCCGATCTTGCTCAAACTCTTCCAAAAAATTGAAATAGAAGGAACATTGCCTAACTCATTCTATGAAGCCAACATTATCCTAGTACCAAAGCCAAACAAAGACACCTAAAGAAAGGAAAAGTACAGACCAATTTCTCTAATGAACCTAGATGCAAAAATCCTCAACAAAATACTTGCTAATCATATTCAACAACAAATTAAATGAATTATACACCATGACCAAGTGGGATTCATTCCGGGTATGCAAGGATGGTTCAACATAAGAAAATCAATTAATGTAATACACCATATAAACAGATTAAAGGGGAAAAAATCACATGATCATGTCTATAGATGGAGAAAAAGCATTTGACAATATACAGCACCCTTTTTTGATAAAAACACTGCAAAAGATTGGAATACAAGGAAATTTTCTGAACATGATAAAGGGTATATACAGAAAACCCACAACCAACATCATTTACAATGGTGAAATCCTAAAATCTTTCCCTCTAAGATCAGGAATGAGACAAGGATGCCCCTATCACCGCTTCTATTTAACCTTGTCTTAGAAGTACTTGCTCGAGCACTGAAGCAAGAACCAGATATAAAAGGCATCCAAATTGGAAAGGAGGAAGTAAAAATTTGATTATTTGCAGATGACATGATCCTATACATAGAAAATCCTGAGATGTCTACAAGAAAGCTGCTAGAACTCATAAATGAGTTCAGTACAGTCACAGGTTATAAGATCAATGCACAAAAATCAGTAGGATTTCTGTACACCAATAATGAGCAATCTGAGGAGGAAATCAAGAAACAAAAACCATTTACAATAGTAAATAAAAAAATCAAATACCTAGGAATAAATTTAACTAAAGATGTAAAAAACTTATACACAGAGAACTATACAACACTGTTCAAGGAAATCAAAGAAGACCTAAATAAGTGGAAGAACATTCCCTGTTCATGGATAGGAAGAATAATATTATTAAGATATCTATCTTACCAAAACTGATATACACATGCAATGCAATCCCAATAAAAATCCACACAGCATTCTTTAATGAACTAGAAAAACTAGCTATGAAATTTATTTGGAAAGGAAAGAGGACCCAAATAGCCAAATACATATTGAAAAAGAAAAATGAAATTGGAGGAATCACACTACCTTACTTCAAAACATACTACAAAGCTACAGTAGTGAAAACAGCATGGTATTGGCACAAGGATAGACACCTGGACCAATGGAACTGAATTGAGAGTTATCATATAGATCCTCATATATACAGTCACATAATATTCGATAAGGCCACCAAACCCTCTCAAATGGGAGAGAATGGCCTCTTCAACATATGGTGCCTGGATAACTGGATATCCATATGCAAAAGAATGAAAGAGGATTACCAACCCACACCTTATACAAAAATCAACTCAATATGGATCAGAGACCTAAATATAAGAACTAAGACCATAAAGACTTTGGAAAGCAATGTTGGGAATCATCTACAGGACCTTGTAATAGGAAATGGCATCATAAACTTCACACCCAAAGCACGAGCAGCAAAAGAACAAATAGATAAATGGGACTCCTCAAAATCAAAGCCTTCTGTACCTCAAAGGAGTTTGTCAAGAAAGTGAAAAGAGAGCCCACAGAATGGGAGAAAATACTTGGTAACCATATATCTGATAGGAGACTTATATCCTGCATATATAAAGAACTCCTATATCTTGAAAATAAAAACACAAACAATCCATTTAAAAAATGAGAAAAAGATTTAAACAGACACTTCCCTAAAGAAGAAATACAAATGGCTAAAAAGCACATGAAAAAATGCTTCCAATCTCTAGCTATTAGGGAAATGCAAATCAAAACTACAATAAGATACCATCTTACCCCATAACATTGGCAGTTATGAAAAAAACAGAAGACTACAAGTGCTGGAGAGGATGTGGAGGAATGGGAACACTCATCCACTGCTGGTGGGAATGCAAAAGGATCCAGCCATTCTGGAGCACAGCTTGGCAGTTTCTCAAAAAACTAGCTTTAGATTTGCCATATGACCCAGCAATTCCACTGCTGGATATATACTCAGTAGAACTGAAAACAAGGACACAAACCGATATATGCACACCAATGTTCATAGCAGCACTGTTCGCTATTGCCAGAAGTTGGAATCAACCCAAATGCCCATCAACAGAAGAATGGATAAATAAAATGTTGTATATACATACAATGGAATAATACTCAGCTTTAAGAATGAATACACTACAAACACACGTGATAACATGGATGAATCTTGAGAACCTTATGTTGAGTGAAGCAATGCAGGCATTGAAGGACAAATACCTCAATGATATGATATAAGTAAAACAAGCTGCTTCAGAAAGCTAAAGACCAGACAATAGACTTAAAGGAATTTGGGGGGTAGAGGAAAGTTGCAAGCTGACACCTACCTGGGTGAAATCTATGATAAGCTGGAGGTAAGTATTTGTACAGGGAAGGGATAAAATGGGGGCATAGGGATAGCTTTGGGTGGGGCTTTGTGGGCTTGAGGGGGGCTAGGGATGGGAGGATGGGTAATAAGGCCCAAGAAATTGGGGGGAGGATGGGGGAACATATGAACATAGGAGATTGTCAAGTATATGGTTGAGAGTATATTGTTGAGAAAACTTTTTCAAAAATATAATAAGGAAGGTCACCTGTTTAAGATGCTTAAAGGGGAGAATCTGACACAGGAAAGGCCTCTAGCGAGTGTGCAAGTGCTCACTTTGTCGTAGTGGGTTATATCATTGGATGGAAACCCATACAATGGGAGTGAAGGTATACCCACATCCTGGGGAGGACTGATGTTTTCAAATAAGAGGGAAGTGTATCTCTCGAGAGAAATCGTGGCTCCCAATGCATTAGGGCAGTCAAGCATGTCAAGCCCTCAACATTGTTGCAAGTATCTCTGAATATGGCCCTTCAAGCAATGAAGAGTGATTGTCACTGTGGGCCCTGAGGGGACGGGGAAAGAGGTATTGAATAGGTGGAATCAGTGTAACTGTGGGGCAATTGAAGTGTACCACAAGATTATGCAAAGATGGATATAGGACATGTTAAATTACACCAAAAATGTATAGGGGCCAATAGGCTAAAATGTAAATCATAAGGTAAAACACAAGATAACTAAAAATTTAGAAAACTGTAGAGTCTAAAATATAAACCACAATGTAAACCCAAGTGTAACCTTGTTTGAAGGCTATTGTCTCAATATCTGTACATCAGTTGCAGTAAATATAGTATGAACATGTAAAAAGATTATTGCTGGGGAAGGGACAAAGTGCCTGATGTTGAATATGTGAGAGTACTGTATACCGTGGATATGAATTACTGTGGTCTAAAACTTTTATGAAAACAAGCTTAATAATTAGAAAAAAAGAAAAAGAAAGGACGTAGATACTGAGGAAGAGATGGAAGAAGCTGCCTTGCCAATGTGCATACAGGTCAACACTTATTGCAGTGATGGAAGGCAAAACATCAAAAAAAGCGCTTTTTCATTTTTTAACTTTTTGATACCCCAATTTATTTTACTTTAATTTTTCTAAATTAGTATGTATTCTATATCTAACCTCTAAACCCATCACTACATTCCATTTTACTATTAATGGAACCTGGCAATATATTGGGATTCATTTTCAGGGAGGTTTTAGATCACAGAGGGGTTTGATGGTGGTGGGGGAGGAATACTGGTGTGGGGTGTTATTGGTGTGGGGCGCATGGTTGGGAAGGAGTTCTCCAGGGCATATGTGCAGGTTGCATAAAAATGTTTGGATATTTTCATAGTGGTTACAGTTGGGAACGATGGCTGGTGGAGTGCTGAGTTCCTGCCCGGGAGAGCTCTGTCGCATTCCCTAATGGAACAGCAACAATCCTCCAAGTGCAATGGCTAAGACCAATAAGGAAGGATGGTCCAACAATTAGCCCTTGATGCTAATGACTATGCTTGTGAGCCTGTGTACCTGAAATAAGAACTAGGCCTAGAGCTGCAGGGTGCCTAAGAGTTACCTCCTGAGAGCCTCCATGTTGCTCAAATGTGGCCAGGCTCGAAGCCAAACTCGGCATGTAAATCCACTGCCTTCCCCTCAGCGTGGGACAAAACTCCCAGCGATGGAGCCTCCCTGGCACCAAGGGATTACTACCAAGTACCAGCTGATGATGTGGCTGGAGAACGACCTTGAATAAAAGGGTCAACTCAGACCAGCAGAATATCTCAGCCTACATGTATTATATGGCTATGAGTCTCCAAAAAAGAGCTGGGAGGTCATCAGAGGGGTCGCCCTTACAAACACCTCAGCAGAATCCCAGAGACAGCTAAAGTAGATACAACCCCAGGTATTGGTTCTTCTGAGGGCTACAGAGACCCATAGGTTCTATGGTCATGGCAGATGGACTTCAGTGCCATGTCAGTTGGCCCTACTTTGGAGTTTGTGTTCCTGAATGTGATAGAGTCGGACTCAGGTGTGATCTTTGTTCACAAGCCTCTCCTGTCACTTTTACCGGACCTGTGGTTGGCACTGGGGTTTAGTGTATACTCAGGGGATCTGAATCTCTGGACTGTCCATGTGATAGCCAGGCTCTGAGCCTCAACAGACTTGCAACTCCTACCCTCTGGTTTATTGGACTTATCCCAGCCAGCTAACAGGGAGGTGAAGAAGGTCAACCACCACACCAGAGAGCCAAGAGTGCCTACAACCGCAAACAGGAGAATTGCATCCATCATCCAAGTGGAATCTAAGCACCCTCTTGATACAGAGGTGGAGTGCACATAACCATCCCAGGGGCCACAGAATGGAGGAATAGAGTATAGATTAGAGTGGACTTATTGATACTCTATTTTGGAACTAATGTGATTAGTAATGGAAGTAAATGTAGCACTGAGATGGAGAAAGTGGCCATGGTAGCTGCTGAGGGTGGGAATGGGAAGAAGAAAAGTGATGTGGGGGCATTTTCAGGACTTGCAGGTATCCTGGACAGTACTGTAGGGACAGTTACTGGACATTGTATGTTCTCCCATGGCCCACTTGGGTGGTCTGGGGGAGAGTGTAAACTGTAATGTGGACCATTGACCATGTGGTGCAGCAGTCTCAGAGTTGTATTCACCAAGTGCAATGAATGTCCCATGATGATGGAGGAGGTTGTGGTTATGGGAGGAGTGGAGTGAGGGAGGTGGGGAGTATATGGGGACCTCATATTTTTTAATGTAACATTAAAAATAAATTTATTAAAAAAATAAAGGTATCAGGATATGACAGTTGCCTAAAAAAAAATACTGAATAACAGTGGTGACATGGGCATCCTTTCCTTGTTTCTGAACTCAGTGGGAAATTTTCCAATCTTTCAATGTTCAGTACAATGCTAGCTGTAGGTTTGTCATATATGCTCTTTGCTAGGTTGAGAAAACTTCCTTCTATTCCTATATTCTGGAGTGTTTTTATCAAGAGAGAATGCTGTTATTTTGTCAAATGCATTTTCTGCATTAATCGAGAGGATCATGACTTTTCTTCTTCAATTTATTAGATGGTTTATTATACTAATTTGTTTTCTTGTGTTGAAACACCCTTGCATACCTAGGATAAAACCCACTTTATTGTGGTGTATAATTCTTTGAATGTGCTTTTTGGATTCATTTTGCAAGAATTTTTTTGAGGATTTTTGCATCTATATTCAATAAAGATATTGGACTGTAGTTTTCTTTTCTCGTAGTATCCTTTATCTGTTTTTGGGGTTAAGATGATGTTGGCTTCATGAATGAGCTTGGTAGCGCGCTTTCCTGTTCAATGTTTTAGAGCTTGAACACGACTGGTATTAGACTGTCTTTGAATGACTGGTAGAATTCACAAGTGAAGTCACCTAGTTCTGGGCTTTTCATCTTTGGGAGGTTTCTGATGACTCTTTCAGTATCTTTGCTTGTGATTGGTTTGATGAGGTGTTCTATTTGTTCTAGGGTCAGAGTAGGTGGTCTTAGGAATTTGTCCATCTCATTTACACTGGTTTTTGGTGTATAGTTGTTCACAGTATCCTCATGTTCTCTCTTATTTCTGTGGTGTAGGTAGTAATGTTCCCCCTCTCCGTTCTGATTTTATTTGTGATTTCTTTTTTTTCTTCATCAGTCTAGCTAACAGTTTGTTAGTTTTATCTTCTCAAAGAATCATCTTTTGTTGATTCTATTGTCTTTTTGTTCTCAACTTCACTTATTTCTGCTCTGATCTTTAGTTTTTCCTTCTGTCATTTTGGTGTGGGATTAGTTTGCTGTTCTTTTTCTAGTACCTCCAAGTGTGCAGTTAGAACTTCAGTTTTAACTCTTCTGTAAAGTAAATTTCCTTATTAGCACTTCTTTTGCAGTGTCCTATAGGTTCATATGTTATGTTCTCATTTTCATTTGTTTCAAGGTATTTACTGAATTCCCCTGCAATTTCTTCTTTGACCCACTGATTAAGAGTGTTATTTAATCTCCATATATTTATGAATTTTTTCCATTTTCTGTCCATTGATGATTTCCAGTTTCATTCTGTTATGATCAGAGAAAGTGTTTTGTATAATTTCCATGTTTTTAAATTTATTGAGGCATGGCTTATGACCTAACATATGACCTATCCTGGAGGATCAATGAGCACTTAAAAAAAAATGTGTATCCTACTGTTTTGGGGTACAATGCTCCAGAAATATCTGTTAGGTCTAGTTCATTTATCATATTATTCAAGCTGTTTCCTTATTTATCCTCTGTGCACATGTTCTATCCAATACTGAGAATGATGTAATGAAGTCTCAAACTATTACTGTAGAGACATCTATTTCTCCCTATAGTTTTGACGTGTGTGCCTCATGTATTTAAGAACACCCAAGTTAGGCACATATTATAATTATTTCTTCTTGGTGAATTGCCCCTTTTATTAATACATAATGACCTTCTTCATCCCTTAAAACAGTTTTGCATTTAAAATCTATTTTGTCCAACATTACTATTGCTACTCCAGATCTTTTTCGATTACTATTTTCATGGAATATCTTTTTCCAACCTTTCATTTTCAACCTGGCTGTGTCCTTAAGTCTGAGTTGAGTCTCTTACAGATAGCATATATATGCCTCATATTTTCTTATCTATTCTATCAGTCTATGTCTTTTGATTGGGAAGTTGAAGCCATTAACATTCATGTTATTACTGTAAATACATTACTTACTTCATTCATTTTTTCCTTTGGCTGCCCATTGTCAAAACCTACTATTAATTTACCCTCCTAAGGATGTCTGTTCCCCTCTCAGTCAGCTGCTTTGAGCCAGGGCTTTTATCCTAGTTTAATGTCTTGAGCATGGGGGATAGGAGTCTTTCCTGGCCACAGCAGGGTTTAGTAACTCCCGTATCTTGTTTCAGGTTCTTAGTCTGTCTCTTGCCCTTTGGGACTTGTGCCGCACTGTCCTGGTCTGAACCCCAAAGCAGGTCCCTCAGACAGCTTTTGGTCCTTTCTTCATTGTTTCTGTGAGAGAGTTGAGCCCTCTATGCCAACTCTGGTGCCATCTTTCTGGAACCTACATGTGCTCCTTAATCATGATTTTAGTTTTGATCATCCAGTTACTCTTTCTTTCTATAATTACTCTACTTTCTCTATTTATAATTACTAATTTTTCCTTTGCAACTACTAAGTAGTCTGTGAGTAGACACTTTAAAACCATGCAAATACCTTGCTCCTCATCAAAACTTCTCCTAAATTTAGCATGCCTTGATGATTTTTACCTGATCCTATTTAATTATGATGAGTGTAAAATGCTAACTTTTTCAACTCTAGTACTCCTTCTATATTTACTAATCAGAACTTGGCATTCTACTATAAACACAAAGCCCTCTCTTTCCCCTTATTTGTGTGTCTCTCTATATATCAGTCAGCTTTATGAATTACTTCCCCAATGGTTGATAATTCTTTACTGTGATTATTTTAGTGTATTTTAGTGTCCCAAATTTGGTCAGCAGGAGCCTCAGGGCAAAATTTTAATGTAATTAAGTAATTTTTCTCTGTGGCCAACCAATGAATATTCCTGAATTTGCCCTTGGCACAAATAAATATTTTTTTATTATATGCCTAAATGAATGAAAAAGTGATTTTAAGGAAAGATTTATTTCCCTATACTTATTTCAGCCCTCCTAAGAAATCTTTCTAATTATTTGAGATTCTGAAAACTGGATCACAATCAAGCTATATAATCAACTCTACTAATAATATTAAATCACATGAAGGTATGAAAAGCATCCATTTGTTTCATCAAACAAGAAAAAAAATACAATTTTAAATAGTTTTTTATTTAGAATTATGTTAATTTTAATTAAATCTCTTCTAACCTGTTTAGATATTTTGGTAAGCAATAAGCACAAAGAAAAGAAAACATACATATATTCCAAATTTCTATTTAATTTCAGAACAGATTAATAAACAAGGTGTAAGTTATTGCTATTGGTCTCCTATACAGGTCTTTCATGAGCTATGGATTTTTCCTAATTCCAGGATTTATTGATTCATATCCCTGTCAAAGTCAACCTCAAAGTGAAAGAAACCCAAGGCTGAATTGATGCTTTAACATTTACCTCTGAAACAATTCGTACATCACTGGCAAGACAATTATGCATATTACAGAAACAATATGGACTGCCTCTAGCATAATTCATGGCATATATCAAGCAATCAAGCATGTGCTCATTAAATGTTACTACTTATCTATATTATGCATAAAACTTATCTATATTATGTTACAGTATTTTAAAATTTTTTCTTGTTTTTGGCTCTCAAAAATTGTTTTTTCAATTATCAAGTTTATTTATTTTAATTTGTTCTCATATCTATCTTTTTATTTTTCTCTTCTTTGCCTATCTTTAAAGTCATTCTGCTCGTATATTATGCATTCCTTTAAAAGTCCGTCATTTTCAAACCATGATTTTATGTCCCTCTTTCTGTACATGTCTTGCTGTGTACAAAGAAAAATTCTACTTAAAATGTACTTCTAGGTTTGCCAGTACTGACAAGTTCAAGGCAGAGGAGGGTTGATTTAGTTTTCCTAAACTACTCAAGCAATTACCATGAAATGATTCAGGTTAAACAATGGGAATTTATTTGGTCACAATTTTGAGGCTAAAAAGTCCACACTAAAGTGTCATCAAGGTGATGCATTCTTCCCAAACAAGACAGGTATTCTGGGGCTGGTCGCCAGTTATCCTTGGTCCTTGGTTCCTCTGGCACATGGCCATGAACATAGTGGCCCATTCTGGGTTCCGTTGATGCTCAGCTTCTTGCTCCCATGGCTTTATCTCTCTCTTTCTGAACTGATTCAGATTATAAAGGATTCCACTAACAGGAAAAAGACCAATTTTGATTGAGCTGGGTTACACCTTAACTGAAGTACCCTCATCAAAAGGTCCTACTTACAATGGGTTTACACCCACAGTGATTGATTAAGTTAAAGAACATGTTTTTCTGGGGTACATACCACCAAAAACCATAATGGGGAAGAAGGAAGAGTAGAAGAAAGATAAACACTTTCCTTAAGAAATTCATGGCAGATAAGGATATATCACCTATCTATTAGATATGCTGTCTACAAGAAACTCTCCTTGGACTCAGGGAGGCAAGGAGGTTGCAACTGAATGGTTGGAAAATGATTTTAAATACAAACAATAACAAAAAAAGGATGGGAGTAGCTACATTAATATCAGACAAAATAGACTTTAAATGTAAAACTACTATAAGAGACAAAGAAGGACACTATATATTTGTAAAAGGGGAGATCCATCAAGAAGAAAAATCACAAACATTTATGCACCTAACCAGGGTGCCACAAAATACATGACATAAACATGGGAAAAACTAAAGTGAGAAATAGATGCCTCTACAATTATAGTGGGGGACTTTAATATATCATTATGACCATTAGGAAGAACATCTCAACAGAGACCTTGAATAATACATAAGAGGATCTTAATCTAATATAGACATATACAGAACATTACAACCAAATACAGCAGGATATACATTCTTCTCAAATACGGATCATTCTTCAGGATAGACCACATGGCTAGGTCACAGAACAACTCTCAAAGAATTCAGAAAGATTGAAATTACAAAAAGTAATTTCTCTGACCACAATGGGATGAAGCTGGAAATAAATAAGGGGTAGAGAACCAGAATAGGGATGAAGATATGTAAGTAAAACAACACACTCTTAGCCTCTGAGACAAGGAGGAAACTGCAAAGAAATCAGTAACTACCTTGAAATGAATGAAAATGAGAACAGGACTTATCAAAACCTATGGGATGCAGCAAAAGCAGTGCTGAGAGGGAAACTTATAGCCCTAAGTGCCTATATTAAAAAAGAAGAGCTAAAATCAAAGATCTAACTGA
Organism: Dasypus novemcinctus; assembly: GCF_030445035.2. Classification (NCBI taxonomy): domain Eukaryota; kingdom Metazoa; phylum Chordata; class Mammalia; order Cingulata; family Dasypodidae; genus Dasypus; species Dasypus novemcinctus. The sequence goes on from NC_080679.1 coordinate 41,975,745, forward strand.
ATACCTGGAGGAACTAGAAAAAGACCAGCAAACTAATCCCAAAGCAAGCAGAAAGGAAATAAAGAGCAGAGCTAAATGAAATCGAGAATAAAAAAACACTAGAAACTTTTAACAAAAGCAAAAGCTGGTTTTTTGAGAAAATTAATAAAATTGATAAACCTTTAGCTAGACTGACAAAGTAAAAAAGAGAAAAGATGAAAATACATAAAATAAAAAGTGAGGGAGGGGATATTACCACCAATCACACAGAAATTACAGGATGGATAACTTAGATGAAATGGACAAATTTCCAGAAACACACAAGCATTCTACATTGACAAAAGAAGAAATGGATGAACTCAATAGCCCAATCACAAGTAACACAGTTGGGTAAGTCATCAAAACCTCCCAACTAAGAAGAGCCCATGACCAGAGGGCTTCACAGGTGAATTCTACCAATCATTGCAGAAAGAACTAACATGGATCCTGCTTATACTTTTCCAAAAAACAGAAGTGGAAGGAACACTGCCGAACTCATTTTATAATGCCAACATAAAGCCATATAAAGATGCCACAAGATGCCACAAGAAAAGAAAACTACAGACCAATCTCTCCAATGAACCTAGATGCTAAAATTCTCAACAAAATACTTGGTATTTCTAGTAGTTTAATACTGTTTATGAATTCCAAAAATAGATATTGGATTATGTTTGTGAACTGGTCTGTTCCTCTGGGCACATTAGATTGTATTGGATTCAGAAGTTTCACTTTTACTTGATTAAACTGTGATTAAAGCTTTGATTGGGCCATGTCAGTAGGATGTTGAGTCCCCATTCCCTTGGTAGGCGGGGACTCACAGAGAAAACTACATGGAAGAGGAGTTAGTGTTTTTTTGATGCTGCAACCCTGGAAAGTAAATGTGCAGGAGAACAACATAGAGGAAAAGAGATGGCTCCATAGACATGGCAGAGGCCTAGGAAGAAAAAGCATGATAGTCTATAGCTGGCCTTGTAGAGAGAACAGAGCAACTGATCCTGGAGATAAACAAGCCACAGAAGAAAGATGAGACTTATTCCAGCCTACAGCTGATACTGGAAGAAGCTGGGACCATGGAGCCTCAAAAGGAAGAGGGAGGCAGAACCCTTGCAGAAATCCAGCCATCTTGCTCCAACATCTGGCAACAGACTTTGGTGAGGAAAGTCTGGCCTGGTAACTGTAAGCTTCTACCCCAAATAAATGCTCTTCATAAAATCCAACAGATTTCTGGTACTTTGCATCAGAACCCCTTTGGCTGACTAAAACAGTATTCAACAACACATCAAACAAATTATACACCATGACAAGTGGGTTTCATCTGTGGTATGCAACAATGGTTCAACATAAGAAAATCAATTAAAGTAATACATCACATTAACAGATCAAAAGAAAAAAGTCACATGATCATCTCTATTGCTATAGAACAAGCATTTGACAAAATACAGCATCCTGGGAAGCAGCTGTGGCTCAAACAGTTGGGCTCCCATTTACCATATGGGAGGCCGTGTTCACGTCCCAGGGCCTCCTTGTGAAGGCAGGCTTGCCCGCATGCCACAGAGAGCCACTGGCCCATAAGGACCATGGAGAGCCAACTCAGCAAAGTGATGCAACAAAAAAAGGGAGACAAGTAAAAACACAGACGAGCATGCAGTCAATGGACATAGAGAGCAAACAACAAGCAAGCCACAAGGGGGGGGGATAGTTCTAAAAATAAATAAATAAATAGACACAGAGAGCAGACAGCAAGCAAGCCAAAAGGGGGGAGGGGATAAAAAAAATACAGCATCCTTTCTTGATTAAAAAAAAACACTTCAAAAGATAGGAATAGAAGGAAAATTCCTCAAGGGTATATATGAAAAACCCACAGCTAACATATTCAGTGGTGAAATGTTAAAGGCTTTCCCTATAAGATCTGGAACAAGACAAGGATGCCCACTGTCACTGATCATGTTTAACATTGTTTTGGAAGTACTTGCTTGAGCACTCAGGCAAGAAAAAGATATAAAAGGCATCCAAATTGGAAAGGAAGAAGTAAAACTTTCATTATTCGAAAACAACATGATCGCGTATATAGAAAGCCCTGAGAAATCTACAACAAAGCTTCCAGAGCTGATAAACCAGTTCATTAAAGTAGCAGTACATAAACTCAACACACAAAGATCAATACCATTTCTCTACACCAATAATGAGCAATCTGAGAAGGAAATCAAGAAAAAAATTCCATTTACAATGGCAACCAAAAGAATCAAATATCTAGGAATAAACTTAAGATATAAATGACATGCCACAGAAAACTACACAATAACATAACTTTGTTACGGGAAATCAAAGAAGACCTAAATAAATGGAAGAATATTCCATGTTCGTGCCCTGGAAGAACATCGTTAAGATGTCTGTCCTCCCCAAACTGATTTACAGATTTAATGCAATTCTAATAAAAATTATAACAGCTTTTATTTTATTGAATTGGAAAACTTCATTATAAAATTAATTTGGAAGGGAAAGGGGTACCAAATAGACAAAAACATATTCAAAATGAAAACCAAAATTGGAGGAATCATGCTACCTGATTTTAAAGCATACTACAAACGACAGCTGTCAAAATTGCACAGTATTGGCACAAGGATAGACATATTGACCAATGGAACATAACTGAGAGTTCTGATACAGAGTCTAGAATATATGGTCAACTGATAACTAACAAGGCCACCAAGACCACTCAAATGGGACAGAATCGCCTCTTCAACAAATGATGCTTGAGACCTGGATATCCACATCCAAAAGAATGAGAGACGATCACCATCTCATGCCCTATACAAAAATTAACTCAAGATGGATCAAAGACCTCAATATAAGGAGCCAAAATCATAAAGCTCCAAGAAGATAATGCAGAGAAGCATCTATAAGAGCTTGTACTGGGAAATGATTTTATAAAGTTTTCACCCAAAGCACAAGCAACAAAATGTAAAATAGATAAGTAAGACCTTAAAATTAAAAATATTTACGCTTCAAAGGAGCTTGTCAAGAAAGTGAAAAAGCAACCTACTCAAAGGAAGAATTTATTTGGTAACCATTTATCCAATAAAAGCCTAATATCCAGCATATATAAAGAAACCCTACATCTCGAAAATTAAAAGATAAACAACCCATTTAAAAAATGGGCAAGAGGTTTCAATAGACACTTCTCCAAAGAAGAAATACAAATGGCTAAAAAAGCACATGAAAAAATCCTCAGCATCACTAGCTATTAGGGAAAATGCAAATCAAAACTACAATGAGATACCATATTACATCTATTAGCTGGGCGGCTATCAAAAAAAACAAAACAAAACAGAACTACAAGTATTGGAAAGGATGTGGAGGAAAAGGAACACTCATCCATTGCTGGTGGTAATGTAGAACAGTGCAGTCATTGTAGAGGACAGTTTGGCAGCTCCTCAGAAAGTTAACCATAGAATTGCCTTATGATCCAGCAATCCCACTATTGGGTACATACCAAGAAAAACTGAAAGCAGAGACATGAACAGATATATGTACACCAATGTTCATAGCAGCATTATTCACTATCGCCAGAAGACGGAATCAATCCAAGTGTCCATCAACAGACAAATGGATAAGCAAATTGTGGTATATATATATGATAGAATATCACTCAGCTTTAAGAAGGAATGCAGTATTTACACAGAGGATAACATGAATGAATCTTTAAGACCTTATGTAGAGGGAAGCGGATTTGGCTCAACAGATAGAGTGTCTGCCTACGACATGGGAGGTCCAAGGTTCAAACCCAGAGCATCCTGACCCATGTGATGAGCTGACCCACGCACAGTGCTGATGCGCGCAAGGAGTGCCGTGCCATGCGGGTACACCCCGTAAGAAGAGCCGCCCAGTGCGAAAAAAGTGCAGCCTGCCCAGGAGTGGCACCGCACACAAGGAGATCTGACACAGCAAGATGACAAAACAAAAAGAGACACAGATTTTGGGTGTCCCTTTCAAGAATACAGAAGAACACACAGCAAATGGACAGAGAGAGCAGACAAGGGGAGAGAAATAAAAAAAATTTTTTAATCTTAAAAAAAAATAAAAAAAGACCTTATGTAGAGTAAAGTAAGCCAGGCACTGAAGGATAAACATTACACAACGTCAATGATATGACTCAAGCAAATTGAGCAGACTCACAGAGCTAGAGTCTGGAAGATTGGTTATCAGGAGACAGAAAGGGAATAGAGGATGGTGAGCTGATGCTCAGTAAAGGCAAACCTATGATAAGGTGGAAGGGGGCGGTTTGGCAGTGGATGTGAGTGACGGTGGTTCAGGGATGTGAGTGGGGTTGACAGTGCTGGACAGGGTCTGTGGGGTAGGGCTGGACTACCATGGGCTGGAGGAAGAACAGGTGAACTCTAGGGATTTGTAGTCTGTGGTTAAAACTATAGTGGTAGGAATGTTCTTCTGGCAAACATGGCAAGGGAGCGTTACAGGTGCAGGGTATGAGGGATGGGGCAGTATGCGGGATAAGCGTACCAGGGGCAGGCTGCTATGGAATATATTAAGTTTTCATCTCATCATAGTGTGTTATCTGTGTTAAGCAAAAAAATATTAAATTCCTATCCTGGGGAATCCTGCTCTGTTCACAGTTAAGAGGGGCAAAAATCTCTCAAGAACACAGACAGTGCATAATAAAAGAAAACAGACCAGTATGTCACACCGTCAATGTTAATGTATGTAACTATAAACTTTATTCTTAAAAAATTGAAACTTAGCAGTTACCACAGGTTCCAAGGGGAGAAGGAGGGGAGAATGGAACACAGGAAATTGTAATTGTTCTGCATGATCTTGCAATAACAGATATAGGCCGTTTAAATTTGGTCAAAACATATAAAAGCATATGGTGTAAAATGTCAACCATAATGTAAACCACTGACCATGGTTAGCAGTATTGCTTCGATATTTGTACATCAATTCTAACAAATGTACCATGCACATTTAAGATGTTAATAACAGGGAAGAGGGGGAAAGAGTTGAGTATATGGGAATCTCCTATATTTTCTATGTGATTTTTCTGTAACCTAGCACTTTACTGAAGATGAAGTGAAAAAAATAAGACACTGGAGGAACATACAGAAGAAGCTGTCACTATACATAAAAGACGACAGATCTTATGGTGATGAAAGAAACATTGAAAAATATTTATTGTGCTTTTTTATGTTTTTATTTTTACCTTAATTTTAAAAATTCTTTTTTTATTTTTGTATTTTGTTATTATTTTATGTTTTTATTTGCTTGCTTTTTTAGCTTTTTTGTGGGGAGGTTTTGGATTAAAGAAGGGTCACAAATGTGGCAGAGAAGAATCACTGGTGAGGGGTGTTGGGGATGTGTGGGGAGGGGTGCACCTGGGGCATGCCTCTATGGCATGTGTATATGTTCAAGTGGTCATTGGGACTTGTCTGAGTAGGTGGTAGCAAGAATCCCCCAAGTATATGGGCAGTGCCTAGAAATATGCCAGGCCATTTATATTGATGGTTGTACTTATGAACCTCGTAAAAGTGAAATTTATTCTAGTATTATCCGTTGTCTAAGAATTATTTCCTGAAAGCCTCCATGTTGCTCAAATGTGGCCTCTAAGTAAAACTCAGGATATAAATGCACTGCCTTCCCCCTGGCATGGGACATGACTCCCAAGGATGAGCCTCCCTGGCAGCGAGGGATTATTTCTAAGCACCAACTAGCAATGCATTTGAGAAAAGATACTGACCAAAAGGGGAAAATATTAAATACAAATGAGTGTTTATGGCTAAGGGATTTCAAAGTGAGTTGGGAGATCATTCCAGAGATTACACTTATGCACGTTTCAGTGGGCTCCTGTTAACTGCCACAGTAAATCGTGCCTTAAACACTAGAGCTCTTGAAGGCTCTAGAGACATCAAGACACTACAGATAGGGCACACAATCTCAGGAATTCGGCACCCTTTGGAATATATACTCCCAAATGTAACAGAGTTACACTCATTTACAATCTTGAAGCTAAAATTGGCAAAATACCCATTAAATATATGTCCCAGAGACTTAAATCTTCAGTCTGTTCATATGCCAGTTAAGCCCTGAATCTCAGCAAGAGCTGCAACAACTACTCTCCAGTTCACTGGACTTGCCAAGGACAACTAAAAAAAGTGTGGTGGAAATGTCCATCCCCAAAAAATGAGTATCTATAACTGCAAGCAAGACAGATCCACCCATCTGCCCAATGGGATCTAAACGCCCCCTCAATCAGAAACAGAATGGGTAGCACCATCTCCAAATCCTCAAGGTTAAGGAATGAACAAACATAATGGGGAATGCAACTATGGACTTAAGTAGACTTATGATTATACTTAAGCAATGGAAGGACCTGTATCACTGATATAAAGGCAGTGGCCACCAGAGGTTCTGAGGGGAAGGAGAGGGAAGATATAGGTGAAACATGGAGTACTTTGGACACATTGAAATTGTTCTGCATGATATTGCAATGATGGACACAGGTCATTATACATTTTGTCAATACCTATAAAATTGAATGGTGCAGAGCATAACTATAATGTAAACTATGGTCCACTTAAGTAGCAATGCTTTAATACATGTTCATCAATTGTAACATATGCACCACACTAATGAAAGATGTTAATGGAAGAAAGTGTGGGAGAAGGAGGGGGGTGGGTTTTATGAGAATCCCCTATATTTCTGATGTAGCTAGCATTTATGTAATCTAAACCATCTTTAAAATTTAAAAACCAAAAAAAAAAAAATTCATGCCATAAATTCCAAAATAGAACATTCTTCAAAACAGAGGAAACAAAGTGCTGACTAAACAGAAAGGCTGCAAATGGAGCACTGTTATTTACCTCTTTGAGTCTTGATGCACAAAGTAGTCACTAGTGCTATTAGCCAAATATTTCCATTTCTACCCTTTGGGGGTAGGTAGGATTAGAATTCCTGGCCCCTTTGTACTAAATGGGGTCATGTATCTAGTTCTGGCCAGTGAGTCCTAAATGAAAATGAGATGTATCATGTATCATGTCCAGATAAGAGCATTAAATTGCCAATGTAAGACCCTTCAGAGCTCTCTTTTCCCTCTGGCATGGTAACTATCAAAGCCTTGGTTGCTGACTCCTCTGATAGCTTGATACCACCAGTGACTGTGATGAGTAGAGGCACCCTGCCAACGTACAGCAGACAGAAAGCATGAATAAGAATAACCTTTTGTTATTCTAATCCCCTTGTTTGTTATTGCAACATAGTCTAGGATATCCTGCCTGATACAACATCTTTGCAAAGGCAATTTGCAAAGGATTTCCATTTGAAATCCCTGTTCCCAGGAAAAAGGGACACTTCATTAGAAAAGAAAGTGTTCAGAAGGTTATTAGTATTTCCCCATTAATAATAAACAGTCAAGAAAAAATCTTAGGAGAACTTCTTTCAATGCAGAGAAGAAAGCAAATGTATACATAAGCAAAGAGTGCTGCTATACCTAATAGCTTGGGTACTTGTTCCTATTATTTCTATTCCTACTTTTTACTTTAACAAAGGATGTGTTTTTATTGCAATAAATTATTATTACATACAAAGTACACTCTATATGAATGTTTTCTGTTATCAATTCTTCACCACCACCTAATGGTGACATTCAAATAAGGGTATACACCTTGAAAAGCCTATAAAACCAAACTTTTTGTAATAAAATGTTGCAATCAAGAAAAATCTTGAGAATAAAACATGTGACAGATTTGGTAGACCTGAAAAAAAGGCATGGAAAAAAAAAGTATGACTGAGCATGATGAAAGATCTCCTCTTATTCTGTTCACACAGGTAAGAATGAAACAAATGTTTAAAATTCTTCTCTCTGAACTCTGTACAGGTAATTAAACTACTATCACTAAGCTCCAAACCTACCATTCTATATTTGTGATGCTAGGTGAGACACTATGGAAACCATATTTCTCTTTTTCCAGATGTTCCCTTTTTGGGTTCTCCTATAAAGGGTACTAAATGGACGCTGGAAGGGACTGGTTTCTGATTCATTTTTCTTGCTGTTCTTGTTAACTTCACCCCAACAATAGTTCTTAACAGTAGCAATGGCATTTGGTTCCTGTCTTCACTTGATTTTTGGTACTCTCCAAACCAGCTTCTTTAGAGCCCCTCAGTGATACCAGCACCAGCTTAACAATGATCTTTCCTCAGAAGTCTGAGTCCCCAGTGCTACAGGACTTCTTTCTCAAACTTCCAGATTCTGATAACTCCAATTTCTTCCCTTTGTTCCCACAACCCCAGGAAAGGTAACTGCTTCCTGAAGTCACTATCTGAATCACCTCGATGTCTTCTTTTTTGCTTTTTTTCAGTTCCCTAACATCTGTTTAAACCAATTCCTTGTATCATATCCTTTTTTCCCCCTACTATTTATTTGAGAAGTTATGAGCTTACAAAACAGTCATACATAATGTACAGAATTCCCATTCATCACCCCTCCACAAAACTGTTGTGGAACATTTGTTACAGGTATGAAAGGTCATCACCAGACTATTACCACTATGGTCCACAGCATATACTTTGTATATTTTTTCCACATAGTCCTTATTATTAACAGTATGTATCACTACTGTACATTTGTTTTAGCTCGTGAGAGAACACTCTCATGTTTGTACTGTTAACCACAGTCCATCTTCCACCACATGGCTCACTGTGTTATATAATCCCATGCCTTGTATATTCCATCCAAAGTACACATTTAGTGGCTCTCACTTTCATCGGAGTTATAAATCGCCCCTGTAAATCTTTGAGCATTTTCCTTAGTCCAAAAGAAAAAATCCCACACCACTTTATTATTGGTCCTTAGCATTGATATATTACCTTTTTTGACACTAATGCAAGAATATTATAATACTGCCATTAACTATATTCCACAAATTACATTAATTTTATTTTTCACATGTATCAATATATTCTCAATTCATAATAATGATGCACATTTGTTCTAGTTCATAAAAGAACATTCTTGTATTTATATCATTAACCATAATCCTCATCCACTTCCATATTTCTCTTTTGAAATATCTAGTGTAGCAGTTTGATACTGTTTATGAATTCCAAAAATAGATATTAGATTATGTTTGTAAACTGCTCTGTCCCTCTGGGCATATTAGATTATATTGGATTCAGAAGTTTCACTTTTACTTGATTAAATGATGATTACGGCTTTGCTTGGGCCATATCAGTAGGATGTTGCATCCCTGCCCCCTTGGTCGGGGGAGACTCACAGAGAAAAGACATGGCAGAGAACAGAGTTTCGAGTTTTGATCCTGGAGCCTTGGAAGTAAACACACAGAGAAGCAGATACATGAGGAAGGAAAAAAGTATCCATTAAACACAGGCAGGGAGAGGCCTTGGGAAGCGAAATTAGCCATTCACCTAATAGTCTACAGCTGGTCTTGTAGAGAAAGCAGAGCAGCTAAGCCCAAAGAGAAACAAGCTCTGGGAAGAAAGGAACCCAGAAAGCCTGAACACTTGCAGATGTTGGCAACATGTGGCAACAGACTTTGGTGAGGGAAGTACTTTATATTTTATGGTCTGATAACTATAAGGTTCTATCCCAAATAAGTACACTTTATAAAAGCCAACAGATTTCTGGTATTTTGCATCAGCACCCATTTGGCTAACTAATACATCTAGTGTGGTTTCTGATTTCCTGACTGGATCCTGATATAAGCTCCAAGACTGAAAGTAAATAGATAAAATATGGCTAAAAAGTATTTTCAAAATATGAAACATGCTTTGAAAAAAAGAACAAAATAACTTTTTTTGACAAATATGTACACTATTGATGCTACAGTGTTTTCCACATTTCTTATTAGGTTATTAGTATTCAACTGCATTACAAAATACAAGAACAGATTTATTTACTTGGAAGTGGCATTTATCATTAATTCATTTCCTTCAACTATGTTTCTATCTAATATATAAATCTGTAGGACTTGTACACATCTTTCGATTTGCTTTCATAGAGAATAAAAGCAGCTTTTAAGAATCCCACATATTAGCACATTAGTATTTTAAAAGAACATTGTGATTTATAAGACATACCCAGAAATTCTATGTCTCCAGTTCCGATATGGATCATATAAACTTTCACAAAATGCCAACGCATGGATCACAAATTCCTCAATGGATGTCTGATCTGCTATTTCCTTCTCTTTCTTTTTGCTTTTTAACTGAGAAAAAAGTCAAACATAAAATTTTACTTACTCTAAAATAATGTCTCCTACCAAATTAAACAAAATTCCTTACAGCATTAAAGAGAATACTTTTCATTTACCATCTCATAATAAATCACTTCTACTCAACTATGCCTAACTTCCTCTTTGAATCTAAGAGGGGTCAATCAATCATTTGGACAGAATATACCCTTACGAATTGTATATATTTCCTAGCAGGGTTTAAAATGGAAAACTCACCATCACTTCAAAAAATATGCTTTCAGTAAGAAGGATATGTAACAAATAAAGAATACATAAAATAACAAATTGCATCATTACAAGTCATTTTAAAAATACTTTATTTTTAAATTGAAGACAAAATACATTAATAATTGCTGGTCCACTTTCAGATAAGATATGAAATGTCTAAAATATATAGCCCCCAGAGATAATTTTAATTCCACTCTAAATTATCAGCTTCTCTGAAAATATTTAACTTTACTAACTATAAAACAATAAAGGTAAAACCTAATTGCTCTCAGTAAAGCAACAAAAAGGAATATTAGTTCACACCTACTTGCTGAATATAGAGTGTTGTCATGGTGATGACATGATTAATGTATGAGCAAGTTCCAATTTCTTCCACATTAGAAAGATTTCTGTAAAAAAAAGTCACATTTATTACATATGGTATACAAAATGTATGCTGCTTATACATTTTGAAAACAAAAGCTGGGCAAATGAAATGTAAATGATACTTACTAAAACAAAGTCAATATGGTTATATAACTTTTCCCACCAAGAATGTGAAATATACGTCCAGTGCTATGTAAGAACTATAAACAGAGAATATTTAAAAATGAGATGCTGGGGAAGCAGATGTGGCTCAATCGACTGGGCTCCTGTCCATCATATGGGAGGCCCTGGGTTTACTTCCCGGGGCCTCCTTGTGAAGGCAAGCTGGCCCGCACCCATGGAGAGCTGACAGCCCATGCACAAGGCGAGCTGGCACAGCAGGATGACACAACAAAGGGAGACAAGCAGATACAGAAGAACACACAGCAAATGAACACAGAGCAGACAGCGAGCAAGCAGCAAAGGGGGAGAATAAATAAATAAATCTTTAAAAAAAATTAGAAGCTGATTAGCATTTATTTATTTTAGAAAAATTATAATATATCACAAAGTAGGATTAGAAGGGGGAAAAATCACTAATATTCTCACAAACCAAACATACACAACTATTTACATTTTAATCTATTTCATTCCAAGTCTTTATTCCCATTCAGATTCATAATACAGCTCTTTTATTTACTGGTGGCAGTATGCCACATGTCTAATTTGGTAGTTCTCATTTTGTATTTTGAAATTATTGTTCCATTTTTAGACATATGTCATGTGACCTCAACAGTACCAAAAGTTGAGAGAAGGGCCAGCATCTTTATACATTTCAAGAGGACATAGTACCTTATCTTGTTTAAATCAGCAGGTAAGTGCTAGGTATATAATTAATTAAAATATAGGTCTCCTTTTTATTTTACTTTTATAACACTAAGGTATAACATATAACATGCTGGCATTTACTCTATCTAAAATCACCAATACTTTTCTTGACATAATAAATGAAGTAAACTCTATTAATTTTCTGTTCTGAGAAACTGTGACCTTGAAAAACACTTTCACATTAAAATACAATAGTTGCTAAAGAGAATTTAAAAAGTGAACAGATTTGCTAATATAACAAGACAGACTGGCACAACATCTTAGAGAAAACAAAGAGTAAAGGCAAAGGTAAAATTGAAAAACCTCTGCATGAGTTCTGCTTCCAATAATGGTGAACTAGAACCAATCTTCCCCCCAAGAACTACTATAAAAGACAGACAGGGAAAAAAAAAAAAAAAAAAGCTGTTCCAAGGCCAGCAAAGCAATGAACAATTACAGACCCAAGAGGTAGGAAAAGGAAACCCAGGAAGAGATGAGCACTGCATTTTGATCCCCTTTTGCCAAATCCTTACAGAGTTATATGAGACAATGAGAAGCTGTTTAGTGCTTGAGATAGTCTCACAGTGCTGAAAAGAGGCAAACACTACTGCCCACAAAGGATAATCTCTAAGGCTTTGGTCTGAGACCCCCCAAGAGCTACACTCAAGAAGTAAGGATAAAATGGGAATAGATCAGCATTAACAAAGTTTGAACTCCAAATCATCTCAATCCTTCACTGTATTAGGAGAAGCCTAGTTTTCTGAAACCTAATGTAAATCATCTCTGAAGAAAGTATCAGTCTAGGCTCGAAATGATCTCTACAATTATTCAAAATAATGACTATCACTCAATCAAAAATAACTACTTGAGAAGACAAGTCTGAAGATAAAAAAGAAATAATATACAAAAGAAAGACCCACAAGCTGAGGGGAAAATATAAGCCAGGAAATCGTAAGATCAATTCCATTTATATGAAACTTAAAATGAGACAAAATTAATCCATGGTATTACATGTCAGATTAATAGTCACCTTTGGGGAGTAGGGAAGTAGTAGAAATTTGAAGGGGTTATAGGGTAGGATTCTAGGATTTCCCGTAAGGTTCTATTTCTTGAGCTGGGTGGTAATAATGTATCACATGCATTTTCTAATAATTCATTCAGCTGTACACTTATCATCTGATCACTTTTTTTTAAAAAAAGATTTATTTATTTAATTAATTCCCCTCCCCTCCCCCCTCTGATTGTCTGTTCTCTGTGTCTATTTGCTGCATCTTGTTTCTTTGTCCGCTTCTGTTGTCGTCAGCGGCACAGGAAGTGTGGGTGGCGCCATTCCTGGGCAGGCTGCAGTTTCTCCCGCGCTGGGCAGCTCTCCTTACGGGGCGCACTCCTTGTGCGTGGGACTCCCCTACGCAGGGGACACCCCTGCATGGCAGGGCACTCCTTGCGCACATCAGCACTGCGTATGGGCCAGCTCCACACGGGTCAAGGAGACCTGGGGTTTGAACCGCGGACCTCCCATGTGGTAGACAGACGCCCTAACCACTGGGCAAAGTCTGTTTCCCGTCATCTGATCACTTTATGCATGCTATACCCTTTATTAAAAAATAGTGCCATATCAAGGGCAAGCCAAGAGGAGTTTGCCCTAGGTGTAGACAATAAAGTAGTAAACTGCCTACAGTGAATTTAAGACTTATTAAAGTGAATAAGTTAGTCTGCTTTTTATTATCACCATGTAAGAATAATTCTAAACAATGTCAGTAATAAAATATTACTTTATGAAAAAATTTTCCATTGGTCTGACTTCTAAAACAACTATATACAGAGTGAGCAATTCTTATTATCTATACTTTCCAAAACATTGTATTCAACACAGATGATAATTCAGAGAACTCCCAGTTACAGGGTCAGTCTGTTAAATGATAGCTAGTAGGCAAGATGGCAGTGGGACCAAATATTTAAGGTGCTGAAAGATAACAATTGACAACCAAGAATTTTATATGTGACAAAATTTTCTTTCATTAATGAGGGAGAGATTAAGAAATTCCCAGATAAACAAAAGATGAGGGAATTCATCACCACTAGAACTATATCACAAGCATGCTTAAGAGAGTGTGATGGTTAGGCTAATGGTCTGGCCGAATTGGATAATGGTACCCAGTTATTTGGTCAAGCAAGGACTAGGCTAAATGTAATACAAGGGTACTTCATGAACTTTAATCATCAAAGACTTGAGTGCAGAGATGGCTGGTTATGTCTACAATCAACTGTGAAGATTACTATCAATAATGAGTGACATAATCCAATCAGTTGAAGGCCTTAAAAAGAGAAGTAATCTCAGCATCCTGGGAAAGAATTCCCATCTCTACTTTAAACAGTCAGTGTCTCTGAAGGATTTCATAGAGGACCTTCATCAAAGTCCCTGGCTTGCAGCCTGCCCTACAGAATATGGATTTGTGCATATCCATGGTCGCATGAGATAATATTATAAAATCTCACACTATTTACAAATATCTCCTATCAGTTCTGTTTCCCAGAGAACCCTGACTAATGCAGGAAGCTTTTCAGACTGAAAGAAAAGGACACTAGACAGTAGTTTCTTAGACTTTACACCAAAAGCATGGGGGGGGGGGGAGACAAAAAAACAGATAAATAAGATTTCATCAAAATATAAACTTTTGTGAATCAAAGGACTTTATCATGAAAGTAAAAAGGCAACCTACTGAATGGGAGAAGGTATTTGGAAACCACATATCTGATAAAGGTTTTATATACAGATTTTGTAAAGCAACCCCACAACTCAACAAAAAAAGACAAACAACTCAATTTAAAAATGGACAAAAAATTTGAACAGACATTTCCCTAAAGATGATAAACAAAATAAAAATAAAAATAAATAAAGATGATATACAGAAGGCCAAAAAAGAACATGAAAAATGCTTGACATCATTGGCCTTTAGGGAAATGCAAATCAAAACCACAAAGAGATACTACCTCATACCTACTACAAGGGCCACTGTGTAAAAACCAGGAAACAGCAATTGTTGGAACGAATGTGAAGAAATAGGAACACTCATTCATTATTGGTGGAAATGTAAACTGGTGCAGCTGCTGTGAAAAAGAGTTTGTTGTTTCCTTAGAAAGTTAAATGTAACATTACCATATAACTCAGCAATCCCACTTGTAGGTATATAACCAGAATTGAAAGCAGAGACTCAAACAGATATTTGTACACCAATGTTAGTGGCATTACTCACCATTGCCAAAAAGTGGAAGCAACTCAATTGTCCATCAACAGATGAATGGATAAACAAAATGTGGCATACACATACAATGGGATGTTATTCAGCCTTAAAAGGAATGAGGTTTTGATACCCACTACAATATGAATGAACCTTGAAGACATCATGTTGAGTGAAATAAGACAAATGCAAAAGGTCAAATATTGTATGAGCTCATCAATATGAAATAATTACAATAAAGAGATTTGTAGAGTCAAAAACTAGAATACAGGTTACTAGGGGCTGGGGTGGGGCTATGGAAAGGGGAGTTAATGCTTAGCTTATACAGAGTTTCTGTTTGGAATGATGGAAAAGTTTTGGTAATGTTTGATCATGATGGCAGCACAACATTATCAATGTAATCAAGAGCACTGAATTACATATCTGAAAGTGGTTAACAGGAAATTTTAGGTTATATATATGTTACAAGAGTAAAAATTAAAAAACAAAAACAAACCAAGAAACCATGGGAGGGTACAACACATTGAACCCAAATATAAACTAGGGATTATAGTTAATAGCATAATTATAATACAACTTTTTCATCAATTGTAACAAAGGTACCACACTAATGCAAAGTATTAAGAGTAGGGAGGGAAGGAGATATGGCTCAAGTGATAGAGCTTCCGCCTACCATATGGGAGGACCTGGGTTCAATGCCTGGGGCCTCTTGGTAAAAAAGAAGAGAAAGCATGCCCATGCAGCAAGCCAGTGCCCATGCGAGTACCCGCCTGGTAAGCCAGGGCTCCGTGCAAGTGAGTCATGCAGCAAGATGCTGATGCAACAAAAGAGAGACAAGGGGAGAGTCAAGGTAAAGCGCAGCAGAAACCAGGAACTGAGGTGGTGCAATTGACAGGGAAACTCTTTCCCCATTAGAGGTCTCCATGATCGAATCCCAGTGAAACCTAGAGAAGAGAAGACAACACAGACAGCAAAAACAGGACGGCAGGAGGAGGGGAAGGGGGGAAATAAATAAATAAATAAATCTTGGGGAAAAAAAGGGTAGGGAAAACTGCATTGGAGAGTGGGGAAAGGAAGGGAGTTATACGGGAGCTCTGTAACTTTTTTGCAATATTTATCTGTAAACGTACAACTATTATAATTTTTAAAAAGCACAAAAAAAGTAATCCATGAATCAGCAAAAATGCAAAACTCAAAAAAATGTCAACTTTGCAAGACTAGGGTTGACCATTTGTATCAGAACCCATTTAAACTCTTAAATTAGGTTTTTAGCCAAAAGTAAGTGAGGTCCCTAGAAAAAGAACTATGTTCTTTGATTGGCCACTGCTGAACATTAAATTTATCATCAGAGATTATCTCCTACTAAAAAAAAATTTCAACCAAAAATTACATTTAGTTTTCCAGTGCTTCCCTCCATTATCAAGAGTTAAACATATTAGATTTAAAAGAATTACTTATCAATAAGGCTTTTGCTTTCAGAAAAACTTCAGTAGGGAATTTGGATAATATATAGCAAATCACAAAGCAACCCATGTCTTACCACTTGAGTAATCTCTTTTCCCTCAATCCTTATAATTCTGGTATTATTTTTCTAAATTTTAAGGATTAAGAACATGAGAAAAGAAATATGCCTAACATTCTAGGACTGCCTTAAAGCAGGAGAAATGTTTTGCAATGATTTCTCAGTTTTTCCATAAATCCTGCAATCAAAGGCAATGAGGAATTAAGTCAAAGTTGAATAAGTGGTAAATTAAGTCCCTACCTAATAATTAATTATATTTAAATCACAAATAGAATATATTATAGGAAAGAGTTTCCAGAGACAAGACAGATTTCAAGAGACATATGATGCCTCAAATTCTTACATGCAGATTAATGTGGAATTAAAAAAATAGGACTTCCGGCAAGATGGTGGCTGAGTGAGCTTGCCTTGCCGTCTCTCCTGGGAAGAGGCAGCTGGGCACCGCTGGAGGTTCTCCGGGACCAGGCTTTTTCAGGATTTTTTCAGGGCAGGAAGTGTCTGGACATCGATTTGGTGGGAGGGTGGCGGGAAGGACTGGTCTATGGGATGTAGGTTGGGACTTTTCAGGAGGGGGAGGCAAGATGGCGGCTGAGTGAACTTCCCGGTTACTAGCTCCTGGGGGGAATCGGCTGGGAGGCGTCGGAGACTCTTTGGGACTGGCTGTTTCGGGATTTTTCCTGGTCCGGAGGTGTCTGGACATCGATTTGGAGGGAAGGTAACAGGGAGGATCCATCTGTGGAATGTGCACGGAGATCCCAGCTGCGTGTGGAGGATTCCCTCCTTGGGTGGGTGGAGCCGAGGCAGCTGGAACCGCGCGGGGCCCCGGCGGGCGGCGGCCGGGGTAGCCGATTCCGGCCGGGCCCGGCTGGGCCGCGGTGGGCGGGGGGGCGGAGCCCGGCTGAGCTCGGCCGAGCCCAGCCGCGCCGCGCCGGGCGGTGAGCGGGAGAGCCGCGCCGCGCCGCGGGCGGGAGAGCCGGGCCGCGCTGCGCCGCGCCGGGCGGCGGGCGGGAGGGCCGAGCCCGGCCGAGCCCAGCCGAGCCCAGCCGGGCCGCGGCGGGCGGCGGGCGGGGGACCGGAGCCCAGCTGAGCCCAGCCGAGCCTGGTGGCGGGGTTTCTGTTCTTTGGGTTTTTTTTATTTTTTATTTTTTGTTGTTCTTGTTGTTCTTTTTTTTTTTTTTTTTCAATCCTCTCTTTCTTGTCCCCAATATTCTTCTTATACTATTTTACCTTAACAATACAATAGGTCCTACAGGAAATACCTCACATTTGCTGGGTTTCCTCACCCTCCACTGCCTCATTTCTCTGTGAATAGATTTAGCCTATCTACACTATCCCCTTTCCCCTACAACTTGATATCCTCCACCATCTGCTATCTCTCCTATATTCCATCTCCCTTTCTTTGATCCACAAAGTGTCTAACTCTTAATTTCTAATACCTTTGTTTAGTTTTCCATCTGGTATTCATCCCTGAAACTATTACCTTTCCTTTCTCTTTCCCTCTCTCACGAAAACAATAGCCTCTTAGTACGTACCACATTCCTCCCATATTCAGTCGTCTACCTCATTATAGGTACTTTCCTACTACTATAACTCTACACAATTTACATGATCTAACCTCCATCCTCCCAGAACTCATATTGTTGCTTTGTAAACATATATCACCAATACTACTTCACACTTTTTCCTTCCTTACACAATTGACTTTCCCCAGCACTAATACTTTCCTTTAAAGTGAGCTTAACTAGCAATAAGAAATTGGAATAAGAAGAACAAAGTGACAAAGAGAAGATATAACACTTACGCAAAAACAACAGCTAATTAATCTCCAAGACTAGACAAAGAAGCTAAGGAACTGATTAAACCCGTCAAGAAAAAATGTTGACAAGACAGCAACAAAAATCTACAAACCAAACCAGTAATCAGGAAAACATGGCTGAATCCAATCAACAAACTGAAAATCAGGAAGGGGGGCAGGACTTCGCACAAGCAATGAAAGATCTCAGAACATTTATCACCAACAAATTTGATGAAGTAATGAAAGAGGTTAACAGCGTGAAGACAACACTCGGAGGGGAAATTGCAGACATGCGCAAAAAAGTAACAGATATGATGGAAATGAACACCACAATTCAAGAAATAAAAAATACACTTGCAGCAAATATCAGCAGACTAGAAGAGGCAGAGCAGAGAATTAGTGACGTGGAAGACAGTGCATTGGAAATCAAACAGATAGTAGAAGTGGTCAATAAAAAGGTAGAAAAAATCCAGATAGGACTTAGGGACCTGAATGATAACGCAAAACGCTCAAACATACGTATTATAGGCATTCCAGAAGGAGAAGAGAAGGGAAAGGGGTCAGAAGGAGTGTTGCAGGAAATAATGAATGAAAACTTCCCAAATCTACTGAAAGAGACAGATGTACATATCCAAGAAGCACAGCGCACTCCACTGGTCATAAACCCCAACAGGCCCACCCCAAGACATATACTTGTCAAATTATCCAATGCTCAAGACAAAGAAAAAATTCTAAAAGCAGCAAGAGAAAAGAAAACCATCACATACAAGGGAAACTCCATAAGATTAAGTGCTGATTTCTCATCTGAAACGATGGAGGCAAGAAGGCAGTGGTATGATATAGTCAAGGTACTAAAGGAAAAAAATTTCCAACCAAGAATACTCTATCCAGCTAAACTAGCATTCAAAAATGATGGAGAGTTCAAAATATTCACAGATAAACAGAAACTGAAAGAGTATATCAACAAGAAACCTCCCCTTCAAGAAATTCTTAAGGGAATTCTGCAGGAAGAAAGGAAAAAACAGGACAGTCAGAGATGGAGGAGAGTGTAAAAGCAACAAGAAAGACAAAAATAGAAGGGGAAAATAAAATAATACAAACAAAATATAACAAACACAAATCCAACCAAAATATGGCTACCATAAATAACTCTCTAAACGTAATAACACTGAATGTCAATGGATTAAACTCACCTATCAAAAGATTCAGACTGGGACACTGGATAAGGAAATACGACCCATCTATATGCTGCCTACAAGAGACACATCTTAGACCCAGAGACTCATGGAGGTTGAAAGTGAATGGCTGGAAAACAATCATACAAGCAAACAACAACCAAAAAAAGGCAGGAGTAGCTATATTAATATCAGACAAAATAGACTTTAAATGCGAAACAATTGTGAGAGACAAAGAAGGATACTATATTTTAGTGAAAGGGACAATTTGTCAAGAAGATCGAACAATCATAAATATTTATGCTCCTAACAAGGGCGCCTCTAAATATGTGAGGCAAACGCTGGAAAAACTAAGTGAAAGAATAGATGCATCTACAATTATAGTGGGGGATTTTAATACACCACTATCAACTCTGGACAGAACATCTCAAAAGAGAATCACTAAAGAAACAAAACATTTGAACAGTATATTAGAAGAGCTGGATCTAGTAGACATATATAGATCATTACACCCAAACACAGCAGGATATACATTTTTCTCAAGCGCACATGGAACATTCTCCAAGATTGACCATATGCTAGGCCACAAAGAAAGGCTTAATGAATTCAGAAAGATCGAAATCATACAAAACAATATCTCTGACCACAGTGGAGTCAAGCTGGAAATTTGCAAGGGACAGAGACCCAGACTTCACACGACAATTTGGAAATTAAACAGCACACTCTTAGAAAAACAGTGGGTCAAAGAGGAAATCTCAAAAGAAATCAATGACTACCTTGAAACAAATGATAATGATAACACAACATACCAAAATTTATGGGATGCAGCAAAAGCGGTACTGAGAGGGAAATTTATAGCCATAAATTCATATATCAAAAAAGAAGAAAGAGCAGAAATTGAAGAATTAACTGCACATTTGAAGGAATTAGAAAAACGACAACAAAGTAACCCAACAGGAAGAAGAAGGAAGGAAATAACAAAGATAAGAGCAGAACTAAATGAAATAGAAAATAAGAAAGCACTTGAAAAAATAAACAAGACCAAGAGCTGGTTTTTTGAGAAGATCAACAAAATTGACAAGCCTTTAGCGAGACTAACAAAGAAAAAAAGAGAAAAGATGCAAATACACAAAATAAGAAATGAGAAAGGTGAAATCACCACTGACCCCACAGAAATAAAGACTATCATAAGAGGATACTTTGAAAAACTATATTCCAACAAAAATGACAATTTAGAGGAAATGGACAAATTCCTAGAAATACATAAGCAGCCCATACTGACAAAAGAAGAAATTGATGATCTTAACAAACCAATCACAAGCAAAGAGATAGAATCAGTCATTAAAAATCTCCCAACTAAGAAGAGCCCAGGGCCAGACGGCTTCACAGGTGAATTCTACAAAACATTCCGGAAAGAACTAACACCAATCCTGTTGAAACTATTCCAAAAAATCGAAACAGAAGGAACACTGCCTAATTCCTTCTATGATGCCAACATTACCCTAGTACCAAAGCCAAACAAAGACACCACAAGAAAGGAAAATTACAGACCAATTTCTCTAATGAACCTAGACGCAAAAATACTTAACAAAATACTTGCTAATCGTATTCAACAACACATTAAACGAATTATACACCATGACCAAGTGGGATTTATTCCAGGTATGCAAGGATGGTTCAACATAAGAAAATCAATCAATGTAATACACCATATAAACAGATTGAGAGAAAAAAACCACATGATTATATCTATAGATGCAGAAAAGGCATTTGACAAAATACAGCACCCCTTCCTGATAAAAACACTCCAAAAGATCGGAATACAAGGAAACTTTTTGAACATGATAAAGAGTATATATGAAAAACCTAAAGCCAACATTGTTTACAATGGCGAAATCCTGAAATCCTTCCCTCTAAAATCAGGAACAAGACAAGGATGCCCATTGTCTCCGCTACTATTTAACATTGTCTTGGAAGTACTGGCTCGAGCACTGAGACAAGAACCAGATATAAAAGGCATTCAAATTGGAAGGGAAGAAGTCAAAATTTCATTATTTGCAGATGACATGATCCTATATATAGAAAACCCTGAGAGATCTACAACAAAGCTCCTAGAGCTCATAAATGAGTTTAGCAAAGTCGCAGGTTATAAGATCAATGCGCAAAAATCAGTAGCATTTCTATACACCAATAATGAGCAAGATCAGGAGGAAATCAAGAAACAAATACCATTCACAATAGTAAATAAAAAAATCAAATACTTAGGAATAAATTTAACTAAAGATGTAAAAAACTTATACATCGAGAACTATACAAGATTGTTCAAGGAAATCAAAGAAGACCTAAATAAATGGAAGAATATTCCCTGTTCATGGATAGGAAGACTGAATATTATTAAGATGTCTATCCTACCAAAACTGATCTACACATTCAATGCAATCCCAATAAAAATCAACACAGCCTTCTTTAAGGAACTAGAAAAACTAACTATGAAATTTATTTGGAATAAAAAGAGGCCCCGAATAGCCAAAGACATATTGAAAAAGAAAAACGAAATAGGAGGAATCACACTTCCTGACTTCAAAACATACTACAAAGCTACAGTAGTGAAAACAGCATGGTACTGGCATAAGGAGAGACACACAGACCAATGGAATCGAATTGAAAGTTCAGATATAGAACCTCATGTATATAGCCATATAATATTCGATAAAGCCACCAAACCCTCTCAACTGGGAGAGAATGGCCTATTCAACAAATGGTGCCTGGAGAACTGGATAGCTATATGTAGAAGAATGAAAGAGGATTACCATCTCACACCTTATACAAAGATCAACTCAAGATGGATCAAAGACCTAAATATAAGAGCCAAGACCATAAAGACCTTGGAAAGCAGTGTAGGGAAACATCTACAGGACCTTGTAATAGGAAATGGCTTCATGAATATCACACCAAAAGCACGAGCAGCAAAAGAACAAATAGATAAATGGGACTACCTCAAAATTAAAGCCTTCTGCACCTCAAAGGAGTTTGTCAAGAAAGTAAAAAGGGAACCCACACAATGGGAGAAAATATTTGGCAACCATATATCTGATAAGAGACTTATAACTTGCATATATAAAGAACTCATAGATCTCGAAAACAAAAAGATAAACAACCCATTTAAAAAATGGGAAAAAGATTTAAACAGACACTTCTCCAAAGAAGAAATACAAATGGCTAAAAAGCACATGAAAAAATGCTCCAAATCCCTAGCTATCAGGGAAATGCAAATCAAAACTACAATGAGATACCATCTTACTCCCATAAGATTGGCAGCCATGAAAAAAACAGTAGAATACAAATGCTGGAGAGGATGTGAAGAAAGGGGAACACTCATCCATTGCTGGTGGGAATGCAGAAGGATCCAACCATTCTGGAGGACAGTTTGGCAGTTTCTCAAAAAATTATCCATAGATTTGCCATATGACCCAGCAATACCACTGCTGGGTATATACCCATCAGATCTGAAAACAAGGACACAAACCGATATATGTACACCAATGTTCATAGCAGCATTGTTCACCATCGCCAAAAGTTGGAATCAATCCAAAAGTCCATCAACAGATGAGTGGATCAATAAAATGTGGTATATACACACAATGGAATACTACTCAGCTGTAAGAACCAATACACTACAATCGCACGTGATAACATGGATGAACCTTGAGAATCTTATGTTGAGTGAAGCAACCCAGGCATTGAAGGACAAATACTATATGACCTCAATGATATGAAATAAGTTAACTGCCTCAGAGAGCTAGAGTCTGGAAAAGTGGCTTACTGGAAATCGGGGGGTGGAGGAAGGATGTGAGTTAATGTCTGTAGGGGTGGAATCTGTGATGAGCTGGGGGTAAGTATGAGCACAAAGAAGGGACAAAATGGGGGCAAGGGGTTACCTTCGGGTGGGGTTTTCTGGGTTTGAGGGGGGCTGGGGATGGGAAGAGGGGAAATATGGTCCAAGAAATAGGTGGGAGGGAGGGGCAACATACAAACATGGGAGAGTGCCAGAAGTTCATTGAGAACTAAATGTTGAGTAAAACGTATCAAAGTATAAGTAGGAGGGTTACCTGGTTAGGACGCTCAGGGGGTATGGTCTGATGCGGGAGGACTCCGGAGGGAATAGCTGAAGGCTCATTTTGCCAAGGTGGGTTCTACCATTGGGTGGGGTGGACCCATATCCTGGGGAAGACTAATGCCGTCGAATAGAGAGAACTGTATCTCTCGTGAGAAAGGACGGCTCCCAGGGCATTAGATTGGCAGGCGTTGTGGGCCCTAAGGGGAGGGGAAAATGGACGAGCAATGGATGGAACAAAGGTAAATAAGGGGGCAAAAGAGGAGTTATGTGAGAGTACACGAGGATGAATATAAAACAGCTAATATTACACCAAAAACATATAGGGGATGACAGACTAATAATGAAAACCATAAGACAAAACATAGGATAACTAAAAAATTTAGAAAACTGTACAACCTAAAGTATGGACCACATAGTAAGCACAAATGTTACCTTGTTTGAAAACTATAGTTTCGGAATCTGTACATCAGTTTCAGGAAATATGATATAAATAAGTTAAAAGATTATTGCTGTGGAAGGGAAAAGGTTTTATGGTGGATCTGGGGAAATACTGTATATTGTATATATGAATTTTGGTGATCTAAGACTCTTCTGAAGCTGACATTATGTTGGTATTCACTTTACGGGAAGTTTTGGATCACAGAGTGGTTCAACAATGGCAGCGGAGGAATACTGATATGGGATGTTATTGACAGGATATATATGGTTGACAGGGAGTTATACAGGGCATATGCCCAGGGTATATGGTAATATCTATATATACTCATAGTGGAAACAATTAAAAACAACAGCTGGGGGGGTACTGGGCTCCTGGCCGGGGGGTCACTGTTGTGGGCCCTGGGAGAGCAGCGGCAATCCTCCAGGTGCAACGGCAAGAACCAGGAAGGAAGGAGGGCCCAACAGTGGGCTCTTGATACTAATGGCTACACTTTTGAGCCTATGCACCTGCAATAAGAACAAGGCCTAGAGTAGCATTGTGCCTGGGGGTTTCCTCCTGACAGCCTTCATGTTACTCAAATGTGGCCACTCTTACAGCCAAACTCAGCGTGTAGATGTGATGCATTCCCCCCAGCGTGGGACACGACACCCGGGGATGAGCCTCCCTGGCACCAAGGGATCACTACCACATACCAGCTGAAGAAGCAACTAGAAAATGACCTTGAATTAAAGATTCAATGCGGAACAGCAGAATATACCTATCTACATATAATAACATGACTTCGGGAAGCAGTTTGACCTAATGTAAGGGGGAAATGGAAAAGAGAAATGAGATTATAAGGCTGTGAGTCTCTAAAAAAGAGTCTGGAGGTTGTCAGAAGGAATACCCCTATGTACAACTGAACAGAGTCTAAGAGACAGATAAGGTAGATACAACCCCAGGTATTGGTTCTTTTGAGGGATAAAGAGACCCACGGGTTCTATGGTCATGGCAGAAGGGGTTCACTGCCATGACAGATGGCCCTTCTTTGGAGCTGGTGTTTCTGCGTGATGGAAATGGACTCAGAGGGGATCTCTTTTCACAAGACTTGCATGCTACTTTATTGGAATTGTAGTTGGTGCTGGGTTTAAGATATATGTAGGGGATTTGAATCTCTGGACTGATAATATGACACCCAGGCCCAGAGCCTCAACAGACTTCAACTCCTACACTTTGACTTATTGGACTTACTCCACTCAGCTAACATGGAGTTGAAGAAGGTCAACCACCACAACATGGAGCCTAGAGTGTCTACAACTAGAAGCGGGAAGAGTGCATCCAGTACCCATGTGGAATCTAAGCCCTCACTTGACATAGGTGTGCAATGGACACAACCAATCCAATGTCCACAGAGAAAATGTGGAATGGGTGTGGGAACGGTAGCCATGGGGGCTGCTGGGTGTGGGGAACGGGAGGAAGAGATGAGATGTGGAGGCGTTTTCGGGACGTGGAGTTGTCCTGGATAGTGCTTCACGGACAATTACGGGACACTGTAGATCCCCCCAGGGCCCACTGGATGGAACGTGAGAGAGTCTGGGCTATGATGTGGACCATTGACTATGGGGTGCAGTGATGTTCAGAGATGAACTTACCAGGTGCAATGGATGTATCACGATGATGGGAGAGAGTGTTGCTGTGGGGGGAGTGGGGGGCGGGGGCGGTGGGGTTGAATGGGACCTCATATATTTTTTTAATGTAATTAAAAAATAATAATAATAATAAATAAAAAAAAAAAAAAAAAAAAAAATAATATAGGGAAGCCAATGTGTCTCAGTGTTTGAGTGCCAGCTTCCTGCATACAAGGTCCCAGGTTCAATCCTCAGTCCCTGTATGTAAAAATAATAATAATAATACGTCTGCCTGGGTTCTTTTTGAATCAGAATTTCCGTAAGTAAGGTTCAGGGTCTATATTTATAATACGCTTCCCAGCTGATACTTAAACACACCAAAATTTAAGAGCTAATGACCTAATCCATACACCTAGAAAATATGATAACCTATATAATAACTATTAGAAAACTACATTTCCCAAATGGTAATGAACAGGAATAAAAATGTATATATGTTCATGGTCGAGGACCAAAAAGAAATTATTGGTACAATAAACTCTTGGTAAAGTAAAAACCCCTGTCATTGTACTTCCTCTAAAGAAATTTCTTTTATCTTGGCTAGATAACTCTATTAACTAGGTACAGTAGTTAAAAGGCTTTCATAGTACTAAACACACTATAATAATAAACCGTAAGTGTTCGTAAAATTACACTCATTCTTTAAAGCTCCATATCAACAACAACAATCATTAATGATCAAAAAATGCATTATTTTGGTAATAATTATTTCAAAACAGGTAACTATGTTTTGGTACCGATACCTGCAAAGAATAATGAAGAACTTGACAAGCAAAATTGACAAAGCTTGCTGTTGTTCCTCTAATCCATCTGCCATTTTCTGAACACAATGTAGGAGCTGTATTCTCAGAACCTGCAGAATATTATCAGGAAGCAGAGAAATACCAGGAGGCACATCATCTACCCTACAATATAAGGGGAACAAAATAAGAAAGGCATATAAATAAAAGAAGAATATCTTTAGCAATTTAAAAGTATTAAGTTTTCAGTTCAAATCCTAGAGAAGCTCTTTTATTCTTTCTCCATACTCTATGCCTTCTTCGCTGCAAATTACTACCAAATAATTAGTGGCACTTTGAAGATTAGTACAACAGAGTGGTTAGTCTAACTTCACAGGTGGCTTTCTGGAAAGAGATAAACATTGTCTAATATCAATTGTGCTATTTTTAAAGAAAATATTTAGAAAATAAATTAATTCGCTTTCCACTTGGAAATACTATGTGTTTGTTCTGTGTGTAATGTATACCATTTCTAAAAGAAACAAAACCTTATCAAATAAAAATATGTACTTATAACTAGTTTAATATTTGTCAACTGCTTTTACACAGCATTCACCTACCTATCGTCTTTTCAAGCCAGACCAAGAGGAAGAGATGATAACCAGCAAAAAGAGAAAAGCAAATAAATGAATTAAATAAATGAGTAATATAGGGAAGCGGACTTGGCCCAGTGGATAGGGTGTCCGTCTATCACATGGGAGGTCCGTGGTTCAAACCCCAGGTCTCCTTGACCCGTGGAGAGCCGTGTAGAGCCGATGCACGCAGGGGAGCCCCACGCGCAGGGAGTGCGCCCCATAGGGAGAGCTGCCCAGTGCAAAAGAAAGTGCAGCCTATCTAGGAATGGCGCCGCACACAGACAGCTGACACAACAAGATGCAACAAAAAGAAACACAGATTCCGGTGCCATTGACAACAACAGAAGCGGACAAAGACGACACAGCAAATAGACACAGAGAACAGACAACCAGGGTGGGGAAGAAAGGGGATAGAAATAAATAAATCTTTTTAAAAAAGTAAGTAATGTAGAATTCTGAGTTATTAGCATCAATAGTTTTTTTTTTTAATTACTACATCAATATTTTGAGACAACTAGATTCTGTGTAAGGAGACTACATGGTTCTTTAAGAGCAAAGGCAAACATCCGATGTGACTGGCTTCTCCTTTTGTCTCTATCAATAAAAACCCCTACCTAGTTTCAAAGTCAGACCTCTGTAACACAGAGCAAATCGTTTCATCTCTGAAGATTCCGAATTTTTATAATTGTAATATTATCTGTCCTATTTCACAACACTGTGAAACAAAAAAAATCAATGTGAAAGTATATTTCTAGTATATAAAGAACTATTATTAATAATATAAAAATGTAATATATTTTAAACATATTATCACTAAACTCTAAGAATCTTTGAATAAGCCACAATATACTAGTTTCCTTATCTCTATTAAGAAAAAAAACACATATTTGAAGAAAACCATCCTAAAGAGCTCCTCTGTTAAATGACAATTATATAAAGTAGTCTCTTCTTCAGACAATGTTACTGAAATATTACTAGTGTTTTCATACTAACTGGGTAAAAGGCTGTTTCATTCACTGTGAACAGAAAAATTTGAAACAATTACCAGTGCTCACATAAATGCATATGACGAATATAATTAGTCTTCCTGAACCATCCTCAGTCATAATTAAGAATGTGTTTACAAAATGAACACCTGACTGTAATTAAATTACACAAACACACACAGAGACATCAAACCATGAAGTACATTACAAAGATTGCCAAATTCTAAAATCAAGTTATAAAAATACACGTTTCATTTTAGTTTGGGAAAATTTCACTTGGAGCTTTGGATTCTTTCATACTTTCTTATTTATAGATGGTACCAAAACCCCTCTCATTTATATATATATTTATATATATAGCTTCCTCTGTTAAAGAGCTAAAAAGAAGTGATTGGAAAAATCCAGAGTAACTTCAAAATAATAAACAAAGATTGAAATATAACCAGTTTCTAAGACAAGGCTAAACTACTGTGCCTCACTTTCTCAAAAACACATGTCAGCAAGAGAGAAAACATTAGCTTTCCCAATAATCCATCCTAGTTATTTAAAAGCATTTTCCTTTGTCCTTGGTTGTCTCATTTTCTATTTTCATAAGTTCTTTATTTTACCAAACAGTCCAAAAAATTTAGGTTCTAAAAGAGAAATCTTTTTTTTTAATTAACTAATTCTATAAAAATGGGGTTTGGTTAAAACATTTCTTTATAGATAAGATGAAACTTTTGGCCATGTTCTTAATAATGTGATGGTCATTTAAGATGTTGGAAGTATTTTCACACTTCTAGGAATTTACTGCCCCAAGTTTTATGATCCTTTTGCTTAAACTCTTGAAATTTCAAAATATGTTCCACTTTTCTTTGTTTGCTAGTGTCAATTGTAAACACCTGCCAAGTATTGTCTCCATCTAACACAGAAGGCTAGCTTAAAGTTCCAGGCTTTAATATCTGGTAAAAGCAATGTGTCAATGACTGCTCTTACTTGGAAATTCTATGCTCTTTACTTTGAATGAGATTATCTCCATGAGTTTCTTACCCTTAAAATAGACTAGTTGTATGCAATGCCTTTTACACAGTATCCAGTTAACGAACTGAAAGTTTTCTATTAGTAAAATCATAAACTAATGATTTAGTGTTCCGACAATGATATGAAACATAATTGTAAATAAACCAACTAAATTACGAGTTAAGCAATTCTTGGCATTCTTTAATCTTACTTTAAATATAGTAGTAATATATGTCTATTCAAGTTTTTGGAGATGACCTCCCAGCAAAGGAGAAATTTTAAATGCATAAATGATAACTGCATCTCAGAAACATTAGAAGCCTTCATTTTAATATTCCAAATAGTCAAAGTCCCAAATGCTGGCTCCAAAAAATTCTTAGGGCCATGATTTAAAGAGAGCAGTAAATTATTAAAATAAAAGCACTTCTAAGCATAAACTCTAAGAATACTCTATCAATAATACTTCATCCAATACTTTGAGGATAGTTCAAAATTTAATACATTTCAACCTTTATGAACATGCAACAAATAATATACTAATGAGGAATAAATCTGGAAATGTTCAGAATTAATGAAGCACTGGTCCTTTCTGAACATTACATCTTTTCTCGGTTCAAAGTCCTAAGATTTACCTTTACCTTTTTTTTTTTTAAGATTTATTTATTTAATACCCCTCCTTCCCCTATCCCTCCCTCCACCCTGATGTTTTTGCTGTCTGTATCCATTTGCTGTGCGATCTTCTGTACCTATTTCACTTTTTGGTCTCCTGTTCTCAATTTTTCTCCTCTAGGATTTTTCTCCGTGATTTGATCCTGGGGACCTCTCACGTGTAGAGAGGTTCCTTGTTAGCTACGCCACCTCGGTTCTTGGTTTCTGCTGCATTTCATCTTGACTGTCCCCTTCGTCTCTCTGTTGTTGCATCACTATCTTGCTGCATGACTCATTTGCATGGGCACTGGCTCACTGTGTGGCCACTCAGCTCGCCACACGGGCACTAGCCTGCCACGCAGGCAGTGGCTTACCATGCAGGCATACTTTCCCTTTTTCTTTTTCACCAGAAGGCCCCAGAGATCGAACCTGGGTCCTCCCATATGGTAGGCAGAAGCCCTATCCTTGAGCCACATCAGCTTCCCTATCTTAACCTCTTAACTGGACTTTCTGCCTTCAGTCTCACCCTTCTGCAACCCCATCTCCGCAATGCCAGCAAAATGACTTTTGAAAAACAACTTGATTGTGTCATTCAAGTTTTCATTAGCACTGCATGCATGGCTTTTCATGACCTGGCCCCTATTTGGTTCTTCAGCCTCAATTATCCTATACCTACCACCCCCTACACCTACACCCATCCCTAAAACTGCAAACTCTTTCTCAGTTTCTTAGTTGTCTAGACACACTCTGTCATCATCAATCAATGCCCATAACCCCTCCCAGCTCAACACAGCTCTATGAACAGAGTTCCTTTTGTGGCTAAAGCCCTTTCTTCATTTCTCCTGCTTCTTACCCCAGCTAACCTCTCTTGCCTTTGTAACAACTACTAGTCCTTAACGAAAGCTTGAGAAATAGAAAAAAATGTATGAGAGAGGGAGGGAGGATAGGTCTGAGAACTGTAGGAGTGGCAAATGGTGGCAAGCAGAAGAATGGAACAAGAAAGGCTTGTACTTTCAGTTGTACTTTTCCATATAATTTGAATTTTTCCCCATTTTGTGATTTTTAAATCTAATTTTAAAAATCTGAACACTTTACCTTCAACAAGGTATTTTCTAAGGCCCTATTCTAAGGTCAAGAATGTCAAAATGTTTCAACATGCATGCCCAATAACAATTAGTGGCTCACCAGAGTAGTGGCTTTTAGAAGCCAAGTTTGATAGCAGCAAAGGAGACTATTGTGCGACTATGAGTGAAGGGTTAAACAAGAATATTATATGTGCATAGTTACCATCCTTGTAATAAGTCATGAATGAAATCTCTGTACCAAAATGAACTCATGCAAGGTTAAGAAATTAGAGTATTTCTACATACCTGGTAGGCAGCTTCTCAAAGTCAATATCTAAGAATTGTTCATAGCTAGAAACAAAATTGTCCAACCATAGCTTCAGGTAATCTGGATCTTTCTGAAATAAGAAAACCATTATCACATTAAACACATATGTCAGAAAAAAAAAAAATGCTTTTGCCCCTGCTAAGCAGATGTAAAGTAATAAACATAAAGAAGCAATATTATGAACTCTTTAAGTGATATTCAGGCAGACATACATGTTGTTTTAAAATGTGTGTTAAGTTCATGGAATTAAGAGCTAGAATATAAAAAACTACAGACAAAAACATGGTTAGAGAATGGAAAGCTGAGGTTTAATCTGTGCAGAATTGGTAGAAAGTTGTTTGGAAATGTTTGGAAATAAATAGAAATGGTAAAAGCACATCATAGAATTTGTACTTAGTAGCATTAAC
Source organism: Dasypus novemcinctus (assembly GCF_030445035.2). NCBI lineage: Eukaryota > Metazoa > Chordata > Mammalia > Cingulata > Dasypodidae > Dasypus > Dasypus novemcinctus. The sequence continues at coordinate 42,007,202 of NC_080679.1, forward strand.
TTGTAGGTGTGACTGTGGTTTGTTTTTTGTTTTTGAAAAATGAAAATGCTCTAATATTGATTGCAGTGATGAATGCACAATTTGGTGATTATACCAAATGCCAAGGATGGCACATTTAGATAAATTGCATGGTTTATGGAAAAAAAAAAAAAAAAGGATTGACTGGGGGAAAGATACACCAAATGAAAAAAAGATATGGGTTACAGTTAGTAGTAATACTTTAACAATACTCTTTGATACTTTGTTACAAATGTTTCATAACAATGCAAGGTATTTGTGGTGAGGTGCTGTATGGGAGCCCTGTATGTTATAAATACTCGTTCTGTAAGTTCACAACCTTTACTATACACTTACTATTCATGTATGTTCATGTATGAATGGTATACTTCAATAAATTGTTTATAAAATGAAAAAAAAAAAGTATTAAGTATACTAAGAACCTTCAAATGGCTCCCCATCTCACTCAGAGAGGAGCTAACATCATAAAGTTCTATAAGGTTCTAAACAATCTATCCTTCCATATCAGTAGGACCTTATTATCCACTATTACCCTGTACTACTACTGCCTTATCCACAAACACTTTCTGTTCTTAGGACATGCCAGATACACACACAATACACAGTCTTTGTACTGTGTTTTCTCTGCTCCCAGATATCTAAATGACCAGCTCCCTCATCTTCTTCAAGTCATTCCTTAAGTGGTATTCTCAATGATGCCTACTTCTAGCATCTTATTTTTAAATTACAAACTTTCTCACTGCCCTTTACCTTACCCTATTCGGTTTCTCCCTTCCTCCCCCATGGTCCTTCATCAACTTCTAAAATATTCTATAATATATTTATTTGTTTATTGTTTATAACTTTCACTAGAATGTAGCCTTCACAAGGGCAGGGATTTTTAAAATTTTTTTCTTCTGTTCATTAGGGCCTAGAACAGTAACAGTGCCTTACACTCCCTAAATACATGTTCAATGAATTAATGGCAAGTGCAAAGTCTATAAATAAAATCACACTGGAGACAGACTATTAACCTAAACATAAAACATTCTCTACAGATATATCTGACAAGGGACTTCTCAGAATATTTAAAGAACTACAAATCAATAACAAAAGAACAAACAATCCAAATAAAAACGGTTGAAGAGGCTCTGACTCTTCACAAAAGGTAATAAATGAATGGAGAAATAGATGAAAATCTGCAGTCATCATTAGTTATCCAGGAAAATGCAAATTATAATCAAATGGGATACAATTACACACCCACTAGAATGGTTAAAATGTAAAAGACTGGCCATACCACTGATGGTAAAGATGTAGAATAACTGGGACTCTCATGCATTACTGGTGGGATTATAAAAAGGTAGAATCATTTGGAAAACACTCTGGCAGCTTTTTTATAAAGTTAAATGTACACATACAGCCTAGTCATGCCTCTCCCATATAAATGAAAACATAAACCAATAAAACACTTGTACAAAAATGTTCACAGCCTTATTTTTAATAGCCAAACCTGGAAAAACAACACAAAAATCCATCAACAGGTAAATGGATAAACAATTGTGGTAGAGCCATACAATGGAATACAATTCAGCAATAAAAATGAACTAATAATACATAAAATATATAAATATCAAAAAAGTATCAAAGTGTACACTATGATTGATAAGAAATTCTAGAGAAGGCTGCAGAAAAAGAAATTAAATCAATGGCTAGGGACACAAAAGGAACTTTCTTGAATGACAGAAATTTTTTATTTTTTGATTAAGGTGATGATTACACAAGTGTTTAGATGCATCAAAACTTTTCAAATTTTATAAAAATCTATACATTTTATGATCTATAAATTATCCCTCAATAAAGTTGATTTGGAAAAAAATTATAATTCCTCAGATATGCTTTTCTGAATATAAACTGTATCATCAAAAAGATGTTCAATTTTTTCCTTCACCTCTTCCACATTTTTTTGTGTGTGGCATTTATACTAATTTTTCACCATTAATTGTCTCAACCATTTCAGTAATGAATTGGGTAGATTCAGATGTAGTTGAAATATAGTGTTTTGATAAAAATGTAAATCTCTTATGACGTTTCATTTTTTTTTTCCAGAACGCTGCTTCCTGGCAAAAAAAATAAATGCAATTTTATTGTTTCTTTCATGCTAGAGTTTAAAATTTATAGTTTAAAATTGTACACTCCAACCTGCTTGTTACAATTCTTTGCATGATAACATATAGTCTAAAATCTTCCATTTTAACTATATCAAGAATACAATTCAGTGACATTAATTATATTTGCAATATTGTGCTACCATCACCACCAAACATTATCAAAACCTTTTCATCAACCAAAAAGAAACCCTGTACCCATTACGAAACAACTCCTTATAGCCTCTCTCCTCCTAGTCCCTGGTCGCCATGCATCTACTTTCTATCTCTATGAATTTGCTTATTGAAGGTATGTCACATAAATAAAATTATACAATATTTATTCTTTTGGGACTGGTTTATTTCACTCAACATGATATTTTCAAGATCATCCATGTTGTAGCATGTATCAGAATTGCATTCTTTGTTGGCTGAATAATATTCCATTGTTTGTATAGACTACATTTTGTTTATCCATTTATCTGTCAATGACTACTTGGGTTGTTTTCACCTCTTGGCTATTGTCAGTAATGCTGCTATGAACACTGGTGTACAAGTATATGTGCTTTTAGTTCTTTGGGATATGTACCTAGGAACTGAATTGCCAAATATAAAGGTAATTCTGTTTAACTTTTTGAAGAACTGCCAAACTGTTTTCCAGTGGCTCCACCATTTTACATTCCTACCAGCAATGTACAGAGTTCTAATTTCTCTGCATCCTTGCCAATGCTTATATTTTTAATATAGTCATCCTAATATATTTGACCATTATCTCATTGTGTATTTCTTTTTTTACAAATTTTTTAAGAGTTTTTAAAAAAATTTATGCCCTTGCCTCACATGGTTCCCTTCCTTGTCTGTCTGCTTGTCTTCTCCAGAAGGTACCGGGAACCAAACCTGGGACCGCCTGCATGGGAGGCAAGTGCCCAGCGGCCTGAGCCACATCTACTTCCCATGGGCTGTGGCATCTGCTGGCTTACGGCATCTAGCTTGTTGTGGTAGGTTGCCACATCGAGCTTGTTGCAGTGGGTTGGGTAGGTGCAGCATCTGCTTATTTTCTTTAGGAGGCACCAGGACCCAAACCTGGGGCTCCAATGTGGTAGGCAGGTGCCCAACTGGTTGAGCCACATCCCCTCTTTTTTTAAAGGTACCAAGGCTGGGGACTGAACCTGGGACTTCATATATGGGAAGCCAGTGCTTAACCACTGAACCACATCGGCTCCTCTGAGTTGGTTTTTTCAAAATTTGATTGCTTGTTTTCTGGTTTTGTTTTTTAGGAGGCACTGGTGACCGAACCACTGGGGACCTCCAGACACTCAATAGCTTGAGTCACATCTGTTTCCCTCATTGTGGTTTTGATTTGCATTTCCCTGCTGAATAATCATGTTGAGCATCTTTTCATGTGCTTATTGGCCATGTGTATATCTTCTTTAAAGAAATGTCCATTCAAGGTCTTTGCCCATTTTTTAAATTGAGTCATTTGTCTTTCTGTTCTTGAATTGTAAGAGTTCTTCATATATTCTAGATCTTAATTCTCATCAGATTTATGCTTTGCAAGTATTTTCTCTCATTCTGTAAGTTGTCTTTTCACTTTCTTGATAATGTCCTCTGATGCATAAAAGCCTTAACATTTCTTTACTATGGTCAAATTTCAACAACATGCTACTCAGGAATCTTAGTTCCTTGGTCATTAAATATCACTGCTTAAACAATGCTCTTGTATAAATGGAACTCAAGTAGTTTATATCCCTAAAATAAAAACATTACACTACAAACCAGAATCTAAAAGAATGTTCCCAGAATATGGAGGGAGTTGACCTTTTGTGTGTTTATTTTTTCTATTAATATACTGTTCCAAAATCAGCCCATAAATTGCCATTATCTATATAATCACTGAGAAACAAGAAGATAAAAATAATTCAAATAAAGCACTACCTCTTATTAGAAAATTTATTAAGTGTTTTATTACTTGCTTTTTCACCTCCAACTAGAATATCATTTATTCATTCATGCATCTATCCATCTATATATCCATCTATTGATCTACCTATTCATCCATCCATTCACTCAGGACAGAATTACAGAAACAGAAGCAGCTAGAGTTTTTTTTTTGTTTTGCTTTGTTCTGCTTTTTAATCATTGCTCCTTTCTAATGAAAGAGAGGATTATTTATCTGTAAAAGTTAGATACACAAAAGTCACACAATGCCATAAATATATAATGCATATTTCTCTTCATATTTTATTTAGGAATTCTATGGTATCTAGTTCAAAGTCTAAATCTAGGCTACCAGATGTTTGGCAAATACAGAGTTCTCCTAGGATCTAGAGCAACTATTAGGGAAAGAAATGGCATCTACATTTGGAAATGTTTCACTTAGTAAGTAGAGCAGATACAATTTTTTGAGCATCTACCATGTGCTACATATTGTAGCAGTCATTTTTTTAAAAAATACATCATGCTATTTATGCCTTAATACTATCCAGAGAAGTAGATTCCACTTCCCCACTTTATAGGTTAGAAAAGGAGAATGCTGAGGTTATATAATTTGTGCAAGGTCATATAGCTAGTGATTGATAGTGCTGAGCTTAAAATGCAAGACGATATGAATCCAGTATGTGCTCTTTATACTACAATAGATTACCATTGAACTGTGTGCATGAGTAAAATGGAACTTTAATAGACTAAAAGAAGAAAAGTTTAGTCAAGATCACTAAACTCAGGACCAAAAAGAATTTAACAGAAAACAGCTACATTCCATACAGCCATCCTTAGAGTATCTACACTTTACTACCAAATGGTCATAAAAAGGAAGCTCTCCACACATCCAGAAAACAATACTAATTAAAATCTCAGGCAATCAGTTTCATGGTTAATATGAGTTTGGTACATAGAAACACCAGCACATAGTCTATCTCCCTATTTGTACAAAATTTATTTATTAACATTAACACATATGTATTAAGTACTGCATAAGCACTGGTGGCAAAGTATGTGGACTTTAACCCCTGCTTTGTCACTTATCTTGAATAAGTAACCCTATGTCTTCAGATCATTGTCTTTCTCTATAAAATGAGGATACAAATACATAATTCACAGGAAAGTTGTGAAAATTAAATAACTTAATACATGCCAAGGGCTTAAAACAATGCCTAGCACATAGGATACGTTCAATAAATATATTTATAACCTACTTTGTGCCAAAATCAGGGAACTCCCACAAAACAGTAATGTTCCATGCTGCACATAAACAGATTTAAATATTTTATGATTCCCCTTGCCACCTAATCTCTATTTTATTCAAATTCCTTTGAATTTGCTATCTGTGTGACTTTGGGCAGGTGACTTCACCTCTCTGAGCAGTTTTTATCTATAAAATGAAGCTATTTCTTACCTCATATGGTTGTTGAGAGCTAAATGAGATAATGCATGGAAAGCACTCAGCAGTGCCCAGTATTCAGTGAATGCTCAAAACATGCTGGCTACCATTATTATTACTTTTGCAAAAACCTTGTCAGTTTTGTGTGAAGTTCAAATGGGTCCAAACAACTTGATAATAGAACTTTCCACAGATCCTTCCTAGATAACTACATTTCTAATCCTTACTTCCAATGAAATGGCTGACTGGATCCATGTTCAGTCACACTCTATAAAAGGCTGTTCAGTTAAACCCTCACACATAAAACTCAGGGAAGTCCCTGACAGATCCACTTCTGGTCTTAGTATTAGAGCATGCCACCTGGACAGGCTGAGAATTTTTTAATCCATCAATTTCTGGTTTCTTTGTGCTTGAAAGTTCAGTTCTCAGCTTGCCCTTTTCCCCTCACATTTTATTATAAGCTACATGAAGAAGCCAGGCTGCATTTTCCCCACTGGCCTTAGCGATCCCCTTAACTAAATAACCAAGTTCATTGCTTATAAGTTTTACTTCCAATTGTACATCAGAATACAATTTCGCCAAGTTTTCTGCCACTTTATATTAAAGATCACCTTTCTTCCAATTTCCAATAGCACATTTATTATTTCCTTCTAAGGCCTCATCGGAAGTACCTTTACATTCATATTTTCAACAATAATCTCTTCAAAGCTATCTAGGCTTTTCTATCTAGCATCTCTCAATTCTTCCTGCCTTACCCCACTACACAATTCCAAAGCATTTCTACATTTTTTTGGTATTTGTCATAGCAAAACCCCAATTTCCAATACCAAAAACTGTTTCAGTTTTCTAGCAGCTAAAACAATAAAATGAATGGGTTGACTTAAACAATAGTTTTAAGGCTACAAGTCCAAAATCTAGGCATCAGTAAGGAGATGCTTTCTCCCCAAAGATTGTGACACATTTATTCTCTCATGGAAATATTTGGGTTATAGAATTCCTTCAAGTTCTAAAATCACAAAGTATTAGACACATAGACATATTTCAACCCTATGTTGGGTAATCACATTTAAAAGTTCAAAAAGTCAGTTATCTTCATAATGTATTTTCTAAGAATCCTACCATTAGAAAATAAATTCCCCAATAGAAAGACTACATGGTGATTAGTCTTTCAAGCTATCTCAAGTTTTTCTGACAGAACCTATCTACTTCAGTAAAAATATAAGTGCCAACTGTGCACCAATGAGGAACAGTGCTAGATTCTATGAATACAAAGACATACAAAAGAAACCTCAAAATGTTTTGTGAGTCACAAGAAACATATAACAAAACAGCAAGATAAGTAAAACACTATAAAAATTAGTCATTAGCTCTGTCAAGGGTGGGAGTAACTGAGTAGCAGGAGCACTCAAAATAGTTTTCACAGAAACATAGGCAGATAATTGTCAAGAGGGAGGGTATAGGTGGGAAGAAAAGAGGAATTTTAGACCAAAAGAAAACAGCAAGATATGCTCATATGATGTACAATATTTCCAGTGTGAAATATGTTTCAGTGTGAAAAATGATAGGAAGCAGTGGGATGGGTATGTGGGGTTAGAAGACTGGCGAAGTCAGCATTTCCTAAGCAAATATGCTACCCAACAGTGTTTGCTTGGAGAATATCTAAGATTTAAAAATTTAAAAAAAAGAAAAGATACCTGTGTTCAAATAAGTCTGAGTAGCACTACTTAAGAAAAGGTAAACAAGATTTTTAACAAACTGTCTTCAGATGAAATGTGCATAGTGAATGGGATAAGAAGAGGTGGATACAAAATGAAATTTCCCAGCATATATGACCATAAACCTTTTTTTCTCAACTCAATTCACTTAGTCTTATCAAAAGAGCCAACTTTTTATTTGGTTGATCCTTTCCATTATATGTTTATTATTTTATTAATTTTTGCTGTTTCTAAAAACATTTTACTAAAAATTTTCAAAACATGCATACAGGAAGAATGGTATAATGACCTAACTTCAACAATTACCAATGCATGATCCATCTTCTTTTACCTGTATCTGCATTCCCAACATTTTATTTTGAAGCACATCTAGTTATCATCTCATTTCATTTCATCCACAAGTATTTCGTATTTTATCTCTACAATATAAATTCTCTGTATTTTAATACAACCACAATATTATTACCACAGCTAAAAAAAATAAGCAGTTTCTTAATACCAAATTTCCCTGACTGGCTCATAAATGCTTTTTGAAAACAGTTTGATCAGATCAAGGACTAAACAAAGGCCACATACTGTGACTGGCTGATATCTCTTTTAAATCTATTGAAATCTATAGGTTTCTTCTACATCTCTTTTTTCCATTTGTTGAAGAGACACTAGGTCATCTGTGATATATAATTTCACATTACAGATTTTGCTGACCGCATCTGCTTGCATCACTTAACATGTACCTTAGTCTTCATTTCCTATGAACTAGTAGTTCTATCTAGAGACTTGAGCACAGTTAGGTTCAATTTTTTAACAAAAAAAAAAACAAAAGAAAAACCCACCACGTAGGTGGTATTATCTATGTTCTTCAGGAGATATATAATATCTGTTTTTTTTATATATTTATTTTTTATTTATTTCTCTCCCCTTCCCTCATTGTCTGCTCTCTGTGTCCATTCACTGTGTGTTCTTCTGTGTCCACTTGCATTATCAGGCGGCGCTGGGAAATTGCGTCTTTTTGTTGGGTCATCTTGCTGCGTCAGCTCTCTTTGTGTGCAGCACCACTCCTGGGAAGGCTGCACTTTTTCATGCAGGGCGGCTCTCCTTGCGGGGCACACTCTTTGCATGTGGGGCACCTCTATGCAGGGGGCGCCCCTGCGTGGCACGGCATTCCTTGCGCAGCAGCACTGCGCACGGGCCAGCTTATCACATGGGTCACGAGGCCCTGGGTATCAAACCCTGGACCCTCCTTATGGTAGGTGAACGCTCTATCAGGTGAGCCATGTCTGCTTTCCTAATACCTGCTTAACTCTTTTTGTGGTGTTAGAAACCAACCATCACCATTCCCTAGATAACGATATTTCATTATGAGTAATTTCTGCAATCCTCTTCACTCTCCATTCTTCGGGTTTATTTTGTTCTTTCATCTTCTTGAAATGAATGAGGCGTTATCTATTCTTCCATAACAAATTACCCTAAAATTTAGCAGCTAAACAACAAACCTTTTATTTCACCAAGTTTCTTGGCCGGGAATCCAAGAATATCTTATGATGGGTGGTTTCTCGTAAGCTGGTAGTCAAGATGTTAACAGGAGAAACGGATTTGGCTCTATTGATAGAGCATTCGCCTACCACATGGGAGGTCCAGGTTCGATCCCAGGGCCTCGTGACTCATCTGCTGAGCTGGCCCATGTGCAGTGCTTATGCACGCAAGGAGTGCTATGCCATGCAGGGGTGTCCCCCATGTAAGGGAGTCCCATGAGCAAGGAATGCGCCCCGTAAGGAGAGTACCCCTGCGTGGAAAAAAGAGCAGCCTGCCTAGGAGTGGCGCCGCACACATGGAGAGCTAAAGCAGCAAGATGATGCAACAAAGAGAGACACAGATTCGCAGTGCCGCTGACAAGAATACAAGCGGACACAAAAGAACACAGCAAATGGACACAGAGAGCAGACAATGGGGGGGGGCGGGGCAGGGAGGGGAGGAAATAATAAATCTTTAAAAAAAAAAAAGATGGTAACTGGAGCTGTAGTGATATCAAAATTTAACTGAGCTGGTGGATCCATTTCCAAGCTCATGCACATGGAGGCTGGCAAGAAGCTTCAGTTCATCCCATTGGCCTCTCATAGGGCTACTCCCAGCATAGTAGCTATCTCCCTCCAAAGTGGTGATTGAAGAGAAAAAGAGCAACTAAGATGGAAGCTGCAGTGTCTTCTATAACCTAACTTTGAAAATAACATACCATCACTTTTGCCATATTCTATTGGTCCAAGAGATAAATCCTCATACAACATGGAAAGAAACTACAAAAAGGTGTGGAGTGGGGAGGTAGGGATCTTATAGGTGGCCTACCACAAATGACTTGCTGATTTTTAAACTTTTCCCTTTCTAATATACGTATTTAAAGCCATAAATTTTCCTATGTAAAGCTGTAGAGATACTCCCAATCACAAGTTCTAAAATGTAATATCTTTATCATTCAGTTCAAAAACATTTCTAGTTTTATTATTTTTTCTTTAATCCAAGGTATATTTTAAAGTGTATTTCTGGACTTTCAAAGAGATTTTTTAAAAATCTTTGTAATTGATTTCTTCCTTAAATATACTGTAATCAGAAAACATCAACTAAAATTTCAATCATTTGAAATTTGTGTAAAATATGTCATAGCATCATTTTTTCTGGTAAATATATGATGTGGGCTTGAAAGGAATTTATATTGGGTATAGTGTTTTACATAAATCCATTATATCAAGTTTGCCAATCCTGTTGTTTAAATCTTCTGCATCCTTATAATTTCTTGTCTATCAATTACTGACAAAAGCGCTTAAATTAAAAACCAACTATGACTGTTACCTGCCCACTTATCAGTAGTTCTGTCAATGTTTGTTTTATTTTAAGAGTATGTAATTAGGCAAAACAAATTTTAAGTTGTTATGTCTTCCCAGTATATGGAACTGTTTTTGTTTTACTCAAAATGACTTTATTTCACCTACCTTGTTTAAAGATATTCCATTGGTTTGATATTCTAGATTGGCAGGTTTAAGGATGTCAAACCACTATCCTTCGACTTCCATTATTATTTATGAAAAATCAGCTATTAATTAACTGCCACATTTTGGAGATAATATCTTTGGTTTTCTGCAAAACCACTAAGGTTTCACTATGATGTTTTATTTATCCTCCTTGAGATTCATTGGACTTTTCAGATCTATACTTTTTCTTACATCAGTTCTGGAAACCTCTTACCTGTGCTCTCTTCAAATATCACCTGTGCTTCATTCTTTCTCTCCTCTTGAGACTCCAATTAAACATGTATTAAACCTTTTCAGATTATCTTCTATATCTCTTAACCTTCCTTCCATATTTTCCACCTCTCTGATTTTCCAGGAATATTCTAAAAGACTACTTCTGACCTACTTTTCAATTCTGTAGTTCTCTTCAGCTATGTCTAATCCAACTCCATTCATGGATTTTTTTGTATTGTAGTAACAAATATACAACTCAAATTTTCCCATTTTAATCATTTTCAAGTCCACGATTCAGTAGTATTAATTACATTCACAAAATTGTGAGGCCATCACCAGCATCCATTGCCTTAAGTTTTTTACATCTCACAAATTCTATACCCATTAAGCAATAATTCCTTTTTCCCCTCCGCAACACCCAACCCATGGTAACCTGTAATCTACTCTATGAAATATGCTTCTTCTACAAATTTCATGTAAACAGATGATACAATATTTGTCATTTTGTGTCTGGCTTATTTCACTCAATATTAAGTCTTCATGTATATACCACATGTATATACCACATTTTGTTCATCCACTCATCTATTAATGGACATTTTATTTCCTAATGTGTAAATTCATTACTGATTATTTGTTGCTTAATGTCCTTGACAAAATATTAAGGGCCTACAGTACAATTTCTTCCAGAGAGGATTAAATTTGCTTCAGGGACTATCAGTATATTATGTGCAACTTCAGTCTTTTTGGGCCTTTCCTAAAAGAAAAGTAAATTTGATTTGCAAATCCATGAAAGAATCAACTTCTGGTAACAACCTCTAAGAGACTTTTCACATCTCTGCTCTGCTTGGCAACAGCACTTTCCCCTGCAGTCCCCTGGTGGGAAGTGGGAGATTGAGGAGGATGTTTCTACTTCATCCTCACCTAAGGGTATATAAGCCTTTGGGAACCACAGCAAAATCTATTAGATTTCTGGCTACTCTCTTGGCTTTGACTTCTTTCCTCCCACTAGCACATGAAAACAAAAGTTCAAGTACATCAAACAATGGCTTCCATTCTCCATATACCTCCTGCTTTCACAAAAATTTTGGCCTCATACCGACTTACTGTATTTTCACAGTTTTCCAATGCTTTTACAGTTTTTTTTAATGTACCCAGAACTGAGTTATTTTCAGAGGGAATAGTTAGCCTACTTCATTATCATAAATAGAAATCTATACTAAGATCATTTTTCCCTTGTACTTTTTTGGTGATGCCTTAAGTATACCTAGAATGTTTTCTCTATTAATCTGCTATCCATTTTTTAAAACCTTGATCAGATGGCTTTAAAATCTTGACCAAACCTCTTCTACTAGGCTACCCCTGATGTGTTCATCCATCCACCTTGACTTGGTTCTTACAGCTAGGCCTACAGCCTGAGTAGGATACTGACACTAGCTGGAAAAGCACGCCTAAGACAAAGTCATAGTCAATTAAACAGGTGAAAAGCTACAAAAATTTTCATGAAAAGAAAGCATGTCACATCCAGTATTCAGAAGCCATGTTAAAAGAAACAAAAGGAGCAATATTCTAAAAGAGGTCTAAATAAGGCAAGATTTAGTGAGAAAAATTTCAAATTTCCTATATGTGTTTCTTAAATTTAAAATAACCATCCATTAAAGTAACTAATGAAGTTCCAGCTTTGAACAATATAGTAGAGAAAATTCATGGTTAAAATGAGCAGGGCTTAAAGAGGCTACCATCTGGAATGCCAGGTAAAATGTATTTTGTTGCATGAACTTGGTATTCATTTTAGAGTTTCACACATTGTGGCCAGGTAAAGAAATTTCTGGTTCAGACATTTTTAGAAATCAGTGAAATAATGAAGAAATAGTAAAATATAAAATTCAAAGACTGGAGAATTTTCATTACTTCAATAACAATAAAAATACAGAGCAAAAAACAAAAAAACAGGGGAGCGGACGTAGCTCAAGTGATAAGGTCTCTGCCTACCATATGGGAGGACCCAGGTTCGATCCCTGGGACCTCCTGGTGAAATAGAAGAGAAAGTGCCTGCACGGTCAGCCAGTGCGTGTGTGGTGATCCAGTGCAAGCGCAAGTGAGTCACGCAGCAAGATGATGATGCAACAAAAGAGAGACGAAGGGGAGAGTAAAAGCAAAGTGCAGCAGAGACCAGGAACTGAGGTGGCACAACTGACAGGGAACCTCTCTCCACATCAGAGGTCCACAGGATCAAATCCCTCTGAATCCTAGAGGAGAAAGATGAGAATACAAAAAGGAGAAGTAGATACAGATGATCACACAGCAAATGGACACAGCAAAAAAATAGCAGGGTGGGGGGAAAATAAATAAATCTTTTTTAAAAAGTCAAAGGTTGAAATAAAAGTAAATAACATGGGCATACATTAGTTGAATCAGACTAAGGTAAATTCTTCAGAAAAGCAATTTATTATGTTTCTATTAACTACATAGAACACTGATACTTTTTAAACAGAGTTTAAAAATTTAAAGTGAGGTTCAAGTTTCATTTCAGGTCGAAGTGTTTCAAATTTAATATCTGAAATAATGATTTCTACTGGCTAATTAATTTAGGCTTTTGTATCACATCCATAAAACACTGCTTTCTGCCCACACAAACTAGATTATTGGACACATCTTTATTTAGCTCCATCCTCGCCTGACAGAGCAAGAGGAGGGACAGTGCAACTGCAGTCACTTTCACCCTGCAGAGACTATACTGCTGGGCTCCATTCCCACTGCTGGCAGGAGAGGAGGGGAGGCAATGCTTCATCAGTTTATGTGGAACAATTGCAGTCAGTTTGACTCATGTGGCTTAGTTTGGTACTCACACCTACAGCTCCATCCCCATTTCAGGCATGGGAGGAAGGGGCGTGGAGCTTCATCAGTCTCTGTGGGCAACCACAGATGTTCTTAGCCTTCATGGCTTCATTTACTGCAAATGGCTGCAGTTCTGTCCCTATCCCTGGGAGGAGAGAGAGGTGAAAGAAGCTCCATTGTTCCTGAGGCAATGTGGGCAGCTTCAGTACCACAGCTTACAATATCAACCCCATCCTCAGCTCTTATTCTATAACCAGCAAGGAAGAAAGGACAGGAAACAGATGAAAAAGAGCTGAAAAAATTCAAATTGGCTAAATACGAGCCACTAAAAAATTCCAAATTAAGTTGACCCAAGTATCAAAGAGAGGCTGTAACACAAAGCCAATCAAATAGAAAGCCCTAGACTAAAGAGAGAAAATGGGCTAAGAATAAATACATCTAGTAAATCAGATGCTGTGACACCAACAAAAAATCCACACCAAGAAAGAGGAAGATATGGCCTAAAGAACAACCCTCCGATGTCATAAAGGAGTTGAGACAACAAATTATAGATGTTCAAATAAATTTCCTTAATAAATTCAGTGAAATGGCTAAAAAGATAGAAGACATCAAGAAGACACTGGGTAGGCAAGAAGAAGATTTTGAAGACATACATAGAAAAAGAGCAGATCTTATGGGAATGAAAGGCAAAATAAATGAAATTAAAAAGATACTGGAGGCATATAAAAGCAGATGTGAAGAGGCAGAAGAAAGGATCAGCGAGCTTGAAGATAAAGCCTCTGAAAGTTAACATACAAAAGGATAGATAAACAATGAAAAAATTCGAACAGGGTCTCAAGGAACTGAAAGGTGGTAAGAGATATGCAAACCTATATGTCATGGGTGTCCCAGAAGGAGAAGAGAAGGGAAAAAGAGCAGAATGAATATTTGAAGAAATACTGGTAGAAAATATTCCAACTCTACTAAAGGATATAGATATTATGTCTAAGAAGCACAACATACTCCATCTGAATAAAACACAAGAACTACTCTGAGACATACTAATCAGAATGTCAAATCCAAAGACAGAGAGAAAATCCTGAGAGCAGCAAGAGAAAAGAATTTCATCCCCATGAAGGGAGAAATAGATGTCTCTACAACAATAGTTGGAGACATTAATGCACCAATCACTCTATCATTGGATAGATCATCTGGGAAGAGGATCAATAAAGAAATAGATAGATTGAGCAATATGATAAATACCTAAAAGATATATATAGATCATTATACCCAGAATACCAAGATATACATTCTTCTCAAGTGCTCATGGATATTTCTGCAAGATAGACCAATATGTTGGGTCACACAGCAGATTTCAATAAATTTTAAAAGATCAGAATTATACAAAGCATTTGCTGACCATAAGGGAATAAAGCTGGAAATCAACAAAGAGGAAATTCACAAATATATGAATATTGAACAATACATTAATAAATAATCAGTGGGTCAAAGAAGAAATTGCAAGAGAAATCAATAAATATCACGAGACAAATGAAAATGAGATCACAACATATCAGAAATGATGGGATACAGTGAAAGTAGTGCTGAGAGAGAAAATTTATAGCCTTCAAAATGGATCAAAGACTAAACATAAAAGTGAGAACTATAAAACTCCCAAATGAAAATTCAGGGAAATATCTTCAAGATCTGGTGGGAGGCGGTGGTTTCTTGGACCTTACACCCAAAGTATGAGCAATAAAACATAAAACAGATAAATAGAAACTCCTCAAACTTAAATACTTTTGTGCAAGAAGGACTTTGTCAAGAGGGTAAAAAGGTAAACCACTCAAGGGAAGAAATATTTGGAAACCATATATGCCATAAGGGTTTGATTTCCATGCTATATAAAGAAATCATACAACTTAACAATAAAAGAGCAAGCAATCCAGTTTAAAAATGGGCAAAAGACTTAAACAGACATTCTCCCCAAGAGGAAATACAAATGGCAAGAAAAAGCACATGAAAAAATGTTCAATATTACTAGCCATTAGGGAAATGTAAATCAAAACTACAATGAGACATCATCTCACACCTCATGGAATGGCCATTATTTAAAAAACAGAAAACAACAAGTGCTGGAGAGGATGTGAAGAAACAGGAACACTCCTTCACTGCTGGTGGGAATATAAAATGGTATTGCCTCTGTGGAAGTTTGGCAGTTCCTCAAGAAACTAACTACAAAGTGCCACATGATCCAGAAATATCTTTAGGAATATATCCAGAAGAACTGAAAACAGGGACATGAACAAACATTTGCACACAGATGTTAAAACTGTCCAAAGATGGAAACAACCCACCACTTCATCAACCAATGAATGGATAAACAAAACGTGGTGTATACATAGGATGGAATACTATGATGCAGTAAGAAGAAATTGGGACACATATGACAACACATATGAATCTTGAGGACATTATGCTGAGTGAAATGAGCCAGACACAAAAGGGCAGATATTTTATGGGCTCATTAATATGAATTAAATACTAAAAATAAATGCATGGAGTTAAAACCTAGACTATAGGTTACTAGAAGACAGGATGAGGACTGAGAAGGGGTACTGATGCTTAATATACGTAGAATTTTCAATTATCTTGACTGTAAAAGTATGGAAATTTATCAGATAGAGTTGATGGTAACATATTTTAGTGAATATAACTAACATGGCTGGTTTACAATAATACAAATACAACAATGGTCTATGATCTAGAACAAAAGTACATCACTATTACAACATGGTAAGAATATAGTGATGCATGGGGAAAATACAATTAATGTAACTTACAACTTATGGTTAACAGCAATATATTCTTGCATCAATGTCAAAAGGTACTATATCAACTCTAAGGGTCAGTAATATGGAGGTGTGGGATTTTTTCTTTTGGACTAAAGAAACCATTCAAAGGTTTACTTGGGCGATGTCTGCCGAACTCTGCAATGAAAGAAAGCGCCACTGAGTATACTTTGGATAGAATGGCAAGGGAACGTATAACACAGTGAACCATGTGGTGGAAGATGGACTGTGGTTAACAGTACAAATATGAGAGTGCTCTCTCATGAACTATAACAAATGTACAATACTAATACATAATGTTAATAATAGGGGTGTATGGAAAAAATATACCAAGTGTATGGTACGGACCATAGTTCACAGTAATAGCTTGATCATGTTCTTTCATAATTTTTAACAAATGTTCCATAACAATGTAAGGTATTGGTGGAGGGGTGATGTATGCGAATTCTGCACATTATGCATATTTGTTTCATAAACTCATAACTTCCTATTAAAAATGCTTAAGGAGATGGATGAAAGTACAGAGAAAGAACCAAAGGATATCAAGAAAACAATGAACAATATGAGGGTCTAAGTAAAGAGACAGAAATTTTTAAAAGGAAGTGGGTTTAAATACCACAATGAAACGAAAAATGCCCAAAAGGATTTCAGGAGCAGAACGGAGCTGTCTTGAGGACAAGACATTTAGAGAGTCACAGGAGCTGAGAGAAAAAGGATATAATAAAGGCAAATATAGCCTAACACACCTTTGGGACACTATCAAGCATACCAATATATACATTATGGCAGCCCCAGAAGAAGAGAGAAAAAGCGCAAAAGGAATATTCAAATATATGACGGACTACTTCCCAAACCTATCAAAAAGTGTGAATATGCACATCCAAGAAGTTCAGAGAATACCACACAGGATAAACATGAAGAAAGAAATCACCCATTATATACTGATTACACTAACAAATGCAAAAGACAAGGAGAAAGTTCTGAAAGCTGTAAGAGAAAAGCAACATTTTACATACAAGGGAGTCCAGTAAGATCAAGTGCCAATTTCTTATTAGAAACCAAGGAAGCAAGAAAGGAGTGGGATGAAATACTTAAAAGTCCTAAAACAACTGCCTGCCAAGAATTTATATCTGATGAGATTATCTTTCAAAAATGAGGGAGAATTTAAGACATTCTCAGATAAACAAAAGCTGATGGAGTAGATTACCACTAGACCTCCCCTACAAACAATGCTAAAAAGAACTCTTCAAACAAAAAGGAAAGGACACTACACAGTAGTTCAAAGCAGCATAAAGAAATAAAGTACTGTGGCAAAGGTAATCACTAGGGTAATAATAAATGCTAGTATCATTAACTGTTCAGTATGTAACTCCACTTCTTATTTCCTACAGGTATTAAAATGCAAATGTATAGAAAAATAATGATAAATCTATGTTTTTGGACATACAACATAAAAATTAAGTGGCAAAAAAGAGTACCAAAAAATGGGAGGAGGACAGAAGGGTATAGGAAAAGTATATGTGCATGCAATTGAAGTTAAGTTGATATCAAGTTAAATATAAATGTTATATATTTAGAATGTTAAATTTTAACCCTATCGGGGAGCTGATGTGGCTCAATGATTGAGCACCAGCTCCCCAAATACAAGGTCCCAGGTTCAATTCCTGACCCCAGTACCTTAAAAAAAGAAAAAAAATTAACCCTATGGTAACCACAAGGAAAACATGAATAATATATACAGATAGAAATGTATTATCATAGTGACTTTAAATGTAATTGGATTAAATTCTCCACTAAAAAGGCAGTGATTGGCAGTTTGGATAAAAAACACAATGCAAATATATGCTGTCTGCAAGAGACTCACCTTAAAGTCAGACATAAGTAGGTTGCTGGTGAAAGGAAAAAAAAATTTATCATGCAAATAGCAACTAAAGGGAGCTGGAGGGTGGTTATACTAATACCAGATAAAATAGACTTTAAGTCAAAAATAGTTACAAGGGAGGGGCAAGAGAAAAAAAAGTTACAAGGGGCAAAGAAGCTCATTAACATGTGAGGAGGAAAGAAATAATAAAGATTAGAGAACAGGTAATGAAATAGAAAAAAAAAACAATAAAGAGACTCAAAAAAAAAAGTTGGTTCTTTAAAAGGATCAACAAAGTTGACAAACCTTTCGCACAAACTCTTCCAAAAAACTGAAGAAGAGGGAACATTCCATAACTCATTCTGAGGGTCAGGTCAACCTCACCCTCAATCCATCAAGATAAAGATACCACAAAAAAGGAAAACTACAGACCAATATCTCTTATGAACATAGATGCAAAACTCCTCAACAAAATACTAGCAACCTAATGCAGAATATTAAAAGAAATATTTCTTTTTTCTTTCTGCTCCTCAGCATGAATCTTTTAATGTCTTGCCTTCAAGTTCACTAATTCTTCTGCAAGCTTCATTCTGCTTTTGAAATCCTCTTGGGCATTTTTCATTTCAGTTATTGTGTTATTTAAATCTAGTAATGCGGTTTTGTTCCTTTTTAAAACTTCTGTCTCTACTTAGACTCCCATTATTGTTTAAGCCTTGTGACTGTAAGCTTCTACCCCAAATAAATACTCTTTATAAAAGGCAGATTTCTGGTACTTTCCATCAGAACCCCTTTGGCTGACTAATACAATGATCAAGTAGGATTTGTCCCTGGTTTGCAAAGTTGGTTCAACATAAGAAAATTAATTAATGTAACACAGCCATTAACAGAATGAAGGGGAAAAAACTATATATCATCTCAATAAATGCAGGTGAGACATTTGACAAAATATAGCACCCTTTATTCATAAAAACATTTAGAACAATAGGAACAGAAGGACACTCCCTCAACATGGAAAAAGGCATTTATATAAAAGTCCACAGCTAACATCCTACTTAACTGTGAAAGACTGAAAGAGTTCCCTCTAAGATCAGGACAAGTTAAGTGTTTTAGTTTATTAAAGGCTGCCAGAAGCCATATATCAGAAATGGGTTGGTTTTTGAAGGCAGGGAGAGGAAAAAGAGGTGTAATATGGGGCATTTTGGGGACTTGGAATTGTCCTGAATGACACTGCAATAACAGATACAGGCCATTATATATCCTGCAATAACCTACAGAATTGAATAGGAGAGAGTGTAAACTACAATATAAACTATAATCCATGCTTAGTGGCAATGTTCCAAATACGTTTATCAATTGCAATGAATGCAACATTTTGTGAAAGAAGTTGTTAATGTGGGGAAGGGTGGGAGGTATGGGGAGTGGAGCATATGGGAAGCCCTCATATTTTTTGTGTAACATTCTGTAAAATCTAAGTATCTTTTAAAATAAAAAATAAAAAATACATTAAAGAAAAAAAAATCAAAACTGTTCCTTACTCTAATCTTCATCACCCTTCCAATTTGCCATCATTTCTTAAAAACTTCTAGAACTCATGAGTTTTATCTAAAAATTCTCTTTGTATTTACAATGTAAATTTATTTGATCTAGGGGCCCTGAACTCTTTTAAAGCAACTTCAGTATTCTGTTACTATCTCCTCACCTTGAGTTTTAATTACTTCTTTTAAAATTTTTAATCTGTTTTTTAATATACAAACACACCATGACTGTAATGAAAATTTTTAAATAAAAAAGATCCTGTCTAATCTTAAAACAAAAAAGTTCAACATCATTAGCCATCAGGGAAATGCAAATCAAAACCACAATACCACTTCACATCCATGAGAATTGCTAGTAAAAAAAAGTAAGTGTTGGAGAGGATATGGAGAAATAGGAACACTCATTCTTTGCTGGTGGCAATGTAACATGGTGTAGCCACTGTGGAAGACAGTTTGGCACTTCCTCAGAAAGCTAGGTATAAAACTACCACATGATGCGGCAGTCCCTCTACTAGCATACACCCAAAAGAATGGAAAGCAGGGGCTCAAACAGATATTTGCATGCCCATGTTCATAGCGGCATCATTCACAACTGGCAAAAGATGGAAGCAACTCAAATGTCCATCAACAGATGAATGGATATACAAATGTGGTATGTGCATACAATGAATATTATTCAGCCATATAAAGGAATGAAGTCCTGATAAATGCAACAACATAGATGAACCTTGAAGATAACATGTTGAGTGAAATAATCCAGAACAGAACAACAAATATTGTATGCTCTTAATGATTTGAAACCATTAGAATGAGCAAACTCAGAGTCAGAAACCAGAATACAGGTTACCAGGGAATGGAGTGGGGGTAGGGACTAATGCTTAATATGTACAGCATTCCTATGTGTAATGACAGAAATGTTTTTGTAATGGGTGTTGGTAATGGTATCACAATATTGTGAATGCAATTAACAGCAGTGAAATATATATCCAAATATGAATAAAAGGGGAAGTGTTAGATTGTGCATAAGGTAACAGAATAATTTTTTTATTTAATCCATGGAACTATACTAAAAAATCAGTGAAACCTAACTTATACCATGGACTTTAATTAATAGTGCAATCATAAAAAAATGTGCTATCATCACTTTTAACAAATGTTCCACACGAATGCAAGGTGTTAGTAGTATGGTGGTGTTTGAGAATCCTGTATTTTATGCATGATTGTACAGTACATCAACAAGTTCCCTAATAAAGAAAAAAGAAAAAAAAGAATGGAAGAGGAAAAAAAATTAATTATAATTTTCCCAAAAGAAATAAAAATATATTTTGGCAACATCCAAGGTCTCAGAGTCTAGACAATAACAAGTTAACCACACTAAAAGGCATTATATTCACACATTAAAAGGCATTAAACCTTGCTATATAATCATTTTATTTGACCTCTTACCAACGAAGGACTACTGGAAATTAAGTCCAGCATCCAATTCCAAATGTACCCACTTAAAAGCCATAATGAGGATTCTAATAAAGGGGAATATTTTAAATGGCAACTACTAAATCTAAATGATTAATGCAAGTAATGACTCTGATTATTAATTTTAAAATATCATTTTCCTGGAACTTGAGAATATTCTAATTACCACACCTTAACATACACACACAAAACTATCCTTAGTAAGTTTATATAATACTCCACTAGCAGCAAACATGCAATATTAGAAACTATATCAGTAAACCTAGAAATAAATATGAATAAGTAAATAAAGTATTTGCTATCATAAACTACAATGATTCCATGATTTAAAGAGATGATTTCATATACATATACATACACACATGAATATACATACAAATGCCTCAAACCCAAAGTCGGAAACTAACCGAATTGAAAAGTCTTTTTCCCACTTTAAAGTGAGGAACAAACTAAATAAGTATGTCCCTTATTTCCACTACTATGAAATAAATGTTGAAGTTATTAGACAACATAATTCAACAGGAGAAAACAACTGGATGCAGAAGAATCGGAAAGGAAGAGGAGTGCCCAATTTGAAGAAGAGGCTTTAGATACGCAGGAAGCTGGCTGAGGGAGCTGCTCAGTCCCCAGAAAGTACTTGGTTTCCAATGAAAGCCAAAGGAAACGAGGGAAAAAGAAGGGCCCCCAAGAGTATAGAGCCAAGGACAATAGAACAGTGTAGCCTGAGCAACTATTCCCAAGGAACAGAACCAGAATCAAATCATGGAAAATTATTTCTCTAAGGTCAGGGACCAGGCAACATTTGTCCAGAAGGTTTTCAGAATTTCTGAAACAGAACTGCAACAGATCTGCAAATCCATCAGCATGATAATATATTCTGATTATTGTAATCTACTGGGCTTGACTGTACCAAAAGTCAAGCAATACAATCCAAAAAGTAAAAGAAGATATTCCCAATATAAGCATCAGCAAAAGCCTCATTCAAAAATGAATAAACCAGTAAGAAAAAGAAAAACATCTTTGCATCTATGCAAAAGATATTCAAATAGTCACTAAACATATGAAAATATGTCCAATTAATTAATCATCAGAGAAATGCAAAGTTAAACCTCAATTCAATGCTCCTAAAACCCTATTGGAAAGCTAAAATGAAAGACAGGACATTTCAAATATTGGTGAGGATGTACAGCAACTGAAATTCTCACACACTGTTCATGGGACTATTAATTACTATAACCACTGTACTAAGTCGTAGTGCTATTAAATCTAAACATATACATAACCCATAAACATTTTAAAACTTTAATAGCAGCTTGTCAATAATTTTAAGTCTGCTGAGTAACCAAAAAATAAAATGACTTATATTTTAACATCTTTTTATTGTTACTCTTAATATTGCTCTAAACCACCAAAAATTTCTTAAGGTGCCAAATCCAATACATGCTCCATAATGCTTTTACTGCTATGTTAAATTTGACACTACCGGCTACTCTCTTTATAACATCCCTCTACTTTGTGAGACAACTCACTCCTGGTTCTCCTCCTATTCAAATTCCTTAATAAACTTATTCCTCTACCTTCTTCTTAAATGCTAATGTTCTCCAGAACTCCCTGACTTTAATGGTCTTCTTTTCCTACTCTCAGATAACTTTTTAATAACTGCCAATATAACTTACAAATCTTTATATCCAGAAAAAACCTCCCTTCTAAACCACAGACCCAAATGCAAAACATCTCTCTCTATCTAGATATTCCACCGGCACTGCAAACTCAGCATGTTTACCTAAAATCCTAATGATCTTGTACTAGCTAACTTGATAAATGGGATGACCAACTACCAATTTACAAAGTAAAAATATTTACAAATTATCTTACACTTTATGTTCCCTCATGCTCCACACATCTAAACATTAAGCACCATCAAGTCTACCTTCTATGAAATACAAAATTATCATGCATATTAATGACTTTTAATAGTGTAGTGTGGAAGCTCCTCAAGCCCAATCACAAAGGTATTATTCATTTCTTAAGGGCTACTCCCATGTCTATTGATATTAAACACGCATTTCTTGCTTTCACATTAAATTCTTACATCAAACATATAATTGGTAACCACTATAATAGAGCAACTAAAAATTGTTTTTCCCCTCTTAGAGGCAAAGAACATTACTTTCCTTACTTACAAAGTCATTTAGCCACAGAAAATTCAAAGAGACATTCGCACATTTTGAACATGCCAGGGATGTATTAAATACAGATTAAATTATAAGGGTCGATCTATGTTGGTCCACCTTATTGAATGTTTCTCTTAAGGATAACAACCAAAACTGATTAACAAACTGATAATTTTATCATTAGAAGAGTATCTGGTCATTCCATTTTTTTCCAAATCTATATAATACTTAACTTTTTAACCTGAATAAAGCACATTTGAATTCTATTTTCTTTATAAAGAAACTTAAATTCTGTAAAGGAAATTTACTCTGAGCTCACTGCAAAACTATCTATTTCAGTCATATTCCAGATTTAGCAGGACAAAGGGCAACAGCAGGAAATGGAGCATCAACAAGATCCAAAACAAACTTGGTTTAGATTTCTTTTTTAAATCTCAACTCATCATTCAGGATAATTAAGCACTATGCTTAAAAGCAAATAATTTTAAATAAAAATTTAAAATTACTTAAGATATTCATAAGCACAAGTTTTATTACTACTGATAAAAAGAGCATATTGCCCTTTATTATCATACAATAATAAAAGGCAAATGGAAACAATCATGATTGAGACACACATGCACATATGTACAAAATTCTAACCATGGTTATTTTTATATTTCTTACTTTTAAGATGCTTTTAAATATAATCAGTAAATTTTTTCTCTCAAACACTTGGAAAGATATACAGAACAGTTATCTTTTCCATGTGATAGATGAGAACACTGAGATATAGAGACTAGGTAACATGCTTTCAGGTCCTAGAAGAATTGGAACTAAGTCAGCTCTAACCTTACAGCCTCCCAAAACTGTTTAATTGTTCAGGGTAAACTGAATTATCAAAAAAAAAAAAAAAAAAAAAGAAAGAAAAAGAAAACCAACCTAATTATAAAAATGAACCATAAATTTCAACCCACATTTTCACATTTCAAAATGCCATGCTTTTGAGTCAATTTGTATCTTTTTACTCAGTTAATACATCTGATACTTTCCATTAGACAGAACAAAAGTAGCTTAATCTGATCAAAGAATTTAGGGGGCTCAGTTTCTCTCTTCTACATATTCTGGTGACCAACCGTAGGTGGCATTCCCAAAAGGCTAAATGCCCAATAGAAATAGAAATAGATCCTTTGCTTGTCCAAGGGCAGAAGTGAGACAGGGATGTTATGATATAGGTATGTCTTGTTCCATGCAATATATGAATTCCGCTATATGGTAACATAGAGATCAAAACTGTTCTCAGCACTGTCTCTTTACCTCAAGTGCATTGTAAGGGAATAAATAATGTCAAAACATACATGGAGGGAAACGGACTTTGGCCCAGTGGTTAGGGCGTCCGTCTACCACATGGGAGGCCCGCGGTTCAAACACCGGGCCTCCTTGACCCGTGTGGAGCTGGCCCATGCGCAGTGCTGATGCGCGCAAGGAGTGCCGTGCTACACAGGGGTGTCCCCCGCGTAGGGGAGCCCCACGCGCAAGGAGTGCACCCATAAGGAGAGCCGCCCAGTGCGAAGGATGGAGCAGCCTGCCGAGGAATGGCGCCGCCCACACTTCCCGTGCCGCTGACAACAACAGAAGCGGACAAAGAAACAAGACACAGCAAATAGACACCGAGAACAGACAACCAGGGGAGGGGGGGAAATTAAATAAATAAATAAATCTTTAAAAAAAAAAAAAAAAGAAAAAAAACATACATGGAATAACACTGTGCCTAAAACACATAACTAAAATCTTTAGACATTAAAAAATAAATCAGTTTCCCTTCTGTACTTAAGAAAAAAATGCTAAGATGAAATAAACTACTACACTAAAAACCAGATACAAGCTTAAACATGCTCAAATTAATGTTTAACTTACAAGTGCTAAATGAAATGCACTGTTAATCAAATTCTTGATTCTGGGTGGGGATGACTAGAGAACAGAAAAATTCAATCTACATTATTTGAGTCTCGTATAGGTGAGAGCAGAAATGTGGTGATCAGAAACCATCCTGCCTGTATCATGTAATGATGATTACATGAGGTTAACCAATCACCCATTAGGAAGATACATGTTTCTAACAAAGCAATTAAATGCTGTTCCCAGAAGGAAAAAGTAAAGTTAGACCTGACAAGACTGGTAACAAACCAAACAGCAAAGTTTTTACCCAATTTCTTTTCAAATATTCAGTTTAATATGTGTAGACCCAACCACTAAAAACTGACACCAATAATTTAACTCTACTAAAAGGACTTCAATCACTAGTGTTTAGGCTTCCAACTTAACCCAGACTGATAGAAGACCTTAAATATTCGATTAGTCTTCCTTTAACCACACTTAATTGCCCAAGAAATATTTCTGATGTAGTCCTAACTTTTATAATTTTCAATGGCAATTGTAAAGCATCACATTACAAGAAACATTTTATCATTATAATGATCTATTGCTAATACAATGTGGACTACCTGTACCAAGGTTGGCATTGTGACAAATATGGAGAATGTTTTAACATCACTGCCCTACAGCAGTCCTTCACAACTCTTTGAAGTCTCCTTTAATTGGGTACATATACAGCGTTTGCTACAGACAGCATAGCAACTAGGGCAGCAAAATGGTAGACCCTGTTTAAAATTTAATCATTAAAGATGAACTTGATACTCAAGACAAAAAAAAAAATGGTCACCTTGGGAGAATGGCTAGCAAATCATTATTCTGAAAACTGATAAACTTAAAGAATCAAACATTTATTCTGACTGCCTTCCCTTGAAGGAACTGTCATCAAGTGATTGAAGAAAGGAAAATTCTCTATATCAATATTCTACTAATAATTGAAAAAATGATAGTTATCAGTTCTGCAACTCCCTAATAAAATAATGCATATATACAAAGTCCACTAATGGCCATTACCACCATGAATTATTCTAATTTCCCCCCAAAACAGAAGCACAATCAGATCAAGCCCCTACAGCTGCCAATTTATAGGCAAAAGAACAGAGGACTAATAAGTAAATAAAATTAAAGGGATTCAACCAGCAAATCCAGACTATAAAATTCTTAAGATCAAAACACTGATTTCTCCAAAAAATAGGAAGGAATAAGGGTGGTGAGGAGGAACCTGTAGATTAAAAAGATTTAGCAGGAAAAAAAAAAAAAACTTAGCAGACATTTTCAACAAAAAGCAAAATGTATACTTTACATACTAAGTTAAACAAACTAAGTGCAGGGGGTAAAAGAACATTTTATGAAACTGCCAGGAAAGTTTGACCCAAACAGATATGTGATGATCTAAAGAATTCCTGTATTGCAATTATGTCTTTAAAAGGAGTCCTTATTTACAAGCATATTTTTAAATATTTATGAGTAAAATTATATGTTGTCTTGGATTTTCTTTAATATAATTCCGGGGTATAGAGAGGGGAAATGATGCATTACATATGAAGATGAAACAAGACTGGACATTAACTTGAATGTTGTTGAAGCTAGGTGACAAATACAAAAATTCACTATTATATAGTCTCTACTTGTGCATGAGTAAAATTCTTCTTTAGAAAAAACTAAAAAACAAAGATGAACTGAAAAATCCTATGTGACACTACTTAGAATAAGGGCAAAAACTACTTGTTCCTCAGAGACCAAAACAAAAATCTTAGTGGGGATTCACACAAGCATTCTCCCTACACACACATATATACACACACACTCCCTCTCTCTCATGAGAAAAATGAGACTAAAAAAGGTATTTGGTGATCATCCTCATTATGGAACAGGAGTGTTAATCTATGATACATATTTGGTAGCTACTTAATTCAAGGTATCTGCAGAAAAGAAAGCTGGTGTCTAGTATAGAAATGACTTAAATCTTAAACAAAAAAATGGAATTTATTGGACTTCATTACTGAGAAGAGACATTTTCAAAAGAGTAAGGATTCACATTATATTTAAAATCATTAATAAAATAAAGTATATGCCAATGAACTGCACTGTCTTTTCAATAAGCTCTATGTCACTTAAATAAAATATGAAGTTGACCTAGAAACAACATAACTAATTAATAAGACAAATATAACTCCATTTACCTTTTGCTATTCTGAAAAGAGTAAAACCTAGTAAGTTTGATGAAATTTGAAATAAATCATTTTCAAACTACTGGGCATTCCCACTAAAAATGCATTTTAATTTTTGGCTAACATGCTCATGATTATTTTCAAAAGTGTCTGGTGAGTTGGATTTTTTTGTTGGAAGACTGGTCTATTTTTAAAAAGACATGTCTGGCATTAAATAACACAAGACTAAAAGCTATTTTAAATACCTATATTAAGCATTTCAAAGTAAAGTTTATGTCCTTTAGTTATTATAATTTCAATCCAAGAAGTCAAAGAAAATTCCAGTGTGATCTCTAAAATTTAATATTACAGATACCTAAGATGATTGTTAAAGTAAACCTAACAAGAATAACTTGTTTTTTAAAGAGCTGAAAGTATAAAAAGACGCCTGAAAGGATAAAGCAGAAATGGAGGCCTTGAGTTGAGAACTTCACCACAAAGATCTAAATTAACTTCAATGGTAGCTTTGGGTGTTTCTGAGAATCTCGCCAGTACCCTCAAAGTAATAATGGAGCTCCTCACTTGAAAAAACATATTCTTAAGTAGTACCCTTCTTTTCCACTAACTTAAAATCAAAGATAACAGGCAAAAATTCACATATAGACAAGAAGAGAAAAGATGAGCTTTTTTGCATATCAAAAATAAAATAGTAAGGAATCCTGGTGGGTAAGAGCACCAACTTGAGTCAGGAAGTACTGAGTTCCAGGCTCAGTTCTGCTACTCACTAGCCATTTATCCTGAATCAGTTTTCTCATCATTTAAATGAAAATTACATTACCCACTTCACAGAGTTGTAAGGATCAAGTAGACAATACTCCACAAGGGCAAATATAACGGCAAATACCTAGTAAGCACTTCGATGACTTTATTATACAATAGCTTTTTAATACAATTAAAATGTTTAATAGTAAGAAAAACATTTAATCCCTTTCCACAAAATGTCTCTATCCTATTCCCATTTGTGGGAGGAAAAGGAAAGCACAAAAACAAAAATATTTTATATTTTTGTTAAGGTCACCATAACTTCACTTATATAATATTGGAATCAATGTTGACAAGTATCAAATAAAAAACCAGATGTATATTTTTAATAGTATGCCCACACTGTATTATGTGTTCAATGGGAAAAACTGGGAAAGAAACAATCTCTTAAAAGTTCTCAAAGCCTGGGTTGTTACTATAAATTACTATAAATAAACACACTACTATCCACTGAATAAAGTGATGCTAAGGCCAGTCAAAAATTTTTATAACAAAACATTTTTAAAAAGAAAAAATGTTACCTTTGTACAATAAAGCATCCAAAGTTCAAAGAGCCTCTCTCTGGATGCCATTCTGCTTTTCACTCTGCCACTTTAAGGTTCCTCAAAAAAAAAAATATTATGTTCAGACTATAGCATGTTCATTTTATTTTCCAAGTTTTTCAGTCGTTACAATAAAGCTCAAAGCAGTAGGGAAAACAAGTGAAGCAAATGGACTGTCTTCTGATCAATAAAAGGCAGTTTTCAGCAGTTACTCCAACATATCTTCATCAACGGTACTTGAGCAATCAAATAATCTGTGAAAGAGAAAAATACCCAAAGATTTGTTAGAACCAGAAACTACATTAAAGAACCTAGATTTTTCGAAAAGACCTATCTGCTTCACTTCTCAACATCAACCGGACCAACTTTTTACACTCATTGATTAAATTCCATATTACAGTTTCAGAAAACATTACAGCTAACAATATTTCACATCACTACGAGTCTGCTCTGAGGCAGACTTCATAAAGACCGGTACTCATAACCAAAAACGCGTCCGGTGACAATAGCAAAACTCCATTTCACTTACGTGTTGTTGTTTTTTTTAACATAAAATCTTTCAGAATTTCCTAGTCTGCTTCCTTAAAGGTTATTGAGAATGTTTGTTGTGGGGCGGGGCGGGGCGTGGGCGAGGAGGGTGAGGAATTCCTGGTTTGTTTGTTTTAACAATCTCCGGAGAGTGAAAGTCGACCTGCCCACCTGGCCTCTCTACTTCTCCATCCAGGAAAAAAGGAGCAAGGAAAGCACCAAGGAAAGCCTCCAAATGTTTTCGGGGATCTTTAAATTTCCTCCCCGCATCCCAGACCACCGAAACGTAGGCACGCATAAGGTCTGCCAAGCCGCCACGAGTTGCTTTAGAAATGGGGCAATGCGAACTCGGCGTCTCTCGACGCGCGACACCCATAGACGCCCGGAGCGCACCGGGACACGCCCGGGACAGCCTCGCCCCCTCACAGCCGCCCCTCACTCTACAGCCCTTCCACCGCCAGGAAGCAACCCGGGCCCTCTACTGTCTCGCCCCACGGCTCCCTTAACTCTCCGACCCGCTTCCATTCATCGCGCTCACTTAAGGGGTTGCGCCGCCACCGCCGCTCCGCCGCAGTATTAACTTGCTTCCCACGTCCCCTTCTCCAGCCAGCCAAAGACCCGTGCTCAAAGCGTAGCCAGGCAGGCGGGTTGGGGAGGGAGGCGGAGCGGCGACGGCGCAGGGCGGAATGCCACGGTCGGGAGGAGCCAGGGGCTGCGCTGCCCCTCGGCTAATTATTCCGGCCGCTAAGGATTTATCCAGCCCCGGAGCGGCCGCTGTTTATTGGCCGCATGGTTAAGAGGGGGCGGGGTGGCCTGAGTCCCCGCCCCAGCATACCTACGCAGGCGCAGTAGACGAGGCTCCCGCAGTTCTTTCCGCAGCTGGCGTTAGAACCCGCGCTGGGGTCAAAGTCTTCCCCAAGTCGGGAAGGAGAAAGAGAGGACGGAAGATCGACGTGCCGACGTCCGCACCCCTCCTCGACTGGGGACGGGCTTACAGAGCGCTCGGCTGATGGCGTCATTTCCGGGAATCTTCTGGGGGGAGGGGGGGAGAGTGGGAACTCTGTGGTGATACGTGATAGAGGGGATTTCGTTTTTGATTTCTTGCTGTGGAAAGGGGATTGGTCCAGGTGATGCAAGGTAATGTAAAAACAAACCCAAACAACTACTCATTGTGCTCATACTTTAATCGTTGTCGCCAAATGTCAAATTTAGAGAACTTATTTTACCACCATTAAAGGCTCGCTACGTTTTGTGGATTCAAAAGGGATTTGCTCCTTAAGGAGAGAAAACAAAAGCAGGCAGCCGCATTTAATAGCAGTGGACAACTTTTAGAAGCTTTCTGTTTTAAGGGGGGGGAAACGCACAAGATGATAACCTTTGGTAAATTTTAACAAATTTTGTGAAAAGTTTAAACATAGGCATAATACTTGAGGAACTTGGTATAATAAAACTGCTTATACCATCACCCAACTTTAAAAATTATCAGCTAAAGAAATAAGGGAAAAAAATTATCAGCTAATGCCATCTTGCTTCACTGATACCACCTGTTGGTCAACTATTTTAGGCTTTGCATGCCATCCTGCTTGCAACTTAGTTAAAAATCAAAATAATATTTTGTAATATGTGAAAATTATATGAAACTCAAGTTTCAGTGTTGTAAATAAAGTTTAAATGGAGCATTGCAATCCACACTCCTTTACTAATGTCAATGGCTGCTTTCAATCTGGGATGGCAGAGTTGAGAGGCGTTGCAAATAGTCGCAAATTAAGCCTTGATTTTTTTTTACACTGAACTTGCATTTTATATTCAACATCTCTTCTTGGTTGTCTAGCAGGCATCTGAAACTTGACATGTCAGAACTTATGGAAAAAAAATTACTCTTCCTGCAGTATCCTCCGTTTTAGTAAGGGCAACTCTATTCTAGTTGCTCAGTCCAAGAGCCTAGGAAGTATGCTTTCCATCTTTCCCATAGGCCTCACAATCTATTCCTTTCAAATTATCTTCAAAATATATCCAAAATCTGACCACTTCTCACCACCTACACCACTACTACCCTTGTGTGGTTTACCACTAAAAGTTTTCTGTACTCTTAAAAATAGCCTTCTAACTTGTCTCCCTGCCTCTGCTTTTTTTGCACTCCCCAATCCATGGATTATTCTCAATTTAGCAGCTAGAGTAATCTTTTAACATAGAAGTAAGTCACTCCTGTGCTCAAAATGCCCTGTTAGTTTGCCATCTCACTTAAAATGGCCTGTGAGGCCCTAGTATTCTCCTCCCACATTTTGCTCTCTCATTTGTTTTCCAATACTTTAGTCTTCCCTAATCTCACTCCAGATACATGGTTTCCTTGCTGTTGCTCAAATTCAGATTCTTGACTCAAAATTTTACATGTGCTGTCCCCTCTTACCTGGGATGCTCTTTCCCCAATATCAGCAAACAACATTCAAGTCTTTGCTCAAGAATCACCTTGTCTGTGAAACTTCTTACAACAACCCTGCTTCTCCCTTACTCTATCACTGTAGCACTTAAAAGCTGATGTATAGGGAAGTGGATGTGGCTCAAGCAATTGGGCTTCTGCCTGCCACGTGGAGGCCCCTGGTTCAGTTTCCAGTGCCTCCTAAAGAAGACAGCCAGCGTGACAGGCAGGTGTGGCAAGCTGACACAACAAGAGACGCAAGAAGAAAAATATATATAAATGAAAGAAACAATAAAGCAGGGAATGGAGGTTCCCAGTGCCTCCTAGAGAGGACGAGCAAGACAGCAAACTGACCCAACAGGCAGGCATGGCAACCTGATGCAATGAGATGACACGACAAGAGACACAAGTAGAAAAACACAATGAGAGACACAAGAAAAAGCAGGGAGCAGAGGTGGCTCAAGCAATTAGGTGCTTCCCTCCCAAATCAGAGGTGTCCTGGGTTTGATTCCCAGTACCTCCTAAAGAAACAAGGGAGATAACAGACACAGCAAGTGCAAACAGCAAGGGGGTAGGGAGAAATAAATAAATCTTAAAAAAAAAAAAAGGTTGAGGTATAATTTGTTTGTCTGTTGTGTGTTTCCCCCAATGAAAATGTAAGCTCGTTGAAATCTTAAGACTTTGTTCACTGCTATATCTCCAGGTCCTAGAACAGTGTTGTTTCACTTTTCCTTAGCTGCTCAAGGAAATACCATGTAATGGATCAGCTTAAACAATGGGAATTTATTTGCTCACAGTTTTGAAACTAGAAGTCCAAATCAAGGTGTCATCAAGGTGATGGTTTCTCCTCAAAGACTGATGTTCTGGGGCTGGCTGCCTGTGATCCTTGGTCCTCAGTTTGTCACACAGCAAGGCACATGGCAGCATTTCCTGGTCTCTCCCTTATCTTCCAGATTCCATTGAGGTTCACCTTCTGGCTGCTTACTCTGTGGCTTTCATTCTGCTTATAAAGGGCTCCAGTAATAGGATTAAGACCCATCCTGGGTCACACCTTAACTGAAGTAAACTCATCAAAAGGTTCTACTTACTCATCAAAAGGTTCACACCCACATGTTTTTCTGGGGAACATAACAGCTCCAAACCAACATAAGTGTTTGAGACACGGTAGGAGCTCAATAAATATTTGCTGACTATATGAATGAATAAAAGAAATTACCTGGTTCCCATCTGTCTAATACTGTCCACTCCCAGTATTCCTCCAGCTGTAAACTATTAGTTTATAGCATGTTGGACTCTTCAGTAACATAGCACTATAAATTAGAAATTTAATTAACTTGTAAGTCTGACCGAAAAGTAATAAGTTATTCATAAACAATGGTGGTAATATTGTGTACACATTGCTATTAGAAGAACATGGGGAATGCTGATGTGGCTCAGGTGATAGGGCTTCCGCCTAACAGGGGAGGACCCAGGTTCGATACCTGGGGCCTCCTGGTAAAAAAAAAAAAGTGCCCATGTGGCAAGCTGAGTGCCTGTGCAAGTGACCCCACAGAAAACCGAGTGCCTGCACAAGTGCCTGCGTGGCAAGCCGAGTGACTTTAGAGCGAGTCAGTGCCCACGCAAATGAATCATGCAGCAAGATGATGATGCAACAAAAAGAGCGATGAAGGGGAGAGTCAAGGTGAGGCACAACAGAAACCAGGAATTGAGGTGGCACAGGTGTCAGGGGACCTCTCTCCATATCAGAGATCCCCAGGATCAAGTCCCGATGAATCCTATAGGAGAAAAACAAAAAGAAGACAAAAAGAGACAAGATCACACAGTGAATGGACACAGGAAAAACCAGCAGGGTAGGGTGGGTGGGTGGGAGGGGGAGGACGGGGAAAAGCCAACCCATTCTATAGAATCTGCATTTCCACAGACTAGCAGTCTAAAATAGAATTTGGTACCAGGGGAGTAGGGTGTTGTTATTGTAAATACCAAAAATGTTAAAAAGGTCTTTTAATTGGTTAATTAGTAGAGGCAAGAAGAATTATGAGGCGGTTTATAGAAAAGGCCTAGATTACTTTAAAGAAAAGTTGGTAGAAATACAGATGCTAAAGTTACTTCCCATGAGTACTTAGACAAAAATGATGAATGTGTCATTGCAAACTGAAAGAAAGGAAATCCTTGTTTTAAAGTGGTGGACAAGCTGGAAAATTTTTGTTCTGAAATCAAATGGAAGGCAGAATTTGAAGTGAAGAAGTTGGATATTTAGCTGAGGAGATTTCCAAAGTAAATATGGAGAGTGAAGCACGGTTCCTCTTTGCAGTGCACAGTAAAATGTGAAAGGAAAGGGATAAGCTGAGAACTGAATGTCTGGGTACAAAGAAACCAGAAATTGATGGTTTGGAAAATTCGGAGCTTCTGAAAAATGAGTTCCCAGAGACTAATGCACCATGATAGGATTTCACAGAACATGGAACTAGTTAGCCATTTCAGTGCAAATCAAGATTGAAAATATAGTTATCCATAAATTATTTGTGAAAAGTTCTTTGTCTTATGGCCTGGACACCTGTGGACTAGATATGAAACTGACAAGTTTTTTTGTGAAATCTGATTAACAGAACTACTGCCAGCCTGGACTAAAAGGGACAGAAAAGAGACAGCTCGAAGGAAAAATGACTTCAAAGGCAGAACCATGGAAGCTGAAGTCTGGGCCGAAGACATCTTATCACGCCAAGACAGCAGACCCATACTTGTGGAAAGTGTGTTTGCCTGAAGCTTGGAGATGGTCGGCCTTCTGCCCTGCTGTTCAGGAAGAGTATTACCAGCACAGTATTCTCAGATGGCTGGGAGAATGCCCAAATGCTTGAGAAGGATGGAGCCTAGAGACTGGCTACCACCCTGATACCTGAAGAGGGAAAAACCTAGAGCCTAGCTATCACCCAACTAGTTGGAGATGTTAGCACCTTCACCCCAGTGTTTGGGGAAAGCATGGCCACTGCACAGGTACTTGGGAAAGGTGGGACTGCTGCTCCGTCAGGCCCCAAAGACAAAGCATCATTCCATAGATGACCCTCAGAACTTGCACTCTACTGGAGTATGCCCTGCAGGGTTTCAGAATTGTATGAGACCCATGACCCTTGTTTTCTTTCCAATATCTTCTTACGGGAATGGGACTATTTATCTTACGCCTGTATTTCCATTGTATATTGGAAGCAGATAACTTGTTTTCTAAGTTTCATGGGTTCACAGCTAGAAGGGAATAGTGTCCCAGGAACACACCTATAAATGATTTTAATGATATTAGTCCCCAAAGCTGGGCCTTTGAGAATAACCAGAGATGTAGAGAAAAAAAACTTTAACATAAGAGGTAGGCAGAACTTACATTTATTTCATCTACAGAGGTAAGGAGCCAAGATCAGTCTAAAGCAACTCAGACTTGATTCCCTGTGCTGCGGTTTCAAAACCTAAATTTCTACTTAGCATTTGCTTTGATTATGCTTTAGCTTTTATGCATATGGATGAATATACAGAGCGGGTTATATTAGTATGTTCAGAAAATCATGCTTGCACATACACTGCATGATCAAAAAAGGGTAGATAACTACTGCAGGGTGGGAATTTTACTATGTTAATTAAGCAAGTTGAAGTGAGGACTGCCAGGGCTTCTGCATGGTTCTGGTCAACCAGATGAAGCTGGTTTTCATACTTCATTGCTTCAACAGGATAGTCTCAACCACAAGAAACAGAATCTTGCACCCAAAGAGGATTGCATCTCATTACCTCTGAATTTACATATAATTCTTTCCTTTGTATCCTAGCAACAGGGAACAAACATTACTTTCAGGTATTCAGTCATCCTATATCCATCAATGAGACTATGTACTTAGTATTGTTACTGAAATGATTTAAGGCTTTGAGGATATTGTGATGGGATGAATGTGTTTTGCATATGGAAAGATCATTCTTTTTCAGGTCCAGAGGGTGCAGTGTGATGTTTTGGAGATATATGACCCCAGAAAAATCCTGTTCTTGAATCTAATCCATTCCTGTGGGTGTGTAAACCAATTGTGAGTAGACATTCTGATTAGGTTACTTTAATCAAGGTGCGGCCCAGGTGTGTCTTAATCTTCTTATTGGAGTCCTTTATAATAGAATGTAATTCAGAGATAGAAGAGAGAAAGCCACAGAAGCCAGAAGCTGAAAGCCATGAAACCTGGAAGAGAAGGGAGAGACCCATAGATGCCACCACATGTCTTGCCATGTGACAAAGGAGTCCAGGATCAGCAGCATCCAGTCTTCAGAAAGAAAGCAGACCCTGATGATGGCTTGATTTTTCTCAGCCTCAAAACTGTTAGCTCTAAGTTAATAAATTCCCATTGTTAAAAGCCAACTCATTTTATGATATCTGCATTTTGACTGTCTAGAAGACTAAAATAGGATGGAGCACTCCTTAATTCATTCTGTGAGGCAAATATAACCCTCATACCAAAGCCAGATAAAAATACCACAAGAAAAGAAAACTACAGAACAATATACCTTATGAATATAGATGTAAAAGGCCTCAACCAAATACTAGAAAACTGAATCTGACAGCACACTAAAAGAATTATACATATGATGAAGTGGGATTTATCCCAGCAACACAACAGTTGTTTAACTTAATAAAATCAATGAATATAATATGTCACATCAACAGAATGAAGGGGGGGGGAATTATTTTCTCAATTGATGCAGAAAAGGTATTTGAAAAAAAATCCAGCACCACTACTTGATAAATGCACACAGAAAACTAGGAATATAAGGAAACTTCTTCAACATGCTAAAGGGCATATATGAAAAACTCTCAGATAACATCATACTCAAGGTTGAAAGACTGAAAGCTTTCCTCTCTAAGATCAGGACCAAGGTAAGGATCCTCACTGTCACCACTGTTATTTAAAATTTTACTGGAAATTCTTGGCAGAGCAATTAGGCAGGCAGGCAAGCAAGAAGGAAGGAAAGGAGAAAAGGGAGGGAAGGAGAGAGGGAGGGAGGAAGGAAGGGAGGAAGGAAAGGCATCCACAATAGAAAGGATAAAGTAAAACTTTCCCTGTTTAGATGACATGATCCTATATACAGAAAATTCTGAAAAATCCATAACAGAACTCATAGAGCTAATAAATGAGTTCAACAAAGTGACAGGGTAGAAGACCGACATTGACAATTCAGTAGTGTTTCTATATGCAAGCTATGAACCATTCTAACAAAAAATTAAGTACAAAATTCCATTTATAATAGCAACTAAAGGAATCAAATATCTAGGAATAAATCAAATCAAGGATGTAAATGAGTTGTACACAGAAAGCTATAAAACACTGCTAAAATAAGACCTAAATAAATGGAAGGATGTTCTGTGTTCATGGATTGAAAGACTAAGTATTGTTAAGATGTCAATTTTACCAAAAGTGATTATAGATTCAATGTAATTCCAATAAAAATTCCAACAACCTTTAAAGAAATGGAAAAGCCAGTCTTCAAATTTATTTGAAAGGATAAAGGGCTCCAAATAGCAAAAGACATATTGAAAAAGAAGAATGAAATTGGAGAACTTGCACTTCCTGATCTTAAACTTTATTACAAAGTTACAGTAATCAAAATAGTACAGTAATGGCTCAAGAACAGACATATAGACTAATTGAATTGAGAGCTCAGAAATCAGCCCTCATATTTATGGCCAACTGGTTTTTGACAAAGGGCAAAGACCTCTCAATTGGGAAAGGGTAGGTTCTTCCACAAATAGTACTGAGAAAACTAGATCTCCATCTGCCAAAGAAAGGGGGTCTGTTAGTTTTCTAAAAGCTACTGGGAGAAATATATCTGTCCTGGATTGTCTTTTGTGAACCCAGGAAAATTATGTCCTTAAGCTAATCCATACCTCTGCCAGTTTAAACACAGTGTGGATGGGGCCTTTTGATTAGAGTCAGTTATGGTACCTTTTATTAGATCACTTGATTAGATTGCATTAGAGCTTTTTTTTTTTAAGATTTTTAATTTATTTCTCCCCGCCCCTCCCCCCCCCCCCACAGTTGTCTCCTTTCTGTGTCCATTCACTGTGTGTTCTTCTGTGTCCACTTGTATTCTTGTCAGCAGCACGGGGAATCTGTCTCTTTTTGTTGTGTCATATCTCCATGTGTGCAGCACCACTCATAGGCAGGCTGTGCTTTTTTCACACTGGGTGACTCTCTTTACGGGGTGCACTCCTTGCGAGTGGGGCTCCCCTACATCGAGGACACCCCTGCATGGCACGGCACTCCTTGCATGCATCAGCACTGCGCATGGGCCAGCTCATCACTCAGGTCAGGAGGCCCTGGGTTTGAACCCTGGACCTCCCATGTGGTAGGCAGATGTTCTATCCATTGAGCCAAATCCACTTTCCTGCATTAGGGCTTTTGATGGGACTATGTCAGTGAGATATGACCCAGGTTGGGTCTGCCCTCTTGTTGGGTCTTATGTAAACTGAGAACACCTAGAGAAAAAAAGAGACACCGAGAAAGGGAGCTCTGCGATTTTGACCCTGCCTTGTGAGAGAATGGACTCCAGATTCACCTACAGCTAAAGAATGACAAAAAACCCCTTTGAGTCTCAAGGAGACAAAACCTAGGGAGAAATGTCTGATTGCCCACAGCTGAGCTAAGGAGAAACTAGAGAGAGACCAGCAGATCCTCCATCTTGCCTTGTCCCATGGCAGGAATCCAGGATCTTTTAGCTGTTGACTTTGGTGAGAAACATACCTGATGATGCCTTGATTTGGACATTTTCACAGCATTGAATCTGTAAGCTTTTACCACAAATAGATTCCCTTTATAAAAGCCAACCCATTTCTGATATTTCTGCATTGGCAGCCTTTGGCAAACTAAGACAATACCAGAAATGGGTCTTTTACAATGGAAATTATTAGGTTAAAAGTTTACAGTTCTGATGCTGTGAAAATGTCCAACTTGGCTGCTGGTGATCGTGGACTCCTGCCATGTGGCAAGACACAATGGCAGTTCTGCTAGTCTGGTCTCTGCCTTCTTCTCTAGGCTTACTTTCTTCCTGAGCTTAGCTGTGTGCAATCAGGTATATGAATCATCTCTCCCCTCTCCTCTGGGCTTTGTCTCTTTTTTAGCCTCTTAGGGGCCTCTTTCCATGCCTCTGTGCCCTACAAATTCCAGCCTCCACCTCCAGACCTCTCTGTCAATCTCACAGGGTTTCTATGTCTCTGCTGCTTTATCCCTGTGTATCTGCAGCTTTCTAGTCCTCCATTTATAAAGGACTCCAGTAATATGATTATTACCTTCCCTGAATTCTGCAATCTAATCAAAGACCCTTAATTGAAGCAATCTTATAAAAATAATCTAATCAAAAGGTCCCATGTACAATAACTTTGCATGCACAGAAATGGGTCAGCCTAAGAACATAATTTGGGAGGTCCACAAAGACTCAAACCAGCACAAAGACACCTGACCCACACCTTCTACAAAAAATGTAATCAAGAGAGTTCAAGAAAAATGGCATCAGAGTAGGCAGTAAGGCTCAACTCTCACAAAAACAATGCAGAGGAAGCCAAAAGCTGCCCAAGGGGCCTGCTTTGTGGTGGCCGGGGCGGGGGGTGTTTCAACAGATCAGAACCATGCTGCACAAATTCCTGGAGAGTGAGGGACAGAAAGATGAAGAAGCTAAAAAAAACAAACATAAATTACCAAACCCCCTCAGTGGCCAGGAAGGGCTCCCATCCCCCACCCTCAAGAAATTATCTGGATAAAATCCCTAGCTCAGTACAGCCAAATGAGAGGGGAACAAACATCTTCCTTCCTGTCAGTTGTTATAGGGTGGGGGTGTATGTATCAGAGGGCTTCTCTTCAGTGAAATTAGGTCTGCAGAACCCACTTTGAATCTCAGCTCTGGCCAGACAAGAAACACTGGAAAGCTGAGCTTGAAGGAAACATCTCTATGGAAAGATTCTCTGACAAGCACCATCTCCTGACCAGTCGAGAAATTGCACAGAGAAAAACTGTCTTTTAAGTCTGTCTTAACCCTCTGGCAGAAAATCTGCACTTCATTAGTGAATCTCTGGTCTAATTTTCATAACTTAAGTTGGGCAATTTTAAAGACTTAGAATAAGTAGGGAAAAAAATCAAAGAAGAGATGGGGGGGAAAAGCACTAGGCAAGAAAGAGAAATTGACAATGAGAGTAAATTCACCAAAATATTCAGATACCTAGATATCAGCAAAATATTACAAGCCATACTAGGAAGAAAGAAAAGATGACCCTGCCAAAGGAACAAACTAAATCTCCTGAAGTGATACAGAATCTAATACAACAAAGCAATGATAATCACACAAATCTCCCAGATCATTTAGATCATTTCAAAGAATTGAAAGAAAATATGACTAAATAGATAAGTTATTAAGAAGTCACTGGCTGAGAATAAAAAACTATTTGAAAGCCTGCAAAGATACATAACAGAGCTTAAGGGAATGAAAGACACAATGGATGAGATTAAAAATACATTAGAGTGAAGCAGATGTGGCTCAAGTGGCTGAGAACTTGCTTCCCATGTATGAGGTCCCAGGTTCAATCCTTCTCAAAACAAACAAAAACAAACAATCAAATGAAAAAAACCAACTCTCTTTGGGGAGCGGATGTAGCTCAGTGGCTGAGTGCCTGCTTCCCAAGTACAAGGTCCTAAGTTCAATCCCCAGTATCTCCTAAAAATAAAAATACATTA
Source organism: Dasypus novemcinctus (assembly GCF_030445035.2). Taxonomy (NCBI): domain Eukaryota; kingdom Metazoa; phylum Chordata; class Mammalia; order Cingulata; family Dasypodidae; genus Dasypus; species Dasypus novemcinctus. Next base: position 42,047,492 of record NC_080679.1, read on the forward strand.
GAAGCATCTGAGAGCAGATTTGAATTGCTCAAAGACAAAATTTGTGATTTCAAGGACAGAATATCTGAACTGGAAAAGACAGGAGAACAGAAAGAATAAAGAATGGAAAAAATAGAACAGGGTCTCAGGGAAAGTAATGACAACATGAAACACACAAACATACATGTTATCAGTGTCCCAATAGAAAAAGAGAATGGAAAAATTCTCAAGAAAATATTTGCAAACTGAATCCAAAAGCACATTAAAAGAATTATACACCACAATCAAGCAGGTATTATCTCAGGTATGCAAGGGTGGTTCAACACAAAGAAAATCAACTAGAGTAATAAACGACATTAATAAATTGAAGAATAAAGATCCCATAATCATCCCAAGTGACGCAAAAAGCATTGAACAAAATAAAGCATCTGTTCTATATAAAATCACTCCAAAAGATAGGAATGGAAGGAAGCTTTCTCAATATGGTAGAGTACAGATATGATAAACCTATGGTTAGAATTGTACTAAATGGTAAAAGACTGAAAGCTTTCCTGCTGAGATCAGGAACAAGTCCAGGATGCCTACTGTCACTGCTGTTATTCAATATTTTGCTAGAAGTTCTAGGCAGAGCAATAGGCTAGATAAAGAAATAAAAAGCACCCAAATAAGAAAGGAAGAAGTAAAACTTTCACTGTTCACTGATATGATCATATAGCTAGAAAATCCTGAAAAGTCTACAACAAAGCTACTAGAAATAATAGACAAGCTCAACAAACTGGCAGGATATAAGATTAATACACAAACATCATTAGTGTCTCTATACACTATTGATGAATGATCTGAGGAGGAAATGAGAAAAAAAAATGTCATTTATAATAGTGATTAAAAGAATCAAATATTTAGGAATAAACTTCATCAAGGACATAAAAGGGGAAACGGACTTTGGCCCAGTGGTTAGGGCATCTGTCTGCCACATGGGAGGTCCTCGGTTCAAACCCCGGGCTTCCTTGACCCGTGTGGAGCTGGCCCATGTGCAGTGCTGATGCGTGCAAGGAGTGCCGTGCCACACAGGGGTGTCCCCCCGCTTAGGGGAGCCCCACGCGCAACCGTAAGGAGAGCTGCCCAGCGTGAAAGAAAGTGCAGCCTGCCGAGGAATGGCACCACCCACACTTCCAGTGCCGCTGACGACAACAGAAGCGGACAAAGAAACAAGACGCAGCAAAAAGACACAGAAAACAGACAACCAGGAGAGGGGAGGGGAATTAAATAAATAAAATAAATCTTTAAAAAAAAAAAAAAAAGGACATAAAGGATCTGTATTCCAAAAACTAAAAAACATTGTGAAATAAACTGAAGAAGACTTAAATAAATGGAAGGGCATTCCATGTTCATGGACTAGAAGACTAAATATCGTAAGATGTCAGTTCTACCCAAACTGATTTACAGATTCAACAAACCCCAATAAAAAGCACAACAGCCTTCTCTGCATGAAATGGCAAAGCCAATTATCAAATTTATTGGGAAGGGTAAGTGGCTCTGAATAGCCAAAAAATGTCTTAGGAAAGAAGAAGGAAGTTAGAGGACACTCACTTCATGGCTTTAAAGCATATTACTTGGCTACATTGGTAAAAACAGCATGGTACTGCATAAAGATTGATAGATTTTATATTATTGTTTATTTCATCCTTATCTCATCATTTAAGATATTTATTCATTGCATTTTTACTGAGTTAAGTGTCTATTCATATGCAGTTGTAAGACATAATACAGAGAGATCCCTTGGACACTTCTTCCAGTTCTTTCCAGTAGCAAAACTGCAAACATATAATATATTAACCAGAACGTTGACATTGATATAATCTACCATTCTTATTCAGATATCTCCAACTTGTGCTCAAGTATAATTTTATCACCTCTGTAGATTCATGTATCTACCAACACAGTCAAGATACTGAACAATTTTAACACCACAAGGATCCCTTGTGTTGCCTTTTGTTGCCTTTTTTTTTGGAGGAGAAAAGACTTTTATTAAGGATCTTGCAAGAAGGGGTGCACAACCTGGATAAAATGGCTGACACATCAAACAGCAAGAATGCTGACATTTATATCCCCCACCTAGCATGCAGATCCCTCCCTGCTCTCCACGGACTGGGCGTTTCAGGGGTTCCAGGCTCTCCGCATCATCTAACTAAGTTCTGCATCCCACTCTCAGTCCCTGCTCCTGCCTCTCCACACTTGCGGGCTGGGCTCCCAGCGCCACCTTCACTCCCAGCTGCTTTTCAAATTTGGCACTGTTTTCACTCTGTTGCTTTTTGATAACCAAAACTATCTTGAATCAAGAACTCAGAAACAGACACATCTCTGATCAACTGATTTTGAAAAGGCTGTCAGTTCCTCCCACCTGGGCCAGAACAATCTATTCAACAAATGATGCTGGAGAACTGGATATCCATATCCAAAAGAAACAAAGAGGACTTCTGTCTCACACCTTATTCAAAAATTAATTTAAAATGGATAAAGGACCTAAATATAAAAATGACAACCATAAAATTCCTAGAAGAAAATGTTGGAAAACATCTTCAAGATCTTACAGTAGGTGGTAGTTTCTTAAACCTTACATCCAAAGCATGAGCAACAAAACTAAAAATAGATAAATGGGACCTCCTCAAAATTAAACACTTTTGCACCTCAAAGGACTTTGTCAAAAGGGTGAAAAGGCAGCTGACTCAATGGGAGAAAATATTTGGAAATCATATATCTGATATCTGATAAGGGTTTAATACCCATGATACATAATGAGATCCTACAATGCAACAACAACAACAACAAAAAAGACAAACGACTTGATTAACAAAATGAGCAAAAGAGTTGAAAAAACAGTTATGAATAAAATGTTCAATCACTAGCAATTAGGGAAATGCAAATCAAAGCTACAAAGAGACACCATTTCACACCTATTAGAATGGCCACTATTAAAAAGATGGAAAACTACAAGTATTAGAGAGGATAGGAAGAAATAGGAATGCTTATTGACTTTTGGTGGGAATGTAGAATGGTATAGCCACTGTGGAAGACTGTTTGGCAGTTCTTAAGGAAGTTGAATTACATTTGCCATGTGACCCAATAGTATCATTACGAGGTATGTATCCAGAAGAATTGAAAGCAGTGACACGAACAGATATCTGTACACCGATATTCATAGCAGCATTATTCATAATTGCCAAAAGATGGAAACAACTCAGGTGTTCATTAACCAATGAATGGATAAATAAATGGTCACATATATGCACAATGGAATATTATGCAGTTGTAAGAAGAAATGAAGTCATGAAGCAAATGACGACATGGATGAACCTAGAAGATATTATGTTGAGTGAAGCAAGTCAGACACAAAAGGACAAATACTGTATATTGCACTATTTTGAACTAAATATATTGTATAAACTCATGGAGTTAATAACTAGAATATAGGTCATGAGAAAATAGAATGTGGGTAGAGAATGGAATGCTGAGATTTAATCTGTGCAAAACTGGTAAAAAGTTGTTCACAAATTTTTGGAAATGAATATAAATGGTGAAAGCACATCATAGTGTTCGTAACTAGCAGTTTTTTTAAACTTTATTTTGTACATTTAATAATCGAAAAAGTAAGCTATAATTAAAAATAAAATGAAAATAGTTGAATAAAAAACATACATTTCTCAATTAAATGTACAGGATACGTATAAAAAATGTTTGAATCATACAATATATTATGCAATATATTTGTTTCATAGTAACACAATCACACAATATTTGTCCTTTTGTGTCTAGCTTGTTTTACTCGACATAATGTCTTCCAGGCTCATCCATGTTGTCATATGCTTTATGAAGTAATTTCTTCTTATAGCTGCATAATATTCTGTTGTGTGAATACATCACAGTTTGTTTATCCCTTCACCGGTTGATGGGCACCTGGATGGTTTCCAACTTTTTGCAATTGTGAATAATGCCGCTATGAACATTAGTGTGCAGATGTCTGTTTGTGTCACTGCTCTAAGTTTTTCCGGATATATACCAAGTAGTGGTATTGCAGGGTTACATAGCAAGTCTATATTAAACTTCTTTAGGAACTGCTGAAGTCTTCCACAATGGCTGTACCATTCTGCAGTCTCAAACAGTGAATAAATGTTCCTAACTCTCTTCTTCTCTCCCACACTTGTAGTTCTCTTTTTAATTGTGGCCATTCTGATAAGTGTGATTAATATCTCATTGTAGTTTTGATTTGAATTTCCCTAATCATTAGTGATGTTGAGGATAATTTCATGTGGGTTTTTTTGTTTTTTGTGGTTTTTTTGCCATTTTTATTTCTTCTTTGGACAAATGTCTATTCAGGTCTTTTGCCCATTTTTTAATTGGTGATTTGTCTTTTTATTGTTGAGTCACAACATCTCTTAATATATCCTAGATATTAGACCCTTATCTGACATATGATTTCCAAATATTTTCTCCCATTGAGTTAGCTGCCTTCTCACCCTATAGATAAAGTCCTGTCAGTGCAAAGTCTTTAATTTTGAGGAGGTTCCTTTTATCTATTTTTCCTTTTGCTGTGCATGCTTTGGGTATAAGGTCCAAGAAAACACTGCCTACCACAAGGTCTTTAAGATGTTTCCCTACATTTTCATCTAGTAGTTTTATAGTCCTGGCTTTTATATTTAGGTCTTTGATCCATTTTGAGTTGATTCTTGTGTAGGGAGTGAGATAGGGGTCCCCTTTCATTCTTTTGGTCATAGAAATCCACTTCCCCAGCACCATTTGTTGAAGAGATTGTTTTGTCCTGTTAACATGGACTTGGTAGGTTTGTCAAAAACCAGTAGACCGTAGAGGTGAGGGTTTATTTCTGGATTCTTAATTCTATTCCATTGATTGATGTATCTATCTTTATGTCAGTACCATGCTATTTTGACCACTGTAGCTGTGTAATATTTTTCAAGGTCAGGCAGTGAATTTCCTCCCACATTGCTCTTCTTTTTTAGAATGCTTTTTGTTATTTGGGTGCATTTTCCCTTCCAAATGGATTTGGTAGTTACTTTTTCTAATTCTGTAAAGTAGGCTGTTGGAAGTTTGATTGGTATTGTATTGAATCTATAAATTAGTTTGGGTAAGATTGACAACTTCATCATATTTATTCTTCCAATCCATGAACACAGAATGTCTTTCTACTTGCTTAGGTCTTTTTAAAAATTTTTCTTTTAGCATTGTTTTGTAGTTTTCTACATACAGGTCCTGTACTACTTTGGCTAAAATAATTCCTAGCTATTTGAGTCTTTTCATTGCTATTGTAAGTGGAATTTCCCCCTGATTTCTTCCTCAGATTGTTCAGTACCAATGTACAAAAACATTACTAATTTTTGTGTGTTGATCTGGTCTTCTGCCACTTTAATGAATTCATTCATTAGCTCCAGTCGTTTTGTCATGTATACTTCAGGATTTTCTAAATACAGGATCATGTCATCCACAAACAGTGAAAGTTTTACTTCCTCTTTTCCTATTTGGATGACTTTAATTTTTTTTCTTGTCTAATTGCCCTAGTTAGAACCTCTAGTACAATAATGAATAACAATGATGACAGTGGGCATCCTTGTCTTGTCCCGGATCTTAGAGGGAACATTTCAACCTCTCCCCATTGAGTATGATGTTGGCTGTGAGGTTTTCATATATGCCTTTTATCAGATTAAGGAATTTTCCTTCTATTCTTATCTTTCAAAGTGTTTTTATCAAAAAAGGATGCTACATTTTGTCAATTGACTTTTCTGCATTGATTGAGATGATCATGTGGTTTTTTCGCTTAATTTGTTAATGTGGTATATTACATTGATTGATTTTCTTATGTTGAACCAACCTTGCATAACAGGAATAAATCCCACTTAATTGCAATGTATAAATCTTTTGATACGCTGTTGAATTTGATTTGCAAGTATTTTGTTGAAAATTTTTGCATCTAATGAAAATGTTCATTAGAGAGGTTGGTCTGTAATTTTCTTTTCTTGTAGTGTCTTTATCTGGCTTTGGTATTTGGTATCTGGCTTTAAAATATGTGTTGGGTAATTTTCCCTCCTCTTCAATTTTTTCGATGAGCTTAAACACGATTGATGTTAATTCTTTTCAAAATGGTGTTAATTTTTTTCAGATGAAGCCATCTGGTCCTGAACTTTTCTTTGCTGGGATATTTTTGATGATGGATTCAATTTCTTTAAATGTGATTGGTTTGTTAAGTTCTTGGATTTCTTGAAGCATCAGTGTAGGCTGTTCGTTTACTTCTAGGAATTTGTCCATTTCATTAAGGTTGTCTGTTTTGTTGGCATACAGTTTCTCATAATATCCTCTTATAATCCTTCTTATTTCCGTGGGGCCAGTTGTAACTTCCCACATTTCATTTCTGATTGTATTTTTTGTACCTTCTCTATTTTTTTCTTTGTTAGTCTAGCGAGGGAATTGTGAATTTTATTGATCTTCTCAAAGAACCAATGCTTGGTTTTGTTGATTTTCTCTATTGTTTTTGTTTGTTTGTTCTCAATTTCATTTATTTCTGCTCTAATCTTTATTATTTCTTTCCTTTTGCTTGCTTTAGGATTGGTTTGCTTTTCTTTTTCTGGTTTCTCTAGTTGTTCAGTTAAATCTTTGAGTTTAGCTCTTTCTTCTTTTTTAATGTAGGTGTTTAGGACTGAAAATTTCCTTCTCAAGACTGCCTTCACTGTATCCCTTAAGTTTGGATAAGTTGTGTTCTTATTTTCATTTGTCTCAATATATTTACTGATTTCACTTGCAATTTCTTCTTTGATCCACTGATTATTTAGGAGTGCATTGTTCAGCCTCCACACATTTGTGCATTTACTTTTTTCCTGTCTATTATTGATTTATAGTTTCATTCCATTATGATCTGAGAAGGTGCTTTGTATAATTCCAGTCTTTTGTATTTATTCAGAACTGTTCTGTGCCCTAACTTGTTGTCTATCCTGGAGATCCATGGGCACTTGAGAAGAATGTATAACCTGCTGAGTTTGGATGCAGCATTCTGTATATGTCTGTTAGACTAACTCGTTTATCATATTGTTCAAGTTCTCTGTTACCTTGTTGATCTTCTGTCTAGTTGTTCTATCTAATGTTGTGAGTGGGGACTCGAAGTCTCTAACAATTATTGTAGATATGTCTATTTCTCCTTTCAGTTTTGCCAGCGTTTGTCTCATGTATTTTGGGGCATCCTGTTGTGTGCATAGATATTTATGACTGTTACATCTTCCTGGTGAATTTCCCTTTTATTATTATATAATGGCCTTCTGTATCTCTTAAAGCTTTTTTGCACTTAAAGTTGTTTTTTTAAAATGATTTATTTTATTTTTTTATTTCTCTGCACCCCCTCATTGTTTGCACTTGTTATATCTGTTTGTCTTCCTTTTTTCTTTAGGAGGCACCAGGAACTGAATCTGGTACCTCCAATATGGGAGGGAGGTGTCTAATCCCTTGAGCCACCTCCATTCCTGCTTTCTTGTGTCTCTCATTATGTTTTTCTTCTTTTGTCTATTGTTGCATCATCTTGTGTCTGTTTGCCATGCCTGCCCATTACACCAGCTTGCTGTCTTTTTTTTTTTATTTCTCTCCCCTTCCTTCCTCCCCACCCCAGTTGTCTGTTCTCTGTGTCCATTTGCTCCATGTTCTGCTGTCTTCTTTAGGAGGCACAAGGAACCAAACCAGGTACCTCCCATGTGGTAGGTGGGAGCTCAATCACTTGAGCCACATCTCCTTCCCTAAAGTCTGTTTTGTCTGACATTAGTATAGCTGCCCCTACTCTTTTTGGTTACTATTTGCATGGAGTATCTTTTTCCAACCTTTCGCTTTCAGCTGGTTTGTATCCCAGGACTAAGATGAGTTTCTATGAAGCAGCTTATGGATGTCTCATGTTTTTTAATTCATTCTGTCAATCTTTTGATTGGGGAGTTTAATCCACTCACATTCAATGATATTACTGTAAATGCATTATTTACTTCCACCATTTTATTCTTTGGTTTCCTTATGTTATATCATATTTTGCCTGCCTTTTAACTCTTTTGGTTATCTTTTCTCTGTTCTTTTTCTGTATTCTCCTCCAGGCATCTCTCTCCTGTCTTATTATTTCACATTCTAAGGTTTCCTTTAATATTTCCTGCAAAGGTGTGTTCTTTTTTGCAAACTCTGTTAGTTTCTCTTTGTGAATATTTTAAACTCACCTTCATATTTGAAGGACAATTTTACTGGATAAAGAATTCTCAGTTGGCAGTTTTTCTCTTTCAGTACCCTAATTGTATCATACCACTGTCTTCTCACCTCCATGGTTTCTAAAGAGAAAACTGTGCTAAGTCTTACTAGACATTCCTTTATGTAATGGTTTGCTTCTCCCTTGCTGCTCTAAGAATTTTCCCCTTAACTTTGACATTTGACATTCTGAGTAGTATGTGTCTTGGAGTAGGTCTATTTGGATTTATTCCAGTGGAGTACGGTGCACTTCTTGGACATGTAGTTTCATTTCTTTTATGAGAGTTGGGAAATTTTCAGCTATTATTTCCTCAAATACACTTTCTGCCCCTTTTCCCTTCTCTTCTCCTTCTAGAATTCCCATGACACATATGTTGTTGTGCTTCCTGTTGTCATTCAACTCTCTGAGCCCCTGTTCAATTTTTTCCATTCTTTTCTCTCTTCAATTTTATCTTTCTCTATATCATTTATTCTTTCTTCTCTCATTTCAAGTCTGCTGTTGTATGCCTCTAATGTGTTTTTGATCTCACCTATTATGTCTTACATTCCCATGAGCTCTGTTACTTTTCTGTTCAAATTTGAATAGATTTCAAATTCTTCTTTGCACTCAATCAATGCCTTCTTGATGTCATTTATCTCTTTAGTCCTATTGTGTTTCAACTCATTAATTTGATTTTGGAAATTTGTGCGTATCTCGCTAATTCTCTCAAATTCTGTGTCTCTTCTGGGACTTTGATATATTCCTTTTTTTGGGCCATGTCTTCCATTTTCTTAGTATGGCTCATAATTTTTTGCTGATGTCTAGGCATCTGATTAGGATATAGTTTACTTAGATGCTCAATTTCTTTCTCTTTTGTAGGGATTTAGTGGTGGAAGCCTGTGTGTTACCATTTCTTTTTGATTCTTGGCTTGACCTGGATAGTTAGGATTATCCATACTAGTTGCTCAAAACAGGGATCTGGACCCAGTAATTGGTTGCAGACCAGCTTCGTAGGGCCTTGGGGAGGGAAGCATTAAAGGCCAGAAAAAGCAGCTCTTATTTTTAATTTTCTCACACATGCTTCCTTTAGTCTGCCAGCAGATGGCGCTCTTTGGCAGCTCTCAGTTCAGTACCTGGTCTGAGTGTATTTGTTGGGACTCAGACAGGATCAATGTTGACAGAGTTTTCTGCCTGGAGGCTAAGAGTCTTATCATTCAAATTTTCTCTGTGGCAGTTCTCCAGCCTTCTCTGGCAGCCTTGTCCCTTTTCCCAGGTTGGAAATATTTTCACTCAAACTCTGAATCCTCAGCAGTCAATCCCTGGTAGTAGAGGAAACTGGGAGGTTTGTATATCTTTAGCCCATTGCTGGCTCCCAGGGCAGAGACGTTTACTCTGGCTAAGATCTTCAAGGCTGCCCGGGAGCTACTGATGCAGAACAAGGACACATGATGGCTGTTTTTTTGTTTTGTTTTGTTTAGTCATTTAAAAAATTATCTTTTTTTTTAAAAGATACATGGATCATACAAAATGTTACATTAAAAAATATAAGAGGTTCCCATATACCCCCACCCCCCCCCCCTTCCTCCCACATCAACAACCTCTTTCATCAGTGTGGCACATTCATTGCATTTGATGAATACATTTTGGAACACTGCTACACAGCATGGATTATAGTTTATATTGTAGTTTATACTCTCTCCCAGTCCTTGGCCGCATTGGGGTGCTAGATGAGGGCAAGATGAAGATGAATTAGATCCTGGGCCTGAAGATTGAGGATTTCTGGAGAGGCACTTGCAGAACCAAGTCCTCAAATGGGGCTTGGCCAAGTCCATCCTCCATGCTTGAGTACTGATCTGCCAGCACCATATCAGGGTCTGCAAGCAGGTGGTGAACATACTGTCCTTCATTGTCTGCCTGCACTCCCAGAGGTACATCGACTTTTCCCTGCACTCCCTGTTTGGCCGTGGCCACCCAGGCCACACGAAGAGAAAGAAAGCCAAGAAGGGTCAGGGTGGCACTGGTGCTGGGAATGGCAAGGAGGAGGATTAAGCACACCCGGCCCTTCCTGGGCTGCGAGGATTGCTAGTATCTGTTAAATAAACGCATCAAAACTGAAAAAAAAGAGTATCATTCTCAAACATGACATTCCAGTCAAAGCTTGGTTATATAACCAGTGTCTCCAATTATGCCCTCTTAATGAGGACAGATTCTGAATGAACCTATGCAAATAATTGTTTTGCCATAAAAATAAGAATATTTAATAAGAATTTCCTGATCTCTGGAGAGATCAGGAAGGGAGAAAAAGGATTATAGATAGCTTAAAGGAAAAGAGTAAGGGATTCCTTGCATCAAGAAAATAAAACATTAAAACATAAGCAATAACTCAAACCTATATAATCATTCTTTATTTGTTTATTCAATCCTAGGTAATTAATCCTTGTTCCACTCGATCTTGTGTTAGCAATCTATGAATCCATTGGCTTTTTCATTAGAATTCTGGAGATCAGAACTCAGATCTTAAACTTATTTAAGCAATGTCATTAGAAGCCCCTGCCCCAGAGTACAGGGCATAGTCCTTTATAGGGGTCTCTGAGACTGCCCTTTTTGTTGATGCCAAAGCACTCTTGCCAAAAGCTCATGTCAAGGGTTTTCAGGAAACATCAGAATAAAAACTATCTGTAGATGACAAAAGACTGAAAATATCCATGATTCACTTATTGTTGTTTTACAACAGTGAGTAGTCTGATGAGAGTTCATTAAACATTATTTCAAGAATAGCTGAAGTTATGATCAACAATATCACTGTTATCTAATATCAGGCACATCTGTACTAGGATATCTTATGGACAGTGAGGACTGACAAATCTCTAGGAACTTCAAATTTCTGAAATGTTTATATTAATAACATTTTACCCATGTGTATTTAACCAACAGAAGGTTTTAATTTGCAACACTTCCCACGCAACTCAACTCGGCAAATAAACCTAAATAGTAAGAATTTATAAAACTGTCTCATGCAACCATGAGGATGCACAAGTCCATACTCGGTAGGGCAGCCTGCAAGCCAGCGATTCTGACAAAGGTCGTCAATGAGTTCCCCAGGAGACCCTGGCTGTCTGAAGTAGAGAGGGAAATTCTCTTTCTGAATGCTGAAATCACTTCTTCTTTTAAGGCCTTCAATTGATTGGATGAGACATCATTCATTGCTGACAGCAGTCTCCTCAGCTGATTGGAGATGTTACCAGTCATCTATGCTATCAATTCACAGATGATTAAGTCCATGAAACAACCTTGTATTGCAGTTAGCCCAGTGCTTACCTGACCAAACAACAGCACACCATTATGTTACTGGATTTTGTCTAGGTTCTTGACTAAGCTACAAGGAATTAATTTCAAGAGCATGTCAGGTTAGTTAGGCCAGTAATTTATTAAGGAATAGGGAGAAGAGAAATGGGATAATATAAGAGATCAGCGAGGGCTGATTTATAGAATACAATTTCCCATTATAGATTATGAAAGAATACAACTTCCCATTATAGATTATAAATCCCTGGGTTTACTTACATATTGATCCAGGTGGAGACGAAGAAGGCCAGAACAGGGCATGAACATGTACTGAGACAGGGCAAAGGCAAGAGAGAGCAAAAGGCCTTTGTGGGAGGGGGGAGGAGGGGAGTGGGAAGGAATTAAATAAATAAATAAATCTTTAAAAAAAAGTGAGAAGATTTGTTCTTTAAAACAATAAAGAGTGATAAGGTCAATATAAAGCACAAGAGGTTATTTTGATAAGATAGAGAATATTTGTCTTCTAGGCAGATTACTCAGATGGTTAAGAGAAACCTTTTATATTACTAGGCCAGTAATCCAAGAAAACTTTGTCATTTTAACAGAGAAAACCAAATTCAAGTTTTGCATGGAAATACTTCCTTAAAAGTAAACTCTCGAGTTTGAAAAATGACTCAAAAAGTGCCAGGAGACCCATTAACTTCACTTTTGTTCCTGTATTTTCTTTTTTAATACTTTTCATGATGAAGAAGAATTTGGATGGATTCAAAGAAATCTCTTACTGGTATAGAAAAACTGTGGATATGGCCCAAGTAGCAATGTCTACCCTACCTGCTGAAGATGAGGAGTTTTCAGAGAGCAGGATGGTGGTAATACTCCTTGTGTCTGCTCTTGAGTCAATGTGTAAAGAACTGGCCAAGTCAAAGGCAGAAGTGGCCTGCATTGGTGGTGTATGAAACTGGCATGTTTGTTATTGGAATTTTGGAGAACAAATCAGGGATTTCATTTATCATTAAGAGACCTTTCCTGGAGCCAAAGAAGCACCTGTGATGGTAACAGATGGAGAAATATCAGTAACATTTCACATGGAAGTTATGGCCCCATCAAAGTGAAAACTGAACCCAGGGAAGAGACTGGCATTACCTAGAAATGGCAACTGTGACAGTAAAGGAAGAATCAGAAGACCCTGATTACTATAATACAACATTCAAGGAAGGCATCATTCTTCATATTCCCTTTTCCAGGCACACATTGAAGAATTTTATGTAGAAGGACTTCCTGAAGGAATTCCTTTTAGATGGCCATCAATTTACGGAATTCCTTGCCTTGAGAGGATATTACTTGCAAAGGAAACAATTCATTTTGCAAAACGAATTGTAAAATTCAACACATGAAGATTTCCAACTTGATAAATCAGCTTTAGAAGTAAAGGAAGAGGGGTATGCCAGGATCACTAAATTAAGAAAGATGATAGATCAGCTTTTCTGCAAAAAAATTGCTGAGGCCTTGGGGAGAACTGAAGCCAAGGCTGTACCTTACCAGAAACTTGAGGTACATCTTAATTATCTCTGTGTGGAAGGTCTACCAGAAAACATTCCTTTTAGAAATACCTCATGGTATGGAATTCCAAACCTGGAAAAAATCATTTCAGTGGGCAATCAAATCAAATTTGTTATTAAAAGACCAGAACTTCTGACTCACAGTACAACTGAAGTTACTCAGCCAAGAACAAATATGCCAAAAAAGATTGGAATGTAAGAATTACCAAGCTGTGCAAACAAGTGGAAGAGATTTTTTATTTGAAATTTGCTCAAGCTCTTGTACTCACAGAGACAGTAAAAGTGCCATACCCTGTGTTTGACTCAAATCCTAAGTTTCTATATGTACAAGTCTTGACAGAAGGAATTCCCTTTCAAAGCCTTACGTGGGTTGGAACTGCACAACTTGAAAGAATTGTGCATGAGAGTAATAAAATCAAGTTTGTTGTTTAAAAAACCCTGAGCTAGTTGTTTCCTATTTGCCTCCTGGAATGGCTAGTAAAATAAACACTAAAGCATTACAGTCCTTGAAAAGACCACGAAGCCCTGGGAGCAATTCAAAGGTTCCTGAAATTAATATCCCTGTGGAAGGTTCTAATAACAACGATCCTCAAATCCCAGCTGTTTGAACCCCCACTCAGACCAATGGTTCTAAACTTCCTTTATAGCCTTGAGGAAGGGAGTTTTCCTTTGAGTCAGTGGGAGTGGGTTTGGGCTTTGGTAAGACTGGAGGGCCTATAGGGATGGCTAAGGGGTGGTGGGCTAGGGGTAGTGAATTCTGAAGATGCGGGAGGGGTTGGTGGTGTCATGTGGCTTCTTTGTCTATTCCTGTGAGGAAATGAACTGTATCTGAACATGTAGGCTCTGGATGAGGGGCTGTTCTATGTCATGGGAATGCAAGTTACTGTTTGTTAACCACTGTCATCCTTGTGATCAGTTAATCATTATAAACCTTGTAAGGCAGAAACCTTTAACAGCTGTTTTTATTTAAATAACATTAAACTAGTCCCAATTGTCAAAGGTTTATCTGAATTATGTGGACTTGAATTTTAAAAAAAACATTTGGATTTAGTTCTACCAGTAGTCTTTTTTCACTGAAAACATTAGAGGCTTGGGTTCCTTAATTTCTGAGACTTTAGGTGTGTTAATTTATATGTACACACTTATTTATCTTTAAGCCAACTTGCATCAAGCTCTTTTAAGAAGTCATTTAAATTGATTTGTTAAAACCATGTGGAGGTAGGAAAATATACATCAAACATAGAGTCGGACAAAACTAAAACACAAGGTTCAATTAAAAATTTTTCAGCTATTAGTTATAACATAGAAATGCAGAAAATAGAAATACAAAACTCCCTAGTTTATATAAGCTATTTTAGAGTCTTGCAATTTCTTAGTATACTCTGAGTACCAATTAAAGTAGTCATCCCATTCAGCCAGTTTAATTCAGGAACCCCTTTTCTTGAGTACACCTCTGAGATTACTAGTTTATCTAACTAGAATGTTTCTTCATAATGACCTCTGCACCTTTAGGTTGTCTTTGGTGAGAACTTGCCATTTTGTGAGATAGACATGGCCTTATAACATCTTAACATGTAATTTGCTGGGTGCCAGAGGGTGGAGAATCAACCTTTTTAAAAGTTTGAGCGTCCCAACTTTATCTTGGAACTTCTTACCTTGTGCACAGGACAAAGAAACCAGCAGCGACAAAAATGGAACTGCAAACTGCACCAAAAAGCTAGGGACTTGGGCTCAAAATCTGAGCCATTTTGTCAAGAGGATTGACTCGCTAACCTTTGGGCTAAAAGTTAATGAGATAGGAGAGTGCAAGCAAAAAGAAAGAGACACTTGGATCTAAGAGGGACTCACCCTTTACCCGTGGGGATGGCAGGGAGGATCAAGAGCTCAAAGGGTTAAATGGGTGCCTTCATTTGTCTTTCTCATCTCCAGAGTTTTCACCTGTCATCTTTGGATACCATCCTCATTGCCAAAATTATTAAAAGAAACATTTTTTCATGCAATTTAGGATCACAGCTTTATTGAGTGATTCCTGAATAGGGCAGCATCCCATTCAGAAAGTAGAAGGGGTGGAAAGGGAGCTTTTATAGGGTGAACACAGAAGCAAGTGAGGAAATGTTCTGATTGGATGGTGTTAAATTTCCATCTTAACATGAGGGAGGTCTTACAAAGTGGGGAGCAGACATACATTGATTAGTATGATATACTTGTCCATTCTATTTTTTTTCTTTATTCTTAAAGAATTTTTAGATTACATAAAAGTTACATCAAAAATATAGGGAACTCTCATATACCCCCTCTCCCTCTTACATTTTCCGCCAGTAATAACATCTTCTATTAGTGCAGTTTATTTGTTAAAATTTATAAACAAATATTGAAGCATTGCTAACTAACCATGCTGTATAGTTTACATTATGGTTTACACTTTGCACTGCATAATTTTATAGGTTTTGACAAAATGTATAATGGTTTGTATCCATCATTGCAATATCATACAGAACAATCCCTATGTCCCAAAAATGCCCCATGGTCCACCTATTCTTCCTTCTCCCTGCCCTCAGAACCTTTAGTGACCACTGCCTTTATATCAATGTTACAAGTTCTTCCATCACTAGAATAATAATAAATCTACCTTGGTCCATAGTTGCATTCTCCCCTTATGTTTGTTCATTCCTCGATCTCAAGGATTTGAGGATGGTGATACCCACTTCGCCTCCAGTTGAGAGGGGGCTTAGATCTTGTGGGGCATAAGGATGGAACTGTCTTGCTTGCAGTTGTAGATACTCTCTTTTTTCCTCTGTTTTTCAAGATGGGCTTGTACATCCTTACCCTTTTGATAGTTGTCCTGGGTGAGTCCAATGAACTGGAGAGTAGGTATTGGCTGCAACTCTGCTGAGATTCAAGGCTCAGCTGACATTGAACAGACCAAAGATTTAAGTATCTGGGACATATGTTTAATGGATATAGAACTAATTATAGGTTCAAATAAAAGGGCAGAAGAACCATGTGTAGGGAAACTATAAATGAGTCTAACTGCTACACTAGGGCACACACATTCCAAAGTAAGGCCCACTGACAGGGTGCTGAATTCCTGAGCTGAGTGGCTTGCTTATAGTGTCTGGATGTCTCTAGAGTCCTCAAGAGCCTAATTATCTGAGGCACTGTTTACTGTGGCAGTCAATGAGATCATGCTGAGACGTACATGAGCATAACCTCTGGATTACCTCCCCATTCAATTGTTTTTGTCTTCTGGAAAATCATTTCTCAGAAAGGGGTCCCTCCTGGCAATGCCCAATGTGGGTGGCCATTTTATTTTACCGAACAGTATCAAATTGGTTCATCAATTGTAACAAATGTACCACACTATTGCAAGATATTAATAATAGGACTAGCTGTCGGGGCTGGTTGGGAAATGAGGTGTATGGAAACTCTACTTTCTGCACAATTTTTATACAATCCTAAAACTGTTCTAAAAAATTCTATTTTTAAAGTCTTAAAAAAGAAAGAAAGGGAACGAAGAACATGTGAACATTAGCACCTTCTTGGGTCTGGTAAATTCTACTGCCTTTAGCTGATATCGAAGTATCAGTTTATTGCCAACCATCTTCCTCTGTTGAGGCTTTTTTTTTTTTTTTTTTTACCTTTTTTGTCTTTATTTTTTTAATGTTACATTAAAAAAAGATGAAGTCCCCATATAGCCACCAACTCCTGATCCCACTCTTCCCACATCAACAACCACTTTCATCATCGTGGCACATTCATTGCATTTGGTGCACCACATGGACAATGGTTTACATTGTACTTTACACTCTCCCCCAGTCCACCCCATGGGCCATGGCAGGACATACAATGTCCAGCAACTGTCCCTGCAGTATGACCAAGGACAACTCCAAGTCCAGAAAATGCCCCCACATTATATCTCTTCTTCCCTCTCCTACCCTCAGCAGCCACTGTGGCCACTTTCTCCACATCAATGCTACAGTTTCTTCCATTACTAATTACAATAGTTCCAGAATAGAATAGCAGTAAGTCCACTCTAATCCATACTCTATTCCTCCATCCTGTGGACCCTGGGATGGTTATGTCCACTCCACCTCTATATCGAGAGGGGTCTTAGATTCCACATGGATGATGGATGCAATTCTCCTGCTTGCAGTTGTAGGCACTCTTGGCTCCCTGATGTGGTGGTTGACCTTCTTCACCACCCTGTTAGCTGACTGGAGTAAGTCCCCTCTGTTGAGGCTTTTGATATCTCCCACAAGTAGTGATGAGCCGTCTCACGAGTGGGTCCTTCAGTGACACATGGGCTTCTCTCCACCCAGTGAAACTGTAGTTACTTCTTCTGAAGTACCTCAAGGCAAACACTTTTACCACCCAGAGAATACATTTTCTTAATGAGACCGTGACCCAGTATCTTCTAAAATAACAGTCTGGCCTTATTTTTTTTTTATTTATTTATTTATTTTCAAAGATTTATTTTTTATTCATCCCCCTCCACCCCATTGTCTGTTCTCTGTGATCCTCTGTGTCCACTTGCACTCTTGTCAGCAGCACTGAGAATCTATGTCTCTTTTTTCGGTTGCATCATCTTGCGTCAGTTCTCCATGTGTGCGGCGCCACTCCTGGGCAGGCCACGCTTTTTTCCTGCAGGGTGACTCTCCTTGTGTGGTACACTCTTTGTGCATGCCTCTGGGCGTGGCATGGCACTCCTTGCGCACATCAGGACTGCGTGTGATCCAGCTCACCACATGGGTCAGGAGGCCCTGGGTTTGACCTTGGACCTCCCATAAGGACACTCTATCAGTTGAGCCAAATCTGCTTCCCTGGCCTTATTTATTAAAGGCATATTTCTAACCTGGCTCATATGAAAAAAGACCTCCACATTAACTAAATGGCTCTTCCTGAGCTATCTGGGATGGTCCTGTGCTCAGATAATTTCTCAGCCAATTGCAGGATTAGGAATTTCAATTCACCTCACCAGATAGAACCTCAGCATGTACTAAAGTAATTAACAATGAGAAATACATCTGTCAAGGCAACTGGACTGTTCAATGCCCTTGGTTAGGGCATTATTTCCCCTCAGAAAGAATTCCTTAAGGAGGTAAATTATCTCAGGGTTGCTTTCTCATGGTGATTCACAGCAAGTAAATTAATTAGATTAACTTGATGGAGAGTTTCACTTTGTATAATAGCCTGCATGCAACCATTTCCACTATGGGCAACTTGCCAACTGAACCAGAAAATTGATTCCTCAAAAGAAAGCAGTTTCTCTTGGACAGAGTTGGAGAAATACAGACAAGTTCTTGCTCTTCAGGCTCCCTTTTTCTAAATTTTGTCCTGGTCATCTCCCCTCTGTCCAAGGCCTAAATCTAAAGCTAAGCAAGCCTCTAGGCCAGTGCTATCCATAGAACTTTTAGTGATGATGGAAATGTTCCACATCTGTGCTCTTCACTATGGTAGCCACTAGCCTGTTAGCTTTTTATTTTTTAAGATTTATTTTATGTATTTATTTCCCCCCAAATGTTTTTGTTTAATTTTTTTTTTTTTTTAAGGAAGCACTGGGAACTGAACCGAGGATCTCCCATGTGGGAGGGAGACACCCATTACACGGGCCACCTCCACTCCCTCCCATTAGTGTTTTTTTAAGGATTTTTCTTTAAAGATTCACTATATTTATTTATCTCTCCCCACCCCCTCATTGTTTGCACTTGCTCTGTCTGTTCATCTTCTTTTCATTTCTCTCAGGAGGCACCAGGAACCAAACTAGGGAATTCCAATGTGAGAGGGAGGTGCCTAATCACCCAAGCCCCTTCCGTTCCCTGCTCTGTTGTGTTTCTAGTTATGTTTTTCCTCTTGTGTTTCTTGTTGCATCATCTTGTCATGTTAGCTCACCATGCCTGCCCATTGCGCCAACACGCTGTCCTGCTTGTCCCCCTTAGGAGGCACCAGGAACCTCTGTTTCTGCTTTGTTGTATCTTTCATTATATCTTTCTTCTTGTGTCTCTTATTACATCATCTTGTTGTGCCAGCTTGCTGTCTTCTTTAGGAGCCAACAGGAACTGAACCACAGTTCTTGCATGTGGTAGGTGGGAGCCCAATTGCTTGCATCACATCTGCTTCCTACTCCCATTAGCTTTTGAACACTTGAACTGTGGCTTATGCAAGTGAGAAAGGAAATTTTAATTTGTTTAATTTTAATTTAAATAGTCATATGTAACCAATGGCTACTGTATTGAACAGTGAAGTTCTAGAGCTAATTTGCATTTGTAAGAAACACAGGGAAGAGAGGAACAAGTAAAATGGTATTGGGAGGAAGCATATAGACAAATGCAGAATGTGGGACATTCTACAGAAAAATTGACCTGGTTTGTGTAAACTGTCAATGACAGGAAGTAAAGATGAAGGTAGTAAGGCGAGACTCATCTAGTCTAAAAGAGACTAAAGAAATTGGGCTTACCCCACTCAGCTAACATGGGGTTGAAGAATGTCAACCACCAAACCATGGAGCCAAGAGTGCCTATAACTGAAAGCAGGAGGATTGCATCCAGCATCCATGTGGAATCTAAGCCCCCTCTTGACATAGATGTGGACTGGACACAACCAATCCAAGGTCCACAGGATGGAGGAATAGAATATGGATTAGAGTGGAGTTACTGATATTCTATTCATGAACTATTGTGATTAGTAATCGAAGAAAATATGGCATTGGTGTGGAGAAAGTGGCCATGGTGGCTGCTGGGTGTGGGGAATGGGAGGAAGAGATGAGATGTGGAGGCATTTTCGGGACTTGGAGTTGTCCTGGGTGGTGTTGCAGGGACAATTACCGGACATTGTAGGTCCTCCCATGGCCCACTGGATGGAATGTGGGAGAGTGTGGGCTATGATGTGGACCATTGACCATGAGGTGCAGCGATGCTCAGAGATGTAGTCACCAAATGCAGTGAATGTCTCATGATGATAGAGGAGAATGTTGCTGTGGGGGGAGTAGTGGGATGAGGGGGAGGGGGATATATAGGGACCTCATATGTTTTAATGTAATATTAAAAAATGAATAAAGACAAAAAAAGAGATTAAAGAAATACAATACTCAGATATAGTGTGTGGACCTTTTCTGGATAGTGATTTGAACAAATCAACAAGAAGAAAAGCAAGGAAATTTGATTATGGAGTGGATATTATTATTACTTTAGTTAGGTGTGGTAACAGTATTGTAGTTCTATAAAAATATATTACATTTTAAAAAGTGGATACTGAAATATTTAAGGTTGAAATGACCTAATGTCTAAGATTTTCTGAAATATATTCTAGGACAGAAAAAGAGAAAAAGAATTTAAAAGGATAGATAAAGCATATACTAGATGTTTTGAATCTGGGTGATATATATATAGATGTTCATTATACTATTCTCTATATATGAAAAAATTAAAATAATTTGAGGTCCTGAGGGTTGACTTGCCCTGTAGCACACAGCTGCTAGCTGACAGAACTAGAACTTGAATCCAGAACTCCTTACTTTAAAACTATTATTATTATTATTATTATTTACTATATTTGTGCTGCCTTTTCAGAGTCTATACGTTGATGAGTTTAGAGCAGGGTTTCTTAACCTCAGAACTATTGACATTTTAGACTGGATAATTCTTTGTAGTGAGGAGTTAGACTGTGCATAGTAGTAGATTTAGCAGCATCTACTTAACAAATACCAGTAGCATCCCTTAGTTGTTACAAACAAAACTCTCTGAAGACTTTGGCAAATGCCCCTAAGAAGCAAGAGCAGCCCAGTTGAGAACATTTGGTTTAGAACATGGTTCCCAGTTTGTCACATAAGACGTCACATGAGAGTCAAGTTAGATCCAGCTTATTTGATGGTACAATGAGAACTTCAAGAATGTGATATAGGGGAACAGATTAGCTCAAGTGGTTGAATGCCTTCTTCCCATGTACAAGATCCCTAGTTTGATCCCTGGTACCTCAAAACAGACAAACAAGCAAACAAATGAAGAAACTAACTGTCATTGGGGAGTGGATGTAGCTCAGTGGTTGAGCACCTGTTTCCCATTTATGAGGTCCTGGGTTCCCTGGGTTCAATCATTGGTACCTCCTAAAAAAAAAACAAAAGAACGTGATACAGTACTGTATCATGTGTACTGTAAGTGCAAATTAACTCAGGACAGGAATGCCTACTGATGACTACCACTAGAATGGGGACTAAAAATCAAGCACACATAATGATGATTTGTTGAGCACCTACTGGGTACACAGTACTATGTACTTTACATCTTCTATCTCTAAACATCAAAATAATACTGCAGGGAAGATATTATTCTCATTTTACAGATTAGAAAACTGTGGTTCAGAAGGTTTAAGTAACTGGCACAAGGTTACACAGCTAGCTAGCAAAGAGAAGAGGCAAAATTCATATCAGCCTACCCGGTGTGACTTCAACACCCATGTGCTTTCACTCAGATAGCCACACTCTAAAGCCTCTTTAACCCTTAAACATAAAAAGGCATATCTAAAGCAGAAAATAAAGAAAAATAAATAGAATAAAGAAAAATTTTAAGAGGAAAAGTTGCATTCAATGGGGAAAGTTGCAGAGATCTACCACTAAGGAATCCTAGGATTAAAGAAGGCTTCTGGTAGAGAGTAGAACCTGAGCAGGACCTTGAAGAATTGGTAGGATTTGATTGTCCAGAAAGGAAAAAAGAGAATTCTGAAAGGAGAATGTCTTGGGTAAAGATTTGGTTCCTGAGGAAATTCTCCTCAGCATTTTGAGAAGACCATGACCTTGACCCATTTAGCTGGGAAGGAAGAAACAAGGAAATGAGGTTGGGATGACATAGATTGCAATGAGTTCAAAAATAGGTCCTGAATGCCAGCTCAATAGTTTAGATTTCACTCTGTGTAAAATTAGAGGATTTTAAGTAAGGATGTGACAAGATTGAAACTGTATTTGTTAGCACTTTCATAGGTCTTCCCCCAGGCTGTGGGGCCAGGATTGGTAGCTGATGCTGAGAAAAACCCTTTGGGTACATCCTTGTCCTGGGACGGTTCCAGTGACAGCTGTCACTCAATGGGACAGAGAGAAAAAAAAAAAAAAAAAAGAAAAGAAAAAAACAACAACAACAAAGAAAAAAAACTGGTATTTGTTGCCCTAGATCTTGTGATATTTTGCCCAAGACAACATGTAATCATATACACACAGAATACAATAATTAAAATTAAGTTGAAACATGAAAGAAAACCACTTCTCTTTCATCTACAATGAAGTTTCCATGGTGACTGGAAATTAATTGAAATCTAAGACTTCCACAGTCTATAGTAGAAAAAAAATTATTTAATCAAAAAGAAAAAGGAAATTACAGAAGCACTCTATTTAAACGTGCATTTCCTCTTTTTAAAATCTTATTTCCTGTTACTTAAATGTGAAAAAAAAATTGAGAATGGGAGAATTTTAGTTTCTAAAGGCTGCCAATGCAATATACCAGGAATGCGTTGACTATTATAATGGGACTTTATTAGGTTAAAAGCTTACAGGTCTGAGGCTGTGAAAATGTCCAAATCAAGGCATTATCAGAGATGCTGTCTCACTGAAGGTCGGCTGCTGGTGACTCTGGACTCCTTCCATATGGGAAGGCACGTGGAGGCATCTGCTTCTCTTCTGGGTCTCATTATTTCAGCTTCTGGCTACTCTGTCTGTGGCTTCCTCCCTCTCCAGTTCCTCTCTGAGCTCCTGAGTTCCTTTTCTCCATCTCTGTGGCTTTTATTCTGCGTGTCTTTAAGTAATAAAATGGCTTAATAATTATCAGTTTGGAATTAAGATTATGACATCTAGACTGCTAGGAGTAAATGACCTGGAATTGTGACTCATGGGACTTTATTTTCATATTACACTGAGATTTTAATCATCATGAAAGAGATATCACTATATATTGATATATATGAGATCCTAGTAGCTTCTACTTTAATTGACAGCTTGACACATATTAAAGGCAGCCAAGGAGTAAGTACACCATCGTCATCTTTCCTGCAAAGGACTGGCTGAGTGGTGATGGAATCCTGCCGGAGCAGGCTGTGTCGGGAACCTACAAAGCAGGAGGAGTCTGGACGTCAATCTGGAGATACTGCAACAAAATAAGTGCTTGCTCAAGGTAAAACTGCGGGTTTCTAACACTGGACTTGGAAGCCGTGGGAAGGTAAATCCCTTCTCTCGAGGGCTAAGGGCCACAACACTCCCTGAGAACTGCTGGTCGTGCGGCAGCGTTCCCAAGCCCCATGTTCCCCAAACACGTGAACCCCAAGCCCATATTCCCTGAACCCCCACAACCCACATTTCATAGACCTCCATACCCCAAGCCCACATTCTCCCCAGCTTCTGTTTCCTGAGCCCAGCACTCCTGGAAATCTGGCATTGGCCCAGCCACTAACTCTGGGAATGGGAGAGTTGAGGTGGGAGGTGCAGGGGGCCAAGGAGTGCAGGTTCAATTTTCTGGTCCCCCCCTTTTATTGAGTTTGGAGGAGCATATCAGCTGACTTGGGGAGAGCCTAGGAAAAGGAGAGGCAAATCTGGTGAGAGAGCCCAATTTACCTAAACACCCTGGGATAGGAAACTTGGTCTGGGAGAAGGTGGAGTCATAAAATTAACCAGCCCCCTTGTAGCACACCTAAGAGAGAGGGACAGTAGGACGTGTTTGCAGGCTTCCAATAGCATAGTAAGGGTTCCTGAGAAGGGATGGTTACTCTCGCTCAAGAAATTATGAGACATTATTTTCTCAGGTGAGTTGGTTCACCAGGAACCCATTTGAATCTCCTACATGAGCCCTCACGCAGCCTTCCTCCTGCCCTGGGAGAAAGGGAAGTGAGGAAGGAAGAAAGAGGGAAGGTCAGACTCCTAAGCAGCTTATTCAGTTGCAAAGAGGAATCTTTACCTGAGGCCTTGTCTGGTCTTTTTTGTTGGTTTGTTTTCTTGTTTTTCCTTCCTTTTTATCCCCCATGGCCTTTTTTTCTTCTTCTTTTCCTTTCTTTTTCTTACTTGCTTTTTTTTCCTTTCTTTTCCATTTTTTTCTTCTATTTTATATGAGGTGCTGCAGGCAACATTTCTTATTTGCTGTGCTTCCTCATCCTCAATTTCCTCTTTTCTGTTTGTACTGATTTTGGCTACCAATGCTATCCCCTTTCCTTTACATCTCTCCATCCTCCATCATTTATTGTTTCTCTTACATTCCACCTTTCTTTGTTTAGTCCCCAATATTTCTGACTTTTATCTCTAATACCTCTATTCTGTTTTCTATCTTTATTCACTCTTTATATTATTGTCCTTTCTTTTCTCTTTCCCTCTCTCCTGGCCACATTGGCCTTTTAATTCATACTCTATTCCTCCCCATATTCAGTATAACATCTCATTATAGACCCCACTTTTTTACTGTTATAACTCTACACAGTTTACATGAATTCAATGTCCATTCTCCTAGATCTCACATGGTTCTTCTGCTAACATTCACTATCAATATTACTATTATATTTTTCTTTTCTTACCCCTTTTGCTTTCTCTGACCCTAATATTTTTCTTTAAGGAAACTTTGTTAACAACAAGGAAATAGAATAAGAAGAACAAAGTGACAAAGAGAAGACTTAACATGAACACAAAAAACCCTGAGACAAAGAAGTTAATCAACTGAATAAACCCAATAAGATAAAATGATGACCAGACAGCAACAAAAAACTACAGACCATACCAATAATCAGGAAAACATGGCCCAATACAATGAACAAACTAAAAACCAGGAACAGGAATGGAACATTGAACAACTAATTAAAGCGCTCAAAACATGTATCATGGACCAATTTAATGAAGGGAAAAAAGAGATTAAGCGTATTAAGAAAACACTTGGAGAGCATACAGAAGAAATTGTAATTATACACAAAAAGATAATGACTATGACGGGGATCAACAGCACAATCCAAGAAATCAAAAACACCCTTTCAGCAAATAACAGCAGATTTGAAGAAGCAGAGGAAAGAATTACTGATGTGGAAGACAGTACATCTGAAGTCAAACAGATAGTAGAATTGATCAATAAAAAGACAGAAAAAATCCAGCAGGGAGTTAGGGACCTGAAATGACAATGCAAAATGTACAAACATACACATTATAGGCATCCCAGAAGGAGAAGAGAAGGGAAAGGGGACAGAAGGGATGTTGGAGGAAATAATGGCTGAAAACTTCCCAAATCTATTGAGGGAGATGCATGTATATGTCCAGGAAGCACAATGCACCCCAAACAGCATAAATTCCAACAGGCCTACCCCAAGACATATACTTATCAAATTATCTGATGCACAAGACAAAGAGAAAATACTAAAAGCAGCAAGAGAATAGAGAATCATCACATACAAGGGAGGCTCCATAAGGTTAAGTGTTGATTTCTCATCTGAAACAATGGAGGCAAGAAGGCAGTGGTATGACATAGCCAAGGTACTAAAAAAAAAGAACTTCCAACCAAGAATACTCTATCCAGCAAAGCTAGCATTCAAAAATGATAGAGAGTTCAAAATATTCACAGAGAAACAGAAACTAAGAGAGTATGCCAACAAGAAACCTCCCCTTCAAGAAATACTAAAGGGAGTTCTGCAGGAGGAAGGAAAAAACAGGAGAGACAAGAGTTGAAGGAGAGTGTAAGAACAACTAAAATGACAAAAAGAAAAAAAAAATCAAACAACATATGACAAACACAAACTATGGGTAATATAAGTAATTCCTTGAAAGTAATAATGCTGAATGTCAATGGATTAAACTCACCTGTTAAGAGACACAGACTGGAAAATTGGATAATGCTGTCTACAAGAAACCCATCTTAGACCCAGGGATTCAAGGAGGTTGAAACTGAATGGCTGGAAAACAATCTTACAGGCAAACAATAACCAAAAAAGGGTAGGAGTAGCTATATTCATATCAGACAAAAGAGACTTTAAATGCAAAATTATTGTGAGAGACAAAGATGGACACTACATATTAGTGAAAGTGATAATCTTTCAAGAAGAAAGAACAATCATAAACATTTATGCCCCTAACAAGGACACCTCCGAATATGTGAGGTAAACACTGGAGAAACTAAGGGAAGGAATAGATGCCTCTACAATTATAGTGGGGGACTTTAACACATCACCATCACCATTGGACAGAACATCTCAAAAGAGGATCAATAAAGAAACGAAGGCTTTGAACAATATATTAGAGGACCTGGACATAATAGACATACACAGAACATTACATCCCAAATACAGCAGGATATACATTCTTCTCAAGTGCACATGGATCATTCTCCAAGATAGACCACATGCTAGGCCACAAAGATAAGTTTCAAGGAATTCAGAAAATTGAAATCATACAAAATAATTTCTCTGACCACAGTGAAATGAAGCTGGAAATCTGCAAGGGCCAGAGACACAGATTTGGCACCAAGATATGGAAGTTAAACAACATACTCTTGGAAAAACTGTGGGTTAAGGAGGAAATCTCAACAGAAATCAATAATACCTTGAAACTAATGAAAATGATAATAACACAACATACAAAACTTATGGGATGCAACAAAAGCTGTACTAAGACGGAAATTCATAGCCATGAATTCATACATCAAAAAAAAGAAAGAGCTAAAGTTGAAGAATTACTGCACAATTGGAGGAATTAGTAAAAAAAAAAAAAAAAAAAAAAAAGAGAACAAACTAACCCCAAAGAATGAAGAAAGAAACAACAAAAATCAGAGCAGAACTAAATGAAATAGAAATAAGAAAGTGTTCAAAAAATAAATAAAACAGCTGTTTATTTGAAAAGATCAATAAAATTGACAAGCCCTTAGCTAGATTAACAAAGAAAAAAAGAGAGAAGATGCAAATACACAAAATAAGAAATGAGAAAGGGCATATCACCACTGACCCCACTGAAATAAAGACTATCACAAGAGGATGCTTTGAAAAACTATATTCCAATAAGAAAGACAATTTAGAGGAAATGGACAAATCCCTAGGAACACATAAGCAGCCTATACTGATAAAAGAAGAAGTCAATGATCTCAACAAACCAATCACGAGTAAAGAGAATCAGTCATTAAAAACCTCCCAACTAAGTAGAGCCCAGGGCTCTACTTAGAATGCACAGGTGAATTCTACCAAACATTCCAGAAAGAAATAATACCAGTCTTGCTTAAAGGTTTCCAAAAAATCAAAATGGAAGGAACATTGCCTAACTCATTTTATGATGTCAGCGTTACCCTAATACCAAAGCCAAACAAAAACACCACAAGAAAGGAAAATTACAGACCAATCTCTCTAATGAACCTAGATGTGAAAATTCTCAACAAAATACTTGCTAATCGTATTCAACAATGCATTAAATGAATTATACACCATGACCAAGTGGGTTTCACTCCTGGTATGCAAGGATGGTTCAACATAAGAAAATCAATTAATGTAATACATCACATAAACAGATTGAAGGGGAAAAAATCACATAATCATATCGATAGATGCAGAAAAAGCATTTGACAAAATACAGCACCCTTTCTTGATAAAAACCACTACAAAAGATAGGAATAGAAGGAAACTTTCTGAATACAATAAAGGGTATATATGAAAAACCCACAGCTAACATCATTTACTATGTTGAAATCATAAAATATTTCCCTCTAAATCAGGAATGAGACAAGGATGCCCACTATCACCCCTTATATTTAACATTGTGTTAGAAGTACTTGTTAAAGCACTGAGGCAAGAACCAGATATAAAAGGGATCCAAATAGAAAAAGAAGTCAAAATTTCACTATTTGCAGATAACATGATCCTATACATAGAAAGCCCTGATAAAAGAGATCCAAATAGAAAAAGAAGAAGTCAAAATTTCACTATTTGCAGATGACATGATCCTATACATAGAAAACCCTGAGAAGTCTACAACAAAACTTCTAGAACTTATAAATGAGTTCAGTAAAGTCAAAAGTTATAAGATAAATGCACAAAAATCAGTAGCATTTCTGTACACCAATAATGAGCAATCTGAGGAGGAAATCAAGAAACAAATACCATTTACAATAGTAAATAAAAAAATCAAATACCTAGGAATAAATTTAACTAAAGATGTAAAAGACTTATAGACAGAAAACTACACAACACTGTTCAAGGAAATCAAAGAAGATCTTAATAAATGGAAGAATGTTCCCTGTTCATGGGTAGGAAGACTAAATATTATTAAGATGTCTATCCTACCAAAACTGATCTACAGATTCAATGCAACCCCAATAAAAATCAACAGAGCATTTTTTAATCAACTAGAAAAACTAAGAAATTTATTTGGAAAGGAAAGAGGCCCTGAATAGCCAAAGATGTATCGAAAAAGAAAAATGAAATTGGAGAAATCACACTACCTGACTTCAAAACATACTACAAAGCTACG
Source organism: Dasypus novemcinctus (assembly GCF_030445035.2). Classification (NCBI taxonomy): domain Eukaryota; kingdom Metazoa; phylum Chordata; class Mammalia; order Cingulata; family Dasypodidae; genus Dasypus; species Dasypus novemcinctus. The sequence goes on from NC_080679.1 coordinate 42,076,008, forward strand.
GTAGTGAAAACAGCATGGTATTGGCACAAGGATACACACGCTGACCAATGGAACCGAATTGAGAGTTCTCATATAGAGCCTCATATATACAGTCATCTGATATTTGACAAGGCCACCAAGCCCACTCAACTGGGAGAGAATGGCCTCTTCAACAAATGGTGTCTAGTGAATTGGATATCCATATGCAAAAGAAAGAGGATTACCATCTCACACCTTATACAAAAATCCACTGAAGATGGATCAAAGACTTAAATGTAAGAGCCAAGACCATAAAGACTTTGGAAAACAATGAAGGAAAGCATCTACAGGACCTTTTAATAGAAAAAGGTTTCATGAACTTCACACCCAAAGCACGGGCAGCAAAAAAACAAATAGATAAATGGGACTTCCTCAAAATTATAGCCTTTTGTACCTCAAAGGAGTTTGTCAAGAAAGTGAAGGCAGCCTACCCATTGGGAGGAAGTATTTGGTAGCCATGTATTGGATAGGAGACTTATATCCTGCATATATAAAAAACTCTATATCTCAAAAATAAAAAGACAAACAACCCATTTTAAAAATGGGAAAAAGATTTGAACAGATGCTTCTCAAAAGAACTACAAATGGCTAAAAAGCACATGAAAAAATGCTCAAAATCACTAGCTATTAGGGAAATACAATCAAAACTACAATGAGATACTATCTTATTCCCATAAGTCTGGCAGCTACAAAAGAAAACAGAAGACTACCAGTGGTGTAGACGATGTGGAGAAATGGGAGCACTCATCCACTGCTGGTGTGAATGCAGATGGATCCAGTCATTCTGGAGGACAGTTTGGTGGTTTCTCAAAAAGTTAGCTTAGATTTGCCATATGACCCAGCAATTCCACTGCTGGGTATATACCCAGAAGAAATGAAAATAAGGACACAAACTGATATATGCACACCAATGTTCACAGCAGCATTATTCACTATTGCCAAATGTCGGAATCAACCCAAATGCCCATCAACAGATAAATGGATAAATGAAATGTGGTATGTACATAAAATAGAATACTCCTCAGCTATAAGGAATACAGTACAAACACATGTGATAACATGGATGAATCTTGAGGACCTTATGTTTTGTGTGAAGCAAGTCAGGCACTGAAGAACAAATACTACATGACCTCTCTGAGATGAAATAAGCAAACCAAGCTGTCTCAGAGAGCTAGAGACTGGAAGATAGGCTTAAAGGAATTTGGGGGGAGAGGAAGGTTGTGAGATGATGCCTACATGGGTGAAGTCTATGATAAGCTGGAAGTAAGTATTTGTACAGGGAAGGGATAAGATGGTGGCATAGGGATACTTTTGATTGGGGTTTTGTGGGCTTGAGGGGGGCTAGGGTTGGGAGGATAGGTTGGATGGCCCAGGGAATTGGGGGGAGGGCTGGGGGGAGCAGTTGAATATGGGAGACTGTCAGGTATATAGTTGAAACTGTAATGTTGAGAAAACTCTTTGGAGAATATAATAAGGAAGGATTACATGTTTAAGGTGCTTGGGGGGTGCGTCTGTTGCAGGGGCAGGCTTCTGGGGAGTGTGTGAGTGCTCATTTTGTCACAGTTGTTATATCATTGGGTGGAGACCCATACAATGAGTGTGAAGGTGTACCAAATTCCTGGGGAGACCTGATGTTCTCAAAGAGAGGGAGTTGTGTCTCTCGAGAGAATTGGTGGCTCCCAATCAGTTAGGGCAGTCTGGTAAGTCAAGCCCTCATTGTTGCAAGTATCTGTAAATCTGATCCCTCCAGGTAGTGAAGATTGGTTGTCACTGTGGGCCCTGAGGGGAGGGGGAGAGGGGTAAGGATTGGATGAAAGCAGGGCAAATGGGGGCAATGGAAGTGCTCCACAAGATCATGTAATGATGGATATAGGACATGTTAACTTACACAAAAGTGTATAAAAGTCTATAAGCTAAAATGTAAACCATAATGTAAAACATAAGGAAACTAAAAATTTTAAAATGTGTACAGTGTAAAATATAAACCATAATGTAAATCAAAATGGAACCTTGTTTGATAGCTATGTTTCAAAATCTGTACATCAGCTGCAGGAAATATAACATGAACATGTAAAAAGATCATTGCTGGGGAAAGGGGAAAAGGGTTTGATGCTGGGTATATGGGAGTTGCCTATATTGTATATGTGAATTACTGTGATCTAAAACTTTTTTGAAGACAAAATTAAAAATTAGGGAAAAAAAAGAAAGGATATAGACACTGAGGAAGAAATGAAAGAAAGTGCCTTGCCACTGTACACACAGGGCAACACCTATTAGAGTGATGAAAAGCGAAACATTAAAAAGAAATATTTTTCAGTTTTAAATACACCAATTTATTTTTACTTTATTTTAGTGTTTCTGAATTAGTATATATTCTATTTCTAAACTTTAATCCCATCACTATAGTTCAGTTTCCTATTAAGTGGATTTGGCAATATATTAGGCTTCATTGTTGAAGAAGTTTTGGGCCACAGAGAATTTCAGCTATCACAGGGGAGAAACACTGGTGTGGGGTGTTTTTGATGGGGGGCACATTGGTGGGAGGGAGTTCTCCAGGGCATATATAGAGAGAACATAAAAAATGTTCTGATATATGTTGGGCATTTTCTTAGTAGTTACAGTTACAAATATCAACTGAGGGAGTGCTGAGTTCCTACCTAAGGAAGCTCTGTCACATTCCCCAATGGAACAGCAATAATCCCCCAAGTGCAACCGCAAAGACCTACAAGGAAGGATGGTCCAACAATGAGCCCTTGATACTCATGGTTATGCTTATAAGCCTGTGTGCCTGAAATAAGAACTAGGTCTGGAGCTGCAGGGTGCCTAAGAGGTACCTCCTGAGAACCTCCATGATGCTCAAATGTGGCCACTCTCTAAGCCAAACTCAGCATGTAAATGCATTACCTTCCCCCCAGCATGGGACATGACTCCTGGGGATGAGCCTCCCTGGTGCTGAGGGATTACTACCAATCACTAACTGGTGATGCAACTAGAAAGAGACCTTGAATAAAAGGGTCAACTCAGACCAGCAGAATATCTCAGCCTATACATAGGATCATGTGTTAAATAAAAGGGGGAAATGGCAAAGACAAATGAGTTTATATGGCTGAGGGTCTTCAAAAAGAGATCATCAAAGGGGTTGTGCTTACGCATGCCTCAGCAAGACCTCAGAAAAAGTCAAAGTAGATACAACCCTAGGTACAGGTTCTCCTGAAGGCTATGGAGACCCACATGGTATGTGGTCATGGCAGATGGATTTGGAGTTCTGTGCCATGTCATAGGGCCCTACTTTGGAATTTGTGCTCCTGAGTGTGATGGAGCTGGACTCAGATGTGACCTTTCTACACATGCCTCTTCTGTCACTCTTACTGAACCTGTGATTAGCACTAGGGATGGTGTTATACTCAGGGGACTTGAATCCCTGGACTGCCCATGTGCCAGCTGGGCCCTGAGCCTCAGGAGAGTTGCAACTCCTACTCTCTGGTTCATTGGACTTACCCAGGTCAGCTAAGAGGGAGGTGAAGATAGTCAACCATCACACCAGGGAATCAAGACTGCCTACAATTGCAAGCAGAAGAATTGCATGTATCATCCATGTGGATCTAAGCCCCCATTGATATAGAGGTGGAGTGGACATCACCATCCCAGGGTCCACAGAATGGAGGAATAAAATATGGATTAGAGTGGACTTACTGATATTCTACTATAAAACTATTGTGACTAGTAATAGAAGAAATTGTAGCACTGAGGTAGAGAAAGTGGCCACAGTAGTTGCTTAGGGCAGGGAGAGGGAAGAAGAGATGTGATGTGGGGGCATTTTTGGGACTTTGAGTTATCCTAAATGATATTGCAGGATCAGATGCTGGATTTTATATATCCTACCATAACCTACTGAATATGCTGGGGGAGAGTGTGACCTACAGGGTAAACTTATCCATGTGGTACAGTAGTGCTATAAAATGTGTTCACTGAGTGCGATGAGTGTGCCACAATGATGGGGGAGGTTGTTGGTGTGGGAGGAGTGGGGTGGGGAGGTGGGGGGTATACAGAACCTCTTGTGTTTTTTAATGTAACTTTTTTTGTGATGTATGTAACTTAAAAAAACACAATTTACAAAAATGACGAGGGTAGGGGATAAGGAGTGGGTTATGAGGAACCGCTTATGTTTTTTAATGTAACATTCTTTGTGATCAATTAACTTTAATAAAAAAAAGTAAAAAATAAAAATAAATAAAGGCAGCTAAATCAACAATTATTAAAATAGCAAATGCTTGGAACAGCAACAATCCCCTGAGTGCAATGGCTAAGACCAGTAAGGAAGGATGGTCCAACAATGAACCCTTGAAGCTAATGTCTATGCTTGTGGGCCTGTGGGCCTGAAATAAGATGTGGAGCTGCAGGGTGCCTAAGAGTTACCTCCTGAGAGCCTCCATGTTGCTCAAATGTGGACAGTCTCAAAGCTAAACTCAGTGTGGGACATGACTCCTGGGGATGAGCCTCCCTGGCACCGAGGAATTACTACAGCTGATGATGTGGCTGGAGAACGACCTTGAATAATAGGGTCGACTCAGACCAGCAGAATATCTCAGCCTACATGTAATATCAGGAGTTAAAAATGCTTTTTGACCTTGAATTAAAGGGGGAAATGGAAAGGACAAATGAGTTTATACAGCTATGAGTCTCCAAAAAAGAGCTGGGAGGTCATTAGAGGGGTTGCCCTTATGCACACCTCAGTAGAGTCCCAGGGACAGGTAAAGTAGATACAACCCCAGGTATTGGTTCTTCTGAGGGCTACAGAGACCCACAGGTTCTATGGTCATGGCAGATGGACTTCAGTGCCATGTCAGTTGGCCCTACTTTGGAGTTTGTGTTCCTAAGTGTGATGGAGTTGGACTCAGGTGTGATCTTTGTTCACAAGCCTCTCCTGTCACTTTTACCAGACCTGTGGTTGGCACTGGGGTTTAGTGTATACTCAAGGGACCTGAATCTCTGGACTGTCCATGTGATAGCCAGGCCCTGAACCTCAACAGACTCGTAACTCCTACACTCTGGTTTATTGGACTTACCCCAGCCAGCTAACAGGGAGGTGAAGAAGTTCAACCAGCACACCAGGAAGCCAAGAGTGCCTACAACCACAAACAGGAGAATTGCATCCGTCATCCAAGTGGAATCTAAGTACCCTCTTGATACAGAGGTCGAGCGGACATAACCATCCCAGGGTCCCCAGAATGGAGAAATAGAGTATGGATTAGAGTGGACTTATTGATACTCTATTCTGGAATTTATGTGATTAGTAATGGAAGTAAATGTAGCATTGAGATGGAGAAAGTGGCCATGGTAGCTGCTGAGGGTGGGGAGTGGAAAGAAGAGATATGATGTGGGGGCATTTTCAGGTCTTGGAGTTGTCCAGGGTGGTACTGCAGGGACAGTTACTGGACATTGTATGCCCTCCCATGGCCCACTGGGTGAACTGGGGTAAAGTGTAAACTATAATGTGGACCATTGATCATGTGGTGCAGCAGTGCTCAGAGATGTATTCACCAAATGCAATGAATGTCCCATGATGATGGAGGAGATTGTGGTTATGGGAGAAGTGGGGTGAGGGGGTGCAGGGGTATATGGGGACCTCATATTTTTTTAATGTAACATGAAAGAGAGAAAGAGAGAAAGAAAGAAAGAAAAAGAAAGAAAGAAAGAAAGAAAGAAAGAAAGAAAGAAAAAGAAGAAAGAAAATAGCAAATACTTCAAAAATTTTGAAGACAGTTCTAAAACAGGTTACATGTTTCATTTTTTCTATTTTATTATAATTGATTTAATAAAAGGGAAAGATCTCCTAGATTCCATTCTCATATTTAATTCTTGCAAAAAGAATAATTAGTTTTTGTTTTTAACATGATTCGTCACTGAAATAAAAGAGTATGTCAAGAAGATTATGGTTTCTAGCTGTGAATAAGCAGATGATAAAAAAAAATGCCCTAAAGAAGTTAATATGAATGAAACAAAAGTTTCTTTCAGTGCAGATTTATAAAGAGACAGATAGAAAGTTAAAGAAAGAAGCAGTTCATTTTTTCAAGTTTGATTTTTACGTTTTCAAAAGGTAAATCAAGTGGCCTGTGTAAAGGATATATCTTTAGTTGAATAATGTATACAAACAGGAATGGCATCACAAAAGTTCAGTTTCCTTAACTATGTCTTCTTAGTGTTTGCAATTACCCACTCTGTTTCACTAAAGTTTTCTGATGTTTTAGTGGATATCAAAGATAATTTCATTACGAAAAAGAGAACCTGTTTTTTTCACTTGAGTAGGTGATCATAAAATGGCAAGAAACTCTAAAAGCCAAATTAGACATTTCTTGTAATATTTTATGCTGTAAATTTTCTCATCAGTTGTAATTGCTAATAAAATAATCAAGGTTATGAAATAGATTACAAACTCCAGCTTCCTGAGACATAACTAACTGCTCAGTTGAATCAGCATCTGGACAATGAAAAGTGCAACTAACTTTTCCGTTTAGAGTCCTTTGCAGTTTTTGTTTAAAACAGATGTCTTGGTAACCAACAGTTTTGCCAACTTCTTCCTAGGAGTCTAATTATCTTTCTGTTAAGGAGGGAGTTGAGCTAACAAAGATACCCCCAAAATGCGTGGATTAAATAAGACAGATATTTATTCTTTTTCTTATAACAATCTAAAGGTAGGGTAGCTGATATGGCTCAGTGATTTAGCGTTAGCTTCTCACATATGAGGCTCTGGTTTCAATCCCTGGCCCTGGTACCTTAAAAAAAAGTTAAAGGTAGTTAACCTGTCCAGGTAGTAGGGTATTTCCATTCCACAATGAGATTCAGCTCCCAGGTTCCCCCATTGCTCTTCTCTCCTTTTAAGCAAGTGTCATGAACATTGTATATCTATTCTCCTCACATTCCATGGGCAGAAACTTAGTCAAATGGCTACATCTAGCTGGAAAGAATACTGGACACTATTTCTCACTAGGAATGCCATGTATCTAACTAAAACTCACTTACTATGGAAATATGAATTTGGAGGGGCAATTTTCAGTCTGTCACATGACCATACTCCTACTAACATCAGTATGACTCAATTCAGTTTATTTGATTCTCTTTACAATATCAGTACTCCATGCAGAAATTTAAAACTATAAAGTTGGAGCAATCACAACATTTTTTAAAAGGTTCCCACAGCTTTCTTATACCAGATACTATTTCTGTATAACAGACCACCTCAAAACATAGTGAAGTAAAGTACGCATTTTGTTGTTGTATTAGTCAGCCAAAGAGGTGTTGATGCAAAATACCACAAATCTGTTGGCTTTTATAAAGGGTATTTATTTGCAGTAGAAGCTTACAGTTACCAGGCCATAAAGCATAAGTTAACTTTCCTCACCAAAGTCTTTTGCCACGTGTTGGAGCTAGATGGCTGCTGATGTCTGGAAGGGTTCAGGCTTCCTGGGTTCCTCTCTTCCCAGGGTTTGCTTTTCTCTGGGCTTAGCTGCTTTGCCTTCTCCACAAGGCCAGCTGTAGTCTATCAGGCAAACAGCTCATCTCTCTTCCTGGGGCCTTTGCTGTATCTGCTTTTCTGTCTGTTTGCTTCCTGGGCTCCAGCTCAAAAATTCTAACCTGCCTTAATCATTATTTAATCAAGTAAACCTCTAATCAAATATAATCTAATATGCCCAGAGGAAAAGACTAGGTCACAAACATAATCCAATATCTATTTTTGGAATTCATAAATAATGCCAAACTGCTACAATTGTGCTCACGGATTCTGAGGAACAGGAATTAGGACAGGGAAAGAAGAGATGGCATGCCTCTGCTCCAGAATGTCTGGGGCCTCACCTGAGAAGACTAGAAGAATGAGGATAGCTCAGGGGCTAAGGGCTGAAATCACCTGGAGATACCTCCTCTTACATTTCTTGGTGGTTGATGCTGTCTCTAGGTTGAGATTTAGCTGTAGTGTCATTATAACATCTGTGTGTGGTTTTTACACATGGTCTCTGAATGGGCCAATATAGGTTTCCTCACAGCATGATAGCTGAATTCTAAGAACAAATATCCCAAGAGATCAAGGTGAAAGTGCATGGCATTTTTATTATAATCTAGCCTTAGAGGCCATATTGCATAGCTTCAACCATACCCTATTGGTCAAGGCTGTCATAAAGGTATGTCCAGTTCCAAGTGAGGGACATGAACTTCACAACTTGATGGGAGAAGTGTCAAAGTCATATCATAAGAATAGCATGTCCTTATGATGGGAAATATTGTTGAGTCCTTCATTGAAAAATGCAATCTACCATACTTCTCTTACAACATTTTAAATGCATGCAATCTATATGGAATTGGTCAAATTAAATATGACGCTTGCATACAAAGGAAAAATATATAGCTAGTACATGTCATAAAATCATAAGTTAAAGATTATGGAAAATATTTAGACTATATTGATAGGCACGTCAGTTCTGAATTATATTTGCATGCTAGTAACAGAGCAGTCTTCAATACAATGACTTAAAAAAAGATAGAGGGGGAAGTGGACTTGGCCCAATGGATAGGGCATCCGCCTATCACATGGGAGGTCTGCCTACCACATGAGAGGTCCGCCTACCACATGGGAGGTCCATGGTTCAAACCCCGGGTCTTTTTTTTTTTTTTTTAAGATTTATTTACTTATTTATTTCTCTCCCCGCCCCGGTTGTCTGTTCTCTGAGTCTATTTGCTGCATCTTCTTTGTCCGCTTCTGTTGTTGTCAGTGGCATGGGAATCTGTGTTTCTTTTTTGTTGCGTCATCTTGTTGTGTCAGCTCTCTTTGAGTGCAGCACCATTCTTGAGCAGGCTGCACTTTCTTTTGCGTTGGGCAGCTCTCCTTCTGGGGTGCACTCCTTGTGCTCCCCTACACGGGGGATACCCCTGCATGGCACAGCACTCCTTGCACACATCAGCACTGCACATGGGCCCCAGGCCTCCTTGACCCATGTGGAGCTGGCCCATGCACAGTGCTGATGCATGCAAGGAGTGCCGTGCCATGCAGGGGTGTCCCCTTGTAGGGGAGCCCCACGTGCAAAGAGTGTGCCCAGTAAGGAGAGCCGCCCAGTGCAAAAGAAAGCGCAGCCTGCCCAAGGATGGCGCCGCACACACGGAGAGCTGACATAGCAATAAGACACAACAAAAAGAAACACAGATCCCGGTGCCACTGATAAGGATAGAAGCAGTCACAGAAAAACACACAGCAAATGGACACAGAGAGCAGACAACTGGGGGAGTTGGGGGGGTAGGGGAGAGAGAAAAAAAAGATAATGGTTTACATATTTCCAGGAAGATGGGGGATCAAAGAGACACAGGACTCCTCTCCCAGAAAAATAGCTAGAGGACAGGCAGAAACTGCCTGGGAAACAAAAATTCTAGGGTTTAGAACACCAGGGGAAAGCTGGACACCACTCAGTAGACAGAGGGGGAAAGGAAAAGAATATGTCAGCAATATCCTTCCACCCTCAGAGCAGTCAGCGTTGAGCCCTCTGACCTCTGACTAGCAGCTATGGAGAGAGGGGGTCTCAGGGGTCCACCTCCCCAGGAAAGGGGAGACAGAGGGACACAGCCTAAAGCTGATTCAGCTTTTGGCCAACAAATTTGGTCTGCTGAGTTCCACAAGCTCTTCCAGACTAGGTTGGGATGCACCATTGTTTGCCCTGGGAGCTGGCATGTATCTAAAGAGATCTGACCAGCTCAACCACCCTCCCCACTGACTCAGACTGGTTGTTGAGGATGCAGGGGGGAGTGGAATTATTATTTATTTGGGAAAAGGGAGGGGGGCTGCTGGAAAAGCCTGGAGAATAGCTTCTGAGAAAATTTGATTTCTGAGAGCACTGAGAGCTCTGAGGCAGGAACCTCTGTTACATTTTTGCACTCAGTTTTACAGCAAACACATTCTGATCAGCCTTTGAACTGAGAGGGCTGCCAAAGTGCACCATCTGCTGGCAGAACAAGGAAGTGCATGCAAGGAAACTAAAAGTAAATAAATAAGAGAGGTTATTTGGGGCCTTTACAGTCTTCCCCCAAAGCCCTAGAAAGTGGATCCACAACCTATTACTGGGTCCATGGCCTGGATTTGAGAAACTAAACAGGAACAGTCCTAAAGGGCTAGAACAGGTTGAATCAAGAATCAAAGAATGGCAGAAATGCACAGCCCCTGCCACTAAATCCCTATGAAATAGAGAGAAATTGAGCATCAGAGAAAACTGACCATTATAATTAGATGTGTAGACATAAGCAAAAAATTACAAGTTATATTAAGAAAATGGAAGCAATGCCCCAAGAAAGGGAATATATCAAAGTCCCAGATGAGACACAGAATTTGAAACAACTAATCAATGAGGTTCATACAAATCTCCTAAATCAAATCAAGGAGTTGAAAGACAGTATGGCTGAAGAGAAATGGACAAGAGACGCAGGGAGAGCACAAAGAATTTGAAAACCTGAACAGAAAAATAGCAGATCTTGTGGGAATTAAAGACACAATAGGTAAGATCAAAAACACATTAGAGGGACAACCAGCAAGATGGCAGCAGAGTAAGGAGGTCCTAAAGTCAGCTCCTGCTACAGGGCAATTAGTAAACACCCACAGCTATCTGGAACTAGCTGAAAGACCAGTTTGTGGGCTCTGGGAAACAAGAAGAGCATCCTGCAACATCCTTGAAGGAATGGAAGGAGGAGACTGCCCATCTGCAGAGAAGATTCATAAGTAGAGTACTCCACACCACAGAGGCTGGTTCCCATCCTCCAATGGAGGCATAAGCTGCATCAGGAGCTATGCCGCGGCTAGAATTGAAAGCTCCACTTTCCAAAAATGGGGGGAGGAAGAGACGGTTGGGCATCAATTTCAGCTACTGATGAGTAAATTCAGCAGGCTAAAGTATATTCATGAGAACAGCTAAAGTTTGAGCCTATTCAAGTCAGAAAGAGGCCAGAAGCTGCCATCTTAACTCCATACCTGCCACGAGGGGAAGCAGGGTGGACTGAAAATCACAGTGCTGGTAGGGACTGGCTTCTTTTCATCCAGATCAGATTGCAGTTCTAGCCTAGGCCCCAGCTCCACCTCCAACAAGGAGGAAGCTGGGGGACATGTGCCAACTTCTTTGGGAAATTGCTGGCCAGTCTGTGGAGGCTGGTGATTATCCTACTTTGGCAGAGCAAGCCGCCCCAGGAGCTATTCTATGACTGGAATTTGAAGCTCCATTTCCTAAAAACAGGGAAGGAAGAGACAGTTGGCCGCCAGTTTCAGCTACTGATTAATAAATTTAGCTGGCTCAAGTATAACCCGAAGAAGAAGAGCTAAAGTAGGAACCTGTCCAGGTTGGAAAGAGGCCAGCAGCCACCATTTTGACATGGCCCCCAGCATGAGGGGGAGCCTGGCTGACCAAGAATCACAATGATGGTAGGAACTGGTTTCTTTCACCCAGATAGGCCTACAGCCCTAGCCTAGGCTTCAACCCCAACCCTCTGGCAGGAGGAGGCTGGTGGGCCCTGCCTCTCTAGGTAACTACAGATACATTTGACTGGCACAGACTGAATAATTGGAAGTCTACTGGGGCAACTGTGATCATCTTGGACCTGCACTGCATAGATTGCTGCCCACTCCTGAAGCTCCATCCTGGCTCCAGGCAGGGGACAAAGGGATGTGAAGCCTTATCAGTTTCTCTGGGCCACTATAGTCTAGGCCTGCATGACTTGGATTGTTCCATACAGCTGTGACTCTGTCTCTACCCCTGGCAAAGGAGAAAGTTGGAAGAAGCTTCATCTCCCCCTGGGGCAATGAGGGCAGCTTAAGCCTACACAGCTTATAGCACCAACTATATCCTTAGTTCCTACTGCACAACCAGTAAGGGAAAAAGGCAGAAAGCCCTAAACTAAAGAGAAAAACTGCACCCAGAATAAATACTCTAGTAAGCCAGATGCCAAGACACTAACAAAAAATTACAATCCACACCAAGGAATAGGAAGCTATGGCCCAGTTAAGGAACAAGATAAACCCCCGGATGACATAAAGGAGTTAAGATAACTAATCATAGATATTCAAACAAATCTCCTTAATAAATTCAATGACATGGCTAAAGAGATTAAGGATATTGAGAAGACATTAGATGGGCACAAGGAAGAATTTGAAAGCATATATAGGAAAATAGCAGATCTTATGGGAATGAAAGGTGCAAGAAACGAAATTTAAAAAAATTGGAATCATACAATAGCAGACTTGAGGAGGCAGAAGAAAGGATTGGTGACCTTGAAGAAACGGCCTCCAGAAGTGAACATACAAAAGAACAAATGAAGAAAAGAATACACAAAATTGAGCATGGGAAGTAAATGACAGCAAAAGACATACAACATATGTGTCCTGGGTGTCCAGAAGACGTGGAGAAGGGAAGGAGGGCAGAAGGAATATTTAAAGAAATAATGGTAGAAAATTTCCCAACCCTTTTGAAGGACATAGGTACTCATATCCAAGAAGCACAATGTACTCCCATCCAAAAAATCTGGGTAGAACAACTCTGAGATACATACTAATCAGAATGCCAAATGTCAAAGACAAAGAGAAAATTCTGAGAAAAGCAAGAGAAAAGCAATGCATAACTTATAAGGGATACCCAATAAGATTATGTGCTGATTTCTCACCAGAAAACATAAATGCAAGAATACAGTGGTATGGTATATTTAAGATACTACAAGAGAAAAACTTGAAGCCAAGAATCTTATATCTGACAAGATTGTCTTTCAAAAATTAGGGTGAGTTTAGAATATTCACAGATAAATAGAAATTGAGAGAATTTCTAACCAAGAGTCCAGATTTTGAGGAAATTCTAAAGGATGCGCTAGAGCCTGAAAAGAAAAGACAGGAGAGAGAAATGAAGATTATATCAATAAAAGTAACCAAAAGTGTCAAAAGAGTGGTGAAAACAAAATGTGACAGATAAACTCAAACAGTCAGGAATAAACTTAACCAATGATGTAAAGCACTGTATTCAGAAGACCGCAACTCAATGTTAAAAGAAATTTAAAAAGGCCTAAATGACTGGAAGAACATTCCATGCTCAGGATTTGAAGACTAAATATCATTAAGATGTCAATTAAACTCAAAATGATATACAGGTTCAATGCAATCCCAATAAAAAATCCACCAGCATTTTTATAAAATTGAAAACATGATTATCAAATTTATTTGGGAGGATAAGGGGTCCTGATAACCAGAAACACCTTAAAAAGGAAAGGCAAACTCTTATCTCTAGACTTTAAATTATATTGCCTAGCTATAGTGGTAAAAACAACATGGCACTGGCATAAAGACAGACACATAGACCAATGGCACCAAATTGATGGTTCAGAAACAGACTCTCACATGTATGGTCAAGTGATTTTTGACTAGCCTGTCAAACCCACACAGCTTGGGCAGAACAGTCCATTCAACAAATGGGGCTGAAAGAATTGGAAATCCATACCCAAAAGAAGGAAAGAGGACCCCTATCTAACACCTTATCCAAAAATTAACTCAAAATGGATAAAAAACCTAAAAATGAAAGCGAGTACCATAAAGCTTTAGAAGAAATTGTAGGAAAATAGCTTCAAGACCCCGTGGTAGGTGGAGGATTCTTAAAGGAGATAAGAGAGGTACTGAGATGGACTACTGATTTATAATGTATGTAGAAGTTTTACTTAGCTTTACTGTAAAAGTGTGGAAATGTACAGAGTGGATGGTAACACATAGTAACAGCTAGTTTATAAATGGGGATGCAGCTGAAAATGGAGTCTAGGGATGTAAATGCCAAATGACAGAATGCTAGAGAATAATCTAGGAACTGAATAGCACAGTAAACCAAGAGGTGGGTGAGAATTGTGGTTGATGGTACAGATGTGAGCGTCCTTTGTGAACTAGAGCAAATGTACATCACTACTGCAGGGTAGTGGGAATGTGGAGTAGCAAGGGAAAAGTACAACTGGAGTGACCTATGGATTGTGGTTAGCAGTAATAATATTCTTGCATCTATGCCAAAGATGTATTGTGTTGTTAATGGGGCGGTATGGAAATTTTGAGCCAAATGTACAATATGGACATGGTAACAATCAGATGATATTATTGTAACAAATGTTCCACCACAGTGTGGTGTGTTGATAGAGGGATGTTGTTTGGGAATTCTGCACATGTGCATGATTGTTTTATGTTTACAACTTTTGTCATAAAAAAATATATTTTAAAAATAATAATAGAGTGGGTTGGGGGGAAATACACCAAATATAAGATAAAGACTATAATTAGTAGTAAGATTTTGACAATATTCTTTCATAATTTGTAACAAATGTCTCACAACAATGCAAGATGTTGGTGGAGAGTTAATGCATGGGACTCCTGTATGATGTATGATAGCTATCTCTGCTTTTTTTCTTTTTTTTTTTTTTTTGGTTACTGTTTGCATGGAATATCTTTTTCTAACTTTCATTTTCAACCAGTTTTTATCCCTTGATCTAAGGTGAGTCTTTTTTAGATAGCATATGGATGGCTCATGTTTTTTAATCCATTCTATCAGTCTATACCTTTTGATTGAGGAATTCAATCCATTCACAGTCAATCATATTACTTTAAATGCACTGTTTAATTCCACTATTTTATAGTTTGGCTTTCATATGTCATACTTTATTTTTTCTGTCTTTTTACTGTTTTTATTATTCTTTCTGATAGTCTTCCCTTTTACACTCTTCTCTAAATCCCCTCTCTCTTGTCTTTACCTTTCGGGCTGTAGGGCTCTATATTAGTCAGTCAAAGGGGTTCTGATGCAAAGTACCAAAAATCTGCTGGTTTTTATAAAGGGTATTTATTTGGGGTAGAAGATCCTAAAGAGCTTTATGAATAACATAAGAGGTACTTTCTCACCCAAAGTCATTGGTCACATGTTGACGAGATGGCAGGTGTTATCCACAAAGGTTCAGCCTTCCTTTTTCCTCTTAAGGTTCCATGGGCCCAGCTTTTCCAATCTCAGCTGTAGGTTAGCATTAGGGCTCAGATGCTTTTGGTACTCAAGATCAGCCTGAACTGACACTGTTACTGAAGTTTAAGGAGTACTGTTATGACATTTCATTTCATGAAAGCGTTCCAGAAAATAGTGGTGTTTTAAAAAAATTTTTTTCATAAAGCTGACATCCTGAGTAAAGAACCCATTCTGAAGTGGTATAAAGATGCACATGTTGCAAAGGGGGAAAGAGTCTTCCTTGAACAAATGAAAAAGTTTGTAGAGTAGCTCAAAAGTGCTTAAAAAGAATCTGAGTCTGAAGCTGAAGGTGATTGAATTTTGAAACTACAACCTCAGCAAAGCAAACAGGAGTTGTAGATAAAATGTCATGCCTCATGTGTCCTGCTTCTTACACCTTCTTACCAGAGACTGAGTGGAAATTACCCTTTATAAGGTGCCATCATTATAAGCCAAGTATTTATTGTTTAGAATTAAAAATTCATCCTGAAGGAATAACATGTAATATAATTTGAAATAAAGATAAAGGAACCAAAAGAAGAAGAACATTATTATAATTGATAACATTGTGAATGGGATAAATTTGTTAAATAAAAAACTTTGATAAAGTTTCAGTGTACAGGCAAAATGTTATTCACTAGATTTCTACATTGTGATCTGATTTTACTTTGTAATATGTAGGCCTCAAAAGACTTTTTTAAAAATTAAGCCCATCCTTACACTTAAAAAAAACCCCCACACATTAGAAGCATATAACAGCAAAATAAAAATGATAGAAGAAAGACTAAGTGATGCAGAAGATAGAACAGTTGAAATTGAAGGGAGATGAATAGAGAGAGAAAAGAATGGGAAAAATTGAGTAGGGACTCAGGGAGTTGAATGATAACACAAAGCAAAACAACATATATATCATGGGAGTTCCAGAAGAAGAGAAGGGGCAGATAAAGTATTTGAAGAAAGAATGGCTGAAAATTCCCCAACTCTCATGAAAGAAATGAATTACATGTCCAAGAAGCACAGCATACTCCAATCAGAATAAATCTGAATAGACTTACTCCAAGGCACATTCTACTCAGACTGTCAAATGCCAAAGAATAAGAGAAAATTCTGAAAGCAGCAAAGAAGAAGCAAACCATTATATGTGAGGAATGCCAAATAAGACAGTGCAGATTTCTCATCAGAAACCATGGAGGTGAGAAGACAGAGGTATGATATCATTAGGATACTGAAAGAGAAAAATTGTCAACTGAGATTTTTTATCCAGCAAAATTGTCCTTCAAATATGAAGGTGAGTATATTAGTCGCCAAAGGGGTGCTTTTTTAAAGGGTATTCATTTGGGGCCCTAAAGAGTCCAATTCAACATTGCTTTCTTGTCAAAGTCAATTGCCACTTGTTGAAGGAAGATGGTGGGCAATCTCTGCCTGGTCTCTCTTTCCTTCTTCCTCTTAAGGCTCTGTGGGCCCAGCTCCTTCCAGTCTCAGCTGTAGACTGGCATAGGGCTATTCTCTCAGGGCTTCCTATATCAGTCTGGTATAGGGCTTATTTCTTTCCAGGCCTTACCAGCTTTTCAGTTGCTCTGTTCTCTTCAGCTGTCCTCTCAGGTGAAAGGCTCGTTTCTTGCCCGGGCCACAGGAACAAAGTTCTCTCCTCTTGCATCTGTGGAGCTGTCTCTTTTCTGTGTCTTTTTCTGTGAGCAAGTGTAGCATTTTGATATTATTGATGATTTCCAAAAAGAAATATTGGATTTTGTTTGTAAACTGATCTTTTCCTTCCATATTAGATTATATTGGATTCATAGGTTTACTTAATTAAGTAATTATGTAAACCTCTTGTGCCAGTGGGTGGGGAATCACGGATAAAAGGCATGGCAAATGACAGAGTTAAGGGCTTTTAATGTTGGAGTTTTGATGTTGAAGTTTGATGCTGAAGTCTTAACCTGGAGCCCTGGGGAAAGAGTCAGAGCCTTTAACCCGATAGTCTACAGCTGATCTTGTGGAGAAACCAGAGGAACTGAGCCCAAAGGAACCCAGGAAGCCTGAACCCTCACAAACATTGGCAGCCATCTTGCTCCAACATGTGAAAATAGATTTTAGTGAGGGAAGTAAATTATGCTTTATGGCCTAGTGTCTGTAAGCTCCTACTGCAAATAAATACCCTTTATAAAAAACAACCAATTTCTGGTATTTTGCATTAGCACCCCTTTGTCTGACTAATACAGAATTTGGTACCAAAAAGTGGGGAAGTGCTTTTGCAATTACTGAAATGCTGGAATGGTTTTATAAATGGGTAAGGAGTATTTTTTGGAGGAATTGTGAGATACTTGGAAGAAAAGACCTACAGTGCTTTGGAAAGACTGTTGATAGCAATATGAATGCTAAAGAGACATTTTATGATGCCTTAGAAGTAAATGATAAAACTATTATTGGACACTGGAGGAAGGGTGACCCATGTTTTAAAGTTGCAGAAAACTTAGCAAGATTAACTTCTGGTGTTTTATGGAAGGCAGAATTTGAAAATGGCAAGCCTGGGCATTTAGCTGAAGAAATTTCCAAAGTAAACCCAGAGAATGTGGCTTGGGTTCTGCTTGCAGCTTATAGCAAAATGCTAAATGAGAAAGAGATGCTGAGGACTGAATTGTCAGGTTCAAAGAAAACAGAAACTGATTTTGGAAATTCCAAGCCTCTGGAAATCAAGCTCCTGGATGAAAGTGCCCAATTGGAGGACTTAACTAAACTTGGAATTTGTAAATCAGGTTTGAAGATGCAGTTATCTAGGAAAGACTTGTGGAAAGTCTTACTGTCTGATGGCTTGGACCCCTGCTTCTTGTATGCTAAACCAACAAGGTTTTTGAGAGAGCTGTATGAACAAAACCACTGTCAGCCTGGAATAAAAGGGACATGGAAAAGAGAGATTGAAGGGGAAATGACTTCAAGAGGAAAACCATGGAACCTGAGATCTGGAATTAGGATATCATCTTGGGCCAAGAGAGGAACCCCTCCCATGTGCACGGAGAGGGTGAGTTTGCCCCAGCAGTTAAAGAGGGTGGATGTTCCCACCCGATGTTCTGGGAGACTTTTACTGCCCTAGAGTACAGAGAGGGTGGGGCACATTCCCCAAGGATTAGGGGGGTTAAGGTCAGCACCCCACAGGTCTGAGAGGGGTTGATCTGTCCCCCAAAGGTTAAGGAAGGCCAGGTGGTCAACATGTTGCTCTGAGAGGGTTGAGTCTGTATGCCAAAGGCTATGGGGAATGTTGTCTTCATGTCACTGTAGGAGGGGGGTTAAGACTCTAACCCAAAGATTGGGTAAGGTGTGGCAATCACCCCAACACTCTTGGAGGGAGAGGTCTGGAGCTTGGTCAACACCCAGATGCTTGATGAGGGTGGAACCAAGAAATTGGCTGTTGGGCAAGCCAATGGAAAGGGTGGGTCCTCATATGGCCCCAAGGAGAAGTAATTATCATCTTAAGAATGACTTTCAGCCTGAAATCTAATGGAGGATGCCCTGCAGGTTTACTGAATTGTAGAGGACCCATGACTCATGTTTCCTTCCCAATTTCTCCTTATTGTAATGAAAATGTTTATCCTTTGTCCATTTATGTACTGAAAGTAGATGAATTGTTTTATACATTTCAGAGGTCTGTAGCAGACAGGACTTTGCCGCAGCACAAACTGTATTTAAATTGATTGTGATATGATTAAGTACTTGCATTGTAACTGATTTAAGGTGTTTTTTTAAAAAAATATATCTTTTTGGAATTCAGAGGGTGAGAGTGTAGCAGTTTGATATTATTGATGAATTCCAAAAAGAAATATTGGATTATGTTTGTAAACTGATTTTTACCTCTGGGCATATTAGATTCACAGGTTTACTTGATTAAGCAATTATGTAAATCTCTTGTGCCATTTGGTGGGTGGGGACTCAGAGATAAAAGGCTTGGCAAACAACAGAGTTAAGGGCTTTTAATGTTAAAGTTTTGATGTTAGAGCTTGATGCTGAAGTCTTTTTTTTTTTTAAGGTTTATTTTTTTAAATTTATTTAATTCCCCTCCCCTCCCCCAGTTGTGTCTGTTTTTTTCTGTGTCTTTTTTTGCTGCGTCTTGTTTCTTTGTCCGCTTCTGTTGTCGTTCAGCGGCACAGGAAGTGTGGGCGGCGCCATTCCTCAGCAGGCTGCTCCCTCCTTCCAGCTGGGCGGCTCTCCTTATGGGTGCACTCCTTGCGCGTGGGGCTCCCCTACGCGGGGGACACCCCTGCGTGGCAGGGCACTCCTTGTGCGTATCAGCACTGCGCATGGGCCAGCTCCACACGGGTCAAGGAGGCCCGGGGCTTGAACCGCGGGCCTCCCATGTGGTAGACGGACGCCCTAACCACTGGGCCAAAGTCCGTTTCCCGATGCTGAAGTCTTAAGCTGGAGCCCTGGGTAGAGAGACAGAGCCATTCACCTGATAGTCTACAGCTGATCTTGTGGAGAGAGACAAAGCCTAGACAGCCTCTTAGTCTACAGCTGACCTTGTAGAGAAAACAGAAGCTGAGCCCGGAGGAACCCAGGAAACCTGAACCCTCACAGATGTCGGCAGCCATCTTGCTCCAACATGTGAATATAGACTTTGGTGAGGGAAGTAACTTATACTTTATGGCCTGGTATCTGTAAGCTCCTACCCCAAATAAATACCCTTTATAAAAATCAACCAATTTCTGATATTTTGCACCAGCACCCCTTTGGCTGACTAGTATAGCGAGTTTCTGTTTATATCAACCCACCAAGGGGGTGGGGACTCAACAGAGTCATGTCATATCGATTTGGTCAAATCAAAACCATAACCTTAACATAATTTAATCAAAGACATCACAGCTGAATCTAATATAATCAATCAAAGAGTATCACACCTAGAGGAATAGATTAATTTACAATCAATCTTTCTTTTGGGGAGTCAAATAATCTCAAACTGTCACAGTGAGTTTAAAATGTTCACAAATTAACAGAAACGAATAGAGTTCATAAAAAAGAATCCAACTTTGCAAGAAACACTGAAGAGAGTCTGTGGCAGTTGGATATTATTTATGAATTCTAAAAAAGAGATATTGTTTATGTTTATAAACTGTTCTGTTCCTCTGGGTGTCACCCTTTCATGGTAGGAGATTCAGCTGAGACATCCAATTAAATTATGTTAAATTAGGGCTTTGATTCAACCATGTCATTAGAGTGGGACTCAGCATTGGGTCCTAGCCCTTTTGGTGGGATGATCAAACAGACTATCACACAGAAGTAGATAGACAGAGAAGATACACAGAGGATCCTGTGGCCTGGGAAGGGAAACAAGCCTGAGAGTATAAAGCTGATCTTGTGAAAAGAACAGAGCAGCTGATCCCAAAAAGAAATGAGCCCTGGGAAGAGAGCTGAGCAGCAAAGGAGAAGCAAACCATCATATGCGAGGAATGCCAAATAAGACTTAGTGCAGATTTCTCATCAGAAACCATGGAGGGGAGAAGACAGAGGTATGATATCATCAGGATACTGAAAGAGAAAAATTGTCAGCTGAAATTTTTTTATCCGGCAAAATTGTCCTTCAAATATGAAGGTGAGTGTATTAGTCAGCCAAAGGGGTGCTGATGCAAAGTACCAGAAATTTGTTTGCTTTTTCAAAGGGTATTTATTTTGGGTAAAATCACATACTCCTTTATATTCCCCTCCCCCCATTGTTTTCCCTTATAATTGTTATAATATTTTCTTTGCCATTCTGCAAAAATATTATAAATATTACTATTAAGTATTGACCATAAGTTACATTAGTTGTGATTTTCCCATGTGTCATCATATACAAATGGTCAAAAGCTCACTAAAAAAATATGCTCAACATATTTGTAAAAGACGGGCATTCTTATATTTATACTATTAACCACAATCATCATCCATTACTGAAATCACTCTATATTATTCTCTAGCTTCCTTTCAATTGACATTTACATCCACAGACTACCCCTTTCAGGCACAATCTCATTTATAAATCAGCAGTGTTTGTTAAACTCACCATGTGTTACCATCAACTCTATTCATTTCCACACTTTTACAATAAACCTCATTAAAAATACTAAATACATTGAGCATCAACTCCCAACTCAACCCACATTCTATTTCCTAAAGCCTGAATTCTAGAGTTTTCCACTGGGAAACTAATTATGTTTAGTTCATATTAGTGATACTATGTGATATTTGTCATTTTATGTCTGGCTTATTTCATTCAACATGATATCCTTAAGTTTATGTTGTTATATGCATCCCGATTTCAATTCTTCATACAACATAATAGTATTCCATTATATGTGCATACCACCTTTTGCTTGGTCATTCATAAGTTAATTGGGTGCTTTGGCTGGTTCCATATTTTAGCAAATGTGAATAATGCTTCTATGAACACCAGTGTGCAAATGTCAGTTCACATCCTTGCTTTCAGTTCTTTGGAACATATTCGTAGCAATGGTATTGCTAGATCATACCATGCTTCTATACTCAGCTTCTTGAGGTACTGCTACACTGTCTTCCCCAGAGGCTGCACCCTTCTACAGTCCCACCAACAGTGAAGGAGTATTCCTACGTCTCCCTATCCTCTCCAGCACTTGTAGTTTTCTGGGGTTTTTTTTTTTTTTGCTTGTTTGTGTTCATTTGTTTTGATAATAACCGTTCTATATATATAGGTGTGAAATGGTATCTCATTGTAGTTTTGATCTGTATTTCCCTAATAGCTAGTCACGTTGAGCATATTTTTTTAGTGAGCTTTTGACCATTTGTATTTTCTCTTTGGAGACATATCTATTCAAGTCTTTTACCCAAATTTTAATTGGGTTGCTTGTCATTTTATTGATGAGTAGTATGAACTCTTTTTTAAAAAATCTTTATTTATTTAATTATTTTTAAAATTTCTCTCCCCTTCCCCCAACCCCCTCCCCCAATTGTCTGCTCTCTGTGTCCGTTTGCTGTGTGTTCTTCTGTGACCGCTTCTATCCTTATCAGCAGCACTGGGAATCTGCATTTCCTTTTGTTGCATCATCTTGCTGTGTCAGCTCTCTGTGTGTGCTGCACCATTCTTGGGCATGCTGCACTTTCTTTCGCACTGGGCTGCTCTCCTTATGGGGTGCACTCCCTGCACGTGGGGCTCCCTATGCGGGGGACACCCCTGCATGGCACAGCACTCCTGGCGTGCATCAGCACTGCACGTGGGCCAGCTCCACACGGGTCAAGGAGGCCTGGGATTTGAACTGTGGACCTCCATGTGGTAGGTGGACGCCCTATCCATTGGGCCAAGTCTGCTTCCCTGTATGAACTCTTTATATAACATGGATATCAAACTCTTACCAGATATGTGGTTTCTAAATGTTTTTCCTATTGAATAGGCTGCCTTTTTTACTTTCTTCACAAAGTCTTTTGAAGAACAAAAGTGTTTAATTTTGAGACGATCCCATTTATCTATTTTTTCTTTCATTGCTCATGCTTTGAGTGTAAGGTTTAAAAAACTGCTGCCTACCACTAGAGCTTGAAGATGTTACCCTACATTTTCTTTTAGAAGTTTTATGGTTGTAGCCTTTATATTTAGGTCTTTGGTCCATTTTGAGTAAGTTTTTGAGTAAGATGTGAGATAGAGTTCCTGTTTCTTTCTTTTGGATATGGATATCTAGTTATATCAGCACCACTTGTTGAATAGACTGTTCTGGTCCAGCTAGGTAGGCTTGGCAACCTTGTCAAAAATCACTTGGCCATAGATGTGAAGGTCTATTTCTGAGGTCTCTATTCAGTTCCATTGGTCAAGCTGTCTATCTTTATGCCATACCATACTGTTTTTACATTATAGCTATGTAAGATGCTTTAAAGTCAGGAAATGAAAGTCCTCCAACTTTATTCTTTCTTTTGAAAATAATTTTGGTTATTCAGGTCCACTTACCCTTCCAAATAATTTTGATAATAGGGTTTTCCATTTCTGCAAAAAAGGCTATTGGGATTTTTATCAGATTTACATTGAATCTGTAAATCAATTTGGGTAGAATTGACATCTTAACTATGATTAGTCTTCTAACACATGAACATGGAACATATTCCCATTTATTTAGGTCTTCTTTGGTTTCTTTTAACAATGTTCTGTAATTTTCTGACTGCAGGTCCTATATGTCCTTGGTTAAGTTTATTCCTAAATGGTTGATTCTTTTAGTCACTATTTATAAATGGAATTTTTTTCTGATTTCCTCCTCAGATTGCTCATCAGAACTGTATAGAAATGCTACTGATTTTTGCATATTAATCATATACACTGCCACTTTGCTGAACTTGTCTATTATTTCTAGTAGCTTTGTTGTGGATTTTTCCAGATTGCTAGATATAGGATCATAGTATTAGCAAAAAAGAGAAAGTTTTATTTCCTCCTTTCCTATTTATTTCTTTATCTTGCCTACTTGCTCTAGGTAAAACTTTTAGCACCATGTTAATAACAGTGATGACAGAGGGCAACCTTTTCTTGTTCCTGATCTCAGCAGGAAAGCTTTCTGACTTTCACCATTGAATACAATGCTAGTCGTGGGATTTTCATATTTGCACTTTACTATGTTGAGAAAACTTCCTTCTATTCATATCTTTTGGAGTGTTTTTATCAAGAAAAAGATGCTGTATTTTGTCAAATGCCTTTTCTGCATCAATCAAGATGATCATGGGATTTTTCTTCTTCAATTTATTAATATGATTTATCAAAGTAGTTGATTTTCTTTATTGAACCACTCTTCAATACCTGAAATAATACACACTTGATTGTAGTGTATAATTCTTTATTGTGCTTTTGGATTGAATTTGCAAATATTTTGTTGAGGATTTTTGCATCTATATTCATTAGAGAAGTTGGTCTGTAATTTTTTTTGTGTATGTGGTCTCCTTACCTAGTTTTGGTGTCTAGTTTTGGTATTAGAGTGTGTTGACTTCATAGAATGAGTTTGGCAGCATTCCTTCCTGTTCAATCTTTTATAAGAGCTTAAGCAAGATTGGTATTAGATCATCTTAATGATTGGTAGAATTCAACTGTGAAGCCATCTGGTCCTGGGCTTTTCATCTTTGATGACTGTTTCAATCTCTTTTACTTATGATTGGTTTGTTGAGGTCTTCTATTTCTTCTAAGGTCAGTGTAGGTTGTTCATGTGTTTCTGGGAATTTGTTCATCTCATCTACATTGTCTAGTTTTTTTTTTTTTTTTGGTGTACAGTTGTTCATAGTATCCCTTTATATCTCTCTTATTTTTGGGAGGTAAGTGGTAATATCCTCTCTCTTGTTTCTGATTTTATTTGCATCTTCTCTCTTTTTTCTTTGTCAGTCTAGCTAAGGGTTTGTCAATTTTGTTGATCTTCTCAAGAATGAAATTTTGGTTTTGTTGATTCTATTGTTTTTTTTTTGTTCTCAATTTCATTTATTTCTGCTCTGATCTTTATTTTTTCTTTCATTGGCTTGGTTGGATTTAGTTTGCTGTTCTTTTATCTAGTTCCTTCAGGAGTGCAGTTAGGTCATTGGTTTTTATATTTTTTTCTATTCTTTCTTTTTGAGGTACTGGGGGCTGGGTCTTGAACCTGGGACCTCATATGTGGGAAGCCAGCACTCAATCACTGAGCCATATTGGCTTCCCTGAGTTTTTTTAAAGATTATTTTATTTATTCCCCCCTCCCCCCATTGTTTGCACTCGCTGTCTGCTTTCTGTGTCCACTTGCTGTATACTCTGTCTACTCATCTTCTCTTTAGGAGACACCAGGAACTGAACCTGGGTCCTCCCATGTGGGAGAGAGATTCTCAATCAGTTGATCCACCTCAGCTCCCTGCTTTGTAGCTTCTCTCATTGTCTTTCCCATTTGTGTCTCCTTGTTGCATCATCTTGTTGTGTTAATTTGCTGTGCTTGCCTGTTGCACCAACTTGCTGTCTTGCTTGTCTTCTCCAGGAGGCACAGGGAACCAAACCCAGGACCTCCCATGTAGTAGATAGGAGCTCAATCATTTGAGTCACATCTGCTTCACATGCTGAGTTTGTTTTTGTTTTTTTCAGGAGGCACCAGGAACCAAACCCAGACCTCCCATGTGGGAGGCAGGCACGTGAGCCACATCCACTCCCTCTTTTTTCTTTTTCTTTTTTTTTTTGTAACCATTGAGGGCTATAAATTTCCCTCACAGCACTGCCTTTGTGGTGTCCGATAGGTTTTGATATATTGTGTTCTCTTTTTCATTCATCTCAGGATATTTACTGATTTCTCTTGCAATTTCCTCTTTGACCTACTGATTATTTAAGAAACTGTTGTTTAATTTCTGTATAATTGTGAATTTTCCATTTTTCCATCCATTATTGATTTTCAGCTTCATTCCATTATGATCAGAGAGTGTTTTGTATAATTTCAATCTTTTTACATTTATTGAACATTAACTAAACAAAAGAAAAAAAAGAAAAAAATTAAAAAGTTACATTTATTGAGAATTGTTTTGTGACCCATCATACGGTCTATCCTGGAGAAGGATTCATGAGTGCTTGAAAAGAATGTATGTCCTGCTGTTTTGGGCTGTAATGCTCTATAAATGTCTGTTAGGTATAGTTCATTTACCATATTATTCAAGCTGTTTCCTTATTTATCCTCTGTGTACATGTTCTATCCAGTGTCGAGAGTGGTGTATTGAAGTCTCCAACTATTATTGGAGAGATGTCTATTTCTTCTTTCATTTTTTCCAGCGTGTGCCTTATGTATTTTGGGACACCTAGGTTAGGTGCATAAATATTTTTTATAGTTATTTCTTCTTTGTGAATTGTCCCATTTTTTAATATATAATGACCTTCTTCATCCCTTATAACAATTTTGCATTTAGCATCTATTTGTCTGATTTTAGAATCACTATTCCAGATCGTTTTTTGGTTATTATTTATGTGGAATATCTTTTTCCAACCTATCATATTCAACCTGATTGTGTCCTTATGTATGAGGTGAGTTTCTTATACACAGCACACCGATGTCTCATGTATTTTTTTAATCCATTCTATCAGTCTATGTCTTTTGATTGGGGAATCCAAGGCATTAGTATTCAATGTTATTACTGTAAAGGCATTATTTACTTGGTCCATTTTATCCATTGGCTTTTTGTTATCATACCCTCTTTTTTTTCTCCCCTTTCCCCTGTTGTCTGCTCTCTTGTGTCCATTCACTGTGTGCTCTTCTGTGTCCTCTTGCGTTCTTGGCAGCACCAGTAATCTGTGTCTCTTTTTGTTGCATCATCTTGCTGTGTCAGCTCTCCTTGTGGGGCACACTCCCTGCACGTGGGGCTCCCCTATGCGGGGGACACCCTTCATGGCATGGCAATCCTTGCGTACAGCAGCACTGCACATGGGCCAGCTCACCACACGGATCAGGAGGCCCTGGGTTTGAACTCTGGACCTCCTGTATGGAAAGTGGATGCTCTATCATTTGAGCCACATATGTTTCCCTAATATCCTACTATTGTCTTTCTTTAATTTACCCATCCTAATAGTCTTCATTTGTATACTCTTCTCCAAATCTCTTGCCCTTGCTTTTTCCTTTCAGGCTGGAGCACTCTCTTTAGTATCTCTTGTAATTCTGGTCTTTTGGTAACATACTTTGTCATTTTTAATTTTTAATTTTTAATTTTTTTTAAAGATACATAGATCACAAAAAATGTTACATTAAAAAGTATAAGAGATTCCCTTACACCCCATACCCCCCCCCCCACTCCTCCCACATCAACATCATCTTTCATCATTGTGGCACATTAATTGCATTTGGTGAACTTTGTCAGTTTTTATTACTCTGTGAAGACTTTGAATTCACCCTCTGTTTTGAAGGATACAGAATTCTTGACTGACAGTTTTTTCCTTTCAGTACCTTAAATACATTTTACCACTTTCTTCTTACTTCCATGGTTTCTGATGAGAGATCAGCACTTGGCCTTTTTGAGGCTCCCTTGTATGTAATGCATTACTTTTTTCTTGCTGCTTTCAGAATCCTCTCTTAATCTCTCATATTTGTCATTCTGTATAGTAGGTGTCTTGGAATAGATCTATTTGGATTTATTGTGTTTGGGGTATGTTTTCCTTCTTGGATATTAATATTTTATCTTTCATTGTGGTTGGGAAATTTTGGCCATTATTTCCTCAAATACTCTTTCTGCCCCTTTTCCATTGTCTTCTTCTGTGACACCAATAATGTGTATGTTTGTGCATTTTGTGTTGGCATTCAATTCCCTGAGACCCTGTTCCAGTTTTTCCATTCTTTTCTCTTTCTGTTCTCCTGTTTTTTCAAGTTCCTATGTTCTGTCCTTGATTTCACTAATTCTGCCCTCCATAAATTCAAATCTCTTGTTATATGCTTCTAATGTTTTTTGTTCTTTTTTTTTTAGGTGGCACCAGGGATTGAACCACAGGACTTCATACTTGGGAAGCAGGCACTCAACCACTGAGCTACACCTGCTCCCTGTAATATTTATTTATTTATGAATGTTACATTAAAAAAATATAAGAGTTTCCCATATACCCTCCATTCCCCCTCACCTCACTTTTCTCACATCAACAACCTCTTTCATCATTGTGGCACATTCATTGCATTTGGTGAATACATTTTGTAGACTGCTGCACCACATGGATAATAGTTTACCTTGTAGTTTACACTCTCCCCAGTACATTCAGTGGGTTATGGCAGGATATATAATGTCCAGCATCTGTCCCTGCAATATCATTTAGGACAACTCCAAGTCCAGAAAATGCCCTCACATCACATCTCTTCTTCCCTCTCCCTGCCGTCAGCAACTACCTTGGCCACTTTCTCCACATCAATGCTACAATTTCTTCCATTACTAGTCACAATAGTTCCATAGTAGAATATCAGTAAGTCTGTAATTTATTTTTAATCTCATCCTTTGTGTCTTTCATTTCCATAAGCTCTGTTCCTTTTCTTTGCAGGCTTTCAAATTGTTCTTTATTCTCACTCAGTGTCTTCTTAATATCCTTTATCTCTTTAGTCATATTTTTCTTCAACTTCTTGAATTGAGTTAGGAGATTTGTGTGATTATCGTTGATTTTCCTTATTAAATCCTATGTCTCTTCAGGATTTTTGGTTTATTCCTTTGGCTGGGAATTGCTTTCTGTTTCTTAGTATGGCTTGTCGTTTTTGCTGATGTCTAGGCATCTGAATTTGTTGGTGAATTAACTCTAATGGTGAATTTCTCTCTCTGCCCTAGTTGTTTTTCTCACAGCTCTTCTTTGATTTTTGGTTCAACTTATTCTAAATCTTTAAAACTGCCTAGCTTATGATATCAAAAAAGGGACAGGAACTTAGTAATGGGGTGCAGATCCACTCCCAGAAGTTTAGAACAATAGAACACTAAAAGTGGTTTTTCCCTTTGCAGTTTCTCAGAAGGCCATCAGATAGCACTCATTGGTGAATCTTTCCACAGAGGTGCCTCTTTCAACCTCTACTTGCCCATGATTCTGGTCTGGTCAGAGCTGAGGTTTCCAAGTGGGCTCTGATGGCCAAATTCACTGAAGAGAAGCCACTCTCCATCCTCCACTGCCCCCTTCCTATTCCCAGGGAGGAAGGGGTCTGTAGCCCTTTTAGTTGGCTGCAGAGAGCCACAGGTTTTATCCAGGCTGTTTGCCTTGAATGTGGAGTATTGGTGGCAAATTTGGCTGCGACAGTTAGTAACTCACAGTTTTTGCCTCAGCTTCTTTGTCTCTCTGGTCTTTGACTTCCTGGGGGTTGCAAAGCACTGTCCTGGTCTGTTGACTCCCAAAGCAGGTCCCTTGGTCAGATTTTCATCCTTTGTTCATTATTTTTGTGAGAAAGTTGAGCCCTGCTTACTTATTCTGATGCCATCTTACTGCAATTCTCATATAACCTATATTTTAAGTTGGACCATTATAAGCATATACCACACATTTGTTGAAAACTTCTTGTCATTTCTGTATTAAGTAACAAATAGAGACTTACTATAATCAAATGGATCAATGTAACAGTACTTTGTGTTTCAGGACCCAGATTTAAGGTTAATGACGTGGTCTAGTGTCATGAAGATTTTTGTTCATTTATTTTTAAATTTTCATATCAGAACATATTATTTTATAAACGTTGAGATACTCTCAAAGTCATTTGGTACTTAAAACATGATTCCTATACTGGCTGTTTATTAAATGCCTTTTTATAATCTACAATACAGTTTTGGATCCTTCACTATCACAGAAAATAATTCAAAATATATGAGGCAGTATGGTGGAAAACTTAACTGGTTTCAGAATCAGTTAGACAGTTCTTTTCTTAGGTAACTATGGGGAAATTATTTAACCTCCTTGAACCTCAAATTTTTCATTGGAAAAGTGGGGATAACAATGTCTTGCTTATAGCACTAAACCATCCATTCCTGAAAACCCACTCAATCCTTCCTGGGATGAATCCAAGAAAAAGGAAAACTTCATTTCATAGTGTTAGGAGCATTGATTATCTGAAAAAAATACATCCATTTAAACTTATCCTCTGCACCAAAAATCAGTCTAAATATGAAAAAAAAAAAAGACATAAAAAAGCTATAAGAAATTTTAAATAAATGTTTACCTGCTATCTAATTGAAGGAAAAGGATTGTCTAAGCATAGAAGTTATTAAAATTAAAAGAGAAAACACAAACAGGAAAAATTACTGTTATAGACAGAGGATTAATACACTAATACATAAAAAGTGTTTTACACAACAGTCTTGAGCAAAGAATGGAGTGATTTCTGTTGTTTTAAGAACATCTTTTACATCTTGTTCAAAATTTTTTACAATGATCACGTATCATACGTGTAGTTTGGGGGACGCTCCTTACATTGTGGGGGAGAAAAGTAACCTCTCCAAGACACACTATTTAGTGAAGATACTAAGTTGCTGAATAGATTTTATATGCTCTTGCTATATATATATATATATGGAACTATGTACATATTAATATAACAAGGGCAGAAATAATGTACTTTAACATGCTGTTGAAAATGATTACCTATTAAGAAGGGTGTTTCTAGATTGTTTGAATCCTTTACAACTAGAATATCAGTGTTACTTATATAATTAAAAAGGAGACAGAAAATAGTCCATTGAAATGTTAAAAAAATAAATCCACAGATTTTTTAAAAAGTAGACTGCAATAAAAAATCAGCTAAATGAATAAATCAATATTTCATATAAGAAAAAATGAAAACAATATATGAAAACATGAATATCAGTAATAAAAGTTAATTTCAACAAAAGTGAGGTATCATTGCAAATAAGAGAGGTTTTTAAATGACCATACTCAATTCTAGTAAAGATATGATAAAAATATATGGCTTTGCATAATCAAAAACTACTTTGAGGGAGAGTAAAATCATATATATTTAGAGAAATAATTTGATAATATTATCAACATATGAAAATGTTTATGCTCTTCAAATAGCAATTCCACATCTAGGAACTAAAGAAGAAATACAGTAGTCAGAAATGGAAAAAAAAAAAGATTTCTATACAAAAAATATTTGGTGTATGAATTGGAAAAAATCTTCATGTCCAACAATATGAGGAATGGATAGATGTGATCAACCTGTATTAGTCAGTCAAAGGGGTGCTGATGCAAAATACCGGAAATCTGTTGACTTTTATAAAGGCTATTTATTTGGGGTAGGAACTTACAGATACCAGGCCCTAAAACATAGGTTACTTCCCTCACCAAAGTCTTTTGCCATGTGTTAGAGCCAGATGGCTGCCGACGTCTGCCAGAATTCAGGCTTCCTGGGTTCCTCTCTCCCCAGGTCTTGCTTCTCCCTGGGCTAAGGTCCTCTGTTTTCTCCACAAGGTCAACTGTAGACTATGAGGTTCTCTAGACTTTGCCTCTCTCCACAAGGTCAGCTGTAGACTATCAGGCGAATGGCTCTGTCTCTCTCCCTGGAGTTTCTGCCATGTCTAAGGAGCTGTCTCTAATCCTCTGTCTTCTCCTGGCTCAGGTCCTCTCTTCCCAGGGCTTGCTTCTCTTTCCTCCATGTGCTTACTTACCAGGGCTTCAGCTCAAGACTCCAGCATCAAACTCCAAATCAAAACTCCAACATCAAAATCTCCAGCATCAAAAAGCTCCAACTCTGTCCTTTGCCATGCCTTTTATCTGTGAGCCCAATGCCCTACTAATGTGGCCTAATCAAAGCCCTAATCATAAATTAATCATGCCTAGGTACGATCAGTTTACAAACATAATCCAATATCTATTTTTGGAATTCATAACTTTATCAAACTGCTATAATACCTATACATATATATACCTTTAATATTATATATCCATTAAAATAATTTTGAAGAATCTTCAAGGCAATGGGAAAATACAATATAATGTTCAGTAAAAAAAAAAAGAATTTATAACTTCTTATGATCCTAATTAGTTAAAGAAAAGAACTACTAGGGTTGTTTTTTTTTTAAGATTTATTTTATTTATTTCTCTCCCCTTTCACCCCCCCCCCCAGTTGTCTGTTCTCTGTGTCCATTTGCTGCGTGTTCTTGTTTTTGTCCACTTCTGTTGTCAGCAGCACAGGAATCTGTGTTTCTTTTTGTTGCGTCATCTTGCTACATCAGCTCTCTGTGTGTGTGGCACCACTCCTGGGCAGGCTGCACTTTCTTTCGCGCTGGGCGGCTCTCCTTACGGGGCACACTTTTTGCGCGTGGGGCTCCCCTACGCAGGCGACACCCCTGCGTGGCACGGCACTCCTTGCAAGCATCAGCACTGCGCGTGGGCTAGCTCCTCACGGGTCAAGGAGGCTGGGGTATGAACTGTGGATCTCCTATGTGGTAGATGGATGCCCTATCCACTGGGCCAAGAAAAAAATAGAATTATTTTTCTATTTCTCAATGGAAATGTGTTACTTTCATAATTTAAATTTTTAAAATTAAATTCACTCTTCACTCATCAACTTTCAAACAATGTTTCATGCAAATCAATTGTCTAGTCTTTAGTTTCTCGATAGATTATTATTTCAAGATTATCAGTAAATTTGAGGAGGGCTGGATTAGGATTTTAGGATTAGAAAGAGCTTTATTAACTATCTGCTATTTTACAATTGTGGAGGCTAAGACCAGTAATATTAGCTGACTAACCTATGGTGATGAAATAGAACTGAAAAACAATGCCCAATGTAAAAAATCTCCCAGAGCTCATTCAGAACAGTGGTTTCCCAAACTGTTCCTTCTACATGTCATTTCTTTAACTGTGGCACTCTTTGAACAAAAAAGTAAATACCATAACATTAGTAATACTTTAAAATTAATGTATTTTAAAAATAATTTAAGCAAATAATTGTATGTGTGTGTATGTACATATTAGATCTCCATCCTCTGCATTTACTTTATACAGCCCTCAGTGGTCTCAGTCAACAGGTTGGGACTGCTGATTTATATAACTAAGCAAATATACATAGGAAAGAAGTTAAATCTCAATTCACAGTGAAATTTCAAAGTGATATTTTAAATTATATCTTCAAATGTTGACTGGCCCTTAACAGAATTATCCTCTTTGAGTCTCAAATTCTCCTCTATAAAATTGGAGCAATAATTCCTGCACATAGAATTGCTGTAAAGATAGAAAGATAATTATGAAAAAGTAATGCATAATAGGTGGTAGGTATTCCATAAACGTCAGTTCCTTTCCCTTTGCCCCTTACAGCCTGAAAATTACTGATAAAATAGAAACAAACTTGCAAAACCCATATATCAGGAAATTGAATGATACAGAGAAAAGAAATAAAAGATTTCATAACTAACCAATCTGCATCAGACCCCCTTAGTAAACAGTCTGTTCCATTTAATAGTCTGCATCCAGTTCTCACCGACAGATGTCAAGAGAAGTTTATCAACAATGGGCCTTGTGTGGATAGTTTCCACAGTTATGGGCTTCATAGAGTTAAGACATTTTAGAGAACCAATGAATTTTAAAGCTAGAAGGGATCTTACTTTATTCATCTCCTCTTCCTCAGGTTGCAGATGAAGAAATGAAGGGCCAGAGTAAACCCAAACTCACTCAGCTAAGTAAGTGGCGGAACTAGCTCGCTGCTCTTTCTACTACTTCTCAGCAATTTACCATATCTCACAAATTGGAAATTGGTTATCCCAGCTGCATCCATTGCTGCATTTTCTATTTCACTTCCTGTGAAAATGTTAGATTTTCTCTAGGTTCTTGGCTAAGCTACAAGAAATGGATTTTGATAGCAAGCCAGGTTAGTTAGGCCAGTAATTTATTAAGGACTGGTGAGAAGAGAAATGGGAGAAAATAACAGATCATGGGTCCCAGGTAGGGAGAAAAGAGCTGAAGAGTGATAAAGAGGGTCAATTTATAGACTACAGTTCCCCAGGTTCACTTGTGTTTCGATCCAGGCCGGGGGGTGGGGAGGGGGTGGGCAAAGAAGGCCAGAAGGGGCAGAAGGCAAAACGGCCGGTTTGATTTCTGCTTTTTAATTTAATGCTTTTATTAAATCAATGTTTGATATAATGCTTTTTAAGCCATTAATCATTCCAACCCTCTGTTAATGACATGGGAGGAGTCCCAGCTGTTTGCTGTTTTGATTGATTACCCCACCTATCAATCCCTCCCCCCCCCCCCCCCAAAGATAAGGACCCTGGAGAATACCCAGGGCTTCTCCCGGCTTCCAGAGGAAATCTCGTTCTGAATGGGAGTTCTCCCAAGTTCTTCCAGCAGCCATCCTGTGGGTACCAGTGTCCTTGTGGGCTTCTTGCCAGGTTCCAGATCAGTCTATTGATTCCACATTGTACTAGCCTGCTTCAAAAATACTTTTAGCCAAAGGGTATAGACAAATGTAGAGGAATTAATTGGATACAAAACTGCAGGGCAGGTTTTGGAGAAATTAGCATAATCCATAATCATTGCACAGCTAAAAGTTGTAAGTAAATGAAATGAATAATCACTTTAAACCATCTTTTTTTAAAAAAGTTGTAGATTTACAGAAAAATCATTTAGAAAACAGAATTCCCATATATCACCTTATTATTAACACCTTGCATTAGTGTGGTATATTTGTTATAATTCATGAAAGAGCATTTCATGAACTATTAACTAATGTTCACTCTTTGCAATAGGTTTCACTGTGTTGTACAGTCTATTTGTTTTTTATTTGAGTAACAGATATACAACCTAAAATTTCCCCCTGTAACCACATTCAAATATATAACTTAGTGCTGTTAATTACATTCACAGTATTGTGCTAATGAAGCAGGCTAGTAAGATAGGGAATTAAAAGATGGATTTGGAACCTGGCAGAAATCCACGTGGACATCAGCAACCCTGAGATGGCTGCTGGAAGACCCTCCCCAAGATTCTGCCACTCAGAAGACTTCCTCTGGAAACAGGTTTAGCCCTGGATATTCCCCAAGGACTTTATCATTGGGCCCTCCTGGGAAATTGATGGGGGAAAGAAGCAATCAAAGTAGTGAACGCCTGGAACTCCTCCCCTGCCATTAGCAAAGGGGTGGAATAATTAGCAGTTTAAAAGGTGCAGCCGGGGCAGAGTTCTCTCCCTCATGCTCTCTTGCCTCTGGACCTGGGTTCCAGCTGCTTCTCCCCTGCTTGGTTCACCATCCAAGTAAAACCTGGGCATTTATAACCTATAATGGGGGAATTGTAGTTTGAAAATCAGCCCTCTTCATCCTTTTCACCCCCTTCCTCTCTACCTGGGCTATTATTTTCCCCCATTTCTCTTCCCTCCCTACCTGAATAAATTACTGGCCTAACTCACCTGGCATGTTCTCGAAATTCATTTCTGCAGCATAGCCAAGAACCTAGATAAAATCTTTTAACACTACCATCACCACCATCCATTACCAAAACTTTATAGTCAACCCAAATAGAAACTGTACAATTTAAGCATTTACTCCCATTCATTAACCTGATCCTGGCCTCTGGTAGCCTATATTCTAGTGTCTGTTATTTTAATTATTTCATATCAGTGATTTCATATTAGTTTTCTTTAGTTTTTGTCCAGGTTTTCCTTTAGTTCTTTGAGCATATGTAGGACCATTTTTTTAAAAAAGTCTTTGCTGGTATGTCCCAGGTTGGTCCTCATCACTTATGGTTTCTTTAATCACCTTATGGTATGCTTTAATCACCTTCCCTGGGCCACTGTTTCCTGGTTTTTTGTTTGTTTGTATGTTTTGTAATCTTTTGTTGAAACCTGATAAGCATTTTAAGCTGTCCAATCACAAGTTGTATTATACAATATAGTCTTTCAATTTAACAAATATTTACTGAGCCAGGCACAGATTGGAAAAACTGTTAAGGAAACAGAAGAATTCTGAGAATTCACTCAAAACCAAATCAAATCCCAGGCTTCGAATATGAATACTTATTTGTTGGCTAGACCTAAGACATTGCTCAGTTAGCAGCTTTTCTAATTTGAGGTACTCCCTGCCTGTACATCCCTTCACAGGTTCACAATGGACTCAGCTGATCAGTTAGAAGCATTCATGGTGTCCTTTTTAACTTACTGGCTGCTCGTTCTGCCCTAGCTAACCTAAATGGTGAAGGGTCTCAGGGCTAGATCATGGGCATTCTTCTCTCTTTAGCTACATTTTGTCTGGTGATCTCTTCTGTTCCTTCATTTTAAATACAGTGCATACATTGGTAACTCAGTAAGGTTTATCTCCAGTCCCACAGCCAGACTTCTATCTCTAAACACCTACTTAACATTTCTGTGTGGAAGTCAAATTACCAAGGCCCAAGTGAGAACTCTTGCTTTTCCAAATCTACTCTTTTCCATCAGTCTTTCTCAACTCAGCAAATTTCATTACCATTTGTATAGTTGCTAAAGTCTAAACTCCTGGAGTCATTCTTCATTCCTTTTTCCTTCATATCACCTCCACCCCAACAGCCAATCAATCCACAAGTCCCGTTGATTCTATCCACAAAATTTATCTTACTTTGTTCATTTCTTTTTGCTTCTTTTCTCTCTTTTTAGGAGGTACTAGGGATTGAATCCAGGGCCTGGTACATGCAAAGCAGACACTCAACCAGTGATCTATACCCACTCCCTTTCTTTTTGCCTCTTGTAACACTCTAGTTGCAAACCAACTCAACTCTTATCTAGGCAATTGCAGTAACTCCCTAACTGATCTTGTAATGTCCATTCATGTCCCTCTCTAATACATTCTCCCACAAGATATAAATCAAGGAATTTTACTTCTCCACTTAAAAATCCTCTAATGGCTTTCATTGAACTTAGAATGAAAATAGCCCTGTGATTACCATGGACTCCAAAGCCTCATGTATCTCACTGACTTCATCTCACACCATCTTCTTTTTGGCTTCTCTTATGCCACACTGGCCTTCTTTCTGCTCCTTTAACACCTCTTTTCTACCTCAAGCCTTTTTAATTTGCTGTTTCTTCTGTGTGAAGTTCTTCCCTCTGTTTTTTGAATGATGGTCCCTTTTCATCTGTTGAATGCCATCTCCATAAAACACCACCAAAGTAAGCAGTTGATGAAGCAAAACTGAATTTGCTCCTTATTGCATTAAGGGAGAATACTATCTTGGCAGATCTTTGCAGTATTTTGGAGAGTGGAAGGTGAGGGTGAGATATTTCAGAGATTGTTCCTGGATTTTGTGTAGGTTCTTGACTATGCTGCAGAAGTGAATTTCAAGAGCACATTGGGTTAATATAGCCTGTACGTGTATATGTGTGTACACAAACTTATCTAATTCTGTATCCAAGTTTGCCTAGTTTCTGGAGAACCAATTAAGTGATATAAACTCTATAGGCTTTACGTATTCAGGAAGGATGTAAACTGAGTGTGTATTCAAGCTTACATCCAGACGGAATGTGGGCGGTATGTTAATTCAAGCTTACGTGGTATCCAAACAAACCCCTAAACCCTATCTTTTTTGGCACCAAAATCTCTCCTGGCTCCACCCCGTGTGTCTCTTGTATGAAAATTACCTAACGGCCCTACTCTGGGCTTGGTTTTTTGGACAGAAGTCCACTGGGCCCAGCTGTTTATAATAAATTTTCCTTCTCAGAGAATTTCTGTGTTCTAGCCTTCAATACATGATAACCAACTTCTTTCTGCTGCCACTACAGGGTTAGTTAGGCCAGTAATTTATTCAGGTAGGGAGGGTCGAGAAATGGAAGAAAACAACAGATCAGGGGTTCCAGGTAGAGAGGAAGGGGCTGAAAAGTGATAAAGAGGGCTGATTTATAGGCTACAAATCCCCATAATAGGTTATAAATGCCAGGTTTTACTTGCGTGGCTACATGGCAGAGGAAAAATGGTGAAAGCGGTGTGCAGAGGGCAGGATGGGTCCAGAGGTGAAAGGAGAGAGAGAAAGAGAGAGAGAGAGAGAGAGAGCTCAGGCCTTGGCTATTTACCATTTTGATTGTAAATCAAATCTCTGTTAGGGCTTAGTGAGGCTTCCAGAAGAAGTCTTTTGAATGGCAGAATCTTGTGGGTGGGGGTCTTCCAGCATCCATCTTGGCAGTTATTAATGTCCATGTGAACTTCTTGCCAGGTTCCAGATCCATCCATTGATTCCCTATCTTACTAGCTGGCTTCAAGGTTTTGGGGTCTGGTGTAAGTTAGGTCTTTCAATGCAGGGACCTGATTGGTATTAGGCAAGTTCATTAGGATTATGGGGAGATCTTGAGTCAAAGATGACCATCAAAGAGTCTTCCTCTTCACAAAAATGGCCTACCTTAGTATTTATGCCATGCTCATCCACTAGCTGAGAACACGTTGTGGAAATCATAGTTTTGGAAATTGCTCTATAGAGTAATGTTGGTATGACCAAATCTTATTTCTTGAGAGGTCCGAACCCTTGGTTTGGGTGATACCATCCCAAAGCCACCAACAGCTGTTGGAGAGATTGCTGTGGGCAAGAGGAATTTAGAATGGCTAGTGGAAGAGGGAGAGGATAAGTACCAGTTGCAACCCTAAGATGAACTGCAGTGTCAGAAGTTCATTCTGAGTTTCCTTTCAGGAACAGAAGTCCACAGCAACCATAAAGGAGCTGCAACTTGAACTTCTTGGAAGAGGTAAATCTATTCAGGTCAAAGAGTACACTGTGGCAGCTATGAAAAAGAGCCACTCAGAGTTTTTGCTGCAGGTAGGGTAATTGTGCCAAGGTGTTTGTGCCAAACCTTTTGGTACTCCCTTGCCCCACTGTAAAAGAAAAGACAGGTTTAACAATATTGACAAAGGAGTACCAAAAGGTACCCTAATGGATTATCTGGGTTCCACATGTAGTTCTCCCTGCCCTACCTCCTCTTGCTGATCAGAGTCAGTTAGTCTTTCCAGAGCCTTTTTTTGACTGCTGGTCCCTGGACAAAAGGACTCCAAAGTGCACTGGTGGGAGCCATGGCTTGATGTTCAATAAAGACCTTGTGTTTCCTCTGGCAAGAGTAAATTCCCATTAGGATCCAGGTCCTCCAACTCTGCAAAGCCCAGAAACAAAATCTCCCAGTGTCTTTGGGAATGATAGTAAATGGGACCACTTCTGCTTCCAGCCCTTGGTTTCTAGACCCATGTATTTGTCCTGTTGAGAGTATAGCACAATAGAGAGATCTTTGATTTAATGCATATACCTCATCTTGAAGGATGGTACCCATCCTTTTGGAGTGTTGCCTCTGAGTTAATGCTTTGGTTGTACGTTTAGAAGGCCATTCCAGTATTCTGCAGATTATTATCTTAATAAAGTGGAACAATTTCTTTAAGAAACAAACCATATCAATTATCTTGCATAGATAGATATTCATTTCTTTCTGTACTTACACTGAATAGAGTCTTAATTGCTGTTTAAACAAAGTGACCAACTTTTTTTTTCCCAGAGAAAAGTAGAAGACAGAAAACTAGGAACTGTTCAGTTATTTTTCTCCATGAGCATGTCTTTCATACTACCTTTATATATTTTAAAGAGGCTATAGCAGTTTGATATGGTGAATTCCAAAAATAGATATTGGATTATGTTTGTAATCTGATCTGTATCTGGGCCTGATTGAGTTATGATTAGGGCTTTAATTGGGCCATGTTATTAGGGCATTGAGTCCCTGTCCCTTGGTGGGCAAATAAAAGGCATGGGAAAGGACAGAGTTGCTGGTTTTTGATGTTGGAGTTTGATGCTGAAGTTGGAGCCCCAGGGAGAGAAACAGAGCTGTTCGCCAGATAGTCTATAGCTGAACTTGTGGAGAGAGGCAAAGCCTAGAGAGCCTCATAGTCTACAGCTGAACTTGTGGACTAAACAGTTGCTGAGCCCAGAGGAACCCAGGAAGCCTGAACCCTCGCAGATGTCAGCGGCTTATCTTGCTCCAATATGTAAAAAAAGACTTTGGTGAGGGAAGTAACTTATGGCCTGGTATCTATAAGCTCCTACCCCAAATAAATACCCTTTATAAAAACTAACTCATTTCTGGTATTTTGCATCAGCACCCCTTTGGCTGACTAATACAGAGGCTATACATAAAAAATAAAGGCATTTTTACATCCTATAAATCTATATCTATCATCAAATATATAAAAATAATAGTAAAATAAAACTGTTTAGTGACCAACATTTTTTTTTTTTCTTTAGACTCTAAGTATTAAAGATTATTTATCAATTCAGTTTACTTTTTGCCTAAGGTCTTTAAGTTAGCTAAGGACACGGAAATTATAATTTTAATTAAAATATAAAGTTCTTAAGATATTTTTTAGTTAATTTTTAATTTTTAAAGAAGATTTAGATTACATAAATGTTATATAAAAATATATAGGGGATTCCCATATATCCCACACCCTCCCCCTCCCACACTTCCCCATTAACATCTTCCATTAGTATGGTACATATGTTACAATTGAACACATATTGAAGCATTGCTACTAACCATGGACTATAGTTTACACATTGCACTGCACAATTTTATAGGTTTTCACAAAATGTGTAATAGCCTGTATCCATCATTGCAATGTCACACAGGATAATTCCAGTGTCCTCAAAGTACCCCACGTTATACTTATTCTTCCCTCTCCCTCCCCTCAGAACCTCTGGTGGTCACTGCTTTTATATCAATGATACAAATTCTCCCATTGCTGGAATAATAAGTCTACTTAAGTCCATAGTTGCATTCCCCTTTATATTTCTTCATTCCTCAGTCTTGATGATTGGGGGATGGTGATGCCCATTCTGTTTCTGATTGAGAGGGGGCTTAGATACCATGGGGCAGATGGATAGAACTGTCTTGCTTGCAATTCTAGACACTGTTTTTTGGGATGGGCATTGTCCATCAACATCCTTTTGTTAGTTGTCCTGGGTGAGTCCAATGAACTGGAGAGTAGGTGTTACAACTCTTGCTGAGATTCAGGGCTCAACTGGCATATGAACAAACTGAAGATTTAAGTCTTTGGAACATATATTTAATGAGTCTAGTGCTGATTATAGGTTC
Source organism: Dasypus novemcinctus (assembly GCF_030445035.2). Lineage (NCBI taxonomy): Eukaryota > Metazoa > Chordata > Mammalia > Cingulata > Dasypodidae > Dasypus > Dasypus novemcinctus. Next base: position 42,116,503 of record NC_080679.1, read on the forward strand.
AAATAAAAGGAACAGAAGAGTCATTGCAGAGTAATTGTAAATGAGTCTAACTATGACATTGGGGAGCATATATTCCAAAGTATGGCCCACTAACAGGGTGCCAAATTATACTGTGACATTGCAATGATGGATACAGGCCAGATTCCTGAGATTGTCTGACCTTCCTAGAATGTCACTTGAAGTCTCTAGAGCGCTCAGGCACCCTGCTGTTTGAAGCACTGTTTACTGTGGCAATGAGATTGTACTGAGATGTTGCATAAGAGTAACCTCTGGGATGACCTCCCAACTCACTTTGAAATCTCTTAGCCATAAAAACGTATTTGTATTTGATAGTTCTCCTTTTTGGTCAAGGTATTTCCCCAAATGCATCAGTAATTGGCACTTGGTGATAATCCCTCGGTGTCTGGGAGGCTCATCACCAGGAGTCAAGTCCCATGCCTGGGGGAAGGTAGTGCATTTATATGCTGAGTTTGGCTTATAGAGAGGCCACATTTGAGCAGCAAGGAGGCTTTCAGGAGGTAACTCTCAGGCAGTATATAATAATAGGCTAAGTTTCAAGGGTCTAGTGCTCCTTCACTAGGTACTGCACATATACTCAGGGGATTCTTGTTGTTCAATTAGAGAATTGTAGCAGGACTTCCCAGGATGGGAATTCAATATTTTTTTATTATTATGTGGGTTTCTGCTTACGGAGACAACACCCCATGACCACTTAAGCCTATTATATGCCATTGAGACATACCCCAGGCGCAGCCCTCCCCACACATCCTATCACACCCCACAGCAGTGATTATTCCCTGCCACATTTGTGACCTTTCTGTGATCTAAAACCTCCCCCAAAACAAAGCTAAAAAATAAAAATAATAAAATAATAAAATATAAAAATAAAAATAAAGTACAATGAAATTTTTTTGATGTTTCATCACTGTAAAATCTGTTATCATATTTGTATAGTGACAATTTCTTCCATATGTTCCTCCAGTGTCTTGTTTTTTTTGCTTTATCTTCAACGAATCTTTAGGTTATTAAGAATTTTAATATTATAGAAATATAGTATTTTTGAAGTAACTATATTACAATTTTATTTAGTTAAATATTAGCTATATTTGTAATCTTAAACAATTTGTGGAAATAATGGTAACTTTCTTGTACCATAAAGTCAGTGCAGGAAATAAAGTTTAAATTATGAGATGTTCAACCTTTTTTGTATAAACTAGAATATTGTACTGGCACTAATTTCATATATTAAAGCCAGGAAGAAGATAATCATTTTAAACCCTTTAAGCCAATACTATGAGCTTTTTCCAATTTGTCAAAAGAGTCATCTTTTCATCAGGAATATTTAATGATCACTTTCTATATAATATGTGAATTTTTAAATTCATAAACCAAATTATTGAAAAAATACCTTTTTAAATCCTGTTTAAAAAGTCTTTTATCTTGGAACCAAGGCTTTTCTTCTTTTTTGTTTTAACCACAAATATTTCTTAAAAGCTATTTAAAAAAACATACCACAAAGTAGTTTAATAGCATTTCTTTCCTTTTTAGAAATCCCTTAGGGAAGTGGATTTGGTCCAACATAGGGCATCTGCCTACTACATGGGAGGTCAAATGTTCAAACCCAGGGCCTACTGACCTGTGCAATGAGCTGGCCCACACGCAGAGCTGATGTGTGCAAGGAGTGTCCTGCCATGCAGGGGTGTCCCCCGCATAGGGGAGCCCAGAGCAAAAAAAAAAAAAAAAAAGTACAGCCTGCCCAGGAGCGGTGCCATACACACGGAGAGCTGATGCAGCAAGATGACGCAACAAAACGAGACACAGATTCTGGGTGCCGCTGACAAGAATACAAGAGGACACAGAAGAACACACAGCGAATGGACACAGAAAGCAGACAAGTTGCGGGGAGAGTGGGGAAGGGGAGAGAAATAAATAAATAAAAAGAAATTCCTCGGTAGACATTCTTAGAGGGAACATGTAATGACAGAACACCAGTTTTTATCAATTTATCTTTAAAGTTTCCCAAGAGAGGAAAAAGAGATAAAGGACAACAGAAAGAAAAATTGAGATGTAGTCAGCTTCAGTCAAATATTAATATAAAATTATCACTGTAAAATAATGGTGATCTATCTTTAATTAAGCAGAGGGAAAATTTCAGACACTGGAAAATGTGACACACACACAAGAGAGACAGAATAATTATAGTTGGTTTAAATGCTAATTCAGGCCCTTGACAATTTAATTGAGGTGCACAATTAAAAACTGGTACTTACTAATACTTGAAGTATATGTTAATGAGAGAAGAGGGTGTCTCTTTAATTAAGTAAAGTGATCTTTCTCTTTTAGACCAACAAAACAATCTCTTCATGAGGTGTTTCTGGCAGGCCAGAAGGGAAGGGAAAAAGTCAGGCGAGATGGAACAGAGGGAAATGGAAGAATAAAGAATGAGGAAGTGGATTAGAAGGATAAAGGACGTTATAGTCACATTGTGAGGGGAGCAGATGTAGCTTAAGTGGTTGAGAGCCTGCTTCTCATGTATGAGGTCCTGAGTTTGATCCCTGGAAACTTCTAAAAACAAATGAAAAAACCAACTCTCACTGGGAAGCAGATGTAGCTCAGTGGTTGAGTTTCTGCTTCCCATGTATGAGGTCCTGGGCTCCATCCTGGTACCTCCTTTAAAAAAAATTGTATACACACACACACACACATATACATGTTGTGATTTGGAAGGAAGGATCTAAAATAGATCATTTTAAATTTTAACATTTTTCTCTACCTTGGCCAAGGATCTTTTAAGGGGGCAATTTCATAACATCAATATATCTCAGAAGTTTCCTCTTGCCAAAAATGTAGATGATTAAATGTTTGGGATTTTGCTTCCTTTTTGCTCTCACATGGCTCCCAAAAGAAATGGTTTTGTTCCCCAAAGTAACTACTATTATTCTAAATCATTCTTTTTTTTAAATTAAGATTTATTTTTTATTTATTTCTCTCCCCTTCCTCCCCCAACCCCCCTGTTGTCTGTTCTCTGTGTCTATTTGCTGCATGTCCTTTTTTGTCTGCTTCTGTTGTTGTCAATGGCACGGGAATCTGCGTTTCTTTTTGTTGCATCATCTTGTGTGTCAGCTCTTCATGTGTGTGGCACCACTCCTGGGCAGGCTGAACCTTGTTTCATACTGGGCGGTTCTCCTTACGGGGCACACTCCCTGTGCATGGGGCTCCCCCATGCGGGGACACCCCTGCGTGGCAGGGCACTCCTTGCATGGATCAGCACTGCACATGGGCCAGCTCCACACAGGTTAAGGAGGCCCGGGGTTTGAACCGCGGACCTCCCATGTGGTAGACGGATGCCCCACCCACTGGACCAAGTCCGCTTCCCCCTAAATTGTTCTTATATCACTTAGAAGTTAAGAATACACATTTTGGTTCTAGTAGAAATACATATAAAATGCTCAGAGTGGGCACAGACCTAGACCAAGACAACTCCATGAATGTGGAAAAAGTCAACCAAATCTTGTGTACTTGTGTCTTGAACTCTTTTACCACCAACCAGAACCAGACTTTCATGAACACAGTAAAACAAGAATAAGAAAAGTTCTAATACGATTTTTTTACATATACAAATGCTTATGCTACATAAAAATTCTACAAAATGGGCAACTGGTTACACCAAGACTTTCGGTGAAGGGGCAGAAAAGGGGAGGGAAGTCACTGTTAAGGGCAACATGGTCGATGGTCATGGTCACTGGGCAGGAACAAAGCTGAGGGATCGTGAGCATAGACACGGCCCCCTCCCCTACTGCACACACTTGCATGCGCACTCACTGCCCGCCAAAGAGGAAGAGGGGTCTTGAGGTGGGGCACTCTTCTGGCTTGAGAAAGCAACCCCAGAACGGTGGGAAGGAGGGTGGTGCCCTTCCCTTGCTGGCTGCTGAATACTGTGTCAGATACACCTGACACCCACGAGGCACATCAATGGAATAGCAAGGGCAGGATGTGACAGCAGGCCTGAAGTGACATCTGACATATCACTGTCCCAAACTTGCCACATGTAATGGCTTGAGGACCCTGAGGCCAAGGAGTGGCCTGGCTACGGGTAGGGTAGAAGCCTGACTGGGACCTGTTCTACCTCCCTGACTCAGGAAGGTGGCTACAGCTGTACTAACCAGCCTCTTCCAGCCGGTCACCTGGGGTCAGACCTAGCCCAGATTTTCTCCTGGGGCTGCTGGAATGTGGGAAGGGAGGTTGAGGTGAGGGCCCAAGCCAAAGGAGCCAAAGATTATTGGGCTGTTTTCCTGGGCAGAGGAGGAAACTGTCTCAACACAGCCAGAAACTATGGTGCCTGAGCCACCCTGGGAGTGAGACCCAACCTTCCCCTTACCTGAAAAGCTGTGCCATGTGGCAAGCTGGTCTCCAAGCCTCATGGCTTAGGGGTAGAGCTGGAGAGGCCAGAGGACAGGGCAGTGGGCAGATCAGAAGGAATCAAGGTTGGGGTCTAGAGAGTGCCTTGATCTTGAGAGGGCAGCTCCAGGCCTGAGTGGAATTACTGACGGCAAGGGAAGGGTTGCATGTGCTCCTCTGGGCAGCCCTGCCTGGTAAGGCTGAAGTAGCCTGAGCCAGCGCCTGGGTCTGTCCCCTGCTGACTACATCCCCACCCTACCGGCTCTTTTCCAGGCTGGCTCCCCTCTGCCTCTTCTGTACAGACATACACTGTGACTAAAGATCATACACAAAGCATGGTTCAGGGCAGGGTGGGGATGGGGGGGGGGGCATATGGCAGAGACAGGAGCAGTGCCTGGTAGGAGGGAAGGTGCTCTGAGCCAGAGGCAGGCTGGGGAGAGCTGCCAGGCAGCAGCAGCCAAGGGCCTGGGGCACACCATCCATAGTGGAACTGTGGGTGGGCAGTTTCTAACCAAATAGGCCTTTCAAGGTAGAGGCAATGACAATGCCCAGGACTACATTGCAGTAAACACGATTTTCTTCTGGAGAGCCTTGCACTGGGACTTGGTGTCAGACGTGGCCCTCTCTGGGTAGTCTACCAACTGAAAAAGATTTTGATAAATAGCCTGAAACAAAGTTTGTCCAAAGGATGCCAGTCTGAAAAGAAACCTTCTGAATATCACAGCTTACACTCATTCTTATTGCTATGAACTTCCATTTTTAGATACACAATGAAAGAAATGACAAGGACAGAGACAAATAGCAGTATTGTCAGTAATAACGCAGATTTCAATCAAAAATAAAAGCTTTTGAAAGCTGATAATCATTGTATTTTTGAAAAATAAAATTTCATTGGTGTAATTCATACATGAATGTACATAAGCAATAAATGCATAGTAAAATTGTGAATTTACAAAACAAACATGTGTATCATCATAAAAGGCTTCTATACATCTCCCCAATACCAATAACTTGCATTGTTGTGAAACATTTGTTAAAAACTATGGAAGAGCATTGTCAAAATATTACTACTAACTATAGCCTGTATCTTACATTTGGTGTATTTTCCACCCAACCTGCCCAATTATTAACACCTATATTAGTATTACATATAGGTTTTTAGTATTACATATAGGTGTATTTTAATAAAATACAAAAAATTAAAATAAAAAAAATTTTTTTAAAAAGAAAATGTTCTCATTTGTCCTGTTAACCACAGTCCATCTTCTACCACTGAATTCCCTGTGTTATACAGCCCCATGCTTTGTACAATCCATTCAAAGTCTATGCTCCATGTCTCTCATTCTCATCACAGAGTTGTGCTGCTATCAACTCAGTCAATTTTAGAATGTTTTCATTACTCCAAAAGGAAAAATCCCATACTCTTTTATACCCCCCATTGTTATCCCTTAGTATTGAAATATCTTCATACCATTGCTGCAAAATATTCCATTACTGTTAGCCATCGTCCATAAGTTACATTAGTTGTAATTTTCCCATGCATGTATAATCATATTCTTAGCACATTAGTAAAAGAAGAGTATTTTTTTGTCTGTTGTAAAAGTGTTATGTTTATCTGGCATTTTAAATTTGCAAAGGATATCACCTTTTGTTCTGTTAAAAATGGCCTAGGGAAGTGGATTTGGCTCACCTGATAGGGCGTCTGTCTACCACATGGGAGGTCCGCGGTTCAAACCCTGGGCCTCCTTGACCCGTGTGCAGCTGGCCCATGCGCAGTGCTGATGCGAGCAAGGAGTGCCGTGCCACACAGGGGTGTCCCCCACGTAGGGAAGCCCCACGCACAAGGAGTGCACCCCGTAAGGAGAGCCGCCCAGTGCAAAAGAAAGTGCAGCCTGCCCAGGAGTAGCACCACACAGACGGAGAGCTGGTGTAGCAAGATGACGCAGCAAAAAAGAGATGCAGGGAAACGGACTTTGGCCCAGTGGTTAGGGCGTCCGTCTACCATATGGGAGGTCCGCGGTTCAGACCCCGGGCCTCCTTGACCCGTGTGGAGCTGGCCATGCGCAGCGCTGATGCGCGCAAGGAGTGCCCTGCCACGCAGGGGTGTCCCCCGCGTGGGGGAGTCCCCTGCGCAAGGAGTGCACCCGTAAGAAGAGCCGCCCAGCGTGAAAAGAAAGAGCAGCCTGCCCAGGAATGGCGCCGCCCACACTTCCCGTGCCGCTGACGACAACAGAAGCGGACAAAGAAACAAGACGCAGCAAATAGACACCAAGAACAGACAACCAGGGGAGGGGGGGGAATTAAATAAATAAATAAAATCTTAAAAAAAAAAAAAAAAAAAGAGATGCAGTTTCCCAGTGCCGCTGACAAGAATACAAACGGACACAGAAGAACACACAGCAAATGGATACAGAGAGCAGACAACTGGTGGGGGTGGGGAGAAGGGGAGAGAAATAAAGAAAATAAATCTTTAAAAATAAATAAATAAATAAATAAAATGGGCTAGCCTTTGCAGCATGGCTGAGGGGTTTTGGTTTTGATTTACATGCCTCAGAAGAAAGGCAAATGCTTTTTTGGGTGCTGTTGCAGGTTCCTAAGGTCCTCCATAGAGTTCTCTCCACTCAGAAAGCACCATGATACAGGACATGGAGGGGCCTCAATGATCCAGAGGATGCAGCGGGAAGTACTCAAACTGCATGTGAGCGACACCAGACCCAAACACCTATGAAACGGGTATCTACTGAGCCACTGAAGCTGCCCTACACAATACCACAATATAGACAGCCAGGGGTTCCCTGCAATACAAGAGTTTTAATTTGGAAAAGCTTACTGACAATACTAGCTAATCTTTAGTCAGTTTTTATTAGATGCCAGTTGTGTTATAAGCACAGTGAAGACGTTGTATTATAAGCACAGTGAACAGACGGAGTACCCTCATAAGTTTTTTTTTGTTTTTTAATGGCTCTTATGCGTATGGCACTTTCCTCCGTTTTTTTTTTTTTTTTAGCTATTATTTACACTCTTTAAAATTCACCTTTTTTACTGTACAGTTCTAGGAACTTTGATAAACATGTACAGTCATGTGACCACTATCACAATAAAAACATAAAACATTTCTATAACCCTCAAAATTTCCACTTTGCCTTTAGTAATCAACCCAGAAGAGTGTTCTTAAATTTATACTATAACCACAATCTTCACCACCACCGAAATCACTATGATACACATACCCTAGATTATTCTCTAGTTTCCTTTCAATTGACATTTACGTTCACAGACTACCCCTTTCAGCCACAATCACATTTATGAACCAGTAGTGTTATACTCACTATAATGTGTTACCATCAACTGTTTCCACACTTTTACAATTAGCCTTATTAATAATATTACACACACGAATCATTATTGATTCATACATTATCCTATGATTCTTCACTAATCCAGTAAGAATCCAGGGCTCTCAGGGCCCCACAGTGCCGTCCAACTTGTGCCTCAGCAAGAGACGGAAGGCTTTGAGTAAACTTCACCTGGTTAACACCGTGATGGACAGGCTTGCCACAGGTTGCTCCCTGAGAACTGGGCGTTTGCAGCCACCATGGTGCACTCGAATGCTTTAGATGACATAACCTTGCTTGGCCTTGTGTATCCCAGGCTGTGTGCTTTACCTGGCCTGGTGGGGTAGGGCGCCCTGTGAAGTGCAGAGAGTCAGTGGAACTGCCAGCAGCAGACCCTGAAAAGAAAGTGCATCCCATCGGACTGCTTTTTCCTTCATAGCTCCTGGATTTACTTGTAAGCACCCATCTTGGCTTAACCTGATGGCTGCCGGCAGACAAAGGTCTTGATCAGATTTTGATGGGACTCCCAAGATTGTCAAATGCTGGATCCTTTAAAACACCTCCAAAATAATTACTGATAAAGCAAAACTGAGTTTTTTGCTTAGGGAAGAATACTACTTTGATAGTCTTAGCAGTGTCTCAAAGGTTGGAGAAGAAACGGCACAATATGAAGTTTGGGGGATATGGTGTAAGGTGAATTTCAAAGCAGGAAATCTGATTGGGATTGGGCAAAATTTGGGACCTAATAAATTAGGATTAGACACAGGGAGGCAAGAGTTTTGGAGAGTGGGAAGTAAAGTTGTTTGATGGACCTTGTTGTGCTATTATTGTCCTGTGAAGGGGATATGAGGATTCATTAAGTAATCTGTTGTTCAGATAAATAAATTTTGGGGGTGCTTCAGAAACAAACGAAGTTAAGTGCAATTTCCTCAGGAAACCAGATTCTTACCCAAACCAGGTCTTAGAACAAATGTTACCTCGTCATAATGGATCTTCCTATCTAAAGTAGGTACCCTCATTCCATGTTCTTCCACCACCTATTCTGTTTCTTTTATAATGTATCACTATGTATAATTATGGTTTATTTGTTAGTTTATTCATTTATTTGTATATTATTTCAGCCTTCAGAATATAGGTCCCATTAGGGTATGGATCTTGCTTGTCTTGTTGAAAACTGTATGTCCAGTATCTTTTTTTTTTTTTAAGTTCTATTCATACACCATGAAATCCGTCCAAGGTATGCAATCAGTGGCTCTGAGTATGATCACTGAGTTGTGCATTCATCACCTTGCACCTCCAGTATCTATAGCAACATCTCCTACATATTGGAGCAAAGTAAGTGATGCTTAATGAATGCAAACAAGTTTCTAAAGACTGTGCTAGGTTTACTTTTTACGGTGGTTTTATTTTACAACAATTTTGTTTCTTTTGAGTATAAAAGTAACATATCTTGATGTTAGAAAATTTAGAAAATACAGAACATAAAGGAAATATTTAAGCCATTCAAAGCTTTTCCTATGCATACGTACATTTTGTCACTGAAGATGAATAATCTGTTTTCTTCACATAATATATTGTACTTTTCCACATCCTAAAAAATCATGGGACTATAATTTTTAATGTCTGCATTATATAACATCATATAGCTGCAGTATAATTTGTTTGACTAGTTTTCTATTGTCATTAATTTTCTTTCTCTTTGGTTTCTATAAATACATTTGGGACAAACAAACTTGAAAACATATAAATTTTAGGCCAAATCTTTGACTATTTTCTTAGGATAGAATTATAGGATTTACAAAAAGAATATTAGTTTTCAAGCTCTCTTTAAACATTATTTAATGTTTTTATCCAAAATGTTTGTCCTGATTATTCTCCTTCATACCCAATACATATTGAATTTACAAGCAATGGTTTGCTAAATCAACAAAGAGAAATAAGTTTCCGAGTATCTCTATCAAATATACTATTTTTAACCATTATTTTATTGTTTAAGGTCTTATAATATATTGCCTCAAATAGTTGTTAAATCAAGGATGGGATATAAATAAATGTTATAGGCTTAAATTGAATAGACATAAATCAGATGTGTGAAAAGGTGTAATTTTTTTTAATTACTGATCTTGCATCATTCTCAAACTCCCATTTCTCCTCACTGTGGAAAAATTAATGCTTTTATTAGTGAAAGGTGTCATAGTCTCTTCTGATTTAAAATACGGTTAATTTTGGCTGTTGTCTCCATTCTCCTTCCTAAGATGGCATCTAAGTATAGGAGAAAATGTTTCTGTTTTGTAAAGGTTTTAAAACATATCCACAGATTCTCTGATATTTTTCCCATCCAGAAGTGGAATCCATATCCCCTTCCCTTGAACCTGGGCCAGACTTTATGTCTGCCTGGATGAAGACAATGTGGTAAAAATGAAACTGTGGCTTCTGAAACTAGACTAGAAAAGGCAATAACAATTTCTGCCTAGTGCTCTTTCTTTCTTTCTCTCTCAGGATATGTACTTTTGGAGCTCTAAACTACCTTATAAGACATCAAAGACTGCTGATGCTGAGGAGGGCAAGTCCATGTGAAAAAGCTAAAGGGTAAAGGTTAAGTTCCTGTGTCAACCTGGCTAGGTTATGATGTACAACTGTTTCATCAAGGCAAGCACTGACTTGATTATTACTGTGAGGGTTTTGTGGATTTAAATCATTAGTTAGTTGACTACATCTATGGCTGATTACACCTACAGTCAACAAGGGAGATCAGCAATGACAGAAGTCTCATCCAATCACTTGAGGGCCTTATAGGCAGAAGTGATGATTTAGCAGTGAGAAAGAAAATTTTCTACTTCAGCCAGTCAGCTTCTCCTGGGGAATTCACCAAAAACTTCAGAGTTCCCTACTTTCAGCCTGCTCATGGAATTTGGACTTGCCAATCCCTATAGTCATGTGAGCCAATTCCTATAATGAAATTAATTATATATACATATATACACACACACACATATATATCCTGTCAATTCTGTTTCTCAGGAGAACCGTGCCTAATAAAACACCAGGAGAGAGATAGATGCCTTAACAGCCTACAATTGTTATAGTCCCCTTCTGTTCCAGCTCCGCCCATTGTATGACTACAACTGCATGCATAACACTAAGCAGAACTAGCCTGCCAAGGCCTTTCTGAATTTCTGCCCTCCAGAAAACAGAAGTGATGTTACATTTTATTTTAGGTCAACAACATTTGGGGTGATTTGATCCACAGCAACGGATAACTGAGAAACTGTCCTTGCTGGATTGCTGTGGCAAGTTTGGTCCACCTGGATTATCCTGTTGGTTATTTCCACTGAGGAGTGATAAGTGCTTTCTATTTATTTTTCTTTTAGTGCTATGTTACCACCAGCTCTTGCTCTTCTTCCAAAGTCTACTGTCAATAAATCCTGTAAATTCTACAATGTGTTCCTTCTTCCCTATCCTGCCCAGGGCACAAATTTAGTTCAGAACTTAGCTCTCTGGTATTTTCCTTACTTATTCTCTTTCCTTCAAAACATTTCCTCAATCCATCCTCCATACTTGCAATGATGTCATTATCCTAAAACAAAGTTGATCATGTTATGCCTCACTATCTACACAATGAAATATGAAGTCAAGAGGGCATAAAAGGTCTTTCATAATCTTCTGCCTTCCTAGACTAATTTTCTGCCATTCCTTCCACAATATTCTATGCTTGTAACAACCTACACTATTCATCAGCCTGTAACTTTCTCTTTGACTTAAAATGTTTTTCTTTGGTTGAATTGATAGTAGGTATCACAACATATCACATTTGGTTGACTGTATAACTGTGAGTTCCCCACAAGGCTAGGCTGGGCTAATATTTTATTAATCTTTTTATATCCAGCAGGTAACACAACATCTGGCTTTCAATAAATACTCAATCACTGTTGATCCTGACTGGAGAAAAACACATAATCATTATGACTAGTCTCATCTTCAACTTATTAAAATGAACCTCAAATGAACCCTTAATCCCATTATTACTACCCTTAATTATAGCATAGTAATAATGCTATACTTCCTTAGTCTTGTCAGTCTTTTACTCTTCTGTACTATTTCACACCTTCTCTTTTTCTCCTTAAATCCTGAACACCCTTGTTCCCCTGCCCACTATTTTTATTCTAACCTAAAGATCTTGCCTCTTATTTCACTGAGAAAATTGAAGGAATCAGAAGAGAACTTCCGTAGACTTTGACTTTTACCCACCTACTAGCATCTTTAACCACAAATCTGCCTTGTCATCTGTTACCATAGATTTTTTTTTTTCAATGCTCCTGTCTAAACCCAAGCCCTTTCCTTGGGCACTGGATCCCATCCCTTTTCTCCTACTCAAAGACATTTCTTCTGCATTCTCTCCCCTCAACAACTTTCCTCACTCTCTTTAGGTTGTTTTCTACTTATTTTTCTACAAAGATCTCTAAAATCCTAACTGGGGATGCTCAATAATGTATTAAAAATATATTCTAAGCATCTAACACTGTGATGCATCAATGAAAAAAGACAGAGGCCTCCGCCCTTTTGGAGTTTATAATTTAGAAGGGGGGGCATAGACAAACTATATTCTCAACACAATGGTTAAGACCCTACAGGATATGACTCCCTGTTTCCTCTCTGACCTCATCTCCCAGTACTCTTTCACTTGCTCCAGTCCAGCCACACTGGTCTTTTTGTTCTCAAGCATACAACCTTCCCATTCTTGCACTGTTGACTACACTGCTTTTCTCTAGGTATCTGCATGACTTATTCCTTTTAAAAATTTGCTTATTTGTACATTCTCAATAAGGCCCACTTTGATTGCTGTATTTAAAATTGGAAACCACACTCCTGTACTTCATATTTTTGTTCCACATCAGTTACCAACTGAACATACTACATAATAATTATGCTTATTGCCTGTCTCCTCCCATGGTGTTATATAATTGTCAATAGACAAGCCTTCATACCAATATGAGATTTTTCACTTAATGCTTGTATAATCTCAGACAAGTTAATTTCTGAATTTCAGTTTCTCATTTGTGGAGACATCATCAGTGGCCCACATAATATTCAATGAATTCCATCTTTCTTACTGAAAACCAATTTTGCTTGGGTGGCAATGTGCCCAGATTTTAGCAAGAATTAAATTTCCTACTATTCCTTGTAGCTATGGTAGTCATACAACAGTTATGACCAATGAGATGCAAGTGGAAGTTGCTGGTACATTTTCTGGGAAAGATCTTTAAAACGAAGGCAACTTACCTAGCACAGGCCTTTTGCCCACTCCATTCTTCCTGCCTAAATTCTGATGCCATGCTGGAAGTAGAGCAGCATCCATATGTGGATGAAAGTCACATGTTAGAGACAGTAGATGAAAGCACTAAAGGAGCGTGGGTTCCTGGCAACAACATGAAACCACTACACTAGCTCTGGTGAGAATGCCTTTGGACTTTGTTTCATAAAAAAATAAGACTTCTTGGGAATGGATGTGGCTTAAGTGGTTGAGTTCCTGCCTCCCAAGAAAAACAAAACAAAACAAGCAACAAGCAACAAGCAAAACAGATGGAAAAGCCAACTCAGGGAAGCCTATGGGGCTCTGTGGTGCTCATCAGTTGTTTTTTAGAAGTAATGTCTTCTTCTTCTGAATTCTTACATAATTTTGTCTATACACTTGCTATCAAACATATCATTTTCTATCATGTATATACTTATATATCTCATGTAATAAACATTAAGTTCCTTTAAGGTAATTTTCTATTTCATATTTATTTTGGTATCCTGTATGGTACCTAGCTCTGTCATAAGGCTGAATGCAGAGGACTAAGCCATTATGATTGGTAGATCCATAACAGGGGGAATTGGACACTATCCCATTAAATGAATTACTTAAAAAATCAGGCAGTTCTCAGGAATTACTGTGGACCAATCATATACTCTCCCTCACTGACATCATGCAACAGAGGTCAATGATCTCTTGGAGATGGAAAACAAATGAAGTTAGGTTATGATTTCCCCAGTATACTGCCTGAAGCAAGTTTCTAGACTGTGGTACAGGGAGAGGAAACCCAGCCTGACTCTAGTGGCCTCCTGGGGTAGAAGAGATGGACATAGGAATCCAGGGAGGCCAAAGCAGTCCCCAGAGTCCCAGAGAGGACAGAGCTGAACAGAAAACTCTAGAGATCTACAGAGGGAGGGACCCTCTCTGTATTTAGCAGAGTAGTTACTGATCAATGAATTAGTGTGAGATATTACAGGAGGCTGGGGAAAGAATAAAATGAAAGGAATAGAAAGAACAACCCCTGAGGCTCACATGGGGGTGGAAAGGGTACCTATTTCCACTAGCCAGAATAAAAAAATTCATAATTCAAAAGCATTGGGTACTCAGAAGACTTTTGCTTCAATAATAGTTCCACCTAACAGCATGAAAGCAAGACATGAAAGTATCAAACTGTTTCCAAGAAACCTTTGTCTTAGAAAAAAACTCAAGAATATTTATAAGAATATAAATAGATTCAGCACCAAACTAGGTAAAAGTAATAATATCTGGCATAAAATAAAAAGCTAACAGGAATGTAAAGAATCAGGAAAACAAAACCAATAATAATGAGAAGAAACAATCAATCAAAACTGCCTCAGAAAAAAGGAACAGATGACAGAATTAGTAGACAAGGATATTAAAACAGTTATTACAACTGCATTCCATGAATTTGAGAAGCTAGAGAAAATATTCAAGATGTTAAGTATATACCAGAAAGATACAAAAAAATACCTAAATTTAACTTTCAGAGATGAAAACTACAATGTCTGTGATGAGAAATACACTGAATGTATTAACAAAATCAAGTTCATCTGGGAATAACAACCAATTAGACACTGCAGAAGAAAAGATCAGTGAACTCGAAGGCAGAACAAGAGAAACAATAGTGAATGGAGATAGAAAAAAAGATGGAAAAAAATGAATAGAAGTAATAAAACTTTCCCTATTTGCAGATGACATGATTTTATATATAGAAAATCCTGAAAAATCCACAACAAAGCTCCTAGAGCTAATAAACAAATTCAGCAAAGTGGTATGGTACAAGACCAACATGCAAAAATCAGTGGTTTTGTGTATACTAGCAATAAACTATCTAAAGAGGAAATCAAGGAAAGATTCCGTTTATAATAGCAACTAAAAGAATCAAATGTCTAGGAATAAATTTAACCAAGGATGTAAAAGACTTGTACACAGAAAACTATAAACATTGCCAAAAGAAATCAAAGAAGACCTAAATAAATAAGAGGACAGTCCATATTCAAGGATTGGAAGACTTAATATTGTTAAGATGTCAATTCTACCCAAAGCTATATACAGATTCAAGGCAATCCCAATCAAATGTTCAACATCTGGGAAGCAGATGTGGCTCAAGTGATTGAGTTCCCACCTAACACAGGGAAGGTCCTGGGTTTGGTTCTGGTGCCTACTTGAGAAGAAAGACAGCAAGCTGGTGTGATGGGCAGGTGCAGCAAGCTGATGCAAAAAGATGATGCAACAAGGAAACACAAAGAGGAAAGACAATGAGAGACACAACAAGCAGAGAGCTGAGTTCACTCAAGTGATTGAGCACCTCTCTCCCACATGGGAGGTCCCAGATTTGGCTCCTGGTGCCCCCTAAGGAGAAGATGAGCAGACACAGAGAACACAACAGCGAATGGACACAGAGAAGCAGACAGTGAGCACAAACAACAAGGGCAGTAGAATAAATACATTTTTAAAATCTTTAAAAAAAGTCCAACAGCCTTTTTTCACAGAAATGGAAAAGCCAATCATCAAATTTATATGGAAGGGTGAGGGGCCCTCAATAGTTAAAAGCATCTTGAAAAGGAAGAACAAAGTTGGAGGACCGAAACTTCCTGATTTTAAAACTTATTATAGGGAGCAGGTATGGCTCAGGCAGTTGGGCACCTGCCTCCCACATGGGAAGTCCCAGGTTCAGTTCCTGGTGCCTCCTAAAAAAGACAAACAGTGAGCAGACAATGAGCAAGATAATGAGCAGACAATGAGCAAAAACATAATGAGCAGGGAATGGATGTGGCTCAAGCAGTTAGGTGCTCGCCTCCCATATGGGGGGGGGTCCCAGGTTCGGTTCTCAGTACCATCTGAAGAAGAAATGAGCAGACAACAATAAAAAACAATGAGCAAGCAGATGAGGGAGCCATCTTGGGGGAGTGGTGGTTAAAAAAGAAAACTTATAAACTACAGTAATCAAAACAGTGTGGTGCTGGCATAAGGACAGAAATATAGACCAATGGAATTGAATCGAGAGTTTAAAAAGAAACCCTTATGCCAATAGCCAATTGATTTTTTTGACAAGGTGGGTAAAGAATAGTCTCTTCAACTAATAGTGTTAGGAAAACTGGTTATCCATATGCAAAAGAATGAAGCTGGATGCCTACATCACACCATATACAAAAATTAACTCAAATGGATTGAAGACCTAAATATAAGAATAAAAACTATGAGTCCCCTAGAAGAACTCATTGGGAAGCATGTTCAGGAGCTTGTGTTAGGCAAGGTTTTATACCAAAATCATGAGCAGTTGCTACAACAAGAATAGATAAATGGGACTCCATCAAATTTAAAAAAATTTATCAAAGAACTTTAACAAGAAAGTAAAAAGATGAATGAGTGATGTTGTAAGTGTGCCTCTGACTCCTTGACCAGCAATCACCCTGGGGGTGCTGCTCGGTAGGAAGAGCACTTTTGCCTGAGTACCATGCCTTAGGGTGACACACACCCTGCCCATGAACCTCGGTTCCAGTTCAGGGGTGTAGGGCCTTTACTGGCCCAGACCCCCCTCCCTGGCCTGGGAGCCCAGGAAGGGGCTGGCCATGGGAGGAGCTGCAGAGGCACCACCTCCATCTGCTGCTTCCCCCTAGAGGGCCTGGGGGCTGCCCAGCCACCTTTGTGCCCTGCTGGGGGTTTCAGCCCATTGCTGACACTTCTCTAATCCAGAGAAACACTAAATAAAGCACAGAAAGGGAGAAAATATTTAGAAACTGTAATGCATCTGATAAGGGCTTAATATCGAGAATACATAAAAGAACTCTGACAACTCAACAACAAAGAGACAAAAATCCAATTAAAAAGTAGGAAAAGAGCTTGATTAGACATTTCTCCACCAAAGATATACAAATAGCCAATACACATGAAAAGATGCTCACATTATTAGCTATCAGAGAAACGTAAATAATCATAATGAGATCCCAATTCACACCACTAGAATGGCTGTTATTTAAAAAAAACATAAAATGACAAAGTGTTGAAGGGGATATGGAGAAATAGAAACCCTGTACATTGTTGGTAGGAAAGGAAAATGGTTTCATGCTATGGAAAACAGCTTGGCAATTCCTCAGCAAGTAAAGTAGAGAATTACAATACACCTCAGCAGTCTCACTTCTAGGTATATACCCAAAAGAAGTGAAGGCAGGGATTTGAAGACCTATTTGCATACCAATATTCATAGCAGCATTATTCACAAGTGCCAAAAGGTAGAAGGAACCCAAATGTGCATCAATTGATGAATGGGTAAAAAAAATGTGGTATATACATACCACTGAGTATTATTCAGCTATGAAAAGGAATGAAATTCTGATACATGCAACAACATGAACTTTGAAGACATCAGGTTGAGTGAAATAAGCTAGACATGAAAGGACAAATACTGTATGATCTCATTGATATAAAATAATTAGAATAAGCAAATTCAGAGTCAGAAACTAGAATACAAGTTACCAGGGGCCGGGTGGAGGTAGGGAATGGAGAGTTAATGTTTAATTGGTGCAGTTTCTGTTTGGGACGATGGAGAAATTTGGTAATGTATAGTGGTGGGGTGATCTTTCTGTAAACCTAGTTTTAAAAAATAGGTGAAAAATTCAAACAGATACTTCACCAAATAAGATAGAGATGGCAAATAAACATTTATACAGATGTACACAAGAAGAGAGGCACAGTGGCTGGCAATAGTTGTAGGAATCACACCCATATTGGTGATGGTTGGAGTAGATAAATTATCCTAGGAATAGATACGAAGTGGGGCGGGGGGGCAGAGAGAGAGACAGACAGAGAGAGAGAGACAGACAATACTTTGGACATCCCGAGTATTGAAAGATGATTATCATCACTTCTCTGTCTTCTTTCCTCCATCTTTAAGCTGTAAGCAATCTTTGTTACCTTTGTTACCAGTGTTTGGGGATGTCCTATCAAGAAGTAACACAGCTGTTGAAGTTTTGGTTTTCAGTCAGTGAAGATAATGTGATCCCATTCTACCTCCCACAGTGCTCCATAATATATAAACTACTTTCATACATGAAAACAAAAGTTTATAACACTGCTAGTCTTTAGAGAAATGGAAATTAGAACCATAATGAGAGGGAGGGTGGATGTGGCTGAAGTGGTTGAGCAACCCCTCCCACAAGGGAGGTCCTGGTTTGGTCCCAGGTGCCTCCTGAAAAAACAAACAAGTTATTATTGAATTTGGCAACATATTAGACTTCATTTTTGAAGAAGTTTTGGATCACAGAGGGGTTCAACTATGGCAGGGGAAGAGTATTGGTGTGGGGTATCATTGATGGGGGATGCATGGGTGGGAGGGAGTTTGCCAAGTCATGCAATATATACAGATATATTCGGATGTTCGTTGGGTATTGACATAGTGGGTAGAGTTTCACACAACAACTGAGGGAGTGCTGGGTTTCCATCCTGGGGAGTTCTGTTGCATTCCTCAATGGAAGAGCAACAATCCCCCAAGTGCAAGGGTAAAGACCAGTGAAGAAGGATGGTCCAATGATGGGCCCTTGATACTGATGACTATGCTTATGAGCCTGTGTGCTTGAAATTTCAGCTTGGCCTAGAGCTTCAGGTTGCCTCTTGGGAAACTCCATGTTGCTCAAATGTGGCTACTCTCTAAGCCAAATTCAGCATACAAAATGCGTTACCTTCCTCCCAGCATGGGACATGACTCCCTGGGATGAGCCTCTCTGGCACTGAGGGATTACTACCAAGCTCTGGCTGGTGATGCAACTAGAAAAAGACCTTGAATAAAAGGGGGGAGTGGTAAAGACAAATGAGTTTATATGGATTAGGGATACGAGACTTCAAAATAAGCCAGGAGGTCATTAGAGGGGTCATACTTTTGCATGTCTCAGTAGGATCTCAGAGATAGCCAAAGTAGATACAACCCCAGATAGTGGTGCTCCTGAGGGCTATGGAGACACCCAGGTCCTACAGTCATGGCAGATGGCTCTGGAGTTCAGTGCCTTGTCAATGGGCCCTACTTTGGAATTTGTGCTCCTAAGTGTGATGGAGTTGGACTCAGATGTGACTTCTCTATACATGCCTCTTCTCTCACTTTTACTGAACCTGTGGATGGTGCTGGGGTTGGGGTTTGCCCTGGAGACTTGAATCTCTGGACTGTCCATGTGCCAGCTGGGCCCTGAGCCTTAGCAGAGTTACAACACCAACACAATAGTTCATTGGACTTACCCAGGTCAGCTAACAAGGAGGTGAGGATGGTGAACCACCACACCAAGGAACCAAGAGTCTACAACTGCAAGCAGGAGAATCTCATCCATCAGCCATGTGGGATCTAAACCCCCACTTGATTTAGAGGTGGAGTGGGCATTGCCATCCTAAGGTCCCCAGGATGGAGGAATAAAGTATGGATTAGAGTGGATGTACTGGTATTCTACTATAGAATTATTGTGGAGACAGTGGGCACGGGTAAATAAAGGCAGGGAGAATGAAAAAGTGTGATATGGGGGCATTTTTTTGGATATTGCAGGGACAGGTGCAGGACACTGTCCCACTGAATGGAATGGATATATAAACTACAATCCATGTTGTGTAGCAGTGCTCCAAATATTTGTCAAATGCAATGAATATAACACACTAATGAAAAGAAGTTGTTGATGTGGGAGGAATGGGGGGTGTGGGGAGTGGGATATATGGGAACCACTTATATTTTTTAATATAACATTTCATGTGATCCATGTATCTAAAAAAAAAAAAGATAACAACAACAAACAAAAAACAAAACCACCCTGAAAAAATTGGCTCCCCACATATGAGGTCCCAGGTTCAATCCCAGTCCCCAGTACCTCAAAAAAAAAGAGAAAAAAACACAATGAGAGATACCATTACACATTTATTAGAATATCTAAAATTCAAGACTGCCCACACCAAGTATTGGCTAGGTTGTGGAGCACCTAGAACTTTCATGCACTGCTGGTGGGAATGTAAAATGGTACATTTTACTGGATGTACTGGATGTACTGGAAAAATAATTTAGCAGTTTCTTAACAAGTTAAACATATATCTATCATATGACCCAGCCATTCCACTCCTAAGTATCTACCCAAGAAAAACAAAAGCATATGTCTTACACATGAATCATCACAGCAGCTTTATTTATAATAATCAACATTTATAACAGTCCAATAACCCAAATATACATCAACAGGTAAACTGATAAATTGTGGTATATTCATACAATGGAATATATTATTCAGCCATTAAAAGGAATGAACTATTCATACAGACTATAACATAGATGAATCTCAAAGTAACTGTGCTGAGTGACCAAAGGCAGAAAAAATACTGATACTGTACGATTCTATTTATATCAAATTGTAGAAAAAGCAAACTGATCTCTAGTGACACAAAGCAGATTAGTGGTTGTCTAGAAGGAAGAAATTACAAAGGGGTACTAGGAAACTTTGTTCTTAGTATGTTCATTATCTTGTTTGTGGTATTTTTATAGTTGTATACATATATGTTAAAACATCACATTGTGTACTTTATAATTACATGCAGTTTACTGTATGTCAATTATACCTCAAAAAAAGATGTTTAAAAATAAAAAATCTCATTGTATGTAACTCCCATCCTGTCCTCCAGTTTTGGCATTCTTATACTCATGACATTCCCAAAGGTATCCCATGTTAACCATATAATTTATTCATTTATCCCACAAATCATTTCAGCATCCATTAAAAAAGTGAGGCTTTCAAAAAAAATTCTGATTTCATTCTTGAAGTTACCCATTCCTGAAGTTTTAAGAATTCAGTAGGCAATGAATGCATCTATTATTCAACAATAGGGTTCATACCTAACATATATGTGGCAAAGGTACACTAATGTTTTGTCATTACAACTAAATTAAGTAGAATTACAAATGTTTAGATATCAAAACAATATATCATTTGAAATGTTTTAAAGCCTAACCCAGTTGACAGGGAGAGCCAATGCATTCCCCATTCAGGAGAGACTTAAGATTTTTTTATGGTCCTGATAAACAGTCACAGAGTAGAAACGAAAAAAAAAAAAGAGGGTAAAAATTAATGATCCCTCCATGAAAAAAGGAAACTAAAAAGTTTAAGAAAGAAATAACACAGTATTTTTAAAATGAAAACAATGACATATTACATTATAACAAGAACACTATACATTGTTACTATATATATACACATATATATATTCATATACATATACACACACACTTTTTTTAAATCTCTTTTTAAACCTGGTACAAATTAAACATCTTTCTCATACCCACATGATTCAGTATGAATTTTGATAGCATATAAAAAAAGATAATACACAATTTGGTAGACCTCAAAATTTTGTGGCTTTTAGGAAACATTTACCTTTTATATCTTGCATAAGATATAAAAGCCTTTTCTTTTAGGTACATTAACTGATTACAAAGAAAACTGCTATTGAGGGAAAGGCCCACCATGGCTGTATTTATCTAATTCATTGTAGTATATATGTAGGTCACTTGAGGGTTGGCATATGAGAGCTATAATAAAGAAACAAGCTCAGCTCTAAATGTGAATTTCCAACTGCTTATTCTGAATGCCCAACTGACTACTACAACAGATTTTATAACTTGTCATATATGACACAAAAGAATGTATGTCAAACTTTGCTGTAGAGCTGTTAGGAGAATGCCAAATAAAGATACTGGGAATTTTATGCACTTGTATTTAATTCTGTTTAGTCAAAAAATAATTAAACATTAAAAATATGTAAACACAGTTTTTAAAAAGCAATGTTAAGCACCTTTAAACACAATACTGATACATTCTGACTGAACATGCATTTAGAGGACAAATGGATATTTTAAAACTCAGAAACCATTTTTAAAGAGCTACTTATTGAAATACTTACATGAAATATTGATAGTTCCATTTTCTACCTAAAAACCAAAAGAGTATACAATTAGGGATTTAAATCTTCCTTCATGCTCGTTTTATTCTCTTTTTTGTTTGTGGGAAGGATGTACTGTCACTTTGTCTTCATGATAAAAAAAAACAAACATTATCAGAAGAGACATTCACAAAGAACAAAGTGATAGAAATATTTTTAAAACTATATTTTGTTCTTGATCAAGTGCCAAAGTCTGAATCTTCTGATATCTTTCATAGGCATAATTGACTAGGACTTGTATCTTAAAAAGCATTTCTCCTTAGTAACATCAAAAAGAAAGGAATGTCTCCAAAAGAATGCGCTTCAACTGGTGAAAGATTTAATAGTAATCCATTACCAGTTTTGAAAGGTGTAGACCTATTATATAAAGTCTTGAAAAATGTTTCCATAAAAACTAGAAATAATACATGTAAAGAATTATTTGGACTTAATCCTTTTAAGTACACCCAGCCTAAGAGAAATTTGAGTTAGAGGTAACTAAGGTTTAATTTAGAATTACATAATCATATTTGTCAGCCTGCCTCTTTAAATGCCTACATCAAATATTTTCAATCCTTAGAAAAAGAAAACCCATTCTAATAAAAATCATTTTTGTAACTGAATATTAAATTTGTATTAAATAGGGCATAAATAATGAACTTTATAATAAATAATGTATAAATCTAAACAGCAAGGAATTTTAGAATTCTACCCACTTCTAGTATAAGAGTGCTTTATACTTAGATGTATTTCATATACCTGAAACCAAGTGAACTAAGAATTTGAAACTGGACTTACAAAAACCAAAAGTAACTTAGATTTATGTAAAGTATTAAGGTTAAATGCCATATTATGTTGTGCATGCATTGAATATTAAACACAATATTAATTTTAAATGACTTTTTTAAAAATAAAATTTTAAATACACCCAAGAATGATCTCTAGGGGAAAAAGCCTTAAGATTGTTAATTTCTTGTTTATCAACCTTCCAGAAAACAGAAGCTTATAATTAAAATAACTGACAAGTACTTATTTGGTATTTGCAGTAAATATACTCACTAACCAAACAAAACATATCAGTTTTTTAAAAAGTTTTAAATACGAGCTATTATGCTAAACTATAAATATTTTCTTGAAATATCATAAACCTAAAAATCATCAATTCAGTAAGAGCTCTGGCAAAGAAAAACAAAAATAAATATAACTCGAATTGTTTTCTAACCAGAGTTGAATCTTCAATGTAAAATAGGAAAAGAAACATCCCATGGTGTCATCAAAAAGTTCCCTAAATTATCTGTAAACACAAGGGAATTCTATTATTCTTTCTAAACTCTCTAAATTTCTACATCTTTCTGCCTTTATGTAGTGTTTTACCTACAAGATAGTGTAAATCCATGGTATATATTTTTTGTTGCTTATCTGCTTAAGCCAAGTTAAAACTGTCAAATTTAACGGTACTTTAAATTTCTTTTAGATGGCCATAAATATACTATTGATTTGTAGTTACAAGTATAAAAATTATAAGGGAAGAAGTTGAACTGTAACTACAGTAGCTACAGATATGGTTGCTGGGTTTCCTGTTATGAAGTAATCAATCACTTTATCTTTCCGAATGAGACAGACTATACATTTTCTCTCATTTATCTAATAAAAAATTGCCCCTTCCTTAAAGAAGGAATAAACTCTTTCAGAACTTAAAAAAAAAGCTCACAACAGACAGATACATACAAATATACACTCACACAGGTTTTTTTGTTGTTGCTATTGCTCTTTTTTGTGTTTGCACTGAAACTGGATATTTCCAGAGGATGAAGCAGATAACCATGTGCATTCAGACTATATCACTGTGGATAAATTCGGTCTACTTTCTGAAATACTGGCCTTATTAGACAGTTGAAATATTAAAAATATACAAAACAAGAAGAGTAAAATGTCTCTTAAGGAAGGTAAAAATATGGAATTGGCAACAAACTTATCAATTTTAAATCATAGCTGTTTATCAAACCAGTCTTCAGTTCAAGTATTACAATGCTGTGCTGAAGAATGGCAATACTTTGACAATATTCACCTTCTTTTCTAAGACATCAGAAGTTACCAGAGTTGTAAATTCTGGGAAGCTTCAAAATTTATGTAGCAGATAATTTCTTACAGTCCAAAATTTTCTTTGCTTCCACAGACAATGTTGGTTCTTTGGGTTCTTGCTTAACTTGGCTCACAGAAATGGTATCTTCTGGGTTGTCTTCAACTTGAAACCAAATATGAAAAAAAAACCCTAAAGATTAATATACTTTATAATACTATAATCTTTAGAATTATATGAATTTAGAAGCAAAATACAAAACAGTAGTTTGGAAAAAGAACCAAGTAATTTAGAAAAGCAGCTTGGTATATTTGAGAACTCAGTGCTTCTGGAATCTTAACAGTCATTCATATTAAATAACAGTCTAATTCTAGCAAAAAAAAGAAGACAAGACTGAGAAAGCTATAAAGTTATTCTGTTCTAAAGATACCAGGACAAAAGGCCACCAAGTAATTTGAAACAATTATGAGGATCATCTCATGTTTTAACTTAAACATGTTTTAAAATAGGTGTGAATAAAAATTAGGTAGCCTCCCATTATTTGAAAATGATTTGCTTTGCAAATGGCAGGCACATATACTACAAATTCATGGATGTGTTACCATACCCATATAGTACCCCTATGTGGTTATTTATCACACTTTTTAAAAAATATATTTAACATTTGTCACAAAGGGGTATTTGGTGTTTAGCCCCAACCATAGGGAACTAGTAAGTAGAGGTTAGATTTGAGAATGCATATTCAGTTGAAGTAGCCCCTCAGATTATGATCCAACTTGATAAATTATGGAAGTTTGGGTCTAAAGAGGATTATCTTTTAAAGCAATCTGGATCAGAACTCCCAGAAATACTCTGACACAACATAGAGGGAGGAAAACCTGTTAGAACAGAAAAAACCTTTTGAATCAGACAGATGTGGGCTTAAAACCCCTTCTGTTACTTATTCGACATGAGCTCTAAACAATTACTTAACCTTTCTGGTCCCTGGTTTCCTCATATGTAGAAGGGGCACACTACCAACTATCTCATGGAGTTTCTTAAGGATTAAGTCATGTACATCCCTTTTTCCTCCCTTTGACTAAATTTCCTTAGGGGCCCAAGCCTGGTAATACAACTTTCATAGCCCTTTGGATATATTTTCCTAAAAGTAATGCTTCCAATAAATTTAAAAGACACAACTCTTTTCTGGAAGGAGCTATCCCACACTTTCATTTAGTCAAAAGAACAATGACTAAGAATGAAAGGAAATATTTCCATGTTTAATGAAAATTTTCTGTAAATATTTTTGTTCTTCAAAAGCAAACTGTAAATCTTTTCCCATACAAATGCCCAATCCACAATAATTTGTATGAAAATAAGTGACATGGTTAGGTCAAGCAGGAGTTAACAGAATTTACTACTATGGTAACTGGGCTGGTTACAAAGTGAAAGTAGCAAGGTCTTAGATTAAATCAAAGTTCTCAAGCTTTACTAGTTCTCTTTTGACTTCCACGGAACTCAACACTGATGTCTCTAACTCAAAAATCTTCCTTTTAACCTTTATATCTGTCCACTTCATTCTATTTTTCTTTGTAGGTTTGTATGTATATGTGTGCATACACACACATATCAATTTTTCCATAACCTTTTTAATAAAATACTTTTCCTTTTTTAAATAATTGTTGCTATCTATTTTACATGCTATGTGCATACATTCTAAAATGACTTTCCTAATTTAACATCATCACAGATTTATAAGGGAAAACCAAGTAATTTGTGTAAAAATATTTTTGATGGGACCAAATAATTAGAAATAAAGAGAAAATAATAAAGTCTAAAAGTTATTAAACTCATGCTAATGAAAAATTTCCCCTTTCTCTTATAGTTTTACTTTATTTATGTAACATTATAAAGCTACTGGGTAGAAATGATAGGTCTTTCTCTGCTGTAATATAGTAATGATAGTCCATAAAGGTTAAAAAAAAAATAACATCATAAGTTGATTTTTAACTTACTAAGAGCTGAGTGGTTGTCTATAATCTGTATTGGAATGGTCTGCACATCTCCCAACAGAATCTGATGAATACTTCCTTCCAGATTTCCTGTATCCTCAATAGCTCCAACTTCTACCAATTGCTCCATTGCAACAAGATTTTGATCCGGTCCTGGAAGGTTACCCATGGCAGAGGCAGTACTCTTGTTTTGGGTTAGGCATGTATCTGTTTGAAGGCTATGACTTTGACCAAGCAGTAGAGAACTATTATTCATCACAGAATTTCCTACGGAATCCAGAAGTCTTGAAGGACTGGAGGAGGGGTGATTATTTACTGATATCAGAGCCAGTGA
Source organism: Dasypus novemcinctus (assembly GCF_030445035.2). Classification (NCBI taxonomy): domain Eukaryota; kingdom Metazoa; phylum Chordata; class Mammalia; order Cingulata; family Dasypodidae; genus Dasypus; species Dasypus novemcinctus. The sequence continues at coordinate 42,142,889 of NC_080679.1, forward strand.
TCCATCAGGAGAGGTGAATCTTGGTTGTAAGTGCAAACCCTTTAAAACAAAAAGAGTTATATTGAAATGACTGAATTTATTATATATGGTATTCTCATGATATACATACATACATACATACACACACACACACACACACACACACACACTTTTCTTTTTATTTTGGAAAGAAGAGATGTATTTACAAACCACAGAGTTCCAAACTCTGAGGAAAAGGACGGAAGGAGGTAGTGAGTACGAACAGGCCCCTTTTTTGCCCATTCTCCTCCTGGAGAGACCCTAAGTAGCAGCCCATGGGCTCATCCCCTAGAGTGGCCACTGTCTGCAGTCTTCTTGCCAGTCATCCTGTGCCCAGATAGGTAGGCATAGGTGAAAAGAACTGAAGCCTGGCCCTCATGATATTCTTTTGACACAAAATTGGAAAAAACAAAATATGAGTCTAGTTAACTATTAAATATTAAGTTAGAACATAAACAAAGAGAAAAGTAGTACAAATAAATTTTACTGCATTAATGGTCAAACTCAAAGTTTTTCAAAACGTTGTTTGAATTATAATTTTAAACGAAGACAAATCAAAACATGGAAAATAATGAAAATATCTCTGACCATTATTATAATTCTATAGCAAATCTCTGAAAATTCCTGAGAGATGAGGGGAGCATTAGGAAGTAAGAGCAGAGACTCAAATTTGGTGATATCACTGAAAACCTACCTGCAATTGTGCAAATATTTTTGGCTGAGATGAGGAAAGTGAAGAGAGTAAGTTTGTTGGCTCTGGAGACAAAGAACGCCCTGTTCGATTTGTTTCTACTTTTGTGGCCATTGATTCTCTTGGTGAATTTCCTAAGTTATATTAAAAAATAAGCTATTAAAACAATAAATTTTACTGGCTTTTGGATACTAAATTTCATTACACCCTTATTATTAGAATTAGAATACAAATTAAGGTCAAAAGTTTGCAAAGGATTTCAAGAAGTTGTTTAGTCTATTTCTAGAACAGGGTAGATCATCAGAATCCCTCAGGGAACTTTAAAAAATATATAGATTCCTAGGTTTAATGTGCATTGATTTTAATTTAGTGGATCTAGGATGGGAATATACAAAACTACACTTTTTCCTTTGAAAGACTCTTTATCTGTAACTCTGAACTAGTCCATTTCTCCATGCTCTGATGCTCAACTATATTACTCCAGATGTGTGCAACCTATTGAGATTATTAATTACAAAGACTAAACTCAGCTTTTGTAGCCCTTGTGCTTAAGACAATGCCTGGCACAGAGTAAGTTCTCAATAATAATAGTATTAAATTTCTTTCAATAACTTATTTTGGAGGAAAGTGGACTTGGACCAGTGGTTAGGGCGTCCGTCTATCACATGGGAGGGCCGCGGTTCAAACCCTGGGCCTCCTTGACCTGTGTGGAGTTGGCCCATGTGCAGTGCTGATGCGCACAAGGAGTGCCCTGCCACACACGGGTGTCCCCGCGTAGGGGAGCCCCACGCGCGAGGAGTGTGCCCTGTAAGGAGAGCCACCCAGCGTGAAAGAAAGTGCAGCCCAGGAATGGCGCCGCACACACGGAGAGCTGACATAACAAGATGATGCAACAAAAAGAAACACAGATTCCTGTGCCGCTGACAACAACAGAAGCGGACAAAGAAGAACACACAGCAAATAGACACAGAGAACAGACAACTGGGTTGGGGGCAAGGGGAGAGAAATAAATAAATAAATCTTTTAAAAAAATGTTATTATGGAATAAATGAAAAAAAGTGAAAGCTTGGGAAACGGACTTTGGCCCAGTGGTTAGGGCGTCCGTCTACCATATGGGAGGTCCGCGGTTCAAACCCCGGGCCTCCTTGACCCGTGTGGAGCGGCCATGCGCAGTGCTGATGTGCGCAAGGAGTGCCGTGCCACGCAAGGGTGTCCCCCGCGTGGGGGAGCCCCCACGCACAAGGAGTGCGCCTGTGAGGAAAGCCGCCCAGCGTGAAAAGAAAGTGCAGCCTGCCCAGGAATGGCGCCACCCACACTTCCTGTGCCGCTGACGACAACAGGAAGCGGACAAAGAAACAAAAGCAGACAAAGAAACAAGATGCAGCAAATAGACACCAAGAACAGACAACCAGGGGAGGGGGGGAAATTAAATAAATAAATAAATCTTAAAAAAAAAAAAAAGTGAAAGCTTCCATTTCTTAACATTTCAATTTTTAAAATAATTGTCCATCAGGGAATTTGAAATATTCTCATACAATTTTTATATTGTAACCTAAACATATTCATCTTGTTAAGTCAACCAAAACCAATTATTGACAAATATTTCTTGCTTTCTTACTGTGACTAAGTAACTAAAAGTGGCCCCAGGGTCAGGTAAGGATGGCTTAAGCGCTGGCCTTTCTGTGTGACCTTTAACAAGTTGTTTAATGTAGTTTCTAAATTTCAGTTTCCTCATCTATACAATCAGGATAAGAGCATCTTCCTTAAAGAACTGCTGAGTAGATTAAACAGAACTTTCAAATTTCTTGGCTTCTTCATTTTTTTTTCTTTTTAAAGATACATGCACACAAAATGTAACATTAAAAAATTTAAGAGGTTCTCATATATCCCACTCCCCACATCCCCCACTCCTTCCACATCGACAACTTCATTAGTGTGGTACATTCACTGCATTTGATGAGTACAGTTTGGAGCACTGCTACACAGCAGAGATTATAGTTTACGCTGTAGTTTACACTCTCTCTCCCAGTTCCTTCAGTGGGTTATGGCAGGATATCTGCATCTGTCCCTGCAATATCATTGAGTACAACTCCAAGTCCCGAAAATGCCCCATTTTCACACCTCTTTTTCCCTCTCCCTGCCTTCAGCAACTCCTGTGGCCACTGTCTCCACATTTCTAATGTCTTTCTACTTCACTCTGCTGCAGTTAATCCACTTCTTTGGTCATACTCTAGACCATACCTTTAACATCTCAAATTCAAACATCCCATTTTCTTATCACAATCTCTTTATTTTTCCAGGAATTTTGCTAAAGTACTCTGCTATAATTGTTCTTCAATCTCATATGAATTTACAATCCACCGATCCCTCAATTTTCTCATATCCATTGTGGTGGTGTAGAGCTGTGTATACCCCAGAAAAACATGTTCTTAAACATAATAAATTCCTATAAGAGTGAAATCATTATTAGTAGGAACTTTTGATAAGTTTACTTCAGTTAGGGTGTGGCCCACCTTAATCAGGATGGGTCTTATCTTATTACTGTAGTCCTCTGTAAGTGGAATGAAATCCTGAAAGAGAAAGCCACAGAGGGAGCACCCAGAAGCCACTATGAATCAGTTGCTTATGGTAGACAGTCAGGAGTCATCCTTGATCATTCTCATACCTATTCAATCAATACCCAAAGTTTTCAAGTCTTCTTTTTAATTAACTCTTAAGCCAGTCTAATTTTAGTATAAATGTTACCAACTATAATCTAAACCACTATGACATTTCATCTGGACAGGTAAAGAATATGCCTTCTAAACTTGTTTTGCTTATTCTGTTTTATCTCTAAGCATTTTCTTTGTTAAACCCTTCTAGCCTTCTTAAGTTTCTTGAACATGGCAAACCCTTACTTGCTTTAGAGTCTTTGTGGTTGCTATTTCTTCTCTGATCAGCAAATTCCTTTGTATTCTTCAGGTCTCAGTTTAAAAGTCACTTTCTAGAAAATGTGGCATTGGTGTGGAGAAAGTGGCCATGGTGGCTGCTGGGGGATAGGGAGTGGGAGGAAGAGTTGTGATGTGGGGGCATTTTCGGGGGTTGGAGTTGTCTTGGGTGGTGCTGCAGTGACAGTTACCGGACATTGTACGTCCTCCCATGGCCCACTGGGTGGACTGTGGGAGAGTGTGGGCTATGGTGTGGACGACTGACCATGAGGTGCAGCGGTGCTCAGAGATGTATTCACCAAGTGCAATGAATGTCTCATGATGATGGAGGAGGTTGTTGTTATGGGGGGAGGAGTGGGGTGAGGGGGGTGGGGGGTATATGGGGACCTCATATATTTTGAATGTAACATTAAAAAAATAAATAAAGACAAAAAAAAAAAGTCACTTTCTAAAGTTTACTTCCCTATTCCCTTGACTAAGTTAGAAGTCTATCACTATTCCCATACAATTTTGCACATCTCTCTCATGGTACTCTTCATAGTAGCAATCAACTGAAAATACTTGTTCAATGTCTTTTTCTCTTGCTAGACTTTAAGTTCCATGAAGCAGGAAACTTACCTATTCTTTTCTATGCCCAACATTTAGGACCGTAAGTGAAATAGGTGCGGAACAAATGAATGAATAATGCTAAAGAATTTGAAAGTTATTCTGTAGGTAAAGTGACTCTTGTAGTTAAACAAGTAGAAAAACAAAGAATTATACTATATTTTCAATATAGTCATTATTTCATTCTAAAGCATTTAAATAGGCATTATACTAAGAATATACTATGCTAATTTGAAAAAAAATACAGTCCCTGATCCTGATGAACTCAAATCATAATGAAAGATACAGATATGCAAGCAAAAGATTACCATGTTAACTGCAGAGGTAAATATAAAAGAGTGAATATCTAACTTTATACAGGGGATGAAATTAAGAAAGTAGTTTAAACCAAACAGATTACTCTTCGAGTACTAAGAGGAGTCTGAAAAGCATACTAGGAGAAAAGACATTTCTTGAAGAACACCTGCAAAAGGGTTGCAATAAGCCTGGAATATTGAGAGAACATAGGAGAAAAATACAAATCATACAAAATTGATAATTTCTGGGTAAAGGTATCTTAAAGCTGTCACTACTGGAATTAGCCTACCCTTCTAGTTCACTTTGCTAATTACCAGCCTTGACACAGCAAGATGACGCAACAAAAAGAAACACAGATTCCCATGCCCCTGACAACAACAGAAGCGGGCGAAAGGAGAACATGCAGCAAATGGACACACAGAACAGATAACTGGGGCGGGGGGTGGGGGACGGGGAGAGAAATAAATAAAATAAATCTTAAAGAAAAATTCATTCAAAAAGAAGCATAAAAGCTAATTACAGGAGGAAATTTAAATAACTGGAAATGTTTTGATAATATTTGATAACACTTCATCTCTCTGGGTCATGGTTTCCTCATCTATAAAACTGATGAGATGACACAGTAAGTTCCTTGCAGTCTTAACATTCTTTGACTTTATGTTTTAAATGTATTGCAAATAGCTTACCTTCTGCAAATGTAACTGTCACAGTCTCTCTGAGAATATTCCCACTATCTGTAGTCCACTGAAGCTGAAATGGGAACCTTTATTTCAGTAAAAATAATAAAATATTTATATTGAAAAAAAAAACACATTAAAACATATCAATGCAACTATAATTTTATTCAGTCATAGTATAATTGTGACTTATTCTGTGATTACTATCTTCAATTGTTCATATTCCCAAAGATAAATACATCTCACTAAAATACATTTGGTTTCTGAGTTCAGATAGCAAGAATATGGATAGCAGTCAAATGGTAAGGACTACTATTAATCAAAACTATTTTAGTTCCTGAATTTAGGATAGTGAATAATTAATTTGGATAGCAAGGAATAGTTGCTCTAGCAAAAAAAAAAAAAAAAAAAGCAATCTATTTAGTTACTGAGTTTGGATACTAAAATTATAGAGCAAAGGATATTGCTACTTAGATTTTAATGCCAAATCACTACCAGAATTTTAATTAGTACTTTCGGGGTAATTAGCGTTGTCTTCAATACAGGCAGAAATTTCAGAGAACTGACTAATATTCAGGAAGAAACTACAATATCTGAGTATGAGGTAAAACTGATATCCATAGGAAGCATATGGAACCAAAATTATCATTTTATATATTTGAGTCTTAACTATTCTATTTAATCGTGCCTGTTTATTTTAAAGGGGAGAGATATACATAGTATGTACTCATTAAATGCAAATGAACAATTTTTATAGAGATAAAACATGTTCACTTTAAAATGAAGATTAGTATTGTTTTAGACTCAGATTTGGAAATTAACTGATTTTTCTTATGAGAGTAATAAGATAATTTAGTCAAAGCATCATCAAGGTAAGAGATTTTACATTTCAAGAAAGACATTATCACTTTTTTCTCATATTAGAGTTACTAGATATGGGATAATATAAGCTATCACTGTTAGGACAAATATTAATAGAAGTCGAGAAAGATCCTGTAATAAAACAAACTACAGCTGTTAACATACCGTTGCTGGAATGATCTCTGAGTTATATACCATATCCCCATTTCTCAAGGACTTCTGTACCTCATGGATGTGATTTTTTATATCATTTACAGTTGGAAAAAAAGATAAATTATGTCTTTCAGGTACTTCATCAGGTTTGAACAGTTCCCTTTCCACAAATTTTCTGTAGAAAATAAAAAATAGAATAAAAATATAAATCATCTATCAATATGCTTTTATTAATATTTTTTATTGTGGTGACATATATGAGAAAATTTACCATTTTAAGTGTACAATTCAGTGGCATTAATTGCAGTTACACTGTTGTGCTACCATCACCACTTTCCATTACCAAAATTTGTTCAATACCCAAAACAGAAATTCTGTACCCATTAAACAAAAACTCCTGCCCTGGTAATATGTAATCCAGCTTCTGTCTCTAGCAATATACTTTTAGATTAAAAGAAAGATTCTCTTTTAGCATAAACCTTTGTAAACTATGGTTTACAATTCTATACGTAGTTCATATTTTTCTACTTATTAAACAATATTTTTATTTATTTAAAACCTGTATATCTTAAGAGTAAGCTCTGACATTTTTATGAATTTAATTGAAAGGAACTATTATTTTCAATTTAATTGTTTAATGCTTACTGTGTCAGGCACTGTACTGATTACTTTGCAACGATTATCTCCTCTAATCCTTACTATAATTCTGTGAGACAGGTACAATTATCATTCCCATTTTATAGATGAGGAAACTGCTGACTACAGAACCTAAATATTTGCCCAAAGTCATATAACTACCTAATAAGAGAACTTAGACGTATTAACAGATGATATGCATAAAAATCATGTTATACTGCTTCTAAAAAAGCACCAATTAATATTATATGAAATATGATATGCTTAAATTGTATAAGTAGAGAAAAGAGAAGGCAACATTGCTATGTAATTGTGTGAAAATAAAGGAAATGATAAAGTTGAACATAAATATGCTTTCTAAATTAAATCACAGGGCTTTATTATACCTCTGTTGTTAACCTTCAAGTTTTAGGGAACAGTGGATGGTTTTACTAAATTTTGGCTTAGTTCTAATAATACCCCAACAACAATAAATAAAAAATATTTAAGGAAGTTTGTAAATAGAAGAGTCATGTATTAATTAAGAAATAATTCTAGAATGTACTCATTTTGTTGTTCAGGTCAGACTACATAATAACCAGTAGGAACAAGGTCAGTTAAATACCAGAAATCATGCTGCGGAACATGGGCTATAGAGTTATAACTAGATTTCAGTTTTGCCTTTGCCTCTTAAGCCAGTTATTTAATCACTTTGAGTTTCCATATTCTCATCTGTAGAATGGGGATAAATTTACCAACTTCATAGAGCTCTTCTAGGATTAAATTAGATCATGTATATAAAGCACTTAGCACAATACCTGGTAGTAATAATTTATTACATACTGAGTAAATTAGACCAGAGCACTATAACTCAAATTTCATTAAATAAAAAACTTCCCAATTCTTTGTTGTAATAAAGTTTAATTGCATTTCAATACTTTGAAATAAGAAATCTTTCCTAGGTTCTAAAAATCTTTGATTCTACACAAAGATATTTTTCTATAAATGTATTTGTTATATAGTTCAATCATTATGTTGTTTAAATCTGCTCCAATTTACCAAACTTGAAAATGGAACATCTCAAAAGAGTAATTAAGATTACCATAAGCCATATTATACTATAGCTTGCCGAGTATCTGCTAGAAAATAGTTAACTCATAAATAGGATTATTTTTAAAAATTAATAAACTATATTCCTATCTACTTTCATAGCAGATATTCTGAAAATGTCTATAATGTTGTGTATTATTCAACCAACCAACAATTTGTTTCTACTCTACCTTAGCTGTTTCCTTACTGCATATACTTGTTCTATTCCCTGTGATACTAATTCTTGAATCTTATGCGCTACTTGAGGATGCAGACGTGAGGGTAATGCACAATTCTCATCTCTAACTTGATTCTCCTCTTCTTCAAGAGAAGACATAGGAAAAGGGGAAGGTGAAGACGGAAGGCAGGGAGTCTCCAGTTCATGATACTGATGAGCCTGCTGTGTAGGTAGCTGTACATACCACCTTATAAGAGAAAATAAAATTTTATTATTAGACAAAGGCAAGAATTGTAACTAGCTATGTTTAATCGTCATCAAGAGAAAAAAATAGTATTTTAATAAAAAATATATATGATTATATATATTTATATTCTGAAAGTTTTAAATGTTCTCTTTTTTTTAATTAAAAATTTTTTTCTTTTTTTTTGTTTTTTCTTTAACTCAGATTCTAAGATTGGTTTTATACCCAATTAAATAAAATTCTTTGTAAACCTTTACAGACTTTCATTATGGCCCTAAAATTGAAGAGGGCATGCAGGGATTTACATATATATGTATAAATGGTATTTTAAACTTATTAAGTAAATTTTACATCAAAATAAAGAGACAATATTGTAAATCTTTTGAATTGTGTATTTTCCCATTTATCTACCATTTTGTCCCAAATCACACTCCTGTGTTACCCTACCATCAATACAAACAGAGTGGAAATAATTCAGAGCCTGGCAAGACTAAGCTATGAGGGAGATTCTTTTCTCACAGCAGCTCAACAGAAAGCCACTGTGGCCACCCTGGTTGCTGTTGGCCCAATGTACAAGAGAAGTCAACTAAAAGATGAATACAGGTGCCTTGTGGATTAGTGTAAAAACAGATGCTAGAAAAATGAACTGATCTGACAGGAAACCATTTTAATTGATATTTTTGTACAAAATGTTTGCAATGATTGATACTGCATGAAATGGAGACTTACTTAAAAATTATCAAAATATTCTGCAAACTGAAGGATCCAATTATTGACTCCATTATTTTTTTAATTAGAGAAATTGTAGATTTACAGAGAAATCATGTGATAAATACAATGTTCCCATATACCTGCCTATTGTTGACAATTTACCTTAGTGTTGTATCTTTGTTACAGATGATGAAAGAATATTTAAATAATACCATTGACTATAGTCCATTAGGTGTATCTTTCCCATATACCATCTAATTAACACCTTGTTTTAGTGTCATACATTTGGTAAAATTCATGAAAGAAAATTCTTATACTATTAACCCCAGTCCACTGTCCACAACAGGGTTCACTGTATACAGTCTTATGTTTTATTTTCTAATATCATCTAGTAATATTTACAACCCAAAACTTCCCTTTTCAACCACATTCACATACATTATTCAGCACTATTAATTATACTCACAATAATGTGCAACCATCAACATCCATTTCCAAACCTTTACAATCAACTAATAGAAATTCTGTATAAATTATGGATCAGCTCCCCATTCTCTACCCCAATCTATCCCCTAGTTACCTTTATCCTAGATTCTAACTCTATGAGTTTGCTTATTATAATTAGTTCATATCAGTGAGATTATTTGTCCTTTTGTGCCTGGCTTATTTCACTTAGGACAATGTCCTCAAGGTTTATCCATGCTTTGCATGCATCAGGACTTCATTCCATTTTACAGGTGAGTATTATTCCATTGTATGTATAATATATACCACATTTTCTGTCTCCACTCATTAGCTGATGGACACTTGGGTTGCTTCCATCTACTGTCAATTGCGAATAATGCTGCTATGAACATGAGTATGCAATTACCTGTTTGAGTCCCTGCTTTCAGTTTTTCTGGGTAAATACCAAGTAGTGGGATTGCCAGTTCATATGGTAATTCTATATTTAGTTTCCTGAGAAACTGCCAAAGTGTCTTCCACAGTGGTGGCATCATTTTACTTTGCTACCAGCAATGAATGAGTGTTCCTATTTCTCCGCATCCTCTCTGACACTTGTAATTTTTTTTTTCAATAGTAGCCATTCCAGTGGATGTGAAATGCTATCTCATTGTAGTTTAGATTTGCATTTCCCTAATAGCTAGTGATGTGAGTATCTTTTCATGTGCTTTTTAGTCATTTGCATATCCCCTTTGGAGAAATGGCTATTCAAGTCTTTTGCCCATTTCTTACTTGGGTTGTTTATCATTTTGTGTTGAGTTGTAGGATTTCTTATATATTCTGGATATTAAACCCTTATCAGCTATGTGGTTTCCAAGTATTTTTCCCATTGAGTAGGTTGTCTTCTCATCTTTGTGACACGAAAGTTTTTAATTTTGAGGAAAGTTCCATTTATCTAATTTTTTTCTCACTGTTTTCGCTCAGGGTGTAAAGTTCAAGAACCACGGCCCAACACAAGATCCCAAAGAAGCTCCCCAACATGTTGTTGTAGTTTTATAGTCCCTGTATTAGTCAGCCAAAGGGGTGCTGATGCAAAATACCAGAAATCGGTTGGCTTTTATAAAGGGTATTTATTTGGGGTAGAAGCTTATGGTTACCAGGCCATAAAGTGTAAGTTACTTCCCTCACCAAAGTCTGTTGCCATATGTTAGAGCACGAGGGCTGCCAACATCTGCAAGGATTGAGGCTTCTTCTCCGTCTTAAGGCTCCGTGGTCCCAGCTTCTTTCAATATCAGCTGCAGGCTGGGATAAGTCTTGTCTCTCTCCTGGGGCTTGTTCCTCTCTGGGCTCAGCCGCTCTGTTCTCTCCACATGGTCAGCTGAGGACTATCAGGCTTGCTCTCTTCCCGGGGCCTCTGCCATGTCTATGGAGCTGTCTCTATTCTTCTGTGTTCTTCTCCTGCATGCTTACTTCCCACGGCTCCAACTCAAAACTCCAACTGTCCCCTCTGCCTTGTCATTTTCTCTTTGAGTCCCTGCCCACTGACGTCCTACTGATGTGGCCCAATCAAAGCCCTAGTCATAATTTAATCAAGAAAAAGTGAAACCTCTGAAGTCAATACAATCTAAGGGTATAACTAGCCCAAAGGAACTGACAAGTTTACAAACATAATCAGTGTAACTTTTTGGAATTCATCAATAATATAAAACTGCCATAGTCCTGGTTCTTATATTTAAGTATTTGATCCATTTTGAGTCAAAAACTTTTAGGAGGTACTGAGGATTGAACTCAATTCCTTATATATGTGAAGCAGGTACACAACCACTGAGCCACATTGCTCCCCTTTTTTTCATTTTTTTTTTTTAAGATCTATTTTTATTTCTCTCCCCTTCCCGCCCACCCCCCCAGTTGTCTGCTGTCTGTGTCCATTCGCTGTGTGTTCTTCTCTGACAGCGTCTATCCTTATCAGCGGCACCAGGAATCTGTTTCTTTTTGTTGCGTCATCTTGCTGTGTCAGCTCTCTGTGTGGGCGGCACCATTCTTGGGCAGGCTGCACTTTCTTTCACGCTGGGCGGCTCTCCTTATGGGGTGCACTCCCTGCGTGTGGGGCTCCCCTATGCGGGGACACCCCTGCGTGGCGTGGCACTCCTTGTGTGCATCAGTACTGCACGTGGGCCAGCTCCACACGGGTCAAGGAGGCCCAGGGTTTGAACCACAGACCTCCTATGTGGTAGGCGGACGCCCTATCCAATGGGCCAAGTCTGCTTTCCCCTGTTAAGTTTTAATACGGTGTGAAATAGGGGTCCTCTTTCATTCTTTTGTATATGGTATCCAATTCTACCAGCACTATTTGTTGAAGAGACTATTCACTATTCTTTCCTAATTAAGTAGACTTGGCAGCCTTGTCAAAATCAACTGGCAAAAATGTACATCAGTATTACAAGGTGGTAAAAATGTGGAGAAGCATGGGAAAAAATACAATTAATGTAACCTATGGACTATAATTAACAGCAATACTGTAATATTCTTGCATCAATGACAAAGACATACTGTGTTAAAAACAGGGGGGTATGGAAAAAATATACCAAAAGTATGCTATACACCATATTTAGAGGTACTAGTCTGATGATACTATCTCATGTAACAAATGTTCCACAACAATGTACTGTGTTGGTTGAGGGGTGTTGTAAGGGAATTCCACATGCGTGCATAACTGTTTTCTAAGTTCACAACCTAATAAAAACATATTTTTAAAAATCAATTGGCCATAGCTGTGAGGGTCTATTTCTGAATTCTTGATTCTATTTCATTGGTCAATGTCTATTCTTGTGCCAATGCCATGCTATTTTGACTACTATAGCTTTATAATATGCTTTCAATTCAGGATGAGCTCTCCAGCTTTGTTCTTCAAGATGTTTTTGGCTATTTGGGGACTCTTAACTTCTGAATAAATTTGATAATTGGCTTTTCTATTACTGTAAAGAAGGGTGTGGGAATTTTAATTGGGATTATGTTGAACATGTAAGTTGTTTTGAGTAGATTGACATCTTAATGATATTTAGTCTTCCAGTTCATGAATACAGAAGATCCTTCGATTTACTTAGGTCTTATTTGATTTCTTTTAGCAACGTTTTGAAGTTTTCTGTGTACAAGTCCTTTGTATCCCTGGTTAAATCTACTCCTAGATATTTGATTCTTTTTGTAGCTGTTGGAATTTTTTCCTTGATTTAGTCCTCAGATTGCTGATTACTAGGTATATAGAAACACTACTGATTTTTGAGTGCTGATTCTGTACCCTCCAACTTTGCTGAATTCAGTTACTAATTCTGATAGCTTTGTTGTAGATTTTTCAGGACTTTCTAAATATAGGATCATATAATCTGCAAATAGGGAAAGTTTTATTTCTGCCTTTCCAATCTGCATGTCTTTAATTTTTTTTTTTTTGCCTAAATGGTCTGGCTAGAATTTCCAGTACAATGTTGAACAGTGGTGTTGGTTGGCAAACTTGTACTGTTCCAGATCTTTGAGGGAAAGCTTTCAGTCTTTCATCAAGTGTGATGTTAGTTGTGGGTTTTTCATATATCGTGAAATGATATATTTTCCTTTACCATGTTGAGGAAGTTTCCTTCTTTTCCTATTTTTCTAATTGTTTCAAGAAAGGATGCTGAATTTTGTCAAATGCCTTTTCTGTGTCAATGGAGATGATCATGATGCCTTTCCCACATATACCGGAATGTCAATAATCATTGCAGGGACAGCAATGCCAGTGATGAAAACAATTCATACAGGAGCACTAACAAATGTTCTAAGCTGCCATATATTTTCTTTTTTTTTTTTTTTTTGAGGTACTAGGGACAGAGATTGAACCCAGGTCCTTTTATGAGGTAAGCCAGTGCTCAACCACTGAGCCGTATCAGCTCCCATGAGTTCGTTTTTTCATTTGTTTGCTTGTTGTTTGCTTTCTTTTTAGGAGGCATCAGAAACTGAACCCAGGACCTTCCATGTGGGAAGCAGGCACTCAACTGTTCGATCCACATCTGCTCCCTGCAATATTTTCTTTTCTCGGTTGCAGTATTTCTTCTCCAAAAATTACATTCTGGTGAACTTAAATAATGTAAATCAGAGATTCTTTCTTACACAATCAAAAGAACTCACAACCACAGAACTCACATGTCATGTGATTGCAGCTCCCACCATTCATGTTTATTCTATAAGCAGCACATCATGGACATGGCTTTATATCATCAATGCTACTCCAGACTCTCAATTATATATAATTGATTTAAAAAGTAGTTTTCAGGTATATACTCTGGCCTCTTGTTGGGTAGTATCATGGGTCTGGTTGGGGTGCCAAATGTATTTTTTTTTAAAGATTTATTTTATGTATTTCTCCCAACCCCCTTGTTGTTTCTCACTTGCTATGTCTGATCATCTTCCTTGTTTCTTTAGGAGGCAATGGAAGCTGAACCCGGGGACCTCTGTTGTGGGAGGGAGGTGCCCGGACACTTGAGCCATCTCCGCTTTGTTGTGTCTCTCATTCTGCTTCTCCTCCCCACATCTCTTGTTGTGTCATCTTGTTGCGTCAGCTTGCTGTCTTCTTTAGGAGGCACTGGGAACCTCCACTCCCCTCTTTAGTTGGGTCTCTCATTATGTCTTTTCTTCTTGTGCCTCTTGTGTCAGCTTGCCACACCTGCCCATTGCACCAGCTCACTATCTTCTTTAGGAGGTACCAGCAATCTCCCATATAGTAGGTAGGAGTCCAGGTGCCTGAGCCACATTTGCTTCCCCAAATGTACTTACAGTGGTAGAAAAACACTGTTCCACAGCCTTCTTGCACACAACTTAATTTTGGACAGTGGGCACATACAGATACTATCACAGCATATCCACAGTCTCGTGCTGGATACCACATACAACCAGGATCTGCAATAAGCCACCATCTAAGCGTAAATTCTCTTCATATTTTTCCATTAAGGCCTCAACACTTAATACCAAACAAATATATCATGAGGATAAAACCATTCAGGACCTTCTGGGTAACTGATATTAACTCTGCTTTCTTGAGATTTCTATCTTTAGATACTATACAAGCTCTATGATGATAAGCTATTATCTCAGGAAGTCTGTCTTTAGATTGCCACAAAAGGTATAAAGGGCAGTCTGTAAAGTCTCAATTTATCTGCTGATGGAAGCTAATCCATTGTAGAGGAGGTATTTTTAGAGAAAATGGAATTCTTATCAGTACACCTTTCACAATGCATATTTTTGATGTCACTATTGTAGGGCCATGGGAATGTGGAGAAACATGGGAGAAAAAAAAGAATATGTTTTCAATACTGGCAATTCCATCCACACCATTTAATTCCCTTGATTTACATTTGTTATCCTTTTTCCTCCAAACCAAGAGATCCTATTGAAATTTTTCTCTTTTTGAATGCTTTTTGAGTGTAGGCAAGCACTAAGATGAAGAAGATGGCTGAAAATCTCTATCTGAACCCATTTACTGATGAAAACTCATGTTTAAAATGCTCATTAGCATTGAGTCAGAATCAGTGTTTACACATAGCCCTTCATTATATTAGAGATAAAACTTATTTTTTGTACTTACATTTAGATTGTCATGATATATGAAAATTCTTGATTCCTTCAGAAAATTCTTGAAAAAGTTCAATTTACAGGAAACTGTTATCTTTATAGTGGTAGTGGGCATAGGGCTGTGGATGACCAGACCCATCTCCTACCATCTGTGGCTGTAGAAGCCTAAGTATGGAGTGGGGTGGGGTGGGGTGAGAGGAGGGCCCCAGGCAGCTGCTTTCTGGAATTTCTCCTCCACAATTTTGCCTTGATGGCTTCCTCAGGTAATTAGTGCTGCAACTACCATTTACCCTTCCCTCAGTTCCCACTCTCTCTGCCTCCTCTCTTCTGTTTTAATATAAGTGTTTAAGGCTATAAATTTTCCCCCCAACGAGCCTTTGCTGCATCCCACAAGTTTAGATATGTTGTGATCTCATTTTCGTTTGTCTCAAGTATTTACTGATTTTCCTTACAAATTTTTCTTTGACCAACTGATGGTTTGAGAGTGTTATTTAACTTCCAAATATCTGTGGACTTTCCAGGTCTCTGCCTGGTATTCATTTCCAGCTTCATTCCATTTTGGTCAGAGATGATGTTCAGTATGCTTTCAGTCTTTCTTAGTTACTTGAGACTTGTTTTGTGACCCACCATGTGGTCTGTTATGGAGAATGTTCCATATGCACATGAGGAGAGTATATATCCTACCATTTTGGATTACAATGTTCTGTACATGTCTGTTAGGTCTAGTTCACTTATTATACTATTCAAATTCTGTTTCCTTGCTGATCTTCCATCTAGACATTCTACCTATTGATGAGGGTGGTGTATTGAAATCTACAACTGTTATTGTAGAAGTGTCTATTTTCTCCTTCCATTTTGCCAGTGTTTGCCTCAGTTTTGGGCACCATGATTAGATTCATAAATATTTATGATTGTTATTTCTTCTTGGTGGATTGCCCTTATTAATATAGTATATAATGTCCTTCTATGTCTCTTATAAACAGCTTTTGACTTAAATTATATTTTGCCCAGAATGAGTACAGCTACCCCTGCTCTTTTTTTGGTTATTGTCGTGCATGGAATATCTTTTTCCAACCTTTCACTTTGAACCTTATTGCACCTTTGGGTCTAAGGTGAGTCTCTCGTAAACAACAAATAGTTGGATCAGCTTTTTTATCCATTCTGCCAATCTGTGTCTTTTGAGCGGGGGTTAAATCCATTAACATTTAGTGTTATTACTGTAAAGGTAGTAATTACATCAACCATTTTGTCCCTTGGTTTTTAAATGTCACATCCTTTTATTGTCTCTCTCTTCCTTTACTGCAAGCTCCTTTTCTGTAAAGTTAACCTTTCGTGATACGACTGAGCCTTCTCTCATTTCTGTTTCCATATATTTTTAAAATACTTTCTTTGTGGTTACTTTGGGATTTATATTACACAACCTAACATCTATAACCTACTAATTTGAAAAGATACCAACTTAGCCTCAGCAGCATACATGTTCTCTGCTGTCATATCCCTCTGTTCCCCTCTTTAGGTTCTTTTTGTCTCACTTTACCACTGTATATTTTACACATCTGTTATCATAAAATATGCCATTTCTTCTTCAACTGTATTCTGATTCTTATATGAATTAAAGAATAGAGTTGTATATTGAGGTTACAGTATTATTGGTTTTGAATTTACATGTTTAGTTACCCTTAATGATGATCTTCATTTTTTCATACTATTCCAAACCACACTCTCCTGTCTTTTCCTTTTAACCTGCAGGACTCCCTCTAGTAATTCTTGAAGGGCAGGTCTCTTGTTGACACACTCTCTCAGTTTCTGTTTATCTGTATTTTAAACTCTTCCTCATTTTTGAAGGACAGTTTTGCTGGATAAAGAATTTTTGGCTGGCAGTCTTTCTCTTTCAGTACCTTAAATATATCATAACATTGTATTCTTGTCTCCAAGGTTTCTAATGAGAAATTGGCACTTAGTCTTATTGAGGATCCCTGTATAATATGTGATGAAGTGCTTTTCACTTGCTACTTTCAGAATGCTCTCTTTATCTGTGGCATTTGTCATTCTGATTAGTTATGTGTCTCAAGGAGATCTATTAGGATTTACTCTGTTTGGAGTACAGTGAGCTTCATATATATATATTATATATACATACACACACATATATATACATATACATATGGATATGGATATATATATATGTATATGGATGTCTTTCCTAAGAATTGGGAAATTTATGGCCATTATTTCCTCATATACTTTTTCTGACCCTTTTCTTCTCTTTCTGGGACACCTATAACGTATATTTGTGCACTTGGTGCTGTCACTAAACTCCCTGAGACATTACTGATTTTTATCTATTCTTTTCTCTATTTGTTTTTTGACTGTATGATTTTGATTGTCCTGTCTTCTAGTTCGTTGATTCTTTCTTCTGCTTGTTCAAAACTGCTGTTATGTGCATCTAGGTGTTTTTAGTCTCTGTTATTGTACCTTTCATCCTCATAATTTCTGCTATGTATCTTTTTATCTTTCAAATTCTTCTTTATGCTCACATAGTATCTTCTTAATATCCGTTCTATCTTTATACATATTTTCCTGCATCTTCTTGAATTGATTTAGGAGATTTGAACATCTTTGATTAGTTGTTTCAACTTCTGAGTCTCATATGTAGTTTTGTCCCCTAAACTAAGCCATATCTTCCTATATCTTTGTATGGCTTGTAATTTTTTGCTGATGTTTAGGAATCTGATTATCTAGATAAATTAACTCTGAATGTCTGTTTACCCCCTTTTGTTTAACCTTAATGTTGACTTGCTTTGTGTTAAGGCTCTTTTTTGATGTTTAATCTAACTTATTCTAGACCTTTAGAGTAGCTTGTATTTAACTGTTTAGATTTTCTCAGCTCTTCATCTGATTGTCGTGGATGGGTGGTACAATTTTTAATTGTATTTTTTTAATTGTATTTTTTGTGGGAGCGAGCTTCCTTTCCTCTGTTCTTTCTCCAGGAATCTTGATCTATTTTGTTTGCTTTTGTGTAAAATTTTCTCCCAGCTCCTATGATTGGTTTAAATTTTTCTCTCACTCTGTGCACTGTTGTTTCCCTTAAAACTTTTCTGTTCTGGGACCTGTCCTAGCTAATAGCAGTTCTGTATAATCTCTCTCCTTTTTTTCTGTGAGACTTTTCTGCCTCTGATTTCTTCCCTCTTAGGGTATCCCACCCTTGGGAGTCAGATAGAGTCAATCCAAAAAGACAGCATTTCAGAAAAGTCTGTTTTGCTTGTAGGTGGTCCTACTGGATTGAATGAGGGCATGATATTTCTTACCAGCCTTTCTAGCTTTCTCTCTCTCTCGCTCTCTCTCCCTACCACCCTACCACCCTTCCGCCCTGCCTCCCTCCCCCTCTGCCCCTGGGGAACCTTTTGTATGCAGCACACCTCCAAGGCTTGTGATACACCCTGGGTCTCTCCGGAGTTAAGATGTCCGTGCCTAAACACGCATGGAGTTCTTGCTTATGGCTGTGAGTCTACAGTCTCCATGCATGGTGAGAGGAAGCTGGGCTGTGTCGCTCTTTGTGCATCCCTGGCTGTGCAGGACTGAGTTAGGCAGAGGGAAATAGGAGTGGACCAGTTTCAGACATGGAATTTTCCTACCTGAGATTTTTCTGATTCTTCAGTTCAGTGCTTGTCTTCTAGTCTCTACTGCCCTTCAGAGTTCTAAGCAAGTAGCATTTGTCTTTTACTTGCTAACTCTCTCGTGAGACTTTCAGAGGATGTCTTACTTTGCCATGTGAGAGGATGTCTTACATTGCCATGGTAGTGACCAACTCCGTTCACTTTTCATATACTAATAAGTGATTTTTAAAGTTCAGACAAAGCTATATTCCATACCCTTAATCCCATTATAAAGAGCAAATTCTTCTCCTGAATTGACACACAAAGGAAGTAACAAAGAAAGATAATATTCCTTCTTATTTAAAATCTGAAGCAGAAAATGTCTAAAGCAGAATGTTATTTAGGGTTTAGAATTAATTTCTGGCTGCCATAAGTAATCAATGGTGGTATAAAAATATCCATGTCAATATCTCAGTAGAGTTGCAACACTATAGCTTTCCAGTTCATTGGATTTACCCAGGACAATTAACAAAAGGATGATGATGGACATTGCCCATCCAAAAAACAAAGAGAATATCCACAACTGCAAGCATGTCAGTTCTACCATCTGCCTCTTGGGGTCTAAGCCCATCTCAATCAGAAACAGAGTGGGCATCCCATCCCCAAATCCTCAATATTGAGGAATAAACAAATATAAGGGGGAATGCAACCATGGATTACAATGGACTTATTATTATTCTTGAAATGGAATAACTTGCATAAATCATTGATACAAAGGCAGTGGCTACCAGAGGTTATGAGGGGAGTGAGAGAGAAGAATAGGTATAACATGGGGCATTTTGTGGACACTGGAATTGTCCTGCATGACACTGCAATGATGGATAAAGGCCATTATACATTTTGTCAAAATGTATAAAACTGTTCATGACAGGGTATAAACTATAATGTAAACTATAGACCATGATTAGTAGCAATGCTTCAATATGTTTTCACTGATTGTATCAAATGTACCACACTAATTTAAAGATGTTGTTAATGAGGGAAAGCGTGAGAGGCAGAAGGGATGGCGTATATGGGAATCCTTTATATTTTTGATGTACCATTTATGTAATCTAAAGCTTCTTTAAAAATTAAAATTAAAAAAAAAATCCAGGTGGCAGTAAATTCTGCTCCTAATAAGTATTGACTACAAAGTACTAAATACATATGAAATACATTGCAAATTATGTATGTCACTTTGAGGAAAAAACTTCCATATGAAATATAGAATTCTTTGGTCAGAATATCACACATTTGGCTGATAAATTCAATGGCTTATACAGTGGTAAATCATTTTAATACCTAGGAGACTAATAGTGAGCGACATCTACCCTATAACACCATTTCTTACTGAAATATTTGAAAAACATAACTGTAATTTCTCTCACAAAAAGTATTCTTGAAAATGGAGCTAATTATTTTGTAAAATTCAAGAGCTATATAAATGTCATACCTAAGAACACCACCAGCATCTACCAAGTTCTTCTTCAGCATGTTAAAGGCTTTTTCCTGCTCCATTCTGATTATTTTCTTGTCAATTTTGGGGTCTGTAGGAACACTATATTCAGGAAACTTCTGTACCTTTTTAATGTAAATCCTTTTATAAGATAAAGAAGAATTTGTTTCATTATATAATAAACTCATGAAAATCAAACTTATCAATCAAAATTATTATATTACTTTAAGCATTTAAATTTTTAAAAATTCCATCTATAATTTAGAAACTACTCAGGGAATTATGTGAAAGACATGTCATTTTCTCAGTCTACAATACTTAGGGCTGGTTTAGTGATGATGAAGTCCCTCAGCTTTTGTTTATCTTGGAATATCTTAATCCTTCCCTCATTTTTCAGAGACAATTTGGCTGGATATAGAATTCTTGATTGGCAATTTTTTGGTTTAAGTACTTTAAACATGTCATCCCACTGCCTTCTTACCTCCATGGTATCCTATGAGAAATCGATATTTAATCTCACTGAGGCTCCCTTGTACGTGACATGTTGCTTCTCTCTTGTTGATTTCAGAATTCTCTCTTTCATCTTTTGCATTCAGCAGTTTATGACATGGCATGATGCCAGTCTATTTGAGTTTATCCTGTTTGGAATTCGCTGAGCATCCTGAATGTATATATTCATATCTTTTGTTAGATTTGGGAAGTTTTCAGCCATTATTTCTATGAATATTCTCTCTGCTCCCTTACTTCTTTTCCTTCTGGGATTCCTGTAATGTGCATGTCAGTATGCTTGGTGAGGCCCCACGGGTCCTGAGTCTCTGGTCACATTTCTTCATTCTTTATTCCATATTTTCCTCAGGCTGGATGATTTTCATTGTCTGTTTTTTTTTTTTTAAATCTTTACCTCATTTCCCCCTCTGCCCCAAGATGGCGCCCTCATCTGTTTGCTTATTGTTTTTGCTTATTGTTTTCCTCATTGGCTTATTGTCTGCTCTTTGTCTGATTTTTCTTTAGGAGGCACCAGGAACAAAATCCGCGACCTCCCATATGGGAGGCGGGTGTTTAACTGCTTGAGCCACATCTGTTCCCAATTGTCTTATCGTCCATGTTCACTACTACTTTCTTCTGCCAGCTCCAATCTGTGTTGCACCCCTCTAAGGAATTTTAAATTTCCATTACTGTGGTCTTCAGCTCTGTTTGGTTTCTTTTCACAATTTCCATCTCACTATTGATATTCTCTTTGTGTTCATCTATCATTTTCCTAATTACCTTGACTTCTTTGTTCAAGTTTTCCTTTACCTCTTTGATCCTATTTAGTAACATTTTCAAAAAGTCTTTGCCTGGAATGTCCCCATTCTACTCCTCCTCAATGAAGTTTCTTAGTTTCTTTCTATTTTTTTTTTTTTGAAGGAGATACTGGGGAATGAATCTAGGACCTCATACATGGTATGCAGGTACTCAATCACTGAGCTATATCCACTCCCCAATGAGAGCTGGTTTTTTCATTTGTTTGTTTTTTAAGGGGATACCAGGGATCGAATCTGGGACCTTGTATATGGGAAGCAGGCACTCAACCATTGAGGTACATTTGCTCCTTTCAATGAGGTTTCTAATGCTTTCATCGTCTCCTCTGCCTAGGTTATTGCTTTGTGTTTCTTTGTATGTTCTGTAATTTTTGTTAAAACCTAGGCATTTTGATGTATTAATGTGTTATCACTAGAATTTAGACTCTGAGGTATCTGTTCCTTATGCCTGTATCCATCTTGTATCAAGCTTTGCTTGAAGGGGAGGGATTAACAAAATAAAAGAAGAAAGAAAAAAGAAATATACCATTTCCAGTCTTTGCAGACTGATGTGTTGTGAGTGCTCTCCTTCAGAGCTTCTCCATACAATGAATTTAGAGAATAGTTCCAGGTCGGAGCATAACAGCCATCCTGGTCCTTTCTGTACATGCATCTTGTCTTAGACATGTTCATGTGGCCCTGGGAATTCCCCTATTTACACAGTTCTGAATGTCCTCTCTTTCCCAGGAAACAACTGCTCAAGTTGAGGGCAATACAATGTATGTCCTACAGCAAGAAATCCTTGGACCAGGCAGCCACTTAATTGCTCTCTCACAGCACTGTGTAGGAGAGTTCTGTGAGCCACCCTCTATACACAGGATAATCTCTGGGATGATATATCTCTTAGATCACTATGAAACAGACTAGGCCGGACATACATGTTCTTAGTATGTGTATTAGAGTTACTATGTTCCCTCTGGTACTGGGACCAGGGATCAGCACTGGGTGCACAAATGGCTCCCTACTATGCCTGTGAGGTATGAGGGAGAGACCATCCAGAGGGCCATAAGATAATACTGCTTTTACATACTCTTTTCTTGATTTGGTACTTGCCCTCTTACCATCTTTTTTAAAAATTGTTTTCCATAGCTTGGAGAAAGATATTGCTGCCATTTCCTGCTGGTTATTCAAAGCTTCTGTTGGGGAACAGAGCCCTGAAGCTTCTCATGCTGCTATTGTGATTGGGGCAGAGCCTAGCACCTTTTCTTGATAAAAATACTAGACTACTAGGAATAGAAGGGAACATATTCAATATGATAAAGGGTATATATATGAGAAAAACACAGTTAACATCAAACTCGACAATAATATACTAACAGCTTATCCCTAAGATCAGTTATAAGACAAGCTACCTGCTTTCACCACTGCTATTCTATATTGTACTGTAAGTGCCAGCTAGAGCAATTAGCCAAGAAAAAGAAATAAAAGGCACCCAAATTGTAAAGTAGTAGTAAATCTATCTCTGTTCGCAGATATATGATCCTAAATATGCAAAATCCAGAGAAGGATAAAAGAAAGCTCCTAGATAAACTGAAGAACTTCTGGGAAGATGAAAGAATAGGGAACTTCAGGACTCAATCCTTTCACCAAGACAATTATTAAACAGGCAGGAACTGTTTGCAACAACTATTTGGAAACTCCAGAGGCCAGAAGAACACTGTAAAGCACCCAGGGATGAGTGGGAAGAAGAGGTTGATAACTACAGTAAAGAACTGTAACTTGCTCTCTCCATGATTTGTCTACAGTGCCCACCCCTCACTCTCATGGCAGTACACCATGGGATTCATTCTCTAGCTAGTTGCTGGTGACAGAAAAGGACATAAAAATCTTTCTTAAAAACAGAGGTGGGCATAGCCAGCCAATGATCATGGTTTTTGATTAGCAAATTTGGATCACCAGGTCTTGCTCTGAGGGCAGTTATTGTTTCAATCTACCTTGGACAAAGGCAGGGGCAGCCATTGTTTCAACCCTCCCTGGACAGGGATGGACTCAGTGGTGATTTAAGGGTGCAGTGCTTTCTGAAGACTGGGAGGGGGGGAGCTGTTAGCTGAAGGGCTGCAAATGCTGGGCAGGCAAGGAAAGCTAAGCCTGGGGAGACATTACAGAAGTTTTGGTGACATCACTGACCCATTCCACAGGACAGCTGGAAATGGTATGCACCCACGTCATGGGTCCCTAGCCCTGTGTTGGCTTGAAAAGACAGACACGGGAAAGTCCTCCCCAGGGTGACCCTCCTCCCAGAATTTGCCCTCTAACCAAAAGCAGTGTGAAATATGGGAAGGAATGTAAAAAACTATAGAGGACGACAGTCTGGGACAAAGGCCTGCCTTCTTCAAACATCCAGGTTTGACCCCTGGGAAACAGAGGGAACAAACAAACTCCTGTAAACAGGGAAACTCCAAAAAAACTAAACAAGCAAAAACCCAGCACAAGTCAGAGGCCCAGAAAAGACAGAGAAAACTGCATACTGCATTTGCTTTAGGAAGACCTTCCTGACAGGAGCGCTGAAACTCAAGAAAATCTGTCTTATCACCAGCTGGTTGCAAAATTAAGAAACTCACAACCCAGGGAATAAATGCCAGAGTTGACATTTTAAAATATTAAAATGGATAGCACGCAACAAAAGAGTACAATCAAAGAAACAGGAAATCATGGCCCATCAAAAGGAACAGGATAAAAATACAGTAAACAAGGACTGTTCCAAGCTGGTGGGGAGCCAGTCCACTCCAGGTGGCTTGGTGGTCACCGCCAGGGAGCAGACATGGACTTCAATGCTACCAGCACTATTTCCACAATGATGACTGCAGGTGGATTTCTACTACTCCACAGGGTCCAGCAAGGACATCTGGAAGAGATTTGAGCTGATACCATTGCTCTTCATGTCACCACCCTCTTGGGTCTCAGCACTAGGAACCTGACTCCTAGGATTGGTGCTCCAAAACTGTGGCCAGGAAGGGGCTCTTGGGACAAGGCAGAATCCTGGGGCCACTCAAAAGCCTGGGACAGAACTATACCTCCATATCATCTGCTGTGACTGCATGTGGAGTGGTTTCACTGCCCAGGAATGGCTAGAGAGAGTGGTGAGCAACTGACGCCACTGGTGCAGCACTGGCTTCCCTAGACTATGCCCCAGCCTCAAAGCTGGCAACCTGGTGCCCACCACTCCAATCCACTGGGCGAGCCCAAGACCCAAGCCTGCTTGGGGTACAAGAGACCTAATAGAGGTGCCCATCCTGGCCAGCTGCTCCAAAGCCTCCAAAGCAGGGATCCTAAGGAAAGCCCTGGAATATATGCAAGCCCTGGTGGGTACAGAGAAGAGGATGGCTATGGAGAAAAAGCAGCTCTGACGTCGGCAACAGCAACTGCAGACAAGAATCATGTACCTCAGTGGCTACTAACTGACCAAAAAGTCTAACGGCTGTGTCTTACCAAAAAACAACAAAAACACAAGTTATATTTTATCCCGTCCTCTCCCTTTAGTAATTTGCAGTTTGGTACCTGTGGGACTAGTCCGGACATTACATTGCAGAATGCACTGCAGCTGGTACTCACACAATAAAGCCTTGCATTCTTGGAAATCTTGAAACCCAGATGTCCCTCTTCCTTAATCCAGTGGATTCTCAGGCAGGCAACCTGAAGAAAAATCTAGCAGATGCTATACAACAGGTGTGGACGTTGTTGGGGAAGAAGGGAGACACCAGCCTACATGAAAGCTTACACTTTGGATGAACAATATGAGAATATGAAAGATAGAAAAAAATTTTAAAGGAAACCAAACAGAACTATTGGAGTTGAACAGCACAATAACTGAAATTAAAAATGCCCAGGAAGATTCCAAGACCAGATTGTTGCTGGCAGAAGAAAGAATCAAGTGAGCTTGAAGATGAGACACTTGAAATGAGTTAGGATGAGAAGAAGAAAGAAAAAAGAAATACTGAAAGTGAAAATAGCCCAAGACACTTCTGGAACACCACTAAGTGAACCAACGTATGTATTATAGGAGTCCTAGGAGAAGAAAGAAAGGGGCAGAAGGAATAGTCAAAGAAATAATGACAAAGAACTTCCAAACTTAGCAACATACTGAATATGCATATCTAAGAAGCTCAGAGAACACCAAACAGGATTAATATGAGAAAAATATACCTAATCATTTATTGATTACTATATCAAAAGCAAAGGACAAGGAGAGAGTTCTGAATGTTGGAAGAGAAAAGGAACGTGTTACATAACAGAGAGTCCCGATAAGATTGAGTGACAATTTCTCATCTGAAACCATGGGGGAAAGAAGGCTTTGGGTTGAAATTCTTAAAGTCCTGGAGGAAAACAAATGCCAGCCCAGAATTTTATGTCCGGTGAGACTCTCTTTCAAAAATGAGGGACAGCGTTTGATATAACATGTATAACATGATATAACATGTATAATTCTTCATCACAATTCAACAATGATTTGACCTGTTAACTCACCCTAAAGAGAGGCCCTATAAAAGTAATGAATGTGGAAAAAAAAAATTCAGAGTTCACACCTTTATAGACACCAGAGAACTCACTGGACAGAAAACTTAAGTCTGTAATCAAGTGGAAGAGCCTTCAATGAACATTCATCCTTCAAACAACATAAGCGATTTCATACCAGAGAGAAACCATATGGACATAATTGAAGCGGGAAAGCCTTTACTCATGGTTCTACTCTTAAGTGACATGAGTTAATTCACACTGTATAGAAACCCTGTGAATGGAATGAATGTGGAAGAGCCTTCAGTTTTGTTCTCCCTTAATATACATCAGAGAACTCACACTGGAAAGGAACCCAAGTCTGTAATCAATGTGTATAAACCTTCAGGGATAATTCATCCTTTAAAAGACACAAGAAATACATACTGGAGATAAACCATATGAATGCCATCAATGTGGAAAAGCCTTTACTTATTCTTCTGTCCTCAGGCAACATGAGGTATTTCATACTGGAAAGACATCTAATGAATGCACTGAATATGGAAGAGCTTTTAGCTTCAGGTCTCATCTTAATAGACACCAGCAAACTCATGATGAGGAAGATCCCTGTGTCTGCAACCAGTGTGGAAGCACCATGACAGATAATTCATCCTTTAAAAGACATGAGAAAATTCACACTAGAAACAAAGAATATAAATATCATCTATGTGGAAAAGCCTTTCTTAAAAGTTCTTACCTTAGACATACGAGATAATTCATACTGGCAAGAAACCCTATGAATACAATGAATGTGGAAGAGCCTTCAGCTTCAGCTCTCACCTTGGTGAGAAATCCTATGTCTATAATCAAAGTGGAAGTGCCTTTAGAGAGAATTCATCCTTTAAATGACATGAGAAAATTCGCACTGGAGAGAAACAATACAGATGCAATCTATGTAGGAAAGCTTTTATTCAATGTTGTAATCTTAGACAATATGAGAGGATTCCTATAAATGTAGTAAATGTGCTAGAGTTCTCAGTGAAAATTCTCATCTATAAACCCTCCAGAGAACGCACACATGGGAGAAATTCTATGTCTTCAACTAACTTTAATAGAACCTTCAGCAGAGGCTCTCAACTTTTAAAATACCAGAGAATACACAGTTTATAAATCTGGGGTCTGTAATCACTGTTAAAGAACATTCAGCCAGAACTCTCACCTTGGTGTGCTCAAGAAAACTTTGAGAGGGAAGCGGACTTGGCCCAGTGGTTAGGGCATCCATCCACCACATGGGAGGTCTGCGGTTCAAACCCAGGGCCTCCTTGACCCGTGTGGAGCTGGCCCATGCACAGTGCTGATGTGTGCAAGGAGTCCCCTGTCACGCAGGGGTGTCCCCTACGTAGGGAAGCCCCATGCGCAAGGAGTGCGCCCCATAAGGAGAGCTGCCCACCGCGAAAGCAAGTACAGCCTGCCTAAGAATGGTGCCAGCCACACAGAGAGTTGACATAACAAGATGACGCAACAAAAAGAAACAGAAATTCCCGTGCCGCTGACAACAATAGAAGCGGACAAAGAAGAAGACACAGCAAATAGATACAGAGAATAGACAACTGGGTCAGGGGGGAGGGAGGGGAGGGAGAGGGGGAGGGAGGGAGAGAGGGAGAGAGGGAGAGAGGGAGAGAGGGAGAGAGAGAGAGATCCTAAAAAAAAGAAAAAAGAAAACTTTGAGGAAAGATAAGCCCCAAGAATAGAAAGAAGGCAGAGCATGATTATAATGAGGATGAAGGCTCTTGATGAACACCAAATAAGTCCTGCTGAAGAAACAACTCAGTAAAATAAAATTGGTGAAAAGCATCTCTTACATTGTACCTAATACAGTGGAGGAATAGATACTGAAAAAATATACCAAGACCACTTTTACATACAACTGGGAAGAGAACTTAAACTTTTATATAATTGAAAAAATTTGGAATAGATATTGGTTTCTGAAGTGTTTTGTAAAATGTTGAATGCAGAATTGGGAGCAAATATTAAGAAAATAATTAAACCTTTGAAGTTGACTGGTGCCTTGAAATACATATGCAATAAAATTTGTTGCTGAAAATTCTACTACATTGCAATTTTTCTTAAAAAATATGAAAAATTATGAATCAAAGTGGACCTATTTTGCATTTAATATTCCATTTCTGTTGGTAAGTTAGAGTATTTCTGTTTTTAAACAGTTCTAAACATAATTACAAAATTGTATATTGAATGCAAAATAAATTTGAGAAATGAGGAAACACAATTATTTGTCTTTATTAATTAGTGTTAAAATAAGACTGTGTAGGAGAACAGATGTTGCTCAAATGACTAAGCGCCTGCTTCTCATGTAGGAGGTCCAGGGTTTGAGGTTATGGGTTCAATCCCTGGTACCTCCTTAAAACAAAACAAAACAAAAAACAAATGAAAAAAACAACTTCATTGGGAAGCGAATGTATCTCAGTGGTTGAGAGCCCGCTTCCCATGTTGAGGTCCTGGGCTCAATCCCCCACACCTCCTTAAAAAGCAAACAAACAAAATATATGACTGTGTAGAGAATAGATGAACAGAAAGAAATGAACAAACATATTCTAAATGAAAAATGAGGTAGAGATTAAGACATTGCCAGATAAACAAAAGCTGAGTGAGTTCATCATCACTAGACCTGTCCTATAAGCAATGCTAAAGAGAGTTCTATAGACTGAAAAGAAAGGACACTAGACAGTGGTTCAAAGTGGCATAAAGTAATAAAGATATCTGGTAAAGGTAAACATTTAGGTAAGTATAGATGTCAGTATAAAGAAGTATACTCTTTGGAATAGAACTCCACTACTACATACAGTTATTAAAATGCAAATGCATAAAAAATGGTAAGTCTAGGTTTCTGGAAATTTAACGTACAAAAATATAAGTGTAACAAGTACAAAAATGGGGAAACAGAGAGGTATAGGAAAAATATATATGCATGCTATTGAAGTAATTGGTAACAAACCATATACAATTGTTACATCTTTAGGATGTTAAATTTTAGTCCCCCCCCCCCTTCCTAGATCTGATATAAATAGACTCACACAGACAGAAAGACACAGGAAAAGAAGGCTCTGTCATTTTTGATCCTGCCAAGTGACAAGGAGGAGAAGGATCAAACAGCTGAGGTCCTAGGGAGAGATAAGCCATTTTGCTTCACAGCTTACAGCTCAAAGTGGGAAGAGCTGAGACTGATAATAGGAAGCCCGGAAAAAAACAAGCTCTATGCCAGGAGAGAGAGGACTACAGGATCACTTAAGTGTGATTCCTCAAGAGGCTGGACCCACAGAGCTCAAGAGGAAAGGATGAGCCCATAGGGAAAGGCAGAGACCAGCTAGAGATCGGCGGCCATCTTGCTTCAATATGAGGCAACTGATTTTGGTAAGAAAGGACCTCTTATGGTACCCTAAGTTGGACTTTTTACAGCCTTGGAACTGTAAGCTTTTACTCCAAATAAACTCTTTTTATAAAAGCCAACAGATTTCTGGGACTTTGCATTGGCATTCATTTGACAGACTAATACAGCACTCAGTACTGTACAATGCAAAAAGCAAATAAATTCTAAAGTAGGCTTTAATAGAGTGAGGGACAAAAAGAGATATAAAAATTACAAAGGCTAAGTAGCAAAATGGCAGAAGAAGGTCCAGTAGTAACTTTAAATGTCAATGGATTAAGTACTCCAGTCAAAAGGCAGAGATTGGCAGAATGGATAAAAAAGGATGACCCTGGGGAGCGCATATAACTCAGTCCTGAGCGCCTTTTCCCATGTTTGAGGTTCTGGGTTCTATCTCCGGTATCTCCTAGAAACAAAACAAATGAAAAAACCAACTTTCATGGGGGAGTGGATGTAGCTCAGTGGTTGAGTACCTGCTTCCCATTTATGAAGTCCTGGGTTCAATCCCTGGTACCAACTTGAAAACAAAAACAAAAACAAAACAACAGAAACATGACCCAACTATATGCTGCCTGCAAGAGACTCACCATATAGTCAGTGATACAAGTAGGTTGACAGTGAAAGGATGGAAAAAATTATATCATGCAAACAGCAACCAAGAGAGAGCTGTGGGGAACAGATGTGGCTCAAGCAATTGGGTGCCTGCCTCCTACATGGAAGGTCCTGGGTTCAGTTCCCAGAGCCTCCTAAAGAAGACAAGCAGACGATGCAACAAGCAGATGCTGAAACTGGCAAGATGCTGCAAGGAATAGATGACACAATGAGCAAACATTGCAGATGCTGCAACTAGCAGATACCGCAACCAAGCAGATGCCACAACCAAGCAGACACTGCCACAAGCAGACACTGCAACTAGCAGACCCCGCAACCAGCAGATTCCACAATTGCTGCAACAAGCAGATGCCACAATCAGAAGACAATGCAACCAGCAGACACTGCAACCAGCAGGGAGTGGAAGTGGCTCAAGCAGTTGGGCACTTGCTTCCCATATGGGAAGTCCCAGATTTGGTTCCTGATGCCTCCTAAAGAAGACAAGCAGACAAAGAGCAGAAAGACAAGGGAGCCAACTTGGTGGGATGGGGGGGGGGGGGCGATTAAAAAAAAAAAAAAGAGAGAGCTGCAGTGGCTACACTAATATTGACTATAAATAAACAATTATGAAGGAAAAAGATGGTCATTATACACTGATAGAAAGGACAATTCAACAAAAAGATGTAACAATTACAAATATATATGCACCTATAAGCAGAGCCACAAAATACATGAAGCAAATACTGAAAAAATTAAAGGGAGAAACTGGTGGTTCTATATTAACGGTAAAGAAACATTAACACTTATCTATTGGGGGGTGGGGAGTGGGTTATATGGGAACCTCTTATGTTTTTTAATGTAAAACATTCTGTGTGATCTATTAACTTTAATAAAAAAGTGTTAAAAAAAACAAAACACTTATCTAATAAAGGATAGAATATTTATTCAGAAGATTAATAAGGAAGTACAGAACTTGAAAGATCACTAAACTACCTAGACCTAACAGACATACAGAACACTGCACCCAATGAAAACAAATACATGTTCTGGAGTACACATGGAATATTCTCCAGGATATAGACCATGTGTTCAGGCACAAAACAAGTACCAATACACTAAAAAATATTGAATTATAATATGTATATTCTCTACCCATAACAGAATGAAGCTAGAAATCAATAACAGAGAGAGAAAGGAAAAATCCACAAATATGTTGAAGTTAAACAACATACCCTTAAATAACCAACTGGTTAAAGAAGAAATCACAAGCATAATTAGGAAATTTCTTGAGGCAAACAAAAAATGAAATACAACATACCAAAATTTATGGGATGCAGCAATAGTAGTGATGAGAAGGAATGTATAGCTCTAAATGATTACATAAGAAAAAAGAAGAAAAACTTCAAATCAGACACCTAAACTTAAAACCAAAAGAAATAGAAAAAGAAGAGCAAACTAAACCCAAAGCAAGCAGAAGGAAAGATATAATGATCAGAGTGAAGATAAATGAAATTAAAACAGAAAATAAAATCAACAAGCTTGAAAAACCCTTAGATATATTGATGAAAAAGAAGAGAAAGGACACAAATAATGAAATCAGAAATGAAGAGGGGGACATAACTACTGACCCTGCTGAAATAAAAAAAAGGGAGGGGGCAATACTATAAACAACTGTATGCCAACAAACTAGACAATGTAGATGAAATGGACAAATTCTTAGAAACATAAATTACCTACATTGTCTCAAGAAGTAGACTATCTCAACAAACAAAATACTAGTACAGAGATTGAATCAGTAATCAAAAACCTCCAAACAAAGAAAAGTCCAGGACCAGATGTTTCTGAAGGAAATTCTACCAAACATTCCAAGAAGACCTTACTCCAATTCTGCTCAAACACTTTAAAAAACTGAAAAGGAGGGAACACTTCCTAACTCATTCTACGAGGCCAGTATCACTCTTATACCAAAGCTGGATAAAGACACCACAAGAAAAGAAAACTACTGACCAATATCTCTTATGAATATAGATACTAAAGCCTTCAACAAAATACTAGGAAACTGAATCCAACAGCATATTAAAAGGATTATACACTATAATCAAGCAGGATTTATCCCTGGTGTGCAAGGTTGGTTCAAAATAAGAAAATTATTTAATGTAATGCAATACATTAACAGAATGAAGGAAAAAAACTACATGAGCATGTCAATTGATGCAGCAAAGGTATTTGACAAAATACAGCACCCTTTCTTTATAGTAACACTAAGAACAACAGGAATAGAAGGAAATTTCCTCAACATGATAATAGGCACATATGAAAAGCCCACAGCTAATATCCTGCTTCATTGGTAAAGACTGAAAGCTTTCCTTCCAAAATCAGAAATAAGACAAGGATGCCCACTGATACCACCGTTACTCAACACTGTACTGCAAGTTCTTGCCAAAGCAATTGAGTAAGACAAAGAAATAAAAGGTAACCAATCAGAAACGAAGGAGTAAAATTTTTTCTATTTGCAGATGATATGATCCATTAAACAGAAAATCCTGAAAAACTGACAACAATATTCCTGAAGCTAATAAATGGATTCATCAAAGCAGCAGGGCACAACATCAACACCCAAAAATCAGTAGTGTTTCTCTACACAAGCAATGAACCGTTGGACCAAGAAATCAAGGGAAAAAAATCTCATTCACAAGAGCAACTAAAGGAATATATGTATCTAGGATTAAATCCAACCAAGGATATAAAGGACTTGTAGACAGAAACCTACAAATGTTGCTAAAAGGAATTAAAGAAGACCTAAATAAATCAAAGCATGTTTCATGTTCATGGATTGGAAGACTAAATACCATTAAGATGTCCACACTATCCAAAGTAATTTATAGATTCAATGCAATCCCAATCAAAATCCTAACACCCTTATTTGCAGAAATGGAAATGCCAGCCGTCAAATTTAAATGAAAGGTTGAAGGACCCTGAATAGGTAGTTACCTTGAAAAAGAAGAATGCAGTTGTAGGACTTGCACTTCCTGATCCTAAAACCTATTTCAGAGCCACAGTAACCAAAAGAGCATGATTCTGGCTGGCACAAGAACAGACATATAGACCACTGGGACAGAACTGAGAGCTCAGAAATCAACCCTCACATTTATTGCTAGCTGATATTTGACACGGTCGCAGGGAACACTCAAATGGGAGGTAACAGTCTCTTCAACAAATAGGGCTGGTAAAACTGGCTATGGATTTGCAATGAAAGAAGGGAGGACCCTTACCTCAAACACCATATTAAAATATCAACTAAAAATGGATCAAAGATCTAAATAGAAGAGCTATAACTATAAAACTCCTAGAAGAAAATGTAGGGAAGCATCTTCAGGACCTTGTGTTAGGCCATGGCTTCTTAGACTTTATACCCAAAGCGAAAGCAACAAAAGAAAAAAATAGATAAATGGGACCTCATCTAAATAAAAAAACTTTTGTTCCTCAAAGGACTTTATCAAGGAAGTAAAAACACAACCTGAAAAATGGCAGAAAATATTTGGAAACACATATCCAGTAAAGTCTTAATATCTAATATATGTAAAGAAATCATTCAATTTAACAACAAAGAGACAAACAACCCAATTTAAAAAGTGAACAAAAGGCTTGAACAGATATTTCTCCAGAGAATATACACAAGAGCCAGAGAGCACATGTGAAGATGCTCAACATCATCAGCCATCAGGAATGCAAATCAAAACCACAAGGAGAGAGCGTTTCATACCCATTAGAATGGCTGCTATTTAAAAAATGGAAAATAATAGATGTTTGAGAAGATGTGGAGAAACAGGAACACTCATTCACTGATGCTGACAATGTAAAATGGTACAGCCACTGGAGACAACAGTTTGGTACTTCCTCAGAAAGCTAAGTACAGAATTACTATATGTCTTAGCAATCCCACAACTAGGTATATACCCAAAAGAATTAAAAGCAGGGGCTTGAACAGATATTTGCACACTGATGTTCATAGCAGCATTACTTACTATTGCCAAAGGTGGAAGCCTCACATGTGTCCATCAAATGATGATGATCCAGATAAGTAAAATGTGGTATATACATAAAATGAAATATTATTCAGCTGTAAAGATGAATGAAGTCCTATACCTGTGACAACATGGATGACCTTTTGAGGCAGGTTAGTATAGTGAAAGAGGGAAGGCAGCTGAGACCTAGCAGAGAACATGCCTGACAGACATCATGGCCAGCAGACAATATGGCCTGCAGACAGCATGGTTATGACACCCCGCACAGAGACCTCCTGAGGGGAAGGCTGCTACTAAAGAACAAAGCTGGAAAGATCCCGCTAGACACAGGCTTCCCCATTGACCCGCTTGACATTGATGACTGTACTTAGGAACCTTTCTTGTGTAATTGAAACAGTCTAGTATTACATACTGCCTAAGAGTTACCTCCTGAAAGCTTCTTTGTTGCTCAAATGTGGCCTCTTGCTACCTTCCCCTGGTGTGACTCCCAGGGATGACCCTCCCTGGCACTGAGAGATTATTACCAAGCACCAACTAGCAGTGCATCTGGAAAAAGACCTTGACCAAAAAGGGAAAATGGTAAATACAAATGAGTTTTATGGCTAAGAGATTTCAAAGTTGAGTCAGAAGGTCATTCCAGAAGTTACACTTGTGCACATCTAAGCAGGCTCTCACTGACTGCCACAGTAAACATGCCTCAAATAGAGGGGCTCCTGAGGGCTCTAGAGATATCCAGAAACTATACGCAGGGCAGACAGCTCAGGAATTTGGCACCCTGTCAGTGGACCTTACTTTGGAATTTACGCTCCTCAGTATAGAGTTAGACTCATTTATTGGTTCTCTACACCTGGCTCTTCTGCCCCTTTATTTATTTATTTATTTTTCTGCCTCTTTTATTTGAACCCATAATTAGCACTATACTTGATAAGCATATGTCCTAGAGTCTTAAATCTTTGGCCCGCCCATGTGCCAACTGAGCCCTGAATTTTAGCAGAGTTGCAATTCTTACACTCCAGTTCCCTGGATTCAACCAGGACAATTAAAAATGAGATGATAATGGACAACGCCTATCTCAAGGAATACAGAGTGTCTGCAACTGCAAGCAAGACAGCTCCATCCATCTGCCTCATGGGATCTCAGTGTTCTCTCAATTAGAAGTAGAGTGGGCATCACTATCCCAAAATCCTCAAGATTGGGAAATGAACAATAGACTAAAGTAGACTTATTATTACTCTACTATAGACTTATTATTATTCTAGAAATGGAAGAACTCTTATCATTGATGTAAAAGCAGTGGCCACCAGAGTTTCTGAGGGAATGGGAGAAGAATAGGTTTAATATGGGGGAATTTTCAGGACATTGGATTTATCCTGCATAACACTGTAGTGACTGATACAGGACACTGTATATTTTGTCATGACTTACAAAATTGTGTGGACAAAGTATAAATTATAATGTAAACTATAGTCCATGCTTAGTAGCAATGCTTCAATGTATTTATCAGTTGTAATAAATGTACCACACTAATGAAGGATGCTGTTAATGGGGGAAGTATGGAAGGGGGAGGGAGTGGGGCATATGGGAGTTCCTTATATTTTTTATGTAACATTTATATAATCTAAAGCTTCTTTAAAAATAAAAAAATTACTAAAAAAATTTTTTTTTGAAGTGGTCTATAACCATTATTGCAAGATCATGCTGAACAATTCTAACATCCTAAATATGCCCTACATTCTATCTGTGATGGTTAGCTTAATGTGTCAACTCTGCCAGGTGATTGTGCCCAACTGTTTGGTCAAGCAAACACTGGGCTAACTGTGATATAAGTGCATTTGTGGACTTTAGTCTCCAGTGATTTTACTGCACGGATAGCTGATTACATCTACATTAAGCAGGGAGACTGCCATCAGCAATGAGTGATGCTTTATCCAATTAGTTGAATGCCTTAAAAAAGGAAGTGATTTCAGCATTCAGACAATTTCCCAGCTTGTCTTTGGACAGGCAGCGTCTCCTGGAAACTCATCAAGGACCTTCATCGGACTTTCATCAGAGCCCCTGGTTTGTAGCCTGCCTGCAGAACCTGGACTTGTGCATCCCCACGGTCATGTGAGACTCTTATAAAATCACATACTATTGGGAAACGGACTTTGGCCCAGTGGTTAGGGCGTCCGTCTACCACATGGGAGGCCCGCGGTTCAAGCCCCGGGCCTCCTTGACCCATGTGGAGCTGGCCCATGCGCAGTGCTGATACGCGCAAGGAGTGCCCTGCCATGCAGGGGTGTCCCCTGCGTAGGGGAGCCCCACGCGCAAGGAGTGCACCCATAAGGAAAGCCGCCCAGCGCAAAGGAGGGAGCAGCCTGCCGAGGAATGGTGCTGCCCACACTTCCCGTGCCGCTGACGACAACAGAAGCAGACAAAGAAACAAGACGCAGCAAAAAGACACAGAAAACAGACAACCGGGGGAGGGGAGGGGAATTAAATAAATAAAAATAAAAAATAAAAAAAAAATAATAATAAAATCACATACTATTGACAAAAACCTCCTGTTGATTCTATTTCCCTAGAGAACCCTGACGAATACACCATCTAATCTATTCTTCCCTCCCCCTCTTCGGAACCTATAGTTATCACTAAGTTTCAATTTTTGAAGAATAAGATTTGAATCGATAGAAGGCAGAATTAGTGAAATAGAGGACAAAACATCTGAACTTTTAAAGCCAGAACAGAAAGTGAAGAGAATGGAAAAAAATGGAACCATGTCTTGGGGAAATGAACGACAATGCAAAATGCACAAACATGAAGTATCAGTGTCCCAGAAGGAGAAAAGAATGGAAAAGGGACAGAAAGAATATATGAGGAAATAACATCTGAAAATTTCCCAATCCTTATGAGAGACATAAATATCAATATCCAAGGAGGACAACATATCCCAAACACAATAAATCTGAAAGGCCTACTCTGAGACACCTATTATTCAGAATGACAAACATCAGCGAGATAGAGAGGATTCTGAGAGCAGCCAGAGAAAGCAATGCATCACATACAAGGGAACTTCAAGAAGACTAAGTGCTGCTCTCTCATGAGAAACCATGGAGGTGAGAAGAAAGTGGTATGATGCATTTAAGGTACTGAAAAGAGTAAAACTGCCGTCCGAGGATTCTGTATCTGGCAAAAATGTCCACCAAAAATGAGGGTGAGTTTAAAGTTTACACAGACAAACAAAAACTGAGAGAGTATGTTAATAGACCAGTTTTACAAGAGCTACTAAAGGGAGTGCTGCAGTCTGAAAGGCAAAAACCAGGGCAAAAGACGTGGAGAAGAGTGTAGAAATGAAGATTATTAGAAGGGTAAATTAAAGGGTAAAAAGACAAACAATGTTAAGATATGACACGTGAAAGCCAAAGGATAAAATAGATGAAGTAATTAATGCCTTTATAGTAATAACATTGAACATTAATAGACTGAATTCCCCAGTCAAAAGATATATACTAACAAAATGCAGAAAAAAAATATGAGGCATCTATATGCTGTCTACAAAGAGACTCACCTCAGTTGTAAGGACACAACTAGTTGAAAGTGAAAGGTTGGAAAACGTTTTTCCACACAAACAGTAATCAAAAAAGATCTGAAGTAGCGATACTATTGTAATATTGGACAAAGTAGATTTTATATGAAAAACTGTTATAAGAGATGAAGAAAGACATTATATATTAATATAGGGGCAATTCACCAAGAAGAAATAACTATAATAAATATTTATGCACCTAAAGTGGGTACCCCAAGATACATGAAGTACATACTGGCAAAACTGAAGAGAGAAATGGATGTCTCTATAATAATAGTTGGAGACTTCAATACACCATTCTCAGAATTGGATGACATCTGGACAGAGGATAAATTATAAAACAGAGAACTTGAATAATATGATAAATGAACTAGTCCTAATAGACGTTTATAGAGCATTAACCCCAAAACAGCAGGATATACATTTTTTTCAAGCACTCATGGATGCTTCTTTGGGATAGACCATATGCAATGCACAAGACAGGTCTCAATAAATTTAAAAAGTTTGAAATGATACAAAACACACTGTGATCATAACAGAAAGAGGTTGTTAATAACAGATGGAAAAAAGGAAAATTCATAAATACACGGAGATTAAATGACACACTCTTAAATAGTGGGTCAAAGAAGAAACTGAAAGAGAAATCAGTAAATATTTCAAGATAAATGAAAATGAGAACACAATATATCAATACTTATGGGATACAGGAAAGGCAGTGATGAGAGGGAAATTTATAGGCCTCAATGCTTATTTTTTTAAAAAAGAAAGAGTTAAAATGAAACTGCACATCTGGAGGAATTAGTAAAAGAACAGCAAACTAATCCCAAACCAAGTCAAAGGAAATAAAGAGTAGGGAAGGGAACTTGGCCCAATGGATAGGGCGTCTGCCTACCACACGGGAGGTCCGCAGTTCAAACTCCAGGCCTCCTTGACCCATGTGGAGCTGGCCTATGCGCAGTGCTGATGCGCGCTGGAGTGCCGTGCCACGCAGTGGTGTCCCCCGCATAGGGGAACCCTACACGCAAGGAGTGTGCCCCATAAGGAGAACTGCCCAGTGTGAGAACAAAGTGCAGCCTGCCCAGGAATGGCGCCGCACACATGGAGAGCTGACACAGCAAGATGATGCAACAAAAAGAAACAGATTCCTGGTGCCACTGATAAGGATAGAAGCAGTCACAGAAGAACACACAGTGAATGGACACAGAGAGTAGACAACTGGGTGGGGGGAAGGGGAGAGAAATTTTTTAAAAAAAGAAAGAATAAAGATCAGAGCAGAAATAAATGAAATTGAGAACA
Source organism: Dasypus novemcinctus (assembly GCF_030445035.2). NCBI lineage: Eukaryota > Metazoa > Chordata > Mammalia > Cingulata > Dasypodidae > Dasypus > Dasypus novemcinctus. The sequence continues at coordinate 42,181,773 of NC_080679.1, forward strand.
GCAACAAAAAACAGGATCAACAAAACCAAAAGTTGATTCTTTGAGAAGATCAACTAAATTGACAAGCCCTTAGCTAGACTGACAAAGAGAAAAAGAAAGAAGATGCAAATAAAATCAGAAACAAGAGCAGGGACATTAATACCGACACTGCAGAAATAAGGAAGCTCATAAGAGGATATTATCAACAACTGTATGCCAATAAACTAGACAATGTAGATAAAATGGAAAAATTCCTAGAAACACACGGACAACCTACACTGATCCTAGAAGAAACAGAAGACCTCAACAAACACTATCACAAGTAAAAGAAATTGAAACAGTTGCCAAAAACTTACCAAGGATGAAAAGCCCAGGATCAGATGGCGTCACAGGTAAATTCCACCAATCATTCAAAGATGATGTAATACCAATCTTGCTCAATCTCTTTTAAAAAACTGAACAGGAAAGAATGCTACCAACCTCATTCTATGAAGCCAACATCACCCTAACACCAAAACCAAATAAAAATACTATGAAAAAGAGAAAATTACAGACCAATATCTCTAATGAATACAGATACAAAAATCCCCAACAAAATACTTTCAAACTGAATCCAAAAGCACCTTCAAAGAATTATATACCAGAATTAAGTGGGTTTTATCCCAGGTATACAAGGGTGGCTCAGCACAAGAAAATCAATTAGTATAATACACTACATTAATAAACTGAAGAAAAATCACACGAGCCTCTTGATTGGTGCAGTAAAGACATTTGACAAAATACAACATCCTTTCTTGATAAAAAAAATTCCAAAAGATAGGAATAGAAGGAAGCTTTCTCAACATGGTAACGTGCACATATGAAAAATCCACAATTAGCATTGTACTTAAAGGTGAAAGACTGAAAGCTTTCCTACTGAGACTGGCAACGAGACAAGGATAACCATTGTCAACACTGTCATTAAATATTTGCTAGAAGTTCTAGCTAGAGCAATTGGGCAAATAAAGAAACAAAAGGTACCCAAGTAGGAAAGGAAGAAGTAATACTGTTGCAAAGTACATTATTACGGAAGTGAAAAGAAAACTAACAGAAGGAAGAAAATTTTAGAAATCATGTATCTGATCAGGGTTTAATATCTAGAATAAAAAAGTCCTACAACAACAAAGCAATAAACAACCTAATTAAAAAATGGGCTTAGGAATTAAATAGGTATTTTCCAAAGATGATACACAAACGACCAATAAGTACATAAAAAGATACTCAATATCATTTGCCATTAGGCAACTACAATTCAAAACCATACTGAGATACTACCTCATACTCACTAGAATGGAATTATTGGGAAACGGACTTTGGCCCAGTGGTTAGGGCGTCCGTCTACCATATGGGAGGTCCGCGGTTCAAACCCCGGGCCTCCTTGACCCGTGTGGAGCTGGCCATGCGCAGTGCTGATGCGCGCAAGGAGTGCCGCGCCACGCAAGGGTGTCCCCCGCGTGGGGGAGCCCCACGCGCAAGGAGTGCGCCCGTGAGGAGAGCCGCCCAGCGTGAAAAGAAAGAGCAGCCTGCCCAGGAATGGCGCCGCCCACACTTCCCGTGCCGCTGACGACAACAGAAGCGGGTGCCGCTGACGACAACAGAAGCGGACAAAGAAACAAGACGCAGCAAACAGACACCAAGAACAGACAACCAGGGGAGGGGGGGAAATTAAATAAAATAAATAAATCTTTAAAAAAAATAAAAAAGAATGGAATTATTTTTAAAAAACAAAACAGCAACAACAAAAATGGAAAATAATAAGTGCTGGGAAGGATGTGAAGAATCCGAACCTATTACAATGTTGGAGGGAATGTAAAATGGTGCAGCTGCTATGGAAAACAGTTTAGCAGTTAATAAAAAGTTAAACATATAATAACCTTTCACTTTTTAAGAATACCCCAAAGAATTGAAAGCAGATACTCACACAGAACACCTATACATCAATGTTCATAGAAGTATTATTCACAACTGCCAAAACTAGAAGTTAAGTGTCCAGCAACAGATGAATGGATAAAAAAAAGTAAGTGGCATATACATGTAATGGAATATTATTCAGCCATAGAAAGGAATGAAATTTTGATGCATGCTTCAACAAGGATGAACCTTGAAGACATGACATTGACTGAAATAAGTCAGACTCCAAGGATAGATATTGTATAAGTCTACTTCTATGAAATAGTCAAGTTACCTGGGGTGGGGGAGAGTTAATGGGTAGTTTATGTCTAATGGGCATAGGGTTTTTGTTTGGGGTGATGGAGAAGTTCTGGTAATGATGGTGGTGAGAGTAGCATAGGATTGTGAATGTGATTAATCCCACTAATTGGTATGGTTGGGATTGGTTGAGATAGAAAATCTTATGTTGTATATACGTTTATGCAATTTTAAAGAGAGAGAGAGAGAAAGAGAAGCTAAAGATACAATGACAATCCATGTGTCTACATTATTCAGGACTGAAGCTAATAATGGAGGAGAAAATGCTCAAAAGGACATTATTGGAACAATTAAAAACAATGGCATATAGACTGTATGATTTATATCACTTAAATTTCTTGAACTTAATAATCGTACATGAGATTACATAAGTGAAAATCCTTGTTCGTAGGATATACATATAAAAATATTAATTGCTCAAGAAGCATGATGTACAACTTACTCTCACATGTTTAGAAAATATAAATACATGCAAACATACAAACATCCACACAAGGAATGATGTACCAAATGTGGCAAAATGTTAAAAGTTGGTAAATGTGGATATCTGGGTAAGGAATATATTATAGTCCTCTTTATTGTTTTTGCAACTTTATTTGAAAATGAAATGTTTTTTAAAGTTACAGTAAAAGAATATAATGCTTACCGGGCCGGACAAGTGGCTTTGTAGAGCTGACAAGACTTGCTTTCCTGCTCAGTGATTTTTCTTAACTGGAAACCTTTTCTTCTTGGCCCATACTGACATTCCATTACCACGGCTCTGCTCCCTGTGGGCCAAGACCGACTATAGATATTAATTCAAATGTCTACCTGTTCTGAATACTAAACTATTTGGTGGTGGCACTGTCAAAATCTACACTTTCAATTAACTTTAAGGGGAAAAAACCATCAGTTAGCCTTACTGAGATGTTCAAAAACATAAATTTAAATGATTATCATAAGAGAAATGCAGACCACCTGACACCCACTAGAAAGACAATTATTAAAATAAATAAATAAATGGAAAATAACAAGTTGGGAAGGATGTGGAGAAATAGGAGCCCTTGTGTATGGTTAGTGGTAAATGTAAAAATGGTGCAGTCACTGTAGAAAACAGTTTGGTGGTTCCTCAAAAAGGTAAACATAAAATTGCCATATGACCCAGCTATCCTACTTTTAGGTATATCCCCAAAAGAACTGATGGCAGGAAGTCAAACAGATATCTGTACACCAATGTTCACAGCAGCATTATTCACAATAGCTAAAAGGTAGAAGCAACCCAAATGTCCATCAACAGATAAATGAAAAAAACAAAATGTGGTACAGACATACAATGGAATACTACTCAGCCAGAAAAAGGGATGAACTGACAAATGACACTATATCCATTGAACATGGAAGTTATCAGGTTGAGTGAAATAAGTCAGACACAAAGCTATAGATATTGTGTGATTCCACTTACATGTAGTAGCTTATATATGTAAACACTTAGAGACAAAGTAGACTACAGGTTACTAGGTACAGAGGGGAGAGGGAATGGGGAGTAAATACATGATACGTGCAGTGTTTTTGTTTGGGATGATAGGAAAGTTCTGGTGATGGATGGTGGTGAGGGTAGCACAATACTGTGAATGTAACTGATTGCAGTGAAAGGTAAGCTTGGGAAGTTGTGATGGGAAGGTTATAGCGTATATATGTTCGCATAATTTGAAAGAAAAAAAAAGTAACTGAAGAGATAATGACGATTAAATACAATACATGATTATGGACTGGATGTAATAACAAAGGAGAAAAGGCCCAAAAGAACATTATTAGGATTTATGAAAAAACTGAAATATAGACCGTAAACTTTATGTCAATCTTAAAGCTTCTGAACTTTATATCTGTACTTAAGGTGGTTACATAAGTGTTTACAACTGCAAACAGGACAGTTCCATCCATCTGCCCCACGGGATCTAAGGCCCTCTCAATTACAAAGAGTGGGCATCACTATCCCCAAACCCTCAGGGATGGGGAATGAACAATGGACTAAAGTAAACTTATTATTATTCTAGCAATGGAAGAACTCATCATTGATTTAAAGGCAGTAGTCATCAGAGGTTCTAAGGGGAGGAAGAGGGAAGAATAGGTGTAACATGTATTTCTGAGACATTGGAATTGTCCTGCATGATACTACAATGACAGATAAAGGCCATTATACATTTTATCAAAACCAATAAAATTGTTCAGGGCAGAGTGTAAACTATAATGTAAACTGTAGTCTATGGCTAGTAGCGATGCTTCAATAAGTATTCATCAATTGTAACAAATGTACCACATTAATGAAAGATGTTGTTAAAGTGGGAAAGTGTGAAGGGGAGAGGGTGGGGCATACATTTTTTTAATTTAAAAAATTTATTGAAGTATACCACTCATACATAAACATACATAAACAATAAGTGTATAGTAATAGTCGTGAACTTACAAAACGAACATACATAACATGGTACAGGGCTCTCATACCTCACCTCACCACCAATATCTTGCATTGTTGTGAAACATTTTTAATGAATGATGAAAGAGCATCCTCAAACTATTACTATTAATACTAACCAAAGTATCTCACATTTGGTATATTTTCCCCCCAACCCACTCTATGATGATGATGATTATTTTCATATCATTTATACATGAACATACATAAACAGTAAGTGTATAGTAACAGATGTGAACTTACAGAGCAAACATACATAACATCATACAGGTATGGCGGACTTGGCCCAGTAGTTAGGGCGTTCGTCTACCACACAGGAGGTCCGCGGTTCAAACCCAGGGCCTCCTTGTCCCATGTGGAGCTGGCCCATGCACAGTGCTGATGTGCACAAGGAGTGCCGGGTCACGCAGGGGTGTCCCCCGTGTAGGGAAGCCCCACGCACAAGGAATGCACCCCGTAAGAAGAGCCGCCCAACGCGAAAGAAAGTGCAGCCTGCCCAGGAATGGTGCCGCACACATGGAGAACTGACACAACAAGGTGACGCAACAAAGAGACCAGTTTCCCATGCTGCTGACAACAACAGAAGCAGACAAAGAAGAACACACAGCAAATGGACACAGAGAACAGACAACTAGGAGGTACGAAGGGAAGGGGAGAGAAATAAATAAAAATAAATCTTTAAAACAAAAACAAAACAACCACCAGGGTGCAGAAAATGCTTTCCAGGAGTTCGTCGAATCCCGAAGCACAGATTTTTATGCTATAGGAATAAGCAAACTTATTTCTCGTTGGCAAAAATGTGTATATTATAATGGTTCCTATTTTGATTAATAAAGATGTGTTTGAGCCTAATTTTAATGATTTAAAATACATGGTCTGAAACCGCAATTCTTTTTGCATCAACCTAATATTTCTGCTCTAGCTCACAGAGGACACTCTCGCATCTGCATCATCAACCACAATTCTCATCCACCTCTGGGTTTACTGTGTTATTCAGTCTCTAGATTATTCTCTGGCTTTCTTTCAATTGACATTTATATCCCTAGACTACCCTTTCCAGCCACTTTCCCATTTATAAACCAGCTCTTACTCACTATAATGTGTTACTTTCAACTCTATACATTTCCACACTTTTACAGTAGAGTTAATTAAAACTGCTACGTACACTAAGCATCACTAGTCAATCTCTGTCCTCCTCTTATCTCATTTAAGAATCCACCACCTACCACCAGATCTTGAAGATGTTTTCCTACATTTTCTTCTAGAAGCTTTGTGGTTCTTGCTTTTATATTTAGGTTTTGGATCCATTCGAGTTAATTTTTGTATAAAGTGTGAGATAGGGATCCTCTTTCTTTCTTTTGGCTATGGATACAGTTCTCCCAGCACCATTTGTTGAATGGACTGTTCTGCCTGTGCTGGTTGAGTCTGACAGGCTTGTTCAAAGTCACATGACCACAGATGTGAGGTTCTGTTCCTGAACCATCAATTCAGTTCCATTGGTCTATGTGTCTGTCTTTATGGCACTACTGTGCTGTTTTTTAACCACTGTAGCTATGTAATATGATTTAAAGTCCAGAAGTGAGAGTCCTCCAACTTCATTTTTCCATTTTAAGATGTTTCTGGCTATTCAGGGCCTCTTACTCCTCCAAATAAATTTGATAATTGTGTTTTCCATTTATTTTTAAAATGCTGGTGAATTTTTATCAGTGTTGCATTGAATCTGTATATCAATTACATCTTAATGATATTTAGTTTTCCAATCCATGAGCATGGAATATTTTTCCAATTATTTAAGTCTTTTTAAATTTCTTTTAACAATGCATTGCAGCCTTCTGAATATGTGTGCTTTACATCCTTAGTTAAGTTTATTCCTAAATATTTCATTCTTCTAGTCATTTTGTAAATGGAAATTTTTTCCTGACTTCATCCTCAGATTGCACATTACTTGTGTCTTTTGAAGTCTATTTCATATAAGTATACCTACTTCGGCTTTTATTTTTAATTTTTTTGTTACTGCATGCATGGAGTATCTTTTTCCAGCCTTTCACCTTCAGTCCATTGGTATCCTTGGGACTAAGGTGAGTCTCTTGCAGACAGTATATGGATGACTCATATTTTCTTATCCATTCTGCCAGTCTCTGTCTTTTGATTGGGGAATTTAATCCATTAACATTCAATGTAACTACTACAAAGGCAGTTCTTTTTTTTTTACCCATTTTGAGCTTTGCATTTTATCTGTTGTATTTCAGCACTTTTTTGAGACTTTTTGCTATTTTTACTGATACAATTTTCATTTCTAGACTCTCTTCCAAGCCTCTCTCTCCTGTCTTTACTTTTCAGACTGTAGCACACCCTTTAGTATTTCCAGGAAAGCCAGTCTCTTGGTTAAAAACTCTCTCAGTTTCTGTTTACCTGTGAATATTCTAAACTCGCCCTCATTTCTGAAAGTCAATTTTGCCAGATATAAGATTCTTGGCTCTAAGTTTTTCTCTTGCAGTATCTTAAATACATCCTAACACTGTCTTCTTGCCTCCATGGTTTCTAATGAGAAATTGGCACTTTATCTTATTGAGTATCCTTTCTACGTGATGCATTGCTTTTCTCTTGGTGCTCTCAGAATTATGCCTTTGGGATTTGACATTATGATTAGTATGTGTCTTGGAGTTGGTCTATTTGGATGGCAGTACGTTGCACTGCTTGGACACAGATATCCATGTGTTTCACTAGGGTTGGGAAATTTTCTAGCATTCTTTCTTCCAATATTCCTTCTGCCCCCTTTCCCTTGTCTTCTCCTTCTGGGACACACATGACACATATTTCCACATCTCTTGTGTTTAGTCCCTCAGACCTTGTTCAATTTTTTTCCATTCTTTTCTTCATCAGTTCTTTTGTATGTTCACTTTTGGAGGTCATTTCTTTAAGCTCACCAATCCTTTCTTCTGCCTCCTCAAATCTGCTGTTTTACGATTCCAGTGTATTTTTAATTTCACTTATTGTACCTTTCATTTCCATAAGATCTGCTATTTTTCTATGTATGCTTTCAAATTCTTCTTTCTGCTCATCCAATGTCTTCTTAATATTCTTAATCTCTTTAGCCATCTCATTGAATTTACTTAGGAGATTTTTTTTGAACATCTATGATTAGTTGTCTCAATTCCTTTATGGCATCTGGGGCCTATCTTGTCCCTTTAACTGGACTATATCTTTCTGTTTCTTGGTATGGGTAGCAGTTTGATATGATTCATGAATTCCAAAAATAGATACTGGATTATGTTCATAAACTGGTCTGTACCTGGGTGTGATTAAATTATGATTAGGTGTAAAACATTATCCATGTGATGCAGCAGTGTTCCAAAATGTATTCACCTAATGCAGTGAATGTGCCATGATGATGAAAGAGGTTGTTGATGTGGGAGAAGTGTGATGAGGGGGGTGGGGGGTATATGGGGACCTAAGTTTTTTTTAATGTAACATTTAAAAAATAATAATAGAGAAAAAATTATGATTAGGGCTTTGATTGGGCCACATCTGTAGGGTGCTGAGTCCCCAACTCTTGGTGGATGAGGACTCACAGACAAAAAGACATGGCAAAGGACAGAGCTGGAGTTTTGATGCTGGAGTCTTGGGCTGGAGCCCTGGGAAGTAAGAACACAGAGGAGCTTGGTCATAAGGAAAGAGAGAAGAACCCGGGAAGAGAAAGAAGCCATTTACCTAATAGTCTGCAGCTGGTCTTGTGGAGAAAACAGAGGAGCTGAGCCCAGCGAGAGAAATGAACCCTGAGAAAAGAGGAACCCAGGAAACCTGAACCCTGGCAGATGTCAGGAGCCATCCTGCTCCAACATGTGGCAAAAGACTTTGGTGAGAGAAGTAACTTACGCTTTATGGCCTGGTAACTGTTAACTCCTACCCCAAATAAATTTCCTTTACAAAAAACAACCAATTTCTAACATTTTGCATCAGCACCCCTTTGACTAATACAGTATGGATTGTAATTTTTTGTTGGCTTGGCATCTGGTTTATCAGATGTATTTATTCTGGGTGCAGTTCTCTCTTTAGTTTAGGGCTTTCTTGCCCTTTCTCCCTTGTTGGTTGTGTAGTAGGAGCTGAGGATGTAGTTGGTGCTATAAGCTGTGAGGCTCAAACTGCCTACATTGCCCTAGGGCCTGCTGAAGCTTCTCCTATGTTTCTGCTTTGCCAGGGGTAGGAACAGAAACACAGCCATGAATAATAATCCAAGTCATGTAAGCCTAGACTATAGTTGTCTAGAGAGATTGATGAAGCTTCAAGTCCCTTTCTCCCCTGTCTTGGGGGCGGGGGGTGCAGGTGTGGGCAGCAATCTATGCCATGCTTGTCCAAAATGACAGCAGTTGCCCTGCTAAACTTTCAACTATTCAACCTGTGCCAGCCAAATGTACCTGCAGTTACCCAGAAAGGCTGATGCAGGTCCAGCCACCTTCCTGCCTGCCAGATGTGGGGCTGAAGCCTAGGCTAGGGCTGCAGTCTGATTTGGGTGGAAAGAAACTGGTCCCTCCTGTCACTGTGATTTTCAGTCAGTCCTGCTTCCCCTCATGCTAGGGGCAGAGTCAAAATGCCCACTACCAGCCTTTTTCCCACTTGGACAGGTTCAATTTTTAGTTATCTTGGGGTTACACTTTAGCCAGCTGAATTTACTCATCAGTAGCTGAAGTCGGTAGCCAACCGTCTCTTTCTATGGTTTTTGGGAAACAGAGCTTCTAACTCTAGCCATGGAATAGCTCCTAAGGTGTCTTGCACTGCCAAAGTAGGATGATCACCAGTCTCTGCGGCATGGCCTGTATTTTCCCAGAGAGGCTGGTGCAGTTCCCCCCAGCTTCCTCCCTGCTGGAGGTAAGGCTGGGGCTTACGCTAGAGCTGCCATCTGATCTGGATGGAAAGAAGCCAGTCCCTACTAGCACTGTGATTTTCAGTCCACCCCACTTCCCCTCATGCTGGGGGCGGAGTTAAAATGGAAACTACCAGCCTCTTTCTGACTTGGACAGGTTCAAACTTAGCTGTTCTTAGGATTATACTGTAGCCCTCTGAATTTACTAATCAGTAGCTGAAGTCAGGCCCAACTCTTTCTCCCCCGTTTTTGGGAAATGGAGCTTCCAATTCCAGCCACAGAATAGCTCCCGAGGCAGCTTGCACTGTCAATGTAGGATAGGCACCAGGCTCTGCATCATGGAGTGCTCCACTTATGAATCTTCTTTGCAGATGGGCAGTGTCCTCCTTCCATCCTTTCAAAGTAGTTGCAGGATACTCTTCTGATCTCCTGGAGTCCCCAGACAGGTGCTTTAGATAGCTCTGGGTCATTACTAACTGCCCTGTAGCACGAGCTGATTCTTGGAGCTCCCTACTTTGCTGCCATATTGCTGGTTGTAGGGAATCCCCTATTATTTTTGATGTAACACATGTAATCTAAGGCTTCTTTTTTTAAAGAAAATTATTTATTTTTAAAGAAACTTTAGATTACATAAATGTTACATCAAAAATATGGGGGATTCCCATACACCCTGCCCCTCCCATACTTTCTCACATTAACAACATCCTTCATCAGTGTGGTGCAATTGTTACAATGATAAACACATATTGAAGCATTGTCACTAACCATGCATTATAGTTTACATTATAGTTTACTCTCTGTCCCACTCAATTTTGTAAGTTATGACAAAATATGTAATGGCCTGTTACCATCATTGCAGCATCATGCAGGACAATTCCAATGTCCTGAAAATGCCCCCATATTATACCTATTTTTTTCTCTCCCTCCCCTCAGAACCTCTGATGGCCACTGCCTACACATCCATTGATAAAGCTTCTTTAAAAATAAAAAACATATATTTAAAAAAGTGAATATCCTTGTTCTTAGGATATGTACACACAAGTACATCAAAAATTTTCAGAGAAGGGATTTTGAACCTGTATAATTACTGTAGAGGGCAATTTGACATTTTCTTGTTAAGTAGAAAGGGGTATACTTCACAAGCTAGCAATTACATTTTAAGATATAAACTCATAACACCTTTTCATCAGAAGTGGTCTTTGGAGATTTAACTAGAGCACAATTTATAATAGTGAAAAGCTAGAAACAACCTCAATAATCAACAATAGAATAAAAACAGTGATTTGGTCATATGCTGGAATATTAGATAATAGATAAATTGAAATATATAGATCTAAGTTTAAATATGGACAGATCTCAAAAAATAATAATGATTATAAAAATATCAGAACAATAAAATACAAATATATACATGTATGATAAATATATAAATATGTATGATAAAGTATGAAAACATAGACTGGAGAGATACATACCAAATTTATGTAGTGGTTGCCTGTGGAGAGGTAAGGAGGGGATTAGAAAAGGGAAGGGGAAAAGAGGACTTCAGGACTTCACGTTTGTTTATTCTGAGGTACTGGGACTGAGGATTGACCCAGGACCTCATATGTGGGAAGCTGGCGCTCAACCACTGAGCCACATTCGCTCCCCTGAGTTGTTTTTTTTTAATTTGTTTGCTTTTATTTTTTTTGGTTTTTCAGGAAGAACTGGGGACTGACCCGGAACCTCCTGTATGGGAAGCAGATATTCAACTCCTTGAGCCACATTTGCTCCCCTCAAGTTTATTTTTAATACTGCCTCTTTATGGAATACAGATTATATGAAATGAAATTGACAAAATGTGGTCATTTATTAATTCTAGGTAATTTCATTATGCGATATTATACACTCCTAATATTATACTTATTAGGAGTTCTTAAACTTCTCAAAAGAAGCAAATGAGACAATGTTTGTCTTCCTGGGATATTATGTTTGGGGAAAAATTGGATTAAAAATTTATCTTTTAAATATTTAAAATGTTTAAAACAAACCTTAGAATTAGGGAGTAAATTACAAAGGTAGTATAGTTTTTCTTCTGCAAGAAGAGAAATCTAAGAAGTTGCCTAATACCTGTTGGTTCCTTTTTTTTCTCCTGCCCTCTCTCTCTTTCTCTCACTCCACTTACAGTCTCATGTTCATAGTCATACTACTCTGTTTTCAGGGTATAACTCATAGTTTGAGAACCAGTGGGCTATATAATATACAAAATTCTTTCCAGCTTTAAAACTGTTTAGTTCTCATATGTTTCTTAGGAAAAAAAAAAATCTGTGTGACTGTAAGAGATAAAGGTTAAAAAAAAATTACTGTTTCCATAACGACTAGCTATTTTTTTCAAGTAGCCAAAAGCTGTTTTTTTACAACTACTTTTCCTAAAATGGAGACTTTTAAAAATAAACTTTTACTGAACTACATACAGCATTCATGCCGAGATGTATATAAGTCATACAGTAACTACAACCCAGATTAAAACAAAACAAAGTAAAAATCATATCACCAGAATCTCAGAATCTTACTTTTAATATCACCTTCCTAACCTCCTGCCCAAAGTGACTTCCTGATTTCTAATATCATTGATTAATTTTGCCTGATTTTGAATTTTAATTATTGCAGTGTGGATTCTTTTGTTACTGGCCTTACTCAGTATTGTTTGTGATACTCATCAAGACTGCTGACTGCGGGAAGTGGATGTGGCTCAAGTGATAGAGCTTCTACCTATCATATGGGAGAACCTAGGTTCAATCCCTGGGTGAAAAAGAAGAAGAGAAAGCATGCACGAGCAGCAAGCCAGTGCCTGTGTGAATGCCTGCACAAGTGCCTGTGCGAGGGCTCATGTGATGAGCCAGTGTCCAGCTCAAGTGAGTCATGCAGCAAGATGATGATGCATCAAAAGAAAGACAAGGGGAGAGTCAAGGTGAAGCTGCAGAAGAAACCTGGAACTGAGGTGGCGCAAATGACAGGGAACCGCTCTCCCCATCAGAGGTTTCCAGGATCGAATCCCGGTGAATCCTAGAGGAGAGAAAATGAGAAGAAAAGGCAACAGAGACAGCAAAAACAGCAGGGAAGAAGGAGGGGAAGGGAGGAAAATAAATAAATCAATCAATCTTAAAAAAAAAAAAGAAGATTGCTGACTGCAGTAGTTGTTAATTAATTTCCATTGCTATAGCATATCATTATCACCAACATTCACTTATCCATGAATGAGTAGAGGGAAGTTTCGGTTGTTTCCAGTAATTTATATTTTGAATAATGCTGCTGTGAACATACTGAATATTAATATTTATATGCATATATATACACATTCCTATTGCATAAGTAGGAGCAGAACTGCTGGATCATGGAGAAGGCACATGCTCACGTTTACCAGATACTGCCAAATACTTCCGCAAAATGGTTGTATCAATTTATATTCTAACCAGCAGTGTATGAGAGTAAATGGGATCTTACATTTTTTAAAAATTTTTATTTTGAATTAATTCAAAGACTTAACAAAATTTTGCAAAAGTAGTATGAAGAATTCCTTTATAACCCTCTCCCAGACTCTTCAAATGTTAACATCGTAAAACCTTAGTATTAGTTTAAAAATTAGGAATTTAACATTGATATAATGCTATTATCTAATCTATAGACTTTATTCAAATGTCACAAAATGTCCCTGTAATGCCCCTTTCATAGTCCAAGATCCAATCTAGGATAACATGTTGCACTTAAATTACCAAGTTTCTTTAGTCTACTTTAATCTGAAATAGTTCTCCAGTCATTCTTTATCTTTCTTTTCTTTATCTTTAATTACCTTGATACAGGCCTGCTATTGTATAGAATTGGGTTTGCCTGATGTTTCATCATGATAATATTCAGGTCATGCAAGTTTGGTAAGAATACCGTAGAAATGATACTATGTCTTTCTCAAATGGAGGAACAAGATGTAGATTTGTCCCATTACTGAGTCTGTTAGCTTGGATCAGTTGGTTTAGGTGGTAACTACCAGGTTTCTCTAGGGTAAGGTTGTTATTTTTCCCCTTCTGTAATTTATAATAATATTCTGTGAGGAGATATTTACTTTGAGACTACATAAATTTCTGTTTCTCATCATACTTTTGCTCACTAATTTTAGCACCCGCTGAATGATTCTTTACTGAAACAATTATAACTATAGTGTTTGCCACATTTTTAATTTCCAATATTTCTCCTACATTTATTAATTGGAATTCTACTATAAGAAAGAGCTTTCTCTTCTTCCCCAAAACATAAAACATTTGAAGGAACATGGAGGGGGTATTAAAAAATTCATTCAATTTTGTGTGATCTAAGTATCTTTAAATACTAATAATAATTTTAAAAATTAAGAATAAATAATTTATTCCTTTTGAGAAATATCTGCACATTTTAAAAATAAAACCTTAGCCCTCTGGGAGTTGTAATATATTGCAGGAGACCCTTAACTGCTTGGAGAAACAACTCATTAAATACTGGAAATATTTCTTCTCCCACCAAAGTCAAAATAACTATCATTCCTAAATGAACCCCATTTAAACAGCATTTACTAACAAATTTTCTCGCCATTTGTTAAAACAGGTAAGAATTCACAAATTATCCTACAAGGATATGAAATATGGATATGAAGTTCTTGCAGGTCTGGACTTTATTCTTACTTGGTATAAACAACAGGGTAATGTGATGTAGTTCCAATCCACAGGGAAACAGTGTAGGAATGAAGGACCCCCCCCCCCCTCAAAATACATGGTTAAGAATAGTAACAAGTATTTATTGATGCTAGAAAGCATCAACTGCCATGCTAAGTTTTTTCACTTATGTTATCTCACTTATTCTCATAACCAGATGATATTCTTTTACTTTTATAAATGAAGAGGTTAAAATAACATATACAGGGCCTCAAAGCCATTAAGTGACAAAGCCAAGTATTTGAACCTATGTTCACCTAAGATTTTACATTCACTAGCTCATACTACTAAATCATAATGACACATCAAAAGTTTATCATTTTATATCATAGTAGACGTTAGGATTTCTGAGACTGGTGAATCAATAAAATAGTATCTGGGAAATGATAAATTAATCAGTAGCTTGATCATAATGATACATAATAAATACATCATGTATTTCAATAGATCCTGAAAACTATGAATTTTAATTATAGCCCCAGCTCTCCAGGTGATACTTTCACAAAAGTATCCCATAGTCCTGAACTAAATCACTTATCTTTAGGTTCGTTGAATTCTGGCTAGTCCTAGAGTGAATCTCCAGAAATTTCTTGAAATTCTACTGCCTTAGTACTAGCCCAGTGTTTGAGAATACTACATATAACACACCTGATGCTTGAGAATTCTAACCGAAATATCAGAAATTTTTACAATAAGTACATATATAAATATAGTAACTATATAGAGTTATAAACTATTTAAATGGGCACAGATTTGTCTCAGATGGCAGATTAAGAGAGAAGGAGAGAATATCTGGATTAGAGGAAAAACACAAGAGAGCAAATATATCTATTTAAAAAATAAAATTGCTCTATTATTTATATTTTATTAAATAGGTCTTCCTGAAATGTCATTTTATTTTCTATTTATCAGAATAATATCTAAAGGAAGCATTATTCATTTATCCATTCTGATACATTAAAATATAATTTTAAAACATAAAATAATTGGTTATGTTTACTATAAAATTTTTCTTTAATTTGAATTTTCATTAACTGCCATTCAGTTGTCATCTACCAAAATGAAAAAGTATAATCTTAGTAAAACCACATTGTCACAATCAACTCTGGCTACAGCTGAATCATTGAAAATAATTCTTTAAAAAGTACCTGCATTAACAAATGGGATTCCATCATATGGGACATACTGAGATTTCCACATCAAGCGTGTAGCAGGCTTAGATGGGCTTGGAGATTGGCGGGTACCCCAAACACTCTGAGTTTGCTGCTTGTGAAATGTTAGGACACTTTCTAATTCAGTTTCACTTACACAGTATCCACGGTATGAATCTCCAATTCTCTGCATTTGGTATAAGTTAAATAACAAAATTATTAGCAAATATGACTGCTGTTGTATTGTACAATAAATTCAATAAGATACTTGTCTAAGAGGAAGACTCATCAGCTTTCACAAAAGATTATCATTCCTTTGCTCAGATCAATTGAGGCCTATTATAACCAGTGGGTCTGATCTAAATTCAATCTGCATCATCAAAAAGCACTTTTATGGTATTTGGTAGAGAATATAATGCCAAATTGACTGGGAGGATAGCTTGAAACATATATTTTCTATCCATTCTTCCTTATATTTAAAATTCTATCCCTGGATCAAATCAGATCAGCATAAAACCAGGCACAAAGTACTGTGATTCCCTGTGGTACTTCTTTTACTGAAAGTGATTTTGCTATAATGCCATGAATCTATTTGAAATTCTATGAAAATTATGATTGTATCTCCAATAAAAGTGTTGTCAGAGAAGTTGCTCATTGTATCAATATTCTCTTTTGAAAATTGTTCTCCAAGAGAAATTCCTGTCTAGCCTTAGTATCAAAAATAGTTATTGACTTGCTTTAATCTTACGTAAATTAGCACAATGTCTTTTACTTAATGGGTACAGAATTTAGTAACAAACTAGGTTTCCCCTTTTGATATGAAGCTTAATAGATTACAAACACGTATATTTATGTATACATTAAGATACGCATTTTCTTATATCTATTTAATGCTCCTATTCATGTTTTCCTTTTTTCTTTAGGCCCCATTTTTAATTTCCACCTTGCTAATGTGTTTTATGTATCTGTATAAGCTGCCTTAAATTCTTTCCAAAACAAGGCAAAGTATAAATTGATATTATCTACACACAACCATGAGTATTTGTATGCTAGAGGAGAAGCTTTTGCTATACCAAAAGAGAAAATTCCTTACCTGTGATTTCTTACAGTGAAATGCATAAAGACCTAGAATTGACTCGGTTTATTTTCCCCCTTTTGAAAGAATAAGAACAGAGATGTGGGAATAGAGACCTTGTTCATTAGACTAAATATTTCACTTTGGAACAAAAAGGATGGTATCAAAATAATGTTGTGGCTGTACTTTTGGCCATAATAAGAAGAGATAATCTGATGCCAAGCAATTCATTAGCTATAATTTCCTTTTCCCTAATAATAGTAATGGCAAAAAATAATGAAAATGTTTATATTTATAATTTTTTTTCTAGCCTATATATGTCTTAAGTAAAATATCCACTACAAATAAAAGCAGGAATATAAAGTCTAGTTGTACTACTTTTATATAAAAGAAATGACTAGGATATATGATGCTATAATAGAAAGGAAAAAAGGTATATTAAAATCAGGACTATTTCAGGAGACTGAAGTTTAACATGTATTAAAATTTTTCTAATACACTTTGGTCAAATGTGGATAATGTCTACAGAAAAATATTAAATGCAAATTCAAAAAAATAAAAAGGATTACTAAAGAATAATTTTTTTTTCCCTAAACAATATTTTAAAGCAAACAGCAGAAAAATTTTCTTCAGCCATTAACCAAAGATGTTTTCACTATTGATATAGCTTGGAAGAAGTAAGACTTCCACCGGAGGTTACTTGGTCTGTTGGATAGTTTAAACTAGTTTGTTATAAGATGTGTGACTTTAAGAAAGTCATACAATACACCATTATCTGTCAAATAAAGTGACATGGTCACATTACTGTTAATGCTTTAATGTCCACAGCATTGTTTGAAGTTTTTAATAATGATATTTAAAACCCTCATCAAATAATCATAACAGTAACTTTAGGAAGCCAATGAAAAACCATGACTATTGGAGAAAAATCTTAAAATACATACATACACACACATACATAACTTAGAAAAGTAACAAGAGTGATAGTGTCCTAATAAATGCAATACATCATACCATAAGACTCTTTATTATTATTAGAAATTTTCTCAAAATATCAAAACTGAATGTATTTCCTTCCCACATTTTAAGATTTGTTTACAAGAGTGAAACATTTTAATAACTACTCATTACTATCTATGGCTTATATACAGAGGTATGAGCCATGGTTCTCCCTTAAAAAGGGATAGTCTATTTGTTATATAATAATAAACAACTCAAGCTGGAAAGAAATTAAGAATGTTTGCTTTGTGATTTGAAGAATAGAAACAAAAGAAAAAATAACATTAGGAAATCGAAATAAAAATGAATGAAGGCAAAGCTGAAGGAAAATTCTAATGTGTCTGTAGAAAGTAGGAAGACTAGGCTAATAAGAAGGAAATATGAGTTGGAGAAAAGTAGGAAATAAAATAGGATAAGATAGGGTGGGAAGTGGACTTGGCCCAATGGATATGGCGTCTGCCTACCACATGGGAGGTCCACGGTTCAAACCCTGGACTTCCCTGACCCGTGTGGAGCTGGCCCATGTGCAGTGCTGATGTGCACAAGGAGTGCCATGCCATGCAGTGGTGTCCCCCATGTAGGGGAGCCCCATGCACAAGGAGTACGCCCTGTAAGGAGAGCTGCCCAGTGCGAAAGAAAGTGCAGCCTGCCCAAGAATGGTGCCACACACACGGAGAGCTGACACAACAAGATGATGCAACAAAAAGAAACACAGATTCCTGGTGCTGCTGATAAGGATAGAAGTGGTCACAGAAGAACACATAGCAAATGGACACAGGGAGCAAACAACTGGGGGGGTGGGTAGGCGAGAGAAATAAATAAAAAAATAAAAATAAATCTTAAAAAAAAAAAAAAAAAGATAGGGTAAGACCAGCTTATGGAAGATCTGGAAAGGTAGCTCACAGGACTAAATGACACGGTAAAAATAACAATGAACTTTCTGGGCAATGAGAAAAAACAATGAAAGTAAGGTTTAAAGGCAAAATGTTATAGAAAACTACACAGCAGAGACCAGAAATAGAAGAGTCAAAGAGATGAGGGGCAAGGCTATTACTGTAATCAAGATCAAGATAACAAGTCTGTGGAAGTAGGAGCAAAAAGAAACACTTCAAAGAAAAAACTACAAGAATCAGGTGATTACTTGAATATGAGAAAGGCAGAAATGAGCTTAAAAATTTGTGCCTGAGTGAGGTAGTTTGAGACTGTATGTACTCCAGAAAATTATGTTCTTAAAGCTAGTCCATTCCTGTGGACATAAACCTATTGTTAAGTAGGGCCTTTTGATTAGGTTACTTCAGTTAAGGACCCTTTGATTAGGTAACTTCAATTAAGGTGTGACACAGGGTGGGTCTTAATCTTCTTACTGGGTCTTTATTAACGGGATGAATACAGACAGAGAGACAGGAGAAAGCCATAGGAGAGAGAACCACAGAAGAAGGAAGCTGAAGGAAATCAAGCCAAGAGGAGGAGGGAGAGCCCAGCAGATGCTGCATGTACTCTACCATGCAGCAGAGGAGTCCAGGATTGCCAGCAGCCAGTCTTCAGGGAGAAATCATCACCTGATGATGCCCTGAATTTGGACATTTTTATAACCTCAGAACTGTAAGCTTGCAAGTAAATAAATCCCCACTGTAAAAGCCAACCCTTTTCTGATATATTGCATTTTGGAAGCCTAGCAAACTAAAACATGGGGTACCTAAGGCAGTGGTATTTGCCAACACAGAGGCAAGGAATTTAGGAAACATATAGGTAGTTGGGGTATGATAAATAATGATTTCTGTTTGGGACAGGGTGAAACTGAGGTGAAATCCAAGGACTTCTAATAAGTAACTAGAGATTTGGGATAAGACCAAGAATAGAATTAAAGAACTGGTACTATAGATTTGGGAATCATTTTTATAAAAGTTAATAGTTGAAAGCAAACAAAGTAAATAAGCTCTCTAAAGATTAAAATGTAGAGAAATAAGACAAGATCAAATAGTGAACCTTGAAGAATTTCTACTGAGAATATAAGAAGTAAATGCAAGCAAGGAAAGAGAAGGCATGGCCATGAAATAAAAAGTAGAGAAACATGATAGTGAAGATTCATGGAAGACGAGGGAAAGGGCTGAAAGGAAAGAAATGATATTGAAGTGTGTTTGTTGGGGATTTATATGATTTCTGTATTAATAGAGCAGCCTGCTATCTCTAAGGAAAAAAAAATAGAGATCAGATTTAGCATAAACACACAAAAATATTAAAGGTATAGCCAATGAAGAGTGTACTCAAAAGTGAACACTTTGGGATGAAATATGGTCATAACCAGTAAAGTGACTCTAAGTAAGGATTATTAACTCACCTCACAGCTTCTGAGACGGCAGGCCCATAAAGGTGTGTTAGAAGAAAGTGGCTGGAGAGGAGCCATAAAAGGTTCTTCAAGTATTCTGAGATAGGAGAGAAATACACATACATACACAGACATATATTACAAATACTACAAATACAGAGTAAAGCATTCAGTTGCCTTATACCTTTAGCTAGTGTCTAAGACAATATATTGTGGTAATCGTTAAGAAATTTTAACAATAAAATTACTACAGATAATTATCATTTGCTTTATCTTATCAGCAACTAAATTAAAGGCCTGACTTTGTTCTTCAAAGTATGTGCAGTTCCAACAAATTCGAGTATTTTATCTCTCTCTCAAAACTTATTCTGTATTCTTCTCATTATATGATAAAAAATGAGCTAATAATACATTTTCTGAAATAAAAGAATAAAAGGAAAAAAAGCAAAAGAAAAAACAAAAAAATTTTTAAATGAAAAAAAGAATAAAAAATAAAGAAAAGAAAAAACAAACAAACAAAAAACCATTTTCTGGTGACTGGTTAAAAGCAACATGGGGGAGCTGGTGTAGCTCAGTGGTTGAGTTCCGGCTTTCCATATATGAGGTCCTGAGTTCAATACTCAGCCCCAGTACCTAAAAAAATCAAAAACAAAAGAAAAGAAAACAAAACAAAACCTCTAATAATTAAAGTAACATGATATTATGTTCAAGTTCTGAGATCAAATGTTATGATTATCTTAATGCAAAAATATCTTCAAGGAATAATCAGAAGAAGAGAAATAGAATGTATATATTTTCCTAAATTATGATAGAGTTATTTTAAGGCAAAAATAAAAACTGAAATAAAAGTTAATAAAAACCATTTTAAGCACTTAACCACTAAAGAATTAAATGTGTAAAAATGTGATAAAATCATAAAAAATTTTAGGAAGTAGAATTGATATTTCTTTATTCTAAAAACTCAATGTCAGACATTTTTAGATTCCTTCAAAAGATAATAGGCAAGTGGCACTGAGAAAAGTAACATTTTGGACATTTATAGCTTCTAGATATAGAGCAGCCTCTTAATTGTCAGGATGCCATTAAAATAATTAAAGATATATTTGATGGAAGTTTATTCTATTTCCTGAATTTCTGGTCTTTTCTATAACCAGTCAGCTACAGATGTGATAATTTTTTAAAAAAATTGTCCAAGGTGATATCAAAAGATGAGTTCCTTTTTTCCAATGACTTACCTGGTCACTGTCTTTTTGGAAAATGTGAGGGATGCTTGTGGATGAAGGATGTAACCACTGTTATTATCTGCCAGAGCATCCATTCTTATAGCTGGTAAGTTTCCATCACTGGATTTTTCTTCTGAGACATCTTAACAACAATAACAGGAACAAAACACCACCAATATCTTGAATAACATGAGAATGTGCCTAACCAGAACTTATATATTTTTTAGTAGGAAAGGGAAGAATTGCTCTGAAGCTAAAGATAACAAAACTTATAATGCTTGTTGAAAATTTCTTAGATAAACTTCCTTACTTTTAATTATAATACGAACTAATTTTGTAATTAAGTTTTTGAAACCTAAATAAACTGCTGGGATATAAAAGTGGTAGAAGTAATTGTTAATATTAAGAGTATCAGAATAGAAGATGAAAACGTAAAATTAACTTCTTTTTATACCATGTTTATAATGTTTTCTGCAAACTAAGTTTTTGTCTTAAGTTTTAATGACTGGTAACATAGGCTAAGAATCATAATAGCACTAAGGTAAAAGTATCTACCCTAAACTACTAGTAGTCAGAGAGTAACAGTATAGAAAAGAGTTAGAAAAGAAGCTCAATTAGGTAGAAAAGGAAGGGAGGCAAAAGGAAAAGAAATATGTTATCAAAGAAGAAGAGAATATAATCAAAAGAAAGGAGGAGCACGATTCTCTTTTCTGAATCAAAAAGAGCAAAGTAAAGAGAATAAGAGTGAAAAGGAAAGAAAGGATAGTTTAAAAAAAGAGTAATGACTCACATGGCTAACAAAAATATTGCTAAAAATACAAATGTAAACTTATCCAATAGCTATTAGCTCTATATCCTTGTTATTGTTATGTTTACTGTTGTTATAATTGAGAAGAATTTATTTTATGCTCACTAGTTCTTTGGGAGGAAGCAGAAATCAACCAGCTTCACTGAATTCAAAACGAAATATCTACCTAAGGACAGGAGTTGAAAAATGAACTTGAAATTTATTTGGGTCAAGAAACTATTTCCAATTATTGAGGTTCACAATTTTACCTAAAGAGATCAATTTTAGCACTGACTTTCATGAGGTGATTTCTGAAATATATATTTCTGAAAAAAAATATATAAAGAAGAAATATATATTTCTTCTTTAAAACATTCTCAAATACCTATATCCCATTATTACTCACCCTGAGGACTATTCACATCCACAGGCCTCCCCTGAGGTATAATCACTTCAGCCATTCCTGTCTGGGTAGCTGGAATTACCTGTAGTACCTGTCCATTTTCTGATGGGCTGGTAACGATCATCTTGGAAGCATTAAAAAAAAAAAAAAATTGAACACCATCTGCCTACACTGACAACAGAATTAGTAAATAAATTATTAATCACATGCCTACCACTATAGCAGATACTATTGTTTCCCTCATTTTATAAATGGAAACATTTGAGGCACATAAAGATTTTTTCTAAAGTCTCAGAGCTAGTAAGTGTTGAAGCCAGGATTCAAACCAGGAAGTTTGACCCTACAATCTATGGCTTTAACCATCAAATACATCATTATTCATGCATGCTATCTAATTACTTAGCAATGTGAACAAAGCCTCTAACTGGACTTAATAAATTTACCTTTTGCTATTTATTGTATTATTGATACATGTTTGACCTACTGGTGTGGCAATCATTTGTCCCATTATTTTAAGTGGTTTCTGTTATTTTAAAAAACATTAGCTTGTTAGATGACTAAAAAGGATTTACTTCTGTATCTTGCATTTCTATATATCCTGTCTTGGTCCATAAGGAATACTACAGAGTGTCCAAAAAGGATGAAAACACAGGGAGAAGAGTATATTTATTATATATATATTTTTTTCAATTGAAGAACTTAACCACACTGACTTTAGAGAAATGTCAACTAAAAAGGTGACTTAAATTGAAGAAAAACAGGGAAGTGGCTGTGGCTCAACTAGGTGGGCTCTTGTCTACCATATGGGAGGCCCTGGATTTGCATCCCAGGATCTTCTTGTGAAGGCAAGCTGGCCCAAGCGCTGCAGAGAGCTGACGGCCCGTGTGCCACGGAGAGCTGATGGCCCGTGCTCTGAAGAGAGCTGGCACAGCAAGATGATGCAGCAAAGGGAGAAAAGCAGATATAGAAGAAAAACAAAAAACAAAAAAAAAACGTGCAGCAAACGGACACAGAGAAGAGACAGGAAAGAATGGAACAAGCTGCAAGGGGGGGGGGGGGAATAAATAAATCTATAAAAAAAAATTGAAGAAAAACATTTCGAATCTATCAGTTGAAAATATAACTAACATATTATTTGAAAATAAGTTTACCATATGTTTCCAGACTTTTTGGACACACTGCATAATTTATTACCTAACATAATACTCTCCAACGGATAGTTTACCCAAAGTCTGCTTTCATCAGTTCTCTTCTCACTCGTTCAAACCCACTTTTTCAAACTTCATTTGTTAGTTAAAACCTGGGAACATTACTGATGCATGATAAAAACTGCAATCCTAGTTTTAAGATCATTTATTTATTTTTATTTTATTATGTTTTGAAACAAATCGTTTTACTGATACATATTAATAAAGCACACAATTCGAAAAAAGTGTACAATCAGTGGTATGTGGCATAATCACATAGTTGTGCATCATCACTTAAATCATTATTAGCACATTTTTATTATTTCTTTTTTTTTTTTTAAAGATGTATTTATTTATTTAATTCCCCCCCCCTCCCCTGGTTGTCTGTTCTTGGTGTCTATTTTCTGCGTCTTGTTTCTTTGTCCGCTTCTGTTGTCAGCAGCACGGGAAGTGTGGGCGGCGCCATTCCTTGGCAGGCTGCTCTTTCTTTTCACGCTGGGCGGCTCTCCTCACGGGCGCACTCCTTGCACGTGGGGCTCCCCCACGCGGGGGACACCCTTGCGTGGCACGGCACTCCTTGCGCGCATGAGCGCTGCGCATGGCCAGCTCCACACGGATCAAGGAGGCCCGGGGTTTGAACCGCGGACCTCCCATATGGTAGACGGATGCCCTAACCACTGGGCCAAAGTCCGTTTCCCTATTATTTCAATAATAATAAAGAAAAACAGACAAACAAAGAAGAAAATTCTTCACCTTTCAACTCTCTATGCTTCCCTGATGGACACAGATGCTATTTCTAGTTATTCTAGCACAATTATTTATTTATTAAGCAGTTTTGTTGAGATATATTCATATACCATAGGATCTAACCAAAGTGTATAATCAATGGCTTTTAGTATGACAATTTTGTACATTCACCATAAAAAATTTTAGAACTATTTCATTATTCCAAAAACAAAAACTAAGCAGTCCTTCCCCTATCCTACATAACCACTAATTTAATTTCATCTTTATAAATTGATTTATATATTTACATTTTCTAAAAATGGAATCATACACTATGTAGTATTCTGTGTCTGGTTTATTTCATTCAGCATAATGTTTTTTTTCTCATATTAACATCTTGTACTATTAACATACACTTGTTTGGTTTCAAATAAAGAGAGTCTTATATATGCAATTTTATACATATTAATATTTCACATGCAGTTTTACTCTGCTACAGAGTCCCTATAATCGTTTTTTAGCATTCTTTTTAGTTAACATACATGACATTAGACTTTCCCTTTAAACTACTTTCATACCCACATAATGATACTGCTAGTTACAAACATTATATTGGGATAACAAAGAAAAAAACAGAGAAGAAATGAAAGGGGAGAAGTTACAACAGACCCCACAGAAATAAAAAGAATCATAAGAGGACATTATGAGAAACTGTATGCAAACAAACTAGACAACCTAGATGAAATGGACAAATTCCTAGAAATGCACAACCAACCTACACTGACACTACAAGAAATACCAGAACTTTAACAAACCAATCACATTTAAGGAGATTGAATATGTCATCAAAAATCTCCCAGCAAAGAAAAGTCCAGGAGTAGACTGGTTCACAGGTGAATTCTACCAAGCATTTAACACCAATCCTGTTTAAGCTCTACCAAAAAATAGAAGAGCAGGGAAAATTACCCAGCACATTTTATAAAGCCAACAACACCCTAATACCAAAGCCAGATAAAGACACTACAAGAAAAGAAAATTACAGACCAAACTAATGAACACAGATGCAAAAATTCTCAACAAAATACTTGCAAATTGAATCCAACAGCATATCAAAAGACTTATGCATCACTACTAAGTGGAATTTATTCCTGGTATACAAGGCTGGTTCAACATAAATCAATGAATATAACATACCACATTGACAAATTGACGGAAAAAAACCACATGATAATCTCAATTGATGTGGAAAAGACATTTGACAAAATCCAGCATCCTTTTTTGATACAAACACTTCAAAAGATAGGAATAGAAGGAAAATTTCTCAATATGATGAAAGGGATATATGAAAGACCACAGCCAACATCATACTCAATGGGGAAAGGTTGATAGCGTCCCCTCTAAGATCAGGAACAAGACAAGGATGCCCACTGTTACCACTGTTATTCAACATCGCAGTCCTAGCTAGAGCAATTAGACAAGAAAAAAAAATTAAAGGCATCCAAACAGGAAAAGAGGAAGTAAAACTTTCAGTTTGTGGATGACATGATCCCGTACTTAGAAAATCCTGAAGTATCCACAACAAAGCTACTTGAGCTAATCGTGAGTTCAATAAAGTGGTAGGATACAAGATCAACATGCAAAAATCAGTAATGTTTTTGTACACTAGTACTGTATAATCTGAGGAGGAAATCAGGGGGAAAATTCCATTTTCAATAGCAACAAAAGTCTCAAATACCTAGGAATTAATTTAACCAAAGAAATACAGGACCTATATGCAGAAAACTACAAAACAATGCTTAAAGAAATTTTAAAAGACCTAAACAAATGGAAAGACATTTTATGTTCATCAATTAGGAGAATAAATATCATGAAGATGTAAATCTTACCCAAACTGATTTACAGATTTAATGCAATACCAACCAAAATTCCAACAGCTTACTTTACAGAATTAGAAAAGGCAATTACCAAATTCGTTTGGAAGGAAAAGTGCACCCAAATAGACAAAACATTCTAAAAAAAAAAAAAGATCAACGTGGGAGGAATTTCACTGCCTGACGTTGAAACATATTACAAACCTACAGTGGTCAAAACAGCATGGTACTGGCATAAAGACAGACATACTGATCAGTGGAATAGAATTGAGAACCCAGAAATAAACCCTCACCTATACAGTCAACTGGTATTTGACAAACCTACCAAGTTACTGTTACTGGGACAAAATAATCTCTTTTCAACAAATGGTGCTGAGACAACTGTATATCTATAACCAAAACAATGAAAGAAGGCCCCTATCTCACTTCCTATACAAGAATCAACTCAAAATGGATCAAAGACCTAAATATAAAAGCCAGGACCATAAAACTACTAGAAGAAAATGTAGGGAAACATCTTCAAGACCTTGTAGTAGGTAGTGGTTTCTTGGACCTTACACTCAAAGCATGTGCGACAAAGAAAAAAATGGATAAATGTATCTCTGGGTCTAAGATGAATCTCTTGTAGGCAGCATATGTATGGCTCATTTTTATTTATCCATTCTGTCAGCATATATCTTTTGATTGGGAAGTTTAATCCATTCATATAAAATGATATTACTGTAAATGCATTATTTACTTCCATCATTTTATTCTTTGATTTTCATGTTATATCTTACTTTCTTCTTTTACTCTTTTTGTTATTCTTTCTGCTAGTCTTGTCTTCTATACTCTCTTCTAAGCCTCTCTCTCTCCTGCCTTTTTCTTTCATGCTGTTTTTCTTTATATTTTCTGCAAAGTTGGATTCTTTTTAATAAACTCTCTTCTTTTCTGTTTGTGAATATTTTATACTCACCTTCATATCTGAAGGACAATTTTGCTGGATAAAGAATTCTCAGCTGCAAGTTTTTCTCTTTCAGCATTCTAATTGTATCACACCACTGTCTTCTTGCCTCCATGGTTTCTGATGAGAAATCTGCACTAAGTCTTCCTGGGTGAAACTTGTATGTGATGGTTTGCTTCTCCCTTGCTGCTCTGAGAATTTTCTCTTAATCTTTGACATTCTGAGTAATATGTATCTTGGAGCAGGTCTATTTGCATTTATTCTGATCAGGGTACAACATACTTCTTGGATATTTAAGTTCATTTCTTTTGTGAGAGTTGGGGAATTTTCAGCTAATATTTCTTTAAATACTCTTTTCTGTACCTTTTCCTTTCTCTTCTCCTTCTGGACCTCCAATCACACATGTGTTGTTGTCCTTTGTATTATCATTTACCTATCTGAGCCCCTGCTCAAACTGTTCCATTCTTTTCTCTCTGTGTTCTTTTCTCTTTTCTATTTCAGTTGTAGTCTTCTGTACCACTTATTCCTTCTACATTTTTTGACTCTGCTGTTGTATGCCTCTAATGTGTTTTTTATTTCACCTATCATGTCTTTCATTCCCATGAGTTCTGTTACTTTTCTATTCAGGTTTCCAATTCTTCTTTGTGCTTACTCAGTGTCTTCTTGATGTCCTTTATCTCTTTAGCCACGTTATTAATACTTTCAACTCATGAATTCGATTTTGGAAATTTGTGTGCATCGCATTGATTCGTTGTCTCGAATCCTGTGTCTCATCTACAGCTGTGATATTCTTTTTTTTGGGCCATGTTTTCCATTTTCTTAGTATGATTTGTAATTTTTTTGCTGATGTCTTGGCACCTGATTAAGATAGTGAGTATGCTCAGATGCTCAATTTCTCTTTTTCATAGGGATTTAGTTTTGGGAGGCTGTGTGTTACTGCTGTTGATTATTTTTTCAACGTGCTCTGAGTCTTTAGGATTGTCCCTGTTACTCAAATCTGTTCCCTGGACCCAGTAGTGGGTTGCAGACCTGCTCTCTAGGGCCGTTGGGGAACAGGCTATAAAGGCCAAAAAAGCCTCTCTTACTTATTTACTTTAAATTTTCTCACATGCTGGTCAACCAGTAGATGGCGCTCTATGGCAGCCCTTTCAGTTCAATGCCTGGTCAGAGTATGTTGTGCAACATGGTGCAACAAAGACAAGATCAGCGTGACAGAGGATCCTGCCTGGAAGCTAAGAGCCTCACAATTCACTTTCTCAGCAGCAGTTCTCTAACCTTTGTTGGCAGCCCCCTCCCTTTTCCTGGGTAAGAAAAAATTCCACTCTCCTCTGCATCCTCAACAACTAATCCTGGGCAGTAGAGAGGAGATTGAGAGGGTCAGAACTCTTTAGTCCTGTGCCAGCTCCCAAGGCAAACAATGGTGCACCAACCCCCTCCTCAGCCTGGAAGGCTTATGGGAAACAGTAGACCAAATGTGTAGGCCAAAAGTTGAGTCAGCCTTAGGCTGTGTCCCTCTTTCTCCCCCTTCCTGGGGAGATGGTCCTAAGACATGAGAATTCAAGTGTCTAGGGAAGCGGACTTGGCCTGTGGTTAAGGCGTCCGTCTACCACATGGGAGGTCCCCGGTTCAAACCCCGGGCCTCCTTGACCCGTGTGCAGCTGGCCCACACGCAGTGCTGATGTGTGCAAGGAGTGCCCTGCCACGCAGGGGTGTCCCCGTGTAGGGGAGCCCCACGTGCAAGGAGTGCACCCCATAAAGAGAGCTGCCCAGCACGAAAGAAAGTGCAGCCTGGTCAGGAATGGCGCCGCACACACGGAGAGCTGACACAAGATGATGCAACAAAAAGAAATACAGATTCCTGTGCTGACAGAAGCGGACAAAGAAAGAACACACAGCAAACAGACACAGAGAACAGACAACTGGGGCGGGGGGGAAGGGAAGAGAAATAAATAAATCTTTAAAAACAAACAAACAAACAAAAACCAACCAAAAAAACCACAAAAGTGTCTAAACGGTGGGGGAGGATCCTGGCAGTTTTTAACTGCAGATTTTAACTCACAGTTTTGCCACCACAATGCATTTCCTTTGCCTCTCTCTCTTCTGGTTGGTGTCCAGCCTTCCCCTGGTGTCCTAAACCCTAGAAGATTTTTTTCCAGGCTGTTTCTGCCTGGCCTCTATTTTTCTGGGAGAGAAGAGAGTCCGATGCCTTTCTAGTCAGACATCTTCCCAGAAGTCTCAAGGTCATTTAAAATTTAAATTTGAAAAAACAAACAAACAAAAACAAACCCTAAACTCAACATAGAATGCTTTTAATATAGTCATAAACATTTCCCAGAAATTAATAGTGGAAATTGTTTCCTTTCCCAATATTTATTAAGTTTCTTGAGATAAAACTATCTTGCCACACCTACTCTCACTTCAGCATGACAACCATTGCAAACTCTGATTATAACAGCTACTTTTATTTGTTGAGTGCACGCTAAGTGGCAGGAATTTACTAGTGTTACCTCATTTAATCCTCATCATAATCTGAATCTTACGAAGTATGTACAGTTTAGAGACGAGGAAACTGTCACACAGTGGTTGAAAAACTCATGCAAGGTTACACAGAGCTATTTAGTGATGAGATGAAATTGAAATCCAAGTAGTCTGACTCCTTTAATCACTATTCTGCACCATCTCCCAATATTTGATCATGTTACTTAAACTAAAAAAAAAAAAAAAGGCAAAAGCAAAACAAAACAAAAAAACCCTTTGGACTTAAAGGCAACAGGAATAATACTATTTTAAGTTCTCTACCCATCATTATGAGATTAAATTCCTGTGAAAAACAT
This sequence comes from Dasypus novemcinctus, assembly GCF_030445035.2. Classification (NCBI taxonomy): domain Eukaryota; kingdom Metazoa; phylum Chordata; class Mammalia; order Cingulata; family Dasypodidae; genus Dasypus; species Dasypus novemcinctus. Next base: position 42,211,555 of record NC_080679.1, read on the forward strand.
TCTTTAAAAAAAGCAGTACCATGATTATTTTAAGAACTGAATTAAGGGTGTGGATGTAGCCCAGTGGTTGAGTGTCTGCCTCCAAAATACGAGGTCCCCGGTTCAATCCCCGGTACCTCCTAAAGAACAAACAAACCAAAAAAACTGAATTAAACATGTATAATACTTCTAAAATTTACTCAAGCATATAAATATTTTATAGTTAAGAATCATTTGTGTAATGCCCCCTTAATTTTGAAATAATGTTTCTCAAATATGGTAGAGAAGAGTATCCTTCATTTACTCCCTCCCTCCTTAGCTTATTCTATTTGGTACCTAAGAAACTATTTTCAGTTCATGTTATCTGGGAATGGTAATGATATTATTGTTTCCTACAATAAAGCAGTTAATTATCTTTAACCTTTGCTAGGAAAGAAAAACATAGTTTGAAAAGTCATTTTTTGTGATACTTTTTTTTGAGGCAGACCATAAAAATTAACACAAAACCTTGGCACATAAGCAATACAGTACTTAAACCTAAACTACCATCCCTATTTAATTGTGAGAACTCCTCATTAATTGCAGATTTACCCACTGCAGAATCTTTTCTAGTTTCCTGTTAGCTTCCATATAGAAAGTCATATTTCTTTCAAAGAGCAGTATTAAATTTCCCAGAATATCATCGTTTTCTGATCTTCAGTTTTTTGAAGAAAATACTTTCTTAACAATCCCTGTTTCCTAGTTATTTCCACACTTCATGCCACATGCTTCCCATTCATGACATCAAATAACCCTCTACATCATTTCCTGTCTTAAACAATGTAAAATTACTATTATAATCACTTTGTATAGAGTCTAATCCATTACAAAAAAGAGTTATTTCTAATTTTTCTGACTCCAACAAATAAACAATTTTAACATGCTTTTCAGTAATAGTACCATTTGTAAAATTCAAATCTTTTATAAACTTGTTCCTTCTATCAGAACATCTAGACCTTGTAAATCTTCCAAAAGAAACAAGAATAAATGTGAAATAACAGGGGAAATGAAAGTTTAGTTCTGGAAACAAAAAACTAAAATGTAGTTGGATCACACCTTGATTATTTATTGCCTATTAACCTGTGGTGGTAATGCAGTATGGTTATAGAATGGAACCTGTTTTAGTTTGCTAAGGCAATATATCAGAAATGTGTTGGCTTTTATACTTGGAATTTACCAGGTTGAAAGCTTATAGTTCTGAGGCTGTGAAAGTTTTCAAATCAAGACATCATGGAGGGAAGCAGTTGTGGCTCAACTGATAGAGCATCTGCCTACCATATGGAGGGTCCAGGGTCTGATACCCAGGACCTCCGGACCCATGTGGTGAGCTGGCCCATGCACAGTACTGTCACGTGCGAGGAGTGCTGTGCCACGCAAGGGTGTCCCCAGTGTAGGGGTGCCCCATGTGCAAGGAGTGTGCCCCTCAAGGAGAGCCGCCCTGCGCGAAAAAAAGCACAGCCCTGCCCAGGACTGGCGCTGTACACGCGAAAGCTGACGTAGCAAGATGACGCAACAACAACAACAAAAAAAGCAACACAATTTCCTGGTGCTACATGGCAAGAATGCAAGCGGACACAGAAGAACACACAGTGAATGGACACAGAGAGCAGACAACAAGGGTGGAAGGGGAGAAAAAGAAACAAAATAAATCTTAAAAAAAAAAAAGACATGGAGATAAACTATAATAGTAAATAATATAAAATGAAGAAAATATAAAAAATATGAAACAATAAAAGTAATAAATATTTACTTAGAAAATTTGGAAAATACTATTTACCAAAAGAGAAATATTATTTTTCTTATTATTCCTACTATAAATTCTTCTTAAATCAGAGAGCTTAGGGAATTCTTAAAAAGGTTCATCTGGCTCCCAAGTAAACTATACTCACATTGCCCCATATAGAGAACAGATTAATTTACTCTTAAAAATCTTCCCCTAGCAACTGGTGGAAAGTTTCAAATTTTCATTAGTAACATTTCTTAATATTTTATCTCTTCTATTGAAACTACAAACTTGGTAAAAAATACTTTTAGCTAACAGTTTAAAGCAGATTATTTTCATGTTTCCATCTTTATTCAGTTATTCACAACATACATATCTACCTATAAAGAGCAACAAAGATATCTTATTTCCAGTATACAAGTGGTGACTCCATTGCTTTCTTTTTTTTTTGAAGAAAGCATATCAGTACTAAGGTGGTGATGAATGCACAATTTTGTGATTATACCAAAATCCAATAAATGTACATTTTGGATGGATTGTATGGAATATTACTATATCGCAATACAATTGCTAAAAAATAAAAATAAAAAAGAAAGCATATCAGCATGTGGCAGACAAGTCAGTTAGTGAGATATTGACAAAGCAATAATCTTGAGTTCAGTCCAATGTATATATAAAAAATGTAAAGAAGAAATGTAAACTCTATGTAAACTGGCACTTTGACACTAGTTATACATTATATTTTCAACTAGTCTCAAAGTACTAATATTCTTGACATAGTAGCTAATAAGTACTGGTTGAAGTTCTGAAAAGAAACCTTTCAAAATCCTTATATAAATTAAAAAGGAAGGTCATGGCAACAGTATTCCCAATGTAATAAATTAGTAGTGTCAAAAAATAAAGATTATCTAATGAGAATAATATATTTTGCTAAAGAGCATAACATTATTATTATTAAAAATACTTACCATTTGTTCATTAGACTCCCCCAGTGACTGAAGTTGATATTGAACATGTTTCCCATTTTGTTCTACTATGTGGAAATGTTCTGCCGAAAGAGGTTGTGTCTGGGTCAGAGACCCTGGTATATTCTGTGATGAGAGTGCATTACCTGCTTCATGAATAGTGATGGGCCCAAATGTAGATAAATCATTTTGCCCAAATGAAGAATCCTTGGAGTCCATACAAGTTAAATGCTTTTGCAAAGGAAAAAAATCCTGTTAGTCTTTATAAAATACGCTGGTACAAATTTTTACAGAGAGAATTTAAAAAATAAAATTGGAAAGACATTCATTTTTCAGTTAATTGTCTATTTTACTTTTTACAAGAGTACAGTTAAATAATAGATAAAATGAGAAATTTTATGATATATAAGTTAACATAATAAAAAAGCTGTCAATTGGTAGACATAAAGTAGTCCTTAGTGAAATTATTTGGCTTTTATTACATTGTATTATCTCAATTTTATTGAGATAAAATTGTCCATTGAAATGCAATCTGAAATGATGAAATATAATTCAATGTTCAGAATTTTCTTTCTATATATAAATTTTTATGAATATATATAAGCATTACTTTAAGTAAAGCTCTCCATTATTATAAAATTAAATATATGAAAGAATGTGTGGATAATTTAATGTTAAAATTCTTGAACACATGTAAAAGAATAGCTATTCTTTAAGCATAACAAGTTGCTAAATGGAATGCTGTTTTTCCCTGGAATGGAAAAAAACTCCCTACCTCAAATACCTGAGCATCTGTTTTTGACTCTTTGGCATCTTCATGGTTGACTCTTAATGCATCACTAGACAGTTCCATCTTGATAACATATTCAATTCCATTTTCTCCTATTATTTAAAAGCTGAAAGAGTTTAAACATCTGATCAACTGAACACTTAACATTTTTACTGAATGTTGTATCTTAAATTTCTCATTTCCCCTACCCTTTACAATTTAAATCACTTCTATCTTATAGGTTAGAAAATTAACATTTTTATTAAATGACTTTCCAAAGCACCAAATACATTCAAGAAAGAGCAAAGATTAACATTATATAATTCCCTTATCCTATCCTTTTTTTTTTTTTAAGATTTTATTTATTTCTCTCCCCTTCCCCACCCCCCTCTGCCCCAGTTGTCTATTCTCTGTGTCCATTTGCTGTGTTCTTCTTTTGTCCGCTTCTGTTGTTATCAGTGGCATGGGAATCTGTGTCTCTTTTTTTTTTTAAAGTTGAGTCATCTTGCTGCATCAGCTCTCCGTGTGTGCCGTGCCATTCTTGGGCAGGCTGCACTTTCTTTCACCTGGGCAGCTCTCCTTACGAGGTGCACTCCTTGCCCGTGGGGCTCCCCTATGTGGGGGACACCCCTGAGTGGCAGGGCTCTCCTTGCACGCATCAACACTATGCATGGGCCAGCTCCACACGGGTCAAGGAGGCCCAGGGTTTGAACCGCAGACCTCCCAAGTGGTAGGTGGATGCCCTATCCACTGGGCCAACCGCTTCCCCCTTATCCTATCCTTAATTACAATAGTGTACTGACTTATTAAGTTTACTTTTAATTGGCAAGGTATAGTAATACCTCTAAAATTATTATTCTACACATATTTAATACAATAAAGGCTTTAACTTTATGGGTTGGGTATGCCCTATTGTAGCATTATATAGTTTTAGAAAAGACCTTGCTGTATATGGGGATCATTTATACACAAATCTTACCATTAATATACCATCATACCACTCAATATTAGTTTCAAAAGCTCTGAAAATGAGAAAATATTTATACCAAAATTTTTAGCCAATTAGGCCTCAGTTCTCAATTGGGGGTGATTTTGTCCCCACAGGGATATTTTATAATGTCTGGAGAAATTTTAGGTTGTCCCATCTGGAGATGAGGTGCTACTGGTCTCTAATGGTTTAGAGGTCAAGGATGCTGCTAAACATCTTACAATACACAGGACAACTCTTCACATCAAAGAATTATTCAGTCTAAAAACATCAATTTTGCCAACATTGAACAATGCTGGCCTAGTATATTATAGTGGCTACTGAAGTTCGTATTATCAAATGGACTGAAATTTTGCCACCAAAATTAAACTGGTAAATAATCACACTATTTAAACATTTAAAATAAGAAGTAAACTTTATAGAATATTTTAACAACTCACACATGCAATGGAAAGTAAATTCTTCTACAAATTCTTTAAATTCTTAAATTTAATTTTTAAAATTTACATTAAAGTAGACATTTCAGTATACTTCTATGGGTTTATACATGTAACTATCATCCCAGTGAGGATACCAAAAAATGCCATTACCTCAAATCCCAATATCGCCAACATTTAAACAAAAAGGAAAATAGTCATGGAGAAAGGAGGGGCAAAAAAAGGTAGAGACCTACAAAAAACAACTAGCAAAATGGCAGAAGAAAGTCTTGACTTATTAGTAATTACCTTATATGTAAATGGATTAAACTCTCTAATCAAAAGGAACAGACTGGTAGAATAGATAAAGAAGCAAAACCCAACTATATGCTGTTTACAAGAGATTCATGTTAGATCTAAAGACAGAAATATGTTGAATGTCAAAAAATTTAAAAAATATTCCGTGCAAATAGTAATCAAAAGAGATCTGAAATTGCTAGACTAATATGCAAAATACACTTAAATATAAAACTGTTAAAAGAGATTAAAAATGACATTATATATTGATAAAGGATCAATTCAACAAAAAGGTATAACAATTATAAACATATGTGCTTCTAAAAAACAGGGCCCCCCAAAATCTGAAGCAAACTGATAGAATTTAAGGAAGAAACAGTTCTAGAGTAATAGTTGGATAGAACATCTAAACAGAAGCTCAACAAGAAAAAAGAGGACCTGAACAACACTATAAATCAACAAGATTGAACGTATATATGGAACACTTCACCCAACAACAGCAGAATACACATTCAACTCTACTGCACATGGGTCACTCTCTAGGATAGACCATATGTTAGGTCACAAAACAGTTCTCAATACATTTTAATATACTGAAATCATACAATGTATTTTATCTGACCATAATGGAATAAAGTTAGGTATCACTAACAAAAGGAAAATCGGAAGAATCATGATTATATGGAAATTAAACAGCATACCCAAACAACAAATGAGTTAAATAAGAAATTTCAAGGGAAATCAGAAAATACATAGAAACCAATGAAATGAAGACACAATATATCAAAACTTACAGGATGCAGCACTGGCATTGCTCAGAGGGAAAAGTACAGCTACATAAACTATGCCTATAATAAAAAAGAGGAAGGAAACAGATGTGGTTCAATCAGTTGGGCTCCTCTCTACCATATAGGAGGTCCAGGGTTCGATGCCCAGGCCTCCTGGTGAGGGCAAGCAGGCCCGTGTGGCAAGTTGGCCCACGTGGAGTGCCAGCCCATGTGGGAATGCCACCCCATGTGGGAGTGCTGCCTGGCGCAGGAATGCCATCCCGTGCAGGAGTATCAGCCAATATTGAGAGCTGGTGCAACAAGATGATGTAACAAGAGACACAGAGGAGAGAAAATAAGATGACATAGTAGAACAGGGAGCTGAGGTGGCACAAGAGAGTAATCGCCTCTCTCTCACTCCAGAAGGTCCCAGGATTGGTTCCCGGAGCTGCCTAATGAGAATACAAGCAGACACAGAAGAACACACAGCAAATGGACAGAGAGCAGACAATGTGGGGGGAGGGGGGTGGGAATAAATAAATAAATAAAAAGAAGAAAGATCTCATATTAATAAATACCTTCACATCTTGAGGGATCAGAAAAATAAGAGTGAAGGAAACTTAGATTTAGCACAAAGAAAAAAAAGTGTAGATAAATGAAATAAGGAATAGAAAAACAATTGAGAGAATCAACAAAACAAAAAGTTGGTTCTTTAAAAAAATACAGTTGGCAAACATTTAGCCAGACTGATAAAGAAAAAAGATAAAAGGCTCAAACTAAAGACAGAACAAAAATGGTGATATCACAACTAACTTTACAGAAATAAAAAGGATCAGAGAATACTATGAACATGTGTATGCCAACAAATTAGTTAACCCAAATTGACTCAAGAAGAAATAAAACCTCAACACAACTATAACAAGTTACAGAGACTGAATCAATAATCAAAAAACTTTCCATCAAAGAAAAGTCCAGACCAGATTGCTTCACTGGTAAATTCTACCAAAGATTTAAAGAATTAACACCAATCATTCTCAAACTCTTCTGAAGAATTCAATGAGGGAAGCAGATTTGGCTCAATGGATAGAGCAAGCATCTGCCTACCACATGGGAGGTCCAAGGTTCAAACCCAGGGCCTCCTGACTCGTGTGGAGAAGCTGGCCCACACGCATTACTGATGCATGCAAGGAGTGCCGTGCCATACAGGGGTGTCCACGGCGTAGGGGAGTCCCACACGCAAGGAGTGTGCCCTGTAAGAAGAGCCGCCCTGCACGGAAAAACTGCAGCCTGCCAAGGAGTGGGGCTGCACACACGGATAGCTGATGCAGCAAGATGATGCAACAAAAAGAGACACAGATGCCTGGTGCTGCTGACAAGAACACAAGCAAACACAGAAGAAAACACAGCGATTGGACACAGAAAGCAGACAACTGGGGTGCGGGGGCAAGAGGAGAGAAATAAAAGGAAAAAAAAAAATTCAATGAGCCAGAATCACCTTAATATACCAAAGCTTGATGAAGACATTAAAAAAAGGGTATTACTGGGAAACGGACTTTGGCCCAGTGGTTAGGGCGTCCGTCTACCACATGGGAGGTCCGCGGTTCAAACCCTGGGCCTCCTTGACCCGTGTGGAGCTGGCCCATGCGCAGTGCTGATGCGCGCAAGGAGTGCCCTGCCACACAGGGGTGTCCCCGCGTGGGGGAGCCCCACGCGTAAGGAGTGCGCCCGTGAGGAAAGCCGCCCAGCGTGAAAAGAAAGAGCAGCCTGCCGAGGAATGGCGCTGCCCACACTTCCCGTGCCGCTGACGACAACAGAAGCGGACAAAGAAACAAGACGCAGCAAATAGACACCAAGAACAGACAATCAGGGGAGGGGGGGGAATTAAATAAATAAATAAATCTTTAAAAAAAAAAAAAAAGGGTATTACAAACCAATTTTCCTCACGAATGTAAGTGTAAAAATCCTTAACAAACTACCAGCAAACCAAATCAAACAACATATTAAAAAGATCAGGTGGGGGAGGGGAGGGGAAGTGGATGTAGCTCAAGTGATTGAGCCCCTGCTCCCCATGTATGAGGTCCTGGGTTCAATACCCCTCCCCTCAAAAAAAGATTAGGTGGGTATATGGGAACTCTGTATTTTCTTCATGATTTTTCTGAAAACCTACAACTTCTCTACTAAGAAGATATTAAAAATATTATTTACTAAGACTAAATAGGATTTATCCCAAAAATGTAGGGTGTCTCAACATATGAAAATCAATCCATGTATACACCACAGAATACAATGAAGGGAAAAAAACAACAACACAGTCTCACTAGACACAGACAGAAGATGCATTTGATGAAATCCAGCAACCTTTCTTGACTGAAAAAAAAAATGCAGAAAACTAAGAATATAAAGGAACTTTCCTAATATGATAAAGTCCATTTATGGAAAACCAACAACTAACATCATATTCAATGATGAATTCAAGGAAGAAGTAAAACTATCTCTATTGAAGATGACATGATCTTATATATAGAAAATCCAAACAAAATCAACTATAAACTTACTAGAGCTAATAAAGGAATTCAGCAAAGTGGCAGCATACAAGATCAACATGCAAAAACCAGCAGGGTTTCTATATTCTAGCAATAAGCAAACCAAAGAGGAAATTGAGAAAACAGTTACATATACAACAGCAACTAAAAGAATAAAATATTTAGGAATATATTTAATCAAGGATATAAAAGACAACGTACGCTGAAAACTACATTGACTGTTGAAATAAACTAAATAAATATCAAGACATCTCATGTTCATGGATTAGAAAACAATATTAAGATGTCAATATTACCCAAAGCAATCTACAAATTCAGTGGAATCTGTATCAGAATTCCAGCAGCCTTGTTTGCAGAAATGGAAATGTCAATCCTCAAATTCATATGGAATTGCAAGGGGCCCTAAAGAGCCAAAACAAATTTTGAAAAAGAATGAAGTTAGAGGACTCACATTTCCCAATTTCAAATTTACCACAAAACTACAATAATCAAACAGTGAAGTAATAGCATAAAGATTGACATATAAACCAATAGAACAAAACTGAAAGTCCAGAAATAGACCCACACATCTATGGCCAATTGATTTTCTACAATGAGGCTAAGTACATGCAATGGGGAAAGAATAGTCTCTTCAAAAAATGGTGTTTGCCAGGGAACTGAGAGAGTCTACAACTGCAAGCATGAGAATCCTACCCATCAGTCATGTGGGATCAAAGTCCCCTCTCGATTTAGAGGTGGAGTGGACATTGCCATCCCAAGGTCCTCAGGATGGAGATAAAATATGGATTAGAGCGGACTTACTAGTATTCCACTATAGAATTAGTGGAAGAAACTGTATCACTGATGTGGAGACAGTGGCCATGGGAGTCGCTGAGGCCAGGGAAAGGGAAGAAGAGATATGATATGGGGGCATTTTCGAGACTTGGAGTTGTCCTGAATGATATTGCAGGGACAGATGCAGGACATTATATCCATTGCCATAATCCACTGAATGGCCTGGGGGAGAGTGTAAATTACAATGTAAACTATAATCCATGCAGTTTAGCTGTGTTCCAAAATCTATTCATCAAATGCAATGAATGTGCCACACTGATGAAAGAGGCTGTTGATGTGGGAGGACTGTGGGAGAGTAAGGAGTGGGGTATATGGGAACCTCATATTTTTTAATATAACATTTTGTGTGATCTACGTATCTTTAAAAAAAAAAGACAATATAATAAAAAATATATTTTTAAAAAATGGTGTTGGGAAAACTGTATATCCACAAGCAGAAGAGGGAAGTTAGACTTCCTTACGCCATATACAAAAATTAACTTAAAATAGATCAAGGACCTCATACAAGAGCCCAAAATATAAAACTTGTAGAAAATAACACAGGGACAAATTTTAATGATCTGGGATTCAGTAATGAATTCTTAGATATGACACCAAAAGCACAAGGAACAAAAGAAACAGATAAATTCAACCTTGTCAAAATTTAAAACTTTTGTACATCAAAGGATATTTTCAAGAAAGTAGTAACAAACTGTAGAATAGAAGAAAATAGTAACAAACTGTATGTCGTATAAGGGCTTAATATTTAGAATATACAAAGAACTTTTACAATGTATCAAAAAGACAGCTCAATTAAAGGGGAAAAGATCTGAATAAACATTTTTCCAAAGAAGATATACAAATGGCCAACAAGCATATGAAAAGATGTTCAACATCATTAGCCATTAGGAAAATATAAATCAAAACCACAATGAGATATCACTTCAGACCTACAAGGATGGCCATTATTTTTAAAATGGAAAGTAAGTGTTGGAGAGGATACAGAGAAACTGGAATTGCAGTACATTTTTGATGGGAATGTAAAATAGTACAGTCACTGTGGAAAGCAATATGGTAGTTCCTCAAAAAGTTAAATATAAAATTACCATATGACCCAGCAATTCCACTTTTAGGTATATACCCAAAGAAAGTGAAAACAGGGTTTTTAAACAGATACTTCTACACCAACATTTATAGCACCATTATTCACAACACCCAAAAGGTGGAAGGAACTCATATATCCATCAACAGAAGAAAAGATAAACAAAATATGGTATAGACATACAATGGAATATAATTCAGCTGTAAAGTTAATTAAGTTCTGATACATGCTACAAAATGGATGAACCTTAAATATATCATGTCAAGTGAAATAACCCAGACACGAAGACAGATATTGTTTGATCTTACTTACATGAAATACCTAGAAAAAGCAAACTTCAGAGAGAGACAGATAAGGTTTATAGGTTACCAGAGGCCAGGGCAATGCGGATGGGTGAGAGGAGGGCAGGAATAGGTTGCTACAACTTAGGGGGTTAGTAGTTTAATTCTGAGGTGATGAAAAAATACGGGTTAATGGATATCAATGATGGTAGCACAATATTGTGAGGATAGTTAATACTGCTGAATTTTACACCTGAATGTAGTTAAAGTGGGAGAATTTGTGATGTTACTGAAACAAAATGTAAAAAAAGAATAATCCACAAAGAAAACTTACAGTTAATAAACAAAACTAGCAAAGTTTCAGTATACAAGATCAATATACTAATACTGACTGTATATCTGCATGCAAGTAATGAACATTTTGAAAAAATTCAGGAAACAATTTTATTTACAATAGCATCTAAAGGAATAAAATTTCTAGGAATAAATTTAACCAAGGAAGTACAACTGAAAACTACAAAACACTGCTGAAAGAAATTGAAGGAAACCTAAATAAATGGAAACATACTCCACGTTCATGAATTGAAAGACTTATTAATATGGTAATACTCCCCAAAGCAATGTACTGGCATTGCAATCCCTATCAAAACACCAATGGTATTTTCTGCAGAAATGAAAACACTGTTCATAAAATTCATACGGAAATGTAATCAACTCTGAATAGCCAGAACAATCCTGAAAAAGAAGAATAAAGGAGGACTAATACTTGCTTATTTAAAAACTTACTACAGGGAAGCGGACTTGGCCCAGTGGTTAAGGCGTCCGTCTTCCACATGGGAGGTCTGCGGTTCAAACCCCTGGCCTCCTTGACCCGTGTGGAGCTGGCCCATGTGCAGTGCTGATGCAAGCAAGGAGTGCCGTGCCATGCAGGGGTGTCCCCCGCGTAGGGGAGCCCCATGTGCAAGGAGTGCACCCCATAAGGAAAGCCGCCCAGTGTGAAAGAAAGTTCAGCCTGCCTAAGAATGGCGCCACCCACACGGAGAGCTGACACAAGATGATGCAACAAAAAGAAACAGAGATTCCCATGCGGCTGACAACAACAGAAGCAGACAAAGAAGATGACGCAGCAAATAGACACAGAGAACAGACAACCGGGGTGGGGGGGGAGGGAGAGAAATAAATCTTTTTTAAAAAACTTACTACAAAGCTACAGTAATCAAAACGGTGTGGTACTGACATAAGGACTGACATACTGACTAATGGGAAAGAACTTGAAAGTCTGGGAATTAATCCATATATCTTCCGGTCAACAGGTATATTTTATCTTTTTTTTTAGAATTTTATTTTGAAATACTTTCAAACTTACAGGACAATTACAAAAATAAAGTACACTGCATACATAGAATTGTAACATACTCCTTTTCCCTTCATATCCATCAATTTTAACACTTTATCACATTTGCTGTATCATTCCATCTATCTATCCATCAACGTATCAACCCATCTGTTTATCTATCATCTATCAATGTATTTTCTGAAATCTTGAGTGTAGGTGGAATACATCATATTCCTTGTATACTTAATACTGCCATGTACATTTCCTGGGAACAAGGATATTCACTTATGCATCCACCTTAAATGCAGTTATCAAGTTCAATAAATTTAACATTGATATGAGGCTTATAGTCTATATTGTTTTTCATATATCTCAATAATGTCCCTTAGAGCCTTCTCTCCTCCCTTGTTAGATCTCACCCAGGATCATGTACTGCATTTAATTGTCATTGTTTCTTTAGTTGCTATGCTTTTTTTTTTTAGTTAAAAATTTTAAAAGAAACTTTAGATTACATAAATGTTACATAAAAAATATAGGGGAAATTTAAAAAAATAAATAAAAGGCAAAATATATAGGGGATCCTTCATTAGTGTGGTACATTTGTTACAACTGATGAACATATACTGAAGCATTGCCACTAACTGTGGATTATAGTTTACATTATAGCTGTGTTTTTTAATTATGGGAACAGATATACAGCATAAACGTTCCCATCTCAATCACTCCCAAGTATATCATTCAGTGGGATCAATCACATTTACTAAGTTGCAGTGTCATTACCTTTACTAAACTTTCCCGTCTTACCATAAACCCTACACTCATTTTGTATAAGCACCCAATTGGCAACCTGTATTCTTATTTCTGTCTCTATGAGCTTGCATATTACCTGATATTTTATTTGTAGTTGGGCCTTAAATTTAACATTGTAAATCTATAAAAATTTCCTTTGCTTTGATACCAACTTTACTTCAATAGTGTAAACAATATTCTTACACCACTCTTCCCCCCCCACCTTCACGTGGTTCTTGTCACAACCCACTAATTTATCATTACATTTTTATGTATTTGCCTCTTAGATCCTGTAGGAAATAAAAAGTGGAGTTACAAACCAAAAAATACAAGAGTATTGGCATTTATAATTACCCCTGTCATTATCCTTACCAGAGATCTTTATTTCTTCAGGCAGCTTCAATCTATTGTCTATTGTCCTTTCCTTTCAACCTTCAGAACTCTCTTAAGCATCTCTTGTAGGGCTGGTTTAGTGTTGACAAACTTCCTCAACTTTTATTTATCTGGGAATGTTTTAAACTCACCCTCATTTTTGAAAGACAGTTTTGCCAGCTATAGAATTCTTGATTAGCAGTTTTTTGCTTTCAGTTCCTTAAATATGTCCTCCCACTACTTTATTGCCTCCATAGTTACTGATGGGAAATCAGCACTTATTCTCATTGAGGCTTTTTGTATGTAACATGTTGTTTCTCTCATGCAGCTTTCAAAATTCTCTATCTCTGGCATTTGACAGTTTGACTATAATATGCAGCTTGAGTCTATTTTGGTGTATCCTGTTGGAGTATACTGAATGTCTTCGATGTGTATATTCATGTCTTTCATTAAATTTGGGGAGTTTTCAGCCATTATTTCTTTGAATAGTCTCTCTGTCCCTTTTTCTTCTCTTTTGGGATTCTTAAAATGTGTATACTGGTATGCTGTAATTCTTAGGCTCTGTTTACTTTTCTTTATTCTTTGTTTCTTCTCCTCAAACTGAGAAGAAATGTCTTGTCTTCAAGTACACTGATTCTTTCAGCTCCAGTCTGTTGAATCCCTTTAGGGAATATATTACTTCTGTTATTATGGTCTTGGGCTCTGTTTGGTTCCTTTTCATAATCTCCATCTCTCTATTGATATTCTTTTTCAACTATTGTTTTCCTGATATCCTTTAGTTCTTTGTCCATGTTTTCCTTTCAGCCCTCTGAGCATATTTAAGACCATTTTTAAGAAGTCTGTCTGGTTGTTCCAGGTCTGGTCCTCCTCACTGCTGGTTCCTAATGCTTTAATTTTGTCTTGTCTGGGCCATCACTTCTTGCTTGTTCTGTAGTCTTTTTTTGAAACCTGGGTGTTTTATTAATTGAATGATATGTTGTTGCTGGACTTTAGACTATGAGGCTTCTGTTTTTTAAGTGTGTATCCTGCTAGTGTTATGAAAAAGAAAATACCTTTCCTAGACTTTGCAGATTGACCTGGGCAAGGGTTGTTCAGAACTTATCCATACAACCAGTTGAGAGACTAGTTTATAGGAGCCTTGCTGATCCTCTTTGAGCCTGCATTTTGTCTTTTTTTTTTTTTTAAGATTTACTTTATTTCTCTTCCCTTCCCCTGTTGTCTGCTCTGTGTCCATTTGCTGTGTGTTCTTCTGCGTCTCCTTGCATTGTCAGGTGGCACCGGGAAATTGCATCTCTTTTTTGTTGTATCATCTTGCTGCCTCAGCTCTCTGTATGTGTGGCGCCACTCCTGGGTGGGCTGAACTTTTTTCATGCGGGCAGCTCTTGCAGGGTGCACTCCTTGTGCATGGGGCTCCCCTATGTGGGGGTGCCCCTGCGTGGCATGGCACTCCCTGTGAGCAGCACTGTGTGTGGGCCAGCTTACCACATGGGTCAGGAGGCCCTGGGTATCGAACCCTGGACCCTCCTCCATATGGTAGGCAGACAGATGCTCTATCAGCTGAGCCACGTCTATTTTCCTGCATTTTGTCTTGGGCAGGATCATGGGGCCCTAGGATTCCCTTGTTTACATAGTTCCACATTGTCTCCTCTTTCCTAGGAAAGTTTCCTCACAGTCCCAGGCACCACTCTATGTTCTACAGTGAGCAATCCCTTGTCCCAGTTAGCATGACTTGACTGCTATCTCACAGTGTTCTGTAAGAGCACCCTGTGAACTACCTTCTATATGCAGAACAAGTTCCTCAAAGAGCACCCTGTGAACTGCCTTCTATATGCAGAACAAGTTCCTCAGGTCACCACCAGATAGGGTCAGACATACATGCTTCCAATATGTGCATGAGGTTTACTTTGCCCTTTCCAGAGGAGGACCATATATCTGCACTGGGAACATGGACCAGCTCCATGCTGAGCCAGTGAGCAGTGGGGGGAGGGGTCATCTAGGTCACCACAGCATCCTACCACTACTTTTTTTAGGGGGTACTGAGACTAGAACCCTGGACCTTATATATGGGAAGCAGGCACTCAGCCACTGCATTATTTCTGCTTCTCTTTCACCTTTTTTTTTTAAACGAGTGTATTTTATTGATACATATTAATAAAGCATACAATTCATCAAAAGTGTACAATCGATGGTATTTACTATAATCACATCATGCATTCAACACTTCAACCATTATTACTTCATGATTATTCAATCATTATCAATACTACTAATAAAAAACAGACAAGCAAACAAACAAGAAAATTCCTCACCTCTTAATCTCTTTCTGCTTCCCCCACTGTACATAGCTGCTGTTTCTGGCTATTCTATTCAAAGTGTATAATCAGTGGCTTTCAGTCTAATCAAAATGTTGTACATTGATCATCTCAAAAATTTTAGAACAATTTTATTACTCCAGAAAGAAAGACTCCACACTCCTTAGTATTCCTTCCTCAGACATACACAGCCACTAATCTCCTTTCATCTTTATAAAATGATTTATATTTACATTTTTATGTAAGTGGACTCACACAATACGTAGTACTCTGTGTCTGGTTTCCTTCACTTAGTATGTTTTTTTTGTCTGATATTAATGCTTTATACTATTAACTTATATTTGTTCAGCTTCAAAGAAAAATGGTCTTATATATGCAATCTACCCATACTCATATCTCACATAGCATATTTATATTTCATATAATATATTTTGTTCATAATAGGGCAATCATACAGTACTTGTCCTTTTGTGTCTCCCTTGCTTCATTCAACATAATGTCCTCCAGGTTCATCCACGATGTCATATGATTCATGATTTTATTTCTTCTTACCACTGCATAATATACTTCACAATTTGTTAATCCATTCATCAGCTGATGGACACATGAATTGTTTCCAACTTTCAGGTACCGTGAAGAATGCTTCTGTGAACATCGGTGTGCAGATATCTATTTTTTTTTAATTTTTTAAAAAAAGATTATTTATTTCTCTCCCCTTCCCCCACCCCCAGTTGTCTGCTCTGTGTCCATTCACTGTATGTTCTTCTGTGACCACTTCTATCCTTATCAGCAGCGCCGGGACTCTTTGTTTCTTTTTGTTGCATCATATTGATGTGTCAGTTCTCCGTGTGTGTGGTGCCATTCTTGGGCAGGCTGTACTTTCTTTAGAGCTGGGCAGCTCTCCTTACGGGGCGCACTACTTGTGCATGGGACTCCCCTACACGGGAGACACCCCTGTATGGCAGAGCACTCCTTGCGCGCATCAGCACTGCGCGTGGGCCAGCTCCACAAGAGTCAAGGAAGCCCGGGGTTTGAATCGTGGACCTCCCATGTGGTAGGCGGATGCCCTATCCGTTGGGCCAAGTCTGCTTCCCAATATCTATTTTTTAGTAGGCTTTTTCTTGATTTGAAACTCATCCCTTACTGCAGTCCTTTAATTGTTTTTTGGAATTTTGAGAAAGATATTCTGCCAGTTCTTGCAGGTTGTTCAAAGCTTCTGAAGGCAGGACAGGATCCAAAAACATCTCATTCTACCATCTTCATCAGGATAGGGCACATGGTTACAATTTGATGGTCATTATAGGTGGTAAATGGATACATGTGGTTCATTATACTATTTTCACTATTTTTATCAATGTCTGAAAGATTCCATAGTAGTAAGTAAAAAAAATTTAAGTTCTTACAGAAAAATATGCAGCAAAGAGGCTCATAAAATTATGATTTTAGGATGGTTCAAAAATTTCACAAGTAGTTCATGTTACCGTATAATATCACTGTAATGTATTAAAGAGAAAATACAGGGAAACGGACTTTGGCCCAGTGGTTAGGGCGTCCGTCTACCATATGGGAGGTCCGCGGTTCAAACCCCGGGCCTCCTTGACCCGTGTGGAGCTGGCCATGCGCAGTGCTGATGCGCGCAAGGAGTGCCGTGCCACGCAAGGGTGTCCCCCGCGTGGGGGAGTCCCACACGCAAGGAGTGTGCCCGTGAGGAAAAGCCGCCCAGCGTGAAAAGAAAGAGCAGCCTGCCCAGGAATGGCACCGCCCACACTTCCCGTGCCGCTGACGACAACAGAAGCGGACAAAGAAACAAGACGCAGCAAATAGACACCAAGAACAGACAACCAGGGGAAGGGGGGAAATTAAATAAATAAATAAATCTTTATTAAAAAAAAAAAAAAAAAAGAGAAAATACAAATAGGCGAATTCTAAATATTTATACACATCAACTAGTAGGTTCAACTTTTCAAATTCAATATATCGTTCCCAAGATAGGTTAAAAGGCAAACATTTTAAACTCATGATTTCTGAAGTATACATATATTACATTAAGGATCACCTGCAAATTTAAGAATTAACTGAAAGTAAAAGTAATCTTTTATAGTAAGTTTTCTCCTTTCTCGGAGCTTGTAATTCTTTGGATTAACTCCTTTCCCAGATATCTTTCTATGAGGTCATTATATATATACATAGAGAGAGAGAGAGAGTCAACAAATATTGAGAAATTATATTAAGTGTTAGGCTCTGTGTATATATTGATAGAAAAAAAAAAGACACAAACCTTGCCCTCAGGAAGTTTATACTTGTAAAAAGGCCATTACAATAAAATGTCCTAAGGTTCTCTCTAGGTATATGTGTAAAAACTTTCATTTTAAAGAAAACTTTGAGTTGGAGGTGGCGGCGGACTTGGCCCAGTGGTTAGGGCGTCCATCTACCACATGGGAGGTCTGCAGTTCAAACCCTGGGCCTCCTTGACCCGTGTGGAGCTGGCCCATGCACAGTGCTGATGCGTGCAAGGAGTGCCCTGCCACGCAGGGGTGTCCCCGTATAGGGGAGCCCCACGTGCAAGGAGTGCGCCCCATAAAGAGAGCTGCCCAGTGTGAAAGAAAGTGCAGCCTGCCCAGGAATGGTGCCGCACACACGGAGAACTGACACAAGATGACACAACAAAAAGAAACACAGATTCCCATGCCGCTGACATCAGAAGCGGAGAAAGAAGACGTAGCAAATAGACACAAAGAACAGACAACCGGGGTGGGAGGGTAAGGGGAGAGAAATAAATAAATCTTAAAAAAAAAAAAAAGAGTTGGAGGTCATCATGAGACAGCAGATTACATTTTATTTGAAGAAATTTCTTATGTCCTCTTTCTCAGTTCTGAATGCCTGAATTGTTATATATCAAGGAATCTGGTTCAAATGTTAAACTTCATGCTAAGAGGATAAAGAAATACTGGAACTGGTATCAGGAGCTATGGCTAAATTTCAAAGCTTGTATCCTTTAATATGAAATGTAAACCTGAGAGCGTCTTCCGATCCCAACCTAAAGTCACCTTTTTTAACATTAATAAACCACTTCTGAAACAGCCACAAAGTTCATTACCCTGCATGGTAGAAAATATCTTGTGGATAGTATCTTCATGCCCCTAAATGATTCTCTAAGTCTAGCCATTCCACATTGTATTTCTATTGGTTGGCTTCCTAAAGACCTTTCCACCAACTACAATACCTTCAGCACAGCATACATCTTCAGCACAGATTCATTCTTATTTAAAATGTTCAATTACAGTGCTCATGCTGTCATTTTTGTTAGGAAAAGAACAACAGGTATGAATGGTTCTCTCTCTGTAGTCTAAAATCAACCAAGAAGAAAGGAGACACAGATATACCAAAATATTTCATGCTTAAAAGCAAATGTATTCAATTCCTTTCCATGCAACCTATACAGTGCCTAGCCATCCAACCTTTAACAAGGTATCTCTATGCTTGTTATTTCTTTTTCCAAATCAACAGTTTGGGACAACCTTTGAGGATTCATTCATCCTCCATGGTGAGCCATCTTGTGATGTGTTCTGATACATAGTGTATGTAGGGAGGAAAGCAGCATTCTTGCTGACCTACAGTTTAGCCAAGTAGGGAATGTACGATAATGTCTATTTTCTTTTCTAACACCATCAAGCTTAATTAGGGCCGTAACAGTTAACCTGTACCAAAAGATGCCTACAGAGAACCATTCATATCTGCCACTGCAGGGAGGAAAGTATGAAAGAAGAGGAGGAGAGACTCAATGTCTTATAATGAAGTGTAGAGGCTGCTGGCTGGAAAAACACAACGGATATTTTCTAACCAGTGATGGAAGAAAAACAAAAAGACAGGAACAATGCAAATGAAATCGTCCTCCTTAGGATGGCATGCCAAGCAGAAAGCCTCCAAAAAATCCTTCAGTCACAAGAATATTCTTTTTCACAAATGATACCACCTCCTTAGCTTTGCTTTTGACTTCAGTAGGTATTTGGTTGCTCTTATGGAATTTCAGCTGCTCCCTGGCTTTTTTCCTATTCTTCTCTACTTGCTTCTAGTCAACTTTGATGTATCCAGTATGGTTTATATAAACTGAAGGAAAAATTTCCTCTCTCACAGCTGTTGCAGCCAACTTTCCAACCTTCTGGAATATGAAATCTGTTCACCATCCAGTGATACTTCCAATTAATAGCTGGGTCACCACGCTATATATTTCGGCAGAGGGTCCAGACTCCTGCCCAGCTTGTGCTACCATGGATGCAATTGGCTTTTTAGCCAATTCTGCAAGGTCCAGTGACTCAAAGTTTCCTTCTAAGTTTCCTTGACTGGATGTGGCCATTTCAGCAAGCTCATCTTGAGAGGACCAGGCTGGCCTATCTCTCTCTCCCTCTCTCTCTCAGTACTGGGGGCTGGGGATTGAACCTGAGACCTTGTATGTGGGAAGCCAGTGCTCAACCACTGAGCCATATTGGCTTCCCTGAGTTAGTTTTTTTCATTTGTCATACTTGTTTGTTTTTATTTTTTCAAAGGCACTGGGAATGGAACCCAGGACTTCCCATGTGGGAGGTAGGAGCTCAACCACTTGAGTCACATCCACTCTCCCAATATATTTTTCTTTTTTTTTTTTTAAGATTTTTTATTTACTTCTCTCCCTTTCCCCCACCCCCAGTTGTCTGCTCTCTGTGTCCATTCACTGTGTGTTCTTCTGTGTCCACTTCTATCCTTATCAGCGGCACCAAGAATCTGTGTTTCTTTTTGTTGCGTCATCTTGTTATGTCAGCTCTCTGTGTGTGCAGCACCATTCCTGGGCAGGCTGAACGTTCTTTCGCGCTGGGCAGCTCTCCTTATGGGGATTACTCCTTGTGCGTGGGGCTCCCCTACGCGGGGACACCCCTGCGTGGCACAGCACTCCTTGCGCACATCAGCACTGCGCATGGGCCAGCTCCACACGGGTCAAGGAGGCCCGGGGTTTGAACCAAAGACCTCCCATTTCCCATTTGGTAGGTGGACGCCCTATCCATTGGGCCAAGTCCGCTTCCCCCACCCCAATATATTTTTGACAAGGTTGCCAATACCATCCAATGAGGGAAAATGTCCTTTTTAACAAATGGTGCTGGGACAACTGGTAATAGCTACATGCAAAAAAAAAAAAAAGGAGTTGGATCCCTACCAAACAGCATAACAAAAATTTGCTCAAAGTGGATCAAAGACTTAAATATAGGAATTAAAACTTTAAAACTCTTAGAAGAAACTATGAAGGAAATCTTCATTATCTTGGATTTGGCAATAGTCTCTTAGATATGAAACCAAAAGCACAAGGAACAAAAGAAAAAGATAAACTCGACTTCACCAAACAAAAAAAAAAGCGAAACAAAACTTCTGTACATCAAGGAATGCTATCAAGAGAGTGAGAGGACAGTCTACAGAGTGGAAGAAATAAGTTGCACTTCAAATATCTGATGCCTACCATATATACTATATAAAGAATTCTTACAACTCAGCAATAAAAATACAATTAAAAATTTTTAAATGAGACATGGACTTGAATAGACATTTCTCTGAAGATATACAAATGGCAACAAACACATGAAAAGATGCTCAATACCATTAAACATTAGGGAAATGCAAATAAAAATCATAAGAAGATACTACTTCACTCCTAGAAAGATGGCTTTAATAAAAAAATTTTTAAAAAGGAAAATAAGTTTGACAAGGATGTGAAGAAGTTGGAACCTTCAGGCATTTCTTTTTCTTTTTAGGAGGTGCCAGGGATTGAATCCAGGCCCTCATACATAGAAACAGGCGCTTAATCATTCAGCTACATCTCCTTCCCTAGTGGGAATGTAAAATGGTTCAGCCACTGTGGGCAACAGTTTATTCCTTCCTCAACAAGTTAAACTTAGAAGTCCCATATTATTCAGCAAATCCACATCTAGAAACATATGTCCATACAAAAACTTGTATGTGAGTGTTCATAGTGGCATATTCACAATAACCAAAAGATGGAAACAACCCTAATGCCCATCAGTGGACGATGTATAAACAACATGTAATAGAGCTATACAATGGAATATTTAGTCATAAAAAGGTATATCTTCTACAATATAGATGAACATTATGCTTATGTAATGAAGAATGTCTGCCTTCTTTCACATATTCTGATTCTATTTATATAAAATATCTAAAACAGGTAAATCCATAGGAATAGAAAACAGATTGGTAGTTTCCAGGACAGGAGGAAGGAAGAATAGGAAGTAACCACTTAATCAGTACAAAGCAATTTCTTTTTAGGGTGATTAAAATATTTTGGAACTAGATAGAAGTAATGGTTGTTTAACATTGTGAATATACCAAATGCCCCTGAAATGTTTACTCTCCAATGGTTTATGTTATTTGAATTTCATCTCAATTTTAAAATATATACATGACAACCAAGAAAGTGTGAATATGGACTAGATGTTTGATAATATTAAGGAATTTTTTAGTTGTTTTTAGGTGTGTGAATGGTATTATGGTAATGTTAACATATAACTGAAATTATATAACGTTATCAGGGTCAGAGAAGCAGTATAATTAGGTAGAGATATAAAAAATTGAGATTAGTCAAATAGTGATTTGTAAAGTTGACAAATGGTAAATTGTGGTTGTTTAATTATTCAGTCCTTCTGTGTATTTTGAAATTTCCCTTAAAAGACTTTATTTATTTTTAACTAGGTCACTTTTTTTTTTTTTTACAAGGTACTGGGGATTAAACTCAGGACCTCATAAATGGGAAGCAGGCACTCAACCACTGAGTTACATCTCCTCTCCTTAAAAGACTTCTAAAAATTGATGGGGGATGGGGAATGGGGAGTTAAGGCACAATGTGTATCAGGTTTCTGTTTGGGGTAATGGGAAAGTTCTGGTAATAGATGGTGGTGAGGGTAGCAGCACAACATCGTGAATGCGCTTAATCCCACTGAATGGTATGCTTGGGAATGGTTAAGATGGGCAAGTTTATGGTGTATGTGTATGTGTGTGTGTGTGTGTATTTTCACACTTAAAAGAAAAGAGCAACTATAGACAATGACAATTAAATATAATATATGATTCTAGGTTGGATCTTAAAATGTAGGAGAAAAAGTCCATAGGACATTATTGGGATATATAAGAACACCACAGAATACAGACAAAGCCTTTATCAATGTTAAAGTTCTTGAACTTGATAACTGTGCCTAAGGTAGTTATGTATGTAAATATTCTTATTCTGGGAAATGTACATGTAAGTATTATGTGTTCAAGCAGCATGATATATAGAACCTACTCTCAAATATTTAGAAAACAGGCAGATGGACAGATGGACAGACATGGATGGAATAATAGAGCAAATACAGCAAAACTGTAAAATTGGCGCATTGCAGTATTGTGGGAGTATGCTGGACTTCTCTGTATAGGTTTTATATTATTTTTGCAACTGTCCAGTTAAGTTTGAAATTATGTCAAAATAAAAAGGTTAGGAAAAATGCAAGGTCTTCTATATATAAAGTCGTTTTTTTTTCCTCAAAATTTTCAAAAACATAGACCAACCCGATAAATACAGCTGAGCTGCTTCAGAGAAAAGCCATCAGAAGAAAATAAGAAAAATAAAAGGAGTGCTTTATTTGTATTTTCTGAACAGAAGTTTTTTCTGACAAGTAATAAATTATTTTAGTCAGTGAAAAAAGGCCAAAATGCATCTCAATGTGAAGAACAAGTTCAGACTAAAACTTTATTTGACTGAGTATGACATAATCTGCCTTAAAAGGACAATAGCTAAATATATGAAATTTGGGGGGAAAATTTTGATAAAAGATGTGTAATACCTATGCACTAAAAAGCATAAAACAATGCTAGAATAAAAGAATAACTAAAAATGTAAATATATACTCTATTTGTAGAATGGAAAACTTAATAGTTAACATGTCAAGTGCCTCCAAACTGATCTGTATATTCTGTACAATAAACCCCGTCGAAATCTAACTAGGCTTTTTTGAAATTAACAAGATGATTCTAAAATTCAATTGGAAATACAACCATCTTAGAATACCCCAAAAAAACAATAAAGTTGGGGAGCTTACACTATCTGATTTTAAGACTATTAAGCTATAATAATCAAGATAGTGTATTATTGATGTAAAGATATACAAATAGATCAATGGAACAGAATAGAGTCTAGAAATAGACCTACATATATATATTAATATTCTGTTCGCCTAAATGTCAAAACTATTGAAGGGAGTAAGGATACTCTTTCAACAAATGGTTCTAAAATAACTGAACAGACATATACAAAACAATAAACCTGACCCTGACTTCATACTATCTGCAAAAATTAATTTTAAATGGATCAAAGACTATAAAACTTTAAAACTTACATAAGAAAACTTAGGAAAAAATCTCTGTGACCTTGGGTGTGGCAATGATGCCTTAAACATGATGCAAAAAATATGAAATTAACAACATTTGATAAAGTGGACTTCATCAAAATTAAGTATTTTTGCTCATCACAGAAGGGGAGAAAATATTTACAAAACATATTCCTGACAAAGGTTCATTGACTGTACATGAAATAATTGTTATAAAAGAGAAAAGAAGTTTATTAAAGTTAAAAAAAAGAGGATAATAGTTTCATTTTTTGCCTTTTTCATTAGAAGAATCTGTTATGAAAATTTTTCAATAAATGTTTATTGTTCATGTTATTACAAAAGTAATATATGTTAATGTAGCAACATTGGAAAGTTAGTCACTTAAAATTTTATAAAAAACACATCTATCAACATTTTTGTAAACATTCTTCCAATTTTGCTTTAAGTATGTGTTTATATGTAGATATTCATTCATTGAATAAATTATTACAGATTACCTAATAGGCTCTATGTGCTAAGGCTATTATGGAAAAATAAGACACTCAAAGTCCCTGCTGCATAAAATTATATTCTACATATTTTATATCTGTATCTGAATTTTTCAAATCAGGTTTATCTCAAGATATCATTAAGGAAGTGATCAATACTTTGAAATGTACTCAGTCTTGCCAATTAGCTACCATCAATTTATGGCATGCAGAAGAAACTGACCTGAATATAGAGATTTAATTAAAGGAGATTGATGGTTGCTTAATAGAAGTTTCTTCAGACTTACTGAGGTTTTTCCATAGATCTAAGATTTTTGGAATTAAAGAACTTTAGAAAATTCAAAACAGTCTACTATCAGGTAATAAGATTGCACTTTTTTAACGATGGTATAAAACATTGGGATACAATAAACTTCAAAGCTGAATGGAATAAAACAGGAGCTTTATGGATTTGGTTCAAAGTAGACGTATTCAGACAAACTGAAAGCTGTTAGAAGGCAGCTTGGAACTGCATTATTTTAACTCATAAATCTGCTTACTATTCAAAAGAACTGCAGACATTTGAAGATTTCTGGAATGCTTTTGTAAAAATAAAGCTACACTTACAGGAGAGAGCTCTTTATTTTGATAATTGAGAATAAGTTTTTCTGACTACCTTTAGAGTATAAACTTGGTAGAATTTTCTGTATGATTAGGTGTCTGTCCTATCAGCATGAATCTTTTAAGTGTAAAAAGACAACTGAAATGACTGTAAACTGAAATCAATAAAAAACTCAAAGAGAAATACAAAATCTGAATAGGGTTACATGTGTATTAAAGAAAATAAATCAATTATTAATAATCTTCCAAAAAAGAAAGCACCAGGCCCAGATGATTTCACTATTGAACTTTACCAAACACTTATCTACAATATCCTCCAGAAAATAGAAAACGCGTTGTATGAGGCCAGCATTCCCTAATACCAAAACCAGATAAACCTATTAAAAGAAAGAAAAACTATAAACCAATATCTCTCATGAACATAGATGCAAATATCCTCAAGAAAATATTAGTAAATCGAATCCAATAATGTATAAAAAGAATTATATACCACAACCAAATGAGATTTATTATAGGTATGCAAGGCTAGTTCAACATCAGAAAATCAATTAATGTAATGCATCACATCAAGACGGTGATGAAGAAAAATCATTTGGGAAGCCGACTTGGCCTACTGGTTAGGGCGTCCGTCTACCACATGGGAGGTCCGTGGTTCAAACCCCGGGTCTCCCTGACCCATGTGGAGCTGGCCCAGGTACAGTGCTGATGCGCACAAGGAGTGCCCTGCCATGCAGGGGTATCCCCCGTGTAGGGGAGCCCCACACGCAAGGAGTGCGCCCTGTAAGGAGAGCCGCCCAGCACAAAAGAAAGTGCAGCCTGCCCAGGAATGGCGCCGCACACACGGCGAGCTGACCTAACAAGATGACGCAACAAAAAGAAACACAGATTCCCATGCCGCTGACAACAACAGAAGCGGACAAAGAACACGCAGCAATAGACACAGAGAACAGACAACTGGGATGGGGGGAAATGGAAATAAATAAATAAAATAAATAAATCTTTAAAAAAAGAAAGAGGATTTGACACAACCCAACATGATAAGAACTTTCAGCAAACTAGGAATAGTGAAGAATCCCTCAATTTGATAAAGAACATCTACAAAAAACCCTATAGTTAACAGCACACTTAATGGTGAAAAACCCGATGTTTTCCTCAAAGATTTGATACAAGGCAAGGATGTCCCCTCTCTCCACTCCTATTGAACACAGCACTGGAAGTCCTGGTTAATGCAACAAGATATGAAAAGGAAACAAAAGATATACATGTTCAATATCATGCCATAAGGGAACTTAAAATAACAATAAGATACCACTACACATCTATTATTACACCACGACTAAATCCAAAACACTGACAACACCAAATGCTTATTAGGATGTGGAACAACAGGGACGCTCATTCATTGCTGGTGGGAATGCAAAACGATATAGCCACTATGGAGGACAGTTTGGCAGTTTCTTGCGAAGCTAAACATTGTGTTATCATATGATCCAGCAATTACGCTAGTAGGTATTCACCTAACTGAGGTGAAAATTTATGTCCACAAAAAAACCTGCACATGAATGTTTACAGCAGATTTATTAAAAATTGCCCCAAACTGGAAGCACCTGCAAGAGGTGAATGGATAAACAAACTGTGATAAATCTGTACAATGGAATATTACTACAATGATAAAAAGAAATGAGCATCAAGCTACAAAAAGCCATGGAAGAATCTTAAACGCTTCTTGCTAAGTAAAAGAAATCAATCTGAAAAAGCTACACATTGCATGAATCCAATTATATAACATTCTGGATAAAGGAAAACTATAGAAACACAAAATTCAATGGTTGCCAGAGGTTGGGGGTACTGTGGGGAGGGATGTAGAGGTTAAATACAGGGGATTTTCACAATGATGAAACCATTTTTTATGATACTGTAATGGTAGATACATGACATTATACATTTATAAAAACCCATAGAACTGAACAACACAAAGAGTGAACCTTAATATATACTATCAACTTTGGCTAATAATAATGTATCAATAAAGCCCATTAATTGTAACAAATGTACTACACTAATGCAAGATGTTAAGAATAGGGGAATTGGAAGGTAGGGTAGGGAAGAAGGTACAGGGGGTCTCTGTACTCTCTGCCCAATTTTTTGGTAAATCTAAAATTGTTCTAACATATAAAGACTATGAATTCAAAAAAAGCAATTGGGTTGACTGTGAAGAAAAACAAGTAACAAATCACAATATATGAATTGCAAATTTTCTGGAAATTTTTGGTTATGTTACCACACTCTAGACAATGTTAGAGTTTGGAAGTACACAAAAGTATATATTTTTTTATTAAACTTTTTAAATAAAACCAGAAGGTTTTAACAGTAAACTATTCTAAATAGTTGAAGAGAGTATTCTGGAGTCATGTAGAATGGGTTTGAATTGCAAGCTAATGCTGCCATTGTCAAATAAGTTACTTGTCAAATTAGTTAACCAATCTGAGCTTTAGTTTTCTTATTTGCAAAATGGAAACAGTAATATATCTACCGGGATAAGATTGTTGTGAAGAGTAAATAAAACATGCAAAGGACTTGGCTCAGTTCACAATACATTGTCAGTGCTCAATAAACGTTTTTATTACTTATGATTTTGTAAAGTGAGGTAAAAATTTCTTCTATCTGGACTAAATAAACCCCTGAGTTCTTGAGGACAAGAGTTCATCTGTTAAATACGAGACATTTCATTGATGTAATCAAAACTTATCTTGCTTAGTAGCATTCTTCGAAATATACTTTTCTGTATACTGCCTTTAAATACTGAAAACAAATTTATACTTTTAGGTGAATAGGCTCTATTTCAATATTATTATTTAGTTTAAAAATATTTATACATCTCATAAACATATAAAGATGCTACAAAACATAAACGTCTTCTAAATATTCCATAAATGTAGTAACGAATATTAAGCCTGCTTAGATTTGATGAAAGATCCAAACTACCTTTTCTGAATTTCAATTTCTAGTTCTTCAAAATGAGAAGTTGCTATGCATGAGCTGTAAGATGCCATCCGATTTAAAGATTCTGTTTCTAATAGTTGAATTTCATGATGAAATTTTTTATCCATTGAACAATTATTTATCAACTTTTTTTTTTTTGGAGGCACCAGGGATTGAACCTAGAACCACATACATGGGAAACAGGTGCTCAACCACTGAGCTACACCCACTCTCCCTCTCCTTATCAACTAATTTTTAAGTCTACTTCACAGAAAACTAAAAGAACTGTATTTAAAGAGCAAACTTTTACAAAGTTGGATTTAATTGAAAATAAAGTCATACTGAGGCACTTGTTAAACTGAAAAATTTGCTGTCAAGAATACAATTTGGGAAACGCACTTGGCCCAGTGGTTAGGACATCTGTCTACCACATGGGAGGTCTGCAGTTCAAACCCCGGGCCTCCCTGACCCGTGTGCAGCTGGCCCATGCGCAGTGCTGATGCGCACAAGGAGTGCCCTGCCACGCAGGGGTGTCCCCCGCATAGGGGAGCCCCATGCGCAAGGAGTGCGCCCCGTAAGGAGAGCCGCCCAGGGCGAAAGAAAGTGCAGCATGCCCAGGAGTGGCACTACACACACAGAGAGCTGACACAAGATGACGCAACAAAAAGAGACAGAGATTCCCGCGCTGCTGACAACATAAGCGGACAAAGAAACAAGATGCAGCAAATAGACACAGAGAACAGACACGGGGGGAGTGGGATAAATAAATAAATAGATAATCTTAAAAAAAATACAATTTAACTTTTTAAAGTAAATTGAACGTATTTAAATAGTAACCGTCTAAACATGACATGTAGATTAAGAAATATTTCTGAGGGTCTTCTACTTTGATTTTTAATATAAATACTGTTATGGTAGAATAAATGAACTATGATTATGAATTGCCATAGCTATAAAATAACTTAGTGTTTACTGAATGTTGCCGCCTTTCTCCGCCCCTCCTCCCCTTCCAGCCCCTGCCTCCCTTCCCGCCAGTCCCGCCCATATTACCAACCTACAATCTGCCCTCTTCCCCAGTAACTGCTTACGGCGTATTACCAGAGGTCTGCCCCCCCAGCTTTAGCCAATCCGCAGCCACCCCTCCGCCCTGCTCTCCCCTTCATACTCCACCCCCTTCCCTGCCTATATAACCAAGTGTACTTCCGCAATAAAGCAGACCTGTTCTTGCGCTCAAGCGGTCTCCGTGGTTTTTCCTCAACCGCGCGTCCCCCACGCCTGGAGAACCAGTGTTCCCTCTTGGAGCACCCCCCGCCGGCGGTTCGGCAGGAGCAAGCCCCCCCGACTCTTGGGCCTGAGGGAGGACGAAACCCTCCCGCTCAGCCACAACTGGCGCCCAACGTGGCAGCTCCTCCCCCGGCCCCTCTCTGCTGCTGCTGCTGCTGTGATCGTCCTCCTCTCCAGGTAGGGACCCCTCGCCGTCGTCCCGTCCCTATCCCGTCATGGGCGCCTCTTTGTCATTGCGTCAAGCGCCACAAGTCAGGGCCCTTGCTGCCCTGCTAGATGCCAATGGAGTCTGTGTCTCTTTGCGGCAACTCCAAAAGTACTGGGACCTCTTACTCCCCTTTAATCCGTGGCTCGCCACCTGCCAACTCTGGAGCCCGGATACATACTTGCGACTCATAGATCGAGTCACTTCCGCCATGGAGCACGAGAAGCGCGCCTTCCCAACGGGCCTCTTACCCGTTCTCGTTGCCATTCGCGCTTGTCTCCTCGGCGACCCGACCGAGGCCGTTTATGAAGCTTCTCCCAAACGGCCTCTAGACTGGGATCCCGATGAGCCCGCCGACACTGACTCTCTGTCTGACCAACTTGCTGCTGCTCTTGAGCGCGAACCTCCCCGCCCGAGCTCCCCGCAGCAGACAGAAACCATTCCTGCCGCTCCCCAAGATGGCGGACTTCCGCCTTCTTCCCCCACTTCTGCCCAAGATGGCGCACATCCGGCTTCTTCTCCGCCGGTGTCCTCCTCCTCCCGCCTCTACCCGCCTCTTCCTGCCCAGTCAGCATCCGGTTCGGGCCCGGAAACTGCATGGTCGCCATCTTCCGCTAAACCGGAAACGCCCCTCGTGCCATTTTGTCCGCTGCCGGATGTGGCTGCTCCGCCATCTTGGCCGGCGCCCGGAAGGGTCCCGCCGCCATCTTGTTGTCGCCCGGAAGCCGCTAAGCCGCCATTTTCTCACCCGTGTTCCGCTTATCCCTTGCCGCCGCCGTACGGCAATAGTCCTTCACCTGCCTTGGCTGCTCCATCGGTCCCCGGTGCCACACCTTCTCAAACCCCTCAGCTGTATCCACTGAATCCGCAGCCTACGCCACAACGACCCCAAACTTGGCTACCCTTTACAGCGGAAGAGGTCAGAACCCTCCGCAAAGCTGTAAAGGAAGAGGGGATTGGCAGCCCTTATGTGCAGCAACTACTTGAGGAGTTGGGGACCCAACTCGTTCTCCCATATGACTGGATTGCACTAGCCCGTGCCATCTTAACGCCGGGTCAATTTATTGAATGGCGCGCCCATTACCAAGCGGCTGTTGACTGGCAAATCGTGGAGAATGCCCAAGCCGGCATCCTCGATCCCTCCGATGCATACACGGGCACCAACAATTATGCAAACCCTTGTTCTTATCTCGAAATTGACCCAGGGTTTTGGCACCGGGTAAAAGTCCTCGTCCAGCGGTCATTCTCTCTAGTTTCCACCAAGCAGCCCACCAAGCTCACGCAGCTGCTTCAGGACTCCAATGAGACCTTCCCAGCATTTGTCGCCCGCGTCCTGGAAGCTTGTCAACGGAAAATTTCCAGCGAGGATGCCCAATTTGCGTTAGCCAAAGAGTTAGTCATTGATGGGTGCCTTGCGCCATTCCGGGCCGTAGTCCTTCCCATACGCGCAAAGCTCTGCACGAATGGGTCCTTGCTTGCCGTGACGTCGACCCACAAGTCAAAACACTCACCGCTGCCTTTGCCTCTGCCATGGCTGTTTCATCCAGCCCCACTTCTGTCTGCTTTCGGTGCGGCCAGCCCGGCCACTTCATCCGCGAGTGCTCCCAACCAAACCCAGCGCCTCGCTCAGACCCGCTGTTGCAGCGGCCAAGGGGCCCTTCTACACCATGTCCGCGTTGTGGGAAAGGATATCACTGGGCCCGCGACTGCCGCTCCACCCAAAGTTCCCAGCAGCCTTTAAACTCCCAGCGGGGCAGGCCTCAGCCCCACCCCCAAGAGGCCCTCAGGAAAATTCCCAAGCCATAATGTGGACAATGCCCATCACACGCCGCCAGAAACCTTCACTGGAGCTCAAAATCAATGGGCAATGGATTGATGGACTTCTAGATTCTGGCGCTGAAGTCTCCTGTGTTCCCATCGAAGTCGCTGCGTTCAATCACTGGCCCCTAGAGACCGGCCCTCAAGTCATCGGCGCCACGGGAGCTGCTACCTCCTGGAAAACATCCCAACCTCTGCATTGGAGCGACCGAGAAGGCCACGAAGGCCAAATTCGCCCACTCGTCCTTTCGTCTGTCCAAACCATCTTATGGGGGAGAGATGTCCTCAGCCAGCTAAAGGCCCGAATCACCACAGAAGCCTTCTCAGCTGCGCTGCCCCCCCCCCTTCTAGGGGCCACTGCTCCCATCTCAAAACCTGACCCTATCCCTCTGGAATGGGACACAGAGGAGCCCATCTGGGTCGAGCAGTGGCCCTTGCCAGCTCACAAGCTGCAAGCTCTCTCTGCCCTCGTTGAAGAGCAGCTACAAGCAGGGCATATAGAGTCATCCACTAGTCCCTACAATTCACCAGTCTTTGTCGTTAACAAGAAAAACACCGGCAAGTTCCGCCTTCTCCATGACCTCCGTGAGATCAACAAGCATATTAAGCCAATGGGATCACCTCAGCCAGGATGCCCGCATCCCACCGCAGTCCCCCAACATTTTCATGCAGCAACCATCGACATCAAAGACTGCTTTTTCTCTATCCCTCTTCATCCCCGAGACTGTCCGAGGTTCGCGTTCACAGTTCCACGCATCAACAACCAGGGTGCAGCACAGCGATTTCAATGGAAAGTATTACCTCAAGGCATGCGCAACAGCCCTACTATATGCCAATTGTATGTCAACCATGCCGTTGAGCCGCTGCGCTCCAAGTTCAATCCGGAGCACACATACATCCTCCACTACATGGACGACCTCCTTTTGGCAGCGAGCTCCCACGCGCTCATCAATGACCTGCTCTCTGCAGTGATGACAAACCTTTCAAGCCTCGGACTTACCGTGCAATCAGACAAAATAAACCTCCAACCTCCTTTTCAATTTTTGGGCTTTCATTTTCATCACTTCATTCAGCCCACAAGCCCACAAATTCATGTCTCTCACAAGATGACGCTGACTGAACTCCAACAACTTTGCGGACAAATCAATTGGCTTCGCTCGGCGCTGCCCATCACAACGGCGCAGATGCAACCCCTCTTTGAGCTCTTGCAGACCAAAGACAGCCCACCAACTGCAGCCACCCGCAGCATCACCATCACTCCTGCTGCTCGAGAAGTCGTCCAGCAAGTTAGCGCCGCTCTGCAGCAATGCCGCCTGGAGCGGTTCTCCCCTAACCTTCCAGTTTTGGCTTTAGTTCTGCCAACGCCAATCACTCCCACAGGTCTCTTGTGGCAAGATGGCCCTCTCCTTTTTCTGCATACGTCAAAGAGCAAACTCCCAAAAATCTGCCCTTTTACAAAAGCCTGGATCGCATTGGCCACTGACTTAGCACTTCTCTCCATACAAACATACGGCGTCCCGCCGCACACCATTGTCTGGCCTTTAGATGCCAAAGAAGTTACCTCCCTCATCATGAACAATGCCCAAATGCAGAGCCTGGTAGAGCTCTTTCGCGGCTCCTTTGACAACCACTATCCTCATCACCGATTGCTGCAGGGAATGTCTCAATTGGCGTTTTCCAACCCGTTCCGTCCATTGCCCGCATGGAACCCGATCCCTTCAGCCATCACTGCCTTCACAGATGCCTCAAAAACGGCGTTTGCTGCCATCATATACACTCCTGGGAATCCTGAGCCACGGCAACTGCTGTTCGCAAATGACTTTTCTGTTCAAGTGGGCGAGCTTCTAGCTGTCGCTGCAGTCCTCAATCTCCACCCAGACCAGCCTCTCAACATCTTTAATGACAGCCTATACACTCTTCAGGTGTGTCGCAGCCTCCCGCTTGCTACTTTCCTACCAGGTGACTCAAACATCGATCGGATGCTCGCCTTCGTACAGTGACTGCTTGAGGCGAGGCAGCAGCCCTGGTTCATTGCTCATATCAGAAGCCATTCTGGCCTACCAGGACCACTGGCTCTAGGGAATGACCTCGCTGATGCTTCTGTGTCAAGCCGCCAGGTAAACCCAGTCCTCCTCCATGAAAGCCCTGCCGATGGGCTGCGGCTTGGGGACTTTGTCAATCAAGCTAAGCTCTTACATTCCCCATTTCATTTCTCTGCGCGGTCCATCCGAAAGCTCTTTCCAGACATACCCATTGAGACTTGCAAGCACCTTGTGCGCGCGTGCCGAACTTGCGTGCCCTTGCTGCCACTTGGACCTTTGCAGCCTCAAGGTGTTAACCCCCGCGGCCTCTGCCCGAACTCAAGGTGGCAATTAGATGTCACTCATGTCAGTGCATTCGGCCGCCTCAAATATCTTCATGTGGCAATTGACACCTTTTCGCATCTGTGCTATGCAGTCCCTCTTGCGGGAGAAAGTGCTAAACACTGCATCCAGGCGCTTCGCCAAGCTATTTTGTTCATGGGAATTCCATGGGATCTCAAAACAGACAACGGACCAGCGTATCGCAGTGCCTCTTTTGCCAGCTTCGTGCAAATGTATCACATCACGCATCATTTTGGCATTCCATACAATCCACAGGGGCAAGGAATCGTCGAGCGCACTCACCAACAGCTCAAGCTACTCATTCAAAAAGAAAGGGCCTCCTCTCCCCACAAGGCCCCCGCCGACGTCGTGACTGCCTGCCTCATTCATCACAATCTCCTAACCTTCGATAACCATGGACTCTCCCCCACCCATAAACACTGGGGACCCATGTGGCAGCCCTCGCAAGTTCCCCTCGTCCATTGGAAAGACCCTGCCACAAATCATTAGCAAGATCCAGCTCCCCTCCTAGCACAGGGGAGGGGCTTTGCTTGCGTCTTTCCAGATTCTGAGCCGCAGCCGCTCTGGGTTCCTGGGCATTGCATTCGGCCCGCCACTGACCCATTAGTTCCACCGAACGATCAGCACCCTATGCCTTCGGTGAGAGATAACATTGACAGTGGATACGGCCCAGATGTCGCCCCGTTCACCCAGATCCAGCACCAGCCATCATCAAGATGCCGCACCGTCAGATGATGCCTCTACACAGCCTCGCAGCCGTTCTCTTCGTCCTGGCTTCCCTCGCTCTCCCAGCCGCTGCCAACCCGAGTCACCAGCCCTTCAATTGGACCCTCTCCCTCTGGCAACAAAAAAGGCTCCTTGCCTCGAACGTAACCGCCTCCGCCCCCTCTTTCACTACTGATGTCGCCAACCTCACTGGACGCAAGAACCTTCCGTCTTATGAGTGGGGGGGACACAACCCCGCTGCCACAGGTTTCTACATGTGCCCATCCTCCGCCAGAGGATGCCATGACCCAACGCACTATTACTGTCCTTCCTGGGGGTGTGAAACCATCGCCCACGGATGGTCCAGCGCCCCTAACAAAGACCCATACCTCACCAAAAGCTGTTGGCTCTGCCTGTCCCCCTCTCTTCCTATATATGAACCCGTTGCCACAAACCTCACCTTCAGCGAATCCTCCGAAAATTCTCCTACCGGATGCAACTGGAACACTTCCTCTGTTCCCCTAACCTTCCAATCTGTTTCCTCCACAGGGCGCTGCGTTCATTCCCGCCAAGGTTCCCATCCCCTTATGCACGCCTGCTCTAACTACTCCTCTCCCAGCGCTTCCGCCAAATTCTTAATCCCCCATAACACCTCCCAGTGGCTTTGTACCTCCACGGGATTAACCCCCTGCCTCAACGTCGCCACCCTCAACGCCACTAATGAAACCTGTCTGCTTATTTTCCTCGCCCCACGAGTCCTTTTCCATGGAGATGATGAATTCTTTCTCTCTCTTCACACCCGCCACCTCTCTTCCCACTTTCAAAAAAGGGAGCCTGTTACTGCTGTCCTTACCATCGCCACCCTTTTAGGTCTCGCTGGAGCAGGCACAGGGATCGCCGCCCTTGCTACGCAATCCGCCTCTCTCTCCTCCCTCCAGCAGGCGGTCGATCAAGATATTACCTATCTCCAAGAAGCTGTTGAGCATCTAAAAAACTCCCTTAACTCTCTCTCTGAGGTCGTTCTCCAGAACCGTCGCGGCCTTGACTTCCTCCTGCTCAAAGAAGGGGGGCTCTGCGCCGCCCTTGGAGAAGAATGTTGTGTATAAGCCAATACCACCGGCCTCGCAGAAGATAGCCTACAAAAAGTCTGCGAAGGCCTGGAGCGACGCCAAAGAGAACGCGACAACGCGAGCTACTCCTCTACACTCTTTCACTCTCTTCTCCCGTACCTGCTCCCATTCCTAGGCCCCCTTATCATTATCCTTTTAGCCCTCACTGTGGGCCCCTGGGCCATCAGGAGAATAGTCCGCCTTGCCAAAGACCAAGCCAATGCAGTGTTCAGCTCCTTTGTACAAGTCCACTACCAATGCCTCGCCACCACTGAGTCCCCCCCCAGCCGTCCACCACGCCCCTTCCGTCCGCACCACCTACTCCAGACCGCATGCCTATAGCTTCTTGTCTTCCTCTCCTTACTTCTCCCCAACTACTCCTCCCCCTCGGGCGAGGGGTACAGGGGCATCACAGGCCCGTTTCGCTGGCAAGGCTCGGCGCGCGCCAGGCGCCGGCGTGCGCCGACCCTAATGGTGGGCACATGCATCCTGGCCAGATGCTATGTTGTCCGCTCACGACCGGCCGGTCCTCGTGGTCTCCCCCCACCCCTCGTCTTATCCCCGTGCCCGTCCCTATAACCTCCTTTTCCTCCTACTCTTCCTCCTAATCCTTGTCTTTTGTTGCTGCGCACGCCGAGCCATTCACACGCACCGTGTGCACCAAAACTTGTTGCTTCAATTTCTTTTTAAAACAAAAGGAACAATTGTTGCCGTCTTTCTCCGCCCCTCCTCCCCTTCCAGCCCCTGCCACCCTTCCCGCCAGTCCCGCCCATATTACCAACCTACAATCTGCCCTCTTCCCCAGTAACTGCTTACGGAGTATTACCAGAGGTCTGCCCCCCCAGCTTTAGCCAATCCGCAGCCACCCTGCCGCCCTGCTCTCCCCTTCATACTCCACCCCCTTCCCTGCCTATATAACCAAGTGTACTTCCGCAATAAAGCAGACCTGTTCTTGCGCTCAAGCGGTCTCCGTGGTTTTTCCTCAACCGCGCGTCCCCCATGCCTGGAGAACCGGTGTTCCCTCTTGGAGCACCTCCCGCCGGCTGTTCGGCAGGAGCAAGCCCCCCCGACTCTTGGGCCTGAGGGAGGACGAAACCCTCCCGCTCAGCCACAACTGAATGCTTACTGTGCTTAATAATTATGAGCTAGAATTAACAATCGTTCTACTATCCCATAAAGTAGAAACTACTATTAACACCATTTTACAGAAAAAGAAACTGAGGTTGATTGTCAAGATTATAAGGTTATCATCTGTTGAGTGCTTATTACGCACAAGGCACTGTGCTAAGTGTTTTATAGACCATGTGTCATTTTATTTAATCATTTCAACATCCTCATAATTTAGTTACTTGTTCTAATTACATATAAGGAAACAGAATCAGCAAGTTAAGTAATTTTCCCAAGATTACAAATATACTCAGTGGCTGAGCCAGGACCAATATGTTGATCCCAAAGCCCATATTCTTTTCTACTATCATGAACCCTTTCAAGGTTACAGTCAAAGCTCCCTTCCCCCATAGTTAAAAATCCATAACTTAGAAGAATTCTTTTTTGGGGGGAAGAATTGTAAAAAATACAAATAGTTTAGGGGAAAGAATTTTAAGAACTTTTTCCTGGTTTCCTAATAGGTACCCTGACCCTGCTGCAAGTTATCTCTATTGGCCTAAATATTTTCCCCCCATTTTATTCACTTATCGTATTGAAAATTTCTTCAATGAAATTTTCATAGGAGTTAATAAGCATTTTCTCTTAATGAGAAAAATCCTTGCGATAGTATCATTAATTTGTGTAAATGTATACAAGGAAAGCTTTCTTCCTTTAAGATGAATCAAAACAGAACTCTGAGGGAGTCAAAAGTTAAATTTGGAAGTGAGAAAGCAAGTACACTTTTGGCTCCTTATGAGTTAAAGGGATTCCGCAGGCTGCAGTGAAGAGTTCAGAGGGTACAAAGGCATATGGGAAGTACACAAACAAAGGGGCAAGTGTGAGGGTGTAGGTGGGGTTGTAATATTGAAAAAGGAAGATTGTCAAACATAAACCATCTGTCTCAGAATTTTACCGAGATTGAGATTTTGCCAAAGGAAGAAACATAACTTCTATTCCTACTGTCTTCTGGAGGCAAAAGTTTCCTTTTAGTACATAATACAGTATATCTATATTGTGGGCTAAACAAGGTTTCTGTAGTTACTTTGGGAAAAAGTAGTTAGTGGGCTTCAATACCAGACTATTGACCTAATCCACTTTTGAATTGGGGCTTAAAAGTATATTTTTAGGGAGCAGATGTGGCTCAAGAGGTTAAGTGCCTGCTTCCCACATGGGAAGTCCTGGGTGCCTCCTAAAAACAAAAAAAACAAAAAGCAAAAGAAATGAAAAAAAAAACCAAAAACAACTGAGGGAAGCCAATGTGGCTTAGTGGTTGAGTGCCAGCTTCCCACTTAAGAGGTCCTCGGTTCAATCCCTGACCCTGGTACCTATTTAAAAAAAAAAAAAAAGTCGTTTTTAAGCTGTAGATACTACTCTTTTTAAAAAATAATTTGAATGCAATGGAAAGTATTACTCCTTCTTCCCTCATTTCTTCCATCAATTTGCATTACTTGCTTCTGTCCTCTCAAATGCAGGGGGATTTAAAATACCCAATTTTGACATCTATCTTCAAAGGCAAGTATGTATTTTATATGTGCTATAAATTATCCTTATGTCAAAGCACAGATTTTAAGAATGAAGATATTAATATTAAATAACTAGGTATATGAAGTCTAACCAAAAACAGAACAAAGTATAATTAGACTTTTTCAATAACATATGATAGGACAATACTTAACTTTTATGGAGCTGATACTTTCATTAGTTAAAAAGAAAATGATTACCTTCAAGCAGGTGCTCAAGTTTAAATTCCAGGTCTCCAGCATTCTACTACCCCCAGAAATGCTCTTTTTTGTCCACTGGAGTTCTTCCTTTTGGGGGAACTAAGTCATGATAGTTGTAGCTTCGTTTATGTCAAAGCTATAATTATGTCTTCGAAGTAGCCATTTCTCTGTAATGAAAAGGTATTCAATGTAATACATTTTCCTACACATAAAGAAAATCACTAGATTTCACTATGCAGGTTTTATTGTAAAATAGCTATTACTAGCCTGGTACAGTAGAACCATCACAAGATTCAGTTGAAAAAATCTAAAGACTAGGACTGACTTTATAGATAATTCTGTGCCCTGGGTTAAATGACTTAACCTCTTTGTGCCTGTAGCCTAATCTAAAAGTAGGGATTTGGACTAGAGTTTTGTTTCAAAGCTTATATTCTCTAACGATCACTGAAACAAAGACCTCCACATCAAATTGTTTTCTCACTGTAAGTATTCACTATTAGAGCATCTTTTGGAACTAAAAGAAGCTTGAAAACAAAGACCTCCCCACCCCTCCTCCAACAAAAAACAGTCCTGGAATTGATTTGACAAGCTTATTTCTTAAGCAGGAAGTATTGGCACTGGAGAGAACAGAAAGTATTAAATCTGGAGTCTACACAGTTAATGATTTGACTGAAGAAGATACATTAAGGCATTAAATTTTGCTGGCAAATTGCTTTCTAGAATGTTTCGTATCACATCAAGAGAGTGGATTTTATCTTTTATCAAAAGCAAAGTTTCGGTAAAAACTGTAAAATTAAAACTCGGGGGAAACGGACTTTGGCCCAGTGGTTAGGGCGTCCGTCTACCATACGGTTTCAAACCCCGGGCCTCCTTGACCCGTGTGGAGCTGGCCATGCGCAGTGCTGATGCGCGCAAGGAGTGCCCTGCCACGCAGGGGTGTCCCCCGCGTGGGGGAGCCAAGCCGCCCAGCGTGAAAAGAAAGAGCAGCCTGCCCAGGAATGGCGCCGCCCACACTTCCCGTGCCGCTGACGACAACAGAAGCGGACAAAGAAACAAGACGCAGCAAATAGACACCAAGAACAGACAACCAGGGGAGGGGGGGAATTAAATAAATAAATAAAATCTTTAAAAAAAAAAACAAAAAAAAAAACTCGGTGTTATTTATATGGAGGAAGGGCTTTTTATTGTTTATATACAGTGAATATGTCAAAGAGCAAAGAGACTATTCAGGCTGACGTTACTCATATCCGTGTAAAGGATCATACTTGGACTACTGTTCTATGTTGATTTTGCTCCACAGCATTACTATTTTTTTATGCTTTAGAAAAAATATTTCAGCTGCAATTTCTAAAAAATCTATCATAATATCTGATTATGCTATTGAGTTTCCCTTATTAACTTTTGTTTTGGTTAAAATTTATCTATTGAAACAATCTGAGAATAAATCCCCAAACAGGATGTTAGCATGAAGCCCCTTTAAGTTTAGTTTTAGAATTTCTCTTAATTCCAGGTACCTTGGTTAGTGTCTCAAAATTTAAAGGATTTCTAAATCTTTTCAGTATCAGTAGCAGATCCTATTAACTAAAGTTAAAGATATTGCTTAAAAGCACTTCAGAAAATAAAAATTCCCCCATATTTTAGAGGTAGGTAAATGACATAATGTTCATATTGTTCCTGTTATGATTTGTACAAAATTATCATGAATCAGTAGAACAAAAATTTGACTAATTCACAAATATTTTGATAGGTTTTGAAAAGTTGTAGTGTGTTAAATCAATACCAAACTTTTAAAGATATATAAATATAAATAATCTATTTTAACTTTTCAGATAGCATGGAAAAATCCAAGGCTAGTGTTCACAATGTTTCTTTTCTCTCTTCTAAGGGTTGCCCTTCCTATAATCATCCCTGTAAGCTTGATTTTTACCATTTTTTAACCTGTTAAAATTATTTCATTTAATCCTCACATTGACTAAGGTAGATATCATCTCCATTTACAGATAAGAGAACTAAAGCTCTCAACTTGCTTAACATCACAGAGAGCATTTTAAAACCAAGTAGGGAAAAAAAATTAGGACTCCAAAGACCATGCATAGTACTTATACCATACCACACTATGCCATTATATATATAAAAAAATAAAGTATAATAAAGAGAAATATAGTTCATGAGCTAGACGTCTGTAGTTCTCCAGATGAAAATGTCTTCATGAGGACCACAGTAAATGAATTGTGAAGGAAATCATTAAGAACCAAAAGTTTTCAGTTACTACTCTAACTCAGCTTATAAACAAAACAAAACAATACTCAAAGTAAAAGCACTAACTATACGAAGTATTGCTTTGGAGGCAACCCTAAGTTACCTCCATTTTTTCACAAGTCACCATTGTGAAAAAATAAATAAATGACACTGGGTGTTCAGTTATTTTGGAACCCTTTTAAATATAACTTTTTCCTTTAAAAGTTTCACTCTAATGAAATACATATTTTAGTGAATTCAACATTTCTGCTTTGCAAATTAAATTTTATCATATTAAGCATATATTCAGGTTCTGTATCTTACTGATTATATTTTTCAGTTCAAATAAAGCTCAAACTCAGACTGAATGAAGTCTCACTTCAGATCCCAGTCATGTCTTAACCTTAAAAGTAAAAAGAAAAAAGGAAAAAAAAAAGATCAAATTGTATTACCTTTAAAGTATCAGATATCAGGTTTTCTTATTTTGATAAATTCCAAATTAACAAGTGAAAAACGTATTAACCGGCTAATTATACATTTTTTTCAAAATATTTTATCCAATTATATACTATTAATAATAAAAATCACCTAAAACAGTACCTAATTGAAGGTTATTTCAGGTTCTATGAATTTTAATCCAGCCAATTTTATTGCCGTTAACTAAAAAATCACCTATGATTAAAGGAGAATGATGTATAAAACTAGCAAATTTCATTCCACTTTTACCAAATTAAAAAAATAGGAACTCAATGACGGGATTTCAATAAATCAAGTGTTTCAAGCTCTGGTGCCCCAATTTATTTGACATTTAAAATCCTCACCCTTAACATAGGATTAAATGGCCACTTCTTCTATCAGCAAGCTCAGTCCTAACTAGTGATCTAGAACTTCAGCCCACAGGTTTCCTCATTTTATTCCTCCAACCGTGTTACTCTTCTTATTTAAGTTCACTTTGGCAAAGCTTCGAGTTAAACTGACATCTAAAAAATAATGGTGGTAATAATATTAACATTTACTGAGTGCTTCCTATATGGCACTTAATTCTCACAGTTGACAAAAACTGTGACACAGAGAGGACAAGTAAGTAGCTGAGGTAGAATTCGAATCCAAACATTCTGTTTCCAAGCGCCACATTCTAAAAATGTAAATTGAAAATACTCCTAGTTTCACTGTCACTGCTCTCTGACAAAGGATTATTTTTCTCTTAGAATTGTTTAAATCACTTGTCATTTTCTACAATTGATTCAAACATTAGGCGTTACTGAAGTGTGGTACATCTTTAAGAAATGTTTAAAAAAAAAAAAAAAAGGGAAGCTTTAGTTGCCTTCACCTGCACAAATACCGCTCTGCCCACAAATTTTGCAATCCAATTTCTGCCTGATACTAAACGGGCAATCTCTTGAAGCCACTCTCTTGAAACTTTTCTGGCGAACGCCTTATATAGTGACTTTGGGATCTGGACAGTATCTCTCCATCCATCCTACCTCCCTCAGAACCAACAAAATTCAATCAACAGTATTTCTCGGGACCATTGAGAACAAGGCAGAGTTAGCGTCAAATAAAAAAAATTTAAAAGCGGGGGAGAGAGTGTGAGAGGACGCCATTTCCCTTTCAAACGTAGGATATAAAGGGCTCAGAAAAAGAAAAAAAGAACCCGAGAGAGAGGCGGAATGAGGGATCTGGGTCCTTCTCCGCGGCTTCAGTTTTAGCAATCCTCTTCAAGACACCAAACATCCTTCTGCTTTAGCCTGTCTCCCAGGGGCCCTCGAGCCTCCTCACAGGCAGGGGTGAGTAAAGCCCGACTTGCAGAGTTCGGAAAAGACCCCGGGGGCAAGCGGGGAAGGTGCCGCCAGGGCCCAGCTACTGCAGCGGGGCGGGGGCAGGCGGTTGTTCAAAGCTCGGGCGAGTCGGGAGGTGACGGAAGGAGGCAGGAGGAAGAAAGGGGGGTTGGGAGGTGGCGTCAGGTCCGTAGACGCAGACAGCTCTGCCAAACCGCCCTCTCCCCCAGCCCATCAACCGCCGATAGGGCCTGCGGGGCGAAGAGGAAAGTCCACAAAGTTCAGGAGCAGAGGGGAGAAATTCAAAACGAGTTTACTCAACCTCGACTTGGCTCCGAGGCCGCGCCATGGAGACCAGAACAATGCGCAGGCGCACCCCTCCAGGAACGCGCAGCGTAGTCCCATGAGATAAGACCCCAATCGGCTACCATTGCCTGTTTTCATTCCGATTCGTTCTTTTTCCCGTATTCCCGCCCCTCACCTGGATCTAAAACCCGAAGCTAGAGGTACGAGCAACGGGAAAATTAGGAGAGAGTGAAGCTCTAATTGGGAGTATGAAGGAGAAAGGAAACCGGGCAAAGCTTTAACCAATCAAATCTGAAGGCTGTAGAATTTAATAACTATCTGGCTGGGAGTCGGGAGTAGTTAGCGCAAATAAGATAACCAGAGGCCTGCGTAGCAAAAAAGACTACAGTTCCCAGAGATCATAGTGTTTGAGAAACAGCTTTTGCGAGATTATAGTATCTAAGAGCTGTGTTTGAAGTGCCCAGAGGAGATTTTCTTGAAAATGTTAAAAACAAAACAAAAGCAGTTTTGATTGTGAGCTTTCGATATCTTCTTAATCGATCACGGGCCTACTTATATTGAAAACAATCCAAAAGCGTTGAAAAGGACACGCCGCCTTTAAGGCTAGGCTTTACTAATCAATTTCTAAATCTAGCGATAGGTAGTTGATGTTTGTGGACTGGGCTTCTGTGGAAGAGAGGCCTCATGGTGCTATTCTGTTGCGAAGACACGAGGAAAGAAAGCCGCATCCAGACTTTGATAGCAGCTTCTCTCTTACCTGTGCAGTCTAATTTTGAGCTTCCTGTTTCTCTAGTTCTCATTGACAATTACCTTCTTACGTTTCTGTGGGCAAGTCTTGTGAATACTCATCCCCGCCATGGCTCAGCTCCAGACACGCTTCTATACCGACAACAAGAAGTAAGTAAGCGTCCTCCTCTCTACTCCCCTTCCTGAGATCCTTTGAAAAGATCTTTTTGTCACGACTCCATGGCTCCCTGGTTATATTTGCTGTAAATTCGCTTTTTTTCCTGAACACCTTGCTTAAGCCCATTTTCCTCTTAAGTGGAATTGATGTCTGGTGAGGACTTCTCAGGGACAGGTCCGCAGACCCCCAGGTAATCTCCAAGCATCGCGGACTCCATAAAAAATCCGCTCCCGCCATGGCTCCCTCGTCTGTTTGCTCGCAGTTTTCTGCTTGTTCTTGCTCATTGTTGCTTTTTTTTTTTTTGCTGGTTCTTTGCTTGTTTCTTCTTAGGATTCATGGGCAGTCAAACCCGGGACCTCCCAAGTGGAAGGCTAGCGCCCAACTGCCTGAGCCACAGCTGCTCCCTTTATATAATTTAAATTGTGATTCTGGAGGAGCATAAAGGACTTCAAGTTTGTTTTCGAATCAGAGCACACTCCATAGGTAATTTAACAATGAAAAATGGCCTGAAAACTTAAAAAGTGACTGAGGGGCCATGTCCTTACAGGCTGTCTTGGAATGGTGTTTCACCGCTTCTGAAAACAATGTCATTTTCTCTTAAAGAACTAGGCTAAAAGTGGAGCTCTGAATAGATGTTGGAAGAACTCTTTTGATGAGAGTATGGAGTCAATCAGATAGACATTTGTGTATTTATATATAGTGCAAACATTTTTACCAAATTATTTGCCTTGCCCAGAATCCCCAATCCTATGAAAATTTTATGTTTTCTTTAAGATTTAGCTCAAATTCTCTCTTTACATTCTTTATCTACAGAGCCTGACAGTTTCTCAGATTTGAAGTCCTGTAGTACCTAATGTCTGTTGAGTGGCCCAAGCACCTACAACACACAGGGTGCATGTGATTCTTTTTTTTTTTTTTTAATTATCTTTTTTTTGAAGTTAATAGATCACACAAAATGTTACATTAAAAACGTAAGCATGTGATTCTTTTCATTGCAAACGTAGTTATTCAGCTAACTTCTCAGCTAATAATATTACTTATTAATGTAGTAATAAGCAGAGCTCTACAATGACTACCGAGTAAAATTCTTTTTATTATAGATGGCAATTTAAAAAATGAACCCTAGGTTTTTATAGCTGAAAGTTGCACTGGTCTGTAGCACTCATATGAAACTTAATTATATACTACCTTGTGATATATATTGCACTATTAATTAACTTTTTGAGGTCTCTTCAACTATATTGTAAATTGCTTGAGAGCAGAGACTATGTATTTAACTTCTTGGATTGACTCTGTCATTCATTCAACAAATGTTTGTCAAGTTCTTCTGATGCTAAAGATTATTAAACAGTAAATATTTGTTGTATTTTCAGGATAATGTCAGGCATAAGCAAGAAAA
Source organism: Dasypus novemcinctus (assembly GCF_030445035.2). Lineage (NCBI taxonomy): Eukaryota > Metazoa > Chordata > Mammalia > Cingulata > Dasypodidae > Dasypus > Dasypus novemcinctus. Next base: position 42,256,512 of record NC_080679.1, read on the forward strand.
CTCCCACCTGAATGAAGATATAGCTTTGATTTTGTGTTTGTAGCTTTATAAATTGATCTGGTAAATAATATTCACTCCTCTTGTTTTGTTGTTTACTGTGTTGTCTGGACTTCTATTGTGTTGTTAATGCACAGAAATATATATAAATATGTACCTAGTCTGCTTCTCAGAGAATGTTGATGTAATAGCCTGACCATTGTATTTTTTAGTTTAATTGGGGGAAAGGGGGGGAGAATGTAATTGGTCTTAAAGTCTGTTTATTAAGTTTCATAATCATTTTTTTTTTGTTTTCTTTTCCGTGTGCCTGATAGATCTTTTTCTTGCTTTTTACACTCATATTTACTCTGCCATTTTGTGTTTTTTTTAACAAATCAATTGTATTGATTTGTATTGATAAAGCATAAATCTATCCTAATTGTACAGTCACTGGTATTCAGGGTAATCACGTGTTTGTGCATTCATCACTTCAGTCATTATTAGAGCACTTTCATTATTCCAATAATCAAAATAATAAAGCAACAAACAAAACTCATCACTTCTCAGTCTCTATGATATACATAGCTGCTATTCTTTTTCCTTCTCTGTAGTATATTTGTATTATATTTTGTAAAAACAGTCTGTTATATGCAATATCACCCAAATTTGTGTTTTACAGGAGGCTTTACTATCTAACACATTCGTGCATTACAGTTTTTAGCTTTCCTTCTAGTAATATACATGACTGTATTAGTCAGCCAAAGGGGTGTGATGCAAAATACCAGAAATTGGTTTGTTTTTACAAAGGGTGTTTATTTGGAGTAGGAGCTTACAGATACCAGGCCATAAAGTGTAAGTTAATTCCCTCACCAAAGTCTATTTTCACATGTTGGAGCAAGATGGCTGCCAACATCTGTGAGGGTTCAGGCTTCCTGGGTTCCTTGCTCCCAGGGTCTTGCTTCTCTCTGGGTTCAGTGTTCCTCTCCTCCCAGGGCTTGCTTCTCTTTCCTCTGTGAGCTTACTTCCCAGGGACTCCAGCTTAAGGCTTCAGCATCAAACTCCAACATCAAACCCCCTCAATTCTGTCCTTTGCCATCCCTTTTATCTGTGAGTCCCCAAGGGGGTGGGGACTCAATACCCTAATGATGTGGCCCAATCAAAGCCCTAATCATAACTTAAACACCCATGTATGGACCAGATTACAAACATAATCAAATATCTCTTTTTGGAATTCAGAACCATATCAAACTGCTGCAATGACCTTAGACTTTCCCTTTCAACCACTGTCATACCATACTGCTAGTTACAAACACTGTCATGTTTTAATCATTTCTATTCATTTCCAGAGATTTACAAACAACATTTTTACAAGATCTACATAGATTAACCCTCAACTTTCTGTTCTCTACCTTCCTATTTTCTTGTGACCTTTATTCTAATATTAGCTCCATGAGTTTACATAGTATACTTAGTTCATAATAGCACAATCATACAGTATTTGTCCTTTTGTGTCTGGTTTGCTTCACTCAACATAATGTCCTCCAGGTTCATCCTGTGCTTCACAACTTGATTTCTTCTTAATGCTGCGTAATATTCCATCATGTGTATACACCACAATTTGTTTATCCGTTCAGCAGTTGATGCATACCTGATGGACATCTTTTGGCAATTGTGAATAACATAGCTATTAACATAGGTGTGCAAATGTCTGTTCATGTCACAGTTTTCAGTTCTTCTGGATATGTTCCTAGTATAGGAATTGCTGGGTCATATGGCAGTTTTGTAGCTTCCAGAGGAACCACTGCCTTTCACAGAGGCTGTACCATTTAACATTTCCATTAGCAGCAAAGGAATGTTCCTATTTCTCCACATGCTCTCCAGCACTTAATGTTTTACGTTTTTTTAGTAATGGCCCTTCTGTGCAGTGTGAAATGGTATATCTCATTGTCGTTTTGATTTGCATTTCCTTAATAGTTAGTGATTTTGAACTTTTTTTTTTCATGTGCTATTTGGCCATTTGTATTTCCTGTTTGGAAAAATGTTTGGAACAAAGGAAGGTATATCAAATGCCTCCGTATTCTTTTTACATTAATATATGTAATTTATTGAAGATTTTTTTGTCCTCTTTATTTTGCAGAATCCATGAAGGAAGAGACCATGGTTTTTGCTGGCACTTAAGTTTATTATATATGGTAGCACAGATCCTGTCAAGTATTGATGTCTAGTAGATAGTTTTTTTGCTTCCAGATCAATTTTTAAAGAAAAACAAGACACTTATGAAAAATGTGAAACATCCCAGCTTTTGACATACAAATGACTTTATCTCAGTATGGAATGAACTCCACACTGATCATCCCCCGCCATTACACACATTGTCTCTCTATGTGAAATGTCCCCACATCACGTGTGCCATCTCTCTACATGTCTCTCCACCTTTTAAAAATGTACTTAAAAACATTTTTTTATTACGGAAGTTGTGGACTTACAGAACAGTCATTCATAAAATACCAACTTCCCATATCCCACCCTGATTAATATCTTCCATTGGAGTGGTACATTTGTAACAATTGATGAAAGTATGTTTTAAAAATTGTACTATTAACTATAGCCCATGGTTTAACTTAGGGTTCACTGTGTAGTACAGTTCCATTGCTTTTTAAAATTCTAGTAACATATATCCAATCTAATATTTCCCCCCCACCACCTTTTTAAAAAAGATTTATTTTTATTTCTCTCAATTGTCTGCTCTCCGTGTCCATTTGCTGTGTGTTCTTCTGTGTCAGCCTGCATTCTTGTCACGTGGCACCAGAAATCTGTATCTCTTTTTGTTGTGTCATCTTGCTGCATCAGCTCTCTGTGTGTGTGGCACCACTCCTGGGCAGGCTGCGCTTTTTTCCCGCAGGGCAGCTCTTCTGCAGGGCGCACTCCTTGCACGTGGGGCACCCCTACACGGGGGGTACCCCTGTTTGGCACAGCTTTCCTTGTGCGCAGCAGCACTGTGCGGGGGCTAGCTCACCACATGGGCCAGGAGACCCTGGGTACCGAACCTTGGACTTCCTATATGGTAGGCAGTCGCTCTTATCAGTTGAGCCACATCCGCTTCCCCCATTCTCTCTTGAAAGAGTCTCCTAACCTGCTTCCTGTTATGTGTTCCTCTAATCCAACCTTCATGATACTGTCAGAAAATTTTAAGCAAAATTTAGGCAATGTTATTTGTTAAGTTAGACTGCTATCATGGTTCCTCATTGCCTAAGGAAAGAAATAAAATTTCTTTCATCTCTTTAGCCTTATATTTGGTCATTAACTGCAAAATCAAACTTTCTGGAATAGGTTACATGTGCAGCCTCCTTAGTTGTTGCTTGCTGCTTGAGGACATTCCCTCTTTCTCCCTCTCCTCCCACATGGCAAAAACTCACTTTATTAGATACAGCTTTGGAGTTGCCTTCTTTGTGTATCTTTTCAGATTCTGTTTTACCCAGCATCCTTTTCTCTAGTTAATATGGCCTATTGCTTCTTTGTGCCTCATTTTATATATAGCTTTTATGACATAGTTCTTACATAGCTGTAATTTCTGTAATTACCTGATGATCTCCTTCTGAAGATAAGAACTGTGTCTTAATTTTTGTTTGCCCCATGTTGCAAAATGTCTGGTATGGAGGTGGTACCCAGTAAATATTTGTTGAATGAAAAAACACATATTTGTTGAAATATCTGTATAACTGATCTTGACATCATTTCCTTTTTATAGATATGCCGTAGATGATGTTCCATTCTCAATTCCTGCAGCCTCTGAAATTGCTGACCTTAGTAACATCATCAATAAATTGCTCGAGGCCAAAAATGGTGGGTATATATGCTATTAGAAGTTAGGAGAGAGCATAATGTCACTAACTACATTGTAATGTAATATAATAAAATACATTAAGTTTTTATTTTCTGTAATAAAGTGTTTTTTAAAAACTAACGATATGGGGAGTGGGTGTAGCTCAGTGGTTGAGTGCCTGCTTCTCATGTACAAGGCCCTGGGTTCAGTCCCTGGAACTGCCTTAAAAAAAAAGAAACACCATGCTCATCCAAGAAGCTCAGAAAACACCAAACAGGATAAACATGAAGAAAAATATACCTGTGATATATTGATTCCACTATCAAATGTAAAAGACAATGGGAGAGTTCTGAAAGCTGCGAGAGAAAAGCAACATGTTACATACAAGGGAATCCCAAAAGGTTGAGCATGATTTCTTATCAGAAACCATGGAGGCAAGAAGACAGTAGGTTGAAACATTTAACATGCTGAAGTGAAAGACTGTCAGCCAAGATTTGCAGCTCTTTCAAAAATGAGGGAGATATTAAGACATTGTCAGATAAACAAGAGCTGAGGGGCAACTCAATCAACTCATACCAGCGTGCCCACACTCCTGTCTTAAGTGTGAACTTTCACTTTACTTTAAATTCTCCTGCTACTATTTAAAGAAAAGAAACATTATATAAAAGGAAATTTAACCATGAAAAATTAAGTATGAAATATTATAAAATGTGATTTTTTAAAAAAAAAGTATGGAACTGCCATTTAGAGGTAACCATACTTTTATGCAGATGTTTCCAAATGTTGAAAAGCTCTATTTACTCTATAGTGGTTGGAGGAATGGGGAGATGAGAGTTATACACTAATGCCTATTATTTCCTCCTCCAGAGTGAGTCAAATAATTCCATAATTTATTTGTTAAGTTTGAGATGATGTTTGTGAACACCTTTTTTGGGGGGAGGGCAGGGTTTGCAATTCTTTATTGCTAGCAAGCTGTAGTTCTTAATTCAGAGATACTCAGATATATTTCCTATCAATCTTTGTCTGATATATAGTGATTCTTATGTACAGGTCCTTTTATAAATTTCAGAATTCATATTTCACTTGTTGAAAAAGTTTTTTAACTGGAATAAGAATTATTCTTGCAGAAAACAGCTTTGTAATATCAGTATATAGTTGTCTATTGTTACCCAAGTAGATGAAGATTATTCTAAATTTGTAGATTGATCATTGATTTGTCTTGTACAAATTTAGTAACTCAGTCATTGCTGTGGCACTCAAGATGCAAATGATCCAGATGTCATATTTTAAAAAAAAACAACGAACAGTTGATGAGGGAACATGCTTTTGTAGAAGGATTATAGCTATTACAGGCAGAAAGAATGGTAGAATTTGACTATTACCATTTGCAATTCCAAGTGAAATAACATACATAGGCAGTAATTATCAGTAGCTTCTAAAATCACTAATTAGGTAAAAGGCTGAGAGAAATGTAATCATAGATTGAATAAGACTGACATCTGAGCCCAAAGGTGTATCTTAAGATATAAAGAGAGGGGAGCAGATGTAGCTCAAGTGGTTGAGTGCCTGCTTCCCATATATGACGTCCTGGGTTCAATCTCCAGTGCCTCCTAGAACAAACCAAGCAACAAACAAACAAATGAAAAGCTAACTCGGGGGAGCCAATATAGCTCAGTGGTTGAGCACTGCGTTCCCACATCCGAGGTCCCAGGTTCAGTTCTTTGCCCCTTAAAAGTAAAAAAATAATATGTATATATAAATAGAGACAACCAGATATTATGTGCTTCCTGATGTGATACAGTAGGAAATAGACAATACTGCCTGTGAAGTAAGTTGTTCTTACCAAGAAAGATCAAACCTGAAATCTAATCAAGCCTCTAAGTCCTATCACAAGTTTTCAGGATATATAGGTAATAGAGGAACATGTTAAAGGACACCTTGGAGATCCAGTCAACCAATCAGCCAAACCCAGAATACAGGAAATATTACAAGGTGGATGACCCAGTTTCTTCAACAAATAAATGACAAGAAAAATGGAGGGGGAAGTGTTAAATTAAAAAGAAACAAATGAATCAAATATAGTGTTTGGACTTTGTATACTGATTCTAAACACTCACTGTAAAAACATTTATGAGACAAGGAAATCTGAACATTGTCTATTTGATGTTAAAGGAAAAATTATTAAAACTTTTAACATTTTGGCCCTACTTTTTGAAGTCCTGTAATTTAGAAATACATACTTCTCTAAATATATAAATGTATTTACAGATGAAATATCACTTCTGAGATTTATTTTAAAATATACCAGCTGAAGATTGGAGAACAGAGAGTAGATAATTGTCCATGACTTGATATTTGTCAGAGTGGGTGATGGTGATGGATACATGGAGATTCATTATATTATTTCTACTTCTGTATATATTTGAAGCTTTCCATAGAATAAAAACCTTTAAAAACATCAAAATAATTACACCAACAAAAATACTACTATTTCTGTTCTTAAAAATCATGTAGTATACTGGAATACATAGTCTGATTGTTTCCATGGCAAAATTCCGGAGAAACTCAGAGGCCACTTTCAGATAATAGGTACCTATTTGTTTTGAGGTTTCTCATATACCTCTGCCAACACCACTTTAACCAGATCATAATGATCTTATCCAGATGATATCATTATGTTTTTTCTTTAGAGTTCCATAAATATGTGGAATTTGATTTCCTTATCAAGGGCCAGTTTCTACGAATGCCGTTGGTCAAACACATGGAACTTGAGAACATCTCATCAGTAAGTTCTTCTCTGTTTTATGTTAGGTGTTACCTGATAATGTAGATAAAGTCCTTTTAGAATCAATATGACTATCTTCAGCACCCAAGATTCTTTTAATTTTTCTCTAGAAATGTGAACTTCAGTTTCTGTACATTCTTTGACATCCCTCCCCCTTTTCTGAGAATGCAGATGAATAAACAGAAAGATACCTTCATATTTGTGGAAGAATTGGCAAGAAAGATGATAGCATATACATGGAAACTGCTAATTCAGGTGTACAAAGTGATTGTGCACATTTAACAAAACTTATGGGTTAGGTTTTTGTGATTTTTAGGTATTCTCTTTCTAATTTTCAGACTACTATAATGTTTTTATAATTTAAACTATAATTTATAATTTTATCATTTTATTTAACATTTTAAAAATATTCTTTTTCCCCCATTTTTAGCATAAGCTTTTTTAAGACCATTATTATTTTTTATTTTTTTAAAGATTTATTTTATTCATTTATTTATTTTTGCTCCTCCCTTGTTTTGCGCTCACTGTCTGCTCTCGGTGTGTTCTGTGTCAGCTTCTCTTCTCTTCAGGCAGCACTGGGAACTGATCCAGAGTGGGAGAGAGGCATTCAATCTCTTGCGCTACCTTAGCTCCTGGTCTGCTATGTCTCTTATTGTCTTTTCTTTGTGTCTCTTTTTGCTGCATCATCTTGCTGGGCCAGCACTCCATGTGGGCCAACTCTTTGCTCAGGCCAGTTCACCGCATGGGCCAGCTTGCCTTTCACCAGGAGGCCCCAGAAATTGAACCCTGGATCTCCTATATGGTAGACAGGAGCCCAATCGCTTGAGCCATATCCATTTCCCAAGACCATTATTCTTAATATTAGTTTTAGCATATTGTTAGATCAAATACAGTTTTTGAGAATGGTTCCAAATTTTCTGGGTTATGAAGAAGTCTAATATGAAGGAACTATATTAAACTGGGGATTCTTTGTCTTCATAATGTAGTGTCTTAAAACTGTACCACCTGATTGGCTTCTGGTTTCTCTGTGACTAGGAAGAGGTTGTGGAACTAGAATACGTGGAGAAGTACAGTGCACCTCAGCCAGAGCAATGCATATTCCACGATGACTGGATCAGTTCTGTTAAAGGAGCCGAGGAATGGTATTGCCAGCATAGCATTCTATCCGTTTTCTTATGCTCCCTCCAATTTTTTTAAGTCTACTATATGCATATTTTAGTCAGATTTTCTGTTGCTTTGTAAAAATAATTTTGTGATACAGGTGTGGGTGACCATGCCAAACAAAGATCTATGCATTCTGTGTATTTAAGAAGAAACAGTTATCTTTTTAATAAGTTTTCTGTCTTAAGATGTTTTAATAACTTCTGTCTTCTGAATTGGTAAGTGACTTGCGGCATTAATTTATTTGTTTGTGTATGAGGCTTTTAAGACTAAGAATCTAATTTGTTTCATAGAAGAGAAAAAAACATATGCACAGATCTCTTGGTCTGTTACCAGGAAGATGCAGATCATATTATTTTAAGGCTAAAAAAGGGAGACTAGAATCAAGTAAGCAGATGTGGATGGCTCAGAGCAAATCTCTACTTGCAGAAAACATCTCAAAAGTGTATTTTTCAATGAATGGCTCCTTGGGATTATTCTACAATGTAATGTTTTTACTGGTTTTACTTTAAATGGTTTTACTGTTTTGTCATGGGTTAAAACTATATAAGTAATTTATATGGCTTCTCTTAAAGTTGTGGTATTTACAAAATAATATACAATGAAATTTAGGATTTATCAGTTATATATTTATGAGGTTAGTAAAAGGCAATTGTGCTATCTTTTGATCTATTGTATTTTGAAATCTTCATAATAAAAGTATTGAAAGTATAATCCTTAGATATTTTGTCCTTGCCTTAGAAACACAGTTGATTTTCAGGGTTTGAAATGCTTATTTTTTTGTATTACATAGGACTTTTTTCTCCTTATAGGATCTTGACTGGTTCTTATGATAAGACTTCTCGAATCTGGTCCTTGGAAGGAAAGTCAATAATGACAATTGTGGGACATACAGACGTTGTAAAAGATGTGGCTTGGGTGAAAAAAGGTTAGGACTCTTTGCTTAAACTGAGAAGAATCCTGAACAGAGATTTGGAAATAAGCCATTTTCACTGCTGGGGCAGAGTGGAGAGTGGGCAGGAAATGTTTATGCCATAGTTATTGAGAGGTATTTAAAAAATACAGTGTTTTAGAAGAAAAGGCTTATATTAAATTGATAGAAATGAATCCTTCCCAAAATTACATCAGAATATAAAAGTTAATATTGACTTGGTTAAACCCATATCTTCCCTTTACACCTTTAGTTAGCTTTCTTCTTTAAAACCTGGCAGTATGAGCACTTTTATCTTTTAACATCTTTTAAAAATTCAGCTCTTTGATTTTTGAACACAACACATTTAAAACTTTTAAACTTCATTAATTTATTTCTTATGTTTATGTTCTCCTTTCTTTAGACAGTTTATCTTGCTTACTACTGAGTGCCTCCATGGATCAGACTATTCTCTTGTGGGAGTGGAATGTAGAGAGAAACAAAGTGAAAGCCCTACATTGCTGCAGAGGTCACGCTGGAAGTGTGGAATCTATAGCTGTTGATAGCACAGGAACTAAAGTAAGTAGCTGGTGTGTCAAATTAGAATTTGAGCTTCTTGAATAAAAATGTTTTTCACCCTGTTGTCATCAATTGAAAATGCCTAGTTGATCATCTAAGCCTTACATACTAGGTTAGTGTTAATAGAGTTTGTTTTATTATCAGTGCTGATCTACCCTTTATCATGACAAAATGATAAATGTTAGTTGAAACAAATCTCAGGGCAGTACTCTACTGATTTTTGAGTGGTTATGAAACTCTCTTAAAATCTGAAAGTTCCTTAAGCTACATTGAAATATGCTGGATTTAAGTGTGGTTCTTCAATATTTCTTTGCCAGTTAGGGTAACAGAGGACATTTGATGCTTTCAAAGGTAAAGATTTATGATTTTTATGATTTTTTTTTCATATTGAGCCAAAAGAAAGTTTACATGTTCAGTCAAAACTTACATGAATTAATGGCACCCTATCTTTTGACTGCAAGAGACTGAAACTCATCTTGAACTTGTTTCAGCTTAAAGGGAAATTTATTGGATTTTGAGATCCAAGTCAAGATTGAACAACTGCATTACAAGAATGGCAATGATGCAGTTGGGCATCAGGAACCAATGGAATGGAATGGTGTTATTCTCTGTCACTACAGAGTGACTTTTTCCACATGGCGATAAACCCGGCCTTTAATATTTCCTAGAGATTACATCCTGTATTTTCTGTCCCAAGAAAAAGACTATAATTTCAACTCTCTGGAGCACATGTTTTTTAAAAAGGTCCTGGATGAAGATGAGACCTTTGGTACACTGTAGGTCAGTTCTCTGCCCTAATCTAAACAAACATGGCAAGGGCACATGGCCATATAAGAATGATGGCTCCTTCAGTTGCCATGAGGATTGAGGGTTTAGCTTTCAGGAGATTAGGAAAATGGATAAATGATACTGTAGTAGGGAAGGATTTCAGAGTCCATGCCCCAGAGAGATTAGGTGAAGTAAAGTTTTAGGTTAAATAGAAACAATGAGGGAAGTAATATGATAAATTATATCACATACTCCTTTTCTTTTTATATATACTTAGTTTTGCAGTGGCTCCTGGGATAAGATGCTAAAGATCTGGTCTACAGGTAAGTTAAATATTTCTTTTGTTCTGTCTTACTAAAGATGTTTTAAGAATCTCTGTTTCCCACATTTAGCCATGAAAATTTATCAAAGCTTTTTAGGATATACATAAAAGAGCATTTCACTCTTAGAGTATGGACAAAAATTAGTGTACTTCTTTGTGTTTCAAATTTTTTTCTATCCAAACATCCCTTTAATTATTTGATAATGTCACTGAATTGCTGCAAATATCAACATATGTTTTATGATGGTACATATCTACCTTAGTTCTCAGAATTCTTTTATTCAGAACCATCCTAACAAAACAAAAATACCTTCTGAACCATTTTGATACACTTTATTTTTAGTGGAATCTCCCAGTTAAACTGGTTGACTTCCTTTTTTTTTTTTAATACAATTTTATCAAGCTTAATTCTTTTATTTCAAAAGTGTAGATTATAAGGAAAGAGACAAGGAAGTGGAGGGGACTCTTACAGGAAGGTGCCTTGATAATAGTGAGAAGACACTGATGGGAAGAAAAGAGAAAACATATACATTAAATTCTGATTTTCAATCTGAATGTGCTATCTCGTCAAATGACCTATAATAAAAAATAAAAAATCAAACAGAAAACAACTATCTGTGAAATGTTAACTGGTCAAAACGTTCCTGAAAATAATAGAAGCAATTTTGTATTGCTGTGGTAAAGTGAATATTTATAATGATGATCTTAAAGACATAAGAAAATTTCAAATTGGTTGCAGTTTAGTTTTTAACTGGCTTTCTTTTTTTTTTTGCTTTCTAAGTTTTGGAAGATTGGTAATCCAGGTATTGTTTTATATGTAATTCTCTATTAGCTAAAATAATGAGGTATATCCATTTCCTAAACAGTTGAGATAATATGAAGGAGCTATATGCCCAGAACTATAAAGAATTGAGACTGTTTACAATGAATATTAATTATAAATTAAGGAAAAAATATCTAATTCTGTCTAAAATACAGTTCCTACAAATGAAGAAGATGAAATGGAGGAATCTGCAAATCGACCAAGAAAGAAACAGAAAACAGAGCAATTGGGATTAACAAGGGTAAGTATGAGAATTGACTGTATTTGGTTTAGGTCAGTATTGACAAATATATGATAATTTAATATATTTTTTCTTATTTATGTTTCCTTTTGTCCTTCTGGCTATTTCAACCATAATTATGTTTTCCTTTGGTAGGTTTATAAAATGTTTATGTTATAAATAGTACTGTACTACATTTATTGAGTCTTTGAATATATCCAGGCAGTTTTCCAGATTGGTAGTTTGGTTATTTAGCTTTTATATTTGATAAGATGCATTCCTGAATTAGGATCTTTTGTTAAATATTACACTAAAGTTAAGTGAAGTATTTAATTACCTGTTTTGTTCCTGCATTCATTTAATATACTAAGGATACATTCCTTACTAGGAATGCTAGGTATATCTCATAGAGTCTTATCATTCAGCTATTAGATCTCATTAGATCAAACTCAGAAAGTTCATCCAGATCCTTTTTTTTTGGTTTGTTATGAACATTGTCATTTATATAGTTAAATGAGGATAATCTTGAGTGCGTTTAGGAAAACATTTTTCATTAGTTTTTTAAAAGCTGTAATTAATGTGTAGTGAATCAAATACAGATATTTACATTATTTCCTGTAGTCCTCAGGATACAAAATATCTTATATTATTGAAAATGAGGAGCAAAGCATGATCATAAAGTAGAATGCAATAAACAATAGTGCTAACTGATTCCAACTGGAAGTAGTGATTTATAACTTCTTACTACATATAAATATGAACTGCCAAATTGCAAAAGGAAAGAATCTGGCAGCTACTTAGCCTCCTTAGCAATTACTTAGAACAAATTAAAGCTGCAAATGCCTTGCCAGTTGGATATTGTGCCAATGGTAATTTATATTGATGAATATCCCTGATCCAATATCCAAAAGAATGTATCTGATTAGAATTTTTTGTTGTTGTTGTTGCATCACCTTGCTGAGTCTGCTCTCCGCAGTGTCTGCAGGCCGGGTGGTGCTCAGCAGCATGCAGGTGAGCCTGCCTTCACAAGTAAGCCCTGGGAAGCAAATCCAGGGCCTCCCATATGGTAGACGGGAGCCCAACTGATTGAGCCACAGCTGCTTCCCAAGAAATATTTTCCCGAGTTATAAAAATTCTTTACAAAGAGGGTAGTTTTTCCTCTTTCTTTTTAGTTGAAGTATGGTACACACATAGTAAAGTTCACACATCTTCAGTGAGCAGCTCGTTGAATTTTTACAAACTATACACTCAAGTAATCCCTTCCCAAATCAAGATAGAGAAAATTGCCAGCACACTCAAAGTCTTCCTTTAGCCTCCTCACCATAATAGTCCCCTCAAGATAATCACTGTTTTTAAATTTGGTATATCTGTAAGATTCATTCATGCTGGTGGGTGTAATGGTAGTTTGTTCTTTTTATTGATGTATAAGATTCTTTTGCATGGATAGACCACAATTTTTCCATTCTCATTTTTTATTTTTTTTTAGATTTTTTATTTCTCTCCCCTTCCCTGCTCACCCCCTCCCCAAGTTGTCTGCTCTCTGTGTCCATTCGCTGTGTGTTCTTCTGTGTCCGCTTGTATTCTTGTCAGTGGCACCGTGAATCTGTGTCTCTTTGTTCTATCATCTTGATGCAGTCAGCTCTCCGTGTGTGCAATGCCACTCATGAGCAGGCTGTACTTTTTACGCACAGGGTGGCTCTCCTTATGGGGCGCACTCCTCGCGCATGGGGCTGCCCTACGTGGGGGACACCTCTGCGTGGCAGGGCACTCTTGCGTGCATCAGTATTGCGTGTGGGCCAGCTCACCACACTGATCAGGAAGCCCTGGGTTTGAACCCTGGATCTCCCATGTGGTAGGCGGACACCCTTTCAGTTGAGCCAAGTCTGCTTCCCTATTTCATAAATTATTAACTGAAGTTATACTGGAAATCCTTGAAGTGTGAATTGCTACAATAGCAAATAATAGAAAAATCCAGATTTTTGAGACCAAAGGGATAAGACAGATATAAAAAACAGATGTTTATCTTCTCTCTGCATTTCCTTCCACTAACTGACTTGTATTAATTTTACTAATGCTATTGATAAGTTAATTTGCCTGTCATTACCTTTATGTATTAACATAAGGTAAGGTTTTTTTCCCTCCAGTACTATTTCAACTTTAGTAACTACTACCAAAGTCAAGATACAGAACAGTCCACCCTCCCCCAAACCATGCCCTACATGCTGCTCCTTTGCAGTCATCTCCCCAACCCATCCCCTGGCAAACACTGATCTGGTCTTTGTTCCTACAGTTTTTCTTTTTTCCAAAATGTCATATATTACCCAGTAGGTAGCCATCTGCACCTGGCTTTTCCAGTTAGTGTAATGCATTTGAAATTCATCCATGTTGTTGGGGATATCAATCGTTTGTTCCTTTATTGGATTGAATGTACTACAAGTAGTTTAATCATTCACCAGTTAATACTATTATAAATGTTTGTTTTCAGATTTTTGTGTGAACCTAAGTTTTCATTTCTCCTCAGTAAATACCTAGGAATGGGATTAGTGGTTCACATGATAAATTTATCTGTTATTTTTACCATGATGTTTTGTTGTAGAGCCTTCTGATTACATTTACACTACCTTTCCATCTGGTTTGGATCCATTTCTATTCCTCACTTCTCTATCAGTTTTCTTTAGTACTTTCAGGAAAATTTGGCCTTAGCCTGTTTTTGTACTGCAGAGAGCTAAGAATCAGGTTTAAATTTTCAGGGGGTTATAAAAAACAAAGAAGAATATAAAACAGAAACTATATGTGGCCAGCAAAGCCTAAAATATTTACTCCCTGACTTTTTACAGAAGAAATTCGTATTTTACATATTAGAGATGAGGTAATGTTATTTAAGGAGACTAAATGTAACAAAGTTACAAAGGTAGCTTGACTGTCTCCCATTTCCAGAATTCTCTCCCTCTTTCTTATAGTTAAGAGAAACATTATGCTTTATTTGGGACTTTTGAGAAAGACATTAGAGATTTTGGAGTATATATAAGCAAGCTATGGACATCATTTAAAAATTCAGTAATTGGACTTCACAAATCCTGAGGAAATGCATTGATGAGAATAAACCAAATTGGCAGCACCTTAACTTTGAATCGAAGCTTATCTGACCCCAAAACCTTTTCTACTAACTTCTGCATATAGCATATTTGTTAACTGGGAGAATTAAGTTGGTGTTACTGTTAATACTGCTCAAAATGAAAAGTAGACATAACCCTTAGTCAACAAACAGATTGGAAAGCAAAAGAATATAGCGGAAAGATTACAAACTTTAGAGTAATATTCAAACTCAGATCTGCCCCTTATAAGTTCCATGACCTTAGGTAAATTATCTTAGTTTCAGTTTATTTATCCATTAAAAAAAATATTATCTATCTTGGTGAGTTGTCATGAAGAAGAAATAAGGCAGCATATGAAAGATAAAGTATGTGGCAAAATATCTGGGTTATAGGCTTTGGAAGTAATAATTATTTTTATTACTGCAAAATGAAAATGCTTTCCTCTTTCATTTCTAGACTCCCATGCTAACCCTCTCTGGCCACAAGGAAGCAATTTCCTCGGTTTTGTGGTCAGACACTGAAGAAATCTGCACTGCATCTTGGGACCACACAATTAGAGTGTGGGATGTTGAGACTGGCAGTCTTAAGTCAACTTTGGTAAGACTTAAAAATTCATTGGTTTTCTGACTGACTTTTATATTTTCAGTGATGAACTTCTAGAGATGCTTATTCTTAGTTAACCATAATTAAATGTTTTTTTTCTACTTTTTTTCAGACAGGAAATAAAGTATTTAATTGTATCTCCTATTCTCCACTTTGTAAACGTTTAGCATCTGGGAGTACAGATAGGCATATCAGACTGTGGGATCCCCGAACTAAAGGTGAGTTGCAAAAACACTATTAGATGTGAATAACATCAATTTCTCTTTTTGCTGGAGGTATATACATAAATATAGTTATCTGGGAGTACTTTAGGTCTGCCTACTTTCCTAAAAGTCCAACAATATTTGTCTTTTTGCTTTTGTTCAGATGGTTCTTTGGTGTCAGTGTCCTTAACCTCACATACAGGATGGGTCACATCAGTAAAATGGTGTCCTACCCATGAACAGCAGCTGATCTCAGGTTCTTTAGATAACATTGTCAAGCTGTGGGATACAAGAAGGTAAATCCTATTTATGATATTCAAAAGAAATACACTACTTGTTTTATACAGAGAAAAGGGAATACTGAAATGATTATTGAAAAAACGAAAGGGTAGGATAAAGAAGTTCTCAATCATACTGATACAAATACTGATATCACAAAGAAAAACTAGAATCAAAGGAATTGTCTTCATGCTATTATGCTAGTTTTTGCATTCTGAAAGAATCTAATTCTGTGTTAGTTTCTTTTTACCATAAAAGGAAAAAAATCTGTAAGTTTAATAAAATCCATCGTTCTGTGTTAGTTTCTTTTTACCATAAAAGGAAAAAAATCTGTAAGTTTAATAAAATCCATCGTTCTGGCCTTGAAATTATTATTGCTTTAAGACAGAGAAAAACAGAGTTTAGAGAATTTATGATAAATATTCTAAAAGGAAGAAGGCCAGTGGTCACCACATAAATGGTTTTTGTGGTTATATTATAAATTATATGGCCGTTTGAAATTAAATAAAAGTACAGATTTTTAAAAGGTAACCAGATACTCAAGGTTTCTTTCTTACTTATGGACTAGTACAAGTATAACAGAATGGAAAGGCATTAACCAAATAACTGTCTGTTGTTGTTTTACCTTAAATCTGCCTCCTAACATTCTTATACTACCTTATGATACATGACAACTTTTAAAATCTACAATAGGAACTTGTATATAGTTTCAGATATGCTGTAAGTGCTATGAAGAATGTAAGGCAGGGTAAAGGGATACCTCTTTTGGGAAGGCCGTTCTGAGAAAATGGTATTTCACAGTGAACTATTTTATGTTAAGGAATGTGTCAGACAAAGGTCATGACAGAGAGAATAGCAAATAAGATGGGTAGAATCTTGGAACATTGGAAAAAGAGTAAGAAGGCCAGTGTTGATGAAATGGAATGAAGTGAGGGGGAGAGCGGGAGGACATGAAGCAGGTAGTGGTTATATATAGTAGGACTTTATAGGCCATAAGGAGTTTGGGGTTTATTATAAGTGTGTTAGGAAGGCTTTTGGAGGGTTTTGAGCAGGGGAGCAAGAATGGAAATAGGCTATTGTAATTCAGGAGAAAGATCATGGTGACTTGAACTATGATAATAGCACTTGAGGTGGTAAGTGGTTGGATTCTAGGTATATTTTGAAGATAGCTCTTTGGCATGTCTGGTTTATGGATTATATCAGAGATTATGCCTGTCCTGAGTATGTCAAAGAGCTGTGTAAAACAACAGCTTCCCGCTGAAGTGAGAATGAATGCATCAGACCAAAGAAGATTCAGACAAGTCCAGCTTGGCGAGTAATGAACATTTATTTAGGGGGCCTACATGAGGTCCTCATCCCCGGCAGTGAGAAAAGAGACAGCATTTTCCAAGCTTGATTGTCTGCGCTTACCACAAAACAAGAGGGGCCTTTTATAATGCATGTCTATGTGCATGTAAGGGACAGGAGGACTTCTAAAAATGCAGTGTTACAAGATTTACTGATCAATCACAGTTCACAACCAGTTCCCAAGGCTTGCCTTTTAACTATTTAGGAATGGAATGCTGCTGTGGTTGGAAAGAGAAAGAATTAGAAGGGTTGGGAAAGATATGCAAAGTCATTATGACACAATGACCATAATTTCTGCCTGAGCAATGGGGCTATTGGTGGTGCCATTTACTGTGATGAGGAGGAGTAGAAAAACTGGAGATTGGAAGGGAAAATCAAGACTTTCAAATTGGTTGCTTTAAATTTGTAGTGTTTATATTTGTCAGGCAAATTGTTACACGTATCAAGCTCAAGGGAGAAATTGGGTAAAGATAAAAATTTGAGTAACAGCATATAGACAAAAAAGTATATAAAGCCATGATTTGGGGGTAAAAGAAAGGTAGTCAGGGAAGTGTGAAATTAAAAAAAATAAATTTAATAAATAACATCTTTTCTGAATTTATTAAATTTGTTATAGTAACTTTTTTTAGTCTGCTAATGATATAGGAAAAACGGGTTGTATTCAAATAAATATTCAGAATTTTAATTCAGTGGTTATTAGGACAAGGATGATAAGTTTTCTGGAAAGTGTAATTATTCATATATGATTTTTGAAGTACTATGAAATACATATAACTTGTTAATTTGTATTCTTTCAGTTGTAAGGCTCCTCTTTATGATCTGGCTGCTCATGAAGACAAAGTTCTGAGTGTAGACTGGACAGACACAGGGGTAAGAATTTACTTACGTTATTTGGTAAAGAGGAAAATCTATTAGAATAAATCTCTTGTTTGTGTTTATAGTTATTAGTTTCAATATACCAGTTATTTATAACTCCTTTTTTCTATTTTCCATTACAATTATTCATAAAATCTATCATCTCATTCAAAGAAGAAATAAATTTGTCCTTTAATAATAGGAATAATAAAATTGTATTACCTGTTTACCTGCAAACAGTGAGCTATCCTTTAACTTTTAATTTTCTCAAATAGATAACTGTACCACTCCTCAAATTTGTTTACTACATTCATAGCAAATGCTTCATAGAAAGTAGTTATATCTTAACTAAAATCAAATTAAATTTTAATAGATTATATTATAATATTGTGGGAAAATTGATGTAGTGGTCCATTTAAAATACTAGCTCTTAATGCAAGTTAACTGCTTATCTATAATTCCTTCTGTAATCATTAGTATTTTGTTAGGTTTAGTTATCTCATGAAATATTTGTATTTACTTACGTATTTGTGTCTTTTTTCCCCTTTTATGCAGTTACTGCTGAGTGGAGGAGCAGACAACAAGTTGTACTCTTACAGATATTCACCTACTACCTCCCATGTAGGGGCATGAAAGTGAATGAAAATTTGACTATAGAGATTCTTTCTACAAATGAAATCAATAGATAATTCAGATTACATAGACCTACAGGTCAACTCTTTAGAAAGCTGCCTTTTAGATTAAAAGTTTATATGTTTTCAGCCTTGGAAATAGCTAACATATCAATGTATTTTTCTTTATTTTGTATTTATAATACAACATTTTGTGTTTATAAAATATAAAATGTGGCCTGCATTCTCCACTTTATGCTAATCTCTTAGCATAAGAGATTGTTGTGGGTTTTTTTTTGTTCAAAGGTGTTGGTCTGAATGAAGCTTGGCTTTTGAGATGCTGTACGAAAGATATACTAGAAATCCAGTAATTAATTGTACAAATTTTTATTTCTGATGGAAAAATTTAGGTTTTAAATTAACTCTTTTTTAAAAGTATATATTTAAAAATCTAATCAAATTTTTAAATAGTGAAAAAAATTAGAAATACAATTTACCTTTGAAAAATAAGTGATATCTAACTATAAGATAGTACGACTTTGTAGGTATTCAAAATATAGGTGTTACCAGTTCGCTAAGAATTTGTTGAAATATTTGTGAAGTACTTTTGTAAAAAGAAATATCAGTTCTTTAGAAAGTAGATACAAATTTCCTAGTAACCAGAAATCTCCTTTGTCCATAACCTGTTATCGTATGTAGATAGGAATAGATTCTTTAGATTGAGCCTTTTTGTCAGTATTAGATAATAAACATTGTACAGATTTTATGAATTACCATTAGCATTTATCTTTATGCATGTTAAATATAAAAATTTTAAAGTAAATGTCTTCTTAAAAAGTGACTTCCATCTTTAATAGATTGGTATTCCTCAAGCAGAGTATCTACAACCTTTTAGTACTATACAGGGAATTAGTTTTGCCTCCTTACTAACTAGACTCCATATTCCCATTGTGGTGGTCTAGGGAACGGCATCTATACTTTGTTACAGTGGAGAGCCAAATTAACAGTGGAGAGCTGAAGTGGCTCAAGGGATTAGGCGCCTCCCTCCCACATAAGAGGCCCCAGGTTCTGGTCCCAGTGTTTCCTAAAAAGAAGACAAGCAGCGCAAATAACGAGGGGGAGAGAAATAAAAATAAATAAATCCTGAAGACAAAAACAAAAAAACAGTGGATTAAACCAGTTAGTCATTTAGTTCTCTTGTACTGTATTAATAGAAGTTAAGAGACAGTCCAGGGTTGGCATAGTGTTTGTTCTGCATTTCTTTTAGGGGCCCGGACTCCCTTCTACCACTAAGATATACTCATTAAAATTTTTAATTTTTAAGTTATGACAATTTTGTCCAAAGTGCAAAGAAAGATGTAAATATAAGGTAGAAAGGTAGCATAGAGAACAGAGCAATTAACCTTTTGAGAAGGAGTTGGTTATCAAGAAAGGCATCATAGAAGAATGACATTTGAACCAGATTTGAACAGATGATTGGTTGGAGGATGTTGAGCAAAGTTATTCCTGGTAGAAGGAGCAGAATGGAAGTATCAGAAATGACACCTCAGAAATACTGTGAGGAAGGAAGTAGGCCTATTATTCTTATGCTAAGATTTTTTATTTTGTTTTTCTCTTTTACATAAAGCTGTCTTCCAGTCTTAGATCTAAGACATGATAAGCTTTTTATATTTGGAAAACACATAAAGAAAACCTTGCTGTGAGATTACTCAGAGATTATTAGGGTAGACACTTGAATTACTTAAAATTTGTATTCTACATACACTTTAAAAAAATCAAATATTACAATAATTTTTCTATGTGTAGATGACTGGTATTTATTATACCATATCCTTTTCCTTTGAATTTAGAATTAGCTATTGGAACTATTGTCAATAATACATAATAATATATTGGAATATTTCCTAGAGCATTTCATGGAAATAGAACAAATAAAAGTTTAAATTGATATAAAATACTCGTAATTGCATAATTGAACAAACAACCCAACATAACAAGTACAATCTGTGAATTTCTGACAATAATATTGAAATCTGTTCACATAGCCTAAATTTCTCTTAATGTGTTCTAGTTTTGAAAACTCACAGTTCCTTATATAAAGCACATATAAAAATAAATAATAATCTGTGATGGTTATTACCTTAGCTCCTATTCTTAAAGGGAAAAAATGACATTTTAAGGCTGTCCATATGTAAGGGGTATCCAATTAATATATTTTAAAAGCCAGTAATTGGATTCTGGTTTCATCAGGCAAGTGAAATCTGAACTTCACTAATGAAAAACTGCCAGGTATAAAACAACAGGAACTTTTGGTCACTTTAATTAATAACTGATATTTCTAACTGTTGAATTCAAAACATTGAATTATGTTATTCATGTCATTAAAGGAAGCTACAACCCAAAACCAGTGTGAAGGTATATGCACCTAGTTAATGATGGAGCTAGGAGACATATCTGCATAATAAAGCCTACAGAGAAATAATCTTGTTAGGTAAAATCTGATAAGAGTTTTAGAAACATATCAAACTATTCTATCTATAGATAGTAAAAGCATAAATAACATGCCTGGGACTAATTATTACCAAATTAAGTGTTTTTTTCAGGGACAGGAAATACTTTTTAAAAATGTCTATTTCACGTTAAAAAATCAACAAAGCATCTTAATACTGTCTAATTCTGACTTACCTGACCAAATGAAAATGTAGTAGGAGAAAGAAAATATTTTAGCTTGCAATATCTAAGTAATCGATGTGGTTACCTGAGAAGACACATCTCCATCTCCTCACTCACAGCTACCTGTTTCTCCTGACTTCCTTGGTAAACATCAGAAAGTGGAACAGCCTTTCTATGACCTCAGGTTCAATAGGACCCTAGTCTTTAAGAGTTAAATAATACAAAAGATAGAATTCTTAATATGTTTTATCAAGTGAGGTTTTATTTGGGAGATCAAAGCTTTGCCTGATAAGCAAATATAAAGGTAAAGATCAATTCTCTCTAAGGAAACTTAGGACTCCAGGTTTAGAACCCATATCTGGATCCCACATTCTAAGTCATCTAATGGTTGTCATTTGTTAGTGTATAGAATGGAAGTCTACAGGGGAGGAAAACACTGTTTATACTAGGATTAAGTCTGATATATGTTGATGGAAAATTAAATGTTTGTACTTCTAAATGAAATTAAATCCTCATATAAAAGTATTTTAATGGTGTTAAAATCCTTTCGTTTTCTAAAAACAACACTAAATTCTAATTGCTTCAACTGTATTATTTGTTGAGGGACCAGTACAAGCCATTTAAATCTCTTATCAATCCAACAACTAAAGAAAGATTTTTACTTCATTAACAAACATATTGTAGAATACCATGAGTAATATCTGATTCCTGCCCTGGAAGAGCATCAGTAGCTCTGCCATACTCACTGAAAACATTCCTTCACTTGCACAATTCTTAGTGACTTGTGAAGGAAACAAGATTATGTATAAATGCTACATTTTATGGTGGTTTGGACACATTTTCTCCAATTAAGTGAATTAAACCAACAGGCCTGGCCCACCGCTACTACTTTGATTTTCTGGCAAGTTCCTTGGGTGACTTTTCCCTGCTTCAGATTCAGATTTCCCTACTTCAGTTAAACTTTTTATTTTTTAAGATTTTACTTTATTCACACACAGACACACAAACATATCCCATTGTTTGCTGTCTCTGTCTGCTCTCTATTTGGTGTGAGCGTTCTGTGTCTGCTCGTCTTCTCATTTGGAGACTCAGGGACCTCCCATGTGGGAGAGAGGCAATCAATCACTTGAGCTATCACCTCTCCCTGCCTTGTTGTGTTTCATTGTATTTCCTCTTGTGTGTTTCCTTGTTGCGTCATCTTGTGTCAGCTCGCTGTCTTGCTTGTCCTCTCTAGGAGGTACTGGGAACCGAACCCAGGACCTCCCATGTGGTAAGCAGAAGGCCAATTGCTTGAGCCACATCCGCCTCCCTTCAGTTAAACTTAATCCTGTTGGAATGTCCTAAATGTCCCAGGAAACCTAATGTGGTGGATGGTGCATGCCAACATTTTGAAATTTTGCTTACTATATTATCTATTCTTGCTGGGGTGTGGTTGAGGGGGGTATTTAATTCTTTTTAGACATTTTATATTGTATCTTTCAATTGTCAGCCATCTTTGTTTCTTTTAATTCATTGATAAGAATAAATTATTTGAATAAACATTCTAGACCTAGTATGTATTATTAAGAAATGTGCTAGGAGTTAAGGCAATGGAAATGCATAGAGTCTTCACTTCGGAAGAGCTCAGCATGTAATAGGAGAGCAAGACAGGTAAATAAACATTTGTTGTGTGAGAGTAAGGTATGGCATGCCCCTTAGGAAGGATGCCAAACTATGCATGGGTCAGAAAGGGCATCCTCAAGTACATCAATCATCCACGTATGCCCAACATTAATTCTTAACCTTTTAAGGATGTTCTGGACTTGGAGAATCTGAGGAAAGCTGTGAACTCTTTCTTCAGAAAAATGACATCAAAATTTTGCATATAACTTAAAAGATTCATCTGTCACAGACTAAGAATCACTGCTCAACAGACATCTTAAAAATTTCTGTCCAGATTTACCCTCTTCGGTATAAATAGCCCATTCTTTTCGCTATTGTAGAACTACTTTGTTGAGTACATATTAGTAATATTCCAGAATCTCACCCCATCTCTGCCCATCATGCTTTCACAGATTTTAGTTACCTCAACTGTTCTTTACCTTGTTAACCTATTACAATTTTAACTAATTCATATTTTGCAAAGTTTTAGGGAAGATGGTATTTTTCAAGTCACCTTTAAAAAGAAAGCCAGCGCTTTAAAAATTAACTTCTACCGGTAATATCAGTTTTAATTTTGCCTTATTTCCAATTTTTATCTTAAGTTTTTAAGCTGAGGTTTTACCATTTATTCTTTTAAGACTCATTTATGCCAAAATTATGGTTATGTATGTGTGCATTTGAGGTCAGTTATTAACAGTTCCTAACTTAATCCGCTTTAAACTTTAAAAATGAGAGTTAACTATAGCGCGTGAACACCTACCACGTGCCAGGCACTGGTACCGAAAAGCGCCCGAGGACTCCGGAATGACCAAGATTCAGAAACTGGCCTCGTAGGGGCGGCCCCGGAGGATCTGGCAGGTGCAGTGGGGGCTCCAAGGAGGGAGGGAGGGACTCAGGCTAAGGGCGCGGGGCTCAGGAAAGAAAGCTAAGAATTCCTTCCGCTTAGCCATTCCTATCTCATAATCAATTCCTTCTATGATGCTCTGACAGGTTTAGGGTTTGTTATTTTACTTTATCAAGTACACAGGAATAAGGAAAAGGAGAAATAAAGGGTCCCTGAGTTCAGTCAAGAAGGGACCTAAAGAGACGCCTGTCCACAGCCTGACGCCCTGCCGGGTTAGTTAAAGCCAGAGAAAAACCGACACTCCAGAGCCGAGGTGAGGAGGGCGGCGCGCGCCGCCTGCCGGGTTTAAATCTCCCGCCTCCGGCGACCTCGGCCTGACACCCTCACGCACTGGTGCGGAGGGGCACAGGTTGCGTTAACTCCCCGGCGGCGTCGTGGCTTGGCGTCGACGGGGCCTGGCGCTCGGGCGGATTTCCCCGGGGCTGAGCGCGACCCGAGGCGGTGCAGACCAGGGGCGTCGGGATCCCGGCCCCGCGGTGAGCGTCTAGGCCCCCTAGCTGCCGGCCCTCTTCCTTCCAGGCGAGGCCAGGCGGAGTCTGGCTCGGAGACGGACTCGGAGGCCGAAACCTGAGTTCCCATGGCGACGCCGGGGCGGGGGTGCAGGGCGCGGCGCCCGCCACGGCGGCGCGCGGGCTCTCGCGCCCTCGAGTCCTCGCTAGCCATCCCATTCCCTCCCGGCCCGCCGGTCTCTGTCGCCTTCCTCCCAGGCGAGGCCCTGGTCCGAGTTCCTCTGGGCTGGCTCCGGACAGAAGGGGGCGAGAAGTGGCTTTAGGCGCGGTTGGGTCCTCTTGGCGGAAAGGAGCTTCCCCCGCGCTCGCTCCAGTCGCGAACGTGCGCCGGCCTGAGGCTTGTTTGGATGATTTCTCTCGAAGGGGGAGATAGGCTTCCATTAGTAGGCGAATGTGCACAGTCTTGAGGTGCTTTCCTGCTAACTTCGTTTTTACGTTGTGCTTATGCGGCAAACGCTTGATAAAAAGAAAACATAAGTAAATGTGCTGTTTGGATGAACGTGAGGGATGCACGAGCATAAATCCTGCCGCCCGAGGCTTGGAGCCCAGTGGCCCCAACGCATGCACCTGGCCTCGTGGGGGCAGGGAAAGCGGTTCATCTAGTCAGGTGCCTGCGTGATGTCAGTGGTCAGATGCTTGCTGCTCTGAGGAGAGAGGAGGAAAAAAGCCATCATGGCAGTTAGCCAAAACTGGTGATGCTGTGTGCTATGGGCTGCCAGTAGATAGTGTAGGATTATTTTTCATTATGATGTTCAGCGCTTAAGAGCTGTGAAATAGCGTATTGGGAAGATAACGTTGTTCCATGGTTTTGGGTTTTCACTGAGTATTTGTGTGTTGTTTATTTGGTTCTGACTCAGGCAATGTACTGTAAGGCGATATTACTTTAATCATCTTCACATCAGTATTTATCGAGTAGTCACAGGTGCCTCATCCTTTAGTAGCTGATTATATATTTATTGGCCAAATGAACATCTTATAGTGTGTGCTTGTTTTTATATGACAGGTTTATCGTTTTATATTAACTGTGCCAAACGTAACTAGTATTTTTGAAGTTGCTGTATTTATTTAATAGTGCAAAATGTACGTCTAACCATTGAAACACCAATTTGTGCAAAGTATTGTTCTAATTACCAGTAACTATAATTACCAGGCAAATCATTATAATTCTAGAATAGAAAGACCAGCTAGTTCCAAATGCAAAAACAACAAGCATGAGACTGGTGGAAAAAGGAGGAAGCCACTTTTTTATTATATCTATAAAAGTAAACACAATTTATACCAGTGACTTAACTAGGACCAAATATCAAAATATTGACAGGTCAGATCTAAAACAGATAGTTTATTGTTTGATGTACTCTGCTGCCAAACTTTGCAATTTCATTGTGATACATCTTTTATTTGTTTTTTCCCCTTTTATGGTTTTCCTTTTTCAGTTTGTCATTGTGCTTCCTTTAAGAATTGATTCTGTTTATATTCTTTAACAACAGATGGAGTGTGGGGAAAACTTTTAAATTTGTAACAGGAAAGGTTTCCTCATGTTAATTGGCTTTTTAAAAATAAAATTTTATTGAAGTATTTCAATTCCTACATGAACATACATAAATAATAAATGTATAATAAAATCTGTGAATTTACAAAACAAACATGCCTATCATCTCTACAAGGCTCCCATACACCTCCCCACCACCACCAACTTGCATTGTTGTGGAACATTTGTTATAAACTATGAAAGAGTGTGGTCAAAATATTACTACTAACTATAGCCTGTATCTTACATTTGATGTGTTTTTCCCCCAACCCACCCTATTATTGTTACCTATATTAGTATTTTACATTTGTTAATGTTCAGGAGAAAATGCCCTTGTGTTTGTCCTGTTAACCACAGTCCATCTATCCACCACTGGATTCTCTGTTATACAGACCCATGCTTTGTACAATCCATTCAAA
This sequence comes from Dasypus novemcinctus, assembly GCF_030445035.2. Lineage (NCBI taxonomy): Eukaryota > Metazoa > Chordata > Mammalia > Cingulata > Dasypodidae > Dasypus > Dasypus novemcinctus. The sequence goes on from NC_080679.1 coordinate 42,282,546, forward strand.
GTGTACACTCAGTGGCTCTCATTGTCATCACAGAGTTGTGCTCTCATGACATCAGTCACTTTTAGAATGTTTTCATTACTCCAAAAGGAAGAATCTCATACCCTCTTATACCCCTGTATTTTTGTCCCTTAGTATTAAAAAAATTTCTTGCCTTTGCTGAAGATATTACAATATTACTGTTAACTATAGTCTATAAGTTACATTTGTTGTAATTTCCACCTGTATCACCATCTTCTTAACACTTTGTAAAAGAAGAACATTTCCCCCCCAGATGGCTCCCTTGGCTGTTTGATTGTTGTCTTTGCTCTTTGTTTGTACTCATCTGCTCGTTTGTTTTTTTTCTTTTAGGAGGGCACCAAGAACCGAACTCGGTACCTCTCGTGTGGGAGGTGGGCACTCAACTGCTTGAGCCACATCTACTTCCTGCTTTTTTGTTTTTGCTTGTTGTCTGCTTGCTGTGTTTGCTCGTTATCTGCCTGTTGTTTGTTTGTCTTTAGGAGGCACTGGGAACTGAACCTGGACTTCCTATGTGAGAAGTGGTTGCTCAACTGCTTGAGCCATATCCTCTCCTAGAACAGCATTCTTACATTTACAGTATTAACCACAGTCTTCGTCCATCACCAGAATCACTATGTTAAACATTCCCTAGATTATTCTCTAGTTTCCTTTCAATTGACATTCACTTCCACAGACTACACCTTTTCAGCATATATATACAGCATATAAATACAGCAGTGTTAGTTATACTAACTGGCTTTTGTTACTTAATAATATCCTTATTTTCTTTTTCCATTTTATCCTTTTCATTTACTTTTGAAATTTGGCCTTTTTCCTGAAGTCACACTTTCAAACTTCTGCTTGCATCCAGTATTCATCCTTAAAAGTTAGTCACCCTCTATGTATGTAATTATTATTTTGCCATTGTTGACTCATTTGCAGATAACACTTTAGGGTTTTTTTGTTGTTGTTAATTTAGTTGATATAGATAAAAAGTAAAAAAAAAAAAAAAAAGGAAATAACACAATATCTGTATTTACACAGCCAACATTAGCAAATAACATTTTGTCATTTTTCTCTCTAGTGTTTTTTAAATAAAGAAAACTTTTCCAATAAATCTAAAGTTCCTATTCTACTATACCCATTCCCTTCCTGCCCACCCTTCCTAATCAGGTAATAACCATTATGAATTAATGTCCATATATTTTTAAAGGCATACCTATGTTTATGTATTAGCATAGGTTTTTTTAAAAAAGATTTATTTATTTATTTCTCTCCCCTCCCCCCCACCCCGGTTGTCTGTTCTCTGTGTCTATTTGCTGCGTCTTCTATGTCCGCTTCTGTTGTCGTCAGCGGCACGGGAATCTGTGTTTCTTTTTGTTGCGTCATCTTGTTTTGTCAGCTCTCCATGTGTGCGGCGCCATTCCTGGGCAGGCTGCACTTTCTTTTGCGCTGGGCGGCTCTCCTTATGGGGCGCACTCCTTGTGGGTGGGGCTCCTCTACATGGGGGACACCCCTGCGTGGCAGGGCACTCCTTGCGCGCATCAGCACTGCGCATGGGCCAGCTCCACACGGGTCAAGGAGGGCCGGGGTTTGAACCACGGACCTCCCATGTGGCAGACGGACACCCTAACCACTGGGCCAAGTCTGCTGCCCTTTGGGAAGTTTTTGATGACTGATTCTATCTTGTTGCTTATGATTGGTCTGTTGAGTTAATCAATTTCTTTTTTTGTCAATGTAGGCTGCTTGTGTGTTTCTAGGAATTTGTCCATTTCCTCTAAACTATCCATCTTATTGACATATAAGTTTTCAAAGTATCCTCTTATGATACTCTTTATTTCTATGCCGTCAGTGATATCCCCTTTCTCATTTCTTATTTTGTGTATTTGCATCTTCTCTCTTTTTTTCTTTGTTAGTCAATTTTATTGATCTTGAAGAACCAGCTTTTGGTTTTGTTCATTTTTTCTAGTGTTTTCTGTATGTATCTAAAGGAGCTGACAGGAAGGAAGAAGTCTGTTCTCCTCTCAGTCAGATACAATTCTTCAGGAGTTTAACCCTCACTCAGTATCTCAGGGGTGGGGGATGGAAGCCCTTCCCGTGGCCCAGAGGATCATTAACTCAGTGCTTGCTGTTTCAGCCTCTTCCTCTCTGTCTTTGATTCTCCTGGGAGTTGTGGAGCAGTTTTGCTGTACCCAAAAGCAGGTCAATAAGGCAGCCCCTGGCTCCTTCTCAGTTGTTTTAGTGAGAGCCTTGCTTTATCTGTCTACCCCATCGGCCATGTTCCCACAATTCCCAATATGCATTTTAGACTAAATCTCTTATAATATGGAGATGTGTGTCCTTCAGTTACAGGAAAATTTCTTGAATCGTTTTTTCCCTTAGCAAACTTTAAGGTTTTTTACTCACTTAATGGACTTCCTGGACCGAGTCTCTAATTTTCTTATGTTTGTTCTAAGATATTTCTTCAATCCTTTTGTTTATTTTTTTAAAAATTTCATCCTATATTTTCCAGGCATTCTTTCTTATTCTTATGTTAATGATATTATGTTCTTTTTTCATGGAAGCACTTCATGTCTCTCAGAATATTAGTGGGTTGTGTTTTTCTTTTTTAAAATATTTTCTTTTGTTTTCTTCCCTATATACTTTATTTTCTATCAACAGTTTTCTGATATTTGTTGGTTTTATTCAGAGGTCTAAGTTCTTGTTGGAGACATTCCCAGATATCTAGTGATCATTGGCTTTCCATTTATACTTAAATGCTTCTAGCAAAGCTGATTGAGATTTTGTTTTCATGGATGAGCTTGTCAGAAGTGCATTTTGCTCTAGGGTGAATCTGCTGGAATCCACCCATTTGGAATGTCCAGATAACTTCCTCCTTTTCTCTGGATCTTTTCATTTTTTTGCAGAGAATATAATCTTCCATTTTTCTCTGAGGAATGGAGAGGGGTTGGGGTCAGGGGATTTGAGTGTGAATGCTTAACTAGTGAGCAAGGAAGGGGAAAAGAGTTTGATATTCAGTGCTTCAATATTTAGACTTTCACTTAAATTTTTGTTTTTAGGCCCAGTCCTTTCCTGTGTCTGCACACCCAAGTCCAGGGTTTTCCAAGTTGGATTTCTTCAACTTCCTTTGAGTGACACCAATTAGGGAGGGGTGTCAGGGTCCAACCACTTTGAATAAATCCTCCTTCCAACTCCAAATGGTGAGTCTCTCAGAAGTTTTGCTGGATAATTGGCTCACTCATTAGCATTCCTCCATTCATTACTTAGGTTACTACTTTCTTTGTCTTCCAAAATTTCACTGAAATCTCTCATCTGTTTTGTCTCCTCTCATACTTTCTCTGTATTTATGAGTTAATAGATTACTTTTTTGTCTGTTTCCTTTACTGTTATTTTAGTGGAATTTGGTAAGGGAAAGCAGATTAATGTATGTGGTCTATCTGAATTTTTAACTGGATGCCCTTCTAATTTATTTTAATATCTAGAAGGTCAAGTCCTCTCCCTTTTCTAGGTTATTCTCAATATGAGCTTTAAAATCACTTTGTCAGTTAAATAAAAAGAGTAATCCTACACATTTTTGTATATAGGCTGCAAATAATAATATAATAATAATGCCTTATACTTGTTTACAACTTTACATTTTTCAAAGCAATTTTGCATGTGTTTATATTTGATCCTTATTACATGAGTAGCTCTGCACCAGGCATAGCAGAGGGCTGGGGGAAGTGATGACCTGAAATTTGTGGTAAAGTTGGAAATACAATTCTAAAGCTTAATAGAGGATTACCTTTGATACTGTTTTGATGTAAGAATTTAGTGTTTGATACATTAAACTGTCAAGAACATTTGAAACATAAATTTTTTAAGCCATTCCTTCACTTTCTCTCCCATTCTAATATATTGTCTATATTTTGATTGATCATACATTGACATTTACATCAACATTTTCAAATCTTATTTTCTAATAATCAATTTTATATGCTATTCATATGTTCTTTATGAAATGATATTACTAAAGTGCTGTAAATAAGTTAATTATATTTCTGTAGTAAATTATTGATCTGTCAGAGAGTCTGAAAAATAGATTATAATCCTGAACCATATCCTTTGTGGAATAAAATAATTCCTGATTTGTTTCCTTATGTGCCCTTTTTCTTACAGATTAAAATTATGCTGAAGGAAGATTACTTCTATAGAAGTAATGTTATTGTAACCAGAAATTCAAATGTAGTTTGTGATATAGACTTGTGGATTTTGTTAATGACCTGTCTCTCTCCTTCTCTTTTTTTCATTCTTATAAGCAACGTCCCTTTTTCTGAACCTAACAAATCTTTTGGAAACTGTAGATTGTTAGAAGTGGATTACCTGAAAATTAGGCAACTAATATTATATATTGCAGTTAATTCACTATAATATTAGAAATAAAAAACTTAAATCACACTTTGCTACATTCAAAATGGAAAATAACACTGCTTTTGGAATCAAAATACCTGGATGTTTGTCAGATATCAAGATGTTTTTAATGCATATGTATACTTGAGAAAGTATCCTTTATTTCTCAGAGCCTCCTGTATAAAACTGGAATAATAAAGTATTCCATTTATAGTTTCCAAGGGGATGTTGGGATCAAAGGAGAGAAAATGTGTGGAAATGTCTTAAAAATCATCAAGGGTTCTACAAGTATGATTACTTTTAAAATATTTTTTAAAAAGAAGCTTTAGATTACATAAAAATGTTACATCAAAAATATAGAGGATTCCCATATGCCTTACCCCCCCCCCACTTTCCCACATTAACAGTATCTGTCAATAGTATGGTACGTTTGTTACAGTTAATGAACACATATTGAGGCATTACTATTAACCATGGAATATAGTTTACACTCTGCCCCCCAAAATTTTAAGTTTTGACAAAATGTATAATGGCCTGTATCCATCTTGCAGTGTCATGCAGGACAATTCTAATGTCCCAGAAATGCCCCCATGTTACACTTATTCTTATATCTCCCTTCCCTCAGAACCTCTGGTGGCTACTGCCTTTATATCAATGATATAAGTTCTTCCATTACTAGAATAATAATAAGTCTATAATAGAATAATAGTAAGTCTACTTTAGTCCATTGTTTATTCTCCAATCATGAGGGATTGGGGATGGTGATGTCCATTCTGTTTCTAAATGAGAGGGGGCTTAGATCATATGGGGCAGATGGATGGAACCGTCTAGTTTGCAGTTGGAGACATTCTCTGTGATGATTATGATTTGAATAGATAGTAGTACTGAGATTATCAAGACCTTTTAAATATCTTATGCACCCTCTAAGGAAAGTACCCCTTCTATAAATTTGAGTTGTTTTTGAAAGGAGAGTTAGCTTTAGTCCTTGTATAGGAATATTTGGTCAAGGTTAACTTCTCTGTGGGACTGGAGGAGTGTGATTGAATGTATTATTTGCGCTATGCTTTCCTCCCTAGATAAACACCAGCCTCCATTTAATTTATTTGGATTTTTTCCATATCAAAGACTTATTGGTGTTATGATTGCAGTTAAAGTATAGTACCCAGAACAGACCTAGCATGTAATGTGTGCGTGAACCTGACTTGCTTATTGGGACTATTTGGTAATTTCAATTACTTTAGTTCTATACTAATACTGCTATCTTAGTGTAATTAAGAATTTCAACTACTCTAGTTCTGTAATAGTTCCAGTATTTCAGTCATCAGTCCATGTTTGACTGAACCATAATTAAGGTCAGCTATCCAAAAGGATTCATGTTTATAACTTGTATGCAATTGTAATCTAATTTTAAAGCTGGTTACTTTATAAAATGTCATTAGTGGTGTTCTCAGTCTGTGACTTGATGGTTTGTCTTTCATATCAGTAACGCTTAGTAATTGTAATAGGCTTCAGTTTATCTTAATTTCTGAAGGGAGAGGAGCAAGAGTCTATAACCTAATCTACTTAATTTGCCAGTGCCAAAAACTATTGACTGATTTAATGGACATTCAGGCAGTGTCTTTAAAATACTGTGTGTGTGTACATATATATGTCTATGTCTATGTATGTATGTAATATACATAAATAAAAATATAGACATTGTCTTACTGCAAGCAGTAAAGTTTAAGAAGATTTATTGTTGAACGAGGGGCTCGTTGGGGTGAGGACAACAGAGATAGACTCACTCCGGAGATGGGTTCATGACACATGTCTGCTTTATTGAGGAAGTTGCAGCGTTTATATAGCGATTTGGCTTAAGGGGCATAGCTGATAGGTGGAGGGCTCACGGAAGGAGGGTGAGGTAGGGGCTGGAGACATTTGGCTCAGTGCCAGTGCGCCATCTTTTGGGTGTGCCCAAAAGCGTGTGGACTAGAGTGTGCTCATCTAGTCGCTCGCAACACAGCCAGGCTGAATGTCTCTGCCGCTGTACCTACAATTTATGACTCTTCAGACTATACTTTGGGAGCCATGGCCTGGATCAGGGGTCTGCATGCTTTTTCTGTAAAAGGCCAAATTGGGGTAGAAGCGAGGGGGAGGGGTGCGGAATATACAGGAACTAGGTACTTTCTGCACGATTTTTCTTCTGTAAACCTTCAACTGACCTTTTAGGGAAAAAAATCAACATCCTCCCCCACCCCCCAAAAAAGGCCAGATAGTAAATATTTTTTACTTTGTTGGTCACACAATATCTGTTGGAACTACTCAATTCTGTCATTGAAGTGAGAAAGCAGGAATAGGCTATATAGAGGAATGAACCTAGATCCCAGAATTGACAATCATCTGACTTGGTATGTGTTCTTGGTTAAGCAAATCATTTGTCTATGAGTCACTGTATCCTGAGGTGAGTTAGATCACATTAGTAAACTTGTTGAAGTTCTTTCTATTAGGTTGAACCATATGAAATTGCTGTTTTTATTGGTCAAAAATGATGTAATATTGGCAGTTTCATATGGTTCAGTCAAAAATTTTTTAAAAAGATGTTTGACTTATGAAAACTATTTTGTACACATAATCCATATGCCAATGCCTGTGAATGAATGATTTTGTGAAAAATTTATACTCTAAAAATTTTGTGACAAATGATACTCAAGTCCCTTGAGCATAATTGTTGAAATTAATATAACCTTTTCAGGCTAACTTTCCAAATAGGTTTTCTCTTTGTAATGTTCCATATCCTGTCAGTCATGATCTTTCAAGATTTAAGATTTTTAAAAATCTTTGATTGACCTGTCATTTTATGGAAATCTCCATCCCTTTGGACCCAAATAGAAAGTTGAACTCCAAATTTCATTTTAATTTCTATCAATTATGTGATCCAGTATTTATCTACTATATAGAGAACATATTTACTTTTAACCTATCATTCATTTCAGTCCATAGCACAGTAATACCAAGAACCTAGTCCAAATTTGGTCCACCTTCCTCAAACCTCCTCTTAATTTTACTACCCTTTCTGTTTTCTTCCTCAGAGGTCTCTTCTGGTTTCACTTCTTTAACTGTCTTTGTGTAGCCTACTCCCAAATCACCATTTTCAGGAGCTCTGATAAAAATAAAAAGGAAAAAATATAAAATAGTAATATACCAATAATATTATTATTGGCATATTATTGGCATAACCAATTTCTGTTTTAAACTCTTGCTTTATTATTCTTATTTTATTGATGAGGAAATGAAAGTTCAGGGAGATTATGTAATTTGCACTAGGTCCCAAAGCTAGTAAGTGGCAGTTAAGTTTCATAGCTAGGAAGTCTGACTACAGAACTCAAGCTTGAAATAATGTTAAGTGCTACAAGTTAAACTGCCTGTTAGATATTCTGTAATCTTAGCTATCCCTTATCATCTCAGACTCAAATTGCCACAAATCAAATGCATAATTTTCCTACTTAGGTAGCTTTTCCTCCTTATTGCCCTTATTTTTCAGGGACAAAACCACTATGTCCTTTTTTACCAAGTTCTGTAGAGTTTTCCTTCATATCCTTTCTTATGCTGATGCCTTTGATCCAGGCTTTTGTTTGATTATGTATGGAACATGGAAGAGTGTTCTGAACTCTCTGTATTTTGACTCTGCTGTTAAAAATCCTTCACTGAGACTCCTAATTACAATCTGCATCAACACCCTACTTTTTTCTTCGTTTGGAACAACATTTTCTAGCATCGTTCTGTTATAATCTATTTTTCTTCAATATACAGTTTAAAGAAAATTTCATGCATAGTACCCAGCATACCTGAATTTGAATCCTGATAATTACGTGTGAGAGTGAATGTGGGAGAGGGGCAATGAGGGATGGGAGTTCACTTACAAATAACTAACATATCATTTAATACATATTCTTTGCAATAGCTATTTTAAATTCTCAGATATTTTTGTATGTACTTCCTGATTCTTAGTCATATTTTAAACAGGTAAAATTGCTACATTACAGTATAGACACTTAGTTTGTATATTTAACAGTGACTGAATGAATGACTCACCTTTGAATAAGGGTTTGCTAGTGTTGTATAGTAATAGTAAATAAAATATACTATATAGGTGGGCTTTATAATGAGATGAACATTTTTGACAATAATAAAAACCATACAGAAACTAGTATACATGCTGTAATAAATTTGGAAACTACAGAAAACTGTCACCCATGGTTCCTGTGATGGTTAATTTCAGGTATCAACTTGGCTAGGTTATTACATCCAGTTATTTGGTCAAGCAAGCTCTGGCCTGATTGTTATTGTGAGGGTATTTCAATTAATTCGGTCACATTGCAAAGAAAACTTATGTTGGTATTTTGGAGTTTCCTACCAAGTTGAATCATTTATAAGCTATCATTTATAAACTCTGAGCAGATGCTGACTGTATTTGTAAGAAATACAGAATATGTAGGATCCAGGGTCATCAGGAATATTATAGCAATAATAAAGAGCAAACTTGTCTAGTGTATTTTCTTAATCATATCAAGCAGTAATTCTATATTTATTCAAAGCCTTCACAGATTAGTTTTCTCAAGGAAATTCCAGTACTTCAGTTTTCACATTAACATTAGTCTGTTTTGATTTTGAGTAATGTTACAATAATGAGATGTTATAAGTAAAGTGAGTATAAACTGCCTTTAAAGAGAAGAGTGTTTTGTTTTGCTTTAAGATTTATACTCCAGGGAGTAGATGTGGCTCAAACAGTTGAGCACCTTCTTCTCACATGGGAGGTCCTGGGTTCAGTTCCCAGTGCATCCTGAAAGAAAAAAACAAACAAGGAAAACAAATGAAAAAAACCAACTCAGGAAAGTTAATGTGTCTCAATGGTTGAGTGCTGGCCTCTCCCATACGAGGCCCCAGGTTCAATCACCGGCCCCAGTATCTCAAAAAAAAGAAAAAAAGTGTTCTATTTAATATGCATCTGAGGTGATTGTACTAAAAAAAAATTTTTTTTGTATTCTTACTAGAAATAAATGAAGGAGACTTCTATTTAAGATAGCACTGTAAGCTTTGCTCTGTACTCCTAGTAATTGTAAAAAAAAAAAAAAACAAAGAAACAAACCCAAAAAGATATAGCTGGACTAGATAGTAAGGTAAACATGAGCCAGAAACAATATGGAAACACAAAGTGGTGAGTGGGGCTAACATATGGATGTGCTGAGCTCTCAATATAGGAACAGGCTCTGGCCTCAGGGAGATCTGTTTTTTCAGTTTAACAGAAATTAAAGTGTCTCCCTGCAATGACCCTTCAACTCACTGATTAGATCAACAATATTTTATCACTAAATCAGGAGCCTGAAATATTATTTTAAGTGGAAATGAAGTGGAAACAACTTTATGATGACTAGACAGGGAGGAATAATGTAAACATAGAAGGAAAGAGGGAAGAATTAAAGATTCTCCCATTCACAATAAGCCTACAAAATTTAACCAGAAATTTAGCATTTGGAAAATGAATTCACTCTACATGAAAATAATTTTATGGAAAAATCGAACAAAGTATTACAAATGTTTAAGGATGCCAGAATGAGAGACATTATGGAATGGCATCCATTAAAAAAGACATGATATTTTGAAATAAAAATAGGAAGATATGAAGAAGAACCAATTATTAATAGAAATCTTGGAAATTAGAAAGTCACTGGAGGGAGTGGATGTGACTCAAGCAGTTGAGTGCCTACCTCCCATGTGGGAGGTCCTGGGTTTGGTTCTTGGTGCCACCTGAAAAAACAAACAACAAGCAAATCAAACGGGGAAAAAACCCAGCTGAGAGAAGCAGATGTGGCTCAGTGGTTGAGTGCCAGCTTCCCATATACAATGTTCCGGGTTCAATACCCATCCCCCGGTAGCTAAAAAACAAAACAAAAAAACCTCAATAGCCGGGATGAATTCTAGAATGGGCACAGTTAAAAAGAGAATTCATAAATCACAAGATTATATTGAGGAATTGAGTCAAAACACACAGCACAGAAAGATGAAAATGAGCTGTTAGGGCATACTAAGAATAATGCCCAAGAGGATAATTAGACAAAAAGAAGAAATTATGGGTGAAGAGAAATATTGTAAGGGATAGTGGCTTAGAGTTTTCTACTAATGGAGGAAGACATGAATCTCCAGAAAGAAAATGCGCTCCACCTAAACACATCTTAGAGAACTTGAGGACATCAAGGATAAAGAGAAAAATCTTTAAAAGATTTCAGAGAAGAAAGAGGAAATTTACTGATAAAGGAGTGACAATTTAATCCCAAACTTCTCATGGGCAACAATAAGTACCATAAGATATGAGGATTCTACCTTCAAAGAGTCACAGAACACTAAGGAATGCAATGTAACAGAATGAACAAAACATATACATACAGAAGAATGTATAGATTAAAAAAAAAGGGCCAGATGAATAAAGCAAATATCAGACTAAATCTAGCACAGTATCATTTATGTAGATTAAAATATATATAAGGCTATACATTTCACAAGAACATATTTATAAACAAATAAAAAGATACACATCAAACATGAGAATGATTGCTTCTGGGGAATGATGAGAATGGGGAATGGTGTTAAAAGGGAATGAATGAACAAGTGAATGAACAAAGAAGATGAGTCTTGGATGAGCTGATAACAATTGTTAAAAAAATCAGTCAATATGGAATTTTATATTTAATTAGGCCATCATTTATTAAAGATGGCAAGATAAGGAAAGTTCAATATATACGAAGACTAAGAGAATTTACTACCACAGATCATCAAAAGAACTATTAAAGAATGGACTTTCTATGTAACATTTATGTAATCTAAATATCTTTTTTAAAAATATAAAAAATAATAAAAAAAGAATGGACTTTAACAAGCCCAAGTAAGGAAAGTATATAATACAAGAAATATTGGGTCTTAAGGGAAGATGGCAGACTAGAAAAACAAAAGAATTTCTTCTCCTCCAGAAAAATAGCTTTAGGATAGGCTGAAACAGCCTGGAAAAAGATCTTCTATGATTTAGGACACCAGGCAAAGGCTGGACACTGCCTAGAGGAAAAAGGGGAAAAGAAGGGGAATCATGACGATAGAACTGTGGATTGAAACAAGTGGCTGCCGCTGCCAGCACCCTCCTACACACTAAGACACTTTAGAACTCTTAAACCTCTGGGCCTGCCTCTACAGACAAAGAGGACTCCCAGGAACCACCACCACAGGAAAGGCTGACTCAGATTTTGACTCACAAATTTGGTCTGCTGTGTACCAGGAGCCCTTTCAGGCTGGTTCAGGCCTAGCCTTTTTTTGCCTTGGAAGCCAGTGAGGGACTAAAGATACACAACCCTCCCAGTCTCCTCCTCTACTAACCTGGACTGGGGAAGCGGACTTGGATAGGGCGTCTGTCTACCACATAGGAGGTCCACGGTTCAAACCCTGGGCCTCCTTGACCCATGTGGAGCTGGCCCATGCGCAGTGCTGATGCGTGCAGGGAGTGCCGTGCCACACAGGGGTGTCCCCTGTGTAGGGAAGCCCCACGCGCAAGGAGTGAGCCCCATAAGGAAAGCTGCCCAGAGTGAAAGAAAGTTCAGTCTGCCCAGGAATGGTGCCGCACACACGGAGAGCTGATGCAGCAAGATGACGCAACAACAATGAAAGAAACACAAATCCCCATGCTACTGACAACAATAGAAGCAGACAAAAAGAAGAACATGCAGCAAATGGACACAGAGAACAGACAACTGGGGCGGGGGCAGGGGGGAAGGGTAGAGAAATAAATAAATCTTAAAAAAAAAAAAATACTAACCTGGACTGATTGTTGAGGACTCAGAGGGGAGTGGAAATATTTCCTAGCCAGGAAAAGGGAGGGGCTGCCAGAGAAGGCTGGAGAACTGTCTCAGAGAGTTTGAATTATAAGGCTCTTAGCCTCCAGACAGGAAGCTCTATCACTTTGATTCAGTCTGTGTTGCAACAAAATACACTCCGACTAGGTATTGAACTGAGAGCTCCATCTGCAGGCAGACAAAGGAAGTGCAAGTGAACAAATTAAAAATTAGGAGAGGCTTTTTCCTGCCTCTGTAGCCTCCCTCCACAAGGCCCTATGAAGTGAATCTACAACCAATTACTGGGTCCAGTGCCCAGTTTTGAGCAACAAGCAGGGACAATCCTAACAATCCAGGTTGAACTAAGAATCAAAGAGCAGCAGTAACATACAGACTTTTGCCACTAAATCCCTACAAAAGAGAAAGAAATTGAGTATCTGAGTAAACTACATCTGGATCAGATGGACAGACATGAACAAAAAATTATAAGCCATACTAAGAAAATAGAAGACATGACCCAAGGAAAGGAAAATATCAAAGCCCCAAAGGAGACACAGGATTTGAGAGAACTATTTTGTGAGATGTGTACAAATTTCCAAAATCAAATTGAGTTGAAAGACAGTATGGTTAAAGAGATAATGACATTACGAAGACATTGAGGGAGCGGACTTGGCCCAGTGGTTAGGGCGTCTGTCTACCACATGGGAGGTCCTCTGTTCAAACCCCGGGCCTCCTTGACCCATGTGGAGCTGGCCCATGCACAGTGCTGATGCGTGCAAAGGAGTGCCGTGCCACACAGGTGTCCCCTGTGTAGGGGAGCCCCATGCGCAAGTAGTGTGCCCCATAAGGAGAGCCACCCAGTGCAAAAGAAAGTGCAGCCTGCCCAGGAATGGTGCAACCCACACGGAGAGCTGACACAACAAGAAGACGCAACAAAAAGAAACACAGACTCCCGTGCCGCTGACAACAACAGAAGCAGACAAAGAAGATACAGCAAATAGCACAGAGAACAGACAACCAGGGCAGGGCAGGGGGAGGAGAAATAAATAAATAAATCTTTAAAAAAAAAAAAAAGAAAGCATTGAGTGAGCGCAAAGAAAAAATTGAAATCCTGAACAGAAAAGTAACAGAGTTCATGGGAATGAAAGACACAGTAGGTGAGATAAAAAACACATTAGAGGGAAGTGGATATGGCTCAACTGATAGAGCATCTGCCTACCATACAGGAGGTCCAGAGTTCGAACCCAGGGCCTACTGGCCCATGTGATGAACTGGCCCATGCGCAGTGCTGCCATGTGCAAGGTGTGCCATGCCACACAGGGGTGCCCCCTGCATAGGAGAGCCCCACATGCAAGGAGTGTGCCCTGCAAGGAGAGCCACCCCATGCAAAAAAAGTGTCGCCTGCCCAGGAATGGCGCTGCACACACGGAGAGCTGATGCAGCAAGATGATGCAACAAAAAGAGACAGATTCCCAGTGTTGCCAAGAATGCAAGCAGACACAGAAGAACACACAGCGAATGGACACAGGAGAGCAGACAACAGGGGTGGGAGGGGGAGGGAAGAGATAAATAACATAAATCTTTTTAAAAAGTGGTTAAGCTCTTATTAAAAAAAAACAACACATTAGAGACAGGAAGTGGATGTGGCTCAAGAGAAAAGGCCCCCGCCTACCATATGGAAGGACCCAGGCTCAATCCCTGGGACCTCCTGTTGAAAAAAAAGAAGAAAAAGCATGCCTGTGTGATAAGCTGAGTGCCTACATGGTGAGCCAAGTGCCCACATGAGTGCCCATGTGGTGAGCCAGTACCCATGCGGTGAGCCATTGCCTATGCAAGTGAGTCACACAAGATGATGATGCAACAAAAGAGAGATGAATGGGAGAGTCAAAGCAAAGTGCAGTAAAGACCAGAAACTAAGGTGGTGCAGTTGGCAGGGAACCTCTCTCCACATCAGAGGTCCCCAGGATGGAATCTCTCTGAATCCTAGAAGAGAAAGATGAGAAGACAAAAGGAAATAGATACAGAGGATCACAGAGTGAATGGACACAGCGAAAGCAGCAGGGCAGAGGTAGGAGAGGGGGTGGGGAAGGGGGAAATCTTTTAAAGAAACACATTAGGGGCATGCAACTGCAGACTCGAAATGATAGAAGAAAGAATAAGTGATACAGAAGACAGAACAGCTGAAATAGAAAACAATGGAAAAAATAGACCAGGGGCTCAGAGAGTTGAATGAGAACATGAAACACAATGACATATGTGTCATGGGAGTTCCAGAAAGATAAGGGAAAAGGGGCAGAAAGAGTATTTGAGGAAATAATAGTGGAAAATTTCCCAAATGTCAAGAAAGAAATGATCTTACATGTTCAAGAAGCACACCTTACCCCAATCAGAGTAAATTTAAATAGACCTACTTCAAGACACATACTACTCAGAATGTCAAATGTCAAAGATAAAGAGAAAATTCTCAGAGCAGCAAGGGAGAAGCAAACCATCACTTACAAGGGACCATTAAGACTTAGTGCACATTTCTCTTCAGAAACCATGGTGACAAGAAGACAGTAGTATGATACAATTAGGATACTGAAAGAGGAAAAACTGCTAGCCAATAATTCTTTATCTAGCAAAACTGTCATTCAAATATGAAAGTGAGTATAAAATATCCACAAACAAACAAAGAGCATTCATAAGAAACAATTCACCTTTGCATGAAATATTAAAGGAAGCCTTAAAACCTGAAATAAAAAGACAGGAGAGAGAGGCTTGGAGGAGAGTACAGAAGAAAGAACAGAGAAAGGATAACTAAAAGAGTAAGAAGACAAAAATATGATATGACATATGAAAACCAAAGAATATAATGGTGGAAGTAAATACTGCATTTGCTGTACTATCATTGAATGTGAATGGATTAAACTCCTCAATCAAAAGATATAGGCTGACAGAATGGATTAAAAAAACATGAGCCATCTATATACTGCTTACCAGAAACTCACCTTAGACCCAGGGATGCAAACTGGCTGAAAGTGAAAGGTGGGAAAAGATATTCCATGCAAACGGTAACCAAAAAAGAGCAGAGTAGCTATAGAAATATTAGACAAAACAAACTTAAAATGCAAAAAAATTATGAGATACAGAATGTTATTATATATTAATAGAAGGGACAGTCCACCAGAAAGTTATAACAGTCATAAATACCTATGCACTTAACCAGGATGCCCCAAAATATATGAGAGAAACTCTGGGAAACTGAAGGGAGAAATAGACACCTTTAAAATAATCATTGGAGACTTCAACACCTCACTCACATCATAAGATAAGGCAACTAGACAGAATATCAACAAGGAAACAGAGAATTTGAACAATATGATAAACAAGTTAGACCTAACAGACATAGAACACTGCATCCAAATTCAACAGATTCTACATTCTTCTCAAGTGCCTGGGTGTCTTTCTCCAGGATAGACCACGTGTTAGGACACAGTGTAGCTCTCAATAAAATAAAAAGACTGAAAGTATACAAAGCACCTTCTGAGATCATAATGGAATGAAATTGGAAATCAATAATAGAAAGGAAAAAAAGTAAACTCATAAATGTGTGGAGGCTGAACATCACACATAAATAATCAGTAGGTCAAAGAAGAAATTGTAAGAGAAGTCAATAAAAATATGAGACAATTAAAAACACAACTTTTCAAAATTTTTGGGATACAGAGAAGGCATTCTTGAGAGGGAAATTTTTAGTCCTAAATGTCCATTTTTAAAAAGAAAAAAGACCTAAGCTCAAAGATTTGACTGAAAACTAGAGAAACTAGGAAAAGAACAGCAAACCAATCCCAAAGGAGACAGAAGGAAAGAAATAATAAAGATTAGAGCAGAAATAAATGTAATTGAGAAAAACAAACAAACAAAAAAACCCCAAAAAAACAGAAAATGAACAAAACCAAAAGCTGGTTCTTTGAGAAGATCAATAAAATTGACAAACCCCTAGCTAAACTAACAGATAAAAAGAGAGATGTAAATAAATACAATCAGAAATGAAAGGGGGGAAGTTACAACTGACCCCATAGAAATAAAAAGGATCATAAGATGATATGTGAAATTGTATGCCAACAAACTAGACAACTTAGGTGAAATGGACAAATTCTTAGAAACACACAAACGACTGATATTGATGCCACAAGAAATAAAAGACTTAACTAACTAATCACATTTAAAGAGATGGATTCCGTCATCAAAATTCTCCTAGCAAAGAAAATCCAGGACCAGGTGGCCTCACAGGTCAATTCTACCAAGCATTTCAAAAAGAATTAACACCAGTCCTTTATAAGCTCTTCCAAAAAAATTGAAGAGGAGGGAAGATTACCCAACACATTTTATAAAACCAAAATCACCCTATTACCAAAACCAGATAAAAATACTACAAGAAAAAAAATCACAGATGAATCTCTCTAATGAATATAGATGCAAAAATTCTCAACAAAATGTTTGTAAGTTGAATCCGACAGCATATCAAAAGACTTATACATCATGACCAAGTGGGATTTATTCCTGGTATGCAAGACTGGTTCAACATAAGAAAATCAATCAACGTAATATACCACAGTAACAAATTGAAGGGAAAAAAACACGTGATGTTCCCAATCAACACAGAAAAGGCATTCAACAAAATCCAGCATCCTTTTTTGATAAAAACACTTCAAAAGATAGGAACAGAAGGAAAATTCCCCAATCTGATAAAAGATGTATACAAAAACCCACAGCCAACATCGTACTCAGTGGGGAAAGGGTGAAGGCATTCTCTCTAAAAACCAGAACAAGGCAAGGATGCCTACTGTCACCATTGTTACGCAATATTTTACTAGAGGTTCTAGCTAGGGCATTTAGACAAGAAAAATAATTTAAAGGCATCCAAATAGGAAAAGAGGAAGTAGAACTCTCAATGTTTGTGGATGACATAATCTTGAACTTAGAAAATTCTAAAGCATCTTCAGTAAAGCTACTGGAGCTAATAAATGAGTTCAGCAAAATGACAGGATACATGATCAACATGCAAAAATATAGTAATGTTTTTGAACACTAGTACTGAACAATCTGAGGAGGAAATCAGGGAAGATTTGACTTACAATAGCAACGAAATGACTCAGATACCTAGGAATTAGTTTAACCAATGAAGTACAGGACCTATCTGCAAAAAACTACAAAACAATGCTAAAAGAAATTTTAAAAGACCTAAACAAATGGAAAGACATTCCATGTTCATGGATTGGAAGAATATGTGTCATGAAGATGTGAGTCTTACCCAAACTGATTTATAGATTCAATGCAATACCAATAAAAATTCCAACAGTCTACTTTACAGAAACAGAAAAGGCAATTGCCAAATTCCTTTGGAAGCGAAAGTGCACCTGAATTGCCAAAAGCATTCTGAAAAAGAAAAGAAAAGCGACATGGGACAAATTTCACTGCCTGACCATGAAACATATTACAAAGCTACAGTGGTCAAAGCAGCATGGGTACTGGTATAAAGATAGACACATTAATCACTGGAATAGAATTGAGAATCCAGAAATAAACCCTCACCTATGTGGTCAACTGGTTTTTTAATAACATACCAAGTTCATGTTAATAGGACAAAAGAGTCTCTTCAACAAATGGTGCTGGGACAATTGAATATCTATAACCAAAAGGATGGAAGACGGCCCTATCTCACTTGCTATACAAGGATCAACTCAAAATGGATCAAAGACCTAAATATAAAAGCCAGGAACATAAAACTACTAAAAGACAATGTAAGGAAACATCTAAAGACCTTGTAGTAAATGGTTGTTTCTTGGACCTTTAACCTAAAGTACACGCAAGAAAAGAAAAATTAGATAAATGGAACCTCCACAAAATTAAACACTTTTGCACCTCACAGGACTTTGTCAAAGGGTGAAAAGGCAGTTGACTCAATGGGAGAAAATATTTGGAAATCATATGTCAGATCAGGGTTTAATATCCAGAATCTATTAAGATATGTTACAACTCAACAATAAAAAGACAAACATCCCAAATAAAAAATGGGCAAAAGACTTGAATAGACATTTCTCCAAAGAAGAAATACAAATGGCAAAAGAACACATGAAAAAATACTCAGCATCACTAATTATTATGGAAGTGCCAATCAAAACTACAGTGAGATATCATTTCACACCTATCAGAATGGCTAGGATTAAAAAGACATAGAACTGCAAGTGTTGGAGAGGATGTAGAGAGATAGGAACACTTATTCACTGTTGGTGGGAATGCAGAATGGTATAGACACTCTGGAGGACTGTTTGACAGTTCCTAAAGAAGTTGAATATAGACTTGCTATGAGACCCTGCAATACCACTCCTGGATATATACACAGAAAAACTGAGAGCAGTGACACAAACAGACATCTGCACACCTATGTTCACAGCAGCATTATTCACAACTGCCAAAAGTTGGAAACAACCCAGGTGTCCATCAACTGATGAATGAATAAACAAACTGGTGTGTCCACATAATGGAATATTATGCAGCTGTAAGAAGAAATGAAGTTGTAAAGCGTATGACAACATGTATGTACCTGGAGGACATTATGTGGGAGGCTCTTCCCTCCCAGGTTGGGGGTTCTGGAGTTAGTTCCTGGTGCCTCCTAAAGAAACAAGGGGACAGACACAGCAAGTGTAAACAATGAGGGGTTGGGGAGAAATAAATAAATCTTTTTAAAAATAATCATTCTCATTTCAGATTTCTCCTAGCCTTCCAGTGTAATCTAGGTCCTCCTGTAAATCTAGTGGCTTGAAAGAGGACATGTAGAGGACACTGTCTTACACAGGTCTTCCTAACTCTTTCCTGTACTTTCCCCAGTGTTGTGGTTAAGTAGAAGGGTTAGAATGTATGGTAACCAGCCAACAAGGTGACCCCCAATGATCCCCACCTGTTAGTATTCACACCCTTTTGTAATCCCTTCTCCTTGAATCTGGGTTGAATTTAGTGACTTCTAATGAATAGAAGAAGTTGAAACTGATGGTATATAGCTCAGAGACTAGACAGTGTGCCATCTTTCTTGGATCTCTCAGTTCAGGAGAAGCCACATGCCATATTGTGAGCAGCCCTATGAAAAGACCACATGACAAGTTACTGAAGCCTTTTGCCAACCACATGAAGGAAAACAGAAGAGGCTAGATCAAGGATTTCTAATACATGAACAATATTAATTCCAGAAAGCGAAAAGAGAGCAGAGAAAGGAGAAGCAATCACCAAAGCAGGGGAAAAAATCTTGTTTTAAAGATGGCAGAATGAACACACACATTTTTCTTCTTCTTGAGAGCCCATTGAAATCATACTAAAACAAACAAATAAAACAACAGAAAAGCAACATATAAACTTTGATTGTTGTATGAAACAAAGAAAAACAAAATTCAGATTATGAACAAAATGCCAGAAGGAACTTTTGAGTATATAAGAGATTTCAGCATTTTTGGAAGATAGAAAGTGGGCAGAAGAGTTTTGACTGAGGGAGCAGAATAGAGAACAGTCCAGCATATGCATATAGAAGATGCTATAGGTGAAGTAGCCATTCTCTCTTGCAAGTCCAAGGACTGAGAACAGAGCCAATTAAATAGGTATCCATTGAACAGCCCCTCTAACCGAGACCCGGGCCAGAAGAATCTAGATTTTTCCCCTCAGCAACCCCCTCACCCCCACTATCATTCTCTAAATAAATTGAATGAAGCATCTGAAGAGAAATGGGCAACTGGTTTAGAGAGTGGAGGTTCAGAGTAAAGCCTTCCTGAATTCTCGCATTTGGGAATGGCTGTGTTTCTACTATTCATTCACCCAAATGCAAAGCCTTCCTGTCAACAAGTCAATTCACATACATAGAACTCCCACTTAGTCTTCATCATTTGAGATGGTTTGTTACAGAGCAATATATAACCAAAACAACTAGGCAAATCTCTGAAATTCCCAGCCTCCAAGAATAAAGAGCAGATCCTAAAAGGTCCAGAATATCTTCAAGGAAATAAGAATCAGGCTAGCATAGAATTTCTAATCATTAAAACAATGGCAAAAGATACTGCTAGCAGACAATCTTTCTCCTATTCTCAATTGTGAGGTAAGAATAAAGGTATTTTTCAGACATGCAAGGACTTGGAAAGTTTACCTTTCAGATATCCTTTCTGAGGATATTACTTGAGCATATCCTCTTGTCAAACAAGGGTGAAAACTGATAGAGAATTTAATAGACAGAATAATAGCCTTCCAAAGATGTCTGTCGTAATCACCAAAACCTGCGAGTGTGTTATCTTACCTGGCAAACATTCAGATATGATTGAGTTAAGGATCTTGAGATGAGGAGATTATGCTGGGCTATCTGGGTGGGCCCACAGTAATCACAAGGATCCTTACAGGAAGATGAAAGGGTCAGAGGAAGAGAAGGTAATGTGACAATGGAAGCAGAGTCAGAGATTGCAAGACTTTGTGCTGTTGGGATAAGATGAAAGATGGGGTTATAAATCAAGGAATGCAGGCAGTCTCTAGAAGCTAGAAAAGGTAAGGAAACAGATTCCCCCTGAACATCCAGAAGAACATCCCTGCATATACCTTGCTTTTAGGACTTCTGACCCCTAGAACTAGAAAATAAAATTTATGTTGTTTTAAGCTGCTAAAATTTTGATAATTTGTTATAGCAGAATAGGATGTTAATACAGAAGGGAACACATCTTCCTCATTCTTAAATTTCCTTCCATGTTAAAGAGTCCCAATTAGTATAACTAATTAGTATAACTAAGTGAGCTCTACTCCTAGTCTTTTTCCACCCCCTCATTTACTTCTTTCTAGAAAAGTAATGGCTTGTTTCATAGGTAAATTTGGGAATTATAAATTATCTCAATGACATCCTTCCTCTTCTATTGAGAAGCCTACCCAGATCCAGCTATCTCTGACTCAGTTGGTGCATTTGGTTTAATCCTGATGTACAGTTAGGAGGTCTATTTGGCTCTCACACTGAGCTACACCTATAAACTTTGCTATTATCATTAACAAAAGTGGTATTTTTGTCTTTGACTCCTACACCTTATATTACTTATTTCTTTGTTTGTTTAGACCTATGCAGGGAGAAGTGGTGCCGTTTATTGGGCTCCTCAGAGACTTCAACATTTGGGAATATTAAGAAATTAAGCCAAAGTGAGGAATTTGATGTACTGAAATATACAGTTGGAGAGGTTTTTGGTGAGAACAGAAAGTATGCTATTTATGGAAGTGTATTAGTCAGCCAAAGGGGTGCTGATACAAAATACCAATAACTGTTTTTTTTTAATAAAGGGTATTTATTTGGATAGGAGCTTACAGATACCAGGCCATAAATCATAAGTTACTTCCCTTACCAAAGTCTATTTTCATGTGTTGGATCAAGATGGCTGCCGACATCTGCAAGGATTCAGGCTTCCTAGGTTCCTCCCTTCCAGGATCTTGCTTCTCTCTGGGTTCAGGGTTCCTCTCCTCCCAGGGCTTGCTTCTTCCTGGGCTCAAAGGTCTTCTCTTCCTGGGGCTTGCTTCTCTCTCTTCTGTGAGCTTCCCGGGGCTCCAGCTTAAGGCTTCAGCATCAAACTCCAACATCAAAAACCCTCAACTCTGTCCTTTGCCATGTCTTTTATCTGTGAGTCCCCTCCCACCAAGTTGTGGGGACTCAATGCCCTAATGACATGGCCCAATCAACGCCCCAATCATAACTCAATTATGCCCAGGTACAGACAAGATTACAAACATAATCCAGTATCTATTTTTGGAATTCATAACCATATCAAACTGCTACAGGTAGTGTTACCATAAGGATGGCTATTTCTTTTTATATATATACATATATTTTTTTATTTTTAAAAGCTACATAGATCACACAAAATGTTACATTAAAAAATATAGGAGGTCCCCATATGCCCCACTTCCCACACCTCCCACTTTTCCACATCAACAACTTCTTTCATTAGTGAGGTACATTCATTGCAATTGATGAATACATTTTGGAGCACTGCTACATAGCCTGGATTATAGTTTACACTCTCTCCCAGTCCATTCAGTAGGTTATGGCAGGATATATCATCCAGGACAACTCTGAGTCCTGAAAATTCCCCAATATCACACCATTTTCCTCTTCCTGCCTTCAGCAACTCCCGTGGCCACTATCTTCACATCAATGATATAATTTCTTCCATTGCTAGAGTCACAATAATTCTATATAGACTACTAGTATGTCTACTCTAATCCATATTTTATTCCTCCATCCTGAGGACCCTGGGGTGGTGATGCTAACTTGACCTCCTAATTGAGAGGGGGCTTTGATCCCACATGGCTGGTGGATGGGACTCTCATGCCCGCTGCTGTAGACTCTCTTGGTTCCTTGGTATGGTGGTTGTCCATCCTCACCTCCCTGTCATCTGACCTGGGTAAGTCCAACAAACTGGAGAGTAGGTGCTGCAACTATGCTGAGTCTCAGGGCCCACCTGACACATGGATAGCCCAGAGATTCAAAGTCCCCTGGGCATACACAAACCCCAGCATCAACCACAGTTTCAATAAAAGGGACAGAAGAGTCATGTGTAGAGAAGTTTACACCTGAGTCCAACTCCATCACATTCAGGAGCACGAATTCCAAAGTAGGGCCCCCTGCCAAGGCACTGAACTCTCGAGCCATCTGCCATGACTGTAGGACCTGTGTGTCTCCTTAGCCCTCATTAACATCACTACCTGGAGTTGTATCTACTTTGGTGTCTCTGAGATCCTGCTGAGATGTGCATAATTGTGGGCCCTCTGATGACCTCCTGACTCATTTTGAAGCCTCTTGGCCATATAAACTCATTTGTCTTTACCATTTCCCCCTTTTATTCAAGGTCTTTTTCTAGTTGCATCACCAGCTGGTGCTTGGTAATCCCTCTGCACCAGGGAGGCTCATCTCCAGGAATCATGTTCAATGCTGGGGGAAATGTAATGCATTTGTATGCTGAGTTTGGCTTAGAGAGTGGCCACCTTTGATCAACATGGAGGCTCGCAGGAGGTAACTCTTAGGCACCCTGCAACAGTAGGCCAAGTTGAAATTTCAGGTGCAACAGTCTTAAAAGCATAGTCATCGTTATCAAGGGCCCATCATTGGACCATCCTTCTTCACTGGTCATTGCCCTTGCGCTTGGGGGATTGTTGCTATTCCATTGCGGAATGTGGCAGAGCTCCTCAGGATGGGAACTCAGCATTCTCTCAGTTGTCATGTGAATGTCTACCCAAGGACAGCTATTTCTAACAGACTGGCCTGTCTGATCCCGCACTACAAAGAACTAAAGCGTCTCTTAGTGAGAAGGTGATTTATTGTGATTGCATAAGGAAGGAACTGGGGGAATCTTCCCAAAACTAGTTTAAAGTGAAAATGGGAGCCAAGGTTTTTGTTGGGAGAATAAGAAAGGAGGGGGTAGTTGAGAAGAAAAACAAGTTTAAAAAAAAGTGATGTGAGAGGAGGGTATGTGCAATTTCTCAGTCCTGTGTTTCTTAAGCACATCCAACTTGTCCTTGATTTCAGCGACTATTAAACCATAGTTTAGACATAATTGTGCAGGTGCGAGGTCTGCATGGCTCCTTTCTCAGATAACTGCTCAAGGTTATCAAACTTTTTGTCTCTGGGAAAAGTTACAGATTTATACTCTTCTGCACAGTTTTGCTTTGAGGCATTATCTTATTTCTGTAAGCAAAACTGAGAAGATCTGGTTAATATTCTTCAGGGGGCTAAGTGCAAAGAATAAACTTCTAAAATCAAGTCAAAAGAAAACGAGTTCAATTAGTTTTAGTATTTTTAAAGTTGCTGAAGTGGAGAAATTTTTATAAGCACATTTTCTAGCTATCAGTGAAATTTTTAAAACCCATAAAATACCTAGAAATACATTTAACAAAAGATGTTATCTCCAGAACACTGCTGAGAGATTTTAAAGGAGACCTCAATTAATGGATAAATATACTTTGTTCATGGATTGAAAAACTAAGTATGTTAAAATGCCAATCCTCCTCTAATTGATCCACATATTTAATATTACGCCAATCAAAATCCCAGAACCCTACAACCCAATAATAAAAAAGCAAGCAACTCGTTTTAAAAATAGACAAAGGACTAACAGACACTTTGCAGTAGAGGATATACAAATGGACAATCAGCACATGAAAGAGTGTTCATCATCATCAGCCATCCGGGAAATTAAAACCACACAGAGATACCACTACAGAACCACTAGAATTGATAAAATTAAAAAGACTGCCAACAATTAAATATTGGTAAAAAGGTGGAACAATTGGAACTCATACTTTGCTAAAGGGGACATAAAATGGCAGTTTTTTTCTACAGTTTACCAAAAACTAATCCTTTGTCCTAGCAACTCCATTAGGTATTTATCCAAAAGAAATGAAAACAAAAAGTTTTATATAGGAAAATTCATAAGCTTTATTATAACAGCCCAAAGCTATAAACATTCTTTGTAATCATACAATGGAATGGTACTCAGCAATAAAAAGTAATAAACTAACTAGAGCTGGAAAAATTAAGGGAGAAAAATAAAAAGAATAATTACTTCTGGTGGGGTTAGGATAGTATCTTCTGGGAAGCAATACAATGAAATTTTCTGGGAAGTTGGAAATGTTCTATACCATAGTATCAGTTTGTTTAAAGTGTATAGTTAAGAGCTATACTTTTTTGGGTGTATGTAAATTTTACTCAGAATAACATAGTGATGCTTGTATTGATGGTAATGCTGATGCTGATGCTGATGGAGTAGAGTGGTAGGGAATGGGTGAAGGTATAAATGATACAAAAATGGCAGAATATTGATAATTGTGCTATTGTTTTATTTTTGTCATATATATCTACATATGCTAATCAGTCATATCACTTTTGAAGAAATTAAGAAACAATAGTCTTTTATATTTACCCAGGCATTTAGGATCTCCATTCCTTCTGATAGATTCAAATTACTATGTAGTGTCATTTCCTTTCAGCCTGAAGAATTCCTGCTAGCATTTCTGAAAGTCTCTCTTCTTTACCTGAAAATGTCATTTTGCTTTCAAATTTTAAAGGACATTTTCAATAGATATAGTATTATGAGTTTACAGATTTTTTTTCAACACCTTAAATAACCTCCCATTGTAGTCTGGCTTTTGTTGTTTTTGATAAGAACTCAACTGTCGTTTGTATTTTTGTTCCCTTGTTTGTAATGTGTCATTTTTCTCTACTTTCAAGATTTTCTCTTTATCTTTGGATTTAAGCATTTTTCTGTCTTAATGCCTATCTATGATTTCTTTGTGTTTAAACCTGCTTGGAGTTTGTTGAGCTTATTGAACCTGTAAGAAGTTAGTGTCATGCACAAAACTTGGGGTGTTTTATTTTTTCAAGTATTTGCTCTGCCCCATTCTACCTCTCCACTCCTCTGGGTCTCTTTTGTCTCTCTGTGCTTCAGACTGGGTAATTTTTATGGATTCATCTTTAGCTTCACTTTTTACTTCTACCATCTTCATTCTGCTTTTAAGCCAATCCAGACAATTTTTAAGTGCAGTTATTGAACTTTGCAACTGAAGACTTCCATTTGTTTTCTCTTAATATTTAGTATCTGTTCAGTTATTATGCACATAGCCTACTTTAAGTCTTTGTATGTGCTGGTAATACTTACTTTAAAGTACGTTTTCCATGATAATTGTAATATCTAGGAAATCTTTGGGGTTTGTTTTTATTGATTGCTTTTTTCCAGGTATATGGGTCACAATTTTCCTATTTCTTAATATGCCTGGTAGTTTTTCATTGGATACTTGGCAGTTTAAATGATGCATTTGGAAGACTGTAGATTCTGTTTTGCTTCTCTTAAGAATAACTTCTGGAGGAGCAGATGTAGCTCAGTGGTTGAGTGCCTGCTTTTCATGTACAAGGTCCCAGGTTCAATCCCAGGTATTCCTTAAGAAAAACAAATCCCTAATGTCTGGAAAAACTGTACAGCATACTATAATAAAACCTTTTGAGTTAAAGCTAAAATCTTAAAAAAAAAAAAAAAAGAGAAGAGAAAAAACAACAGTTAACTTGCCTGGACTCAAACTCCAAACTGTTTCCTCTGCAGGGGTAGCAGCTGAAACCTTCATTTAATTATTTCAGCTACTGCTTTTCTGCCAGCATCCTTGGAATCCCCTCCCTCACCTCATAATTAGTTTAGTTATCAGCCCAGGACTTGGGAGGACTTTATGTTTTCTTGGCAAATTGACCCCTTTAACATTATCCAACTGCTCTTTATCCTGATAGTTTTCCTCTACTTTTTTGAAATTAATATAGCTATTCCAATTTTCTTGCAATTAATGTTAGCATGGTGTATCTTTCTCGATCCCTTACTTTTAATCTGTGTCTATATTTTAAGTGAGATTCTTGAAGACAACAAATAATTGTGCCTTGCTTTTTATCCACTTTGACAGTCTCTGTCTTTTAAGACAGAGTCTTTTAAGACATTCATTTAACTCCTTCACATGTAAGGTGATTGTTGACATAGTTGGGTTAATATCTAACAAGTTTGTAAATGTTTTGTATTCATTGCACTAGTTCTTTTTAAAAATCATCCCCTTTTTTTCTGCCTTTAGTTTTTTTTTATTGTAGTAAGACATATATAAAATTTGCCATTTCATCCATTTTTCAGTGTACAATTCAGTGGCATTAATTACATTCACAGTGTTGTGATCTGTATTACTATTCCCAAAACTTTTTCCATCACCCCAAACAGAAATCCTATATCCATTAAGTAAGAACTCCCCATTCACACACATCCCCATCCCTGCCCCAGCCCTGGTAAACTCTAATCTACTCCCCTGTCTCTGTGAATTTGCCTATTCTAGATATTTCATACCACAAGATGCATACAATATTTGTCTTTTTGTGTCTGGCTTAGCATAATGTTTTCAAGGTTCATTCATTTTGTAGAATGTATCAGAACTTCATTGTTTTTGTTTTGTTTTGTTTTTGAGTGAGGTATTTTCATCTACTTTTTAAATTAGAGCTTTTTTCAGTCCTATTCATGGATGAATAATATTCCATTGTATGACTATATAGACTACATTTTATTTGTTCATTCATCACAGGACACTTGGGTAATTTCCACCTTTTAGCTATCTTCTTTTTTTTTTTTTTTTTTTTTTTTGCTTAAAACAGATTTTATTGTTTCACAGTTTTGGAGGTTAGAAGTAAAAAATCAGTGTTTCATTAGGGCCATGCTTCCTCTGATGTCTATAGGGTTCTGGCAGTGGTTTGCTGACAGGCCTTGGAATTCTTTGGTTGATAACTAACCTAATCTCTGCCTCCATTAATTGGTTCTCTTCTCTCATTGTGTCCAAATTTCTTCTCCTTATAAGGATGCCAGTCAGACTGGAATAGGGTTTACCCCAATCTAGCCTGGCTTTCATTTCAACTAATAATATCTTCAAAGATCCTATTTCAAAATAGGATCACATTCATAAGCTTGAGGCTTAGGACTATATCTATTTAGGAGACACGAATCCAATACCTAAAAGTGGAATTTCTGGGCTATGTGGTAGTTGTATATTTAATTTCATAGCAGTCTTTTTTGTAATTGCAAAAAAATTCGGAAACAGTATAAAATGTCCATCAGTTATACCTTTAAATGGAATGTTTCCTTCATAAAAAATGAGTGCATGAAGATAGATTCATGAAGGTGGATGGGTCTAGAATATTTTGCATGAAGTCATAAAAGAATATGTATACTTTGGTTCTGTTTATACAAAATTTGAAAGATGGAGAAGCTACTTTGTTTAGGGATAAATACATAGATGGTAAACTATATAGAAAAGCAAGAAAAAGAATAACAGAAAATTCGAAAAAATGGTTGTGGCTTGGTTGGTGAAAGAGGAATGGTTGAGCAGGGGTACAAAGACTTTCTAACACACTGTTAATATACTTTTTCTTATCCTGGGTAATGTGCACATGTGTATACAGTTTGATATCATTGTTAAATATTTTATAATAACTTTTTAAAAATAATTTTATTTATACATATCAATAAAGCGTACAGTTCATTCAAAGTGTACAGTCAGTGGTATTTGATATAATCACATAGTTGTACATTTATCACTTCAATCGTTATTAGAGCATTTTCATTATTTCAATAATAATAAACAAAAAACAGACAAAAAAGAAAAAAAAATTCTTCCCCTTTCAGTCTCTCTATACTTCCTCTGCTGTACATAGCTGCTATTTCTGGCTATTCTTGCACAATTATTTATTTATTTATTAAGCTGTTTTGTTGAGATATATTTATATACCATACAATCTATTCAAAATGTATAATCAGTGGCTTTAGTAAAATCTCAATGTTGTGTATTTATCACCACAAAATATTTTTAGAACAGTTTCATTACTCCAAAAAGAGAAAATACACACCCCTTAGCAGTCCTTTCCCGGCCCTACATAACCACTAATCTAATTTCATCTTTATAAATTATTTACATTTACATTTTATATAAATGGAGTCATACACTATGTGCTACTTTGTGTCTGGTTGCTTTCACTTAGCATGGCTTTTTGTGTCTGATATGAACATCTTGGCAGTATTAACGTCCTTTGTTTAGTTTCAAAGAAAGATGGTTTTACCCATATTCATGTTTCACACACACTTTTGCTATGTTATACAGTCCCATATTACATCTTTTAGCAACACACATGACTTCAGACTTTCCCTTTAAACCAATTTCATACCCACATAATAGTACTGCTATTTATAAACATAACGTTGGGCTTTCATTTTTTCTATTCATTTCCAAAGATTAACACACATCTTTTTACCAATTCTGCACAAGTTAACCCCCAGCTTCCCATTTTCTAACCTCACACTCTTATTCTGGTGACACATATTCAAGTTAGTAACTCCATGAGTTTACACAATATATTTAGTTCATAGTAGCACAATCACAGAGTGATTGTCCTTTTGTGTCTGGCTTGCTTCACTCAATATAACATCCTCCAGGTTCATCCATGTTGTTGTATGCTTTACAACTTCATTTCTTCTTATAGCTGCATAAAATTCCATTGTGTGTATACACCATAATTTGTTTATCCATTCATGGGTTGATGGACACCTGCATTGTTTCCAATTTTTGGCAATCATGAATAACACTGCTATGAACATTGGCATGCAGATGTCTGTTCGTGTCACTGCTCTTAGTTCTTCTGGGTATATACCTAGTAGTGGTATTGCCGGGTCACATGGCAAGTCTATATTCAACTTCTTTAGGAACTGCCAGTCTTCCACAGTTCCCACCAACAGTGAATAAGTGTTCCTATCTCTCCACATCCTCTCTAACACTTGTAGTTCACTATCTTGTTAATGGTGGCTATTCTAATAGGTGTGAAATGATAACTCATTGTAGCTTTGATTTGCATTTCCCTAATCACTAGTGAAGTTGAACATTTTTTCATGTTTTGTTTTTTCATTTGTATTTCTTTTTTGGACAAATGTCTGTTCATCTATTTTGCCCATTTTTAATTGGGTTGTTGGTCTTTTTATTGTTGAGTCACACATCTCTTTATATATCATGGGTATTAAACCCTTATCGGATACATGATTTCCAAATATTTTCTTCCATTGAGACAGCTGCCTTGTCACCCTTTTGACAAAGTTCTTTGAGTTGCAAAAGTGTTTAACTTTGAAGAATTCCCATTTTCTGTTTTTTTTTCCTTTTGTTTTGTGTGCTTTGGATGTAAAGTCCAAGAAAACACCACCTACCACAAGGTCTTTAAGATGTTTCCTTACATTTTCTTTTAGTAGTTTTATGATCCTAGCTTTTATATTTAGGCCTTTGATCTATTTTGAGTTGATTCTTGTATAGATAGTGAGATGGGGTCCTCTTTCATTCTTTTAGTTATGCATGTCAGTTCTCCTCACATCATTTGTTGAAGAGACTCTTTTTTGTTCCATTAGTGTCGCTTTGGTAGGTTTGTTGAAAACCAGTTGTCTGTAGAGGTGAAAGTTGACTTCTAATTCTCAATTCTGTTATATTGATCGAAGTGTCTATCTTTATGCCAATACCATGCTGTTTAGACCACTGTAGCTTTGTAATATGTTTCAAGGTCAGACTGTAAAATTCCTCCTACATCACTCTTCCTTTAGAAAGCTTTTGGCTATTTGGGTGTACTTTCCCTTCCAAATGAATTTGGTAATTGCCTTTTCTACTACTGTAAAATAGGCTGTTGGAATTTTGATAGGTATTGCATTGAATCTATAAATCAGTTTGGATAGGATTGACATCTTCCCATCTGTGACCATGAATGTCTTTCCATTAGTTTAGGTCTTCATTGATTTCTTTTAGCAGTGTTTTGTAGTTTTCTGCATATAGGTCCTGTATTTCTTTGGTTAAATTGAATTCTAGTATTTGATTCTTTTTGTTGCAATCATAAGTGGAATTTCCTCCCCTAAATTCATCTTCAGATTGTTCAATACTAGTGTAGAGAAACATTATTGATTTTTGCATGTTGATATTGTATCCTGCCACTTTGCTGAACTAGTTTATTAGTTAAAATAGCTTTGTCATAAACATTCCAGAATTTTCTAAATATAGGATCATGTCAACTGCAAATAGTGAATTTTACTTCTCTTTTCCTATTTGGATGCCTTTTTTTCCCCTTTTCTAATTGCTTTAGGTAGAACAAAACATTGAATAACAATGGTGACACTGGGCGTCCTTGTCTTGTTCCTGATCTTAGAGGGAAAGCTTTCAACCTCTCCCAATTGAGTATGATGTTGACTGTGGGGTTTTTCATATATGCTTTTATCATATTGAGGAATTTCCTTCTATTCCTATCTTTTGAAGTGTTTTTATCAAGAAAGGATGCTTGATTTTGTCAAATGCCTTTCTGCATCAATTGAGATCATCAACATCATGTGTTTTTTTTTCCCCTTCAATTTGTTAATGTGGTGTTTTACTTTAATGAACTTTCTTATTTTGAACCACCCTTGCATACCAAGAATAAATCCCATGTGATTGTGATGTATAAATCTTTTGATATGCTATTGGATTTGATTTGCAAGTATTTTGTTGTGAGTTTTTGCATCTATATTCATTAAGAGATTGGTCTATGATTTTCTTTTCTTGTAGTGTCTTTATATGTATTGGGTGAAACTGGCTTCATAAAGTGTGGTAATTTTCCCTCTGCTTCTATTTTTTTGGAAGAGTTTAAACATGATTGGTATTAATTCATCTTGAAATGCTTGGTAGAAATCACTTGTGAAGGCATCTGGTCCCAGATTTTATTGGGAAATTTTTGATGACTGATTCAGTCTCTTTAAATGTGATTAGTTTATTAAATTCCCATATTTCTTGAAGTATCAGTGTAGGTTGTACATTTCTAGGAATTTATCCATTTCATCTAGGTTGTCTAATTTGTGGGCTCATAGTTTCTCATAATATCCTCTTATGATTCCTTTTCATTTCTGTGTTGTCAGTCGTAACTCCGCCTCTTTCATTTCTGATTTTATTTATTTGCATCTTCTCTCTTTTTTCCTTTATTATACTAGCTAGGGTCTTGTCAACTTTATTGGTCTTCTCAAAGAACCAGGTTTTGGTTTTGTTAATTTTCTCTATTTTTTTGTTCTCAATTTCATTTATTTTTGCTCTAGTCTTTTAAAAATTTTTTATTTTTTTTAAAGATTTATTTCTCATTCCCCCTTCATTGTTTTTGCACTCACTGTCTACTCTGTTAGTCTTTTTTTTTTTTTTTTCATTAGGACGCACCGAGAACTGAACCCAAGACCTCCCACATGGGAGGGAGGCACCCAATCACTTGATCCACCTCTGCTCCCTGCTTGTTGGTGTCTCTCATGTTTCCTCACTGTATATCTTCATTGCATCATCTCGCCGTGTCATCTTGTTGCATCAGCTTGCCATGCAAGCTTGCTGTCTGCTCTTTATTAATCCTTCTTTTAGGAGGCACAGGATCCAAAACTGGTACCTCCCATTTGGTAGGTGGGCACCCAACTACTTGAGCCACATCCGCTTCCCTCTACTCTTTATTGTTTCTTTCCTTCTGCTTGCTTTGGGAATGGTTTGATATTCCTTTTCCAGTTTCTCCACTTGTTCAGTTAAATCTTTGATTTTAATTCTTTCTTCTTTTTTAATATATAAGCATTTAGCACTATAAATTTCCCACTCCAGACTGCCTTTGCTGTATCCCATACATTTTGTCATTTGTTTATTTGTTTGTTTCTTTCTAGGAGGTACCGGGGATTGAACCTGGGACCTTGTACATGGGAAGTAAGCACTCAACCGCTTAAGCTGCATCTGCTCCTCTGTATCCCATATGTTTTGATAAGTGGTGTTCTCATTTTTATTCATCTCAATATAATTTCTAATTTCTCTTACACTTTCTTCTTTGACCCACTCATTTAGGAGTATATTAGTCAAGCTCCACAAATTTGCAAATTTACCTCTTTCCCATCTAGTACTGATTTCCAGTTTCATTCTATTGTGATCTAGAAGGTGCTTTGTATAATTTCAATCTTTTTATATTTTTTGAGACCTGCATTGTGACCTAACGTGGTCTATCCTGGAGACAGATCCATGAGCACTTGAGAAGACTGTATAACCCACAGAGTTTGGGTACAACATTCTGTATCTTGTCTGTTAGGTGTAATTTGTTTATCTTATTTTTCAAGTTCTCTACTTCCTTGTTGATCTTCTGTCTAGTTCTTTCTAATGATGTGAGTGATGTGCTAATATCTCCAACTATTATTGTAGACATGTCTGTTTTTCCTTCAGTTTTGCCAGAGTTTGCCTTATGTATTTTGGGGCATTCTGGTTAGGTGCATAGATATTTATGACTTATTTCTTCCTGGTGGATTGTCCCTTTTATTAATATATAATGGTCTTCTGTATCTCTTATAGCTTTTTTGAATTTAAAGTCCATTTTGTCCAGTGTTGGTATACTATCCCTGCTCCTATTTGGTTACTTTTTGCATGGAGTATCTTCTTCCACCCTTTTGCTTTCAGCTGGTTTGTATCCCTGGTTCTAAGGTGAGTCTCTTGTAGGCAGCATTTAGATGGCTCATTTTTTTAATCCATTCTGTCAGACTATATCTTTTGATTGAGGAGTTTAATTCATTCACATTCAATGATATTATAAATGCATTATTTACTCCATCGTTTTATTCTTTGTTTTTCATATGTCATATCTAATTTTCATCTGTCTTTTTACTCTTTTGGTTATCCTTACAGCTATTCTTTCTCTTTACTCTCCTTCAAGCCTCTCTTTCCTGAGTTTTCTTTCAGTCTCTAAGGCATCCTTTAATATTTCCTGCAAATGAGGATTATTTTTTTTATGACCTCGCTTGATTTCTGTTTGTTTTTGAATATTTTAAACTCGCTTTCATATTTGAAGGACAATTTTGCTGGATAAAGAATTCTCGGCTAGCACATTTTCTCTTTCAGTATCCTAATTATATCATTCCAATCTCTTGCCTCCATGATTTGTGATAGAAATCTGTACTAAGTCTTACTAGGTGTCCCTTGTATGTGATGGTTTGCTTCTCCCTTGCTGCTCTCAGAATTTTCTCTTTTCTCTTTGACATTTGACATTCTGAGTAGTATGAGTCTTGGAATAGGTCTGTTTGCATTTATTCTGGTTAGGGTGTGCTGAGCTTCTTGGAAAGATAAGTTTATTTTTTTTGTGAGAGTTGGGAATTTTTCAGCTATTATTTCTTCAAATACTCTTTCTGCCTCTTTTCCCTTTTCTTTTCCTTCTGGACCTCCATGACACATATGTTGTTGTGTTTCATGCTATCATTCAACTTCCTGAGCCCCTGCTCAATTTTTTTCCCTCTTCAATTTCAGATCTTCTGTCTTCTGTATCACTTATTCTTTCTTTTGTTATTTTGAGTCTTTTGTTCTGTGTGTCTCTAATGTGTGTTTTTAAAATCTCACCTATTATGTCTTTCATTCCCATGAACTCTGTTATTTTTCTTTTCAAATTCTTCTTTGTGCTTGCTCAGATTCTTATTGATATCTTTTATTTCTTTAGCCATATTGTCTCTCAACTAATTAGTTTGATTTTGGAAATTTGTGTGCATCTCATTGATTAGTTGTCCCAAACCTTTCTTCTGGGGCTTTGATATATTCCTTTTCTTGGGCCTCATCTTCCATTTTCTTAGTATGACTTGTAGGTTTTTGCTGATATCTAGGCATTTGTTTAGGATTATGAGATCACTCAGATGCTCAGTTTCTCTCTCTTTCATAGGTATTTAGGGCATAAGACTGTGTATTACTGCTGTTCCTTGATTCTTAGTTCAACCTGTTCTGGATCTTTAGGATTATCCCTGTCAGTTGCTCAAATCTGTGCCTTAGACCCAGTAATGGGTTGCACACCTGCTTTCTAAGGCCTTGGGGAGGGAGGCTGTAAAGACTGGAAAAAGCATCTATTTACTTTTAATTTCCTCATGTGTACTTCCTTGTTCCACCAGATGGTGCTCTTTGGAAACCCTCTCAGCTCAATGCCTGGTGGGAGTATGTGTGCTGCAACATGGACAAGATCAGTGTGATAGCGGATCCTGCCTGGAGGCTAAGACGCTTGCAATTCAAACTTTCTCAGAGGCTATTCTCCAACCTTGCTAGTATCCCTGCTAGTATCCAGGTCTGTAGAGAGGGATTGAGGGGTCACATATCTTTAGTCCCTTGCTAGCTCTCAAGGTAAACAAAGGCTTGGCCCCACCCAGCCTGGAAGGGCTCTGGGACATAGCAGATTAAATTTGTGGGTCAAAAGCTGAGTCACCCTTAGGCTGTGTCCCTCTTTCTCTCCTTTCCTTGGGAAGTGGATCCCTGGGGCCCCTTTGTCTGTAGCCATTGGCCCTGAGACCTGAGAATTCAAAAGTGTCTATAGGGTGGGGAGAATGCCGGCAATTACAGCTGTAGCTTTTAACTCACAGTTTTACCTTTTTGAGTCTTTTCCTTTGCCCCTTCTATTTCTGCTAGTCCTTTAGCTATTTTTCTGAGAGAAATGAGATTCCCGTGTCTTTCTAGTCTGTCATCTTCCTGGAAGTCCCTTCTCTGGTTTTAATTGAACATTTTATAAGATTCTATTTTCTCTCTTCTCTTACTATATCAATTATACTTCTTTAAAAAATTAGTGATTACCCTAGAGTTTCCAGTATACATTTAAAACTAATCTGAACCCACTTTCATATAACACTATACTACTTCATGGGTAGTGAAGGTACTGTTACCGGATTTTATTTAGGTTCTTTGACTATGCTGCAGAAATCAATTTCAAGAGCACATTGGGTAAGTTAGGCCAGTAATTTATTCAGGTATGAAGGGAAGACAAATGGGAGAAAATAACAGATCAGGGGTCCCAGGTAGAGAGGAAGGAGGTGAAAAGTGATTAAGAGGGCTGATTTACAGGCTACAATGTCTCATTATAGGTTATAAATCCCCAGGTTTACTTGTATGGTGATCCAAGTGGGGGAGAGGGCAACCAGAGTCAGGGTCCAGAGGCAAGAGAGCATGAGAGAGAGCTCTCGTTCAGGCCTCCCAGTGGCTTTTTGAACTGTTAATTATTCCACTCCTTTGCTAATGGCAGGGGAGGAGTTCCAGCTGTGTGTGTTTGGATTGATTACCCCACCCATCAACCCCTTGTGAAGGCCCAATGATAAAGTCCTTGGGGAATATCTGGGGCTTCTCCTGGCTTCCAGAGGAAGTCTTGTTCTGGATAATGGACCCTTGGAGAGGGTCCTCCAGCAGCTGTCTTGGAGTTATTGATGTCCACGTGGGCTTCTTGCCAGGTTCCAGATCCATCTATTGATTCCCTATCTTACTAGCCAGCTTCAGTACCTTGCAACAGAGTATTCCAAATTCCTTCCTCCTATCCTTTATAACATTGCACCATGCATTTCTCTTATCCACATTCTATAATCAACCAATATACTATTGCTTATTTCTTTGAACAAGCAGTTATCCCATACTATAGGAATAAGAAAAAGTAAAGCTTTTATTTTACCTTCATTTATTCCTTTTATGGCCCTCTCCTTTTTTATATAGATCTGAGTTTCCTTATCTCTGAAGAAATTCTTTTAACATTTCTTGCTAGGCAGAATCACTCTTTCTGTGGCTCCAGGATATGTCTCCGAAATTTGTGTTAGTTCTGCCAGCCTTGGCCACTGTCATCTGACAACCTCAAGCAAGTAAGACTTGACTTTCTGTCCCCCGCCCCCAGAGGCAAGTACATTTAACAGTGCCTTCAGTCAAAAACCACAAACTTGTAAATCTCACCTTTTGCAGATTTACCTGTCTATCCATTCCTATCCCCTTGGGAGGGAATGTGTGCTTACTGCAGGCAGAATGCCTTCCAGGGAGAAAAGTGAGAGCGTAGGTTTAAGAATGCCAGATTTATTGCTCTCAAATTTTCAGTCACGTAAATTGTCTTTCTCCCCCATGAAGAAGAAAGTGGGAGAGTAGAGAGGGGCCAAGATTATACTCTTTTTCCTGTGTCAACTTGGAAGTCAATGTAGGAAAGAGTTGTTCCTTCCTGGTACTCCTAAGTATTTTATTCTCTTAACTGATTAGGCCTATGCCTAAGGTCACCTTTATTGGAAGAGATCAACAGTTTTCACACAATTGAACTGACCTTTATGCCAATAACAATTAGAAAATCAGGCGGGGTGGGGGCGGAGAAACTAATTGAAAGCAGTGGAGAGAACCCCAAAGCAGATAAAAACCGGAGGAGATAGACAAAATACAAGTTTTCCCTCAAAGCTCTTTATGTGTCATAATGGTAAATACTTAAAACCAAGATTAAATTCTTTTCTATTTTATATATCAAATTATATCCAATCTAGTTATCAGACTAGTGTATGAGAGGTTCTGCAATTATTTGGTGACTTAATCTGTATTGCTCAGGAATCCAGGAAGATTTCCCAAAGAGATTATCCAGAGGATATCTGGAGGAGTGACCACCTTGTGGACTTTACATTTTATCTTTGTTATATTTCATGCTTTTTGTTTAAACCTACTTTGATACTTTTTAAACAAATTCATTTTAATGTTACATATTAATAAAACATACAAGCTACCTACTTTGATATTAATGCAGCTATCTATGCTTTCATTTCATTTGTATTGACTTGGTATACCTTAACCCATCCCTTTATTTTTATTCATTCTGTCTCTTTTTGTTTTAGGTGGATCTCAAATAGCATATAGTTGGATTTAGTTATTTGCTATGTTGTTGTTTTATTATTTGAGATTCTTTGCATTTAAGAGGGAGTTTTCATTTAACATACTAAATATATATGTTCCTGTTTCATCATCCTATATTATACTGTTATGTTGCTTTACTCTTTATGTTTTTCCCACCCTGTCTTTTGCTATTTTGTTCAAATATTTCTTGCTTTCTTGTTTTGTCACTAGTAATTTGGAGATTAAATATCCATTTTTTAAAAATTAGTAGTTACTTTTAATTAAAAAGAAAGCAGTAAACCTCTATTTCTTTACCACCCTTAAGAATGCAATAGTATCTGTTGATTCCCCTGGAAATGATGAATGAGTCACATCTTTAGTACTTCCCTTTTGTTCCTACCTCCCACATTTTGGGGGGATAATTTGGGCTTTGCAAGTCAAGCTATTTTTTTTTAATCTTCTTAAGAAATGCTTTTCACAACTGCATTTCCTTTTATAGCTGTGTTAAAGCATCTTGAACAATTATTTAGACATTAATTTTTAAGTTTACCAAGTTACAGTATTCATCTCTATTTCTTTTATAACATGTCCCCTTTAATTTTAGTCATTTTCTGGGTCCTAAAGCATTTCTTAGAGTAATTCTTTTGAGGGTCAAAAAAACAATTGCAGGGGAAGCAGATGGATAGGCCCAATGGATAGGGTGTCCGCCTTCCACATGGGAGGTCCACAGTTCAAACCCCGTGCCTCCTTGACCTGTGTGGAGCTGGCCCACGCGCAGTGCTGATGCGCTCAAGGAGTGCCCTGCCACACAGGGGTGTCCCCCGCGTAGGGGAACCCCACGTGCAAGGAGTGCGCCCCGTAAGGAGAGCCACCCAGTGCGAAAGAAAGTGCAGCCTGGCTAGGAATGGTGCCGCGCACACGGAGAGCTGACATAAGATGACGCAACAAAGAGTAACACAGATTTCCGGTTCCGTTGATAGATAGAAGTGGTCACAGAAAAACACACAGCGAATGGACACAGAGAGCAGACAACTGGGGGTGGGGGGAAGGGGAGAGAAATAAATAAATAATAAATCTTAAAAAAAAAAAAGGTAAAAATGCAGTTGTTTTTGGTTCTTAGAATCATTTAGAAATGTAATATTATGAACCTAGCAGGCGAATTTGCCTATAGCCAATCCAGCCACAATAGCTGAACATTAAAAACAAAATCCCTTACAACAGACACTTTATATATTTATAAATAATAAATAACATAACATGGCAATGGAGTACATCATGTTTCCAAAACAGCTCAGTCATGATTTTGCTGTCTTTAAAATAAAATAACTTATGGTTCCTCAAACTTACTACCATGTACACTGTTCAGAGCTCAGACTGCCTTTTGAAAGCAAAATGCACAGTCGTGTTGAATTGTTCATCTCTGAAGAGATGCATCATAGATATTAAGCCTTTCTCACTATATGGTGCACTGTATCAGTTTTCTAGGGCAGTAGTAACAAAATACTATAAATTAGGTGGCTTAAAAAAACAAAAAAATTATCTTTCATAGTTCTGGAAGCCAGAAATCCGAAATAAAGATCTCTTCATGGCCCTGCTCCCTCTGCAACTTGAGAGGCAGGATCTTTTCTTGTCTCTTCCTGCTCCTGGTGTTTGCCAGCAATCCTTGGCATTCTTTGACTTGTAGATGCATCATTCCAGTCTCTGCCTCTGCCTTCCCGTGGCCTTCTCCATTTTGTGTATGTGTCTCTTCTTATAAGGATACCAGTCGTATTGTATTAAGGGCTCACTCTACTTCACCATGACCTCACCTTAACTAATTACATCTGCAGGGACCATATTTCCAAATATGGTCACATTCTGAAGTCCTGGGGGTTAGGATTTCAGCATATCTTTTTGGGGGACACAGTTCAACATATTGCAGGTATGTATCTGAATCTCTGCATATCTATCTAAGAGTAATTACTAAATATGTTTTATTCTGACATAAAAATTATAACTATAGGAAAATTTTCTAAGGAAATGGTAGTAGTATGCGAAGATCTGTGTACCAGTTTTTCATTTTGCAGTATTATTAGAACAGCAAAAATTATAAACTAACAAATGTCTACAAATAAAGAGTGATCAAATAGAATTATTCTGGCCGTTATTTGCAAAATTATAAGTTTTATTTGTCACTTCCTAACCAAAATTAATATATTTATCTTTTTGCTTGTTTCTTGTACAATTTGTAATTATAACATAATTAGACCACAGAAAGCAAGTATTAACATGTTTGGCTATTGACATGAATATTCTATTTAATATCCTTTTCTGTTTTTCAATTAGATTAAATTTTGGCTACCTAGGTATTTATTATTGAAAATATTTTTTAAGAAGTATAATTTTAGTCTGTTCCTTATAGTCACTCCATGGATTCCTTTGCGCAGTCCAGACCAGAAGATAACCAGTCAGTAGTGAGCAGAATGCAAAAGAAATACTGGAAAACTAAACAGGTCTTTATCAAAGCAACAGGGAAAAAAGAGGATGAGCATGTGGTGGCATCTGATGCGGAACTTGATGCTAAACTTGAGGTAAATTTGTGAATTCTGCCTATTATATAAAACTGGTTATCTACATGGGGGACTATGACAAGGGGAACTTGTGAAAGTTTTCACAATGGAGAACTTATGAGAATAAATGCAAGTTTGTTAATAGAAGGTTAGTCGTATCCAACTTTTATTAATCACGTCTTCTGGATAGATTGTTCCCAGAACTGGTATTCACTAATTAGATAAATCATGAACTAAGTAATTTGCCACATCTATTATAGTTGATGAATTCATTGTATTCCCAATTGGGATCATACATTCATTTTTATTATGGCCTAATACTTTGTATTGCTTTATGTAAAGTTTTATGGGACCATGTATTCACTATATATCATGTCATAACATTTTTTAAACTTTAATAATAATAATAAGCCTACTTTGGTCCATAGTTGCATTCCCCCTTTATGTTTGTTCATTCCTCAGTCTTGAGGATGTGGGCATGGTGGTGCCCACTTTGCCTCCATTTGAGAGAGGGCATAGATCTCATGGGGCTGATGGGTGGAACTGCTTGCGGTTGTAGATCCTCTGTTTTTTGGAATGAGTGTTGTCCATCCTCATCCTTTTGTTAGTTGTCCTGAGTGAGTCTGATGAACTGAAGGGTAGGTGTTGGCTGCAACTCTCCTGAGATTCAGGGTTCAACCAGCATATGAACAGATCGAAGATTTAGGTCTCTGGGACATATATTTAAGAGGTATGTAGTGCTAATTATAGGATTAAATAAAAGGGGCAGAAGAACCATGTGTAGAAAAATTATAAATGAGTGTAACTGTTACAATGGGGAGATAGGTTATCATATAATCCAAGGTAAGGCCCACCAACAGGGTGCTGATTTTCTGGGGTTTTGTGCCCTGGCTGTAGTGTCCAAATGTCACTAGAATCCTCAGGAGCCCCCCTGCTTGAGGCATTGTTTACTGTGGCAGTCAGGGAGATCCTCCTGAAATGTGCATTATGGTGACCTCTCCAATGACCTTCTGACTCACTTTGAAATCTCTTAGCCATAAAAACTCATCTGTATTTTATACTTCCTCCTTTTGTTCAAGGCCTTTTTCCAAATGCATCGCTAGTTGGTACTTGGTAACAGTCTAATCCCTTGGTGCTAGGGAGATCCATCCCTGGGAGTCATGTACCATATGTAGGGGTTGGGGGAGGCAGTGAGTTTATATGCTGAGTTTGGCTTAGAGAGAGGCCATACTTGAGTAACAAGGAGGTTTTCAGGAGCTAACTCTTATGCAATATATATTACTAGGCTAAGTTTCAATTTTACAAGAATGAGGTTCATAAGTACAAGTATTAATATCAGGGGCCTGACATATTGGTCTATCCTCTTTCGCTAAGCACTACTTATGTACTTGAGAGATTCTTGCCACTGTACTAGAGAATGTAGCAGGACTCCCCAGAATAGGAATTTAATATTTTGTTGGTTATTGTGTAAGTCTCCACCCAGTGAGATAATACCCCATGAACATGTGAACATTTTCATATTCCATAAAGGCATGCCCCAGGTATGTCCTTCCCTACACATCCCACCACCACTGACACCCTGCACCAGTGATCCTCCTCTGCCATAGTTGTAACTTTTCTGTATTCCAAACCCTTCCCAAAAACAAAGCCAATTTTTTTTTCCTATTGTGCCTTTCATTGCCATAAGATCTTTTATCTTTTATGTATGTTGATGATTTCTTCTGTATATTCCCCCAGTGTCGTCTTTTTGTGTGTTTTTTCTTCCCAATTTATTTTCAAAGAAGCTTTAGGTTACAGAAAGTCACATTGAAAATATAGGGGATTCCCACATATACCACTTTCTCCCCCTCTGACATTTTCCCCTATTAATAACATCTTACATGAGTATACTACATTCATTACAATTGATAAACCTGTATTGAAGCATGACTGCTAACCATGGTCAGTGGTTTACACTTTGCACTATACACTTTTATAGGATTTGACAAAATGTATAATGGCCTGCATCTGACATTGCAAAATCATGCAGAACAATTCCAATGCCCTAAGAATGTTCAGTTTTCCACCTATTCTTCCCTGCCCCTTGCCTCAGAACCTAGGATAACGACTAAGTTTCAATTTTTCAAGAATAAGGTTCATAATTACATGCAATAATATGGAGGGCTTGGCATATTGGTCTGCTTTCTTTTATTAGGCACTGCCTATATACTCAAGAGATTCTTGCCCCTCTATTTGAGAACGTAGCAGAACTCCCCAGGAAGGGAGTTTAATGTTTTCTTGTTTTTTGTGTGGATCACCACCCACTGAGATAATACCCTATGACAAGATCATGTCATAATATTTTGTATTGCTTTAATGTGAAATCTTAAAGCTCTTTGAAACCAATGAATTGAAATCAAATAGAACATGAGGATTTTGTTTGTTATTGAGAGTTATTGAAGTGTTTCATGCCTCTTTTTGGCTCTGTTTTTCATTTTGAATAAAAGCAGTAGTGACCATGAAACAACTTTAAACGTATAAATGTTTCATACTTTTAAGTAATGAAACTAATTAGATGGATATCTTATGTAAAATAATGAAAATCTAGATTTTTTTAAATGCAATTTTACTAATTTTATATACATACACTAATTTCAGTTAACTGTTAGAAATATTTCCAGATAGGGGTTCTGTTATGTTTGGAATGTAACCATTATATTGTGATTCTTAAAAATATAAGTCTAATTCAATAGGTCTTGATCTACTATGATTTTTCTTCACTTGGCAAAAAGCAAACTCAGTTAAGGCCATAACAGATATGGAAATAGATGACAAATTAACAAGTTTTACTATTTGTGTTTAAAAGTATTCCTCTTAGGATACAGCGACAAATGTGGAAAACTGAAGGTACTTTATTATAAGTAGTTAATATCTATTATCAATTCTCTTGAAGTCTGATCATACTCCAAAATAACAGCAAAATCGCTCAAGAGATAAAAGATTTGGGCTTCATAATGATAAATTAGGAATTTATTTAATAGTTATAAAGGGTCAGGGCCTAATATTACTCCACAGTGTCAAGATCTTTTTGAACAAAGTCTCATAAAAATTCGGCAGCATAAGACTTTGTGAGAAGGAGGTTGCACCTTAAAACCTATGCTGGCTTCTTTAGCCAGAAAAACCTAATATTTATAGAACTATGTGAACAGTTACATCATGTGTATAATTATCATAATCTCAAACTTTCAAATGCTTAATTTGAAAGGAGAGTCTATTGGATATTTTATTTCCTTTCTGTTAGATGTTAGCAATAGTGGTAAAGAAGGGATTAATACCGTAGAAAATTCCAAAGAAAAACAACCCAAAACTAATTTATATTTGATGTTGTAATACATTACATAGTTTTATAGTACATTCATTGATCTGTACTGTTCAGATAAATGTTTGAGAAAAGCCAGACTCAGATATAGCTATTTAGGTACTTTGGAGTTGAGGGGTGGACATACTCCACAGTTATAATTTTTTATTAGCTCCCATGTATTTATCACCTTTTTTGTCTATCCCTCAGGGAGAGAATCTAAATGTACTATCTGCATCAGAAGTAAAAACAGAACTGAAGTACTTTGTAGCCAAAAAAAAAAGATATGCTGTTTTAAAAATAGATACAATACTTAGAAGAAAATATTTTGCTTTTGAAGCTCTTATAACATATTTTATACTTGTTTAAGGTTCTTTAAATTGTCCTAATAAATTTTATATTTCAAGGTTTTCCACTCCATTCAAGAGACATGCTCTGGCCTTCTGAAGATAATTGAGAAATATCAGCAAAGACTCAATGGTATGGAATCATAGATATCTATCTGATGATATCCTTTGAAATAAATATTAAGTTGTATTTTTTTAAACTGGAGATTTAATGTAAAAGTAATAGTTTATTGAATTATTTTATAAGTAGTTTCTTGTGGCATAATATGAATATTTAGAGTAATCTGTTTTCAAAGCCCCCAGCATCCATCTCTTCCGTCCTTAGTTCATCCAGTCTAGTGACTCAGGCTCATTTTGTTGTTGAAGTTCAGTTCTCCTTCCAGAGTCTTAAGTGGACTAGCTTCCATCATCTAAAGAATCTCTCTCTTGAACCCCATTTGCACTTACAGTCACTATTCCATTCTTCTGCTCCTCTTCACAGATAATTTTGAAATAATTATCTGTACACAAGGTCTCCATTCCTCTCCTTCCACTTTCTCTTATGCTTATTCCAATAAGGTTTTCACTCCCAGCACTCCAAGAAGAGCCAAGAAGAACTAAATCCTTTTCTCATTTGACTTATCACATTATTTAACACAGTTGATTATTCCCTCCTCCTTGATATACTTTCTTCTTTGGCTTCCAGAGCAACAAGCTTGGTTTTCTTCCTACTGGTCATTCCTTTTCAGTTTTCTGCGTTTACTGAATCCTGCTCTATCCTAGACCTCTTAAGGATGGAACTAGATCTTTAGATCTCTTCTCCTACTTTAATTACAGAAGCTGCCTGGTCCTACTGGGCCTGGCCACTTCTCTGATCCTAGTAAAGCTCTAGGATCTCATCTCCTTAAACTTTCGCCACTTCAGCCACATTGTTCTCCTTCAAGCAGGCAAGCTTCCACCTCCAGATATCTGCATACTGAGTCCCTAATTGCTTTTGGTTTTTTGTGTTTTTTTGGTCAAATGTCATCTTTTTAATGAAGTCTTCCCTCACTTTCATATCTAAAATGCCTCATAAAGCCCTGTCTACTTAATAATAGCACTTAACAGTTTTTAACATTTTATGTATTTTATTTATTCT
This sequence comes from Dasypus novemcinctus, assembly GCF_030445035.2. Taxonomy (NCBI): domain Eukaryota; kingdom Metazoa; phylum Chordata; class Mammalia; order Cingulata; family Dasypodidae; genus Dasypus; species Dasypus novemcinctus. The sequence continues at coordinate 42,327,362 of NC_080679.1, forward strand.
CTTCCCTCCACTAGAATATGCTCTCTTTAAGGACAGGAATTTGCCTGTTTTATTTTTGTGTCCCTAAAACCTAGAAACAATGTCTAGCACATACTTGGTATTCAATAATATTTGTTCAATGAATTAATGAATGAATATCTTGTGTGGATATATAAATTAATCTCATTACTTTATCATCAGAGCTCCCATTATTGTCCCATTATTAAAGCAAGAAATCCTGCCATGTGCAAGGCTCTGCTTTTCCTGAGGAAGTAGTTGAGAAAATAACTTTTTATAACAATATAGGAGATGATAGAAAATAGTATGTAATTGAGTTTAGAATAGTGATACAGACATAACTTTGAATTCCCTAGGGGTGAAAATAACTATGGATTGTAATAATTGGTAAAGGCAACTCCAAAGATGAGAATTGAGTTTTTAAAAAAATTAAAGGATTTATAGAAATTGTATATGTAGAGAAAGGAAGACATCTGGGGTCAAGGGAATAAGCTTAAGGAATAATAACAGATTGTGTGGGCAGAAAAGTGGTTTTTTGTTTATTTGTTTTTTTGGCAGGGCCGGGAGTTGAACCTAGGACCTTGTATGTGGGAGGCCAGTGCTCAACAACTGAGCTGCACTGGCTCCCATAAAAGTTTTTGATTGGGAATAGGTTTAAGGGGGAAAGAAAGGTTGGGAACAGATTATTAAGGACCTTAAATAATACCAAGGGGGGGAAGCGGACTTGGCCCAGTGGTTAGGGCGTCTGTCTACCACATAGGAGGTCCGCGGTTCAAACCCCCGGCCTCCTTGATCCATGTGGAGCTGGCCCATGTGCAGTGCTGATGCATGAAAGGAGTGCCCTGCCACGCAGGGGTGTCCCTGCATAGGGGAGCCCCACGTGCAAGGAGTGCGCCCCATAAGGAGAGCCACCCAATACAAAAGTGCAGCCTGCCCAGGAATGGCGCCACACACACGGAGAGCTGACAACAACAAGATGATGCAACAAAAAGAAACAGATTCCCGTGCCGCTGACAACAACAGAAGCAGACTAAGAAAAACACTCAGCAAATAGACACAGAGAACAGACAACTGGGGCGGGTGGGGGGCGGGGAAGAGAAATAAATAAATAAATAAATAAATCTTTAAAAAAAAAATACCAAGCAGGAAAAAGCCATCACAATCATTGAGCCAACAGTCCTATAATAGAAATAGAAGTGTGAAGAAAAATTGAAAAATTGGCAAGTTTGTGTGTCTTCTATTTTGTCCTGAAATCACTAGATCTTTTAGCGCTCTGGTTTCATTTCATTTCATTTCAGAACAAGTAAGCAATACACATATATAGATTTCATTGTGTATATTCTCTTTGAAATTCTGTATATGATTCTTTGAAGCTTATTTTGTTAATACCTCTTCTGTTGGGAATAACATCAGACAAATGACATTAGTTAGTCCACCGGTATACACCCTTCTGGGAATCACCTTGTGGGGTGAAAAACATGTGGAAATGAGATCACTATAGTTTTTGAAAGGTAGATCTTAACAGATCATCAGTGTGGATTCAGCTTATCTCCTACCCTATCCACATTGCTTGGGATAAAGTTCAGTGATGATTCCTGTTCAGGTTATTTTGTCATCATAAAGTATCCCAAAATTTTAGAATGCTTTCTGAGTCATCATATACACATTAAAAATTTTCCAGTAATTTTCACTGAGGTATATTTTATGAAGACCTAATTAAAATGAAATGTGTAATCTGTGCTTCTCTCCAATAACCAGAATATTAAATTAGTGAGACTCTGAAATCCCATCCACTTTGGATCCAGTTAGTTCATAATACGGTATATGGTTTTATTAAAGAAGATACCACAGAATGTATGAACACCCTCCCCCATGATGCTGCCCTGCTCTCCTAGGGCACCCTTGTAGCCAGGATAGGGAGAGCAACAGGAGTGGAGAGCCATGAGGACACCTGAGTTCTGTTGCAGCCCAGAGATACCTAGGGACTTTTCTTTCTGTTTTTAACTTCAAAGTTTCTACCAGTAAGTAAGCAAAAGAAGGCTATTTGTTGTAATTTTTTTTTCATTTTAAGTTTACATTTTTAAAAAGATTTATTTATTTATTCTTTCCCTCCAGCCCCCCACCCCCCCACCCCCATTTTCTGTGCTCACTGTCTGCTCTCTGTGACTATTCATTGTATGCTGTGTGTGCTTTTAGTAGTCACCAGTAACCGAACCTGGGACCTGCCATGTGAAGAGAGGTGCTCAATCACTTGAGCCACCTCTGCTCCCTGATTTGTTGTGTCTCTTATTGGGCTTCCTCTTTGTGTCTCCTTGTTGCATCATCTTGTTGCATCAGCCCATTGTGCCTTGCTCGTCTTTTCTACAGGGCACCAGGAACTGAACCTGGGACCTTCCATGTGGTAGGCAGAAGCCCAATTGCTTGAGCCACATTTGCTTCCCTAAGCTTACATTTTGAACACTTATGTACCCTGCTCCCTTTGTTACTTCTATTGTGATTAGTGCTCTTTAAACTATCTGTAGTGAAGGAACCATTTTTTTTTGTTTGATTTTTATTTTCAATCCATTGTAAACTGACACTTTAGAATATAAAAATGAACTGCTAGAAAAATGAAATAAAGACATGCAAAATATAAGCTCACTTTTTTTTTTTTTTTTTAAAGATTTATTTATTTTATTTAATTTCCCCCCCTTCCCGGTTGTCTGTTCTTGGTGTCTATTTGCTGCGTCTTGTTTCTTTGTCCGCTTCTGTTGTCGTCAGCGGCACCGGAAGTGTGGGCGGCGCCATTCCTGGGCAGGCTGCACTTTCTTTTCACGCTGGGCGGCTTTCCTCACGGGCGCACTCCTTACGCGTGGGGCTCCCCCACGCGGGGGACACCCTTGCGTGGCAAGGCACTCCTTGCGCGCATCAGCACTGCGCATGGCCAGCTCCACACGGGTCAAGGAGGCCCGGGGTTTGAACCGCGGACCTCCCATATGGTAGACGGACGCCCTAACCACTGGGCCAAAGTCCGTTTCCCGTCACTTTTTAATTATTAGTTTCAAAAGATATAAAATAGTCAAATTGGTAAAAGTTTCTAAACAATTCTCTTTTTCTGTACTTAATCTCATTGCAGGTAGTTAGAAAACAACTCTGGAATGGCACTGGTCTGTGGGCCAGTGAGAAGCAGTGTACTAGATGGTACCTTTGAGAAGCAGTACACTAGATGGTACCTTTTAGGGTTTTAGTAGCAGAATTTTGAACATCTATGGGTCTGGGATACTGAACATAGGAAACTGAAGCCAAGATGGGAATCAAGAATAAGTTAACAAGTTTAAATAAGAAATGAATACTTTGTAAGAGGCAATGATCCTAAAATGCATCTTTATATATTTGAAAGTGCATCATTTGTAGTTTCATTTTGTCATTTTGAGGCCTTTTTTGTTGTTGTTGTTGTTCACTAAAGATCAGTTTTTCCCAAAATGAGGTCCATGGATTCACTGCATCAAAATCATCTGGAATCCTTGTGAAAAAGCAGATCCCCTCACTCCATCCCAGACCATAATCTCTAGAATCTCTGAAAACTCTGGAAATCAGAATCTTTGGAGATGAAGCCCAGGAATTTACTTTTTATTTTTTTAAGATTTATTTATTTTTATTTATTACTCTCCCTCCCCCCCAGTTGTCTGCCGTCTGTATCCATTCACTGTGTGTTCTTCTGTGACTGCTTCTGCCCTTATCCTAGTGGCACTGGGAATCTGTGTTTCTTTTTTGTTGCGTCATCTTGTTGTGTCAGCTCTCTGTGTGCGGCGCCATTCTTGGGCAGGCTGCACTTTCTTTCGCGCTGGGTGACTCTCCTTACAGGGCGCAATCCTTGCGCGTGGGGCTCCCCTATGCAGAGGACACTCCTGCATGGCACGGCACTCCCTGCGCACATCAGCACTGCACATAGGCCAGATCCACATGAGTCACAGAGGCCCGGGGTTTGAACCGCAGGCCTCCCATGTGGTAGGCAGACGCCCTATCCATTGGGCCAAGACCGCTTCCCAGGAATTTACATTTTTAATATAAGCTTCTCCTTCTCTCCCCTCAAGTAATTCTTACATATACAGAATTACTTCTGGGAGAATTTTAGTTGTGTGTGTATGTGTGTATTTTAAACAAATGATGAAATTTAAAAATTAACTATGCTGTAATTTTTTTCCTAGTTATATCAGAGGAAGAAAATGAGCTAGGACTCTTTTTAAAGTTTCAAGCAGAACAGGATGTAACTCAAGCAGGCAAAATGATGGATGCCACTGGCAAGGCACTGTGTTCTTCAGCCAAGCAAAGGTTTAACATGATTTTGCGTCATCCTTAAAGCTGTAGTCAATATGACAGTTTTGCATATTTGTAAAGGTCACTGTCACTCCAGTAGAGGGTTAAAGAAGACAAAAATATATTACATTGTTTTGATGCCTAACTGCTAATTACTAATCTTGTATTTTAAATAATTGTTTTTAAAAATTAAAGTTCTTGGTTGCTTCTGCCTAGAAATAGACTTTAGGCTTGTAATTAAATTTCTAGTGGTTTTATATAATAATCACAGAGCTGCTAATGTTTTAAATATGTGTATTTTCATTTTTTTCTTTTTTCCTTGTTACTATACTACCATGGGTAGTACAGGACTTTCCTTCCTTTTAAAGGGAAGAAAATTTATTTTTTCTTAGTTTCATACTTTCCATTTATTACTTCACAATATTTATAATAAAGATAGCTGCTGCAAATAAACTCTGGTAATTTCTAAATTACCAAATTATTTGCATTTCCAGACAAAAGGATTTCTCTTCATGGGATTATGTTTTATGAATGCAGGCACTTGATAACCTATGAAATTCTATTCTAAATGGCATATTTATTTAACAGGTTATTTATGTATGGATTGACATACAAAGTGTTGCAAAAACAATGTACTTCTTAAAATAAGAAAAAGTGTAGGTATAGGCAAATCTTATATTAATAGTTCAAAGTTGGCCATATGATCCTTATTTACTTATTAAATCTCCTTAGGTATCTTAATAATTTCGTATTTGTAGGCTTATCTTGATAGTAAATATACTTTATGGTTGGTTTACACCTTTGTTTTTGTTTTGCTTATGGGATGTATATCCCTTTTTTACCTCCCTTCTGTTAGATTAGCCTTGTGTACTCCCCTATCTCGTCTTAAGCAAGAAGTAGGAACATTCAGTCAAAGAGCAGTATCTGATACCTTGATGACAATTAATCGGATGGAACAGGCACGCACAGAATATAGAGGAGCTCTGCTGTGGATGAAAGATGTATCCCAAGAACTGGACCCAGACACCTTAAAACAAATGGAAAAGTTCAGAAAAGTATGAAAACCTACCTTTTTACTTTACTTAATACATTAAAATACTGGAGCTGCTATAGAATAACTGAGATCATAAAATACAGACTGTTTTTGAAAATATTTATTGTAGATTTTTGGTTGCTTTGAGATGTTTGGTTGAAGGACAAAAATGTCAAACTCTGTTTACATCCCCATTCCATCAATGCATTTTTGCATCCCCATTCCATCAATCTTTTTTACACATCTTTTTTTTTACTTAAACAATGGGAATTTATTGGCTCATAGTTTTGAAGTCCAAAACTGAGGCATCAGCAAGGCAATGATTTCTCCCCAAAGACCAGGGCATTCTGAGACTGATTGCAGTCAATCCTTGGTCCTTGGCTTTTCTATCACATGGAGTGCACATGGCAATGTCTTCTCCTTTCTTCTCTAGGTTTTGGTTTCTTGCTCTTCCCATGGCTACTTTTTCTGTACCAAATTTCTTTCGTTAAAAGGAGTTCAGCTATATTGGATAAATGCCCAACCCTCCTTTAGTTTGTGCACACCTTAATAACATCTTTTAAGTCCTAGTTACAAATGGGGTTCACACTTGTAGGACCAGGGGTTGATACTTGTCCATGCCTTTTGTGGGAAATATGATTTTAATCCTCAACAATATCCATTTTGCCACTGGATACTGGGGGCAGCAGAGCTGGCTATTTTTCCTCCTCATTTTTGCTTCCAGACAATTCTCCCTACTTACCAAAAATGCCCACTCTTAAGACATCAAATACCAGTACCTAATTCTGCTTCTTACTGCATTTCCCAGATTCCTTGAAGATTTTAGCTTCTGGATCACTGTTACTCTCTTTAAGACTAATTGTCTTTTTTTTTTAAAGAGATATTTTTTTCCTTCCCCTCTCTCGCCCCCACCCCTGCTGTTTTTGCTGTCTGTGTCAATTTGCTGCATGGTCTTCTCTATCTGTTTCTCTTTTTGTCTTCTCTTCTTGTCTTTCTCCTCTAGGATTCACTGGGATTCGATCCTGGGGACCTCTGATATGGAGAAAGTTTCCCTGTTAATTGTGCCACTTCAGTTCCTGGTCTCTGCTGTGCTTCACCTTATGACAGAAGTTGTAAACTTATAAAACAATCATGCACATGTACAGAATTCCCAAACAACATCCTTCTATCAACACACCACAGTGTAGTGGAATATTTGTTACAGATAAGATAATATCATCTGATTATTACCATGTCCATAGTGTATATTTGGCACACATTTTCCATACTGCCCCATTATCAACACAGTATACATATTTAGCATAGATGCAGGAATATTATATTATTATTACTAACCACAGACCATAGGTCACTCCAGTTTTATTTTTCCCATGCTTCTCCAGATTCTCACCACCCTGCAGGAGTGATGTACATTTGTTCTAGCTCACAAAGGACATGCTTGCATCTGTACCATCAACCACAATTCTCACCCACCTCTTGGTTTACTGTGCTATTTAGTTCCTACATTATTCTCTAGCATTCTGTCAATGGGCATTTACATACCTAGACTACCATTTTCAGCCACATCCCCATTTATAAACTAGCTTTTACTATTCGTTACCATCCACTCTATACATTTCTTCACTTTTACTTTTTACGATTCTTGCTTTTATTTTTAGGTTTTTGATCCATTTTGAGCTAATTTTTGGATAAGGTGTGAGATAGGGGTCTTCTTTCCTTTTCATTATGGACATCCAGTTCTTTCAGCACCATTTGTTGTATGGACTGTTCTGCCCTAGCTGTGTGGGTTTGACAGGCTAGTCAAAAATCACTTGACCACACATGGGAGGGTCTGTTTCTGAACCATCAGTTTGGTTTCATTGGTCTATGTGTCTGTCTTTATGCCAGCTGTTTTTACCACTATGTCTAGGTAATATGATTTAAAATCTGGAGATGAGGGTTCTTTTAAAAAGTTTCTGGCTATTCAGGACCCCTTATCCTTCCAAATAAATTTGATAATTGTGTTTTCTAATTTTTTTTTTAATGATGATGGAAATTTTATCGGGATTGCATTGCATCTGTATACCAACTTGAGTAGAACTGATATCTTAATGATACTTAGTCTTCCAATCTCAGAGCATAGAATATTCATCCAGTTATTTAGGCCTTTTTTGATTTCTTTTAACATTGAGTTGCAGTTTTCTGAATACAAATGCTTGACATCATTGGTTAAGTTTATTCCTATTTGAATTTTATCTGTCATATTTTAATTTTACCACTCGTTTGACACTTTTAGTTACTTTTATTGATATAGTCTTCATTTCTATGCTGTCTTCTAGGCCTCTCTCTCCTGTCTTTTCTTTTCATGCTCTAGCACACCGTTTCCTGAAAATCTGGCCTCTTGCTTAGAAATTCTCTCAGTTTCTGTTTATCTGTGAATATTCTAATCTCGTCCTCATTTTTGAAAGACAGTTTTGCTGGATATAAGATTCTTGGCTGGAAGTTTTTCTCTTGTAGTATCTTAAATATAGCAGATAACTCTCTTTTTTTTTTATAGTTTTATTTTATTTTATTTTTAAGATTTATTTATTTATTTCTCTCCCCTTCTCCCTCTACCCCCACCCCGGTTGTCTGTTTTCTGTGTCTATTTGCTGTGTCTTCTTTGCCGCTTCTGTTGTTGTCAGCGGCACAGGAATCTGTGTTTCTTTTTTTTTGTTGTGTCAGCTCTCTGTGTTTGTGGCGTCATTCCTGGGTAGGCTGTACTTTCTTTCGCACTGGGCGGCTCTCTTTACAGGGCGCACTCCTTGCGCATGGGGCTCCTCTGTGCGGGGACACCCCTGCGTGGCACAGCACTCCTTGTGCACATCAGCACTGCACATGGGGCAGTTGCACATGGGTCAAGGAGGCTGGGGGTTTGAACTGCGGACCTCCCATGTGGTAGATGGAGGCCCTAACTACTGGGCCAAGTCTGTCACCAGACGACTGTCTTCTTGCCTCCATGGTTTCTGATGAGAAATCAGCACTCAATCTTATTGGGTATCCCTTATATGTTATGCATTGCTTTTCTCTTGTTGTTCTCAGAATTCTCTCTTTGTCTTCAGCATTGGACATTCTGATGAGTATGTGTCTCAGAGTTGGTCTATTTGGATTTTTTCAGATGAGAGTACGTTGTGTTTCTTGGACAAGGATATCTATATCCTTCAATAGGGTTGGGAAATTTCCTACCATTATTTCTTCATATGTTCGTTATGCCCCTTTTCTCTTCCCTTCTCCTTCTGGGACACCCATGACATGTATGTTTGTATGCCTTTTGGTGCCATTTAGTTCCCTGAGACTTTGTTCAATTTTTTCCATTCTTCATCTGTTCTTTTGTATGTTTACTTTCAGAGGCCATTTCTTCCAGCTCAGCAGTCCTTTCTTCTGCCTCCTCAAATCTGCTTTTATATGATTCCAATGTTTTTAAAATTTCATTTATTGTGCCTTTCATTCCCATAAAATGTGCTATTTTTCTATGTATGCTTTCAGATTCTTCTTTGTGCTCATCCAATGTCTTCTTAATATCCTTAATCTCTTTAGCTATCTCATTGAGTTTATTAAGGAGATTTGTTCGAGCATGTATGATTAGTTGTCTCAACTCCTTTATGTCATCTGGAGGCTTATCTTGTTCCTTTAACTGGGCAATATCTTCCTGTTTCCTGGTGTGGATTGTAATTTTTTATTGGTGTCTTGGCATCTGGCTTACTAGAATATTTATTCTGGGTGCAGTTTTTCTCTTTAGTTTAGCTTCCTGCCCTTTCTGCCTTGCTGGTTGTGCAGTAGGAGCCAAGGATGTAGTTGGTACTGTAAGTTGTGGAGGCTTAAGTTACCCACATTGCCCCAGGGACCAATGAAGCTTCTCACAACTTTCTCCTTTGCCAGGGGTAGAGACAGAGTCACAGCTCTGTGGGATAATCTAAGTCCTGCAGACCTAGACTGTAGTTGCCCAGAGAGACTGATGAAGCTTCACACTCCTTTCTCCCCTCCTGGGGTTAGGATAGGGCAGCAGGTGGGGGCAGCAATCTATGCAGTGCAGGTCCAAGATGACCACAGTTGCCCTAGTAGACTTCTGACTATTCAGTCTGTGTCAGTCAAAGGTACCTGCAGTTACCTGGATAGGCTGGTGTCAGGATCTCCAGCTTTCTCTCTGCCAGAGGTGGAGCTAAGTCTATCCTAGGGCTGCAGGCCAATCTGGGTCAAAGAAACCAGTTCCTACCATCACTATGATTTTCCGTCAATTGCGCTTCTCCTCATGCTGGAATCAGAGTCAAAATGGCAGCCACCAGCCTCTTTATGACTTGGACAGGTTCAAACTTTAGCTGTTTCTAGGGTTATACCTTAGCCATCCAAGTCTACTAACCAGTAGCTGAAATCGGTGGCCAATCTTCTCCTCCTCCCCTGTTTTTGGGAAATGGAGCTTCCAGTCTTAGCCACAGCATAGCTCCTGGGACAGTTTGCACTGCCAAAGCAGGATAATCACTGGCCTCCATGGCTTGGCCGGTAATTTCCCGGAGAGGTTGGTGCAGGTCCTCCCCAGCTTCCTCCCTGCCGGAGGTGGGGCTGGGGCTAAGGCTAAAGCTGCAATCTGACCTGGATGGAAAGAAGGTGGTCCCTACCAGCACTGTGGTTAACAGTCCGCCCACTTCCCCTTGTGCCAGGTGTGGAGTTAAGATGGTGGCTTCTGGCCTCTTTCTGACTTGAACAGGTTCAAATTTTAGCTGTTCTTAGGATTATACTTTAGCCTGCTGAATAACTCATCAGTAGCTGAAGTTGCTCCCCAACTGTCCCTTCCTCCCCTTTTTTTTGGGAGGTGGAGCTTTCAATTCCAGCCATGGAACAGCTCCTGAGGTGGCTCCAGTGGAGGATGGGCACTGACCTCCATGGCGTGGAGTGCTTTGCTTATGAATCTTCTCTGCAAATGGGCAGTCTCCTCCTTCCATTCCTTCAAGGATGTCACAGGATGATCTTCTGGTCTCCTGGAGCCCCCAAACAGGTGCTTCAGCTAGCTCTAGATAGCTCTGGGTGTTTACTAACTACCCTGAAGCAGGAGCTGACTCTACTTAACTGCCATCTTGCTGGTTGTCCAGAACTGATTTATTTTTTAAAGCATTTCCCACATTGCTTACATGCAAAAGGTTTTTCTGCAGTATGAGTTCTTTGATATCTGATAAGCCTTGACATCTGAATTAAAGCCTTTCCACAATCATTACATTCCTGTGGTTTTTCACCTATATGATTTCTCGTATGGAAAATAAATGCTGTGTACCGAGAGAATGCTTTTTCACATGTATTCTAGGGTTTTCCCTGTATGCCTTCTTATGTACATAGTAAGACTTGAAATTTGAGAGGAGGCTTTATCACATTTATTACAGTTCATGTGGTTTCTTCCTGTATGAATTTTCAGATGCACGTTGAGGCTTTTCTCATATCTGAATACATTTTCACAATTAGGGTACACGTAAGATTTCTCTCTAGGATGAATGTTCTCATGCTCAATGAGATTTGGTTTGCTGTGGAAGGCTTTCCCAAATTCCTTACATGCACAGAGTTTTTCCCCGCTGTGAGTTCCGTGGTGTCTAATGAGGTTTTTCTTTTGAACAAAAACTCTTCCACATTCATTACATCATAAAGCTTCTTTCCTGTATGAATTTCCTGATGTGAATTACTTCTGGATAAAGGCTTTTCACCATTCATAATATTCATAAGGTTTCTTTGAAGTATGAAATCTCAAATGTCTGATGAGGTCCAACTCCTGAATGAAGTCTTTTCTACACTTAAAGGGGACTACTACAATAGAGGACTAGGGTAACATTTCCCAAACTTTTTTGGGGGAGGAGGTACCGGGGATTGAACCCAGGATCTTGTGCATGGGAATAGGCACTCAACCACTGAGTTACATCCACTCCACTCCCAGACTTATTATATTCATGATCTTTCTTCACCTGCTCCCTGTCATGATTAAGTAGGTCTAAATTATGTTTCATACTTTTTCCAAAAGAGTCACATTAATAGAGGCCTTTCCTTGTAAGATTAGTGTCTGAGTTCAGGAAAGATTTTTTTTCTAATGTTTTAAAATTCACTGATTTTTTTCCTCAGTCAAGGTTTTCTTAAGAATGGTTGTAATTCTTTCCTCAAATCCTTGCTGTTCTCTCTCCATCAGTTAACCAACTTCCCAGTCTTTTTCTGAATGTCATATAAGTATTTCTTCTTTGGAAATGCATGGCTCTTCTTCCTGCTCCCACTTGAAAATGACACCTGAATTGATGAGTATATAGCCCATTGTTAATATGTTGTTATAATTCTCCAGCATCACATCCCTGTACAGATTCCTCTGAACGGGTTTCAGTTGTTGCCATTCCTCCTCAGTGAAGTCAGTAGCTACATCCTTACATGCTATTGTTTCCTCTAAATTTTGTGCTCTTGACCTCTACACCAACAGAAATAGGTGCGACTTGGTCATTTCATTTCTTCTTCCTGATAGAGTCCTGATATTGCAGCAAAGCCAGGAGTTCTGAATGGCAGAGAAACCCAGATGGCATTCGGAGAGGCGGAAGAACAGATTTATTATGCGTGGGCCCAGAGGAGAGTCAGTCTCCAAATTCTGAACCCTGTTTTTCAGTTTCATAGGCTTATATAGGATTTTATATGGGACCAGCATGACTTTTGCTCATTGGTTAACGTATTGCTAGGCAAAATTTTGCAAGTGGGGTTACAGAAGCAGAAGGCAGGTACAAGGTTGTGCTTTTGTAGGCTGATTTACAGAAGCAGGGAGCAGGAATGGTTTGTTAGATTACAGAAGTGGGAGGTGGGAGTCAATTGTTTGATATTGTCCTGCAAGGCCATATTCTCATAGGCCGATTTACAGAAGTAGGGGCAGGAGTGGCTTTGTTAGATATTTTTGCAAGATTATGCCTTTTATTTGTCAACACTGAGATGGTCAACCTCTTGCTACCTCAGGGTCCAACCATCGGCACAGTGCACGCGTGACATTTCTATTCATCTCTTTTTATACTCCTCATAACAGAATGAACTCCTTTTTATTTTATTTTATTTTTTTAAAGATTTATTTAATTTCTCTCTGCTTCCCCCCTCCCCTGCCCCGCCCCACCCCAGTTGTCTGTTCTCTGTGTCTATCTGCTGTGTGTTCTTCTTTGTCTGCTTCTGTTGTTGTCAGCAGCACGGGAATCTGTGTTTCTTTTTTGTTGCATCATCTTGTTGTGTCAACTCTCTTTGTGTGCGGCACCATTTCTGGGCAGGCTGCACTTTCTTTCGCGCTGGGTGGCTCTCCTTACGGGGCGCACTTCTTGCGCATGGGGCTCCCCTACGCGGGGGACACCCCTGTGTGGGGGCACTCCTTGCGCGCATCAGCACTGTGCATGGGCCAGCTGCACACTGGTCAAGGAGGCCCCGGGGTTTGAACCACGGACCTCCCATGTGGTAGACGGACGCCCTAACCACTGGGCCAAGTCCGTTTCCCCATTTCACACTTTTGTAGCATAAAGATATCTGCTGGAGAAAGAAATAAAACAAAAGAAAAAAAATTTTTTAAAGATATTTACTGGAATGTCTTTATGCTTTACAATTACTAAAAATGGCCAAAAACTACCATTAATCCTGAAATATTAATCAAACAGGGAAAAGGAATCTGTCTCCTTTATTACAGTTTTATACATCTGAAAATATTCTATGAACCTAAATCTATATCTGTATTATTGATAATAATAATTAACATTTTTGTGGTTACAGGTACAGATCCAAGTGAAAAATAGCAAAGCTTCTTTTGACAAGTTAAAGATGGATGTTTGTCAGAAAGTGGATTTACTTGGAGCTAGTCGCTGCAATATGTTATCTCATTCACTCACTATCTACCAGGTACCCAACTCCATGGTCAGCATGTCCTTGCAGTAAAAGATGAGTGGTGAGATTCCTTTTTAAAAGTTGTCTAAAGGGTGCAAAAATTATATAATTGATCAGGTTCAGATTCCTTTGACTGCTGTAATTGACTTATTGAGCTTATGACAGTCAGAGATACATAGAGTTCTAGACAGAAAAATACTAAAGATAGCCTGCTCCTGTAGCTTTACAGTGTACTCCTTGGTGTCCCAGGACTTCATTGAAGGAGGCTCAGGGACAAAATGGGTTTAAGGAGGAGAATGTCAAAGATGTAGAATTCAAGGCCCATTAGCCCTTGTTCACCCAGAGCTGCTCCACTTCTCTTTTTGAATTTATACATACAATTCCATATGAAGCAAAGATGCAGTAGCCCAAAAAAGTTTGAGAACTTTTCTTTTTCTCCACCAACATTTTATGGAGAAGGAAAGTGAAACAAACCTAAGAGAATTAATATAAATGGCAATGTTGAACTTAAAAACAGTTTTTTAATTCTAGGTCATGTGTTCTTTTCATTCTGCCAAATTGCCATTCTCATACCACTTTAACCTCAGAAATCTTGCTTGTCCTTATACAGCCAGATTACACAAAAGAAGCAGACAATAAATTAGATATTAATAAGTGGCAATTTAAAAATTTTAACATATGTTTGCAAGCAGCAAAATAGAACAAGTTGTATTTATATAATAGAATAATAAAAAAGAAAAAGGACATTCAGTGCTGCTTTTAGAAATCTAATAATTCAGTTCAGTACTGTGGAATTCAGGAATCAAGAAAGAATACACTCTTTAAAAAAATGATGCTATAGTCCATAGCATGTCTGAAACACAACAGCTGTTTGAAACACAATAGCTGTTTGTTCCATTCTTTGTTTTATCCACTAGCTCCCCTCACTTTGAATGGGAACCTTGAAGCAACGAGGAAAAGGTCTAATGACTTGAGTTAGCTTGAGAACACATTTTTGGCATGCGTTTCTTGAACACTTGATGAAAGACCAAATTTAAGTATAAATATTATTTTTCTTGAATTAATGTTTATACTTACCAACATAAAAATTACACATATGATCCTCCTTTTATAGAAATTGCTATTTTCCATGCTTTTAACAATTCTCTTTTGGATTTCTCAGGCGTTTTAATCCATCAGCTTTCATTGTCTTGGCTACAGTCACTCTCCGGGTGGCTCAGGTATACATTCCAGTGCTTTACACAGATAGGCACACATACATGCAGACATAGATGCCACTTCATATTCAGAATTGCCATTTATAGCACTTTCTGGTTCCCTAGACTTTGAAAATTGAATTTAGTTTCTACTTCTTAGTTTGGCAACTATTGGTCTACTATACCATAAGTGAAAACAGCACTGAAAATGTCATGGAGGGGAAGCAGAAATGTAATCACCTTTTCTTTTTCCACAGAGAACACTGCTTGAGTTCTGGGAAAAAACAGCTCGAATGATGTCCCAAATCCATGGGGGAGGTATTAGCTTCAGTTCATATGATTTTGTATCTCTCAAGGTACATTTCTTTCCATTTACTTTTGTTGAATGATTTGGGTGGTGACATTAAAACTGTTTTTCTTACATGCTAATTTTCTTTTTAACTGATGTATTTTCTTATTTATATCCATGCTACAACATGGATGAACTTTGAAAACATCATGTTGAGTGAAACAACCTTGACACAAAAGGACAAACACCTTTTATTTCTTACAACCATATATTCCTGGAGTTTGGTCTGGATTTCTAAGTCAAATATTGTATGACCTCACTTATATGAAATAATTGGAATAAGCAATTTCATAGATTTAATAACTAGAATCCAGGTTATCAGGGGTCAGGGTCGGGTAGGGAGTAGAGGGTTACTACTTAATTGGTACAGAATTTCTGACTGGGGTGTTGGAAAAGTTTTGGTAATGGGTGGTGGTGAATTGTATAAATGAAAGTGGTCAAAATGGAAAATTCGGGTTTGTATATATATTATCAGAATATAACAAGGGAAGTGGATTTGGATCAACTGATAGAGCTTCTACCTACCATATGGGAGGTCCAGGGTTCAAATCCAGGGGCTCCTGACCTGTGTGGTGAGGTGGCCCATGCGCAGTGCTGATGTGTGCAAGGAGTGCCGTGCCACACAGGGGTGTCCATCATGTAGGGGAACCCTATGTGCAAGGAGTGTGCCCTGCATAGAGAGCTGCCTTGTGTGAAAATTAGTGCAGCCTGCCCAGGAGTGGCACCACACACATGGAGAGCTGACACAGCAAGATGACGCAACAAAAAGCAACACAGATTCCCGGGGCCGCTGACAAAAATGCATACGGACACAGAATAACACAGAAAACAGACAACAGGGGCAGGGGGGTGGAGAGAAATTTAAAAAAAGAATATAACAAAACCCATAGAACTGTACAACAAAAATCATGAAACTTAATGTAAACTATGGGCTATATAGGTAATAATATTATAATTTTTTTAATCAGTTTTAGTAAAGATACTATGCAAATGCAAAGTGTTCATAGGGAAAACTGTGTTGCAGAGGGGGATATACAGGAATTCTGTACTTTTTGCATGATTTTTCTGTAAACCTGCAACTTCTCAAGTTAAAAAAAGTACCAAAAAACCCCCACTATTTTTCTGTTATATGTAATTTCAAATTTACAAAATGTTGGGAAGCATTTTTCATTTCAGCCAATGATCAGCACTTCCCTGATTCCAAATTCCTTCAGCAGCACTAAGTAAATATCTATGAATACTGTCGACAGGTTCCAGGAGGAATGGAAGAAAAGAGGATAAAGGAAAAAAGAAAATTAAAATGCAAAAAAGATAGGAAATGGTTATAGAAAGGAAAGTTGGGAGAACAAGAGATGGAAAGTGGTCATGTGTTCCCAAAGTGACCAGATTACCTACTTGACAATTTTAGAAGTTAAAAAAAAAAGTCTTATTTTCACACTGATGTCACAAATGTGTTTCACAATACAAAATTTTTGTCATTTGTGGTCATTATATATGTGTGATGGAAGCTGAAGAGACTTTAACATATTAGCAGTTCTTTCTGTAATACATACGTAAAAGCTGCTCACTGGCTATGATTATAACTTTTTTAACATTTGCATGTCTTTCTGTCATCCTTCTTTGTATATGATATATCCAGCAGAGATGCATTTCTTCAGTTCTGAGAGGCTAGGTTTTGGTAGCTTGTAATAAGTTTTGCCGTATTTTCAAAATAAACCCTGAGAGTGTTGCTTATGGGTTTGCTCAAGCTGGGTGCGGTGCCTGTGATGGGACTGTATCTTATCACAATCCTGTATATATTCCTGGAGTTTGGTCTGGATTTTTAAGTCATTTTTTGACTTGGCATTTTCTTGTCCAAAATTTTCCCTTGAATTAAGTTTTGTTTTGTTGTCTTACTTCTATAATACATGCTTCACTGGAGAGCATACTCTTTTTCTAGGCAAAATTGATACCCGGTTTCTGCTTAGAATTGAAGTTGAAAATCTTTAGCTGTATTTGGAGCATTACAACACAGGCTAGCAATACAGCATTGTCTTCTTTAGGCATGTAGTCAAGGTCTTCACCCTCTGGCTGGCCCACATCACTGTGTGTGTAGTTGCCACAGACAGCTAGGATAAACAAGTATGTGGGCTCATTTCCAATCACATTAGCATGCATAACCATGTCTATCACTCTAGTTCCATAACTGTTCCTCTTTCATATTGTTCTTTAGAATTTTTATTCTCCTTTTGTTTCCAGAGAACCAGATTCTTTCCATCTATTTAACATTGAATTTCTCATCCTTAGCAACTAAAAGATACTCCAAGCAAGCTTACTGAAGATCGTAAAGAGGAACAAACAGAAAATACCTCTGTTACTGAAAATCTCAATAAGTAAGCAGGCAAAAGTTATATATAGTGTTATATAGTGTTATATATAGTGTTATGAAAGTCTTGGATACCATTGTATGATATATTTAGAAAGAGTTGTTTCTTTTCTGACTTACTGAATACTCAATTCTATGTCATTTTCCCAGTCAACACTAAACATTTGTTTTAAAGCCCTTATTTTTTTCTAGTTTTAATGCAGCAGGTAGAACAAATTGGGGCGGTAACTCCAGACTCTAGTTTGGGAGACTAAGTCTTGTAAGAGCAACGAGTACCTCTACCTAGTGACTCCCAAAAGGGGCACTGGAGAGAAAAAAAGGATCGGTGCTGGCAACTGTGACAGCAGCCCAGAAGACTCTATTAAAAATCTGTCTTGGGAAGCAGATGTGGCTAAAGTGATAAGTCCTCCTCCTATCATATGGGATGACCCAGGTTTGATCCCTGGGACCTCCTGGTGAAAAAGCAGAAGAGAAAGCATGCCTGTGCGGTGACCCAGTGCCCACCCAGTGAGCTGAGTGCCCACGAGAGTGCAGTGCGAGCCAGTGCCTGCACAGTGAGCCAGTGCCCACCCAAGAGTCACGCAGCAAGATGATAACACAACAAAAAGAGAGATGAAGGGGGGAGTCAAAGTGAAACACAGCAGAGACCAGGAACTAAGGTGGCACAATTGTCAGGGAACCAATCTCTACATCAGAGGTCCCCAGGATCGAATCCCTCTGAATCTGAGAGGAGAAAGGTGAGAGGAGAAGACGAAGAAGAGAATTAAATATAGAAGATCACAGCAAATGGACACAGACATCAAAAACAGCAGGATTTGGGGGGGGGGAGGAGGGGAGAGGAAAAAAATCTTAAAAAATAAAAACCTATCTCCAAAATAATACAGATGGAACTGAGACAGGTTACCTGAAAATGGGCTCATTACATGTACATCTTTCATGTTGCCTGTTTGCCTTTTATTATATTTTCCCTTTGTTTTATTTGAGAGCTGCCTCTTAATACTGCTTTTTATACCCAGGCTGCACTGGGTATAAAAATGTGTCTAGAAATAAAGCCTAGACAGTGACAAACCATGTATTTTCCTGAGTTAAAGGGATCCTAAATGTAAGGCATTTCCCTATTTTCTCTATGGGAAAGTCTAGAACAATATTGTGGTTAACTTGAATATATGAAAGTTTTAGGATATAGATTAAATAAGCGACTATCTAGTTAGAAACTAAACTTATTAATTTAGTTAAACATTGATATTAAAAATCATATGGGGAAGCGGACTTGGCCCAATGGATAGGGCGTCCACCTGCCACATGGGAGGTCCACGGTTCAAACCCTGGGCCTCCTTGACCAGTGTGGAGCTGGCCCATGTGCAGTGCTGATGCACGCAAGGAGTGCCGTGCCATGCAGGGGTGTCCTCTGCGTAGGGGAGCCCCACGTGCAAGGAGTGTGCTCTGTAAGGAGAGCCACCCAGCGCGAAAGAAAGTGCAGCCTGCCCAAGAATGGCACCGCACACACGGAGAGCTGACACAAAATGATGCAACAAAAAGAAACACAGATTCCAGGTGCTGCTGATACAGATAGAAGTGGTCACAGAACACCCAGTGAATGGACACAGAGAGCAGACAACTGGGGGGGGAGGGGAAGGGGAGAGAAATAAATAAAAAATAAATCTTTAAAAAACAAACAAACATATGTTAATGAAATATATTAAAATACTACATTGTATCCACTCTCACATTCCCAAAAGTTTTATTCAAAATCTTTTCATGCATCAAAAAATATCATGGAGAGCTACTTTCTGAGTTAACTAACAAATTCCTAAGCACGTTACATTTTTATCCAACTTGTTTAAAACCATATATGCTTATCATCCTTGGAAATTCCATTCCAAGTCACAGTGCGGATTTGCTCTGTATATTTAGTTTCATGACATTTGCCAGATAAATAACTTTTTTGAGTGTCTTTAAAAGCTCTTTAAAAACAAGCTCTAATAATAGCTATTGTGAGGTCATGCCCCGGAATAATGGCTAAATGTGTTAAATTTGTCTTAATTTGCGGCGGCTTGCTCAGTCGGTGGCGGTGGGGGTGCTCTGCCCCACGTTGGGCGCCAGCTGCGGCGGCTTGCTCAGTCGGTGGCGGTGGGGGTGCTCTGCCCCACGTTGGGCGCCAGCTGCGGCGGCTTGCTCAGTCGGTGGCGGTGGGGGTGCTCTGCCCCACGTTGGGCGCCAGCTGCGGCGGCTTGCTCGGTCGGTGGCGGTGGGGGTGCTCTGCCCCACGTTGGGCGCCAGCTGCGGCGGCTTGCTCGGTCGGTAGAGGTGGGGTCTGGCTGCGGACGAGGGGTCGGTCCAGCTCTGGACGAGGGGTCGGTCCCGCTTGGGACGAGGGGTCGGTCCCACTTGGGACGAGGGGTCGGTCCGGCAGCAGACGAGGGATCGGTCTCACAAGGGGTTGCGCGGTTCGGCTGACGGGGTCGCCCGGACAAGCAGGCGATGAACTGGGGACAAGGGAGGCCAGGCCCTTGTCGGGGGCTCTCAGGACTGGAGGGCGCACGGCAGAAGAACTACCGCGGAGACAAGGTAAACACGCAAGTCCACTTTACTGAGGGAGAGGCAACAGTTTTATAGGGGCTGGGGAAGGCTGATTGGTCGAAGCCACGCCCTGTTCTGATTGGTTGCTGGCGAAAGGTCAGTGGGCGGTACTGGACGGGGGAGGGGTGGTGGTTAGGGATTGGCTGTCGCTGTTGCTGGGGGAAGGGGCAGGGTTTAGGGATTGGTGGCTGCTGTTGCTGGGGTGGAGGGCAGACTTGAGTTTCCCGCCCATGCCTGGCTGTTGCTGCTGTCGGGGGAAGGGAAAAGGGCGGGCTGGATTTTTCCGCCCACACCTGGCTGTTGCTGCTGTTGGGGGAGGGGAAAAGGGCGGGCTGGATTTTTCCACCCACATCTGGCTGTTGCTGCTGTCGGGGGAGGGGAAAAGGGCAGACTGGAATTTTCCGCCCTGCGCCTGCGCAGGGAGAAAGAAGAAGAAGGGTGCTGCCCCACAGGCATCGGGTGGCGCCATCCGGGAGGAGGGGCGGCCGCGGAAGCATGGCTGCCGAGAAGGGGAGACCCGAGGGCACTCTGCGCCCATGCCGAGCTCCCTTCAGGGGTGGCGGTGAGTCCGACCAGCCACCCTATTATGGGGGCAGCGGCTTGGCCTACCGCGGCTGCTCCTCCGCCAGGCCAGCAAACCACACTTCAGCCCGACTGGTGACCGCATTAATTCTTGATTATTCCATCAATTGGATGCTGTAAATATCCAAAATTGGCATTATTGAGAATATTTTAAGCTAATGTATCTTCTTTTGCAAACATCACTTTGCTGTTCAAAATGGAGTAGTGCATTTTTTTCCTCGAGTTGTTCATTCTGTTTCTTTAATTTTTGAGTGTTCTTGAGCAAAACTCTTCAGTGCTTGAAAAGTAAACCTCAAACTCTATGGCTTCCTATTAAGCCTGTCAAACTGATGAATGTCCTCTGTGATATAGTACTTAGCACAGTGGCTACAGTGCTGAACATGATGCCTGGTGCTTTTTTGGTACTCAGTAAATGTTTATTGAAAGGATGAGGGGGTGAAAGGTTAATTTCATAGTCTGTATAGATAAATAGAAAATCTAGGAAATTCTCAGAGAGAGAGATTTTAGAAAATCTACTGGACAACTATTTTAGCTGTCATTTTTCAATTAAAAAAGAAACAAAGTTGTAGGGAAACAGATGTGGCTCATGTGATTGAGCTTCTGCCTACCATATGGGAGGTCTGTGATTCAGATCCTGGTGCCTCCTAAAGAAGACAGCGAGCTGGCAGGACAGGCAGGCATGGCAAGCTGACACAAGATGATGCAACAAGAGACACAAGAAGAAAAACATGATGAGATACAACAAAGCAGGGAGTAGAGGTTCCCTACTAAAGAAGACAAGCAGTATGGCGAGCTGGCATGACAGGGAGGCGTGGCAAGCTAACACAACAAGATGATGCAACAAGAGACATGAGTAAAAACATAATGAAAGACACAACAAAGTAGGGAACAGAGGTGGCTTAAGTGATTAGGTGCCTCCCTCCCACATTGGATGTCCTGGGTTCAGTTCCTAGTGCCTCCTAAAGAAACAAAGAAAAACAGACACAGCAAGTGCAAAACAATGAGGGGATGGGGAGAGATAAATAAAATAAAGCTTAAAAAAAAAAGCCGTTTGTAACATGAGTCTCAAATGTGTTTTAACCATATCTTTGTACTTTTGTTTTTGTTTTTTACTTCAGGTTAATTCTGGTAGGTGAGAAAGCAAGTTTGGGGATTGATTCAGGTAAGATGGTGAATTCATTATTTTAAAAGGATCACATTTTAAATATCAAAGTGGTTTCTTAAAATCTTTTAAAAGAAATTGTCTTAAAATTTATTCAGTTATAAAAGGCATGTTAAGTAACATGCCTTCTGTCTATGATCCCTTCTGTATAAACACTTTTGAGTTACCCTTCTAAAGGTGCTCAGTTAAGGACCTAATGGGTTTCTTTAGGGAATTCTGGTCTCTCACAGATAGACGCTTCTAAATGTAGAAAATCCAATGTACAGATTATAGGGTAGAATGATTAAGTTTTGAGTTTTTCCTCATACTTTAATTCATGTTCTTTTATATATATGTGTATATATATATATATATATATATATATATATATATATATATATATATATATATATATATAGTCAACATATATTTGAATCACTGTAGTAGAAAAGACTACAGACTTCGGAGCCAGAAAAACCTGGGTTAGAAGGCTAACTTTAAATCAAGTTATTTATACCTCTATCAGTTTTCTGACCTAACGTATGTCATATATACCTACCTTTCAGAGACATGGGTGGTAAAGATAATATTTATAAATACATAGCACATAATAGGTGCCCAATAAGGATGAGAGCTATTTTTAAGTATATACACATAAAGATCATACTGATAAAAGAAACAATTTAAGAATCCATAATAATGACTTATATATGTAACACAGCTTCAAAATATATGTACAAAAGGTGAGTTACTTGTGTGTGTAATGCTGCATCTCACAGAGAACATATTTTTAAAGTCACAAAGGAAATACAATGGAAAATTATTGTAAGTTCCACTATAAAGTCATACTACTATTTTAGCTTTTAAATCCTCCTGTGTTAGTAGTTATTTCTCTTTACATTCCAGATATTTATATGTACCTTCTCTGCTTTTTTGTGGTTAATCTTGCTAATGACTTATTTTATTATTCTTTCAACAAAGTAACTTTTGGCTTATTAATCCTCTCTATTGTATGGTTGTTTTTTAAATTTATTTCAGTTCCTATCTTTATTATTGTCTTCCTCCTTCATTGTTTTTTTGTTTTTTTGTTTTCTGTGTTTAAGGCTCTAATTTCCCTTAAAATTTTACTTTCTTGTATCCCTTGGTTTTTTTTAACAGCTGTGTTGAGGAATATTTTAAATCTCAAATATTTCACTTATTTCAACTGTACATTTCATTGATTTCAGTAAATCATTACCATAAATCAGTTTTAGAACATTTTTTATCCCCTTAAAAGATCTCTCATGCCCTTTTACAGAAATCCCTATTCCAACTCTCATCCCCAGGCAAACACTAATCTACTTTCAATCTCTATAAATTTACTTTTTATGGGTATTTCATAGAAGTGGAATTGTATAATATGTGGTCTTCTTGTGTCTGACTTCTCCCATTTTGTGTTATTGTGTTTTGTTGTTGTTTCTCTTTGAGGGACTGGGAATTGAACCTGGGATCTTGTATGTGGGAAGCTGGCACTCAACCCCTGAACCATCTCCCCTGAGTTTTTTCCATTTGTTTTACTTATTGTGGTGTTTGTTTGTTTGTTTGTTTTTTAGGAGGTACTGGGAAATGAACCCGGGACCTCCCATGTGGGAAGCAGATGCTCAACTGCTTGAGCCACATCCGCTCTCCATGTATTACTGTTTTTGAGCATCATCCATGATATAGCATATATCAATAGTTCCTTTCTTTTTCTTGCTGAATCCATTGGATGGATATCCACAAATGTATTTTTTTTGTTTTTGTTTTTTAAAGGTTGCTCCAGGGCATACTCACCTTTTCCACATACATGGGTGGGTCTTCTCTCTTGGCCTGAGAAGATGTCTACAGTCCATTCCTCAGCTTCCACGCTTGTACCTTTGAGGTCATTTTTCCTTCAGTCTGACCCTTTTCTTTCCTTTTGTCCAGGCTGGCAGTGGGCCTGTTCATCCAGATATCGCAAAAACTTGTCAGTTTCACATGTAGCACACAGGGGTCCAAACCATCAGAGAGTAGGCCTTTAGACAGATCCTTCCTGGATAATTGTACCTCCAATCCTGACTTGCATTTAAATGACTGACTGATTCCATGTTCAGTTAAATCCTCATATGGAGCACTATTCTCTGGGAACTCACTTTCCAGAATCTCAGAATTTCTGTACCATCAATTTCTGGTTTCTTTGTGCCCAGAAATTTAGTTCTCAGCTTATCCCTTTTTTGCATTTTACTGTAAACTGCAAGGAGAAGCCAGGCTACCCTTTCTTCATTTCGTTTGGACATCTCCTCAGCTAAATATCCAAGCTCATCACTTTCAAATTCTATTTTCCATCCAACATCAGTTCTAGATTTTGACATACTTAGTTAATAAGCCTTTTCCACATTTTTGGTGTTTGCAGCGCTCCACTCATACCAAAATCTGTTCTAGTTTGCTAGGCTGCGAAAAACAATATGCCAGAAATGTGTTGACTTTTAACAGTGGGATGTATTAGTTTACAAACTTAACAGTTCTGAGGTCATGAAAATGTCCAAACCAAGGCATCATCAAGATGATACATTCTTCCTGAAGACTGGCTGCCAGTGGTCCTGGACTCCATCACATGGCAAAGCACATGGTGATATCTACTGGTCTCTCTCTTCTCTACAGTGTTTGTTGCTTCCAGCTTCTTGTTTCTGTGGCTTTCTCCCTCTTTGTCTGAATTTCATTCTCTTATAAAGGACTCCATTAAGAGGATTAAGATACACCCTGAATGAGGTGGGTCACATCTTAAGAACCTGCTCACCAAAAGATCTTCCTTACAAATGGGTACAGACTCACAGAAATGTATTAACTTTAAAAACATACCATTCTGGGGTAGATACAGCTTCAAACCACTACATATCTTAACAATACTTAGCTTTCCAACCCATGAACAAGAACGTCCTTCCATTTATTTAGGTCTTCTTTGATTTCTTTGATTTCTTTTAGCAATGTTTTGTAGTTTTCTGTGTTTAAGTCCTTTATGTCCCTTGGTTAGATTTATTCCTAGATATTTGATTATTTTAGTTTCTATTGTGAGTAGACTTCTTCTCTTGATTTCTTGTTCCAGTTGTTCATTGCTTATGTATAGAAACACCATTGATTTTTGGGTGTTACTTTTGTATCCTGCCACTTTGCTGAATTCATTTATCAGTTTTAGGAGCTTAGTTGTGAATTTTTCAAGATTTTCTGTATCTAGGATGATATCATCTGCAAATAGGGCAAGTTTTACTTGTTCCTTTCCAGTTTGAATGACTTTTATTTCTTTTTTTCCTTAATTGCTTTTGCAATAATTTCCAGTAAAATGTTGCATAAGAATGGTGACAGTGGGCATCTTAGTCTTGTTCTGATTTAGAGAGAAAGGGTTCAGTCTTTCACCATTAAGTAGGATGTTAGCAGTGGGTTTTCACATATATTCTTTTTTTTTTTTTAAGATTTATTTCTTTCTCTCCCCTCCCCGCCCCCCCCCCCCCCCGTTGTCTGTTCTCTGTGTCTATTTTGCTATGTGTTCTTCTTTGTCCGCTTCTGTTGTTGTCAGCGGCACGGGAATCTGTGTTTCTTTTTGTTGTGTCATCTTGCTGCGTCAGCTCTCCGTGTGTGCGGCGCCATTCCTGGGCAGGCTGTACTGTCTTTCGCGCTGGGCGGCTTTCCTTACAGGGTGCACTCCTTGTGCATGGGGCTCCCCTACACGGGGGACACCCCTGTGTGGCACCGCACTCCTTGCGCGCATCAGCACTGCGCATGGGCCAGCTCCACACGGGTCAAGGAGGCCCGGGATTTGAACTGCGGACCTCCCATGTGATAGGCGGATGCCTATCATGGTGAGGATGTTTCTTTATTCTTTATCATGGTGAGGATGTTTCCTTCAGTTCCTAGTTTTTTAAGTGTTTTTATCAAAAAGAGGTAGTGGCCTTTGTCAAATGGCCTTTCTGCATCAATTGAGATGATCATGTGGTTTTTTTCCCTCCATTCTGTTAATATGGAATATTGAATTAATTGATATGCTTATGCTGAACCACTGTTGCATACCAGGGATAAATGCCACTTGATCATGGTGTGTAAATCTTTTAATATGCTGCTGTTGTATTCCGTTTGCTAGTATTTTGTTGAGAATTTTTGCATCTATATCCATAGGAGAATATTGGTCTATAGTTTTCTTGTGGTATCTTTATCTTGCTTTTGTATGAGGGTGATGTTGGTTTTGTTGAATGAATTAGAGAATTTTCCCTCCTCTTCAATGGTTTGGAAGAGTTTGAGTGGGATTGGTGTTAATTCCTTGGAATGTTAGGTAAATTTTCCTGTGAAACCATCTGGTCCTGGGCTTTTCTTTGGGGAGGTTTATTTATTTTAAATATGTTTTTATTATAGAAGTTGTGAACTTAGAAAACAATCGTGCAAATGTGCAGAATTCCCATGCAACACATCTCCACCAACACATTACATTGTTGTAGAACATTTGTTACGGATTATGAGATAATATCATCAGACTATTACCACTAATTATGGTCTATAGTGTACATTGGTATATTTTTTCCATACTGTTGGGATTTTTTAAATTACTGATTCAATCTCTTTACTAGTTAAGAGATCTTCTTGAGTCAGTGTAGGTAGTTTTTGTGTAGGAATTTGTCCAATTTATTTAGGTCACCTCAATTTTTATACATGTGTTCATAGTATCGTCCTATAGTCCCCTTTTTATGGGGCTGGTAATAATGTCTCCGTTTTCATTTCTGATTTCTTTTTTTCTTCACCAGTATAGCTAATGTGTTATCAATTTTATTTATCTTTTCAAAGAACCAGCTTTTGGTTTTGTTGATTTTCTCAATTTTTAAAAATTCTCTATTTCATTTATCTCCACCCTAATCTTTGTTATTTCCTTCCTTCTGCTTGTTTGGGTTTAGTTGGCTCTTTTTATTTTAGATTTTCTAATTTTGATGTTATATCTGTGATTTGAAATCCTTCTTCTTTTTTGATGTAAACATTTAGAGCTATAAATTTACCCTTTCAACACTACCTTTTCTCCTTCTAATTCCACTTATTATTTCCTCATTAACCCTCTGTTATTGATTTTGAGCTTTATTCCATTGTGGTTAGAGAAGTTATATTTATGATTTCAGTATTTTTGAATGTAGTGAGGCTTGTTTCGTGACCTAACATATGGTCTATTCTGGAGAATGATCTATGTACACTCAAGAAGAAAGTTGCTGGGTGATGTATTGTACATTTGTGTTAGTTCATGAAAGAACATTCTCATTTTTGTACTGGTAAGCACAGTCGGTCATCCACCACAGGGTTCTCTGTTATACAGTCCTATGCCTTGCACAATCCATCCAAAGTGTACACACAGTGATTCTCAGTATCATCAGAGTTGTGCTGTCATCACCACAATCAATTTTAAAACATTTTCATTACTCTAAAAAGAAAAATTCCATGCTCCCTTATATGTTATATTGTAACAGTGCAAAAATGTTACATTATTGCTGTTAACCATAGTCTGCAAGTTACATTAGTTGTATTTTTCCCATATATCACCATATTCTTAATGCCTCATAATAGTGGCATACATTTGTTCTATTTCATATAAAAACATTCTTGTATTTGTACTATTAACCACAATTCTCATCCATCACCAAAATCACTATATTATATAGTCCCAAGATTATCCTCTAGCTTTCTATTGACATTTATGATCCTAGTTTACCCCCTTCATGCCCAATCACATTTGTATATCATTAATGTTAGGTATGCTCATTATATTGTTACCATTAGCTTTATCCATTTCCAAACATTTCATATCAACTTAATTAAAAATTATACAGACATTAATATTGGCTTCCCCTTCTCAACCCTCATTCTATCTCCTAGTAACCTATACTCTAAATTTTAATTCTGTGACTTGACTTATTTTATTTAGTTCATATTAATGAGACTATGCAGTATTTGTCCTTTTGTGTCTGGCTTATTTCACTTAACATAATGTCTTCAAGGTTCATCATTTTGTCATATGCATTTACCACATTTCATATATTCGGTCATTTGGGTCATGCTTTTTCTTTATCTGCCA
Source organism: Dasypus novemcinctus (assembly GCF_030445035.2). Lineage (NCBI taxonomy): Eukaryota > Metazoa > Chordata > Mammalia > Cingulata > Dasypodidae > Dasypus > Dasypus novemcinctus. The sequence continues at coordinate 42,354,867 of NC_080679.1, forward strand.
ATATCTGCCTTTAATTCATTTATATTAAAAGTCACAACTGATAATGCAGGACTTTATTCTGCCATTCTACTAGTTAGTCTTTTTAATTCTTATACCTTTTTTGCCCCTTGATTCTTCTAGTAATGCCTACTCTCATATTTATTTGATTTTTTTGTGCTTACTATATTGAGTCCATTCTCATTTCTATCTGGATGTATTTTTAATATATTTTCCTTGCGGTTACCTTGGGATAAAAAGTTAATATCCTAAATGTCTAACAATCATATTTCATTTGATACTAACTTTACTCCAAAAGCATACACATACACTATACCCCTTCATGCACCAACCTTTTCTTGTCCCTGTTACAAGTTATTTCTTCATACATTGTGTGCCCCAAACCATAGATTTATTGTAACTTTTTATGCATTTCCATTGTATGAATGCAAATCTGTATGAAGTAGTGGAGCTACATACTAAAAAATACAATACAATAGAACTGGGATTTATATTTACCCAAATGGTTATTTTTGCTAGAGATCTTTATTCCTTTATGCTGCTTCGAACCACTGTCTAGCATCCTTACTTTTCAGTTTAAGAACTTCCTTTAGCATTGCTTGTTGGGTCTAGTGGTGATGAACTCCCTCAACTTTTATTTATTTGGAAATTTCTTCATCTCTCCCTCATATTTTTTTTAAAAAGATTTATTTATTTATTTCTCTCCCCTCCCCCCCCACCCCAGTTGTCTGTTCTCTGTGTCTATTTGCTGCGTGTTCTTTGTCCGCTTCTGTTGTTGTCAGCGGCATGGGAATCTGTGTTTCTTTTTGTTGCATCATCTTGTGTCAGCTCTCCGTGTGGGTGGCGCCATTCCTGGGTAGGCTGAACTTTCTTTTGCACTGGGCGGCTCTCCTTATGGGGCGCACTCCTTGCGCGTGGGGCTCCCCTGCACAGGGACACCCCTGCGTGGCACGGCACTCCTTGCGTGCATTAGCACTGCATGTGGGCCAGCTGCACACGGGTCAAGGAGACCTGGGGTTTGAACTGCGGACCTCCCATGTGGTAGACGGACGCCCTGACCACTGGGCCAAGTCTGCTTCCCTCTCCTTCATTTTAGAAAGAAATCTCACTGGATATAAGATTCTTGGTTGGCATTTATTTTCTCACTGGATATAAGATTCTTGATTAGCAATTATTTCAGCACTTTATGTATTTCATATGAATTTATGTATTTCAGCACTTTATGTATTTCAACCTACTGCCTTCTTGACTCCATGATTCTGATGATAAATTGGCACTCAGTCTAACTGGGACCGCCTTGTATATAATACATTGCTTTTTCTCTTGCAGGTTTCAGAACTCACTCCTTGTCCTTTGCATTTGACAGTTTGATCAGTATGTAATGGGATATTTTTCTTATCGTGTTTGGTGTCCTTTGGCTTTACTGGTTGTGCATATTCACATCTTTTACTAAGTTTGGAAGTTCTCTGTCATTATTTCTTTGACTATTCCTTCTGCCCTGTTCTTTCTTCTTCTGGGACTTCCCATAATGTGTATATGGTTATGCCTGATGGCATCCCAGAATTCGCTAGGCAATTTTCACTTTTTATAACTTTTTTTACTTTCTGGTCCTGAGCCTGACTCATTTCAATTGTTTTGGCTTCTGGGAAGCAGACATGGCTCAACTGATAGAGCATCCTTCTACCATATGGAAGGCTCAGGGTTCAATCCCCAGGACCTCCTGACCCATGGGGTAAGCTGGCCCATGCTCAGTGCTCCCGTGCGCAAGGAGTGCCATACCATGCAGGGGCGCCTCCACATAGGGATGTCCCATGTGCAAGGAGTGCACCCCACAAGAAGAGCCGCCCCGTGTGAAAAAAAGCACAGCCCACCCAGGAGTGGTGCTGTACACACAGAGAACTGATGCAGCAAGATGACACAACATAAAAAAGGGGCACTGTTTCCCAGTGCCGCTGGATAATGCAAGCAGACAAAAAACACACAGTGAATGGACACAGAGAGCAGACAATGGGGGGGAAGGGGAGAGAAATAAATTTTTTAAAAAAATTGTTTTGGCTTCAAAGTCACTGATTCTTTCTTCTGCCAGATCCATCTTGCTTGTGAAATACTCTTGGGGACTTTTCATTTAAATTATTGTGGTCTTCAACACCAACAGTTCTGTTTGATTCATTTTATTTTATTTTATTTTATTTTTTAAGAATTTATTTATTTAATTCCCCCCCCCCTCCCCTGGTTGTCTGTTCTCTGTGTCTATTTGCTGCGTCTTGTTTCTTTGTCCGCTTCTGTTGTCGTCAGCAGCACGGGAAGTGTGGGCGGTGCCATTCCTGGGCAGGCTGCACTTTCCTTCACACTGGGCAGCTCTCCCTACGGGTGCACTCCTTGCGCGTGGGGCTCCCCTACACGGGGGACACCCCTGCGCAGCACGGCACTCCCTGCGCACATCAGCACTGCGCATGGGCCAGCCCCACACGGGTCAAGGAGGCCCGGGGTTTGAACCGCAGACCCCCCATGTGGTAGACGGACGCCCTAACCACTGGGCCAAGTCCGTTTCCCTGTTTGGTTCATTTTAAAAATTTCTTTTTATTGACTTTCTCATATTGGTCATTCATTGTTTTTCTAATATTCTTTAGTTCTCTTCTGTATTTTCCTTCATTTCTTAGAGTAAATTGAAGATTTTTTATTTTTTAAGTCTTTGTTCGATATGTTCAGAGTCTGGTCTTTTTTTCTTTTTTTAACTTTATTTTGTACATTTCATAATTGAAAATATAAACCATTAAAAACTAAAAAGAAAACACAGTTGAATAAAAACTTAAACATTTCTCAATTAAGTGTACTAGATACCTCTAAATTTTTTTTGAATCATACAATATGCTGCACAATATATTTGGTTCATAGTAATGCAGTCCTACAATATTTGTCCTTTTGTGTCTGGCTTGCTTCACTCAACATAATGTCCTCCAGGTTCATCCATATTGTCACATGCTTTACAACTTCACTTCTTACAGCTGTATAATATTCCATCATGTGACTAGACCACCATTTGTTCATCCATTCATCTTTTGATGGATACCTGGGTTGTTTCCAACTTTTGGCAATTGTGAGTAATGTCTCTGTGAACATTGGTGTGCAGATGTCTGTTCATATCACTCCTCTCAGTTCTTCTGGGTATATACCCAGTAGTGGTATTACAGGGTCATGTGGCAATTCTATTTTCAACTTCTTTAAGAACTGCCAAACAGTCCTCCACAGTGGCTGTACCATTCTGCATTCCCACTTGTTGGAATAAGTGTTTCTATCTCCACATCCTCTCTGTCTGTAGTTCTCTGTCTTCTTAATTGCGGCCATTCTGAGAGGTGTGAAATGGTATCTCATTATAGTTTTGATTTGCATTTCCCTAATCATTAATGATGTTGAACATTTCTTCATGTGTTTTTTTGCCATTTGTATTTCTTCTTTGGAGAAATGTCTATTCAAGTCTTTTACCCAATTTTTAATTGGGTCATTTGTCTTTTTATTGTTGAGTTGTAACATTTCTTTATGTATCCTGGATATTAATCACATTATCAGACATGTGATTTCCAAATATTTGCTCCCATTGAGCTGGCTGCCTTTTCACCCTTTTGACAAAGTCCTGTGAGGTGCAAAAATGTTTAATTTTGAGGGGGTCCCATTTATCTATTCTTTCTTTTGTTCTACATGCTTTGGGTGTTAGGTCCAAGAAACCACCACCTACTACAAGGTCTTGAAGATGTTTCCCTACATTTTCTTCTAGTGGCTTTATGGTCCTGGCTTTTATATTTAGGTCTTTGATTTATTTTGAGTTGATTCTTTTATAGGGAGTGAGATAGGGGTCCTCTTTCATTCTTTTGGTTATAGATATCCAGTTGTCCCAGTACCATTTGTTGAAGAGACTTTTTTCCCATTAACATTGACTTGGTAGGTTTGTCAAAAACCAGTTCACTGTATACGTGAGGGTTTATTTCTGGATTATCAATTCTATTCCACTGATCAATGTGTCTATCTTTATGCCAGTACCATGCTGTTTTGACCACTGTAGCTTTGTAATATGTTTCAAGGTCAGGCAGTGAAATTTCTCCCACGTCACTCTTCTTTTTAGAATGCTTTTAGCTATTCAGATGTACTTTCCCTTAGTCTGGTCTTTTTCTTTGATGTTTTCTGGACTTTTCTCTTGTTCCTTTGGATGGGCCATTATTTCCTGTTTGTTTGTCTTGTAATTTTTTGTTGCACACTGTACATTTTAATATTTTAAAATGTTAACTCTGGGATTTATTCCCTCAGATGTCAGTTTCTTGAGTTTGTAACCAGCTGGTGACATGATATTTTCTTGAGTGTCAGTCCTCCTATCAGGAAGGGCCACCCAAGGCAAATTCAAAGTGCAGGGTCTTTCTTGTCCTGGGCTTGTGCTTGATAGTGGCCTTAAGAGTTTTGTTTGCAGGAGTTTGAATGCCCTCTTTACTTCCCACAATACAGACTGCAGTCTCACTATCCCACGTGTTCCACTTATGGAGTTAAAGCAGGTGAGCCTTAGCCCCAGGCTGTCAGCGTCAATCATTTCTTACAATGCTTTCATTATCTCAAGCTGCTTTTGCTTGGGGGGCATAATCTGGGAGAGGGGAACACATCAGAAATGAGGGAGGGACTAGGAAGGGTACCAGGAGCTCCTGCCACAGCTTCCCAAAGACCTACCCAGTAAATGGCAGCCCTTCAGCTGTCCTCTCCAGTTCTGAGGTAGCCTACCATTTTAATATCTCTTCCACAATCTTTTTTTAGGGCAAGTTGGAACAAAGGCCACCCTAAGAACTGGCCCCAGGAATCTGAATTAAAGACTGTTTTCAGCCATTTGACCCATGCCCACCCCAGATTTTGGGGAAGTGGACTTTTATGTCCCTTCTTGCCATCTGCAAGCAATGCCAGAGACCTTACGTTAGTGCTGTGTGCTGCTAGAGTGGGGGCTGGGCAATGGCAACCTCTTTTCAGGAAGAGAAATTTACTGATATTTACCATAATTTACCAACCTCTTCCTTATTCTTCTCTGGATGCTGTACAGTGTTCTCCCGGACTATGGAGTTTTCCAGGTAGTTGATTCAGACTGTTCCTGCCTTTTTACTAGTTTTGTGAAAGTAGCGATTCCTAGAGCTTGCTATTCTGCCATCTTCCCACCTATTTCTCCCTCATTTTTGAAAGTGTTTTGCTAAGTAAACAATTTTAGATTAGTGGGTGTTTTCTTTCTGCACTTCCATGGTTGTTGTTGAAAAATCTTCTGGTTGTGTAATTATTGTTCCTTTATTGTAAATTTGTCTTTTCTTTCTGGCTGCTTTTAGCTGTACTCTTGTTTTTAGCATCCTGCTGTTTTGGTAGACAGTGTGTCTGGATGTGGAATTTGTTATTGTTTTTTAATCTTTCATGTTATATGTTGCATTTCCTTTATCTTTAGTTGGTATCTTTTACCAGTTCTGGAAAATGCTCAAGCATTATCTTTTAAAATGTTGCCTCTTCTTCATTTTCTTTATTCCAACAAGCATATATTAGACCTTTCATTCATCCGTCATATTTTTAACCTTCCATATTTTCTTTCTCCTTTTCCCTTTATGCTCCATTTTGAGTAAGCTTTTCAGATCTTTCTTTCATAATTTTCTGTTCTTGCACCCAATCTACTCTTTAATCTTTGTACTGAATTTAAAGATTTTCAACAGCTATTCCTTTTATTTCTAAAAGTTCTATTTGGTTCTTTCAAACCTGCCTAGTCAGTTTTTTGTTTTGTTTTGTTTTAATACAAAGAAAATATTTTTATTTGTATATCAAAGACTCTAAGAAAAGAGGACGTAAGATTTAAGAGACTTGATGCCACGACAAGTAAGTTGTCTTATTTAGGATTGAAAGCTACAGATGATCCTGACTGAATCTTAAGCATGATGTGTTCAGTTTAGTTTGAATTATGGTTTCCTTCCATAGTCTTCAGTATCTTTCTTTTTTGTCGTTTTTTTTTTTTCTGGGCTAAAAACTGCTGTGCTGGTGCATGGTTCTTCCTCAGAAAGTGGTTCTTCCTTAATGTGTTTCTTTTTATCTTTTTTCTCCTTCTTCATGGTAGTCTCTTCCACCACCAGTATTTCTTCTTCCTCTTCTACTTACTCTTCAACTTTGATTTTAATCTTGGCTTTTTTGGCTTTCTTTTCAGTAGTTTCCTCCTCTTTATCTACCTGGTCTATCTTGCGTTTTTAGAAATTGTTGGCAGTGTAGAGTCACCAGAAAGGTCATAAGTCTTCACTTCACTTGTATGTTCATATTTTTCTGTTTTTTGCTAATGCCTTTCTTGTTCCACTTATTTTTCTTATCCCTCTGTCTTCCAAGGTCCTCAGCCTGGCCTCTAATTTGGATCACTTCTCAACTCCCACTGCAGAACTAGAATCCTCATCAAAAGCATCATAATGGTTGACCAAAACAGTTTTGGCTGCCAGCATTCGAGAAATCTTTCCTTTGTGTTTGGGACTTGTCTGTCCTACAAGTGAAATATGATAAATGAGACCATCCTTACAGGTATCCCGTCTTGACTTGAGGGCTCTGAAGAGTGCCTTTTCTGCTCCAAGAATCTGAACTGTAGACACGGCATGCTTGGCCAAATTAAAAAGAGAACTTGCATGAGCAATAAGCCATGCTCCAACTAATTCCCCAACCATGACTGTAACATTAGGTGCAATGGCCATCATTCAATTTTGTAGATATTCATAGAGCTGGGTTCTATATTCTGAGATTTCAGTCACCTGGGTACAGAGATGTAGAATATTGCAAATATCTTCTTCTGAAACTTCTGTTCCCATAGATATCTCTGCAGCTGCTTTCACTTCTGCTTCAATATCTTCTGGCAGTAATTCAGAAAGTTTGGCAGAGGCATAGTTCTTCCTGTCGCCAACTTTCTGTAAACACTTGCAGTATGTCAAATTATCTGAAATAATTTTTCCTAGTTCAGGGAAATGCCAGCCATACCATTCTCTACACTACATAATGTATGTTATTTAGTTCTTTATCAAAGTTGTCTAACAAGGAAATTGCTTGAACAATTATTGTGTCTACTTTATTAGCGCTAAATTTCAACCCATATTGAGAAAGATAGATGTTAGTAGCATGCTGAGTTGTGACAACCAAAAATGTCCCTAGTCAATTTTGATAGTATCATGTTATTTTCACTTTCTAATTGCTATTGTATCTAAAAATGCAAATATCTGAAGTTCTCAGGGTCTAATACTATTGTTTGTTGATTTCTTCTGACTTTCTTGTCATTGCTTGTTTATGGTTTCTGGTTGAGATATTTGTTTGCTCTTAATTTGTGTGAGCTCTAGAGGCCTTAAGAATTTTTCTCTAGAGAAAAACTGAATTTTCCTTTTTAGAGTCAGGTAACACTACCAGCCTGAGGATCACTTTAACCCCTTAAGGGCCTTCAACTTAATGTAGGAATATTGGGTTTTGTCTCTAGAGAGCAGTGTTGATATGGGCATTTGCCCTAGGGTGTCTGCCTTTCCCCTTTGCTCTTTGCTCATCTCCCAGTACTATTTTCAGCTTACCATTTTTATTTCTAACAAGTCCAGCAATGCATTAAAAGCATATTTTTAAACTTCTAGGCAGATTTTTAAAATTTTTATTTTTTTGCTGGAGGGAAAGGGAGCTTCTGAGTATCTGGTCTACTGTATTTCCAGAAGCTGAAGTTACAAAGTAACATTTTCCATTGGTCATAGTAATAAGGACATTTGGAAAAATAGTCAGTATTCCTGGGACCAACATAACACCAGCACTCCTAATAGGAGTGTAAATTGGAATGCCTTTCTGAAAAACAGATTTTAGTTGAGTAATTTTACTTCTAGAACTATCTTTGGGAAGTGATTTGAAATGCCTTCAAGCATTTGTACTCTGAGATATTCATTCTAGTGATATTTCACATAATAGAATAAAACCAGACTTTTTGCTCTATCCTTTGTTCTCATATATGCCTATCTCGATCCCAATTTCATGTATCTGTAGCTTTAAAATAAAATAAAAGAACATAAAATAAAATCTGTTCTGCTACATTCTACAACATAGATGAACCTTAAAGACATGTTGAACAAAATAAGCCAGGCACAAAAAGATATTGTATGATCTCACTTATATGAAATAGCTAGAACAAGCAAATTCTTAGAGACAGATAGCAGGTCACAGATTACCAGGATCCAGGTCATTAGGGAAAGGGACAGTTATTGCTTAATGGGTGCAGAGTTTCTGTTTGAGGTGATGAAAAGTTGGGGTAATGGATGTTGGTGATGATAGCTCAATATTGTGGATATAGTCAATACCACTGAACTGTACACTTGAAAGTGGTTAAAATGGGAAATTTTGAAGTGTATATATGTTACTGCAACAAAAAGACTTGAACACACATACTCACGAATCATACCAAATGCACTCTATTTGGTGGATCATCAGTGAAGATTTCCTTAACACAGAAAACTTCCTTAAACACATTTCTTCATCTGCCATACTCCATTTCTTTTTTTTTTTTAATTTTATGGTACATATTAATAAAGCATACAGTTCATCCAAAGTATATAATCAGTGGTATTTGGCATAATCACATAGTTGTGCATTCAACTCTTCAATCATTATCAGAGCATTTTCATTATTTCAATAGTAATAAACAAAAAACAACAAGATTCTTCATCTCTTAGTCTCTCTATGTACAGCAGGGGAAACACACTCCATTTCTGTAGCTTCCCAAAACTCTCCCTGGTAGGACTGTCCTGCTCTCTACCATCCATTCCTACTTTCCCTTTCCCCAGCCCTCACTCTCCTCTTACTTCCTTCTGCAATCATCTCTGGAATGTCTTTCTTGTTCCCTAATTTTTTTCCCCTGCACATCACTCTTCCATCTTTTTTTCTCAAAGTAATCTTGTTCCTTTTTGCTTTCTATTTCCTCATTTCTACCTATTAGCTCCTCCCATCAATTATGTTTTTAGGGAAAAAACTAAAACTCAGAAGTGGAGGTAAGGGTTCTGTTCTTTTTACACAGTGCTTCATGATGAGAATATTCCACATCTTATCTCCCTTATTGTGAAGGTTTTTCTGTGTTCAACTAAAAACTTTATTCATTAAATCCATTTTTTTATCTTCTATATTTTTCCAGCACATTTTTACTAACTCTTTTCGAACTTAGGACCTAATTCCTACTTCAGCTTTTTTATGATCCTTTTGAATGGTTTCCTTTTGATCACTTTTATTATTTCAATCTTTACTATTTTCTCTGTATTCTTTTATATCCCAAACAGCACAGAATTTTAGTAATTGTGTAGTAGGGCTATTACTTCCTTGTCCTTAGATGTATTGCGCCTTCTAAACTCTCCATATACAATAAGTCTATCCATTTTTGTATTATGAAGAAATTTTCATTTCATTTATCTTTTTTAAAAATGGCCATAATAATAGCTGATGTCAAAATCTTGGAGCTTTTTTGTCTGGATGCGTGCCTATATTGGGTAAGCAATGACGTTAAAAACATTGAAAAGGGAAACGGACTTGGCCAGTGGTTAGGGCGTCCGTCTACCACATGGGAGGTCCGCGGTTCAAACCCCTCCTTGACTCGTGTCGAGCTGGCCCATGCGCAGTGCTGATGTGTGCAAGGAGTGCTGAGCCACGCAGGGGTGTCCCCCGCGTAGGGGAGCCCCATGTGCAAGGAGTGCCCCGTAAGGAGAGCCGCCCAGTGCAAAAGAAAGTGCAGCCTGCCCAGGAATGGTGCCGCACACACAGAGAGCTGACACAGCAAGATGATGCAACAAAAAGAAACACAGATTCCCATGCTGCTGACAACAACAGAAGCGGACAAAGAAACAAGGCGCAGCAAATAGACACTGAGAACAGACAACCGGGGTGGGGGGGGGAGAGAAATAAATAAATACATCTTTTTAAAAAAAACATTGAAAAACACATGAGAATACGGTTTCTATTTGATCAGAAGACAGTGTGCTGTTCTTGAGCATATGTGTTTGATCTTTCCCTTCACTATTGCTCTAGCTCTGGTTTGTGTGAAATGCTGAGATCCTGCTTATTCCTATGCACTGCTTTTATAAGAATAAAGTGGCCTTTGAATTAAAAGTAGACTATATCCATTCACACAACATTAAATTGAAAATCCATGGAGATCAGGCAGAGTAATATAAAATGGCCTTTCTGAGAATATAGATTAAGAACATGTCCATCAGGATAGGTATAGGCTTTGGAATGTGAAAACTTTTAACTTTCAAAGAGACATAGATATAACAAGACCTGAATTGGGTATTCCATAGTATTATAATGTTTATATAAAATGTGATTTTTATGGATAAGATTCTTCAAAATTTTACATCTTTTTATATATATTATAATCTGATTTATTAACTAAACTTTGCCTAATTATTATAGATTATTATAGTAAATAAGCATAATAAATTTTTTTCCCTCATCTTATCTTCTATCTGCTTTTGTTTCAGCAACCAAAGATCACAAGGAGAAACATTTTCAAATGAGAGAATTTGGAGCACATCAGTTTTCTAGCTCTGAAAATGGTAAGAAATTTTTATTTCAATATATATGGATAATTAGTTATTTAAAATTCTTCTATTTTTATTACATCCATTTCTTTATCATCAGAAACTGTATTGGTCCGTAGAGAACAATGCAATGCAAATCTGTTCTTGGATTTTGTAATATATCATGATGGTAATTAAATAATTCTTGTTTTTGTTTGTTCGGGTCCTGTTATTCTGTAGCTATACAACTTTGAGGATAGCAAGGACTGTGTCTATCTTACTCTGCCATGTACCACCATCATCTAGCAGTGTAGTCACTCATTGTTGAACAAATGGATACAATTTATACATCCAATGTCTTCAAATGCTAGCAAAATACTAAATGTTCCACATTAAAGAAATCGTTATTTAATAAATAAAAGAATTCCCAACATTCTGGTTTCCTTGTCTGTAAAATGAGGTAACAAATAATTAATCAACTTTAGGATATTTTCTGGTATTAAAAAATTACCTTGAATTTATTATTCTTAGCAATTATGTTGTAAACATTTTCTTTCAACTTATCATTTTTTCTTTGTGCATATAGTTGTTTCTTGCCATGTAAAGTTTTTTTTTAAATTTATCTAATTAATTAATGTAAATTTTTCATTGGATCTGAATTTTTATCATAGAAAGCTTTTCCTAAACTGTCATTTCAGAGAAATTTACCCATGTTTTCTTCTGGTACTTGTTTAGTTTTCTTTTTTATATATAGATCTCCAATTGGTTTGGAGTTTATCCACGTGTAATGATGTTAGGAATGGATTAAATATCATGTTTGTGCAAATGGCTATTCATTATATGATTTAAATGCCATCTTTGCCTCATTTAGGTATTATCATGTATTAGATTTCAGTATGTTACTCAGGCCTATTACTGGATTTTCCTTATATTCCAGTAGTGTGCTCTTGCACCAGTACCACACAGTTTTAATTATAGAAACTTTCTAGTGTGTTTTAGTATCTTGTATGGGTAGTCACTCTCCCTCCTTTTCATTGTTTTCTTAGCTATTCTCATTCATTTTTCCATGTAAACTTTCTATCAAGTTGTATAGCTCCATAAAAAAGATCAATACTTTTATTGTAATCACACTAAATGTTAAAACTGACGGCTTGATATTGAGACATCCTAACCAAAAACAAAGCACAGCTTTCCATTTTTAAAATATTGCTTATTTATCTCTCTGGAATGTTTTATAGTTTCCTTCATATAGGATTTGAACATTTCTTGTTAAGTTTATTTCTAAGTATTTGATCTTCTTTGTTGCCATTGTGAACAAGGTTTTCTTTTCCACATATCTTTTAAATGGTTATTTTGTGTATATAAATGCTGTTGGTATTTGCATGTTACTTTTTTTTAAGATTTATTTTATTTATTTATATCTTCCCACCCTCTCATTATCTGCACTTACCATCTGTTCGACTTTCTTTCAAGAGGCACTGGGAACCAAACCTGGGAACCTCTCATGTGGTAGGCAGGAGCCCAGTCACTTGAGCCATATCCATTTTCCTGCATGTTACTTTTATATTCTGATACCTTGCTGAATTCTTTAATCATTTGATTTAATCATTGGTTCATTAGGGTTTTCCAGGTATATTATCATGTCATCTGCAAAATAGAGATAGTCCTGTTTTATGTTTTTTGTTTTTACTAATTCTTCTGCCTATAATCAATTTTTCTTGTTTAATTGCATTGACTGCTACCTTCAGGTGATTTTCATGCTTCTCCTATGATTTCTAAATATTTCCTTTATATAAGAGGTTGGCAAACTACTTTTGTAAATAAAGGTTAGTGGAACATAGCCACACCTATTCATTTATGTATCATCTGTGGCTGCTTTAATGCTAAAATGGCCTAGCTGAGTAGTTGTAACAGGGACTGCATGGCACTCAAAGTCTAAAATATTTAGTATCTGGTTCTTTACAGAAAGAGTTGGCTGACCTCTGTACTATATCAACAGCTTGTCATTTATTTGATATGTTTATGCACTCTCCCTTTTCCTTGATGAAATTAGGTAATAATTTATCTATTGTATTGATTTTTTAGTTTTTAAAAATTTTAGCAAATTAATTTTATTGATATATATTAATAAAGTATAAATCTATCCAAAGTGTATAATCAGTGGTATCTGGTATAATCACATAGTTGTGCATTCATCACTTCAATTATTAGAGCATTTTCATTATTCCACTAGTAATAATAAAACAAAAAACTCAATCACCTCTTACTCTCTGCTTTTTCTGCCATACCCAGCTGCTACTCTGTTTCTGTCTCTCTAGTCTATTTGTATATATTGTAAAAAGTCTTATATATGCAATATTACCCATATTAGTATTTCACATGAGGTTTCACTCTGTTGATTTTTAATCTAAAGAATGACCAGTTATTTATTTTTAATTTGGATACTGTTTTTCTGATCGCTACCTCATAATTTTTCCTTTTCATTTTATTTTATTCCTTATACTTTTTTTACAGCTTTATTGAGGTATAATTTACATAAAACCCACCCATTGTAAACATACAGCTCATGATTTTAATAAATGTAGAATTGTACAACCATCATTGTGACCCAATTTTACAGTATTTCCAACTTTCCACACCCCCAATCCCTTGAGCTCATTTGCTGTCAGTCCTCATGTGCTTGGTTTATTTGTTGTACTTTCTCTGGCTTTTTGTTGTTAAAAAAAATTTAACGGACATAGAACATAACATTTCCTATTTAACCACTTTCAGTTATACAGTTCTCTGCCTTTTTGAGTTGGGTTTTATTTTTATTCTTCCATTTTTGTTTTTTTTTTAACAGCTTCATTGAGATATAACAACATACCATACAATTCACCTATTTAAAGAGTACAATTTGCTGGTGTGCAAACATTGCCACAGTCAATTTTAGAATATTTTTATCATCTCAAAAAGAAACTGTTACCCTTTAACTATCACCTTCTTAACTATTCTCACTCCCACCCCCACCCCTATGCAACCAATAATCAACCTTCTGTCTCTTAGATTTGCTTGTTCTAGACCTTCCATATGTATGGACTTTATATGGAATATATGGAATATATATATGTGTTATGTTTTGTTCCTGAACTCTCAAAGCCAGACACAACATAATTCTGTTGTGTCTGGCCACTTTCGTTCAATATATTATTTTTATAATTCATCCATGTGGTTGTGTGTATCAGTAATGGATTCCTTTTTATTGTTAAGTAACATTCTATGAATGTACTGCAATTTGCCCACAATTAACCTCAGCAGCAGTAGTCTGGGGCAGGAGATAAAATGCTGGGTAGATGGCCCTCCACTTGGAAGCTGGGGGAGGGAGTTCTCACTATTGTTAGCTGCACCAGTCTGGGGAAGTTTCTTCTAGCTGAGTTGGTAGAGGGAAGGGAAAGAAGTGGGTCTCGTTTCAAATACCACAGATTTTGCGGTTCTTACTGAATTTAAGTAGATTTTCTTGAGTAAATGTTTCGTTTGCTCTTACAACCATTTCTAAATACTCTTTAAAAATACTCTAAATGGTTGCTTTTACATAATTTTTACCAGTTCCACTGGGGTACAGAGTTCTTTACATGTCATGTCTGAAGTTGTTCTCTTTAATTTTTGTTGATAAGGGTGTTTAGGGCTATCATTTCTGTTCTCTTCATTGTTATTTAAGTATCCCATGGATGTATCCTTATTTTTCAGAAATTTTATTCCTTTTTTACCCAAGAGGTGTTTAATAGAAGGTTTTAACATTTCCAGGTGGAAAAAGCTTTTTTGTTTCATTTTTATATAGCAGTTTTATTGCATGGTAGTCAGAATATTGTTTGTCATATTTTTGCTTTAAGATATTTTTGAGTCTTAGTATAATCAATACTTATGAATTTTCAATGTACGCTTGAGAAGATTTTTCTATTATGGTTTGATATTCAAAATAACTATTATTGATTATGCTGCTTAGGTGTTTTATATCTTTACTTACCTTTTGCCATCTTGGCATGTGTTTTACTAAGTGGCGTATTAGTCTTCTTTTATTAGTTTCTATCTATTTTTCCTTGCAGCTCCTATAGTTTTACGTCAGTGGTTGGTTGTTTCACACATAGATATTCATAACTGGTATAGCTTCATTGTGAAATGTGGCCATTTCAATAGTTGTCCTACTCAATTAGAAATAATTTTCACATAAGACCCCAGTTTAGTGCATTAAAAATTGTTAATAAAGTATGAGAACAATAAAACAAATTGTATTTGCCCTACCTGCATTTCCCACAAAAAGGAAAAACCCTTTTTGCTTTATTTTCACTTAATAGCTGCCAAAGATCTACTTGTGGATTCAATGGAAGGAGAGGATTTTGAGAAAGAATTCTCATTTCTCAACAACCTCCTAAGTCCTGGTTCTTCAAGTACTAGTGAGTTTACCCAAGAATGCCAGACTGCATTTGGGAGCTCCAGTGGCAGTCTCACATCCCAGGAACCTTTTGTGGGGTCCAAGCCTCTTGCTCATTCTGGATTCCTTCCTTCCCAACTCTTTGACCTTGGCTTTCATGCTGCTGGACCTTTCAACAGTTAAGTGTCTACTAATCACTTGGACATGTGTGCCTTATTTTATCTTTGTGAAACAAAAGTATTTGCTGACTGATCCTAGAATCAATGAGATAAATTTTAACTTCAGTCAAATTGGGTAAAATTTGCAATCATAGCAATCATCTGGGAAAATAAATATAATCGCCACAAGAATCTCAACAAGAGTGAAAGAAAGGCCGCTTTCCTCCATTGACTTTCTCTGGCATCTTTCCTATCTAGAAAATTAACATCTTGTTTAAAATACCTGACCTGCTAAATTACTCCTGCTTCATCAGGTGATACTCTTTCATCCACCAATGGGAGCCATTATGGAAAACAAAGGAAGTGCAAAACTTGGTATGCTCTGGTTCCTATGGGTTCAGAGATCACAGGAGAAAAAGGAACCACTCTGGAGGCTGCTTCCAAAGCCTGGGAGTTGAGAACTGTGGTAGAAAGCTTGGGGCAGGGTGTTTTCCTGAGGAAAGGGTCTCCTACCTCTACTCATCTGTTGGTCCACCATCATCTGCACCTTGGGAGTCATTTTGTACTGCTCACTCCCCACATCCATATTAGTTACCAAGTCTAGTCAATTGTATTTCTAAAACATTTGCAGTTGTTTGGGGAAATAAAAAACAACTTGGATATTTATTTCAAACCCAGTTTGAAAAATATGTCTAATCTAACCCCAGCTGGGAAAAAACTTGGATGATTTGGTTAAAATATATAATTTTATGTAGATAAATTTTAAGTGTTTTATACCTCTTGTATTATAGACTCTTACCCTGGTAGCCAAAACTGGGGTACATTAAATATTTTTGCCCTTTCTTGTTTTTTTGATACTACTACTACTTCTTTAACAATAGATAATTCACTGCTTTCCTCCCCCTAGGCTGGGTCTCCCAGGGGGGATCTGAACTTCCTCATTCACACATTGATAACCAGCCAGTGCCTTCACCAAGTCCAAAGAAATTAACAAAATGTAAGTTATTATTTTAATAATTTTGCCACATTAGGAATCAGATGAATTCAGATAAATTTATTTTTAAAGATTTATTATTTATTTCTCTCCCTTCTCCCCACCCCCATCTGCTCTGTGTGTCCATTCGCTGCATATTCTTCTGTGTCTGCTTGCATTCTTGTCAGTGGAGCTGGGAACCTGTGTCTCTTTTTTTGTTGCATCATCTGGCTGCGTTAGCTCTCTGTGTGTGCCACTCCTGGGCAGGCTGCACTTTTTTTTTTTCTGCACGGGGTGGCTCTCCTTGTGGAACACACTCCTTGCATGGGGCTCCCCTGTGTGGCACCGCCTCCTTGCGCACGTCAGCACTGCACATGGGCCAGCTTACCACATGGGTTAGGAGGCCCTCGGTATTGAACCCTGGACCTCCCATATGTTAGGCAGATGCTCTACCAGTTGAGCCCAAATCTGCTTCTCCAGATAAATTTAGAAAGGATCACTTTATAGTCTTCACTTCATATTGTCCAGAAAAATATTTTACTAATAATGAGCTATTTTTAAAATGAAAGCTATTCCTGGCTACCTTTTACTGTGGAAAGCATTCAATAGAAATTATGAGCTTGTCATAGTATACTAAATTCCGTTCTGTAATCTTTTATATTTTGTGTTAAGGTTTATTGATAATGAATGCCATTAGAGAAAGAAAATGCTTTTTGATTACAGGATGCCTGTTGACAAAGAATTCAGTTCAGAACTTAGCACAGGTCCTGGCATATAGTAATTGCTACAATTATATTGAGTACTTTCCATTACTGTCTGCAGAACTGTGGTCCATGTAGTAAAAGGTAAACATAGAAAATAGATATGCTCTCTGGCTTGCAGCATTTTAGATTTATATTAATCTTATGCACTGATGTTGATTTTAAAAAATATTTTATTCGGAAAGAATTTCAAATGTACAGTAAGCATAAGTAAAAGTAGCGCAAAGAATACCTGTATACCCTTTACTGAGATCCACCTGTTATTAATATTTTACTCCACTTGTTTTGAGCAGGTTCCTCTCTTTCTTTCTCTTTCACACACACACAAAATATTTTCAAGAATATCTGTGGGAGAAAACTTTTTTTTCAAAGGTTTCCAGTCATTACTGTATGTAATAATTTTGGTGCTCAAATTGCCTTATGTTGGCCAGTGGGAGCCCTTTCAGGGCCTGCCCTTGTGTGATATTTCAATACTTTTAAATTTTAAATAATTTCAGACTTAGAGCAAAGTTGCAAAAATAAGTATTCCCATATATTCTTCACCCAGATTCCCCAAATGTTAACATTTTTACCATGTTTGCCTTACTTTCTCTCTTCATGTATATATTTGTTTTTTCTTCTGAATCTTTTGAAACTAAGTAGCAAACATAATGAATCTGAAACAGTTCTGCATTCTTGGTCTTTCCTGATCTTGACATTTTTGAAGTGTACAGTTAATTTACTTTGTAGAATATCATTTGAGTTGGTTTTATCTGATGTTTCCTGATAATCAGATTCAGATTATGCATTTTGGCAGGACTAGCAGCAGGTGAGTGCTGTTGTGCCTTATCAGTGAATTTTATCAAGAGGGACATGGTATCCATTTTATCCCATTGTTGATGATGTTAATTTTGATCACTTAGTTAAGGTGATATCTGCCAGGTTTCTCCACTATAAAATTAATACTGAATTTTTCCCTTTGTAATTAAAAAGGTATCTTGTAGGAAAATATTTGAGACTGTTTCTCATAATAGCATGTTTCTATCAAAGTTTTACCCACTGATTTGACATTCATTGATAATTTTTGCCTGAAATATTTATTATAGTGAATATTGCCAAGTGGTGATTTTTTAATTTCTTATTCCCTCATTTATTAATTGGCATACTATTTTGTGGAAAAGCTTTCCCTTATTCCCCTTATTTACTTATGTATCAGCGTAGACTCTTGGAATCCTGTTTTATGCTTTTCAATACTTTGGGGTAAGTCAGTTGGGGAATCCACAACCCCAAGCAGATCATGGATACACAGCCATGCCTCAGGGATTCAGATTATTTATGGTTATATATATATATATTTTAAATATATATATTTTTATTCCTCATTCCTCCCCCTTCATTGTTTGTGGTCACTGTGTGCTGTCTATGTCTGCTTGTTCTCTCTTTAGGAGTCACTGGAAACTGAACCCGGAACCTCCTATGTGGAAGAGAGGAGCTCAATCACCTGAGCCACCTCAGCTTCCTGGTTTGTTGTGTCTCTCATTGTCTTTCCTTTGTGTGTCTCTTTTATTGCGTCAGCTTGTTCCATCAGCTCTCTGTGCCTTCCCCGCCGTACCAGCTCATGTTCTCTAGCAGGCCTCGGGAACTGAACCTGGGACATCCTGAGTGGTAGGCAGAAGCCCAAATGCTTAAGCCATATCCACTTCCCTATGGTTATATTTAAACCAACTATAAAACTGAGTTTGTACTTTTTCATTTAAATTAGAAGAATATAAAGTAGTATATTTTAGAAATGAACATGAAAAGCAGTCTATTAGATAAGGTGCTATTTGCTTATAATTCTTGATGCTTATTTTGGGGAAAAAATCAGGATGAAAAGAAAGCTCTCTACAAAAAGATACAATAAAACTAAGCTGGCAAATTTTAATAGGAATTGACATTCTTAACATCTTTAAAATTCATTCATAGGTGCTCCCACTCAGCCATTAAGGAAATGAAAATTAAAACCAAAATATGATAATACTTACATACCAGAATAGCTAAATGAAAAAAATTCCATGTATTGTCAAGGAAGTAGAAACTGAAATTATCATACACTGCCTATGGAAGGTAAATTGGTACTACCATTTGGAAACTGTTTGGCAGTTTCTACTATACCTCGTGTTATGTACCAGACCTGTTTGGTCACAATAGAAATGCATCCATATCTTGACCAAGAATGTTTATTACCACAGCACTGTTGCAAATAGCCCCAGTGTTCCCTGAGTGGGGCACATGAACAGTAACTGGAGGGATATCACAAGGGGAACTTCTAGGGAGTTAAGTTCTGTTTCTTGGCATTTACCTTATGAAAATTAAAGTAACTTGGGCTCTTATCTCTATATGTATAATTCCACAAAATTAATTCCCTTTCTATTTGCTGTGGAGACAAGAACAGTGTACACAAGGAGACCCCCATAAAAAATGTCACTAAAACCTTAATTTCCCATTGTGACTAATGAATATAAAAACATTTCACATTTGTATTAAGCAGTACCATTTTCTGGTACTCATCAGAAACCAACAACTGCACAAGGGAGGTCAGGTATACTATGGAATGACCACATGTACTGGTTGACACCTTTTCTTCCAGCATCATTATTAATCGTCCCCCTGATGACTCTCAAGTGTCCTATCTAATGCTAAATTATATGGTTATTACTTTACAGATGAGGAAACAAGAGCCCCTGTCCAGCCACCCCCCAACATTAAGTGATTTGCCCAGTATTTCTCATTAGTAGGTAGTGTACCCAGTACTCAAAGTCAGAACATGTTTGGGTGTCACTGACACAACTTTGGGGTACCCAGAAACAGAACTGAACGCAGAGTGGTCTTCACTCTGTTCTGATCCTCGAGGCTTCAGCAGCCCAAACCCTAGCCCTCGTCTGTGCGAAGTGCTAACCGTGATTATATCAATAAATGGGGCTGCGAGAAACTGCCTTCCACCCTCTGCCCACAGTGACTGTGGTCTCATAATCCAGTTCTTTAGGTGGTCTCCTGGGTCTCACTTTCTCATGAAGCTAGCCTTCTAAGGAAGCTGATCTGACCCAGTCTCTGTGCCACTGTGCAGTCCCAGTCCTTAGCCAAAACATGCTTCCTTGAATTGATGCCACAGTGCAAATTGAAGACTATTAATAATAAGAAAAAGAGATTTTCCAGTCTCCACAGGGAGAGAAGAGGGAGCTGGTTACCAAGAAGTTGTATCGGAGATACAGTCCTCTCTATAGAATTTTTTCCCTCTCTCTCACACGGCAGGATAAAAAAGCAGCAGGATCTATAGAATATTGTACATATCAAATTTTTAAAAGATGCACATGAAAAAAAAAAAAAACCTGTAAACTGAACGACAGGTTTTGGTTGTGTTAATGTGGTGGGAATAGGGACACTTATGGCTAATTTTTTTGGTAATATTTCTTTTATAATATAGATTTTAAGGACAGAATTTATAAATGTAAAGCTTCTACTTAATAGGAACAAAGGTTACTTTTAAACTTTATCTGAGAGCCTTCTCTAAGTTACCTTAGGGTTTCTAAGAAGACTATACTACTACTTACCTTTTCACTTCTTTTTTCCAGTTTTTTTAAATTATTTTTTAAATTTATTTCTCTCCCCTCCCCCCAGTTGTCTGCTCTGTGTGTCCATTCGCTGTGTGTTCTTCTGTGACAACTTCTATCCTGATCAGTGGCACCGGGAATCTGTGTTTATTTTTGTTACGTCAGCTCTCCGTGTGTGTGGCGCCATTCTTCAGCAGGCTGCGTTTTCTTTCACGCTGGGTGGCTCTCCTTATGGGACACACTCCTTGCACGTGGGGCTCCCCTACACGGGGACACCCCTGCGTGGCAGAGCACTCCTTGTGCGCATCAGCACTGCGCATGGGCGAGCTCCACACGGGTCAAGGAGGCCCGGGGTTTGAACCACAGACCTCCCATGTGGTAAGCAGACGCCTTACCCATTGGGCCAAGTCTGCTTCCCTACCTTTCCACTTTTAACTCAAGTTCTCAAAGCACCTTGCAATTACTTAAATATCATGACCCTGGGCAAAGCTCAGGTATCTGCATTAGCTTTTCAAAATTATCAAGAAAGGATATAATAGTTTATTCTTGTCAGTTGTCTTCAATTTCCTTGATTCAAAAGAATCATCCACTTTAAAATCATAAAAGTAATTTTTAAAAAGTTATTTCAAAAAGCTACAACTCTTTAATGTGTTTCTTTTTTTCTAGCCCCCAACAATGCTACCCAAGACATGTCAGCCTGGTTCAATCTATTTGCAGACTTGGATCCACTTTCAAACCCAGATGCCATTGGACACTCAGATGATGAACTTCTTAATGCTTGACTGAAGTTACAATGTCATTTCAGTGGCTGTGAGATATCATTTTTGCAACATATTTCTTTTGTGGAATTTTCTATTGTAATCCACACACAATGCATGGTGTTTACAAGTGTTAACATGTCAGCCAACTTTAGACAGATGGTAAGGATCACATTTGCATCTATTGAGTACACCTTTAATATCCTGAATTTGTGACTTTGATATGTGGAAAACATTAGAAATTACAAAAGAGTTAAGATACCAAAATTAATTTTTTAAAAATAACTAGAAATAATTGTTAGTGAGGAGTTGGACTTATTTCTTTGGAAAGCCTTTAATGTATAAGTTGCCCCGCTGGCTATGAGAATTCTACCTGTAGATAAAAGACATGTGGTTTGGGGTTAGTTTTTAAATAAAATAGTGGCAGGGGATGCTATCTGTTATGGAAATAAGTGCTAGAACCAGATCAGCTTTGTCATTAATTAGAAAAGTCAAGTAAGATATAAGAACTCAATTTTTAAAATGAAATCAAAGAGAAACTTGGTGCTTGTTTTTATCTATTTGGAGGCTAAAATTTAATGTTACCTAGTTTTTTATTCATAAAAAATCACAGACACCCCCTCCCCCAATTCCATTATTCAGTTTTCATGGGGAGTGTACCAGGATGTTTAATTTACTAAACCCATCCTCATGGAAATGAAAACTCTCTCTTCCCAGCTCATAAACCACAAGCATGTTCAGTAATATTCAAAACATTATACAGGTGTCAGGCCTGGTTTTGTACACACTGATGTAAAGTACGTAGTATTCATGTTCTTCCAGAAAAGAAAACAAGGGTAGGATACTCCCTAAGTGACTGCCAATAGCCCTCCTGAAAATACCCAGGAACTTCTACCTGAGAGAGAGAAAATTTTAAACACCCTATCCTTAAAAATATTTGTCTACTCATCCCATATTTCTTGACATGATTTAACCTGGAATGCTTGCTGGCAGAAATATAGAAAGCTCTGCACAATCAGTAAAGGAATGACTCATTTTTCCACTTCTTTCTGTGGTTAACATCACTCCTATCCACAGCAGTCTGGCCTAACTTGGCTCGTAATAGCCCACAAGCTCTCTAAAAATCACTACTGGTCAAGTACTGCATAGGCTGGAAAGACAACATCTGAGAGTCAGAAACAAGGACTTGGGAAAAGAACATTAAGAGTCTTTCTTCAAGATCTTTTCACATGCTTATTTCTGTTTCTTTATTTGATAGTAACAAGCTGTTATTTATCCCTTCAGAAGTATTTTTTCTCTATTTGTGAAATTTCCCAGAATGCAATATTGTCTTTGTTCTGCCAAGGTGCAATTACTAAGGATTATGACTACAAATCACAATCTAAATTCTATAACCATGGTAACTGTGGTGCTTTGTTTAGATTGAGGGCCCCAAACTAATGCTAACCGTTTATCTTCAGTTTGTGTCATTTTTCTTTGCAATGGTAGCTTTACTTATGTCTTAGTTCAAAGATCTCTATATAGCTCCCTCACATGGATGCAGAGCAGTTCTTACTATCTGGGATAAATGAAGACACCTCAATGTGAAAGAAAACCAGTAGCCTCTCCAAGCCAGAAGCCTGAATCCCAGATATGAATGTGAAGAGATAGTGTCCTAAGTTTTCTAAGTGTAAAGGTTCTTAAAAAGTAGAAACATACAAGAGATTTTTGTTATTCAGTTCTTAGTTTCTCTAACTTCTCTTTCAGCAAAGAATATATATGTAGTAGTTACCCATTTAACACAGAAGCCACATTACTGCTTTAGCAAGTACTTAAAATTTCAACAAGGTCTAACTACTCCTTTTTAATACCACACTGAAAACATTATTAAAATGGAGGTAACCATAATTTCTCAGAATTAGCTATTTCAATTCAACCATTAATTTCAGGATTATAAAGAATGAATTTTGCTGTATTAAACCTTGATTGCTAATATAGGAAATCAACTACATATCCAGTAAGGATAGGAAGGTCAAGCTAAGTATAACAGATGGTATTTGTTTCAATCTAGATCATCTAATAAGTAAATTAACCTTAACCAAGGGTAGGTTGATAGCTCTGTTTTTAAAATTAATACTTTTTATATTAAATGGGGGGAAAACACCTGTATTTTTATTCTTTTAATACCAGATTAGAATGCATTTAACCGTAGAAAAGTCCCAGAAAAATTAAAATTTGCCTACTCTTTTTACACAACCACTTTACAGGACAGCCAGGAATACCAGGGCATTTTAAGACAAGAACAGTGTTTATTTTTTTTGGAAATCTTTAATTGTAGAACATAGCTCTGATATGATCAGAAACAAACTATCTCACAAAATAGGTTTTTGTACTTGCACAATGAAAAAAAGTATTTGTATTTTAACTATGGATATTTCCTATAACTTACCTTTATAGATCCATCTAGAACTGTAGGCCTTACAGCATTAGAACAGAAAGTTTTGAGTGTGCTCTATTTTTCTGATTCTCTTTTAATAAACACTACAAACGGCATAAAACAAAAAAAGTTTGTTTCTTAAAGTGTTCAATACAAATCCAATTATTGGTTTGTTTCCCCTATTCACAAACTGGGTTTTACTTTCCTACCCAAGTAGATTAAATTGATAAAGATACCTCAGAATGAAAATAAAACAAGTAATTTATATCCTTGTGAGGCTGTTTCTAATTTACTTCATACAGAAGGGGAATACAGAAGATATGAGAACTAACAGACTGTTTTTTGTGTAAATACTCTCAGTAACAAAATACAAATGATCAATATTCAAATTTTGACTCTAAAAACACTAACTAATGAAATATAAGCCATAGTATTTAACCTGATTTACTGAAGGCAGGAATAAAAAAAGAAAGCCAACATTGATCCCATTTATTTCTATATTCCATAGAGTTAGCGGGCCCAGGATTTCTTTACTTGAGCAATGAAGCACCAGAATCTAAGATGTAGAAATTAAACAAGGAAGGAAACACAAACTTTAAAATATTAACTAATTCAGCAGTACTCCATTTGAAACATACAAGTAAGGCATTTAAAATCTACCACAGTAAAGTGTTTAAATACTGCAAAGGAAACCTGAGGAACAGGATGGGTAGAAAAATGTTGGTTTGTTAGGATGGGTTACATCCATAAGCCCAATATAAAATATCTTCTATCTTTTGTGTATAATGTAAAAGAAGATTAGAGTTCAGTAAAAAATAGTTCTTGCCATTCAAAGTCAAGACATGGTTCTTCACTCAGCAGTGCAAATAAACCAATGCAACTGCCAGCAAGTTGTAAATACAAAAATGGTAAAGATCTGGTTGGTGTTAACAGGTAAGACAGAAGCATGCATTTCAAAGTAATACCCTCTCACTTTAAAGTCTGGAACAGCAAAAACTAGAAATCACCCACAGCCCTACCAGCCAGAGATAACTCACTTTATACTGTGTATTTGTTTACTTTTTGTAGTGCCTTTAGGCACACATATGAATTAAATTGTGATCCAGGTGATTTCATTTCCTTGTCCTCACTCTGAAATGGGCATGCCAAGTTATTGAGATGAAGAAATGAACTTTATAAATCTTTTCTTCAAAAAGTCAGGTTTAGGGAAGCAGATGTGGCTCAAGCAATTGAGCTCCTGCCTACCACATAGGAGGTCCCGGGTTCAGTTCCCAATGCCTCCTGGAGAAGACAAGCAAGACAGCAAGCTGGTGCAATGGGCTGGCATGGTGAGCTGATGCAACAAGGAGACACAAAAAGGAAACAATGAGATATACAACAAAGCAGGGAGCAGAGGTGGCTCTAGCAACTGAGCACCTCTCTCCCACATGGGAAGTCCCAAGATTCCACTCCCAGTGACTCCTAAAGAGAAGACAAGCAGGCATAGAGAGCACACAGGAAATGAACACAGAGACAGTGCAAATAAGGCAGGGGGAAAGGGAAATAATTATTTTTAGAAAAGGTTTAAAGAGTACACCAAAAATATGACTTAAGTTGATTTCTACCTCTCTAAAAGAAGTGTTCCCAAATTAAAGATTTCTCTGAATTTCTGCAGCTACAGCAACATTTAAAACCAGAGAGCAGGAGGATTTGTATTACTAACTTCCTTGGCAGTATGACCATGGATAAGTTACTTAACCTAATTCCAATTTTTTCATCTATTAGACAGTAAAAATAGTATCTACTTTAACAGGGTTATTGTAAAGATAATTATTGGCAGTAACAGAGCCTGGCATTTGGCAAGCTATAAGTAAATGTTAACCTGTTTTTATTGTGATTTCAACTCAACATCCTAAGATAAAAGGAATTTTACAGTACCACTCTCCATGATCAAACACCCTTGAAATAAACTTAACCTAGCAAAATATAAAGGAGATAATATTTGTTTTAGAAGTTATGCTATTTTATATTCACTAGCCAATTTAATTGACAGCATTGTCAGCATTTCCTTAATCTCATAAGCAAACATTAAAAAAGGCGACTTCCTTGCCCAAGATTGCATGACCATTAAGCAGCTGAGTCACAATATCCAAACTGTACCCCTACATCTACCACTCTCTGGTTTTCCTCTCAGTCATCCTAATGATCTCAAACATTATTGCTAAAGACATGCGGCTGAGACAAATAATAATATTTATGGTTTTTAACCATTAGAGTTTCAATGATAGTCTTCTATAAAACACAATGATTTGCTAATGACTCAGCAGGACTAATAATCCATGCTCGTATATAAAGCCAAGCAAAGTTATAATATATGGGGATAAATTTGCAGTTTGAAGAGGATGCAAGTGTTTGAAAGTTATTAAATAAAAAGTGAATAAAAGGGAAGCAGAACCAATGTCTTAAAGATTCCAGTCTCATCTGTGCATTAAGATGCTGGACCAACCCAAAGACATGCATCGACATCAAAAGTAATGTTTTCAAATTGCTTTGATTATAACTCACGGAAATACATTTTACAATACCACCTATTATGTATCTATCCATGTGTATATCTTTTTTTTTTTTTAAAGATTTATTTATTCTCTCCCCTTCCCCCCCACCCTGGTTGTCCGTTCTCTGTGTCTATTTGCTGCGTTGTTGTCAGCGGCACACGAATCTGTGTTTCTTTTTGTTGCATCATCTTGTTGTGTCAGCTCTCCGTGTGTGTGGCACCACTCCTGGGCAGGCTGTACTTTCTTTTGCACTGGGCAGCTCTCCTTACGGGGCAAACTCCTTGTGCGTGGGGCTCCCCTACATGGGGGACACCCCTGCGTGGCACAGCACTCCTTACGCGCATCAGCACTGCGCATGGGCCAGCTCCACACAGTTCAAGGAGGCCGGGGGTTTGAACTGCAGACCTCCCATGTGGTAGACAGACGCCCTAACCACTGGGCAAAGTCCACTGCTGATGTGTGTATCTTTAACAAACGTTGTACCCACAAAAAATATTCTCATTGTCAATATATTCTTATGTTTTTCATTCTCTTTCTCTTGAACATTGAACCAGAGATATGAAAGCTATCTGTATTATCTTACTATGTTTTAGTAGAGGCTTAACAAGTATTTATAAAGTAGGTCTAATCTTAGAAAAGAAGAACTGCTATTTGATAAGACACTGGCAGGGAATTGCTATTAAGAGAATATTTCACACACTACTAAAAAGTAAACAATGGGAAAGAATCACTATTGGCCTAAAAACTTTTTTGTGTGTGTGGTAAATTTAATACTACTGAACCAAAGCAAAAAAATTAAATCAATCAAATGGGGGGATAAAAATCTACACAATTTGAGAGGTAAAAATGAAGAGATTACACTTTAGCTAATCCTCTGTTGTACTAAATATGCTCTTCTCAATTTCTTTAAGGATGGAGGGAGAAGACTGAAGGAAAGGAGAAAACTTTGTGTGCCATTTTGAGAGATGCTCTTTGCATCTGACATTGTGAAATGATAATGTGGCTATTACACACACACACACACACACGTAATCCCCAAACCCTGCTTTTTTCCCCCTAGCTGTGTTGTATGGATACACATTAAACCACTCAGCCTAAACTGTCTTGCATAAATAAACCATCACCATAAAGGGGGATATGGTTGGTTTAGCAAGAATGAATTAACAAAGCAAAACAAACCTCTTCTATACTTCAAAATGAAATTAAGCAACCACCCCTGCTAAAATCTCTCAAACTCTGAGATAAATATATTTCTTACACACATATGTATCTTTTCAGTGTGCTTGCTTATATTTGTAATGTCTGCTTAGCACTTACCAAAAAATCAGGTACATTCAAGTTCCAGATCAACTGAGAAGGTTAGCAAAGAGGTAACAATTGACATTTATTATGCTACTTAATACACACCCATTTTTATATCAATTTGTGAAAGAGAACCCATACTTATAAGTTGTTTTAGGCTACAAATGTCTGGAAAGAAAGATAATTTGAATTTTCAAGGCAATATTTATATAGTACACAGGAAAAAACTCAAGAACAGACACTATTGAAGATAAAAGTTATATTTTCTTGTGAGGCAGCAACCAAGCATTCAGGTACAGGGAATACATAAGTACATAGTAACAATATTTATCACCATTGGAAATGCTGATTTTTAGGAGAATTTTTTAGAAAAACAAATTTTTAAAAAATTGTTTTTAAAAAAGATTTATACAACTTCAACAAACGAAAGATGCAGAGTTTTAAAAAACAAATTATATTCTTCAACAGGATTGTATAAACAAAACATTGTTCAGGGCTGCTCTGCTTATCCTTAACTTAGGTAGAGTAAAACTTAAACCTTAAAGTGCAGAATTAAGTATTCTCAGCTTTATTATGTACTTCCTTCGGTCTGGTTTTGGACATTAAAATTCCAAGCATTAAGGAAAGAATCTTAAGTTTAGAACAGTAATGGCAATTTTTCTTTCATTTCCTTTAACAAAAAGAAAATCTTGACAAGTCCTAATATTGGACATACAGAAGGTTTTACATTATGTCATTTTTTAATACCTTCTTCCAGTAAAAGCCAACCACAAAAAATTTAAAAAACGCCTTTCATGTTGCCCACAGTTAGCAATAGCACCTTCTATAAGGCTGATTTGGCTTGTGGTCATAAATACAAGAAGAATTCTGAACAAAATGAAGACACTAGTTAAAAAATAATTTTGGCTTCCATGCTTAACAACTTAAGAAATAAAACCACTATCTTTTAAAACATAATTGCTCACAAAACCCATTACAATAGACTCAGTCATGATTAGAAACAGTAAATTTCTATAAATTTTATCATCAAAAGGAAGAAATTTGCTTAAGGGTAAAAATAACTGAGATTGAAAACATGAACAATAACCAGAGAATAGAGCCTTTTCCTTAAAGTTACATGCCATGCACGTCTTTATTACAATGGAAGTAAAATTTTAAAAATTTATATTTCCATTGAGGCTATTTTAATTTATTTATGTTTTGTCCAGTTTTCTACAAGATAACATGATAACAAGGAACGGAACTGTAGAAAACAATATTATGCATTCTATTGTGAACAGACCCCTTTACGACTGTGAACTAATAAGGGTTAAAAAAAAAATAGCTGAATCAATCTATAATTTTTTTTCAAGACTGCAATAAAGCATATATGCTTAAAAATTAGCCCTTTGGCACTGGCAGTTAGGGTTGTTTGTACCTTGTACCTTTCTTATCAAATCTCAGGCTCTCTTCCTCCCAAACCTAAGCGGACTTGTTTGGTTGTCATACAATTCATTTACCTGCACATTCATTCTCCTTAGAACCTAACATTAGACTTGAAGTTCTGCTTACAAGTGATTTTGTAAACAATGAATCTTAAACTTGTTTTTCCATTCCAATTTTAAATTAAGATTAAGGATATCTGGAACTCTACAAAAAAGTGTGAATTAAACATGCACAACAGGGGAAAATGTTTACAAAGTGGCATGTTAAAAACCCTGGTGACTGGTAGGGATGAAGAGAGAAGAGGAAAGCAAGAATAAAGCAAGGAGAAGAGTATAGTTTTAAGATAATTCAGGTAATCCAAGAACTTTTTTTTTAAACCTTGTATTTCATTTCCTCTTCCACCATCCACACAAATTCACCAGATTTTAGTTTTACTGTTTCTGCATTTCTGAAAAAGCAGATATTCTGCGGTAGAATGGCAAAGTCAAAAGGCATAAGGGAGAACGAGGTTCTCAAAAAACGAATCAACTAGAAAATTTGTATCGGGAATAACTGAGCTTTTACTGCTTTAGAAGGCATAATGTACTAGTCCCAAGTAAATTGGTTTTGCATGGAAAAGTGCCAAAGTCCACTGGTCCAACCACCTAAAACCTGACAGGTTTATTCAAGTGTTAGAATTTATCTGATTTATCTAATAATATCTCCACTTTGAACTTACAACACATATTTTTAAATTATTTAGCTGTTTTAAAGGTACACAAGTATAAGTAGTCTTTTTAGAAGATTTATTGCTACCACTAGGTTTTCCTTGATGGGGTAATGTCTGGACAAACTGACATATTGACTGTGAAGGAACAGTATCTCTTTTACAAGTATTTAAAATTTTATTCTGCCTATAATATGTATAGGAACATCCAATTTTAGCATCATAGGGTAGTATATAAATATCTTAGAGGGATGCCTTTTATCAAAACTGTCACTGAAACTCATTTTTAAAAAGAGCTGCTCCTTATTTTTACTACCACATACCCAGAACTGAAATACCTATTATCATGTTATTCATATTAGGATGAGCCCAAATCCCAAATCACACAGATTTTTCAGAGATGCTTGTTGTTTATGTTCATTGTTTATGTTCTAAAGCTCTCCTTGTCTGTTTTCCTCATTGTGTGGAATGTCAGAGGGAAAACTAGCAAATCTATAGGCAACATATGTCAGTGCTAGCCACCATAAAGAAAACGTCAGTCACAAGATTCTGTGGCTGTGGATTACTACTCAATGGATTACACTTATGGCAAACTATTAATCCTGACCAAATCCACAAGACAACAGCATCACAAAAAGCAAAGGAGGGAATCCATGCACAGCCATTTTAGGATCTTTTGGGGCTATGATACAGTGATGATTACCTGTGGTAAAGGAGGAGATCATGTAGTATATATTTTCCAGAAAAGCAAAGGGGATCCTTACTTCTAGCTAGCAATCGACACTGGGTAGTTTCCTTTTGGCTTGCTGATTTTTAAACCAAGTTCCAATGATGGGAGAGACCATGTTAAAGCGCCTGTCTCCAGACTATAACTTTTCTGACCATATGGTGAAATATGTACAGGAGTAGTGACGAAAACAGCAGTTTTACAAATATTTCACCCAAAGCACAAAGTTCTGACATCAAAAAACATAAATCACATAATATAGTGATATTGCTTTTTATCTCTTTTCATATATACTTGGTTCAATGTATTTACCTATCAAATCTTGTTTGGAAGAAGAACATATTCATGAGATTAAGATTGCTGGGAAAATGTCAACAGTCCCTTTGGTCCCAAAGCTGGAAACAGTTGAGAAAAGCACATATCTAGAAAGGGAAACAAGAAACAGAGGCCACCAAATAATCTTTTGAACATCCTGTTTGCTATGTTTCAGAAAATGTAACATTGGTATTATAAAATAGTCATTTTCATATAAAAGATGGTTCTTGCAGCATCATTCACGTCTCCCCTCAGGAATCATGTTTGCAGGGATCAGGGATTTTTTTTTTTTTTTTTAAGAAGTCTAATTTGAAAATGAAAAGCAATGTACAGTTGGCCATCCAAAAGTAAAGAATAAGACCTTTTTAAAATTTCAATTAATGCTTTAAAAAAAGCAGGCTAAGAACTGAAGGTTGGACTTCAAGAGTGGGGCAGAGCCATCAGAGGGGCTGCTTTCTTCCAGAAGCTTCACTGTCACATGTCAACAGCAGGAAGCTGGACCACATCACAGCCAACTGCAAGCGCAAGATGCTGTCATAGTCAAGTGATCTGAGGAGGTTCTCAGTTTTCCAGAACAATGGACACGCAGCACTGGGACCTATCCTTCTGCTTCCTCAATTGGTTCTGGTGGTGGGTGCAGAGAGGCCGATGGTATGACTGTACTCGTTCCTCGAGAGACTCGGTCTTGCTCTGTGTTTGTAGACAGGGAGGCTACAGCAATAGGCTGCAGCAGGGTGGTCGTCATGCCCGTGGTGACGGTCAAGCTGTGGCCAGAGCCCTTGAGGGTAAGATCTGGTGTGGGAAGGAGTGGCTTGAGGATACTGACAAGGCAGAAAGCAGAGCCACTTTTAGGAATGAAATTCACCTTGTTCTTGTCAGGACAGTAAAAGGCTGGGATTTCATGAAGTTGTTTTGGCCTAGACATAAAACAGACAACCCAATATGTTTAAGTCATGCTAGAAGGAGTTCTTTTACTTTTTAAAAAGCAGATAACAGATATATAAAAGGAATGCAAAGCTGGAACTACTTGTCAAAAGCTTCAAATGCCAAGAACCAAAGCAATATTAGACATATGATTCAAAACATGTATCTCAGAATGCCAAAGGCAAACATTCATCATTCCTGCTTTCAGTTCCCTGGTTAAGTCTGTCATAACCACACAGGTGGCTCAGAATAGTGACCACTGCAATTTCAGTCCAGATATAAGATAGGTAATATGAATAATGAATTATCTAAAGCGAAAGAAAATCTAGATGTTTAAAGACAAAAATAAGTTGTGCACTATCATAATTTTTCTAAGGTTTGCACTGTTTTGAAAGGAGAAGGCATGGAAATTGATAATCTACAAAGTCAATCACTGTTAAGTTCTACCACTGCATGATTAAATTTGGTAAGGATAGGTTTTTAAGTTTTCTTAAAAAATATGACAAACAACTCTGAGTTAACCATGCTAGGTTTTCTGATCAAGATAATGCAAATGTTTTTGTAACCAAAATAAAGCAAATGGTAGTCATTTGCTTTGGACATTTTGATTGAAGCCAAATTCTTCCCTGTCCCCAGGTGCTGCTGAAAATAACCCAAAGAGTTGAAAAGGATACTGGTGTTAAATTTTTCATGTTTTTTTCATGAAACACTATTAAGTTGTTAAAATAACATATTAGTGCCACCCAAGTAAAAAGAAATTAAGGTGGTATGGAGGCTTACAGCTATGCACCCAAAAAAACCCAAACACGTTCTTAAACTTAATCCATTTCTGTGGGTCTGAACCCATTATAAGTAGGACCTTTTGATGTGGTTACTTCAGTTAAGGGGTGTCCCAACTCAATCAGGATGGGTCTTAATCCTACTATTGGAGTCCTTCATAAGCAAAATGAAATTCAGACAGAAAGCCACAAAGGGAGAAGAACCTGGAGAAGGCACCATCTACATTGGGACCAGGGATAACTGGTGGCCAGTTCCAGATTGCCAGTCTTTAGGAAGAAAGCATCACCGTGATTAGACTCCTTATAGCCTCAAAACTGTGAGGCAATAAATATCCACTGTTTAAGCCAACCCACTGCATGGTATTTGCTTTGGAAGCCAGAAAAATAAAACAGTGGGAGAACCTAAATAAATCAAGACTCAGGTGGAAAGTTCGATCATATGACCAAGTAAGGTTATTATCTCCCCATAGGACAATTCAGTTCAATAAAAATCCTACTGTGCCAAGTCTGCACTGGATACTGAAGACACAAAGATGAAACATGAACCCTGCCCGAAAGCTCACACTCTACATGGGGAAAATGGATTAAAATTGTAGTTCTTGGTAGAGGGGGATGCTGGAGACAGAACTGTATTTAAAAATAATTAGTGTTTATAGTTTTGTGTATTTTATTTTATGCATTTCTAAACATTATCCTGAGAAGGAACCCATAAAGCTTCACCAAACTATCAAAGGGAAAGGGGTCCATAGCACAAAGAAGTTTAAGGACTTCTGGAAGAGGATCTGATGGATATGATAAGATGGTTTGTAAAAGGGAGTGGACAACCTGAGAGTTTCATAGGAAAGAAAGCTTTCCAAAGGAAGTAAGATCTGAACTGGGATTTGAACAATTGAGAAAACAAGAGACCTAGGGAGTGGGTGGAAATGTATGTTCAAATAAGACAGTGTTGGCGGCGGACTTGGCCCAGTGGTTAGGGCGTCCGTCTACCACATGGGAGGTCCGCGGTTCAAACCCTGGGCCTCCTTGACCCGTGTGGAGCTGGCCCATGCGCAGTGCTGATGTGCGCAAAGAGTGTCGTGCCACGCAGGGGTGTCCTACGCGGAGCCCCACGCACAAGGAGTGCGCCCGTAAGGAGAACCGCCCAGTGCGAAAGAAAGTGCAGCCTGCCCAGGAACGGTGCCGCCCACACAGAGAGCTGACACAACAAGATGATGCAACAAAAAGAAACACAGATTCCCATGCCGCTGACAACAAGAGAAGCGGACAAAGAAGATGCAGCAAATAGACACAGAGAACAGACAACCGGGGTGGAGGAAGAAGGAGAAATAAAGAAATAAATCTTAAAAAAAAAAAAAAAAGACTGTTTGGGAAAGGCAGATTTTACTGATAGTCAATACTAGAGAGAGGCTTTGATCAAGATGGTGGAGTGAGATGCTGCAGGACTCAGTCCCCCACAGAAGTTTCAAACAACTAGCAAGAACTGGCAGAAACATCCTTTTCAAAGTTCAGAAAACATTTAAAGGACTGCAGTAATAGGGCATGCATCAAGCCAAGAAAAAGGTTACTTAAAAGCAGCAGGATCCCATGGTGTCCTGGCTGGACCCTCCCCCACCCCGCCCTCCCTGGCTTGGTGTGGAACCAGCCTATGCTCCCAGCATGGATCCCTTGCCCCAGGTTTCCAAAGGAGCACGGTAACCCTTCATACAGACTGGGAGCATGTGTGTCTGGCCCAATCTGCCTGGTGGAACAAGGATATTTGTTCCATTCCAGAACTTTTCCTACATGTGCTAGGATGCTCACTGAACTCTCTAACAGAAAGCTGAGGGAAAAGAGCGAGCCGGGCTGCCTGGAGAAAGAGATTGCTAGCTGTAGGACATAGAATACAGTGCCCGGAACTGTGGGGAAATAGTTTTTAGGGAAGAGGAGACATTTGGAACCATGTAAATGGGGGAATTCCCAGGGCCACATGTACATGCCTAAGACAAGACTGCAGAAATGGTTGGGGAGCCCTACACTCGGGCCTGGAGCTAGTCTCTAAACTCACTGTATGGAGAAGCACTGAAGGAGAACACTGGTACAGGTCAATCTGCAAAGATTAGGAAAGGTGTTATTTATTTTTTGTTGTTTGTTCCTGGCATTCAAGGAAAGCTCTGTCATATCTGGATACAAGCTTAAAGAACAGAAGCCTCAGAGATTAAATTCCAGCAGTAGCACATTAAAATATAAGTAAGCCCAGCTTTCAACAAAAGGTTACAAAATATACAAGGAAACAGGGAGCCATGGCCCAGGCAATGGAGAAGATTAAAGCATCAAGAAACCACCAATGCAGAGGACCAATCCTGGGACATATAAGACAAAGACTTCTAAAAAATGTTCCTAAATATGCTCACTAAACTAAAAGACAACATGGACAAAGTACTAAAGGAAATCAGAGAATGACAGATGAACACAAAGAGACTACCAACAGAGAAACAGAAATTACGAAAAGGAACCATACAGAGCTGAAGGCCATAGTTAACCCAAGAAGGTTTCAGTAAGCAGATTGGAGAAGACAGAAGAAAGAATAGAGAACCTGAAGAAAGGACAATTGAAGTCATTGTCTGAGGAGCACAAAGAACAAATGAAGAAAAGTGAACAGAGCCTGAGGAACCTGTGAGATACCATGAAGCATATCAATATATGAATTATGGGAGTCCCAGAAGGAGAAAGGCAGAGAGAATTCAAAGAATAGCTGAAAACTTCCCAGATTTAATGATAGATGTGAATATATACAAGTAAGCCTTTAAATGACCTTCAGACTGGCTAAACCCAAGTACCCATGCTCAGCATATTATAATCAAAATGGTGAATGCAAAAGTTAAACAGTGGTTATGCATTTAATGAATGATTTTGCTGTAAACCTACTTCTATTTTTTTTTTAACACTACCTTTGGGGTGAGAAAAAGAATTCTAAAAGCTGCAAGAGGGAAGTAACATGTCATGTACAAGGGATCCTCAATAAGATTAGATGCAAGAAGGCAGTGAGAAGGCATATTTAAAATGCTGAAAACAAAAAGGTGCCAACTAAGAATTCTATTTCCAGCAAAACTGTCTTTCACAAATGAGGGAGTTCTCCACTACTAAACTGACTCTATTAGGGATGCTAGAGGTTGAAAGGGAAGGACAATGGACAACCGATCAAAGCCCCATGAAGAAATAAAAATCTCCAGTATGGATAACAACACTGGAAAATAGAAATGCCAGTACTATTTTTACTTCCCATAGGATTTACATGGCAAATACATAAAATGTAATAATAAAACAGGGGTTTGTGACTCAAAATACATAAATGTGCACTTTGTGACAAGATCTACATAAAGGTGAGGGGGAATAAAGTAATAGTTTGTATATACTTTTGAAGGTAAGCTCATATCAAAGCAAATGAGATTGTTATAGATTTAGGATGTTAAATTTAAGCACCGTGGTAACTACAAAGAAAATATTAGGGAATATTCCAGCTCATAGAGACAGAAACTAAAATACAGGTTGCCAAAAGTGGTGGCAGGGGCAAGGCGGCGCTATTGCCTTCTTGGTGTTGGGTGTGTGTTTGAGGAGATGGGAAAGTTTTGCAATAGAAGGTGGTTAGAGTACCCCAATATTGTGAATGTGATTAACCTCAATGAATGGTAAGCTGAAGAGTAGTTGAGTTGGGAAAGTCTGTACTGTTTATATGTTCCTGCAATTAAAATATAAAAAAGAAAGAGCATTCAATGTCACAGTAACAATTAAATGTAATATATGAACCAAGATGGGATCTATCAAGAATGAAAAAAAGGCTCAGAAAAATTGGAATAAAGCTGTAAGTTTTACATGAATGTTAAATTTCTTGAACTTAATAACTGTACTTAAGGTGGTTAAATAAGTAAATACCCTTGTTCTCAAGAAATGTACATGTTCAAGGAGCATGATGCATACAACCTATAATCAAGTGTTCAGAAAATGGACTGATAAATAGTCATTGCAAAAAGGACATAGGGATATAGATAGAATGATATGGCAAAGGTGGTGAATGTTAAAATTGGTGGATCTGGGTATCAGGGGGGCAAATAGTGAGTACCACCCATGGATACACTAGCTCTGACAAATACAACACAGAAAATTATTTAAAAACAAAGCAAAGGGAAGCAGACTTGGCCAGTGGATAGGGCGTCAGTCTACCACATGAGCGGTATGCGGTTCAAACCCCGGGCCGCCTTGACCTGAGTGGAGCTGGCCTATGCGCAGTGCTGATGTGCACAAGGAGTGCCCTGCCACACAGGGGTGTCCCCCGAGTAGGGGTGTCCCCCATGTAGAGGAGCCCCACAAGCAAGGACTGCGCCCCATAGGGAGAGCCGCCCAGCACGAAAGAGTGTAGCCTGCCCAGGAGTGGCGCCGCACACATGGAGAGCTGACGCAGCAAGATGACGCAACAAAAAGAAACACAGATTCCTGGTGCCGCTGATAAGGATAGAAACGGTCATAGAGGAACATACAGCAAATGGAAACAGAGGGAAACAGAGAGCAGACAATGGGGGGTGGGGGAAAGGGAAGAGAAATAAATAAAATCTTTAAAAAAAAAGAAAATGAAAACTAATCAATTTTTACACACACATCCCTCCCCAAATGAGGCCTAGGTTTTTAATTTATGTTTGGTTGAGGCTATCTCATTAAACCTGACTGAAGACACGTGGCTGATAATGGATCTTGTGGATGAACCTTCTCATTTCTGAAATACAAAGAAATGACCTGACATTGGTGAAGCTCTTAGTCTGGGAAACATTTTTTTTTAAAGAGAGGAATCTGAAAACAGTTTAACTTCCCTACTGCTTTCATGAAAACAGATTTATAGCACATGTCAAGAAAATAATATAAATAATAATAACCTGCCCAACTAGCATCTAGATCAAGAACAGAAAGGAGCCCCAAGAAGTTCTTCTTGTACCCTCTTCCAGTCACTGCTCCAATCCACCAAGAATGATCTTATCCTGACCTCTAACATTTTAACATCTAGCAGCACATTATCCAATGTTAACACACTGCACCATGGGGTTTGTGAACTACACTTACACTAACAGAAGCTGTGCATACTACTATTACTTCAAAGCATTCTTCAGTTTAAGAACCATGTGTACAAAAAAATATATCTCAGAACTGTTTTTAACATTTTATTTTTCCCTAAGCAGTTACCTTGTAGGATAGTGTCTCAAAGAGGAAATAACTCTTTGTTAGCTGACTTTTGAAAGAAAATACAGCCTGGATAATTATAGGTGTTTTCATATTGATGCAAGGAATCCTTTGGTATTTTTAAAGACCTGCTTAAAATTTTCTTTTTCAATTCAGACATAAGTTATTTGCAGAGAAAATTATAGTTCCAAGATATAATAGTTAGAAGGGAAGAAATAAACAAGAGGGAAGTCATGTTACATTGAAAACAAAAAACAAACAAACCAAAAACTCTTTATTGTGAAGAGGCCATAATTCTAGGACTCTAAGGTAACTGAAGTACAAGGTGTTCATTAGTTGCGGAAGGAAACAGGGTATTTGACTTCATTAGACGCAGCAAGATGACGCAACAAAAAGAGACACAGATTCTCGGTGCTGCTGACAAGAATATACGTGGACACGGAAGAACACACAGCAAATGGACAGAGAGAGCAGACAATGGGGTGGGGAAGGGGAGAGAAATAAATTTAAAAAATAAATCTTTAAAATTAGAACCAATAATCTACCTTTATTTTAATGATACTATGTCCAATGGATTTTGCTTTAATTTTGACATAGCTAGGGCAAAAAGAGGTTGAATTTTTTTACACTTTGAGTAACAGGTTTATTGACAGAAGATTAAAATTACTTCAAAGAAATTCACTCAAGTTAATTTATTTAAGCTGGTGTTCATTTGTTTTTGGAACTTAAAACTTTTAAAAACGAATAGGTTCTGATGTGCTATACATCCTTTTTATCAGTAAAACTTGTAATAAACTATGTACATATAAAAATAAGTTTTGAACCAGCAAGATGGTGGCAGAGTAAGGACCTTCTAGAGTCAGCTCATGCTACCGGGCAATTAGTAATCACCCAGAGCCACCTAAAGTACCACTTTGGGGGCTCCAGGAGACAAGAGGTACATCCTGCAATATCCTTGAAAGAATCAACGGAGGAGACTGCCCATCTGCAGAGAAGATTCCTAAGTAGAACGCTCCACGCCACTGAGGCCAGTGTCCATCCACCACTGGCAGTACAAGCCACCTCGGAAGCTATTTTGTTGCAGGAATTGAACGCTCCACTTCCCGAAAAGAGGGAGGAAGAGACGGTTGGGCGCTAACTTCAGCTAATGATTAGTAAACTTGGCTGGCTAAAGTATAATCCTAAAATAAGCTAAAGTTTGAAACTGTCCAAGTCAGAAAGAGCCCAATACCTGCCATTTTAACTCCAACTCCTGCATGAGGGGAAGCAGGGCTGACTTAAAATCACAGTGCTGGTAGGGACCAGGTTATTTCCATCCAGATTAGATTGCAGCTCTAGCCTAAGCCCCAACCCCACCTCCAACAGGGAGGAACCTGAGGGGAACCTGTGCCAGCCTCTCCATGAAAATATAGGCAAAGCCACAAAGGCTGGTGATCATCCTACCTTGGCAGCACAAGATGCCTCGGGAGCTGTTCTGTGGCTGGAGATGGAAGCTCCATTCCCCAAAACCATGGGAGAGAGAGATAACTTAAACTACTATTAATAAATTCAGCTGGCTAAAGTATAACCCCAAGAACAGCTAAAGTTTGAACCTGTCCAGGTGGGAAGAAGGCTGGCAGCTGCCATTTTGACTCTGCCCTCGGCATGTGGGGAAGCCTGGCTGATTGAAAAGCACAGTGACAGGGAACAGCTTCTTTCACCCAAATTGGACTGCACCCCTAGCCTAGGCTTCAGCCCCAATTCTAGCAGGGAGGAGGCTGTTAGGCCCTGCTCCAGCCCCTGGGGTAACTGCAGGTACATTCAACTGGCACAGACTGAATAGTTGGAAGTCTACCAGGGTGCACTTTGGACCCAATGGCATAGAAAGGTGCCCACACCTGAAGCCCATCCCTGCCCCATGCAGGGTAGGAAGGGGTATGAAGTTTCATCAGTCTCTCTAGGCAATTAGTGTTTAGGTATCCATGACTTGGATTATTACACATAGCTGTGGTTCTGTCCCTATCCCTGGCAAAGAAGAAAGTTTGGAGAAGCTTCATCTGTCCCTTGGGCAATGCAGGCAGCTTGAGCCTCCACAGCTTATAGCATTAACTACATCCTAGGCTCTTACTACACAGCCAGCAATGGAGAAAGGGCAAGAAAGCCCTAAACTAAAGAAAGAAACCGCACCCAGAATAAATAACATCTAGTAAGTCAGATGCCAAGACACCAACAAAAAATTACAACCCACACCAAGAAACAGGAAGATATGGCCAAGTTAAAGGAACAAGACAAGCCTCCAGATGACATAAAGGAGTAGAGACAATTAATCATAGATATTCAAACAAATCTTAATAAATTCAATGAGATGACTAAAGAGATTAAGGATATTAAGAAGACATTGGACAAGCACATAGAAGAATTTGAAAGCATACATAGAAGCTCTTAAAGGAATGAAAGATGCAATTAGTGAAATTAAAAATAAAATGGAGTCATATAATAGAGATTTGATGAGGCAGAGGAAGGATTGGTAAGCTTGAAGAAATGGCCTTGGAAAGCAACATACAAAAGAACTGATAAAGAAAAAAATGGAAAGAATTGAAGGGGGTCTCAGGGAACTAAATGACAGCAAGAGACATGCAAACGTATGTGTCATGGGTGCCCCAGAAGAAGCAGAGAAGGGAAAAGGGGCAGAAGGAATATTTGAAGAAATAATGGTAGAAAATTTCCCAACACTATTCAAAGACATGGCTATCCATGTCCAAGAAGCACAATGTACTCCCATCTGAATTAAGTCAAATAGACCAACTCCAAGACACATACTCATCAGAATGTCAAATGCCAAAAACAAAGGGAGAATGAGAGCAGCAAGAGAAAAATAATGCAGAACATATAGAGGATAGCCAGTAAGAGTAAGTGCTGTGTTCTTATCAGAAACCATGGAGGCAAGAAGACAGTGGTATGATATATTTAAGATACTGCAAGAGAAAAACTTCTAGCCAAGAATCTTATATCCAGCAAGATTGTTTTTCAAAAATGAGGGTGAGTTTAGAATATTCACAGATAAACAGAAACTGTGAGTATTTATAACCAAGAGACCACTTTGTAGGAAATACTAAAGGGTGTGCTACAGTCTAAAATGAAAAGAGGATTGGAAGAGTCTAGAAATAAAAATTATACCAGAAAAAGTAAATAGAAGTCTCAAAAGAGTGGTAAAAATAAAATATGACAGATAAAACTCAAAGGACAAAATGTGTGAAATAAGAACTGCCTTTACAGTAATAACATTGAGTGTTAATGTATTAAATTCCCCAATCAAAAGACACACATTGGCAGAATGGATAAGAAAATATGAACCACCTATATGCCGTCTGCAAGAGACTCACCTTAGACACAAGAATACCAATAGATTGAACATGAAAGGCTGGAAAAAAATATCCCAACCATACAGTAAGGAAAAAAAAAAAAGGCTGGAGTACCTATACTTAGAGTAGATGAAATAGACTTTTAAAAGACACTAGTAATGTGCAATCTGAGGAGGAAGACAGGGAAAAAAAATTCCATTTACAAAAGCGACTAAAAGAATAAAATATTTAGGATAAACTTAACCAATAATGTAAAGCATACGTATTCAGAAAACTATAACTCATTGTTAAAAGAAGTAAAAAAAAGACCTAAATAATTGGAAGAACATTCCATGCTCATGGACTGGAAGACTAAATATCATTAAGATGTCAATTCTACCCACACTGATATACAGACTTAATGCAATCCCAATTAAAATTCCACCAGCATTTTTTAAATAAATGGAAAACATGACTAACATGTTATTTGGAAGGGTAAGGGGTCCCGAATAGGCAGAAACATCTTAAAAAGGAAAAATGAAGTTGGAGGACTCTTACTTCCAGACTTTAAATCATATTACCTCACTAGAGTGGTTAAAAAACACCAGCATGGTACTGGCATAAAGACAGACACAGAAACCAATGGAAGTAAAGTGATGGTTAAGAAACAGACCCTCACATCTGTGGTCAAATGATATTTGACAAGCCTGTCAAACCCACCCAGCCTGGACAGAACAGTCCATTCAACAAATGGTCCTGAGAGAACTGGATATCCATACCCAAAAGAAGGAAATAAGATCCCTATCTCACACCTTATACAAAAATTAACTCAAAATGGACCCGAGACCTAAATATAAAAGCAAGAACCATAAAGCTCCTAGAAGAAAATGTAGGAAAATATCTTCAAGACCTGGTGGTAGGTGGTGGATTCTTAAAGGAGATAAAGAGGAGGACTGAGACAGACTAGTGATGTTTAATGTATGTAGAAGTTTTAATTAACTTTACTGTAAAAGTGTGGAAATGTACTAAGTTGATGGTAAAACATTATAATGAGTAACAGCTGGTTTATAAATCAGAATGTGGCTGAAAAGAGTAGTCTAGGGATATAAGCGCCAATTGAAAGAAAGCTAGAGAATAATCTAGGGACTGAATAACACAGTAAACGAAGAGGTAGATAACAATTGTTGTTTCCAGTACAGATGCAAGAGTGTCCGTTGTGAGCTAGAGCAGGTGAATATCACTACTGCACAGTGGTGGGATGTGGAGAAGCATGGGAAAAATACAACTGGAGTGACCTTTGGTCTGTGATTAACAGTAATAATGTAATATTCATGTATCTACGCCAAAGATGTACTGTGTTGATAAAGGGAGAACACGGAAAAAGTGTGCCAAAAGTATGCTATGGACTTGGTAATAGTCTGATGATATCTGATATTATCTCATAATCTGTAACAA
Organism: Dasypus novemcinctus; assembly: GCF_030445035.2. NCBI lineage: Eukaryota > Metazoa > Chordata > Mammalia > Cingulata > Dasypodidae > Dasypus > Dasypus novemcinctus. The sequence goes on from NC_080679.1 coordinate 42,397,143, forward strand.
ATGTTCCACCACAGCATGGTACATTGATAGAGGAGTGTTGCATGTGCAACACTTGCACATGTGTAGGATTGTTTTGTAAGTTTACAACTTCTGTCATAAAAATAAAATAATAATAGGGTGGGTTGGGGGAAAATATACCAAATGTAAGGTAAGGACTATAGTTAGTAGTGAGATTTTGAAAATATTCTTTCATCATTTGTAACAAATGTCTCACAACAATGCAAGGTGTTAGTGGTGGGTTGATGTATGGGGCGGGCCCCTGAATGATGTTATGCACACTTGCTTTGTAAGTTCATAACTATTATTATACACTTATTATTTATGTATGTTCACATATAAATGATATAAAAATAATAGAGTGGGTTGGGGGAATAATATACCAAATGTAAGATACTTTGGTTGGTAGTAATATCTTGAGGATGCTCTTTAATCATTAGTTTAAAATGTTTCACAACAATTCAAAGTATTGTTAGTAGAATGAGGTATGATGTCCCTATATGATGTTACATGTTTGTTTTATAAGTTCATAACTATTACTATATACCTATTGTTTATGTATGTGTGATATACTTCAATAAATTTTTTAAAAATTAAACAAAATTTGCCTTCTAATATAATAGATGTGTCAAAAAACATGTAATGTAGGGTTTACCCTTGTTTCATTATCTATCTAGCTATCAATTGATCTATCTATACACACATACATACCCATACGCATGTATCCATTCTTCCCTCTATTTTTTTTAAAGATTTATTTTATTTATTTCTCTCCCCTTCCGCCCCATTATCTGCTCTCTGTGTCCATTCTCTGTGTGTTCTTCTGTGTCTGTTTTCATTCTTGTCATGTGGCACTGGGGAACTGTGTCACTTTTTTCGTTGCATCATCTTGCTGTGTCAGCTCTCCATGTGCATGGCACCACTCCTGGGCGGGCTGCACTTTTTTCACGTGGGGCAGCTCTCCTTGTGGGGCAGGGCGCACTCCTTGCACGTGGGGGACCCCTACGTGGGGACACCCCTGCATGGCATGGCACTCCTTGCATGGCAGCAGCACTGTGCGTGGGCCAGCTCACCACACGAGTCAGGAGGCCCTGGGTATTGAACCCTGGACCTTCCATATGGTAGGCAGATGCTCTATCAGTTGAGCTATAACCAAGCCATCCCTTCCCTCTCTTTAAATGCAAATAATATAGTAGCATATAGCTGAGCTACTGAGTCCTGAGAAATATAATCATCTGAGGCAGATACCACAGCACACCAATCTATATAAATAAATACTCATTCAAAGTCATTTTTAAAAATTCAATTTGCTTTTGAGTCAATCAGTCATTTATCTACACTTAGGCAAATCCTACCCACCAATAAGTAAGTCAATGAGTCAACTCCAAAAAAGGTTTATTTGGGCCAACTGACTTTTACTTAGTAGAATGACCCCATTTCTTAAGAATAGTTCATGAAAAGTCTAAGCCAACATTTTCAAATTGAGCACAAAAATCACATGAAGCATACATTAAAGATGCAGAATCCAGGTTCTACCACCAAATATATCAATTCATTAGGTTTGAGGTGGGGCCTGGAAATGATACAAGGAGTCCATGGTACAAATCTGGAGAAATACTGGCATAAACACTCGGCTATAGCACCATTCAAAACTTATAGACTGACAGGGTGAAACAAACTAAAATTACCAATTGCTAAAATAGTTTTCAGTTACTGTCACACAAGAAGATAGGAGACTGACAGCTGGTGTTTCCTAGCAGAGAAGTTGAAGGGATTAAAAAAAAATATTCTTTGTATGGCAAGATTATTGAGAAGCAGTGGAAGGAGGTCTACATAAGAACAAAGCATTGCCATATTTCAAACTATTCAAAGATGTTCCTGAGAGAGAAAAGGACAAGTTGTGTGAACTGAAAGAGGCTGAACAATCTCCTTATTGTCTTTCAAGTTTTACAGTAAGAAAAGGCCAGAAGGGTAGTTCCTGGACTTGCAGCCATAGTGAGAATGGAGGGTGAAAGCTAAATACTATCATCATAACCCCAAATGTTCATCACCTAATTATCTCAGTCTCATACCTGCCTGAAACCCTGTAAGCCATCACTTAGGAGGAGTTACAGCTAATAAAAACACAAGGCTGCACACTTTCTGGGTTAATTATAAGTGTAAATACAAGTCTGATTAGACCACCAGCCAACAAATTAGTGAGTATAGGATACGTATACCAAGGGCATCAATTTAAAATTCTGCTTTTTATATTATCTTCATCACAGTAATATGATTATAAAAAAATAATAGAATTATGGTTATGGACAGACAAAATATTTTTAAAAATTGTTTAAAAGAACTAGAAAGAGGGAAGCGGCTGTGGTTCAATCAGCTGGGCTCCCGTCTACCATATGGGAGGCCCTGGGTTTGTGTCCCGGGGCCTCCTTGTGAAGGCAGGTTCACCCGCACACTGTGGAGAGCCGCCGGCCCGCAAGCGCCACAGAGACCTGACTCAGCAAGGTGATGCAACAAAAAGGGAGACAAGCAAAAATGCAGAAGAACACACAGTGAACAGACACAGAGAGCAGACAGGAAGCAAGCTGCAGGTGGGGGGAAATAAATAAATAAAAATAAATACAGACACAGAAGAACACACAGCGAATGGACATAGAAAGCAGACAGCAAGCAAAAAAGCCACAAGGGGATAAAACAAACAAACAAAAACAAGCTAGACATTATGAAAGTTGATTAGTTCTCTATGTTAGCTGCCCACTGAGTAGGTGTTTGTTTGCAGATAGCAAGCAAAAAGCTGCAAAGGGGGGTAGGGATTAAAAAAAAAAAAGAACTAGAGAGGCACCAAACATAAAACAAAAGCTGAAGGGGATTTGAACATTGAAAGAAGAGAAACAAACTGGGTAAGATCCATGGTCTACCATGATTAAATATACTACTAAACTCAATGTGTAGATCTGACTTGATTAAGGTTTTATAAAACAGCAATGAAACAGCCATAGAAATCACTTTAAAGACAAATGAGGAAACTTAAATATCAACTGGATATTAGTTGATATTAGATATTACTGTTGTTTTTTTAGGTGCAATTATGGTATTGTGGTTTATATAGGAGGACTTCTATGAAACACACATTAAAATGTATTTAGGAGGGAAGCAGATGTGGCTCAACTGATAGAGTGTCCGCCTACCATATAGGAGGGCCAGGGTTCAATACTCAGGGCCTCCTGGCCCATGTGGAAAGCTGGCCCACATGCAGTGCTGCCACACGCAAGGAGTGCCATGCCATGCATGGGTTCTCCCCACACAGGGGTGCCCCACACACAAGGAGTGCACCCCACAAGGAGAACTGTCCTGCATGAAAAAAGTGCAGCCCACCCAGGAGTGGCACTGCACACATGGAGAGCTGATGCAGCAAGATGATGCATTAAAAAGAGACACAGATTCCCAGTGCCACTGACAAGAATGCAAGTGGACACAGAAGAACACACAATGAATGGACACAGAGAGAAGACAATGGGGGGGGGGGAAGGGGAGAGAAATAAACAAATAAATCCTTAAAAAAAATGTATGTATTTAGGAGAGAGTTGCAAGAATGGTGTCGGAGTAGGCAGGCAGGGATCAACTCTCTCACAAAAACAATGGAGAAAGGGCCAAAAGCTGTCCAGGAGACCTGCTTTGGGGGTCAGCAGTACAGGACAGTGCTATGTAATCCCCAGGAGGGCAAAGGCGAGAGAGATGACGAACCCAAAATGACAACCTGACTTACTGCAAATTCCCATGGCAGCCAAAAAGGGCAGCCATCTCCCGCCCTCAAGGGTACAGCCTAGACAAAACCCCTGGCCCACTGCAGCCGACTGAGAGGGGAATGGATGCCTTTCTCCCTGAGTGGGAGAGTGCCGCAGAGGGTGGATAGTGGTTCCTCTTCAGTGAGTTTGACCAGCAGAGTCCGCTTTGAATCTCAGCTCTGGCCAGACCAGAAACACAGGCAAGTAGAGGTTGAAAGAAACACCTCCGAAGAAAGATTTGCTGACAAGCACCATCTTCTGGTTTCTCTCATCAGAAACCCTGGCGACAAGAAGAAAGTAGTATGATTTTGAAAGAGAAAAACACCAGCTGAGACCTATATATCTTGCAAAACTGTCCTTCAAAAATGAAGGTGAGTTTAAAGTCTTCACAGAAAAACAAAAACTGAGAGAGTATGTTATCAAAAAAGATATACTAAAGCGAGTGCTGCAGTGTGAAAGGAAAAAGCAAGGGTAAGACACTTGAGAAGAGTGTAGAAATGAAGATTATTAGGAAGGATAAATTAAAGGGTAGACAGACAATAATAAGATATGACAAAAGAAAGTCAAAGGATAAAATGAAGTAAATAATGCTTTTACAGTAACAACGCTAAGTATTAATGGCTTTAACTCCCCAATCAAAAGACAACTGATAGAATGGATAAACAAATGGATAAAAAATATATGAGATGTCTATATGCTGTCTACAAGAGACTCATCACAGATATAAGGAAACAACAAGGTTGAAAGTGAAAGGTTGGAAAAAGATTCCACACAAATAGTAACCAAGAAAAGAGCTGGGATAGCAATACTAATATCGGACAAAATAGATTTTAAATGCAAAACTGTGATAAGGGATGAAGATGGTCATTATATATTAATAAAAGAGGCAATCCACAAAAAAGAAGTAACTATAATAAAGCCTCAGCGGAGTTGCAGCAGCTACTCTCCAGTTCATTGGACTTACCCAGGTCAGCTGACAGGGAGGTGAGGATGGACAACCACCACACCAAGGAACTGAGAGAGTCTACAGCTGTGGGTAGGAGAGTCCCATCCATCAACCATGTGGGATCAAAGCCCCCTCTCAACTGAGAGGTGGAGTGGGTACTGCCATCCCCAGGGTCCTCAGGACTGGGGAATAAAATATGGACTAAAGTGGACTTACTGGTATTCTACTACAGAATTATTCTGACTCTAGCATGGAAGAAATTATATTATTGATGCGGAGACAGTGGCCTCTGGAGTTGCTGAAGGCAAGAAGAGGGAAAAGGAGGTGTGATATGGCGGCATTTTCATGACTTAAAGTTGTCCTGAATTATATTGCAGGGACAGATGAAAGACATTATATATCCTGCCATAACCCACTGAATGGATTGGGAGAGAATGTAAACTATAATCCATGCTGTGTAGTAGTGCTCCAAAATGTATTCATCAAATGCAATAAATGTACTACACTAATGAAAGATGTTGTTGATGTGGGGAAAGTGGAGGATGTGGGGAGTGCGGCATATGGGAATCTCCTATATTTTTTAATGTAACATTTTGTGTGATCTATATATCTTTTACAAATAAATAAAAATACATATTTTAAAAAATAAAATAATTGTTGGAGAATTCAATACATCACTCTGAACACTGAATAGAACATCTGGACAGAGGATAAATAAAGAGAAAGCTTGAATAATATGATAAATGAACTAGACCTAACATTTATAGAGCATTACACCCCAAAACAGAAGAATATACACTTTTTTTTAAGTGCTCATGGATCCTTCTCTAGGATAGACCATATGTTGGGTCAAAAGGCAGGTCCGGTAATTGTAGAAAGATTGAGATTATACAAAACACTTTTTCTGATCATAATGGAATGAAGCTAGAAATCAATAATCAGTGGGTCAAAGAAGAAATTTCAAGAGAAAGCAGTATGATCCAGCAATTCCATTACTAGGAATATATTTTAGAAGAAATGAAAGCAAGCACGCAAACTGACATTTGCACACTGATATTCAGAGCAGCATTACTCTCAACTGGTAAAATATGGAACCAGTCCAACTATCCATCAACCAGTGAATGGATAAACAAAATAAGGTATATACATACAACAGAATACTATTCAGCTGTAAGAAGAAATGAAATCAGAATGCATATGAAAACATGGATGAATCTAAATGATACTAGGTTGAGTCAAAGAAGTCAGACACAGAAGGACAAATACTGCACTAATATCAGCTAAATACACTGAGTAAATTCATGGAGATAAATTCTACAATAGAAGTTACTAGGTGGGTTGAGATGGGAACTGATGCTTAATGTATGCAGCATTATTAATAAGATTAATTCTGGAAGTGTGGAAATGAATAGAATTATAATGAGTATAACACTGCTGATTTATAAATGTGATTGTGGCTGAAAGGGTGTAGTCTGTGGAAGTAAACGTCAATTGAAAAAGAAACTAGAGAATAATCTAGGGAACATACAGGGATTTTGGTGGTGGATGAAGATTGTAGTTAACAGCATAAATATAAGAATGCTGGGAGTGGATGTAGCTCAAGCAGTTGAGTGCCTGCCTCCCTGGTGTCTTCTGAAAAAACAAAAATGCACAACAAGCAAAACAAACGAAAAAACCACCTCTGGGAAGCCAATGTGGCTCAGCAGTTGAGTGCCAGATTCCCACATACGAGGTCCAGGTTCAGTGCCCAGTCCCTGGTACCTCAAAAATTAAAAAAAATTAGTTGTTCATATTTATGGGGAGTGGATTGTGGCTCAAGCAGCTGAGTGCCTGCTTCCCACATGGGAAGTCCTGGGTTCAATTCCCAGTGTCTCCTAAAAATAAAAAACAATAGGCAAAACAGATGAAAAGGCCAATTCAGGGAAGTCAGTGTAGCTGAGTGCCAGCTTCCCACAAATGAGGTCCTGGGTTCGATACCCTGCACCTCAAAAAAAAAAAAAAAAAGCTCTTCTTTTGCAAAGTACGAAGAATATCATGATAAACAGGAAAAATTACAAATAATGTAACATACAGGAATATTGTAATATTTTACAGCAATGGCAAGAAGATATTTTTTGTCAACACCAAGGGACAATAGGGGATTATATAAGGAGGTATGGGATTTTTCCTTTTGGAGTAATGAAAACATTCTAAAAGTGACTGAGGTGATGAGAGCACAACTCTGATGAAAATGAGAGCCACTGAAAGTGCACTCTGAATGGACTGTACAAAGCATGAGACTGTTTAACACAGGGAAACCATGGTAGATGATGGACTGTGGTTAACAGAACAAATAAGAGAACATTTTTTCCTGAACAATAATAAATGTATAATACTAATACAGGGTGTTGATAATTGGGTGTGTTGGAGGGAAAAGACACCAAATTTAGTAGAAATATTTTGACAACACTCTTTCATAGACTGTAACAAATGTTTCACATCAGTGCAAGGTGTTGGTGGTAGGGAGGTATATGGGAGCCTTGTATGATGATATACCTGTTTGTTTTGTAAATTCACAAATTTTACTATTTCATTTATTGTTTATGTACGTTCATGCGTGAATGATATAATTTTATTTAAAAATGTATTTTGGGTTTAAGAGTCATGATGTCTGCAGCTTTCAAACGGTTCAGCAAATCAAACACGACATTACAGATAGAGCAAACATGGCAAAACAGTAACAACTGTAGAATCTATGTGGTAGATATATGGTTGATCACTGTATTATTCTTTCAACTTATTTGAAAATTCTGGTAATGAAAGTTGGGGGGAGGGGCACGACACTTACGAGCATTCCTCAAAGACTTTGACTCTTTCACAGCCCTCGGGAGGTTCCCTTTTGAACATATAACTGTTGTTAGGTTTTGGTGAGGTTGCGTATTTGGGCAAAGGAGAATTGTTCCCATTCTCTGCAAGAAACGACACATTAGATGATTAAGAAATACTACTACATAATGCACAGTCATACTGTGTTGTAATTGTTTCTGGCCTCCTCTGTCTCCCCCAACCATAAACTATTTGAGAGGAAGAAGAGTGTTTTATTCATCTCCATCACCACAATATCTAACACAATTTTAGTAAGGAGGAGATAATTAGTATTTGTTAAATAAATGCTTAATAAAAGGTATTTATTTTTCACTTACAATCACCTAGGCCTGCATCCTATAAACCGTCAATACTGAACAACGACCTGGTTTGCTGCCTTATTTCTATTCTGTCACAGCAAAATACCCAAATATCACTTCCATTTTCCTGAGTAAAAGTTTCTGAAACAGTTCTTCATTGGCTGCTTTTCATGAACTCTTGGACTGTCCTTCAAAATTTGTCAATTTGATTTCTCTGTTCCTCTTAATACAATCTCTGTTCCAGATAGCTATGGCCATATATACACTGTATCCTGAAGGCTTCCTTTTACCGATGACATTCCCTTTTTCCATAAAGGCCTTCTCTATTTATTTTCCAAAACTTCCTCCAAAGTTTGTTCAGTATTTTTGATATCTTTCCAAATTAACCCTACCAGTGGGAACATTTCTTCATTCCTATGCTCCTGTTTAGTCTGATGTCCTCAGTATATACTATATTAACTTAAACTTCTTGATAGGTTACATATGTCTAAATTTTCCAGTCTAATTATATCTGCTAAGCTATAAATTGCTTGCTGATAGTGGCATTGGGATCGTTTCTTCATAGAAGTCAACCAATCACTAGACTCCTGAAATTCAATGCAGCAAAACACAAAATCTATGGAGTGTTTACAAATTACTGATGTACAAGTAGAAATTATGAGAAATAAAGGAGTAAATTTTAACAGCCATATTTTATGTGACCTAGAAATTAGCAAAAAAAAAAAAAGGCCCAAATAACAGTTTACAAGTGTCCACAGTTTGAAGTGACTTCTTCAGCTAATCTTATGCCCTCTGCATTTGCTATATTCTTATTGGTTTAAGTGATGAGTAGTTATGGGCAGTCATAACACTGGATCATTTTTGGACATTCAACACACTATATGTAACAGCTGTAAATAACTGTTGTTAGCCTAGGATTAGGCTAACAAAAATACTGCCTTGATATAGGCAGACCCAAAAGTTCACTTTGTTTTTAAAGGTAAGAAAAAATGTAATTAGTATACACACTTCTATGTCTCCACTTTATTTTTCAAGTGCATAAGTAGTTTAATAGTATAAATAGCCTTCTCCCAACTTTTTGTTCTAGACTTGCCTTGAACACTCATTTTGCATCAAGATAAATCAGCTCAATCCTTGTTAGAAATATGACAAATACAGATCCTAAAAAGCACTAATTTGAAGGATTCACACTTAATTAAAAAGTATTAAGATATTAACAACTAATGACTAGTAAAGCGAAAAAGAACAAAGTGCTTTCAGGAAAAATGTTCACTTCATTTATACCAAAAACAATGTGTTTATCACTAATAAGCAACTTATTTTAACAATGCTAAAAGAAAATACAAACAAAAGCCTGAAAACCCACCCAACCAGATCACTGCCTGAGCACCATAGTAAAACCTTTTATTCTTACTTCAATTTTTAAAATTTGTGTTTTGTACACATCTCAAAGCAAATGCCTTAGTAGCTTTAAGTGTGTGCATTCTGCTAGAAAATGAATAGAATGAATAATAGAACAGGTGGTATTTGTTTATCATCTAGTAACAAATTTCTCCAGTGTTGTACCTTTATCCCTAGGATCGGTAAGTAGGTCATCGGCTGAACAAGGGCTCTCCTCACTCCCTTCATTGGAGATGGTGAAGAATGAGGTGGGGGACACAGACTGAGAGCGACTGCTGTTGTTGCTTCCCCTGTCTGCTCCTCCGGGTGTCTGTGTGTCAATGCTGCGTGTGCTGCTACTTCTTTGTACAAGGGGAGGAGGTGCGCGATGGCCATCTGGAATATCCTGTGGCTATTATAAATTTTTTAAAAATACAAGTATTATTGATTTTTAAATACACCAAGGTCAACCTTCCTTTGTAGCCCCAGACTCACAAATAAGAAATCCGCCATAAACATGTAAACAAGAAAGAAGCCTTTGAGCTACTCCATTAGTGACACCCTGGTCTAATATGACTCCCCCACTGGACACTGAGCAGCCTAGTGAAAGACCATTCTCAGGACCCGGCAAACGGTAGGGAGTCAATGTTTGCTGAATTGCACTGAATTACTTACCACGTGCTAAAGGTTATTTTAAAATTATAAGGAAGGGTTATAGTAAAGACTTTGAGAAAACTAGGTATAACACTAGGTTTTATATTAGAGGAAAAGGTATCCATTGTGTGAGATAGGGAAACCTGACATAATAACACGTCCTAGCTACTACCTTTCTCCACCTGCCTACTCCCTCTGAAAGACTTTTTCAAAGAAACCTTTTTCTTTACCTCTAATGAAGTTTTCATTATCTCTCAATGAGAAGGAAGTAAATATGGAAATAAAAATTACATACTTATTAATAGTTGAGAGTACAAGTATAAACATTATTATAACATACAAGATCACTTACTATAAGTTGCTCTTCCTTTTCTCCCGTCTCTTTAATTATTATTTCAATTTCCTGATTCAATCCTTCCACACTATTTCGGAAACGGGAGCCTGTTGATTTGGTGACGGGAATTGCTGGAATGAGTGCACTCTTCGGAACAGGAGCCTTTAGAAAAAGGGTGGGAGTAGAGAAGAAAGGTTTCCCACATTAACTTTTAAGTTGTTGTTCTTGGCATTATTATTTTTTAGCCTTTTATTTTTAAATACTTTCAAATTTTAAAAAACTTTTACAAAAACAATACAAACCCCATACAGAGAACTCCAATATTATATACTACATCTTCCCCTGCATATACTCAGACCACTAAATTTAACATTTTACTACATTTGTCATGTCATTTTATCTGTCTCTGCATCTTTGTATACATTCTATCCATTTATCAATTTTCTGAACACTTGAGTGTAGTTTGTATACAACATGCCTCTTAAACACTTATTACTGCCATGTACATTTTCTGAGAACAAAGATATTCATTTATGTAACCTCCTTAAGTACAGTTATCAAGTTCAAAAAATTTAGCATTTGTATAAAGTTTATAGTCCATATTCCAATTTTTTCATATATTACCGTGCAATGGGAATAATCACATTCAAAATATTGAGGTACTCTACCTACCTTCTATTACAAAATTTCTCCATCTTCCCAAACATATACCCTATACCCATTATGCATTAGCACCCCACTATCCCTCATCACCACTTGCTTGGCAACTTGGATTCTATTTTTGTCTCTATGAGAGCTTGTATATTCTCTAATACTTTCTTTGTAGTTACCATGGTGCTTAAATTTAACAGCCTAAATCTTTAATAATCTCTTTTGCTTTGGTACTGACTCAGCTTCAACAACATATACAAACTATGTTCCTCTACCCCTCCCCCGATTATGTAGTTCTTCTAAAAAATTACACATTTATGGATTATAAGTCATAAACCACTGATATATCATTACATTTTATGCATTTGCCACTTAAATCCTATAGGAAATAAGAAGTGGAGGGAAGTGGACTTGGCCCAGTGGTTAGGGCATCCGTCTACCACATGGGAGGTCCACAGTTCAAACCCCGGGCCTCCTTGACCTGTGTGGAGCTGGCCCATGTGCTGTGCTGATGCACACAAGGAGTGCCCTGCCACAGTGGGGTGTCCCCCTCATAGGGGAGCCCCACGCGCAAGGAGTGCACCCCATAAGGAAAGCCGTCCAGCGTGAAAGAAAGTTCAGCCTGCTTAAGAATGGCGCCACCCGCACAGAGAGCTGACACAACAAAAAGTAACAAAGATTCCCGTGCTGCTAACAACAACAGAAGCAGACAAAGAAGACGCAGCAAATAGAGAGAACAGACAACTGGGGCGGGGAGGGGGGAGGGGAATAAATAAATAAAATTTTAAAATTAAAAAATTAAAAAGAAGTGGAGTTACAAACCATAACAATAGTAGTGACATTTACATTTTTCAATGTTATTATCCTTACCAGACAGACATCTTTATATCTTCATGTGGCTTCAATCTGTCTATTGTCCTTTCATTTGAACCTACACCATCACCACTAGTGCTGGTCTAGTGTTGATAAATGCAAGCATCTTGGATGTATTTCTTTGAATATTCTCTCTGCCCTTCCCCCTTCTTCCTTCTGGGACTCCCACAAGGCATATATTGGCATGCTTAATGGTATCTCAGGTTCCTCAGAACCACTTTTCTTCAGTCTTTCTTCTTTCTACTACTCGGACAGAATGATTTCAATTGTCAGCTTCAAGATCATTCTTTTTTTTTTCCAAAAAGATTCTTTTTTATTTACTGCCCCCCCCCCCACATCTGCTCTCCGTGTCCATTCGCTGTATGTTCTTCTGTGTCTGCTTGCATTCTTGTCAGCGGCACTGGGAATGTACCTCTCTTTTTGTTGCATCATCATGCTGCATCAGCTCTGTGTGTGTGCAGCGCCACTCCTGGGCAGGATGCACTTTTTTTGCACAGGGTGGCTCTCCTTGCAGGATGCACTCCTTGTGTGTAGGGCTCCCCTACGTGGGGGACACCCCTGCATGGCACAGTACTCCTTGCTACAGCAGCACTGCATCAGGAGGCCCTGGGTTTGAACCCTGGACCTCCTATATGGCAGGTGGACACTCTATCAGTTGAGCCAAATCCGTTTCCCAACATCACTGATTCTTTCTTCTGTCTGCTCCAATCTGCTACTGAAACCCTGAGGAATTTTTAGTATCTGTTAATTCTGGTTTTCAGCACTGTTTGGTTCTTCTATAAAATTTCTACCTCTCTATTGTTTTCCTGATTTCTTTTACTTTTTTGTGTATATTTTCCTTTAGTTCTTGGAGCATATTTAGGAAAATGTTTAAAAAGTCTTTGTGTAATTTGTTCCAAGTATGCTACTCTGAATTGATGATTTCTGATGCTTTAATCTTCTCCTGGGTCATTACTTTCTGTTTCTTCAAATATTTTATAACTTTTTGTTAAAAGCTGGATATTTTTATATTTTAATGTGTGAATGCTGGAATTTAGTCCCTCAGGTTCTGTTCCTTGAGCTTATAACCAGCTATAACAGAGCTTTCCTTAAATGCCAGTGTGGCAGCTTGATATAATTTATGAATTCCAAAAAGAAATATAGATGAGATATACTGGTCTGTTCCTCTGGGATCTCTTTGATTGTAAATTCAGAGGTTTGACTTTTACTTTATTAAATCAAGATTAGGGCTTTGGGTTTGACCATGTCATTAAGGTATACAGGGTTGAGTCCCTGCCCCCTTGAAGAGAAGTGTGATGGTTAGGCTAATATGTCAACTCAGTCAGGTAACTGTGCCCAGTTGTTTCATCAAGCAAGCAACGGGCTAATTGTAATAGTCACCACTGACTTTACTGCAGTGGTAAATCAGATAGCTGATGACAATTACATCAATCAGGGATTTTGCCATCAGCAATGAGTGACGCTTTATCCAATGCCTTACAAGAAGAAGTGATGCCAGCATTGAGTGAAAATTTCCCAGCTTGTTCTTTGGACAGCCAATGTCCCCCAGAACTCATCAAGGACCTTCACTGAATTTTCATTAGAGCCCCTGGTTACAGCCTGCCTGAGGAACCTGGACTTGTGCATCTCCACAGTCGTGTGAAAGACTCTGATAAAATCTCTTACTATTGACAGTGCAGCAGTTTGATATAATTGATGATTTCCAAAAATAGATATTGGCTTATGTTTGTAATCTGGTGTATTACTGGGCATGACTGAGTTATGACTAGGGCTTTGACAGGGCCACGTCATTAGGGCAATAAAAGGCAGGGCAAAGGATGGAGTTGAAGCTTTTGATGCAAGGATTTCTGATGTTAGAGTTTGATGCTGAAGACCCGGGAAGTCAGCACCCAGAGGAAAGAGAAGCCAGCCCCAGGAAGGAAGGAACCTTGAACCCAGAGAAAAGCAAGCCCCAGGAACGTAGGAATTCAGGAAGCCTGAACTCTCGCAGACGTCAGCAGCCACCTTGCTCCAAAACAGACTTTGGTGAGGGAAGTAACTTATGCTTTATGGCCTGGTATCTCTAAGTTCCTACCCCAAATAAACACCCCTTATAAAAATCAACCAATTTCTGGTATTTTGCATCAGCACCCCTTTGGCAGACTAATACAGGCAGATAAAAGAGGCTCTTACATGGAAGTAGATACACACAAAAAGACATGGAAGAGGAGAGAACTTGGTTTTGATGCAGGAGCCCTGAGAAGAGATAAGCCGTTGCCTGATAGTTTACAGCTGACCTTGTGAAGATGAGAGCAACTTAGCTGGAAAGAATCAAGCCGCGGGAAGAGAAACAAGCCTTAGTCCAGCCTACAGCTGCAATCAGAAGAGGCTGGAGGCATTGAGCTTTAAGAGAGAAGAGGAAGGCTGAACCCTCGCAGACGTCACCTGCCATTTTGTGTCAACACGCAGCAACAGACTTTGAGTAAGAAAGTACCTCTTATGGAACCTTGAGTTGGACTGTAAGCCCCTACCCCAAATAAATACCCTTTATAAAAGTCAAGAGATTTCTGGTACTTTGCATTAGTAAAGTTCCTAACTTTTGTTCCTAATACAGCCATGAACAAAAAAAAAAAAAAAAAAAAGGAAGGAAGGAAGAAAACATCTTTCCTAGTCTTTGCAGATTTATTTGTACCAGTGCTCTCCTTCAGTGCTTCTCCACATAATGAGTTTAGAGAAAAGACCCAGGCCAAACCATAAGAGCCTTCTGGGTCTTACCTAGGACACGCATGTATGGGCCTAGGATTCCCCTGTTTACATGGATACAAATGTCTCTTTCTAGCTCAAGTTTTTCTCACAGTCATGGAGACTGTACTATATATCCTACAGTCAGCAATCCCTTGTCCCAGACAGCACACTGATTATTCTCCCATAGTACTTTGTAGTAGAGACGCTTTATAAATGCAGGGCAAGTTCTGAGGTGGTGAATCCCCCAGGCCACACCAGACAGACTGAGCATGGCATACATGTTTTAAGTATACAAGGGTTACTCTGCTCCCTCCAATACAGAGACCAGGGTTCTGCACTGGAGCACAAGCCAACACCATGCCAAGCAGGTGAGGGTTGGGAGATGGGCCAGCCAGGTCATCACAAGATCCTACTGCTTTTTTTTTTTTAAGAAAATATATTTTTTGATTAGAGAAATTGCAGGTTTACAAAAAACATCATGCAGAAAATACAGTGTTTCTCTATAATCCCAAACCCTATTATTAACATTTTGCATTAGTGTGGTAATTTTGTTAACAACTGATGAAAGATTATGACAACTGTACTATTACAGTTCATATTTTACATTAGGTTCACTGGTTGTGTTGCACAGTCCTATATGGCCTTTAAAAAATTTTTTATTCATATATACAACCTAAAATTTCCCTTTATAACCACAGTAATTAATATATAAATTCAATGGAATTAATTACAATCACAATGTTGTGTTACAATCACCCAAATCTACCACGAAAACTTAAACATTGTCCCAAATGGGATTCTGTACCAATTAAGCATCAACTCCCATCCCCTATCCTCACCCTAGCTTCTGGGAACTTTTACTCTAGCTTCTGACTATATGAATTTGTTTATTGTAATTATTTCACATCAGTGAGATCATACAATTATTGTCCTTTTGTGTCTGTCTGTCTTATTTCATTCCACATGATGTTTCCAAGGTTCATCCATGTTGTCGCATGTATCAGGACTTTGTTGCATTTAATGGTTCAATAATATTCCATTGTATGAATATACTACATTTTTTTATCCATTGTTCTGTTGACGGATACTTGTGATGCATCTGTCTTTTAGCAATTGTGAATAATGCAATTATGAACAACTATGTGCAAATATCTGTTCAAGTCCCAGCTTTCAATTATTTTGAGTATAAATCTCAAAGTTGAACTAATGGGTCATATAGTAATTCTATATTCACTTTTATGAGGAACCAGCAAATTATTTTCCATATCAGCTGTACCGTTTTCTCACCAATGAACTAATTTTCATATTTATCCAGTTTCTCCAATATTTTTCCATTTTTTAAACAGTACATTCTAGAGGGTGTGAAATGGTTATCTTTTTTTTTTTTTTTAAAGATTTATTTCTCTCCCCTTCCCCGCTGCCCCAGTTGTCTGTTCTCTGTGTCTATTTGCTGCGTCTTCTTCTTTGTCCGCTTCTGTTGTCAGCGGTAGGGGAATCTGTGTTTCTTTTCGTTGCATCATCTTGATGTGTCAGCTCTCCGAGTATACGGCACCATTCTTGGGCAGGCTGCACTTTCTTTCGTGCTGGGAGGCTCTCTTTATGGGGCACATTCCTTGCATGTGGGGCTCCCCTACGCGGGGGACACCCCTGCGTGGCACGGCACTCCTTGCGCGCATCAGCACTGCACAAGGGCCAGCTCCCCACGGGTCAAGGAGGCCTGGGGTTTGAACCGCGGGCCTCCCATGTGGTAGACAGACGCCTAACCATTGGGCCAAGTCCACTTCCCTGAAACAGTTATCCTGTTGTAGTTTTGATTTGCATTTCCTTCAAGACAATGACCATCTTTTCATGTCCTTTTTGTCCATTTGTATAACTTTCAGGATAAATGTCTATTCAAGTCTTTTGCCCATTTTTCAATTGGGTTGTCTTTTAGTTGTTGATTTGTAGGATGTTTTTACATATTTTGGGTTGAACACTTGTTGGATATGTGGTTTCCAAATATTTTCTCCCATTGTGTAGGTTTTCTTTTTACTTTCATAATGAAGTCCTTTGATGCACAAAAATGTTTAATGTTAATGATGTGATGATGTATCTTTCATCTGGTTTTTTTTTTTCCCTCATATTTTGGTGTAAACTCTAAGAAACAAGTGCTTCCCTAAGATTTCTTCATGGAAGTTTACAGTTGTTTTTTGTTTTTTAAACATTTGTTTTATTATTATTTTTCTCCCCCTCCCCTCCCCCACCATGCTGTTTTTGCTGTCTGTGTCCATTTGCTGTGTGATCTTCTGTATTTATTTCTCTTTTTGACTTCTCTTCTTGTCTTTCTCCTCTATGATTGACCGGGATTCAATCCTGGGGACCTCTGATGTGGAGAGAGGTTCCCTATCAATTGCGCCACCTCAGTTCCTGGTCTCTGTTATGCTTTACCTTGACTCTCGACACTTTTGATTATTATAGTTATGTCTTTATTCCACTTTGAGTTACTTTTTATATATGGTGTCAAATAGGTGTCTGCCTTCATTCTTTTGCATACAGATATCCAGTTTCCTCAGCACTATTTGTTAAAGAAGCTATTCTTTTCCCATTGAGTGGATGTTTTATTCTTGTCAAAAATCAATTCATGGAGGATTGTGGGAAGATGGTGATGGACTAACAGGCAGATCTGACTGCTCTCACAAAAACAACAGACAGAGAGCCAAAGTTGTATGAGGGACCTGCTTTGGGAGTCAGCAAACCAGGACAGTGCTACACAACTCCCATGAGGGTGAAGGACAGAGAGATGAAGAAGCTGAAACAGCAAACTTGGGTTATTAAGCCCCTGTGACAGCCAAGGAGGCTCCCCATCCCCACCCCCAAGTGATTAAACTGGGGTAAAACTCCTAGCTCGCTGCAGCCAACTGAGGGAAACAGACATTGTCCTTCCTGTCAGCTGTTTCAAGGGAAAAGAGAGGGTAGGTCAGGGTGATTTTCTTAAGTGAATTCAGCCAGCAGAACCTGCTTTGATTCTCTGCTCTGGAGATTCAACATGGGAACAAAGGAACACCTCAGTGAAAAGGTGTGCTAATTCGAGCCATCTGCTGGCAGGTCTGGAAATTGAATGGACAAAACTGGTTCACACACACTGCATGCAATCCCTAGGAGAAAATCTATGTCCCACTAGTGAGTCCCTGGCCCAATTCTGAAAACTTAAGGTGGGCAATTTTAAAGAGTATGAATAAGTTGAACCAAATATCAAAGAAAAGCTGTGAAAAAAAATAGGCAAGAGAGAGAAATTGGCCATGAGAGTAAATTCACCAACTAGATGCCTAGATATTAACAAAAAATTACAAGCCATACTAGGAAACGGGAGAGATGGCCCAGCTCAAAGAACAAACCGAATATCCTGAAGAGATATAGGATTTAAGACAATTAATAAGGAATAATCACACGACCCTCTTAAATCACTTTGAAGAGTTTATAGAAAATATGACTAAAGAAGTAAAGGATATTAAGAAGACACTGGGAAAGCATAAAGAACAATTTGAAAGTCTGCAAAGAAAAGTAACAGACCTTATGGGAATGAAAGACACAATGGATGAGATTAAAAATACATTACAGGCACATAGGAGCAGGTTTGAATTGCTTGAAGACAGAATTAGTGACTTCAAAGGCAGAACAACTGAACTGGAAAAGACAGGAAAACAGAAAGAGAAGAAAACAGAAAAATGGAAGTCTCAGGGAATTGAGTGACTATGCAAAATGCACAAACATTTGCTTTATTGGTGTCGCAGAAGGAGAAGAGAATGGAAAGAGGGCATAAAGTATATTTGAGGAAATAGTGACCAAAAACTTCCTAACTCTTATGAAGGACATAAATATTATTATCCAAGAAGGACAACACACCCCAAACAGAATAAATCAGAACAGACCTACCCTGAGATATCTATTCAGAATGACAAATATCAGAGATAATGATTCTGAAAGCAGCAAGAGAAAAGCAAAGCATCACATAGAAGGGAAACTTGATAAGAGTAAGTGCAGAACTCTCATCAGAAACCATGGAGAAGAGAAGGAGATGGTATGATACATTGAAGGGACTGAAAGAGAAAAACTGCCAGCCAAGAATTCTTTATCTGGCAAAGCTGTCCTTCAAAAATGAGGGTGAGCAAGAACCAGCAGGATGTTGGTGGAGTAAGTAGCTCCTAGAGTCAGCTCCTGGTAGAGGACAGTTAGCAAACACCCAGAGCTCTCTGGAGGTAGCTGAAGCACCTGTTTGGGGGCTCCAGGAGACCAGAAGAGTATCCTGCAATGTCCTTGGGAGAGTGGAAGAAGACTGCACATCTGCAGAGAAGACTCGTAAGTAGAGAGCTCCACACCATGGAGGCACAAGCCGCCTCGGGAACTGTTCTGCGGCTGGAATTGAAAGCGCCACTTTCCCAAAATGGGGGAGAAGAGACGGTTGGCACCAATTTCAGCTACTGATGAGTAAATTCAGTGGGCTACAGTATAATCCTGAGAACAGCTAAATTTTGAGCCTGTCTAAGTCAGAAAGAGGCTGGGAGCTGCCATCTTAACTCCTAGTCTGGCATAAGGGGAAGCGGGACGGACTGAAAATCCCAGTGCTGGTGGGAACCAGATTCTTTCCATCCAGATCATACTGCAGGTCTAGCTCCAGCAGGGAGGAAGCTGCAGGGACCTGTGCCAGCCTCTCCGGGAAATTACCAGCCAGGCCGTGGAGGCCGGTGACTATCCTACTCTGGCAGCACAAGCTGCCCCAAGAGCTATTCTGTGGCTGGAATTGGGAGCTCCATTTCCCAGAAACAGGGGAGGAGGAGACGGTTGGCTGCTGATTTAAAGTCTACTGATTGGCAGACTTGGCTGGCAAAGATATAACCCTGGGAACAGCTGGGGTGTGAACCAGCCCAAGTCAGAAAGAGGCCACCCCCAGCCTGAGGGGAAGCCGGGCTGACTGAAACTCTGTAGGCAGGAACTAGTTTCTTTCATGTAGATCAGCCTGCAGTCCTAGCCTAGGCCTTAGCCCTGCCTCTGGTGGGGAGGAGGCTGAGGAGCCCTGCACCAGCCTATACAGGTAACTGCAGCTAAATCTGGCTGGAATAGATTGAAAATCAGATGTCTACCAGAGCAACTGCGGTCATCTTGGACCCACACTGCATAGATTGCTGCCCACACCTGCAGCTCCATCCCCACCCCAGGCAGGGGAAAAAGGGATGTGAAGCTTCATCTCTGGGCAACTACAGTCTAGGCCTGCAATTGGATTATTCCACATAGCTGTGACTCTGTCCCTACCCCTGGCAAAGGAGAAAGTTGGAAGAAGCATCACTGGTCTCTGATGCAATGAGGGCGGCTTGAGCCTCCACAGCTTATAGTACCAACTACATGCTTGGCTCCTACTGCACAACCAGCAAGGGAGAAAGGGCAGGAATCCCTAAACTAAAGAGAAAAACTGCACCCAGAATAAATACTCTAGTAAGCCAGATGCCAAGACACCAATAAAAAATTACAATCCACACCAAGAAACAGGAAGATATTGCCCAGTTAAAGGAACAAGACAAGCCTCCAGATGACATAAAGGAGTTGAGATAACTAATCATACATGCTCGAACAAATCTCCTTAATAAACTCAATGAGATAGCTAAAGAGATTAAGGATATTAAGAAGACATTGGATAAACACAAAGAAGAATTTGAAAGCATACATAGAAAAATAGCACATCTTATGGGAATGAAAGCCCCAATAAACGAAATTTTTAAAAACACTGGAATCATATAATAGCAGATTTGAGGAGGCAGAAGAAAGAATTGGTGAGCTTGAAGAAATGGCCTTTGAAAGTAAACATACCAAAGAACAGATGACAAAAAGAATGGAAAAAAGTGAACAAGGTCTCAGGGAACTACATGAGAGCAAAAGGCATGCAAACATATGTGTCATGGGTGTCCCAGAAGGAGAAAAGAAGAGAAAGGGGGCAGAAGGAATATTTAAAGAAATAACGGTAGAAAATTTCCCAACCCTATTGAAGGACATAGATATCCCTCTCTAAGAAGCACAACGTACTCCCATCTGAAAAAAATCCAAATAGACCAACTCCAAGATACATACTCATCAGAATGTCAAAGGCCAAAGCAAAGAGAGAATTCTGAGAGAAAGAGAAAAGAAATGCATAATATATAAGGGATACCCAATAAGATTAAGTGCTGTTTTCTCACCAGAAACCATGGAGACAAGAAGACAGTGGTCTGATATATTTAAGATACTACAAGAGAAAAACTTCCAGCCAAGAATCTTATATCCAGCAAGACTGTCTTTCAAAAATGAGAGTTCACAGATAAACAGAAACTCAGAGAATTTCTAAGCAAGAGATCAGATTTTCAGGAAATACTAAAGGGTGTGCTAGAGCCTGAAAAGAAAAGACAGGAGAGAGGGGCCTGGAAGAGAGTCTAGTAATGAAGAGTATATCAATAAAAGTAACCAGAAGTGTCAAAAGAGTGGTGAAAATAAAATAAGACAGATAAAACTCAAATAGTCAGGAATAAACTTAACCAATGATGTAAAGCACTTATATTCAGAAAACTGCAACTCAATGTTAAAACAAATTAAAAAAAACCTAAATAACTGGAAGAACATTCCAAGCTCATGGATTAGAAGACTAAATATCATCAAGATGTCAATTCTACTCAAATTGATATATAGATTTAATGCAATCCTGATAAAAATTCCACCAGCATTAAAGAAAAACTTGAAAATATGATTATTAAATTTATTTGGAAGGGTAAGGTGTCCTGAATAGCCAGAAACATCATAAAAAGGAAAAGTGAACCCTTATCTCCAGAATTTAAATCATAATACCTACCTAGAGTGGTAAAAACAGCACGGTACCAGCCTAAAGATAGACACAATAGACCAATGGAACCAAATTTATGGTTCAGAAACAGACCCTCACAGGTATGGTCGAGTGATTTTTGACTAGCCTGTCAAACTCACACAGCTTGGGCAGAACAATCCATTCAACAAAAGATGCTGAAAGAATTGGACATCCATAGCTGAAAGAAGGAAAGAGGACCCCTATCTCACACCTTATCTAAAAACTAACTCAAAATGGATCAAAAAAAAAACAAAAAATGAAAGAACCATAAAACTTCTGGAAGAAACTGTAGGAAAATATTTTCAAGACCTGGTGGTAGGTGGTGGATTCTTAAAGGACATAAGAGAAAGACTGAGTGGACTACTGATGTTTAATGTATGTAGAAGTTTTAATTAGCTTTACTGTAAAGGTATGGAAATGTACAGAGTAGATGGCAACACACAGTGAGTAACAGCTAGTTTATAAATGGGGATATGACTGAAAATGGTAGTCTAGTTATATAAATGCCAATTGACAGAATGCTAGAGAATCAGTAACCAAGAGGTGGATGAGAATTGTGGTTGATGGTATAGATGCAAGAGTGTCCTTTATTAGCTAGAAGAAATGTATACCACAAGTGCAGGGTGTTGGGAATGTGGAGAAGCATGGGAAAAATACAGCTGGAGTGACCTATGGACTGTGGTTAGTAGTAATATAATATTTTTGCATCTATGCGAAAGATGTACTATGTTGATACTGAGGCAGTATGGAAAATGTGAGCCAAATGTACACTGTGGACATGGTAACAATCAGATGATATTATTTTATCTGTAGCCAAAGACACACCACATTGTGGTGTGTTGATGGAGGGGTGTTATTTGGGAATTCTGCACATGTGAATGACTGTTTTCTAAGTTTACAACTTCTGTCATAAAAAAATATATTTAAAAAATAATAGGGTGGGCTGGGGGAAAAACACACCAAATGTAAGATTAGAAGTAAGATTTTGACAATATTCTTTCATAATTTGTAACAAACATCTCATGACAATGCAAGGTGTTGGTGGAGGGTTGATGTATGGGACCTCTATATGTTATGCATGTTTGCTTTTTAAGTTCATAACTTTTACTATACTTGTGTATGTATGTTCATACTAAATGATATAAATAGGATTGGTTAGAGGAAAAATATTTTGTTTAGTAGTAATATTTTGACAATGCTTTTTAATTATTAGTTAAAAATGTTTAAAAACCATGCAAGTTATTGGTGGTAGGGTGAGATGTTATATATATTTGTTGGATGTTATATATGTTTGTTTTGTTAAGTTCACAACTATTATACACTTATGTATGTTTATGTATGAGTGATATATTTCAATAAATTTTTAAAAATGAGGGTGAGTTCAAAGTCTTCACAAACAAAATCTGATGGAATATGTCACCAAAAGACCAAATTTACAAGAGATACCAAAGGGGATGCTGCACCCTAAAGGGAAAAAACAAGGGCAAGAGATTTGAAGATGAGTTTAGAAATGAAGATTATAAGGAAGGGTAAATAAAGGATAAGAAGATAAATAGAACAGTATGGCAGAGAACCCAAGGACAAAATGGATGAAATAATGCCTTTATAGTAATAACAATGAATGTTAATGGATTGAACTCCCCAGTCAAAAGACATAGACTGATAGAATGGATAAAAAAATATGAGCCATCTATATGTTGTCTACAAGAGACCAACCTCAGATGTCAGGTCACAAACAGGTTAAATGTGAGAGGCTGGAAAAAGGTATTCTATGCAAATAGTAACCAAAAAAATGGCTAGAGTAGACCAGATAAATATAAAAAAATATATTATAGTATACGAACAATAATTACTCAGTGCAACTAGCAAATTGTTCCTGTAATCAGTATTCTGTAAGTTTCTTCATACAAAATAAACATTTGCTTTTAATTGGGAAAAAAAAAAAGATTCTATTGGCAGAGCTGGGTGTACTCGGCCAGAGCTGCAGTCATGGTCTAGGGACAGTCTCTGAGGTGCAAAGGCCAGAGAGGGAGTTGCCAGCAGTAAAGAGACCAAAGCCAGAGGTACTACCAGAGGGGCTACAGACCCAAGGGATAGCCGGAGGGCCCAATAAATGAGGCTTCCCCGACCCAAATGGCTCCCAGCAGTACGGGACCCAGAAAAGGCCTCAGAAAAATGCGGGAACCCTGAGGTACTTCAGGACCCACAGGCATGAGGGGTCTGCCTTACTGGGAAGATTGTGGACAGACATGGGGCTCTGATCTACAGTAGTCCCTAGTCACCGCTGCAACTCATCCCCAAGCCACCACAGGCAGGGGGCTGTGGACGGCACGTGGGCAGGGCCAAACAGGACCTGCATGCAAAAGACCCAGCCTGAATGCATATGTGCAAAAGGGATGACAGGCAGGGGGTGCTTGCCAGCACCAAAGGCAGCAGGAATGCAGGAGACAGACAATGGCAGGGACTGTGAGTCCCAGCTTCCCTTCTGTGGGCACCTGGCACTGGCTGACATGTTCTGAGCCCCTAGTATGTGCCTGACACTGCTAGAAACTATACACACTGCTTCTCACGTCCTCCTCACCTCCCCTATAAAGAATTACTATACACTCATGAAAAACAAAGGGAAAACAATCAGTGACCTTCCAGGGAAGATGGCAACGTAGGGAGCTCCAGACTCAGTCCTTCCACCGAAACAACGTATTAAACAGGCAGGAACTACCTGAAACAACTATTTTGAAATTCTAGAGGCCAGAAGAACACAATTTGATATTATTTATTAATTCCAAAAAAGATATTATGTTTGTAGGGTGGTCTGTTCTTCTGGCCATGATACCCTTTGATTGTATTAGATTCAGTTGGAGTGTCTTTGATTAACTTATGTTAAGATTAGGGCCTTGATTCAACCATGTCATTAGGGCACGCAGGGTTGACTACTGACCCTCCTGGTGGGCTGTAAAATAGATTCTCACACAGAAGCAGACACAGAGGAAAAAAAAAGAAAAGGCACTGCAGAGGAGACAACTTAGTTTTGATGCTGTAGCCCCTGGAAGAGAGATGTACCTGATAGTTTACAGCCGACCTTGTGAAGAGAAAAGAGCAGTCGGCCCAGAAAGAAATGAGCCCTGGGAAAAGAGGCCAGCCTTATGCCAGCCTACAGCTGAGATCTGAAGAAGCAGGAACCGTGGAGCCTTAAGAGAAAAGAGGAAGGCTGAACCCTCACAGATGTCCCTGCCATGTTGTGTCAACAAATGGCAACAAACTTTGGGTGAGAAAGTACCTCTTACAATACCTTGAGTTGGACTCTTTAGGACCTTGTAACTGTCACCTTCTACCCCAAATGAATTTCCTTCATAAAAGCCAAAAGATTTCTGGTACTTTGCATCAACACCCCTTTGGGTGACTAATACAAGCATCCAGGAAAGGGCAGGAAGAAAAGGCTGATAAACTGCAATAAAGAACTGTACTCACATTACAGTTAAAGAGTCCCATTTGTTGGGTGCCAAAAAAGCACAAATTGGGAAGATGTCAGATAGGTTTTTGCGTTGTTCCTGACCCCTCCGGAGTACTTCTGGAGCCAGTCTGTGTCCCCTTCGCTGGTCCCTGGACCTATTTACACTGGGACACACTAAATCAGTAAAGTCCTACTTGAGGTGAACCTTTTCCCAGAATTTGCCCTCCAGGCGAAAGGAGGGTGAGACAATGAAAGGAGTATAAAAGACAATGAAGACAGTCTAGGACAAAGGTTTATTGGCTTCAGACACCCAGGAGAGAGAGGTCTGTCCCCTAGGAAAGAGAAGCGATAATCTAACTCCTGTAAAAAAGGGAATTCCAAGTCACCTAACAAGCAAAAAACCAGGCCAAGACCGAGGTTCAGTAAGACACAGAAAAATCTGCACATTATATTAGTCTTGGGCAGACATTCCTGATGGGATGTTGGAAGCTCAAGAAAATCTGTCTTATCACCAGCTGGTTACAAAAATCAGGAAACAGATATCCCAGGGAATAAATCCCAGAGTTAACACTCTAAAATATTAATATGTACAGTGTGCAACAAAAGTACAAGACAAAAGAATCATCAGGAAATGATGGCTTAATAAAAGAAAGGATAAAAATACAGAAAACACCAACAAAGAAGACAAGAATGTGGATATACCAAAGCCTTTTTTCAAAATGACCTTAAAAATGCCTAAGAAGATGCAAAAAAGTACAGAGAAAGAACTACAGAATATTAGGAAAACAATGCATGAATGATATGAGAGTCTAAAAGAAATAAATTTTTAAAAGGAACCAAACAGAATTACACTAGTTGAAGACAATAAATGAACTGAAAACTACCCAGGAGGGGTCCAGGAGAAGAATAGAGCAGGTAGAAGAAAGCATCAGTGAACCTGAAGACAACAAACTTGAAATGAGTCAGATTGAGGACCAGAAAGAAAAAAGAAATATTATAAGTGAAAATTGCTAAGACACCTCTGGGACACCATGAAGTACACTAATATATGCATTATGAGAATCCCAGAAGGAGAAGAAAGAGAGAAAGGGGCAAAAGGAATATTCAAAGACATATATATACACACATATATATATATATTTTTTAAAAGATTTCTCTCCCCTTCCTCCCTACCCCCCCCCCACATTGTCTGTTCTCTGTGTCCATTTGCTGTGTTCTGCTGTGTCTGCTTGCATTCTTGTCAGCGGCACTGGGAATCTGTGTCTCTTTTCATTGTGCCATCTTGCTGAGTCAGCTCTCCATGTGTGCAGCGCCACTCCTTGAAGGCTGCGCTTTTTTTCACACAGGGCATCTCTCCTTGCAGGGCGCACTCCTTGCACGTGGGGCTCTTCTATGTGGGGGGACACCCCTGAGTGGCAGGGCACTCCTTGAGCACGGCAGCACTGCGCAGGGGCCAGCTCACCACACTGGTCACGAGGCCCTCGGCTTGAACCCTGGACCTCCTACATGGTAGATGGACGCTCCATCAGTTGAGCCACATTTGCTTCCCTATTCAAAGACATAATGACAGAGAACTTCCCAAACTTAGCAAAGACATGAATATGCACATTCAGGAAATTCAGAGAACACCAAACAGGATAAGTATAAAGAAAAATACACCCCATCATATACTGATTACACTATCAAATGCAAAAGATAAGGAGAGAGTTCTGAAACCTGCAAGAGGAAAGCAGCATGTTACATACAAGGGAATCCCAATAAGACTGAGGGCCAATTTCTCATCAGAAACCATGGACACAAGAAGACAGTGAATTGAAATACTTAAAGTGCTGAATGAAAACAATTGCCAGCCAAGAATTTTATATCCAGTGAGACATTCTCTCAAAAATGAGGGAGAGATTAACACATTCTCATATAAACACAGTCTGAGGGAGTACATCACCATTAGACCTTGCCCTACAACCAATGCTAAAGGGAATTCTTCAGACTGAAACAAAAGGATACTAGACAGTGCTTCAAAGCAGCATAAAGAAATAAAGATTGGCAGTAAAGGTAACCATTTGGGTAATTATAAATGCCAGTATTATTGTAATGTATTGTGTGTTATATAACTCTACTTACTTTCTACCAGTGCAAAAATGCAAATGCATGAAAAGTAATGATAAATCTAGATTTTTAGACAAACAATGTACAAAGATATAAGTGAGAACAAGTTTAAAAAATGGTGGGGGGACAGAGGTTATAGGAAAACTATATATGCATGTAATTAAAGTTAAGTTGATATAAAACCAAATATAATTGTTATATATTTAGAATGTTAAACTTTAATGCTATGGTAACCACAAGGAAAATAAGATGAAAAATATAACCAGATAGAAATGAGAAGGTACTCAATATGGTACAATACAAGAAAGCAAATAAACATAAAAGAAGGTTGAGGGACAAGAAAGATTTATGACTTAAAAGGCTAAATAGCAAAATGGCAAAAGAGAGAACTATAATATCAACAGGGACTTCAAATACAAATGGATGAAACTCTCCACTCAAAAGGCAGAGATTGGCAGGAGGGATAAAAAAGCATGAGCCAAGGGGAAGTGGACTTGGCCCAGTAGTTAGGGCATACGTCGATCACATGGGAGGTCCGTGGTTCAAACCCCAGGCCTCCTTGACTCGTGTGGAGCTGGCCCATGCACAGTGCTGATGCACGCAAGGAGTGCCATGCCACTCAGGGGTGTCCCCGCGTAGGGGAGCCCCATGTGCAAGGAGTGCACCCCATAAGGAGAGCCGACCAGTGCGAAAAAGTGCAGCCTGCCCAGGAATGGCGCCGCACACACAAAGAGCTGACATAACAAGATGACGCAACAAAAAGAAACAGAGATGCCCATGCCACTGACAACAACAGAAGCAGATGAAGAAGAACACGCAGCAAACAGACACGGAGAACAGACAACTGGGAAAGGGGAGAGAAATAAATAAAATAAATAAATCTTAAAAAAAAAAAAGCATGAGCAAAGTATATGCTCACTGCAAGAGACCACCTTAAAGTCAAAGATACGAGTAGGTTGATAGTGAAAGGATGGGAAAGAACATATCATGCAAGTAGTACCAAGGGAGAGCGAGTGTGGTTATACTAATATTGGATAAAACAGACTTTAAGTCAAAAACGGTTACAAGGGATGAAAATGGTCATTATACACTGATAAAGGGGTAAATTCAGCAGGAATATGTAACAATTTTAAATATATATGTACCTAATAGCAGAGCCCCAAAATATACAAAGCAAATATTGATAGATTTGAAGCAAGAAATGGACAGTTCCACATTAACAGTGGGAGACTTTAACACGTCACTCCCAGTAATGGATAGAAGTCAGAAGACTGAGTCAGAAGACCAATAAGTTAGTACAGGACTTGAATGATTAACCAACTAAATTAAACAGACATGTACAGAGCACTTCCCCCAACAAAAACAGAATACACATTCTTCTAGAGTACAGTAATTATTCTCCAGTATATGTTGGGTAACAAAATAATTGTGTCAATAAATTAAAAAATATTGAAAGCATATAATATATATTCTTGAACCACAACAGAATGAACTTAGAAATCAGTTAATAGAGGGAAAAAAGAAGAATATGTGGAAACTAAACATTATAGTTTTAAACAACCAATGGATTAATGAGGAACTCAGAAGTGAAATTAGGAAATATCTTGAGAAAAATGAAAATGAAAATGAAAATACAACGCACCAAAACATATGGGATGCAGTGAAGGGAGTGACAAGAGGGAAATTAATAGCTCTAAATGCTTATATTAAAAAGAAGAAAGACTTCAAAGACCTAACCTAAAAACTGGAGAAACTAGGAAAAGAGCAAATTAAACCCAAAGCAAACAAAAGAATGGACATAACAAAGATTAGAGGGGAGACAAATGAAACAGGAAAAAAAAAACAATCAACAAAACCAAAAGTTCTCTGAAAAGATCAGCAAACTTGACAAACCTTTATCTAGACTGACAAAGAAAAAAAGATTTCTAACTAATATCAGAAATGAAAAAGAGGGTATTACTACTAATCCTGCTGAAATAAAAAGAACTATATGGGGAGTGGATGTAGCTCAGTGGTTGAGCACATGCTTCCCATGTTCAATCCCCAATGTCTCCTTATAAAAAAACAATCACTTGGGAAGCGGACTTGGCCCAGTGGTTAGGGAGCCCGTCTAACACATGGGAGGTCAGTGGTTCAAACCCTGGGCCTCCCTGACCCGTGAGGAGCTGGCCCATGCACAGCGCTGATGCGCGCAAGGAGTGCCCTGCCATGCAGGGGTGTCCCCGCATAGGGGAGCCCCATGCGCAAGGAGTGCACCCCGTAAGGAGAGCCGCCCAGCGCGAAAGAAAATTCAGCCTGCCCAAGAACGGCGCCGCACACACGGAGAGCTGACACAAGATGATGCATCAAAAAGAAACACAGATTCCCGTGCCACTGACAACAGAAGCGGACAAAGAAGAACACGCAGCGAATAGACACAGAGAACAGACAACTGGGGCAGGGGGGAAGGGGAAAGAAATAAATAAATCTTTAAAAAAAAAAACAAAAAAAAAATTACTTGACAATAAATTAGATAACCTAGATAAAATGGGCAAATTCTTGGAAACACACAAACTACCTACATTAACTCAAGAAGAAATAGAAAATCTCAAACAATTACTAGTAAAAGGATTAAATCAGTAATCACAAACTTCCCAACAAAGAAAAGCACAGGACAAGATAGCTTCATAAAGCAATTCTACCAGATATTCCAAGAAGAATTAACTCTACTTCTGCTCAAACTCTTCAAAAACCTAACGAGGAAGGAAAATTCCCTAACTCATTCTACGAGGCCAATATCACCCTCATACCAAAGCCAGATAAGGATACAAGAAAGAAAAACATGGACCAATATGTCTTATGAATATAGTTCCCAAAATCCTCAACAAAATAGTAGCAAACCAAATCCTGCAGTTTATTAAAAGTAATACACACCATGATCAAATAGGATTTTTCCCTGATATGCAATGGTAGTTCAATGAGAATATCAATTAGTGTAATACAACACATTAACAGAATGAAGAGAAAAACACATGGTCATCTCAATTAAGGCAAAAAAGGCAGAACACAAAATAATATAACACCCTTTCTTGTTAGAAACTCTTCGAATAGTAGGAATAGAAGGAAACTTCCTTAACATGGTAAAAAGCATATATGAAAAGCCCACAGCTGACATCGTACTTAATGGTGAAAGTCGGAAAGTTTTCCCTCTAAGATCAGGAACAAGACAATGATGGCCATTAGAACAATTAGGCAAAAAAAAAGAAATAAAGGGCAACCTAACTGAGACAGGAGAAGTATAACTTTCCCTTATTTGCAGATGATCTAATCCTTTATACAGAAAATTGTTAAAAATACACAACAAGGCTCCTAGAGATAATAAATGAATTCATCAAAATGCTGGAGTACAAGATCACCATTCAAAAATCACTAGTGTTTCTACACACAAGGAATGAACAATCAGAACAAGAAATTAAGAGAAGTCCAACTTTTGGAAAGATGACAGACAAGAAAGAAATGGGACTCTCTTCTCTTCCAGAAAAATAGCTAGAGAAAAGGCAGAAATGGCCTGGAAAAAGAACTTCTAGGGTTTAGGACACCAGGCGAAGGCTGGAAAAGAGAGGGTCAAAGAAGGGTAACCACAATGGCAAAACTGTTAGTTGAAACCAATGGCCGCTTTTGCTGGCAACCTCTCCGACACGAAAAACACACGAGAATTCTCAGACTTCTGAGTCAGCTACATACAACAGGGGTTCCAGGGATTCACTGCCCCAGGAAAGGCGAGAGAGAGTGACACAGCCTAAGGCTGACTCAGCTTCTGACCTATAAATTTGGTCTGCTGTGTTCCACCAGCTCTTCCAAGCCGGGTGGGGTCGTACCATCACTTCCCCTGGAGATGGCTTGGGACTGGAGAGATCCAACCCACTCAATCTCCCTCTCTTCTAACCAAGATTAATAACGGAGGACGCAACTTCCCAGGTAAGGGGAGAGAGAAGGACACTGCTGAAGGTTGACTCAGCTTTTGGCCCATACATTTGGTTTGCTGTGTCCCATGAGCCCTTCCAGGCTGGGTGGGGTCATGCCATTGTTTGCCTTGGGAGCCAATAGGGGACTAAAGAAATCTGACCCTTCCAATCTCCTTCTCTTCCAGGACTGATGGTTGAGGACCCAGAGGGTACCCCAATGAGAATAAATCCAAATGGACCTACTACAGGACTCATACTACTCAGAATGTCAAATGTCCAAGATAAACAGAAAATTCTCAGAGCAGCAAGGGAGAAACAAACCATCACAAACAAGGGCATCCAGTTAAGACTTAGGGTGGATTTCTCATCAGAAGTCATGGAGGCAGGAGGACAGTGGTATAATACAATTAGAATACTGAGAGAGAAAAACTGCCAGCTGAGAATTCTTTATCCAGCAAAACTGTCCTTCAGATATAAGAGTGAGTATAAAATATTCACAAACAAATGGAAACTAAGAGAGTTCATTAAAAAAGAATCCACCTTTGCAGGAAATATTAAAGGGAGCCTTAGTGCTTGAAAGGAAAAAGGAGAGAAGGCTTGGAGGAGAGTACAGAAAAAAGAATAGGGGAAGTGGACTTGGTTCAATGGATACAGTGTCCGCCTACCACATGAGAGGTCCGCGGTTCAAACCCAGGACCTCCTTACCCATGTGGAGCTGGCCCACGCGCATTGCTGATGTGCACAAGGAGTGCAGTGCCAAGCAGGGGTGTCCCCCACGTAGGGGAGCCCCACGTGCAAGGAGTGCACCCTGTAAGGAGAGCCACTTAGCGCAAAAGTCCAGCCTGCCCAGGAGTGGCACTGCACACACAGAGAGCTGACACAGCAAGATGACACAACAAAAAGAGACACATATCTCCATGCCGCTGACAAGAATAGAAGTGGACACACACACACACAAGAAACAGACACAGAAGAACACACAGCAAATGGACACAGAGAGCAGACAACTGGGGTAGGGGGGGAAAGGGAGAGAAATAAATACAAAATAAATAAGTCTTAAAAAAAAAAAAAGAATAGCAGAAAGGAGAACCAAAAGAATAAAAAAAGACAAAAATAAGATAAGACATATGAAAACCAAAGAATAAAATGGTAGAAGTAAAAAATTCATTTAAAATAATATCACTGAACATAAATGGATTAAAGTCCCCAGTCAAAATATACAGACTGAAAGAATGGATAAAAAAACCAGAGCCACCCATCCATATGCAGCTCATAAGAGACTCATCTTAGACCCAGGGATACGAACTGGCTGAAAAGTAAAAGGTTAGAAAAAGATACTCCATGCAAACAGTAACCAAAAAAGAGCAGGGCTAGCTATATTAATATCAGACAAAACCAACTTTAAATGCAAAAAAAAACTTACAAGAGATACAGAAGGTCATTATACACTAATAAAAGGGACAATCCAGCAGGAAGATATAACAGTCATAAATATCTGTGCACCAACCAGGGTGCCCCAAAATACAATGCAAACTCAGGCAAAACTGAATGGAGAAATAGAATCTCTATAATAATCATTGGAGACCTCAACATACCACTCACATCATTAGATACAACTAGACAGAAGATCAACAAGGAAACAGAAACTTGAACAATGTTAAATGAATTAGACCTAACAGACATACAGAATGTTGCATCCAAATTCAGCAGGTTATACATTTTTTTCAAGTGCCATGGATCTTTCTCTAGGACAGACAACATGTTAAGGCACAAAGCAGCTCTCAATAAAAACATAAAAAGAATTAAATTATACAAAGCACCTTCTCAGACCATAATGGAATAAAAATGGAAATAAATAATAGGAAAGAGGTAAATTTGCAAAAGTGTGGAGGATGAACAACATACTCCTAAATAATTAGTGGGTCAAAGAAGAAATTGCAAGTGATACAAAGGACTTAAACACAGAAAACTAGGAAACATTACTAAAGAAATTAAAGAAGACCTAAATAAATGGAAGGATATTCCATATTAATGGATTGGAAGACTAAATACCATGAAGACATTGATATAACCCAAAGCAATTTATAGATCAAAATCCCAACAACCTTCTTTGCAGAAATGAAAAATCCAATCATCAAATTTATATGCAAGGTAAAGGGCAATTCCCAAAGAAGCTGAATATAGATTTGCCATGTGGACCCTGCAATATCCCTACTGGGTATATACCAAAGAACTGAAAGCAGGGACATGAAGAGACATCTCTATACCAATGTTCATAGAGGTTTATTCACGACTGCCAAAATTCGGAAACAGCTCAGGTGTCCATCAACCAATGAATGGATAACAAACTGTGGTGTATTCACACGATGGAATATTATGCAGCTGTAGGAAGAAATGAAGTCGTAAAACATATGACAACATCAATGAACCTGGAGGACATTATGTAGAGTGAAACAAGCCAGAAAGAAAAGGACAAATACTGTATGATTGCATTACTATGAATATATTGTGTAAAAATTGCATGATTCCATTTATGTAAAATGTAAATATAAATCAATTTATAAAGATGAGATTTGATTAGTGGTTATGCAGGGCTAGGAAAGCATGCTAAGGGTTATGGAGTTTTTCTTTTAGGAGTAATGAAATGATTCTAAAATTTTTTATGATGATGAATGCACAACATTGTGAATATACAAAAAGCCACTGAATATACACTTTAGATAGATCATATGGTATCTGAATATATCTCAATAAAACTGTTCAATAAATAAATAATTATGCAAGAATAGCCAGAAATAGCAGCTATGTACAGCAGGGGAAACAAAGACAGGTTGAACTTTCTTGTTCATCTGTTTTTTGTTTATTATTACTGAAATGATGAAAATGCTCTAACAATGACTGAAGTGGTGAATGCACAATTATATGATTATACCAAATACCAATGATTGTATACTTTGAATGAATTGTATGCTTTTTAAAAATGTATCAATAAAATTGATTTCTTAAAAAAGAGAAGTCCATTCACAATAGCACGCTAAAAGAATTAAATATCCAGAAATAAATCTAAACAAGGATGCAAAGGACTAATACACAGAAAACCGTACTAAAACACTGCTAAAAGAAATTAAAGAAGACCTAAATAAATGGAAGGATATCCCATGTTAATGGATTGGAAGACTAAATATCATTAAGACATCAATACAACCCGAAGCAATTTATAGATTCAAAGCAATGCCAATCAAAATTCCAACAACCTTCTTTGAAGAAATGAAAAATCCAATCATCAAATTTATATGGAAGGGTAAGGGCCCCAAAGAGCTAAGCCATCTTGAAAAAGGAGACTGAAGTTGGAGGACTAACACTTCCCCTTCTTAGAATTTATGACAAAGCCACAGAAATAAAAACAGCATGGTACTGGCACAAGAAGAGATGTACAGAGCAACAGAATAGAATGAGAGCTCAGAAATCAACCCTTACACTTATGGCTAACTATTTTTGACCAGGTGGTAAAGACTACTCAATTGGGAAAGAATAGTCTCTTCAACAAATAGTGTTGGGAAAACTGGTTCTCTGTTTGAAAAAAAAAAAAACAGAACGAAGACCCCCACCTCATACAATATACAAAACTACTTAACTCAAAACAGATCAAAGACCTAAGTATATGAGCTAGAACTATCAAAAGCCTAGAAAAAAACCATAGGGAAGCATCTTCAGGACCTTGTATTAGGCAATGGTTTCTTAGACATAACACCCAAAGCACAAACAACAAAAGTAAAATAGATAAATGGGACCTGATCAAAATAAAAAACTTCTGTTCCTCACAGGACTTTTATTGTTAAAGTAAAAACACATCCTATACAATTGGAGCAAATACTTGGAAATCACAAATCCAATAAAGGATTAATATCCAATATATAAAGAAATCCTTCAACTTAACAAGAAAAAGACAAACAACTCTATTAAAAAACTGAACTAAAGACTTGAACAGATATCGCTTCAAAGAAGATATATAAATGGCCAGAAAGCACATGAAAAGATGCTTACCATCACTAGCCGTCAGGGAAATGCAAATCAATACCACAATGAGATACCATTTCACACCCATGAGAATGGATGCCATTAACAAAATGAAAAAAACAAGTGTTAGAGAGAACAGGGAAGAATAGGCACTCTCATTGATTTCTGGTAGCAATAAAAAACGGTGCAGCCACTGTGAAAAACAATTTGGCACTTCCTCAGAAAGCTAAGTATAGAATTAATATAACCCAGCAATCCCACTACTAGGTATATACCTAAAAGAATTGAAAGTAGAGGCTAAAACAGGTATTTGCACTCCAGTGTTCAGAGTAGCACTAATCACAATTGCCAAAAGTTGGAAAAACCCAAGTATCCATAAGATAAGGAATCAATAGATGGATCCAGAACCTGGCAAGAAGTCCACGTGGACATCAATCACCCCAAGATGGCTACTGGAGGACCCTGCTACCCAAGATTTTGCCATTCAGAACAAGATTTCCTCCAGAAGCCAGGAGAAGCCCCAGATATTCCCCAAGGACTTTATCATTGGGCCTTCCTAGGGGATTGATGGTTGGGGTAATCAATCAAAGCAGTAAACAGCTGGGACTCCTCCTATACCATTAGCAAAGGGGTGGAATAATTAATGGCTCAAAAAGCAGGCCCAAGGCCTGAACTCACTCTCTCTCTCGCCTCTGGGCACCTTACCCCCCTCTCCTGCATGGATCAACATGCAAGTAAAACCTGGGAGTTTATAATCTAGAAAGGTAAACTGTAGTCTGTACATCAGCCCATTTTATCACTTTTTAGCCCCTTCCTCTTCACCTGGGACCCATGGTCTGTTACTTTCTCCCATTTCTCCACCCTCCCTAACTGAATAAATTACTGGCCTAACTCACCTGATGTGCTCTTGAAATTCATTTCTGCAGCACAGTCAAGAAACTAGACAAAATCTTGTAACACATCAACAAACGAATGGTTACACAAAATGTTATATATGTATATATATACACACACACAATGGAATACTGTTGAGACATAAAAAGGAATAAAGTTCTGATACATTTGACAACATGGATGAACCATGAAGTTATCATGTTGAGTGAAATAAGCCAGAACACAAGAACAAATAGTGCATGATTTCACTAATCTGAAACAATTAGAACAAGCAAACTCATAGAGTAAGAATCTAGAATACAGGTTACCAAGGGACAAGGTGGGGATAGGGAATGGGAAGTTAAAGCTTAAAATGTAAGGGGTTCCTATTTGGAATGACGGAAATGTTTTGGTAATGGACGGTGGTGATGGTAGCACAAAATTGTGACCGCAATTAACAGCAACGAAACACATATCTGAATGTGACTTAAAAGGGAAATGTCAGATTGTACATATGGTAACAATAAAATTTTTTCAAAAATCCATGGACCTATAGTACACAAATAATGAAACCCAAGTTAAACTCTGGAGGTTGCTTAATAGTACAATTATAAAAATGTGCTATCATCAATTGTATAATATGTTCTACACCAATGCAAAGTGTTACTAATAAGGTGGTGAAGCAGGCTAGTAAAATAGGGAATCAATAGATGGATCTGGAACCTGGGGAAAAGTCCACACAGACATTGATACCCCCAAGATGGCTGCTGGAGGACCCTCATGAGATCCTGCCATTTGGAACGAGATTTCCTCTGAAAGCCAGGAGAAGCCCTGGATATTCTCCAGGGGCCTTATCATTGGGCCCTCTAGGGGAAATGATGGGTGGGCTAATCAATTAAAACAGCAAACAGCTGGGACTCCTCCCATGCCATCAGCAAAGGCGGGGAATAATTAATGACTTTAAAACTAAGCACAAAGGCCTTTTGCTCTCTCTTGCTTTTGCCCTATTCTGTTTATTGTTGGTGCCTTATTCTGGCTTCTTCACCCCTACCTGGATCAATATGCAAGTAAACCTGGGGATTTACAATCTATGATGGGAAACTGTATTCTACAAATCAGTCCTCTGTATCACTCTTGAGCCCCTTCCTCTCCATTGGGGTCAATGATCTGTTATTTTCTCCCAGTTCTTTTCCCTCCCAACCTTAATAAATTACAGGCTTAACTTACCTGGTGTGCTCTTGAAATTCATTTTTTGTAGCATAGCCAAGAACTTAGACAAAATCCGGCAACAGTGGTATATGGAAATCCTGTACTTTATGCATGATTGTTATTGTTCTATAAACCCACAACTTCTCTAATAAATTAGGGGGGGGGAGGGAATCAATTGCCAAAAATATGAGGATTTATTTCTGAACTCTCAATTTGATTCTACTGGTTAACATGCATGTCCCTCTAACTACCATTTTGTTTTGATTTGATTATGGTAGTTTTGTACTAAGATTTAAATTTTGGAATTCTAAGCCCTCCAACTTAGTACTTTTTCAAGATGGTTTTGGCTCTTCAGGGCTTTTTAACTTCTATATAAATTTGATGATTGGCTTTTCCATTCCTGCAATGGCAATGTTGGAATTTTGTTTGGGACTGCGTTGAATCTTAAATAAAGCTTTGGGTAGAATTAACATTTTAACAACATTTAATCTTCCAATACATGAAAAAGGAATGTCCTTCATTTAACTAAGACTTCTTTCATTTCTTTTAACAATGTTTTGTAGTTTTCTGTGTATAAGTCCTTTACATCCTTGATTAAATTTAGCCATAGATATTTTTTCTTTAGTTTGTAAATGGAATTTTTCTTGATTTCCTTAGATTGTTTATTACTAAGTGTATAGAAATGCTACTGATTTTTGCATGTTGATTATGCACAACATTTTCTTGAATTCATTAGCTCTACTAGATTTCTTGTGGATTTTTTAGTATTTCTATATATAGGATGTCATCTGCAAATAGGGAAAGTTTGACATCTTCCATTCCAATTTAGATGTATTGTCTTTTACTTGCCTAACTGGTCTGGTTAAAACTTCCAGTACAATGCTGAATAACAATGGTGACAGCAGGCATCCTTGTCTTATTCCTGATCTTAGGGGGAAAGCTTTTAGTCTTGCACCATTGAGTAAGATGTTAGCTGTGAGTTTTTTCCATGTACCCTTTTTCATATTGAGGAAGTTTCCTTCAAGTCCTATTTTTCTAAGTGTTTGTATTAAGAAAGGGTGCTGGATTTTGTCAATACTTTTTCTCCAACATTTGAGATGAGCATGTGTTTTTTATTTTCCCCTTCATTCTATTAATGCGGATTATTACACTGTTGATTTTCTTCTGTTCAATCATGCACATCTGGGATAAATCCCACTTGATGATGGTATATGATTCTTTTAATATGCTGTGGGGTTTGGTTTGCTAGTGTTTTATTGAGGATTTTTACACCTATATTCGTAACAGATACTGCTCTGCAATTTCCTTTTCTTGTGGTATCTTTATCCGGCTTTGGTATAAGAGTGATTGTGGTGGTTTGAAACTGAATGTACCCCAGAAAAGCATGTTCTTACAGCTAATCCATTCCTATGGTTGTAAACCTATTTTAAGTATGACTTTTTGATGAAATTACTTCAGTTAAGGAATGGCCCATGGTGGATTTAAATGTTCTAATTGTTGTCCTAAAAGGTAGAATACAGAGAGAGAGAAAAGCCATGGAAAAAAGAAGCTGAGAGCATCAAAACCAGAGAAGGGAGATACTGGCAGACACCACTATGTGCTTTGCCATGTGGCAGAGGAGCCCAGGATTGCTGGCAGCCAGTCTTTGGGAAGAAAGCAGCATCTTGATGCCTTGATTTGGACATTTTTCTCAGCCTCAAAACTGAAAGCTTGTAAGCTAATAAATCCCTGTTGTAAAAGCCAACCCATTTTATGGTATGTGCTTTGAGAAACTTAGCAAACTAAAACAGAGATGTTGACCTTGGAGAATGAATTAGGGAGTGTTTCGTCCTCTTCAATTTCTTGGAAGAGTTTGAGGAGGACTGGTGTTAATTCTTCTTGGAATCCCTGAAGCATTTTACATTGCTATCTTGTTTAAATGGAAGCCAAGATCCTACTGCCTTTACGTAGCCTTTTTCTTGATTCAGTGACTGGCCTGTTACTGCAATTCTTTTCTAGTGCTTTGAGAATGGTATTTGTCAGTTCTTGCTGGTTGCTCAAAACTGTGGGGAGACTCTGGATTGAAGCATGCTTCCAGTAGACATGAGAAACTCATAAATAACCCCAGACAATCATGGTAGGATTTCAAACAGTTATTTGTATCTGTGAGGGACTGGAAAGAGAACAGGAATAAAAGGAAATACTAAAAGAATGTAAAAACAGATATTCTTTTATCACTGTAACAGAGTTCAGATTTCAGAATGTTACTTTAGAATCACCTAGTATTAAAATTATCTTTTCCAGGAAGGTAATGAAAAAGTAATTAATCCAAAAAGAAAAGAGGGAGTGGATGTGGCTCAGGCAGTTGGGCACCCACCTTCCACATAGGAGGTCCCAGGTTCAGTTCCCAGGGTTTCCTAAAGAAACAAGCAGGCAACAAGCAAACAACAATGAGCAAACAGATGAGGAAGACATCTCAGGGGGGCCGGAGGGTATTTTGGTTAGTAAAACAAAATCACTTCCAAAATCCATATATAGCATTGTGACTTTAGAAATGAAAATAACTTCCCTACAGAATTTTAATTGTTTAGTTGTTACAGTTTTAATGTTTAAAACAGTAAGTGATACAATTCATTTTTCTTCCCTTTTCAAAGCCTATTTTCAATTTTTAAATACTGGCACAGAATATACTTTAAAAGAGAAATAACTGATCATATAATTACAGTCTATTACTTGGTTTTCTGAGAAAATGTGTACAATAAAATATGAAAGAAGCATCACAGAGAAATCTTTCAGCGTTAGTAGCAACAGTATGAGATCATTTTGTACATCTTCCTGCTCTCTGTTAGAGATCTGTAATTAACCCATTTGTCATTTGGGGAGGTGTCTTTACCAATCTCTCTTTCAGGAGAAGGTGGGGAAGGGAATAAAGATAACGGTACCTCTAAGCCTAGTTTCACACAATGGATAACCTTGTCTTTTAATGCAGAAGTTAATGTTAAGCCTGTATGTCTCCTGCTTAACTCTTGCTCACCTTTATAATAAGAATATGATAATAATTGTAATAATAATAGAATACAATAACAATTTTTAAAAAGGTAAGAAATTTGTGCAAAAACCAACAGAGAGGAAATTTTTTTTTATTGATTTTGTAAAAATATTACATTAAAAAAATATGAGGTCCCATTCGACCCCACCACCCCCACCACACCCCTCCCCCCCCCCCCCCCCAGCAACACTCACTCCCATCATCATGACACATCCATTGCATTTGGTAAGTACATCTCTGGATATCTCTGCACCTCATGGTCATTGGTCCACATCATGGCCCACACTCTCCCCCATTCCATCCAGTGAGCCCTGGGAGGATTTACAAAGTCGGGTGATTGCCCCTGAAGCACCATCCAGGGCAACTCCAAGTCCCAAAGGCGCCTCCACATCTCATCTCTTCCTGCCATTCCCCATACCCATCAGCCACCATGTCCACTTTTCCCACTCCATTGCCACCTTTTCTCTGAGGTCCTTGGATTGGTTGTGTCCGTTGCACCTCTATGTCAAGAGGAGGCTCAGATTCCACATGGTTACTGGATGCAATCCTCCTGCTTTCAGTTGTAGGCACTCTAGGTTCCATGGTGTGGTGGTTGCCCTTCTTCAACTCCATCTTAGCTGAGTGAGGTGAGTCCAATAATTCAGATTGTAGGAGCTGGAGTCTGTTGAGGCTCAGGGCCTGGCTATCATACTGTCAGTAAAAAGATTCAATCCCCTAAATATATCTTAAACCCCAATACCAACTACAATTCCAGTAAAGTAGCATGATAGTCTTATGAAAAGAGATCCCCTCTGGGTCCAGTTTCATCACGCAGAAACACCAGCTCCATAGAAGGGCCATCTGACATGGCAGTGAACCCTATCTGCCATGACCGTAGAACCCGTGGATCCCTTTAGCCCTCAAAGGAACCAATACCTGGGGATTGTATCTACTTTATCTGTCTCTTAGACTCTGCTCAGTTGTGCATAAGGGAAATCCTTCTGACAGCCTCCAGACTCTTTTTTTTTTAGAGACTCATAGCCATATAAACTCATTTCTCCTTTCTATTTCCCCCTTACATTAGATCAAACAGCATTTTAAAGTCATATTATTCTATGTAGACAGGGATATTCTACTGATCCGCATCAAACCTTCAATTCAAGGTCATTTTCCAGTTGCATTATCAGTTGTTAGTTGATAGTGATCCCTCGGTGCCAGGGAGGCTCATCCCGGGTGTCATGTCCCACGCTGGGGGGAAGGCATTGCATTTAGATGCTGAGTTAGGCTTCGAGACTGGCCACATTTGAGTAACATGAAGGCTGTCAGGAGGAAATTCCCAGGCACAGTGCTGCTCTAGGCCTTGTTCTTATTTCAGGCCTATAGGCTCACAAGCATAGTCATTAGTATCAGGGGCTTACTGTTGGACCTTCATTCCTTCTCAGACCTTGCCGCTGCACTTGGGGGACTGCCGCTGCTCCCCTAGGGACCACGGCACAGCACCCCCGGCCAGGGACCCAGTACCCCCCCAGCTTTAGTTTTTAATTGTTGCCACTATGAGTATATCCAAACATTATCATGCACCCTGGACATATGCCCTGTATAGCTCCCTGTCAGCCATATATCCCCTGTCAATAGTATCCCATACCAGTATTTCTCCGCTGCCATTGTTGGACCACTCTGGGATCCAGAACGTCCTGAATATTGAAGCCCCAATATCATGTCAGGATCTCTTACTAGCAAAATGGAATATAGCGATGGGTTTAAAGGTTAGATATAGAATACGTGTTGACTTGGAAAAATTCTACATCCTATCTTTTTCTTTTCCTTTTTTTTTTTTCCCCTAATTATTGAACTTCTCTTCACAAGAGCCCTAGACCACAGCAATTCATGTATAGGAAATTTTGATTTACAGTGCTAAGATAGCACTTTTTCATGACTTACTTAATAGTTGGGCCTCTAAGCCTTAAGTTTCCTCATACAATATGGGTACAGAACAATATAACCACAGAGTAGTTTTGAGAATGAAATGAGAGTGTATCTGGTACAGTGCTTGGTACATAGTGAATGAATGTTCAGAAAACAGTAGCTTCAGTTTTTTGTTGTTTGTTGTTGTTTTTTTAAAGATTTATTTCTTTCTCTCCCCTCCCCCCTCCGTTGTCTGTTCTCTGTGTCTATTTGCTGCGTGTTCTTCTCTGTCCGCTTCTGTTGTTGTCAGTGGCACTGGAATCTGTGTTTCTTTTTGTTGCGTCATCTTGTTGTGTCATCTCTGTGTGGGTAGCACCATTCCTGGTCAGGCTGCACTTTCTTTCGCG
The DNA here is from genome assembly GCF_030445035.2 of Dasypus novemcinctus. Taxonomy (NCBI): domain Eukaryota; kingdom Metazoa; phylum Chordata; class Mammalia; order Cingulata; family Dasypodidae; genus Dasypus; species Dasypus novemcinctus. Next base: position 42,439,426 of record NC_080679.1, read on the forward strand.
CTGGGCAGCTCTCCTTATGGGGCACACTCCTTGTGTGTGGGGCTCCCCTATGCAGGGGTGGCACGGTACTCCTTGCACGCATGAGCACTGTACATGGGCCAGCTCCACAGGGGTCAAGGAGGTCCGGGGTTCGAACCGCGAACTTCCCATGTGGTAGACGGATGCCCTGACCACTGCGCCAAGTCCATTTTCCGCTTCAGTTTTTATTATATTTATTCCCTGTTTATTTTTTCTTAAAAATTTATTCCTTGTCTTCTCATAATTTCCTTCTAATTCTCATATTCTCTTCTATATATGGTCTTTCCTAGTTTTTCCCTTTTTTAATCCTTTATTTCCCCCTCCCTTTAAATGTCTCATTATTTATTCCCTTTTTGCTTCCATCTCTTCTTCCTATTCCCTCTGCCATTCCTGGCATCCCCTATCAAAGAAAGGGATACAAAAAATATTAAGTTTAGGTAGTCAATAAATGCTTTATTTTAGTATATGTGCTGCCGAAGCGAGCACAAAATGCTTTATTTTAAAAATGAATATATTGAGAAGCAGATGTGGCTCAAGCAGTTGGGTGTCTGCCTACCACATGGGAGGTCCCGGGTTCGATTCCCAGTGCCTCCTCCAAAAGACAAGCAAGACAGAAAGCTGGCATGGCAAGATGATGAAATGAGATGACACAATGAGACACACAACAAGCAGGGAGTGGATATAGCTTGAGCAATTAGGTGCCTCTTTCCCACATGGGAGGTCCTGGGTTCAGTTCCCCATGCCTCCTAAAAAAAACCCAGAAAACGAACAGACACAGAGAGCAGACAGCAAGCACAAACAATGGGGGAGAGGGGGGTAGATACAAATAAAAGAAATCTTTTTTAAAAGTGTATATAATTTTTTTAAAATTTCCATTTGTAAATCTTTGAACCATACTTCTATGATGATAAATCATTTCTAAAACTGTTTTGTGAAGAAAAACTTGGTCACAAACTTAGATTTTATATCTCCATCCACCTCATTCTGTTAATTGCCCCGGTTGGGCCCCTTCAGCTTTTGTATGTGGAAATAACTCTATATCCAACTTGGCTGGTGGCTAAAGCATAATCAGTGTCAATGATTAACTACTAGTGAGAAAATTAACTCACTGACACTCCATATTTACCAAAATTAAAATTTCTGGTATGAGCTTGTGTCAGCTAACCTATAAATTTCAAGAAATACAGTAGCCTGTAAGGTAAGAATGATGGATCTTTAGAAGCTGAATGATAGAATTATTTTGCAGTTTTACAGACAGAGAATTAAGGGACAAAAAATTGACCTATATGTCTTCAAACATTCAGCCCTCATATTTCTTTTGGTCTCCTTCTCCCTCAAATTAGAACATAAATTAGAAAAAGAAAACACAAACCACCTATTTTTTCAGCATGTTTCATCATGTTCTACATATTGGAACAAAGACTTACCTGCACCCAGATACTCCACAAAAGCACAAAGCTAAAAAGCACACTTCCTTTAGCTCCTAAAGTTTATCTGACCAAAAGCCAACATATACATACACCACACACACATATATTTATATTTCACATAGAAACTAAAAAGACTATTCCGCAAAAAAATATTAGGAGTAGGGGAATTACAAATTATATTTTTTCTTTTGGATTATGTTTTTCCTACAATCAAGCTAAGGAATTTTTTTTAAAGATTTTATTTATTTCTCTCCCCTTCCCCCTGTTGTCTGCTCTTGTGTCCATTTACTGTGTGTTCTGTGTCCACTTGCATTCTTATCAGTGGCACCAGGAATCTGTGTCTCTTTTTGCTGCATCATCTTGCTGTATCAGCTGTGTGTGTGCAGCCCCACTCCTGGGCAGGCTGCAATTTTTTCATGCGGGGCGGCTCTCCTTATGGGGCGCACTCCTTATGCATGGGGCACCCTATGCAGGGGACACCCCTGTGTGGCACGGCACTCCTTGCACACTGGCAGCACTGCCTCTGAGCCAGCACACCACATGGGTCAGGAGGCCCTGGGTATTGAACCCTGGATCCTGCATATGGTAGGCAGATGCTCTATCAGTTGAGCCGTGTCTGCTTCCTGGGAACTATTTCTTATTTATCTCCTTTTGCCATTGCCTAGCACAGAGCCTAGAACATGATGCTTGCTTGACAAGGCTGGCAATGACCTTGGAGGGCAGCTCTCCCACCTAATATTTTTGTGAATACAGGCAAATTACTTGACCATGAGCCTCAGTTTCCTTACCTATAAAATGCAACAAATTCTATTTCAAAAAGTTGAGAATTAAATGAATATTTATAAAGTTCCTTATCCAGTATTGAGCACACACTGAGTGTTTTAAAAAGCTAATTCATTATGGAGTAAAAGCAAATAATAATCAAGAACTATTAATGTTACATTTCCTGAAGCTGGAAACTTGCTGTGGCTATATAGAAAAAAAATTCCTATGCTCCGGAAATAAAGACAAAAGTATTTAGGGGTAAAGGACTATGTAGCTTACCTCTAAACAGCTTAGAAAACAATTTAGGTGTATACACTCACAAAGGCGGGAGTCAGGAAAGAGGGAAGGGCAGGGGAAGTAGAGAGAGAGGGGCAGGGGAAGGAGGGAGGATGAGCATGACAAGGCAAATGGGATGAAATGTTACATGGGTGCTCTTTGTATTATCTTTATTCTTGCAACTTTGTTGTTAAGTTTGAAATTATTTACAAATAAAAAATCTGAAAGACAAAAAAATAAATCCTCTATAAAAATAAACAATTACATGCCTAGATCAAATATTAATTCAACTAATGCCATTTTTCCCTGACTTAAAAAGCTATGGGTTATTAGAAATATATATAACCCAATGCTTATGGGTTATAAGAAATATCAAACAATATTTTCTGTGTGAAGGAAAAAAATCACATGAGAATATATAGCTGGCTACTCATACTTAGAATCTAAATATTTCAATAGAAAATGCTTCAAATAAACTAAATAAAAAGTTTGCTTTGCTATATTAGATCCACTCACTCACCCTTAGTTTTTTCATTTTTTACCGTTTTCAATAGTCCAAAAAACCTACTTAAATATAACCCAGAGATACAGTGATTTGGAGAACTTGAATATGGTCATAAAAATTTTACCTTGAAGACTAATTTTTCACAACTCCCCTTGTTTCCTTTTACTGCAAAAGTAATAAATGTCCCCTGAAGAAAAATTTAATGAAATTCAACCACAAGAGATAAAAACTGTCAATAATTTGGTAAATACCCTTCCAGTCCTTTTCCTCTATCCATCTACACTTTTAAGTCACAAAGATATTGCACCAAGTGTTCTGTAATTTATATACCCATTTAATATTGGATTGCTAACATCTATTGATGCTTTAACATTTTTTATTTACCAAATCATTCTTACTGCTGCATGATCTGTATAAACATTGTATGAGAGCACACATTAAGAAATCAATCCACTGTTGTAAGACAAATGAATTGTTTCCAGGTTTCCACTATTTTAAAAAAATGCTGAAATGAACTTCCTTGTAAGTATTTACAGCCACCTTATAAATATTTGTAAAACTCTCAACACCACATTTTTTTAGGCTTTGTTTCAACAGACTAAAAATGGTCTCATTCCTTTCAGTTATATTTTGTTATGCACAAATGAAATTGAATTTTTTTAAATGATTGCCTGTCAAGTCATTCATCTTTCTTTTATTAATTGCCATTACACAACATTTGTCCATTTTGCGGGTTTTATCTGATTTTCTCTTAATTAACTTGGAATTTACATATAAACTCTTTCTTTATCCTATATATTGGAAATAGTTTCTCTGGTTTATTTGCCTTTTATTTATGCTTATGACATTTGGATGTATCAAAATTTTAAAACTTACCTTAAGTCAGAGAGATAGATCTATTTTCCCTTTGTGGTTTTTGCCCTTTCCACCATTACTTCTACATTAATTATCAATTAGAATGCTATACTAAGGAAGAGTTGTATCTTCTCCCCCATTTGAAAATTTACTCATTTAATTATTTTTATGAGCAGGGAATCATGGATATTTATTTTACACTATGGTTTACAATAGACTAAACCATCGTTTATTTTGTTTCGAAAATGTCTCAGCTTTGTCTTCTGGGGGCTCCTTCATGTTGGCTCCTGTGTCCTTCAGCATGTTCCCATTATTTCTGAACACATTTTCACTTCTGGCATCACAAAATACTTCAGGCTCATCTTACATATTCCTTTTCCCAGACTTAGAATTAACAATTTCTCCACAGATCCCAGGTTCGTTTTCTTTCTTTAGTAACAGTTTTATGGAGATATAATTCACGTACCATAGAATTCACTTATTTGAAGTGCATAATTAGTTTTTAGTCTACTTACAGTGTTGTGCAAACATCACCACAATCAAGTATAGAACCATTTCACCACCTCCTGTGGTGTTTTGGAGGTAAGTACGCCTGAAAAACATGCTCTTAATCTTAATATTTCTTGTGGGTGTGAACCCATCATAAAATAGGACCTTTTGATGAGGTTACTTCAATTAAGGGGTGGCCTGACTCAATCTGGGTGGGTCTTAATCCTATTTATTTTTTTAAAGATTTATTTTTTATTTATTTCTCTCCCCTTCCCCCCCCACCAACGCCTCCATTGTCTGCTCTCTGTGTCCATCTGCTGCGTGTTCTTTTTTGTCCACTTCTGTTGTTGTCAGTGGCATGGGAATCTGTGTTTCTTTTTGTTGCGTCATCTTGTTGTGTCAGCTCTCCGTGTGTGCGGCGCCATTCCTGGGCAGGCTGAACTTTCTTTCGCGCTGGGCAGCTCTTCTTACGGGGCACACTCCTTGCGCGTGGGGCTCCCCCACACAGGGACACCCCTGTGTGGCAGGGCACTCCTTGCGTGCATCAGCACTGCGCATGAACCAGCTCCACACAGGTCAAGGAGACCCAGGGTTTGAACCACAAACCTCCCATGTGGTAGACAGTTGCCCTATCCACTGGGCCAAGTCCACTTCCCTTAATCCTATTTAGAGTCATTTCTAAGCAAAATGAAATTCAGACAGAAAAGCCAAAGGAAGAAGCTAGAAGTCAATGGAACCCAGAGAAGTCAGGAGAGGATACCACATGAACTGCCATGTGACAGAATGCCAAAGACCAAGGACTGCCAGCAGCTAGTCCCAGAATGCCCAGTCTTCCGAAAGAAAGCACCACCTTGATGATGCCTTGATTTTAGATTTCCCTTAGCCTCAAAACCATGAGTCTATAAACTCAACTGTTGAAGCCAACCCATTGTATCATATTTGCTTTAGCAGCCAAGAAACTATAACACCTCTTCCCAAAAAATTCTATACCAATTAGCAGTCACTCCTCTCCCCACTCCCATCCCCACAGTGCTAAGCAACCACTAATCTAACTTTTTTACTCCATAGATTTACCTATTCTAAACATTTTATATAAAATAATTGTTCAATTATTTCTATCCCCTTCCCCGCCTGCGGTCATTTTTGACTCGTTTCTTTCACTTACTATAGTGTTTTCAAGGGTCATCCATGTTTTAACATGTATCCGTACTTCATTCCTTTTTATAAGTGAATAATTTTCTATGTATTGACACACCACATTTTTATCATTACAATAGTTGCTGGACATTTGGATTATTCCCACTTTTGGCAATAATGAATGCTGGTGCTATAAACTTTAGCATACATGTTTCTGTTAAACACACGTTTTCACTTCTCTTTGGTAAATACCAAAGGGAAACTGCTGGTCATAAGACAGCTCAATGTTTAATCTTTTAAGTAACTGCCAGATTGTTTTCCAACGTGGCTGTGTCTTTTTTTTCCCCTTCATAATTGAGATTTTATTGGTTGTTTTGAAGATTGGCACAGATGTTATCAACAATTTGTACACAATTCTTAATGTACGTACCGAAGACCTAAAAAGTCATATAGTTGTTTTTCTAAAGTTATTCCAATGACTTTCCAGCTTAAAATTCGGAGGCAAGTTTTCCTTAAACACAACCAATCCAGTGTCCACATAGAAGAGGTGGCATTGGATTGGGAAAAGTGGACATAATGGACAAAGGGTATGGGGAAAGGCAGGAAGAGATGAGAGGTGGAGGCGTCTTCGGGACATGGAGCTGCCCTGGATGGTGCTTCAGAGGTAATCACCGGACATTGTAAATCCTCACAGGGCCTACATGATGGAATAGAGGAGAGTATGGGCCATGATGTGAACCAATGTATATGAGGTGCAGAGGTGCCCAAAGATGTACTTACCAAATCCAATGGATGTGTCATGATGATGGGAACGAGTGTTGTTGGGGGGGCGGAGAGGGGGGGTGGGGGGGTGGGGTTGAATGGGACCTCACATATATATTTTTAATGTAATATTATTACAAAGTCAATAAAAAATAAAAAAATTAATAAAAAAAAAAAAAGTTTTCCTTAAGAGCTTATCAAGTACCAATATCTTCAAATGTTTATAAGCTGTTAAAATCTTTCAAGTCCCATTAATTCACCATTTAATACCATACACATTACATACTCACAATTTCAATCTTTTACAGCACATAACAAAGTTATTAGAAAAAATGGATGACCACAAGCAAGGAGTTAATACAGAGTTCTGACAGGAGAGCCAAGAACAGGGAATGGTTTTAAGAAACACATCTACTAAAAAGCATGGGAATAGAAGTAATTAAAAATGTTCAATACATATTAAATGCATGACTGTGATTCCAAATCACCATGTAGCATGTGTTGTAGTATAGGTATAAAACTACCAGCCCACCCAGTGGAATGTTAAGTTGACAAGCAAGACAGTCAAAGCCTCCCATGATTCAACATCCCACCATTTTCTGACTGTACCAAAAAATAAACCAGCAAATGATTTTCCCTCTTTAAAAAATGCGTTTATACTTTTAAAAATGGGATAAGGTAGGATTCTAATCTCTTTCTTTAAAATGTTTCTTCTAGAGCTACTAAAAAACTTTAATTTACAAAATAGCTGATAAATATATTCCTCTGGATTGTAAAGAAGGGAGAAACAGGGACCACTCATAAGACGTAGTATATAATATTAACCAGACTTGGCTTCTTTCTCTCCTGCTTCATCAGAGGCTGGACTCCTCATTTTTAGTTTCTTTGTTTTCTGCAGGTAAATCTTTAGTTTCTTGGTTAGTCACTTCAGCTTGTCATCCCTCTGCTTCCCTTATTCCTTTTGATTATACTTTTTTGTCTGAAGGATTATCCTTCCCAGCTGCCTTTTTTGGCTTTGCTTCCACTTTTGCAGGAGCGGGTTAAGCAGATAGCCTCACCTACCTCCTTTTGGGCTCCTCCTTCCCCTTCACTTCTGCTAGTTGACCTTCCTCCTAGGCATCTTGGTGGTGCTGGGGTACGCGCAAAGAGCCTTCTTGAACCTGGGCTGCTGGCCGCTGCCACTGCTCCTGCTGCCCTAGCTGCTGGGACCAGCAGCAGTGTGGCTGGCTGCATCATTTTACATTTCCACTAGCAATGTATAAGAGGTCCAGTTTCTTCACATCTTCGGTAACACTCATTATTACCTATCTTTTTAATTATAGCCATCCTAGTGAGTATGAATTGTATCTCACTGGGGTTTTGATTTGCATTTCCCTATTTACTAATGGTATTGAGCACCTTTTCACGAGCTTATTGACTACGTATCTTAAGAGAACTCTTTATTCAAATCCTTTGTCCATTTTTAAATTGAGTTGTCTTTTTATTATTGAGTTGTAAGGAGTTTACATACTCTAGACATGAGTCCCTTATGAGATATATGATTTGAAAATATTTTTTCCCATTCTGTGGGTTTGCTTTTCACTTTTGTGATGGTGTCCTTAGCAGTAAAAAGGTTTTTTTAATTTTGTTGAAGTCCAATTTATCTTTTTTGTTTTTTGTGATCTTGTTGTCATAGCTAAGAAGACACTACCTAGCCCAAAGTTACCTGATTCCTTTAATGAAGAATGGCATTTAAAACCAAGATCTGGACACCAGGTGTGCCCACTGCTACTAGGACATCATTGTTTTTAAGCCCTTCCAGAGAATATAGCTATGAGATAAATGTATGTTTATTAACATACGAGTATATAACAGATTTCTATTTATTTCTATATTACCCATCTGCATTTATATTAAAAACCGCATGTTATGCAGATACTTCTGATTCCAATTCAAGCCTTCTACCTTTTTTTTTTCCAATATTTATTTTTAGTTATTTTTCTCTCCTTTCCCCCTGTTGTCTGCTTTGTGTCCATTTGCTGTGTGTTCTTTTGCATCCGCTTGCATTGTTAGGCAGCACTGGTAAACTGCGTCTCTTGCTGCGTCAGCTCTGTGTGTGTGTGGCACCACTCCTGGGCAGGCTGTGCTTTTATTCACACAGGGCGGCTCTCCTTGCAGGACACACTCCTTGTGCATGGGGCACTCCTATGCAGGGGCACCCGTGGGGCATGGCACTCCTTGCGCACGTCAGTACTGCGCGTGCGCCAGCTCCAAACAGGTCAGGAGGCCCTGGGTATTAAAACCTGGTCTCTCCATATGTTAGGTAGATGCTCAATCAGTTGAGCCACGTCCCCTTCCCAAGTTTCCTTTTTTATAACTGCTCTGCCAGTTTTTGCCTGTAGGCTTAAGATAAACAAAGTTTTGTTTTTAGCCTTAAGATAAACAAATTACTGTCAAGTTATATAAGATAGTTAAACCCCTCCCCCCTTCAGTATGGTTGTTATTCATTTGTAATACAATGAGGTTTGTTAGTGTTTGGTTTCATTTTGGGTTTCTGGCCTCACACACACCCATCCTGGTTGGTTTTAATTACTTAATTTATTTTGGGTATGTGAAACATTACTATGATTCTAAGAATCAAAACAATACAAAAAGGTATACTCATCAGAGAAGTGCTACTCTCCCTTCATCTCTACTACCCTCATTCCTTTCTTCACCATTCTTTCCACCTAAATCCCCCTTTAAGTAAACATCTCATTAACTTCTGGTTTATCCTTCCTGTATTTCTTTTGCACAGATTAACAGAGACGTATATTTTCTTATATCCTCTTCTGTCTTACATGAAGAGTAGTATACGATGGATACTCTTTTGCACTTTATTTTTTCAGTTTAACAATGTTTCCTGAAAATTATTCCCCATTAGTTCATAGAAATTATCCTCATTCCTTTTAACAGCTTTATAGTATACAATGTATGAATGCATCGTTCTACCATTCTGCAGAATACAGGTAATTTAGGTTGTTTCTAGTAGTTTACAGTTATGAACAATGCTGCGATAAATAACCTTATACATATATATTTTCATTTTTGGTTGTATAACTACTGCATAATTCCTAGACATAGGATTGTTGTTTTGACAGGTAAGCCTGTAATGTACCTTTTTAGGTGGTGTCAACTTCCCTTCCAAAAGACTTAAACCAGTTTGCTTTTCTACCAGCAGTGAAGGAGAGGGCTTGTTAACTTACAACCTCCACAACAGAATGTGTGGTTACACTTTCCAATACTCACCAGTCCAACTGACAGATGAGAAACAATATATTAGGGTGTTGTTAAAATTTTCATTTTTCTTATTAGGAGTAATCTGGACATTTTTTTCATATTTTTAAAGGTCATTTCTAATATCTTTTTATTTTTCTTAAGATTTATTTTTTTATTTATTTCTCTCCCTTTCCCTCTCCCCCACCCCGCCCACCCCAGTTGTCTGCTCTCTGTGTCCATTCACTGTGTGTTCTTCTGTGTCTGCTTCTATTCTTGTCAGCAGCCCAAGAATCTGTCTCTTTTTGTTGCATGTGTGCGGTGCCACTCCTGGTGGGCTGGACTTTCACGCTGGGCAGCTCTCCTTACAGGGCGCATTCCTTGCACATGGGGCTCCCCTACGCAGGGGACACCCCTGCATGGCACAGCACTTCTTGTGCGCATCAGCACTGCACATGCGCCAGCTCCACATGGGTCAAGAAAGTCCTGGGTTTGAACCACGGACCTCCCATATGGTAGGCGGACGCTCTATTCATAGAGCCAAGTCCGCTTCCCTCTAATATCTTCTTTTTTTTTTGGTGAAGCATCTGTTTGTGCTTTTCTTAGGTTTTTGGTCCTTTGTCACTCTATTTTTTAAGAGTTCTTTGTATTGGGAAACGGACTTTGGCCCAGTGGTTAGGGCGTCCGTCTACCATATGGGAGGTCCGCGGTTCAAACCCTGGGCCTCCTTGACCCGTGTGGAGCTGGCCATGCGCAGCGCTGATGCGCGCAAGGAGTGCCATGCCATGCAAGGGTGTCCCTCGCTTGGGGGAGCCCCATGCGCAAGGAGTGCACCCATGAGGAGAGCCGCCCAGCGTGAAAAGAAAGAGCAGCCTGCCCAGGAATGGCGCCGCCCACACTTCCCGTGCCGCTGATGACAACAGAAGCGGACAAAGAAACAAGACGCAGCAAATAGACACCAAGAACAGACAACCAGGGGAGGGGGGGAAATTAATTAAATAAATAAATCTTTAAAAAAAAAAAAAGTTCTTTGTATTAAGGTTATGAGCCCTTCATCTGTGATATATGTGGTGAATATTTTCTTTCAGCTTTTTTACTTTGTTTATGGTGTTTTCTGCCAGTGTAAAGTTTTTATTTTTACATGATCAAAATTATTACTATTTTTTAGTAGTTCTGCATTCTGAGTCATAAAAATCCTTTCCCTATGCTGAAATTACAGAAGAATTCACTAATGTTACTTTCTAATGCTTACACGGTTTCATTGTTTACATACAGATCTGTGATCCATTTAGAGCTTATTCTTGTTATGGTATGGCTATAATTTTATCTTTTTCCAAATAACTACCAACTGTCCCAGCAATAGCTATTAAAAATTCCATCTTTGACCAGTGATTTGAGTAGCCACCTTTAACCATATGGTAAATTCCCATATGTACTTGAGTCAATTTTTGAGTTTGATGTCATTTTCTTCAAGAATTAGCTCATCTTTCGGGCTTGAGATACTGAATAAGCAACACCTGACCTCTTCTGAACCCTGTGGATATATTTTTCACCCAAGAAATTTTGGATTTTAACAAGAGACCCACCCTCCTGATTAACAACGTTGATGGGGAAGTGAACACACACAGACCTTATAACAGGAAGTTCGGTAACACCCCTGATCATGTTCTGTACGTAACTACTGATAGTGTGAGCTGTAGCCAGTTCTCTTCTATTTCCCCACCATTTGTCAGCCCGAAACCTCTTCTAATTATATCCAAGGTTCGACACTGATGTGACTGAAGTACCTCCTTAGGGTTCTTCTGGGGCACTTCACAGTAACTGTACCCCTACAATGTGATGGCGACATTTTCTGGAATGTCAAAGGTTTGGCTGCTAAGAATGGTTTCATTCTCTCAGGAGATGTAAAAAAGGGAGCTTATAAGGTTTTTGAAAGCTTGAACAACCTAGTTTATTCCTTCAAGGAGGGATTAAAAACAGGCAGTTTTTCATTGTTTTCCACCTATTTCTTTGGGACAGGAAAAAAAGAAAAGAAAAAAGGCAAAAACAGAAAATCTTATTAGATAAGCTAACTATAACAAGAGCAAAGTTCTTAGATTCTGTAGCTTCCTTTCCTAAACCTTTTACTAGGAAATATTATTAATCGAAACCATTTTGAAAGGTTTTTCCTATAAGTTGACAATTTGGAGTAAATATAATCATGAACAATGAAAACCAAATCATCTTTGACTTATTTTTAAAAAACTAGGCAAAAGAGACACTTCACGAAAGAAGATATGCAGAGAGCAAATAAACACAGGAAAAGATGTTCACTAGGACAACACAAAATCAAGATGAAGTACCACTACACATCTATTAGAATGGCTAAAATGAAAAATACTGACACACTGACAGCAAGAAGCCATGGTGTAGATGCAGAGAAACAGAAACTCTCATTTGTTGCTGGTGGGAGTGCTATAGTCACTCTGGAAAACTGGAAGTTTCTTATAAATTAAACCTACATACCATAAGCCAGCAATACCACTTTACCTTAGAGAAATGAAAATTATGTTCACACAAAACCCTGTAAAGGAATGTTTATAACAGTTTTATACACAATATCCCAAAAACTGGGAAAATAATACAATGAATGAATAAACTGAGAAACGTCCATGCAATGGAAGACTATTCAGCTATAAAAGAAACAAACTACTGAGTCATACAACTTGGATGAATAGCAAAGGTATTACAATGAGTGAAAGAAGGCAAGTCTCAAAAGGATATGTACTATATGATCCCATTTAAATTACAGTCTCGGAAAAAAAAAAAAAGACCAGCATAAAGGAAAGCAGGTGGTTGCAAAGGGTCAAAGGTGGAGAGAAGAGTAGCATGAGAGTGTTTTTGGGGGTGATAGAACAGTTCTGTGTTCTGACTGGGGTGGTGGTTATACCATCCTATACGTGTGTTAAAATTCATAGAACTGAACACCAACAAAAAAAGTCAATTTGACTATATGATAGGAAAAGAAAAAGAAAAAAAATTACTAGCCCACAGGATCATATTAGATTGTAACACCCTTACATCTCCTTAGGTTTTGCCTAGAGATAGGCATATCCTGAGGTAAATACCTCAGGTAGGTTAAAGTGGAAGAAAAAAATTTTTAAAGCAGCCCACTACCACTAATGATTTAATTTCCCCTCAAAAGTTTGGTTTATCCATTACAGACAAGGTAAGCTGAGTATCAACCAGCCCTGTCAGCTGTCTGTACTTTAGATTTCCTTCTTGACAATCCTTTTGTTTTACTGCAACAAAGTCAATAACTTCCCACAAACCCCTCAGCAAAACAGCACTGGTTCATCCTGTGGCACAACTGGTGATAAAAGATGAGTCAAGGAAAGGAAAGAAAACACTGTCCCATTCTTCTCTTCATATATGCATTATCTATCTCCCACTCCCATCCTAGATCCTCACTTTCCTACTTTTAACTCCAGTGAAGAAATGCCCTACAAAATCACTTGAAACTGGCTATTCTTTACCAGTCTTTTATAGCCCTAGGACCTGTCTTTCAACAAAAGAATACTTTTGCACCTATTCTCACCACCTTGTTTCCTTTGCAACAGAAGTAGAATTACAATGTCTAATTTCACAAAAGTTTTTAAAACTCTCAGATTAGATATATGTTTGCTTCAGGGAAAGGAGAAAAGATAGACATTGGGAGAGTGAAGCTAAGTCTACATTTTGGTCCCTGATGGGTCAAGAAAGAAAAGAAACCTTTCTCAAGGCACTAGCAATGGAAAGTAAAGAAGGAAATAATAAGGTGACAGGAAACTGATCCAAACTAAATAAGTTAGGGGTTAAGAGAAACTTACAGCTGACTAGTCTGGAGTTTGAGAACATATTAGAACATTTCTGTCATGAGGTCAACCAGCCTGTGTCAGGGCTCATTCCTGTGTAAGGAAATAATAGGTGACAGGGAACTGGTACAGACCAAGAAAGATCTTAAGAGTTAGTATTAATAGTACATGTATGACAAACAGAAGTTTTTAAAAATGAGTGAAAGGTACTCAGTTCTAAACTTAATTTCTTGTAACTGTCAGAAAACAAGGTAATTAATAACTTGTGCTTGATGCTTCTTTTCAAGTTGCTTTCAGCCATGCATGTGTTTTATACCTGGTAAGTTATAAGAATGAAGAAGGAGACCATAAAGTGAAGATACTTTGTCAATGTTTCTACATTGACCATCTTGGATTTTAGAATGATAAGATCTATTAGTAATCTTGAAGTGCATAGACAGCTCAGGTTTTCTGACAGTCAAGCTGAGAAATGCATATACAAAGGAATCTGCCAGGGTAGAAACTAACTCTGTACCTCTGGTTTACTGATGCTTTCTGTTGCATTTCAAGGTAATTAAGGAAGTCACATCCTAAACACGTGGTAAGAACTTTTTCTCATATCTATATTTTACCTCATATCTCATATCTACATAGCAGCAAGTGTTTATCAATTGTTTATTCTGTATAAAACAAAAAAACAAAGAAAATAGCCATTTCTCTAAGGCCAATGTATAATTTTAAATAAATGAAGCAAAATTTCAACTATCATTAAGTTAACTAGCAAAATTATATGGTTAAAAGAAAAATAATCGATGCAGGTTGAGAAAGATTTTCTTTAATAAACACACTGTTATTGTTCCAGAAATAGTATTTGATTTTATTCCTTACATAAATGACACTCTAAACTATCTCCCAAGGTATTTAAAAAATAACAGAATGTCTGTTCTTAAACTGTTATCCTTCATTTTAAGGGCTCTTAGGGAATTTAACAGAGAGATAATGAAAAAAGAAGTGTATATATACACTTAAGTATATAAAATTAATTTTTCCTGTATCTGATATACAGGCCCCAAACCCCTTTTCTAAAAGATTTGTATTTCTAAATATAACTAGGTATATACAGATATAAATAAGTTAGATTAATTCAGAGACCCAGATCTAGACAGCTCTAAAAGATATAAATTCTTCCTTGTATTAAGGTAAAATCTACCTCTCAAAAGATCTGCCCTTTGGAAACAAAGCAAAAAAATACTTCCTGTTCTCTCAGCTTTTGGTTCACATTCTGATTAAAACAGAATGCTTCAGTAAATTCCAGTCACTTAAGGTTTTTAATTAGGTAGGTCTTTATTTTAAGGTTTTATTTTCTATTTACATTCTCTATATATCTGTTAGCCAACGAAGTAAGGATACCAAGAGTAGGTCTGGCTAACATTTAATCTTTGAAGATCAGTATACACTATAACTTAAATGTCTGCTTCAGAGTGTGGGGATAAGACCATGGTCTGGCATACAAAGTCAAGAAAGATGAGATAATATCTGCTAATACAACTGAAAAGGGGAGAGAAATACAGAGTTAAATTTTCAAGAAGAAAAATTTGCCTTAATGATAGGCAAGTAGGAAGAAAGAAGGTCTGTTCAGCAATTCAGCAGAGATCTGAGAGAAATATGAATTAGAAACCCCTAATATAATAAAAGGGAGGTGGAAAACTGATGTTTAGAGTAGGAAAAAAAAAAAGAAAAAGCACCTAAAAAAAAGGGCTTTCCTATCTTAAGGACATTAGATTTGGGGCCTCCATATGGCCATGATTCTTCCTATTCTATCGTCATTACTTTATTTCTGTCCTCCAAAGATTGCTGTCCTCTTAGGTGGTATCTATCTCCTTGGCTGTTCTAAGCTGTAGGCCACAGTAGAAGTAGCTTCTTTTTAAAAAATTACTAAAAGAAAATTTTTTAAACAATTCAATAACAGCAGTCATGTCCAGGAGTGGCCAACAGACTCCAGGGCAAACAGCAATTTTCATTTTTGAAAGTACAATGCCCCTCTCATCCCTCAGATGAAAATAAGATTTTCTTCTTCTCTATTTCACTGTTCCTTTGTTCTCAAACCCTCGTAGGTAACAACTGTAATGTTCACAGCCCACATGAAGAAATAAGAAAATCCAACAGGAGTGCTTTCTTGCTTAAGAATATATTTAAAAAACAGCCAAATAACACCTACACAATTTTCTAATGCTTACCTCAAAATTTAGTTCTTGTGGCAGTGGAGATGCTAGCATCTAAAACTCTTCTGACTCTAATCCTCAAACAATTCTGAAAAGTCTTCGCTTTGTTTTCTAATGAGAATATTTTATAATACCCTTAAAGAGTACGACATTTTAAGCATCTGAGGGCTATGTCATTTTGAAAAACATTAACATGCAAAATATTCTCTACTATAAGAATTGGCAGTATTTATTCTTCCTAATCAGTGCTTCCCCTGAATTTCCAGAAGAACCATTTTTTTTTAAAAGTACACAATAAATCCACTGTAAGCCCAAGGAAAAGTTCTTTTGTTGACTAGTGGTTGCAGACTATACCACTATCAAAAGAGCAATGCTATCCCTCTTACTATTAAGAAAATCCAACAAACAACTCTTCAACAAATTTGAAAGCCTACTAAAAAAAAAAAGAATCAAAGAACTCTCAAAATATTTAAACTTCTTAAGCAAATAATGGATACATCTACCCCTAGAAAATTATAAATACAGAAAAAATTTTAAGCACAGAGAAACTGAACCCAACTAAATGACCAAAACTAGGGAAATGTTCTACATAATACAAAACCACCAAGTTGGGAAGTCATCAGAGGGGTGATACTTAAGCACACCTCAGCAGGGTACCAGAGACAGCCAAGGTAGATGGAAACCCGGGTGTTGGTTCTCCTGAGGGCTGCAGATACCCACAGGTTCTATGGTCATAGCAGATGGCTCTGGAGTTCAGGATTATGTCAGTTGGCCCTACTTTGGAGTTTGTGTTCCTGAGTGTGATGGAGTTGGATTCAGATATAACCTTTCTATACATGCCTCTTCTGTTACTTTTACCAGACCTGTGGTTGGCATTTGGGTTGGTGTATACTCAGGAAACCTGAATCTCTGGACTGTCCATGCGACGGCCAGGCCCTGGGCCACAGCAGACTTGCAGCTTGTACCCTCTGGTTTGTTGGACTAACCTTGGCCAGCTGACAGGGAGGTGAAGAGGATCACCCACCATATCAGGGAGCCAAGAGTGCCTACAGCTGCAAGGAGGGAAATTGCATCCATCATCCATGTGGAATCTAAGGCCCCTCTTGATGTAGAGGGGGACTGGACATAACCATCCCAGGGTCACAGGCTGGAAGAATAGAGTTTGGATTAGAATGGACTGGTGTTTGCTGGGGAACTATGGTGATTAGTAAGGGAAAAAATTATAATAGTGATGTGGAGAGGGTGGCCACGGTGGCTGCTGATGGTAGGAAGACGCAAAAAGAGATGTGATGTGGGGGAATTTTCAGGATTTGGAGTTGTCCTGGGTGGTGCTGCAGGGACGGATGCTGGATGTTGTGTGTCCTGCTGTGGTCCAATGCATGGACGCGGGGACTGTCCATGTGGTATAGCGGTACTCCAGAACGTATTCACCAGGTGCAGTGGATGTGCCACGATGATGGAAGAGGTTGTTGATGTGGAAGGGGTGGGGGTATATGGGGACCTCATATTTTTTTAATGTAACATTTATAAAAGAAAAATAAAGAAAAAAAATAAGTAAAAGAGTAAATAAAATAAAAAATAAAATAAAATAAAATGTTCTAAAAGCATCTGTAATGACAACATAAACATTTTTCAATGTCAAATAAAAATAGGTACAATATAAAATCTAATATATGATATAAGCTCAACAAGGAATTCAAACCAAAAACTACGCTTAAAATATCTTTAGAGGGTGAAACTTTATATTTTTCTGTGAGATTTTTTATAACACCTTTGAAACAAATTTTCTACCTGATTTTTCTTCAGCTTCTAAAATCTCCATAGTGAGCATATAAATACATTTATAATAATATATCCTTTAAAAAGAAATTTAATAAGAAGTTGGCAGAAAAGCCTGGGGAGAAAAACCAACTGACCTGTGTACTTTTTTTACTTTTAAGATCTATATACACCTTAACTGGCCTAAAATTTACTAAGCAATTACTATGTGCCCAAGAACTATATTGTTTTATAACATTTTATGTCATTACCAGGATAACACAATATACAGTTAATACTACTATGCAGAGAATTTGAGGAACTTCATAAAACTAACATGGGATAGGACCCAGATTTTAAGTTAGAGATTCTGATCTCAGAGTTAGTGTGCTCAACTTCTCCACTGTTATTTACATGACCTCCCACATTACTTTTTGGTTCTTTTACCATCTAACCTAATTTACTATTGTGAGATAACTTTATTTGTATTTTACGTGCATAGATATTTTTAATACAAGTTTTGTGAAGTATAATTCATAACACCATACAATTTACTCATTTAAAGTGTACAACTTCTTGGTTTTTTTTTTTAATAGTTTTGAACATTTAGGATACCATCATATAGGATACCATCATAACATATTACATCAGAAAGAAATCCCCTACCCATTAGCAGTCAGTCCCCATTTCCCCCTGACCCTCCCAGCCATCAATCTACTTTCTGTCTCTATGGATTCACCTGTTCTGGACATTTCATATATTAATAACTGGAATCATATAACATAAGGATTTTTATGACTAGATTGTTTCACTTAGCATAATGTTTTCAAGGTTAATCCATGTACATCAGTACTTTATCCTTTTTATGATGGAATAATAAGTCCACTGTATAGATATACTACATTTTATTTATCCATTAATCCATTAATGGACTTTCGGGTTGTCTCCATTATGGGCTATTATCAATAAGATGGCTATACACATTTCTGTACAAATTTCTATGTGGACGTGTTTTAAATTCTCTTGGGTACATACCTAGGGGAGAAATTGCTGGGCCACATGGCAACAGAATGATCAGCCTTTTGAGGAGGTGCCAAATTGTTTTCCAAAGTGGCTGGAACATTTTTCTTTCAACTGGCTGTGTATGAGGATTCCAATTTCTCTGCATGCTCACAAACACTTATCATGTCTTTCTTTCTTTTTTTTTTTTTAAAGATTTATTTATTTATTTAATTTCCCCCCCTCCCCTGGTTGTCTGTTCTTGGTGTCTATTTGCTGAAACTTCTGTTGTCGTCAGCTGCACGGGAAGTGTGGGCGGCGCCATTCCTGGGCCTGCTGCTCTTTCTTTTCATGCTGGGCGGCTTTCCTCACGGGCGCACTCCTTGCGCATGGGGCTCCCTCACGCGGGGGACACCCCTGCGTGGCATGGCACTCCTTGCGCGCATCAGCACTGCGCATGTCCAGCTCCACACGGGTCAAGGAGGCCCAGGGTTGAACCGCAGACTTCCCATATGGTAGACGGATGCCCTAACCACTGGGCCAAAGTCTGTTTCCCATCATGTCTTTCTTTTTTTAAAGATTTATTTTTATTTATTTCTCTCCCCTTCCCCCACCCCCAGTTGTCTGTTCTCTGTATCCATTTGCTGCGTGTTCTTTGTCCGCTTCTGTTGTCGTCAGCGGCACGGGAATCTGTGTTTCTTTTTTTTGTTGCATCATCTTGCTGCGTCAGCTCTCTGGGTGTGTGGGGCCATTCTTGGGCAGGCTGCACTTTCTTTCGCACTGGGTGGCTCTCCTTACAGGGTGCACTCCTTGCACATGGGGCTCCCCTACGCAGGGGCACCCCTGCGTGGCAGGGCACTCCTTGCGCGCATCAGCACTGCACATGGGCAAGCTCCACACGGGTCAAGGAGGCCTGGGGTTTGAACCGTGGACCTCCCATGTGGTAGACAGACGCCCTAACCACTGGGCCAAGTCTGCTACCCTATCATGTCTTTTTAATTATAGCCATCCTAGTAGCATTTTGATTTGCATTTCCCTATTTACTAATGACATCAAGCATTTTTTCATGTGCTTATTGGCTATGTGCGATCTTCTTTGGAGAACTGTCTATTCAGATTCTTTGCCCATTTTTAATTGCATTATTTGTTCCTTTTATTATTAAGTTGCAAGAGTTCTTTATATATATTCTACATGCAAGTCCCTTATCAGCTATATGATCTGGAAATATTTTTTCCACTATGGGTTGTCTTTTCATTTTGATGGCATCTTTTGCAGCATAAAATTTTCAATTTTGATTAAGACCAATTTATCTACTTTTTCTTAAGTTGCTTATGCTTTTCATGTCCTATCTAAGAAATCATTGTCTAATCTCAGGTCATGAAGATTTACACCTATGTTTCCTTCTAAGAATATTTATTTTAGCTCTTATATTTAAGTCTTGATCCACTGTGAATTACTTTTGTATATGGTATGAAATAGTTGGGGTTTTTTTTACTTTTTATTGTAGTAACAAACATACAACTCAACATTTCCCATTTGAATTGCCTTCAAATATACAATTCAGTGGTATTAGTTATATTCACAATATTGTGCTACCATCACCAACATCCATTACCACAACTTTTTCATCACTGCAAACAGAAACTCTATACCCATTAAGCCATAACTCCCCATGCCTATAACCTATATGGTATATATTTTTAAATCATATTTTAAAGGTATGAAAGTCAGCCTTATGTGCCACTGGGCTAGGCTATAGTATTCAATTATTCAATAAAATACTGATTGAGGTGGTGCTGTGAAGGTATTTCGTGGATATACTTAACATTTATAATGAGTTCACTCTAAGTAAAGGATATCATCCTTGATAATGTGGGTGGGCTTCACGCAATAGTTGAAAGGTCTTAAGAGCAAAACTGAGGTTTTCCTAAGTAAAAAGAAATAAACCCACAAGACTGCAGCATTTGCTTCAGTTTGCAGTCTGCTGGCCTACCCTATAAATTTCAAACTAGCCAGCCCTCACAATCATGTAAGTCAATTTCTTAAAATAAATTTCTTAATGCACACATACATACACACAAACACACACATACACATACATATACATACATATACATCTTACTTATAATGTTTCTCTGGAGAGCCCTGACAGATTCAAATTTTGGTAGAGAATGGTTCTAGAGGAAGAGAAACTTAAGGATGAGTTCTCTTTCTTTCGATTTGGTTCTTGGTTTTCTGGAATTGGTTCTCCAATCTGATTAAAGGCATTAATGACAATTTTCAGTGATAAAGCAGACATTGATAGTCCATGGTGTGATATGGCCACAAGCAAAATATTACCAGTGGATATTCCTAACCAAATAATTTAAAATTCCAGTGTTCTGGGTAACCATGTATTTGATGCCTTAAAACATCTTAATTAAGCTAACAAATAAATACACTGAGATTAACTGGTTGATCTTAACTGCACTGCAGAAAGTGGTGAAAGAAAAGGATAAGCTCAGAACTTCAAATTCCCAGCTCAAGCTCCATACCTAGAAGTTTCTTTTTCTGTCCTGAAAGAAACTCTTATCTCCTTTAGCTGAATTGTTGATATTTCTGGAAACCAAATCCAGGGTCTAACCTTGCAAGTGGACAAATTACAATGCAAATTGAATTCCCAACCTCACCAGGTCTCAAAGGTTAAGGTACACAGTGTGAACACACCAAAAACTGCATGATTTTTCTAATTTATACTGACAGAAATCTGGGAGATATGAGTGGGAAAGTATGTAAGGATATGGGATAGTGGTGGAAGGAACACAGGGTTAGATCTGGCCAAATTTATTGTTATGGTCCCACTAAGAAGATTCTGGTTTCAATGTTGAGGGGTAAGAAAGGACACAACAGTTTGGTTTGTTGGCTGAAACATGGACCAAAACGTGGTGTACACTAAATGAAGCTGAATAGCCAGAACTGCCTTGATATACTGTAGAGGAAGTCATCCAAAGTTTGAGGGATACAGGAATATTAAAATTATCATGTAAGACTTGCTCACATGCCCTGTGTCTAGAAAATAAGCCTTTCACCATGACTGTGAGAAATAAATTTGTGAAGGAAGCCCCACACATCCCTGAAGAGCTCTGTAGTTGATCTATTCTGTGAGTAAGAAATTCCACTGGGAATTCTGCCACTTAACTAAGATACTTAAATGTGATGGGGATAATTGGACCCTGGAGTGGCAGGGGCCAAATGGTAGCACTTAATCTCCAAAGACAAGGTGGACATGATTACTATATAATGGACAGCAGAGTCAAAGCAGGAATCAGAATAGTTCCATGGCACTGGCTAGTTGGTAACGACATCTCTCGCAGAGAAACAGATGGGCAGCCTACTAAATTCTTACTTGATCTGTATAAGCAAAAAAGGTCTAGGCTGAGTGAGAAGTTTAAACTGAATCACCAAAACAGAGAGATACAGCCCCTCAATTCTCAGACACGAGCCAGTTTACAGACCCAGAACTCTTTGAATGAAGGCAAGGCCGAGTCCTCCTAAGGAAGGACCCTACTACGCTGCAAAAAAAATTTACACAATTAACCTCCCTCTCAGTTTTCCTCAAAAGGACCTACAGCCTTTTATCAGGGGAAAAGGAAATAATGAGACTTCTCAGGGATTACTATGCAATCAGAGCCGCCCATCATGAACTAGGTGTGGTTTGGCCTACCAAGCCATAAAGCTGGGTAAGCACAGCAGCATTCAATCATCAAATGAAGTGGTATAAATGCAAGTGGGCTCAAGCAGGCCCTGAAAGCAAAAGTAAGTTACATAAGGAAGTGGCTCGAATGTTATCCCACCTTCTGCCATATTACCTTCTCTTTCCCAGCTCATACCTATGGTCTCATAGAGTTTCCTATGTTCAGCTGACTAAGGAAGAGAAAACCTGGCCCTGATTTACAGATCATTCTGCACAATGTGCAGGCACTACCTAAAAGTGGACAGCTGCAGGCCTACTGCTGCTTTGTGGAACACCCCCGAAGGGCAGTGATGAAGGGAAATCTTCTCAGTGGGCAGAACTCTGAGCAGTGTTCTGGGTTGCTCATTCTGCCTAGAAGGAGAAATGGCCAGAGATACAGAGATATGCATCTGTATCTATTCATGGGCTATGGCCAATGGTTTGGCTTGATGGCCAGAGACTTGAAAGAAACATGATTAGAAAACTGATGATAATGAGTTCTGGGAAAGACGTATGCGGATAAATCTCTCTGAATGGGCAAAAAATCATGAAGATATTTGTGCCACCAAGGGAAAGCTCAGTCGAGGAGGAATTTAATAAATAGATAGGGTGACCCATTCTCTGGAGAAACTAACTTCGTAATATACACACATCTGAATTTGCATCAATCTCTTACATTTTAAAAAGCAGCTCTTGGATGCCCCTAAGACAAGGTCCAAACTTCTTAATAATCAAGACATGGAAACCTTCAGATTTGGCTACTATTTATCTCTCCAGCCTAATTTCTTACTACACTCCTACCTTGGGCTGTAACTTCTTCCACCTATAGTTCTTCCCCTATGTTCTCCCTTCTACCTAGAAGACTAATTCCTACTTACCTTTCAGTTATACCCTTAGACACCACTTTCTCTGAAGAGCCTTTTTAGGTACTTCCTTTCCCAGACGAAAGGGAGCACTCAAAACTTGCCCTCTCAACAAACGCATTACACTGTATAATTGTTTACTTATATCTAGCCAATATAAGAGTTGGTGAGCTAAGTGCCAATAAAGCATTCACCACTGCATTCCCTAGTGAATACTACAATAATAGGCATATGGAAGACAAAGTCTCAAAAACACACATATCTCAACATGGTACTTTTCTCCACTAAAAAGTAACTCCAACTAAACAAACCCATATACCCATGACATAACAGATAATATTTCCATGCTTACAGATTGATAATTTCAATTGGATGGCATATGTGCCTGACTGGTGGTTGGATATTAACACTCAACAAAATAAGTAGTCAAGATGTCTGGCATGTCAAGTGTACAAAACTCCTCAAGCTATGTGAATTTATTTTCAAGCTAATATGTTTACGAGTCCTTACCTTCTCTGCAAAGGGATTTTCTAGAATTAAAACAACATGAATTGCAACCTCCAATTATCTTAATTAAGCAAATTCAAATTGGAAGGGGAAAAAAAATAAATTTAGGAAAATTTAACTACTTTTCAACTGCTAATTTTTACACAACATAATATAATCACTTCACAAACTTATAAACATCTAAATTCTATAACTTAATTCAATAAAATTCAATCTTAACCATTATTCTACTTGGAGTAAAAATATGGATTGGGTGGGGTGGGAGGAGAAGAAAGACCTAATCTCTTAGACATAAATATATATTATTTATGGTTGAAGAGGAAGAAGTGAAAGATTCACCAATTCTCCTGTGAAAACCATCTGGGTCTGCAGGCTTTTTGAGGGAGAAGAGGTATGGCTTGTTTTTGTTTTGGGTTTTTTTGGTGTTTTGTTTTGTTTGAGGTACTGGGGGCTTAACCTGGGACTTTGTATGTGGGAGGCTAGCAGGACCTTCTAAGTGGGAAGCTGGCACTCAAACATTGAGACACATGGGCTCCCCTGAGTTGGTTTTTTCATTTGGCTTTTTGTTTTATTTTGTTTTTAGGAGGCACTGGAACCAAATCCAGGACCTCCTATGTAGGAAACAAGTGCTCAAATGCTTCAGCCACATCCACTCCCTGGGTTTTAATTAATTTCCAATTTTGATAATTATTAGTCTATTCAAATTTTTCTTTCTTATTTTTCAATTTTACATTTTCTATTTCCTCAGAAATAAATCCAATAAGTTTAGGTTTTTAAATGTATTAGTGCATGCTTCTACTTTTATTAAAATACTTTGTATATGGAAAAAAGTACAAATTTATGAAATCGAATTTACTCATGTATCAATGATTTAGAATAAAATCAGTTTGAAAAAATAAATATACTTTCTCTTTAAAATAATTCACATATACTCACCAACCAACAGAAGCTATCATTCTATAAAAGAGGTTGGCCAAAAAGTGAAAAATGTATGCTTTGCAGGCTAGGTAGTATTTATTACAACCACTCAAATCTACTGTTGCAGCACAAAAGCAGCCACAGACAATACACAAACAAATGACAGTGGTTGCTTTCCAATAAAATTTACAAAAACAGGTGAAGGGCTAGAATAAGCCTGCAGGAGATAGCCTGCCAAATCCCTTAAGATACCTCGAAGTTACGGGCTTTCTAGTTTTACTCTACCTCCCCAGTCCTACTGCCTTACTCTTGAGACAGAAAATTGAATCTAGGCTAGCCCATTCTGAAAGCTTCACTCAAGGGACTTGAAAGAGTCAATCATGAGATGTACAATGAACTTGCTCTCTCCTTGCCAAAAGACTGCAGCCAATTTTAATTCAGTCAAAGGGAGATGCTCCATAAATGAGCCATCAAGAGCAGCTCACAGAGCTTATTAAAGAACCAAGGCAGCTAAAGGCTCTTCCTTACCAAAAGACCTAATGAGACAGGTATTACTATTAGCCCCAGAGGAAACTGACTCTAAGAAAGGGTAAGTTATGTGGCCAGAGTCTGGTTCTGTAACCAATACGTGTATCTCTATATTATTCTGCCTACAATATACAGAACTGATAAAGACAAAAAAAATGGTCAGCCAAAATAAATACGTAATTAGCTGTCTCTTAAAAGTCTTAGATCACTAAAAGAAAATATTTTTGCAACGTATTATTCTGTTTTCATATAAAGATTCTGATTCAGTATTTAGCCAGATTCAAGTATATTTTGGACATTTTGGTCCTAAACAGTTATCTATAAAATAATTCATCACCACACCATTACTCCCTTGTCTGTATTTCATGGTATCAATGCTCCTACCTGACACTGGTTAATAGCTGCATGGTTGCCATGGAACGGAGACTGTCTTTCTTTATCTCGATGATGCCGACTGCTGTGTTTACTTCTCTGCAACTGCTGGCGTAATTTTGCAATCTGAAAAGGGGAAAATAACAAGTGCACCAGAGTATTTTCTAACACATATAAAACCATATCCTTACTTAATAAAACTCAGCCTTAGTAATTCTTATCGTTTTTAAAAAATACAAAATCTGATTTAATATAAAAAGTCATATATAAAGGAGAAACAGAATTTTGTTTCAACATTGTTCTGAGCCTTCTCAGAGCTAAACAAATTAAGTATCCACACTTAGAATAAATTACCTTACTACTTTCATAAAGAATTTGAAACATTATTCTCTCATTGCACTTACAATAAATCAACTTTAATTTAGATTTGTACAAACACCTAACTTTCAACACCTCCAAATTATTAAATTCAAGTTCCAAGTTATTAAATTCAAGGGTGTATCTGCATTCACAGATATACCCTTTAACTAACAAATGCAATTTCACTGAGTAGTCTTTATCATTCTGACTGAATTTTTGTTTCATTTCTACACTACATGCTAAATGCAAATGTTATAATTACAGGCATGTAAAACGGTAATCACTTATAGCACAGAGCTAAAATCAACTTTGTCAGAGGGTTACTGAATTTCAGAAACACTACCATACATGGAAATATTAAATGTGAATTTGTTGTATCACTACAGTTTTATACATCTGATATTTATATTATATCAACTGGTATGAACTCTCCTTAAAAGAAAAAAAGGCCAAGAAAAACACATAATCAGGTAAGTAATGTGTACATTCTCCTATGCAAATCATTATCAAATTAACACAATTGCTTTTCTGTTCTCTCTCAAGTAAAAACAAAAACAAACAACTGAAACTGTACAAATCATCACTGCCCACAACTTTAAGGAACTAGCCAACCAACAGATCATATTTCCAAATACACTTCCCTGAAACCATTTTCCTGACCTCCTTAAGTTGATCTGTACTGCCCCAGGATGCTGAACGTTTGTGAGACCCTTTCTTCTTTTCAGAGTATTCTTCAGCCCATGCACTCTCCGTCTGTAAGAGAAAAAAAGAGAGGAAGAGTATTTTAATTGTAAATAGTTTATCATTTAACAATAACAAATACTGTATTTTACCATTATAAATTATATCCCCAATTCAAAAAAATTAGATTACAAAGTATTTAAAATACAGATTACCAGTATGCCTCCAAATACCAGTTACTTAATTACAATGAACACTTTAGCATATTTCCTTCATTTATTATTAATAAAAAATTAGTAGTATCTTCACATAATAGAAATCATACTGTAAGTTTAGCATTTATTGAACAAAGTATATAGACGCATACTTTGTTCAATAAATGATAACATAGTTTTACATAGATGCTAACATTCTGTGCTCTTATTATGTTTTAGGCACTATAATTTCATATGCACTAATTTAATACAGACAAAAGTTCTACAACTTTTGCACAGACAAGGAAACTGTGACAAGGAGAGGTCAGATATGTTGCCTAAGGGCTCTAAGCTAAAAGTGGAATGCAAGTTAAAAACTAGACTCGAGTTTATAATCTTACTATACTGTGTCTTGTCTTGCTTTAAGTATCTGCAGAAAATAGTCTCAAAAATGTTAACTCTTTAGGGGTTATTCCAGACCCAGACTTTAAAAATACTGTTCCAGAAAAGAAAATATAAATAGTTCTTGGCATATGAAAACATGTTCAACCTCATCCACAATGAGAGAAATCCAAGTTAAAACTTTACCAAGACTGGGAGATTTTATAACACATTTTCCAACATTGCTGGTGAGAGTGTAAATTAATACAATGAAGGGAATTCAGCAATCACCGTCAAAGTTACAAAAGCACATATACTCTGACATAACAATCCCTCTTCTAGTAATTTATCCTGCAGATGTGTACAAAATGGCATTTTTATATTATTTCCTGTAGCACTGTTTTTACAAGTAAAAGACTGGAACAATATAAACAGGGGATTGGCTAAATAAATGATGGTAAAGCTTTACAACATAATACTATGCAGCTACAAAAATAAATATAAGAAAATAACAGAGGACTGATATGAAATAATCTTCATGATTACTGTTTGTGAGAAACTCAAGGCTCACTACAGTGTGTAGAGCAACTACCTTTAGAACTGACAGAATATGCATATATATGAAGTATGTCTGTAAGGATATACATGATGACCAAAAAAAACTGATATACTTCGTTGATGGATGGGAGGAAGACTTCACTGTACACAATTTTGTACCTCTTGAATTTTATACCACATGGATAAATGTATAGCTTATTAAAAGCAATTGAAATTACAAAAAAAAACACACCAAAAAAACCACTATGGGCTGTTTGAGTATCTTTTGTGCTCTTAACCTACCAATTACTAATTATAAAATAGTTTAGTTTCAAAAGGGAAAGAGGAGGAAAGGTTTTACAAAATAAAGATACTATTATTCTAATTAGTCATTGCTCCAGGCTTGGATCTCCTCCTTATTGCTAAGAGGGCCCTCTTCTGACAATGGGTCTTAAAACACTAAATCAGAAAGAAGTGTTGTAATTAGGTCAATTCCTACCACCCCATTTCCTATTCCCCTCTAAATCCTACTCTCACATTAGGCCCACCAGTTAATATAGTAAGTCCTAGAAGTGGACCCTATTATGTTTAGAATTTATAAAATTAGGGTCCATAATACCTCAGTTGTCAAAACACGGGTCACAAAGACAAACCTATAAATAGCACCACAGGTATAAAATACAAAAAAATATAACTAATGATTCTAATACTAAAAAATTTAAAATCTTGACACACACATTCTTTTTAATATTCAGCACAATATCGTGGTTCAGATCACGTATGGTGGCATTAAAGACATGTTTAAGTCCCTGCTCAGTTACATCTTTGTCACCTACGACAAGTGACTTAGTCTAGATGAATTTAATTTCATCTGTGAAACAGGAATAATGTTACTATTTACTAAAACTTTAAGGTGAATTGATTAAAGGAGTTAAAGAAAGTGTTTAATTTTAAGCACAATGCCAAGAACAAAATAATCACTCAATAAATAATTATTTTTATCTTATTATCTTATCTTATATCATAATTTAAAAAAAGATAATATCTTATCTTATTATCATAATTTATTTTATCTCTATGACCAAGAAGATAGACAGAACAATAGTATTCTTTTATTTTTCAAAAATTGGTTGAGTCAGACTGTCATACATAGTTTGGATAGAAACGGAATGAGTTTTGTTTTATAAAAATATTTTTACCAAGTTTCGTAACAATAAAGTGGTCTCAGCACTCGACAATAACCAAATGTAAATGAAAACAGCATTTTGTAGAACATTATATTATACCGTAAATGGGGAGAGAATAAAGCCCAGTTCCTGAGTAGAAGTTTATAGGTCTTCTGGGAAACTTACAGACACATGCTAAGCAGTCATATCCCAGATCTTGCCGACCCTCCACCTTCTCTTCTCTTGTGCTGTTTTCATCACCACAATCTGGGGAGATATTAAGTCTAATAAAAAAAGCCTGACCAGACCCTATATCCAGAAACATGGAACAAGCAGCCCTAGATGCTTATCAGGACAGGAATTCTCAGTGGCAAGGCCTTCTCTCCCCAGGGTTGATAAATATCACAAACAGTATACATTCATCACTCGTCTACAATGCAAAGTAGGGCATGCAGAGCCTATCAACTATGGACCCCAACCAGAGCGGTTTTGGTCACTCGGGGAAATGAGCTATGATGGGATTTCTTCCCTGCTCTTTTGGACCCTTTTTTGCTGAATGTTTTCATTGTGCCCTAAATCTATATTCCCACTCCATCATGTAGCAACTCAATCCACAAGGCCACTAGGTCTCTGAGCGAGAGAGCTAAAACAAGGAGGGTAAAAGAAAGAACATTTTCTACATGTGTAAATGTCTATGGATGCTACTATTTTTACACCTTAAAGCCAAATACAAAACAAATATCGAACTCTATTTCATATAATACTGTTCATCATAGAAAAAACATGGGTTGTTTTTGTCAATGCAACTCTAAATTCAAGAATTGTCTTTTTAAAATTTTATACTTAACTCTTGTACTTTATTTAGGTATTTGACTCAAATCCTTCTCTCTGAGATTCTCAAATATGGTTTGGAAAAAAATTTGTTTATACCTCTCTCTATATATTAGGGGGAAAAACCTTTAAAGATAAGGGGGATCTCTCTCTATAGATAAAGTGATCTTCTGAATATATTAAGTGAAAAGCAAGGTTGTAAAAGAATGTAGAGGATATGCTATCTTATGTTTAATAATATATATATTTTTTTAAGATTTATTTTTATTTATTTCTCTTCCTTCCCTCCCCCCCCGCCCCTCCCCCCCCACCCCCGCAGTTGTCTGCTCTCATGTCCATCCGGTGTGTGTTCTTCTTGTCTGCTTGTATTCGCGGAAGAACCGTGTGTGCTGCACCACTCGTGGGTGGCTTTGCTTTTTTCACGTGAAGTAGCTCACCTTGTGGGGCGCACCCCTTGTACATGGGGCTCCCCTACATAGGGGACACCTCTGCGTAGCAGGGCACTCCTTGTGTGCGGCACCATTGCAGGTGGGCCAGATTACCACATGGGTCAGGAGGCCCTGGGTTTGAACTCCGGACTTCCTATACGATGGGCAGATGTTCTATCAATTGAGCCACGTCTGCTTCCCTGTATATTTTTAAAATCACCATTTTGCAAGGTCCAGGGAAATAACTAATTTAGGCAAGGATCATCAATGAATGCTAAAACCAATGGGTAGAAGTTTCTTGAGGAATAGGATATTTACAGTTTCAAATACTTCCCTGCAGATTATTTATTAGTTATAAAGGAATAAGGCAGATACTACCTTATCCAAGTGATCAAACGTAACATCACTGACCTCATGTGTCTCCCAATGTGAGACAAAGAGAGGAACACAGTATCACAAATAGCATTACTGCCAAAATATACTAACTTGAATCTAATTGTAAAGAAGCAGATAAACCCAAATTGAGGAAGTTCAACAAAAACACTAGCCTGTGTACTCTTCTAAAATATCAATATCAGGGAGACAAATGTTGAGGAACTGTTCCAGCTAAAAGGATGCTAAAGAGACACGATATCTAAATGCAATGTATGCTCCTTTAACTAGACCTGGATTACAGGGGAAATTGCAAAGAACATTATGGGGCAAGTGAAAAAAAAAATCTGAATATGTAACATTGCTGGAGATTGAATCATGTCCCTCACAAAAGCCATGTTCAGGTCCTGAGGGTGTAAACCCATCTGTAAATTGGACCTTTGAAAATGTCATTAGTTAAGGAGTGCCCAAACTGAATGACAGCAGGCCTTAATCACATATGGCCCAAATCTTTATAGGTAAAGAAAAATGGACACAGGAAAAGAAGCCAGAGGGAGCAGTCAACAGAACCCAGAAGAAAAAGGAGAAGATGGTGCCATGTGCATTGTCATGTGACAGTAAAGCCCAAGGACCAAGGATTGCCAACAGCCAGTCCCAGACTTCAGGGAAAAAGCATCGTCTTACGAAACCTCAGTTTTGGACTTCTCCTAGTCTCAAATCTGTGAACCAATAAATTCCTGTGATTAAGCCAATCCATTGTATTTCAACCATATATGAAATAATAGTATTGTATCAATGTTAAATCTCCCGAATTTGGTAATTATATTGGTAATAATTTCTAAAAATTCTTGTTTATAAACATGCTGAAGTATTTAGGGAAGAGTCCAGATGTCTGCAAATTACTCTCTAATAATTAGCAAATAATAACTAGCAATAACAATAATGTAATTTTTTTTTTAAGATTTATTTTTTATTTCTCTCCCCATTCCCCCTCCCCACCAGTTGTCTGCTCTCTGTGTCTATTTGCTGTGTGTTCTTCTGTGACCGCTTCTATCCTTATCAGTGGCACCGGGAATCTGTGTTTCTTTTTGTTGCGTCATCTTGTGTCAGTTCTCCGTGCGTGTGGTGCCATTCTTGGACAGACTGCACTTTCTTTGCACAGGGCGGCTCTCCTTACGGGGCACACTCCTTGTGCGTGGGGTTCCCCCACGTGGAAGACTTCTTTAAGAGGCAGTGCCTTGATTTTAGGACACACTTAGTTATTAATAAAAAGTAAACCTGAGTTTTAAGTATGTTTCACTTTTGTTAGGTCTTGTATACAGGAAAGCTATTAAGCATCCATTAATGTGTTAAGCACTGGGCTATGGACTGAAGTTAGAGAAGAAACACAATTCTTATTCTTAAAGAACCTTTTCTAGGGGGAGAAAAAAACAGCCAGTTATGATACCATGGAATAATGGTGGTCATATAAAAAGGCTCCCACTCAGAACTGGAAAAACAGGGAAAGTAAGAAATGAAAGTATTCTGGAATGGTGGAGAGGCCACTATTGAGTGACAGAGTACAGGTTATCTAGGCATATGGTGGGAATAGCATTCCAAACAAAGCAGAGTAGATGGGAAGAATGAGTGTTGAGTACTCAGGGCACAGCGAGCAGTTCATTACTAAATAAATAATACACACACACACACACACACACACATATATATATTCAAAATCATTTTTAATGGGAAAAAACATCAATTATACAATCAAGAAATATTATTTGTTTCAAAGAATTCCATGATGAACCCTACATTCGCTATACTACAGCCCAGTCTGTTCAAAAAAACAATATATAGTGCTTGCTTCAGCACATATACTAAAACTGGAATGAAACAGACAAGATTAGTATGGCCCCCTGTGCAAGGATGACACTAAAATTTGTGAAGCATTCCATATTTACTATACGAAATATAAGCTATGGACCATAGTTAACA
Source organism: Dasypus novemcinctus (assembly GCF_030445035.2). Taxonomy (NCBI): domain Eukaryota; kingdom Metazoa; phylum Chordata; class Mammalia; order Cingulata; family Dasypodidae; genus Dasypus; species Dasypus novemcinctus. The sequence continues at coordinate 42,471,515 of NC_080679.1, forward strand.
GTAATATTTTGATGATATAATCTTTCATAATCTTGTAACAAACATTCCATAACAACACAAGGTGTCAGCGGAGGGGAGATATATGGGAATTCTGCACATTACACATGATTGTTTCATAAGTTCACAACTTCTCTAATTAAGAAGTACAGTCATTGGGCTAGAGAAATCTGATCTAATGTGAAAAAAGAAAGTGAACACTAGTCACAGGCTGAGGTCGGAGAATAAGTAAAAGTTTTCAGGATTACTGCACCAGTCTATTTCTTACATCTAGCTCCCAAAACATTATGGCCACTCTCCAACAGATGACTAAAGGATGCTTCCTTGGAGAAAATACTGACACATTGGGATTTATGCAATGAAAATGTCAGACATCACCTGATCACTTTAGCATCAGGAACATACAGTCACATCATTCCCCCAAGTGGGCAAAGACTTGAATTTGTGAAGACACATTATGAAGTAACAGAATCACAGAATTGGTTGGTATTCCTCAGGTGTAATTACGAAAAACCTAAGTAGTTTCCGATTTTTGTAACACAAACTGCTACATTAATGGTAAAGTAGTTACATCTCCAACAAGAACAAAAGGATTTCAGTCAGATGAAAGATTTCAGTCAGTTCATGCCACATCAAACTAATGAGGCATCCCTTCCTTTTTCTACTTCTCAATACCAACAGCTGATGAGAAACAACAGGCAATTAAGAATAACTTACAGAGGTACAATCTAACTAGAATAAGTCTAAGCCTAAGAACCTGTTGCTGCGGCTTTGGAATCCAGAAACACGTTCTGTGTAACCCAACAAACCACATGCCAGTGGGTGCCTAATGAGGAACAACTAGGATCCTAGGTGCCTAATGACGGACAACCAGAAAGTAAGAAGTGAGAATACCAGCTAAATGCACCCTGACTGAATGAAGAAACTCTGGTCTGAAACTTTGCTTCTACCCAGAACCAGGACAATACCACAGTTGCCATTTCAGATGATTTTCAAATTTTTAGTTACAAAATGAAATAAAATTGTTGAAGATACTTAACACACCTAAATTAAGTTATATCCTTTAAATGAATATTTAAGATTAGTTATCTGTTAGCATGGGATAACTTTAAACACGGTAATAAAACATTTATTTGATCTTAAATTACTCAATTCTTATCATGAACAAAAAAATTATAAGTAATGACAAATGGCCCCACCCAATCAAGATGGTCGAGTAAAACAAACCAGGGCTCTGTGACCCCATAAAAGCTTTGAACAATCAGCAAGAACTGGCAGAAACTATTTTCTCAATGCTCTAGAAAACAAAGGATTGCAGTAACAGAGGGATTGCAAAATCAAGAAAAACACATCTTAAAAATGGTAGGGGCACCAGGTGTGCCTCTGCGGTTTGAGCACCTGCTTCCCAGGTAACAGGTTCAATCCCCAGTACATCCTAAAATAAATGGTAGGATCTCCTGGCACCCTTGCTGACCCCTCTCCCATCCCCTTACTGGCTCAGTATGGAGACCACCCGACCCCCAGTGTAGGTCTCTGATCCTGCTTTCAGAGGGAGAAGAGAAACCCAAGTGCACATACTTAGGAGGATGTATAGCTGGGAAATCTGTCTGGTGGTGGCCTGAAGAACTGAACCTCGAGGCTCACATCCCAGAATTTGCCCTGCATGTGGAAGGCAGCTAGCTCACAGAGCTCTACTGGAGAATCCTGGGAGAGAGCAATCAAGCCACGGCTGCCTGGAGCAAGGGACCTGTAGCTATGCGAGATACAATACAGTGTCTGAGACCATGAGGAAAGGTTATTTCACAGGGAAGAGGGGGCATCTGTATGGATACAAAAGAGAATGCCTAGGGCTATGTATACGTGCCCAAGAAAAGACACATGCACAAAAAGAAGCAGGTAGAGATACGCTTTTGCCTAGAGCTAGTCTCCAAATTCATTCAGCCCTGATGGAAAGCACTGAAACAAGCCAATCTGCAAAACTTGAAGGGTGTTCTCTCTTTTTCCTTTATTTAATTAATTTTTTGTTACCTCCTGGCTTAAGGAGCTCTCTGTCATAACACCAGATGGATACAAGCTTCAGGAACAGACGGCCCAGAGTCTAAATTACAGGAATAGCACTTAAAATTCTAAAATATCCAGGTTTCAACAAAGATTACAAAGCCTACAAAGAAACAGGGAACAATGGCTGATGCAAATGAGAATATTAAAGCATTAGACATCATCAGTGAGGAGCATCAGAACTGTGATATAGCAGACAAAAAAAAATGTTAAATGGTCCTAAATATGATCAAAAAGTTCATGGAAAACGAACAAAGAACTAAAGGACATTAGGAAAATAAGAGAGGAACACAAAGAGAATTTCAATTAAGAGACGGAAATTTTAAAAATTATGCAAACAGAGCTGAAGACCACTGTAGTAGAAATTAAAAATTTCCTAAAGGAGTTCAACTGCAGACTGGAGTTGGCAGATAAATCAGTGAACGTGAAGATAAGCCCACAGAAATCACTCAACCTGAGAAGCAGGAAGAAAAAAGAATGAAGAAAAGTGAATAGACTCTGAGGAGCCTGTGGAATCCCATCAAGCATACCAATGTATGCACTGTATGAGTCCCAGACGAAAAAGAGAGAAAAGGCCAGTGAGAATATTCAAATTTAGAAATAATGGCGGAAAACTTCCCTAATTTAATGGAAGACACTAAATACACATCTAAAATACCAAACTCCAAACAAGATAAACCCAAATAGGCCCACACCACACCTTGTGATAAACTGTCAAATGCTAAAGGTAAGGAAAGAATTCTGAAAGTTGCAAGAGAAAAGCAACATGTCACATAAAAGGGAGGCTTGGTGGGATTAAGTGCCAATCTCTCATCAAAAACCATGGAGGCAAGAAGGCAGTAGGACAATATATTAAAGTATTAAAAGGAAAAAACTGTTGACAAGAATTCTATAAAGCTGTCCTTCAAAAATGAGGGAGATATTAAGACAATTCCAAATAAACAAAAGCTGAGAGAATGTGTCACCACTATACCGCCCTAAAAGAAATTCTAAAAGGAAGATTTGCAGGTTGAAAGGAAAGTGCACTAGACAACTGACAACATGAAGAAATAAAGATATATGGCAGAGATAACAACATGGATAAAAATAAATACCAGTACTATTGTAATTTTGGCCTGTAACTTCCTTTCTACTTCCTATAGGATCTAACTGTCAAGTGCATAAAAAGTAATGATAAATCAATGGTTTAGGCTCATAATGTATAAATATGTAATCTGTGACAAGAACTACATAAAGGTAGGGGGAGAGAAGGGTATAGGAACATAGCTTGTATATGTTATTGAAAGTAAGCTAGTATCAAATCAAACAATAGTTATAGATTAAAGATGTTAAATTTAAGTCCCATAGTAACCACAAAGAAAATATCAAAGAATGTGCAAACACAGACAGAAATTAGAGTTTACCTGGGGGGGTGTGGACAGAGACAATGTGAGTAAACACATAATGGGTGTAGGGTTTCTGTTTGGGGTGAAGGGAAACATTTATCAATGGATAGTGGTATGGGTATTGTGAATGTGGTTAATCCCACTACTAAATGGCACGCTGGGAAATGAATGTGGCCCAACCAACTGTCTACCATATAGGAGGTCCAGGGTTCAATGCTTAGGGCCTCCTGGTGAGGGAAAGCTGGCCCACGTGGAGTACTGGCCCATGCTGGAATGTCACCCTGCACAGAGGTGCCAGCCGACACAGAGAGCTGGCACAGCAAGATGATGCAACAAGAGACACAGAGGAGAGAAAATAAGACATAGCAGAATAGGGAGTTGAGGTGGAGCAAGACAGTAATCACTTCTCTCCCACTCTGGAAGTTCTCAGGATCAGTTCCCAGAGCCTCCTAATGAGAATACAAGTAGACACAGAAGAACACACTGCAAATGGACAGAGAGAGCAGACAACGGGGGGAATAAGAGAGGGATAAACAAATAAAATAAATCTCAAAAAAAAATAAAAAAGGCATGCTTAGAAGAGGTTGGTATGGGAAGGCTGATGATGTATATGTTTCCAAAAATTAAAAAAAAGTAAAGAAAAAACTAAAGAGATAATGACAATTAAATTCAATGCATGATACTGATGGGACCTAAGAATGGAGGAGTAAAGGCTCAAGGGACATTATTGAGACATAGAAGAAGAAACACATGCGGCTCAACCAACTGGTCTCCTGTCTACCATACAGGAGGGTCCAGGGTTTGATGCTCAGGGTCTCCTAGTGAGGACAAGCTGCTGGCCCACGTAGTGAGCTGGCCCATGCATAGTGCCAGTCCACTCAGGAATGCCACCCCGCACAGGAGTGCTGCCCTGCATGGGAATGCCGCAGCAGGAGTGCCGGCCTACATGGAGAACTGGCACAGCAAGATGATGCAACAAGAGACAAAGAGGAGAGAAAATAAGAAGACGTAGCAGAACAGGGAATTGAGGTGGTGGAAGAGAGTAATTGCCTCTCTCCCATTCCGAAACATCCCAGAATTGGTTCCTGGAGCCGCCTAGAGAGAATACAAGCAGACACAGAAGAATACTCAGCGAATGGACACAGAGAGCAGATAACCTGGAGGGGATGGGGGGAGTGGAGAAATAAATTTAGAAAATAAAATCTTAAAAAAAAAAAAAAGGAATATAGAATGTAAGCTTGTATCAATGTTAAATTTCTTGAACTTGTTAACTGCAGCTAAGTTGATTATATAAGTGATACCCTTGTTCATAGGAAATGTACATTGAAGTATTATGTGATAAAGAATTATAATGTGTTCAGTAGATATATACTTGAAGGAAGGCGAGAGGAAGGGATGGAAGGAGGGAAGGCAAAGGTGGCAAAATGTTAAAATTGGTAGATATGGGTATCTGAGGAGGTGGAAATATATTGGAGTTCTCTGTATGAGGTTTATATTATTTTTGCAACTGTCCTGTAAGTTTTAAGTTAGTCCAAAATCGAAAGTTAAAGTAAGAAATAAAAACAAAGGGCATGTTCATGAAACTGCCTTCATTCCAGCTGCTTTTCAAAGAGTTAACACAGTAAACAAAAGATCACACTAGAAAAATGTTTTCTATCTTTTAATCATTATACTAAGAATTCTAGAATCATCTATACCATCAATGACTTCATTTTTGCCCTTATTCTTCAAAAGGCATTGCAAATAACCAAGTTTGGTTTAGAGAGAGGCCACATTTAAGCAACAAAGTGGCTCTCAAGAGGTAACTCCTAGGCACTCCATACGACTAGGCTAAGTTTCAATTTCAAAAGTAAAGGTTCAAAAGCACAGTCATCAATATCAAGCATCCATCAATGGTCCATTCTCCTTCATTACTCACTGCCCCTGTGCTCGGAGGATTCTTACTGTCCCATTAGAGAATGTGGCAGAGCTCCCAGTATGGGAATTTGATATTCTTTCAGTTACTGTGTGAATCTCCACTCACCATGACAATGCCCCATGAACACTTGAACACATTCATATGCCTTACAGGTACGCCCCAGGTGAACCTCCTCCCATGCATCCCCCATCACTGACACTCTGCACCAATGATCCTTCCCGGCCCACTGTTGTAACCTGTGATCCAAAATTTCTTAAAAATAAAGCCAACAAAATAACCAAATACAATTTATTAAAAAATGAAATAATGATCATTTTAAAAATATTTTTTTAAAATTTGGAATAAAAAATAATAAAAGAATACAAATTTTTTTTTAACCTAAATTTTTTTTACTTTATGTCTTTCTCCCCTCAGTTTTGCAAGAATTTGCCTCATGCATTTTAGGGCACGAAGAGTAGGTGCATGGATATTTATGATTGTTATTTCTTCCTGGTAGACTGCCCCTTTTATTAATATATTAGGGCCTCAACATCTCTTATAACCTTTTTACATTTATACCAGGGGTTCTTAACAAGGGGTCCATGGACACTTTGGGGTTTCAGGGGGTCTGTGAGATTTAAATGAAAAAAAAATCAACTTCTTTTATTTTCTCTGACCTCTAATTGAAATCTAGCATTTCCTTCCCTTATGAATGTACGCCATAAATTATAGTAGTAATCATTTCATATCACGTTGCAGTTGCTGCTTATCTCGAAAAATCACTTACACTCATCCATACTTGGAAATTACAGTAGTTCTTAGATCCCAACGCTGGTTGAGTGTCATAAAACTATCTGCCGCTACATTCTGAGAAGGGGTCCAGGGTTTTACCTGACTGGCAAAGAGGTCTGTGGAACCAAAAAGGTTAAAAATCCCTGATTTAGTTATTTAGATATTTGTTTTATCCAATATTAGTATAGCTAGCCCTGCCCTTTTTCAGTTACTGTTTGTGTGAAATATCTTTTTCCAACCTTTCGCTTTCAGCCTCTTTGTGTCCATGGGTCTAAGATGAATCTCTTGTAGATATATATATGGGTGGCTCATACTTTTCTATCCATTTTGTCAGCCTATATTTTCATTAGGGAGTTTAATTCATTAGCATTCAATGTTATGACTGTATAGGCATTACTTACTTCAACTATTTTATCCTTTAGCTTTCATGTCATATCTTATTTTTGTCTGTCTTTTTACCCTTTCTGATAATCTGTGCTTCTGCATTCTCCTCCAAGCCTCTCTTCTGTCTTTTCAAGTGGCAGAATGCTGTTGTGGATTTCTTTTAAAGCTGGTCTGTAAGAAACTCTCAAATCAACATCAATCTCAATGAGGAAAGGCTGAAAGCCTTCCAAGATCAGGAAAAGTGGTCAAGAATGCCCACCGTCACCACTGTTATTCAACATTTGTTAGAAGTTCTATCTAGAGGAATTAGAAAAAGAAATAAAAGATATCCAAATTAGAAAAAATATAAAACTCTCACTATTTGCAGATGACATGATTCAATATTTAGAAAACTCTGAAATATCTACAACAAAGCTCCTAGAGCTAATAAACAAGTTCAGCGAAGTGGCATGACAGAAGATCAACATGCAGAAAATAAGTAGTGTTTCTATACACTAGTAATGAACAATCTGAAGAGGAAATCAAGGAAAAAATTCCATTTCCAAAAGCAACAAAAAGAATCAACTATCTAGGAATTAGTTTATCTAGGTATGTAAAAGAAAACTACAAGACAGTGTTAAAGAAATTGAAGATGATCTAAACAAGGGAAGGACATTCCATGTTCATGGACTGGAACTGAACACTGTTAAAATGTCAGTTCTATGCAAACTGATTTACAGACTGAATGTCATCCCAAACAAAATTCTTTAAGAAAAAGTCAATTACCAAATTTATTTGGAGGGAAAGAGGCCTAAAATAGTTAAAAACACCCTTAAAAGAAGGGTAAAGGTGGAAGATTCATGCTTCCTGACCTTAAACCATATTACAAAGTGATAGTGGTCAAAACAGCATGTATTGGCATAAAGACAGACACATTATTCAGTGGAATAGAATTCAGAGCCCAGAAATAAAGTCTCACCTTTAAGGTTAACTGATCTTTGACAAGCCTACCAAGTCTACTTCACTGGGACAGAACAGTCTATTCAACAAATAGTGCTACAAGAACTGGATATCCATAACCAAAAGAATGAAAGAGGTCCCCTATATCTCACTTCCTTAAAGGATTCAACTCAAAACGGATCAAAGACCTAAACATAAAAGTCAGGACCGTGAAACTCCTAGAAGATAATGTTAGAAAGAATTGTTGAGATTTGGTGGTATAAGGTGGATTTTTAAACCTCAAACCTAACACAAGAACAATGAAAGAAAAAATAGATAAATGGGACTTCCTCAAAATTAAACCTTTTACCTTTAAAGACTTTGTTAAGAGGGTGAAAAGGCAACCTGCTCAATGGGAGAAAATATTTGGAAATCACATATCTGATAATAGTTGAAAATCCAGGATATATAAAGAGATCCTAAAACAAAAGAAAAGAAAAAAGAAATCCTACAACTTAATGATAAATGACAAAGGATCCAATTAAAAGATGGGTAAAAAACCTGAACACACATTTCTCCAAAGAAGAAATACAAATGATGGGAAAAAACATATGAATCAATGTTCAACATCACTAGCTATTAGGGAAATACTGAGGGGAGGGGCAAGATGGTGGCAGAGTAGGGAGCTCTATAAGACAGCTCACCCTACAGTGCAATTACTAATCAGCCAGAGCTATCTAAATTACCTGTTTAGGGACCCCAAGAGACTAGTAGAGCATCTGCAACATCCCTGGAAGAACGAAAGGAAGTGACCATCCATCTACAGGGAAGATTCATGAGTCGAGGATCCCATGCTGCAGAGGCTGGTGCCCATCCACCACTAGAAGCACCTGACACCACAGAAGCTGTTAATATTTCCTGGCTCAAGGTGGAAGCTCCATTGGATCCTAAAAATGGGGGACGAAGAGACGGTTGGGTACCAACTTTAGCTGCTGATTAGTAAATTCAGCTGGCTGAAGTCCAATCCTAAGAACAGTTAAGGTCCGAACCAGTCCAAGTCAGGAAGAGGCTAGGAGCCTCATTTTCATTCCACCCAGACTTAATGAAGACTGAAAATCACAGTGATGATAGGAACTGGCCTCTTTCTACCCAAGATGGGTTACTGCCCTAGCCTCGGCTCCAGTGCTGCCTCCAGCACGGAGGAAGTTGAGGGGACTTGCTCTAGCCTCTCCAGGCACCTGTACTTGCTTTCAGTCCACAAACACTAGATTGTTGGGCACCCATGTGGCCACAACCCCATCCCCCAGAGGATGGTGGGGGTGCGGTATTTCCTCAGCCTCTCTGGGCAACTGCAGTAGCTTTCATCCTGCACAAACTAGATTAGTAGGCATACCAGTGGCTTCATCCCTGCCAGTGACAGAGAAGGAGGAGGAACAGTCCTCCCTCAGCCTCTCCAGACAACTTCATCTGCTTTGGCCCAAACAGGTTACATCGTTGGACATATCTGTGGCTATATCCATGCCACTGACAGGGCAGGAAGTGACACAGTGCCCCTCACCCTTTCCAGGCAACTGTAGTCACTTTTGGCTTACATGAACTAGATTGTTGGACATACTTGTAGCTACATCCTTGCCCCGACAGGGAGGAAGAGGGATAGGGCTCCCTTAGTCTTCCTGGGCAACTGCAATCACTTCCTACCTGAACAGAAAAGACTGCTGTGCACACCTGTGGCTCCATACCCAACCTTGGCAAAGAAGGAGGGGAGCCTGTGCTTCATCAGTCTATCTGGGCAATTTCAGTCAGTTTTGGCCCACATGGCTCAGTCTACACCTGTGGCTCCATCCTACCATGGACTGGGAAGGGTCATGTACATCATCAGTCGCTCCGGCAACTACAGACAGTCTTGGCCTTCATGGCTTAGATTACTGCACACAGCTGTGGTTTCATCCTACCCATGGCAGGGGAAAAATTGGGAGAAGCTTCACTGGTACTGTAGCAATGCAGGCAGCTGCAATCTCAATGCCTTTCAGTACCAACTGCATTCTGGCTCCTACTCCACAATCAGCAGGAGAGAAAGGCCAAGAAATATAAAAAGAGCTGAAAAACTTCAGCTTAGCTAAACATGGGCCACTATAAAGTTTGAAATTAAGTTGAATCAAGTATCTAAGAGCTGCAGCACAAAACACCTCAAATAGGAAACCCTAAAGAGAGAAAGAGCTCATAAAAAATTCAAGTAAATAAGATGCTGAGACAGCAACAAATAATTATAATACACATTAAAAAACAGGAAGATATGGCTTAATCAAAGGACAAACTAAGCCTCCAGATGACATAAGGGAGTTGAGACAACTAATCATAGATGTTCAAACAAATCTCCTTAATAAACTTAATGAGATGGCTAAAGAGATTAAGGATATTAAGAAGACAGTGGGTGAGCACAAAGAAGAATTTAAAAGCATACATTGAGGGAGCAGATGTGACTCAAGTGGTTGAGCACCTGCTTCTCACATGGGTAGTCCTGGGTTCAGTCCCAGGGTTCCTCCTATAAACCCAAAAAAAAAAAAAAAAAACCCAAACAAGCAAAACAAATAAAAGAACAAATTCAGGAGAACCTATGTGACATAGTGGTTGAGCACAAGTTTCCCATATACAAGGTCCCAGACTCACAACCCAGCCCCGGTACCATTAAAAAATAAAAATAAATATAAAAATAAAAAAATTTTTTTAAAGCATACATTGAAAAATAGCAGATCTTATGGGAATGAAAGGCACAATAAATGAAACCAAAAATAAACTGGAGGCAAATAAAAGCAGATTTGAAGAGGGAGAAGAAAGGATCAATGAGCTTGAAGACATGGCCTCTGAAAGCAAACATATGAAAAAACAGATAAGAAAAAGTATGGAAAAATTGAACAGAGCCCCAGGTAACTAAATGATAGCAAGACGTATGTGTCATGGGTGTCCCAGAAGGAGTATAGAAAGAAAAAAGGGCAGAAGGAACATTTGAGGCAATAATGGTAAAAAAATTTCCCAACCCATTGAAAGACATCGATATCTGTGTCCAAGAAGCACAATGTACTCCCATCTGAATAAATCTGAAGAGACCTTCTCCAAGACACATACTAATCAGAATGTCAAGTGCCAAGGAGAAAAAGAGAATCCTGAGGAGCAAGAGAAAAAAGATTCATTACAAAAAGGGATGCCCAAAAAGATTAAATGCTGATTTCTCACAAGAAACCATAGAGGCAAGAAGGCATTGGTATGATATATTTAAGATAGTCAAAGAGAAAAATTGCCAGCCAAGAATTTTATGTCCTGCAAGACTTTCTTTCAAAAATGAGAGTAAGTTTAGAATATCCACAGATAAAAAGAAAGTGAGACAGTTCTTAACAAAGAGACAGGCTTTGCAGGAAATACTAAACAGAGTGCTACCAACTGAAAAGACAGGAGACAGGCTTGGAAGAGAGTCTAGGAATGAAGATTATCATCAGTAAAAGTAACTAAAACTCTCAAGAGTGGTGAAAACAAGATATGACAGCTAACACCCAAAGGTCAAAATGGGTGAATTAAGAATTGACTTTAAAATAAAAGCTTTAAATGACAATGGATTAAACTCCTCAAATGACAAACACTGGCAGAATGATTAAGAAAACAGAAGCCATCTCTATGCTGTCTACAACTGACTCACCTTAGACCCACAGATACCAACAGACTGAAAGTGAAAGGCTGGAAAAATACGTTCCATGCATGCAGTACCCAAAAATCAGCTGGAGAAGCTATACTTATATCAGATTAAATGGACTTTAAAAGAAAAGTTGTTATTAGAGGGAAGGAAGGACATTATATATTAATAAAATGGGCAATTACCTGGAGGAAATAACAGGCATAAATGTATATATACTGTAGTAGTTTAATATTATTGATATATTCCAAAAAGAAATATTGGATTATGCTTGTAATATGATCTGTACCTGGGCATGACTGAGTTATGATTAGGGCATGGCAAAGAACAGAGTTGAGGAGTTTCTGATGTTGGAGTCTGATGCTGAAGTCTTAAGCTGGAGTCCTGGGGAAAGAAACAGGAGCCATTCGCCTGACAGTCTACAGCTGATCTTGTGGAGGAAACAGAGGAGCTGAGCCCAGAGGAACCATCTTGCTCTAACATGTGGACTTTGGTGAGGGAAGTAACTTATACTTCCTGGCCTGGTAACTGTAAGTTCCTACCCCAAATAAACACCCTTTATAAAAACCAACCAATTACTGGTATTTTGCATCAGCACACCTTTGGCTGACTAATACATGTACTTAACCAGGATGCCAATAATTACATGAGTCAAACACTGGCAAAACTGAAGGGAGAAAATGATTTCTCTACAATAATAGTTGGAAACTTCAATACACCACTCTTCATCATTTCACAGAACACATGGGAAAAGGACCAATAAAGAAAGAGAGAGCTTGAATAATATAAATGAACTAAGCCTATAGACATACACAGAACATTACAACCCAAAATATCAAGATATACATTCTTCTCAAGTGCTCACAGATCTTACACCAGGATAAACCAAATTTTGAGTCAGAAAGAGTATTTTAATAAATTTAAAAGTATTGAAATTATACAAAACCTTTCCTCTGTTCATAATATTAATAGAATAAAACTAGAAATCAACAACAGGCAGAAAAAGGGAAAATTCACACATATATGGGGCTTAAACAACACACTGAAATAATCAGTGGGTCAAAGAAGAAATTGCAAGAGAAACAGTAACTATCTTGAGATGAATGAAAATGAGAACACAACATATCAAAACCTATGGGATACCACAAAGGCAATGCTTAGAGGAAAATTTATAGCCATCGATACTTACATTAAACTAGAAAAAAGAGCTAAAATCAATGACCTAACTATAATGCTGAAGGAACTAGAAAAAGAACAGCAAACTATTCCCAAAGTAGGCAGAGGAATGAAATAACAAAGATTAGAGAAGAAATAAATGAAATTGAGAACAGCAAAAAAATAGAACAAAACTAAAAGTTGGTTCTTCAAAAAGATCAACAAAATTGACAAACCTTTAGCTAAAATGACAAAGAAAAAGAGAAAAATGTAAACAAAATCAGAAATGGAAATGGTGACATTACTATTTACTCCACAGAAACAAAAAGATCATAAGAGAATATTATGGAGAAGCAGATTTGGCTCAATGGATAAAGTGTCCGCCTACCACATGGGAGGTCCAGAGCTCAAACCCAGAGCCTCCTGACCCATGTGATGAGCTGGCCCACGCGCAGTGCTAATGTGCACAAGGAGTGCTGTGCCATGCTGGGGTATCCCCCGCATAGGGGAGCCCCCTGCGCAAGGAGTGCGCCCTGTAAGGAGAGCCACCCAGTGCAAAAGAAAGTCCAGTCTGCCCAGGAGCGGCGCCGTACACACAGAGAGCTGATGCAGCAAGGTGACGCAACAAAAAGAGACACAGATTCCTGGTGCCACTGACAAGAATGCAAGTGGACACAGAAGAACACACAGTGAATGGACACAGAGAGCAGACTATGGGGGAGGAGGGCAGGAAAGGTGAGAGAAATAAATTTTTAAAAAATTTTTAATAAAAAAATAAAATGGGTAAATTAAAAAAAGAGAATTTTTTTGTCTTTTATTTTTTTAATGTTACATTCGAAGAATATGAGGTCCCCATATACCCCTCACACCCCTCACCCTACTCCTCCCACCATAAAACACCTCCTCAATCATCATGAGACATTCATTGCATTTGGTGAATACATCTCTGAGCACCGCTGCACCTCATGGTCAATGGTCGACATCATAGCCCACACTCTTGGCTCCCTGGTGTGGTGGTTGACCTTCTTCACCTCCCCGTTAAATGGCTGGGGTAAGTCCAATAAACCAGAGTGTAGGAGTTGCAAGTCTGTTGCGGCCCAGGGCCTGGCTATCACATGGTCAGTCCAGAGATTCAGGTCCCCTGGGTATACCCTAAACCCCAGCAACAACTATAGTTCCGGTAAAAGTAACAGGAGAGACTTGTGGACAAAGATCACATCTAAGTCCAGCTCCATCACACAGAAACACAACTCCAAAGTAGGGCCAACTGAGATAGCACTGAACTCCATCTGCCATGACCATAGAACCTGTGGGTCTCTGTAGCCCTCAGAAGAACCAATAACTGGGGTTGTATCTACTTTATCTGTAAAAGAGAGAATATTATAAACAGCTGTACACCAAAAAACTAGACAATAAAGGTGAAATGGACAAATCCTAGGAACATACAAACAACCTACACCAACCGTAGAAGAAATAGATGGCTTAAACAAACCAATCACAAGTAAAGAGATTGAAACCATCATCAAACAATTCTTCAAAATGAAAAGTCCTGGACCAGATGGCTTCAGAAGCAACTTCTATGAAGCATTCAAAGATCTAATACCACTCTTACTCAAACTTTTCTAAAAACCTGAACAGGAAGGAATGCTACCAAACTCATTCTAGGAAGCCAATAATACCTGAACACCAAAGTCAGACGAAGATTTTATGAAAGAAAAAAATTAATCTCATTTTCCTAATGAATATAGATGCACAAATCCTCAACAAAACATTCACTAAACAAACCCAACAACAGAGTTCAAGAATTATCCATCATGACACCAGACATGCAGGTGATTCAACACAAGAAAATCAATCATTGTACATCACATTAATAAAATCAAAGAAGAAAAATCACTATCATCTCAATTGATACAGAAAAGGCATTTGACAAAATCCAGCATACTTTCTTGATAAGAATACTCCAAAAAATAGGAGTGAAGAAAACTTTCTCAACATTATAAAGGACACATGTGAAAAACCCACAGCTAACATTGTATTCAACAGTGCAAAACTAAAAGCTTTCCTGTTGAGATTGGGCACAAGACAAGGGTTCAGTATAGTGCTGGAGGTTCTAGATAGAGCAATCAGGCAAGAAAAAGAAATAAAAGGTGACAAATTGGAAGAAAAGAAGTAAATTTTTTCGCTATTAGTAGATGATATGATCCTATACCTAAAAAGTCACAAAAAAATCTATAAAAGAGCTACTAGAGCTAATACACAAGTTTAGCAGAGTGCAGATACAAAAATAACATACAAAACTCAGTAATGCTTCTATACACTAGTAATGTGCAAACTGAGGAGGACGTCAGGAAAAAATTTACTTACAATAGCAACTGAAAGAATCAATATTTAGGAATAAACTTAATCAAGGACGTAAAGCACTTGCATTCAGAATACAATAATGTATTGCTAAAAGATATCAAAGAAAACATAAATAAATGGAAGAACATTCCATGTTCATGGATGGGGAGACTAAATATTGTTAAGATGTCAATTCTACCTAAACTCATACAAATTCAATGGAATCTCAATAAAAATTTCAACAACCTTTTTAAAAGAGATTTAAAACCCAATTAGCAAATTTATTTGGAAGGATAAGAAGCCCCAATTAGACAGAAATACCTTAAAATGAACAAAAGTACAGAATTCTCACTTCTGTATTTGAAATCATACTACCTAGCTACATTAGTAAAAACGGGATAGTACTGGCATAATGACAGATATATAGACCAATGGAACTGAATTTATGATTAAAAAACAGACTCTCATACATCTATACTCAAGTAATTATTGACAAGGCTGTCAAGCCCACCCAGATGGGGCAGAACAACCCATTCAACAAATGATTCTGGGAGAACAGCATATCTATATCCAAAAGAAAGAGGACACCCTATCTAACACCTTATAGAAAAATTAGCTCAAAATTGATTTTTTAAAAACCTAAATATATTAATATAAGCTAGAACTATAAAATTCCTAGAACAAAATGTAAGGAAACATCTTCAAGATCTGGCGGTAGATGGTGGTTTCTTAAATCTTATACTGAAAGCTCAAGAAACAAAAGAAAAAATAGATAAATGATTAAACACTTTTGTGCTTTCAAGGACTTAGTCAAGAAGTTGAAAAGGTGCGCCCACTTCCTCTCTCTAAGCCAAACTCAGCATATAAATGTGCTACCTCTCCCCACCCCCCAACCCCACCACCACCAGTGTGGGACATGACTCCCAGGGATGACCTCCCTGGCACCAATGGATTATTACCAAGCACTGACTAGTGATGCATCTGGAAAAAGATCTTGACCAAAGGGGGAAATATTAAATACAAGTCAGTTTTTATGGCTAAGAGATTTCAAAGTGAGACAGAAGGACATTCCAGAGGTTACTCCTATGCACATCTCAGCATGATCTCATTGACTGCCACAGTAAAGAGTGCCTCAAAAGCAGGGTTTCTGAGGGCTCTAGAGACATCTAAACACTATAGGCAGGGCAGATAATCTCAGGAATTCAGTACCCTGTCAACGGGCCTTACTTTGGAATATATGCTCCCCAATGTAACAGAGTTAAGACTCATTTACAATTTCCCTACACATGGCTCTTCTGTCTCTTTCATCTGAGGCTATAATTAGCATTATACTTGTTAAATATATGTCCTAGAGACAAATGCCAGTTGAGCCCTTAATCTCAGCAGAGTTGCAACACCTAATCTCCAATTCATTGAACTTGCCCAGGACAACTAACAAAAGGATGACAATGGACAATGCCTACCCCAAAAATCAGAGAGTATCTATAACTGCAAGCAAAACACTAGCATCCATCTGCCCCATGGGATCTAAGCCCCCTCTAAATCACAAACAGAGTGGGCATCACCATCCCAAAATCCTCAAGACTGAGGAATGAACAAATATAATAAGGAGTGAATGCAACTATTGACTAAAGTAGACTTATTCTAGCAATGGAAGAACTTGTATTATTACTATACAGCAGTGGCTACCAGAGGTTCTGAGGGAGGGAAAGGGAAGAATAAGTATAACATGGGGGCATTTTGAGGACATTGAAATTGTCTTGCATGACATTGCAATGATGGATACAGGCCATTATACATTTGTCAAAATCTATAAAATTGTGTGGGGCAAAGCGTAAACTACAAACTGTAGATCACAGTTAGTGGCAATGCTTAGTATGTGTTTATCAATTGTAACAAATGACCACACTACTAAAAGATGTTGTGAATATAGGAAAGTGTGGGAAGGGCAGTGAATAGGGTATGTGGGAATCCCCTATTTTTCTGTATAATATTTATATAATCTAAAGCTTCTTTAAAAACAAAAAAAGATAAAAAATAAAAAGTTTTTGTTTTTTTTAAAGTACTACTTCATGTGGGGAATGGGTAGGGTAGATGGTACCACATTACAGTGAGTATAGCTAACACAGCTAGTTTATAAATGGGATTATGGCTGAAAGGAGCAGTCTAGGGATATAAATGTCAATTGAAAGAAAGAGCATAATCTAAGGACTGAATAACATAGTGAACTCAGAGGTAAATGATGACTGTGGTTAAAAGTACAAATACAAGAGTGTTCTTCTATGAATTACAAAAATACCATCACTATTACAAGGTGGTAAGAACATAGAGATATACGAGGAAAACATAATTAATGTAACTTATGTAGTACACTTAATAGCAGTATTGTAATACTCTTGCATTAATGTCAAAGAAGGTACTGTGTGAACAATGGGGGGAGTTTGGAAAAAATACACCAAATGTATACTGCAGACCATAGTTAATGGTGATAGTCTGATGATGTTCTTTCGTAATCTGTAAAAAATGTCCCATAACAAAAGCAAGGTATTTGTGGAATGATGATTATGGGAATTCTGCACATTATGCATGATTGTTTCGTAAGCTCACAACTTTTCTAATAAAAAATATATTTAAAAAATTACAATGAAATACCATTTCACACCTCTTAGAATGGCCCCTATTTATTTAAAAAAAAAAACAACAAAACAGAAAAGTACAAGTGTTGGAGAGGATATGGAGAAATAGGAACACTTATCCACTGTTGGTGGGAATGCAGAATGTACAGCCACTGTGGAAGTCTGTTGGGCAGTTCCTAAGGAAGGTAAATATAGATCTGCCATGTGATCCAGCAATATCACTACTAGAGGTATACCCAAAAGAACTGAGAGTAGGGACACTAACAGACGTCTACACACCAATGTTCACAGAGTCATTATTAATGATTGCCAAAAAGTGGAAACAACCCAGAAGTCCATCAACTGACAAATGCATAAGCAAATTGTCATTTATATATATGATTATTCAGCTGTAAGAAGAAATGAAGTTATGAAGCATATGAAAACATGGATGAACTTTAAGGAAATTATGTTGAGTGAGGCAAGCCAGACACAAAAGACAAATACTGTATGATTTCACTATTATGAACTAAATATAATGTGCAAACTAATGGAGTTAATAGCTAGACTAGTGGTCATGAAAAGATAGAATGAGCGTAGAGAATAGGGAGCTGATGTTTAATTTCTGCAGAATTTGTAATAATTTATAATAAAGTTGATTGCAAATTTTAGAAACATGTAGAGGTGGTGGTAGCACATTATAGTTAACTATAATTAACAGTGCTGATATTTAAGTGTGATTGTGGTTGAAAGAGGAACTTTAGGGTCGTGTATGTCATTAAAAGGAATGCTAGTTGATGAAACATGGGACTTTATAGTATAGTGAACCCTTGGGTGGACGATGAGTTTGATCAATAGTACAAATACAAGATGGTTCTTCCATGAATTAGAACAAATGTACATTAATATTACAGGATGTTAATAATACGGTGGTATATATGAGCAAAAATATACAGTGCAAATGATGGACTGTAGTAAAGTTATATATGGCTATTTCTCCATCAACTGTAAAATTTAAAAATTATGCTAAGTTAAAGAAACCAGGCAGAAAGTACTAGATAAAATGTAAGTATCAATAAATTCAGAGAAACAGAATTGATTTGTGGTTATATATAGCTGGGGAATGATGGAGGGATTGAGAAATGACTGTTAAGGGGTAGGGCGCTTTTATTTTTGGAGTAATGACATTGCTCTAAAATTGACTGTAGTGATGAATGCATAACTCTTACTATACCAAAAGCAAGTTAATGTGTACTTTAGACAGATTGTATGATATGAGAATATATCTCAAAAAAATTGCTTTAAAAGTAAAAAAAAAAAAAGATGTCAGAAAAATACATTTAGATACCTCTGCAGTAATGAGAGGAAAAAAATTGAAAAGTAGGGGCAAGGCTCTTTAAAAAAAGAAAGCAAGCCAATAGAACCTCTCTACACACAAAAAGAGAAAATAAGGGATTTCCATCAGTTGGAAACATTTCAAAACAGAACCTTTTCAAACTGATAGACTATGTTGCATATATATTATAATGGGGTTCAACAAAATCATATGAACATGAATGGAATAGGATCAAATTTGAGATTTCATGTTACTGCAAAATGAGTAAGAAAAAAAGATGCAAAATTTTATAGAGGGCAAGAGCTTGTAAAATTGTGAATACAAATAAAATACTAATTGCTAAAATACACCAGATATTCTTAACATTTTTTAAAAATTGAGATGTAATTCATATAACATGAAATTCACCCCTGTGGCAGGTTGAGATTATTTATGAATTCCAAAAAGAAATACTAATTATGTTTGTAGACTGCTCTGATTCTCTGGGCCTGATAACCCTTTGACTGTATCAGATTCGGTTGAGATGCCTTTGATTAAATTATGTTAAGATTAGGGCTTTGATTCAACCACATCATTAGGGCATGCAGGGTTGTTTCCCCACCTCTCCCTTGGTGGGCTATATATAGGGATAATCAATTAAGAAGGCAAGAGAAGTAGATACACAGAGAAGATACACAGAGGATCCTGTGGCCCAGGAAGGGAGAAAAGCCTCATAGTTTACAGCTGACCTTGTGAAGAGAACAGAGCAGCTAAGCCCAGAAGGAAACAAACCCCAGGGAGAGAGACTAACTTATGCCAGCCTGCAGGTGAGGTGTGAAGAAGCTGGGAGTACAGAGCCTTAAGAATAAAGAGTGGGAATTGGATGTGGCTCATGATGGGGCCTCTCCCTACATATGGTGGGACCCGAGTTTGATCCCTGGGGCTTCCTGGGGAAAAAAAAAAAGAAGAAGAGAAAGTGTTCCTGTGTGGCAAGCTGAGTGCCCACATGAGTGCCTGCATGGTGAGTGGAGTGCCTGCATGGTGAGGCAAGTGCCCGCACAGTGAGCCAATGCCCATGCAAGTGAGTCATGCAGCAAGATGATGATGCAACAGAAAGAGATATGAAGGGGAGAGTCAAGGTGAAGCACAGCAGAGACCAGAAAATGAGGTGATGAAATTGACAGGGAATCTCCACATCAGAGGTCTCCAGGATTGAATTCTGGTGAATCCTAGATGAAAAAGACAAGAAGAGAAGGCCAAAAAAAAAGAAATACAGAAGATCACACAGCAAATGGACACAGACAGCAAAAACAGTAGGGTAGGGGCGGGGGAGGGGGAGGGGAAGAGGGGAAAAAAGAAGAAAGAGTAAGACTGAACCTTCGCAGACATCACCCACCATCTTGCGTCAACATGTGGCAACAGACTTTGGATAAGAAGTAACCTTGAGTTGGACTCTTTAGGGCCTTGTGACTGTAAACTTCTACCCCAAATAAATACCCTTTATAAAAGCCAACAGAGTTCTGGTATTTTGCATCAGCACCCCCCTTGGCTCATTAATACAACCCCTTTTTGTGCAATTCAGTCATTTTTAGTATATTCATAAGATTATGCTACCATCACTATTATCCAATTCCAAAACATTTTTATCACCACAAAAAGAAATCCCATAACCATGAACAGTCACTTCATACTACCCCCTCCTCCCAGCTATCCCCTTACAACAAACCACCTCGGTTGCTATAGATTTGCCCATTCTTGAGCATTGTATATAAATGGGATCATTTAATAGCTGGCATTTTGTTACTGGTTTCTTTCACTTAGCATAATGTTTTCAAAATTCACCCATGTTCTAGGATGTAACAGTACTTCATTCCTTTTTTATGGCCAAATAATATTTGGCAAATTAGGGCTCTGGTTCAAAGAAACAGAACTAACAATGTATGAGTATATGTCTCTATGTGTGCATGCAATATTAAGAAATTTATTATAAGAATTGGTTCACACACTGTGGAGATTGCCAAGTCCAAATTTTTAGAGCACACTGAAAGTTGGAAACTCCAAAGAAGGTGAAGTTGAATTCCCTGGAAGAAGCCACAAGTTGGAAACTCTGATGAAGGTAAAGTTGAATTCTCCAAAGAAGCTGGCAGCCAAAGTAGAGCCAGAAATTCTTCTTCCTGTCTTATAAATTCCTAAGTTCTGACTTTAAAACCTCCAACTGGTTGGGGCAAGAAGATTCCCCTCATTGATGAGGGCAACCTCCTTTGTTGTTTGTAGATGCAGATTCAAATGCATCTACAAAATACCTTCATAGTAACAATCAGGTCAGAGCTTGCTTAACCAAACAATTGGACAAAATAACCTAGCCAACTTGAAATTAACCATCACACATGGCCAATTAGATTTACCTGCCATGGACTTTGAGCAGGTACTCTAGACCACACTGTAATTCTGTGAGCTATCCAGTATCATTTCAATAATTTGTTTTAATCAGCCAAGAGTCAGTTTCTGATACAGTTCTGGTACCTGATAATACCACCTAGCATTTATGGATATGTTCTACATATCCTCTCTTATTTTCTATCGCTTTTAAATGTAAAACTGAACATTCCAAGATGTTTTAAAGATGGGAAAACTGCAATTTTGAGATGGTTAAGTAAACTTGGCCAACTCAGAAAATGGTATAGCCAAGATTTAAAGTTACATCTTTTTTACTTGAAAGTATATATGCTTTTGTCCCACTCTGTCTCAGGGAATTAAAAGTCTCTCTTAATAATACTGTATATAAGGAAGAGGAAATTGGGCTTCAGGTAGACCTATAATTGATTGAACACCATATATGAGCACTTTTTAACTATTAAAAATGCTCCAATAACACAAAGTCATCAAACAAAAATAAAATCTTCTTTATTACTCTCCTTTACCATTCAAACAGGGAGAAATCACATGTTAACATTTTTCTATGTATCCTCCTAGAGTACTTTGTGACTTCCCACCAATATATATCATAGACATAACTTGTTTAAAACAAAAACTGAGAACATACTATGCACATGGCATGTCATTTTTTTCACTTATCCTAACCTCAGGTCATATATATCATAGACATAACTTGTTTAAAATAAAAACTGAAAACATACTATGCACATGGCATGTCATTTTTTTCACTTATCCTAACCTCAGGTCCCTTCAGTTCATATTGACTTAACTGATTATTTTTACTTGTATTTTCCTGTATGGGTCTATCATAATATAGTAGTCCATTTCCCCACTGTTGGATTCCTAAGTTATTTACAATTTCAGGTTGAAGTAAATCCTTGTGTAAATAATTTACCCATCTTTATTTGCATTTTTGTAGGACAAATTCATAGAAGTGGTATTACTGGCTCATATAATGTAGAGTTAATTCGAGATTGATGGTGAGTGGATGTAGTGCAAGTGGTTGAGCACCTGCTTCCCGTGTATAAGGTCCCAGGTTCAATCCCCAATACCTCCTAAAAAGCAAAACAAACATAAAAAACCAACTCTCACTGGAGATCATATATAGCTCAATGGTAGAGTGCCTGCTTCCCAAATACGAGGTCCTGGGTTCAATCCCGGTACCTCCTAAAAAAAAAAAAAATACTGATGCTTACTAGAAAGAAGTTTCCAGTAGCAGGCACTGAGTATCCTACTTGGCTCTATTATCCTATTTAATGGTTTAACCAGACTTGGGATAAAGATGAAAGAAAGAAACAAATATACAAGCTACAAAAGAGACCAAAATACTAGCTCACACAACCAAACTGGAAAAATGAATCAAAACTTACAAATTTCAATTTAATAAGAATATATCTAAAGTCTAAACTATTGGAATTAACTACATTAACACTAGAAGACATAAATAATAACAATTCAGGGGTTTTAGTTGGGTTCAATATATACAGATGGTATAGTATAATTTTAGGCTGAAAAAAATAAGAATACAATATCAGAACAAGGAATAGTCTAATAATTTTACTGGGCCCTTTACCAGTTGAACTTCCTATTAAGAAGAGTTTTACATTCCAGGTACCATATTTGAAAATACAGCAATAACTTTAATATGCATCTAACAAAGAGGTGAACAAAATGGTAACACATTTAGAAATTAGCTCATGTGGAAGGAGATCTGTACTATACATACTGAGAGGAGAATATTAGATCCAAAGGATGGAAGTTATGGGCAGGCAGATTCCTATGCACCATAAGAACTCTTTTCAACTGGCAATTTTCTTGGTACATATATTTTAAGATTTTTTGTAGAGCTGGGCTTCATAATCATCCATGATGTCTTTATTCAAGAACACTCTCAGGAGGACTGTGGGCAAATGGGTGGGGCAGAAAGCTACAGGAATCAGTCCCTCCACCCAAACAACTATTAAACTGACAGAAACTCATCTGAAAATAAAACTATTTTTAAACTCCAAAGTTTAGGAGAACACTGTGCCACAGCCAGAGAGGAACAGGAGGAAGAGGCTGGTAAATTGCCATTAAAAAAACATCAAATTTTACCATCCTGCTTGGCTACCAACACCCTTCCTGGAGACTCATGGTGGGCAGCAGCAGGGACTGGAGATGGGGCTCCTTGTGCAGCTCCACCCAGGCTCACATAAGACAAAGAGGACCCTGCCCTTCCCATTTGCCTGGGGCTGATCTTCTTGATAGGCATGTTAAGCTCTAAAGGACACTACCAGTCAAAGCGGAGCCAATTTGCAAAGACTGAAAGGTACTTTTTCTTTGGTTTCTTTGACTCCCTAGCATTCAACAAAATCTCTGTCACATCACCAGCTCAATACAAACTTAAGGGACAGACAGCTCAGGAACTAAATCCCAGAGTTAACACTTAAAAATATTAAAATGTACAGTGTGCAACAAGCAATTATAAGATAGGAAATGATGGCCAATCTGAAGGAACAAGATAAAATTCCAGAAACCACCAATGAAGAGGACCAGACTTTGAATTTATCAGATATTGACTTTTATCTCCCTCACCAATGTCTATTTTCACATGTTGGAGCAAGACGGCTGCTGATGTCTATGAGGGTTCAGGCTTCCTGGGTTCTTCCCTTCCTGGGGCTTGCTTCTCTTTCCTCTGTATGCTGACTTCCTGGGGCTCCAGCTTAAGGCTTCAGCATCAAGCTCCAACATCAAAAACCCTTAACTTTGTCCTTTGCTATGCCTTTTATCTGTGAGTCTCCACCCAACAAAGGGTGGGGACTCAATGCCCTACTGGCACAAGAGGTTTACGTAAGTACTTAATCAAGTAAACCTATGAATTCAATATAATCTATTATGCCAAAAGGAAATGATCAGTTTACAAACATCCAATATTTCTTTTGGGAATTCATCAATAACATCAAACTGCTACAGATGGTTTCAACAGCAAATTGAAGGTGAGAGAAGAAAGAATCAGTGATCATCATGAAGAGAATACAACTGAAATGAATCAGGCTTAGAAAAAGAAAATATAAAAGCAATGACAGAGATTAAGAGACCTGTAGGATACAAATATACAAATGATGGGATCACAGAAAGAGAAGAAAAGGGCAGAAGATATATTTAAATAAATAATGGCAGACAACTTCCCAAATGTAATAAATGGCTTGAATATGCACATTGAAGAAGTCCAATGAACTCCACACAGGATAAACTGACACTGTCTAACCAAGAACAAGGAGACAGCTCTGAATATGGGGACCTCATATTTTTTTAATGTAATATTAAAAAAATAAAGACCAAAAAAAAAAAAAAGGGAGACAGCTCTGAAAGCTGCAAGAGAAAGGTAACGAGTTATGTACAAGGGAATACCAATATGAGCCATTTATTCATCAGAAACCATGGAAGCAAGAAAGGATTGGGGTGAAATATTTAAAGTGCTGAAACAAAACAAGTGCCAACCAAAATTTTTATATACTGCAAGAGTGTCTTTCAAAAATGAGGGAGAGGAAAGTGGACTTAGCCCAACGGATAGGGCATCCGCCTACCACATGGGAGGTCCGCGGTTCAAACCCCGGGCCTCCTTGACCCGTGTGGAGCTGGCCCATGCGTAGTACTGATGCATGCAAGGAGTGCCCTGCCACACAGGGGTGTCCCCCGCATAGGGGAGCCCCACACACAAGGAGTGCACCCTGTAAGGAGAGCCACCCAGTGCGAAAGAAAGTGCAGCCTGCCCAAGAACGGCGCCGCACACACAGAGAGCTGACACAACAAAAAGAAACACAGATTCCCAGTGCCGCTGATAAGGATAGAAGCGGTCACAGAAGAACACACAGCGAATGGACACAAAGAGCAGACAACTGGGGGAGGAGAGGGGGAAGGGGAGAAAAATAAAAAATAAAAAGTAAAATGAGGGAGAGATTAAGACATTCCCAGATAAACAAAAGCCTACAGAGTACATTACCATCATACATGCCCCACAAGAAATGCAAAAGGAGTTATTTAGAGTAAAAGGAAAGACCACTAAGCAGTAGAGCAAAGAAGCGTAAAACAAAGACCTCAAATAAAAGTGCTAAAATGCAAATGTATAAAAAGTAATGATAAATCAATGGGTTTGGACATATAATGTACAAAAATATAATTTGTAAGAGGTACAAAAAAGTTGGGGGTGGAGGAGTATAACAACGGGGTATGTTTATGTTACTGAGGTTAGGTTGGAATCAAGTGAAATATGATTGCTACAGATTTAAGATGTTAAGCTTTAACCCATGGTAACCACAAAGAAAATACATGAAAAATATATGCAGAAAGAAATGAAAAAGGACTAACATGTCACAAAAAAAGAAAAAAGGGAAAAAAAACCATGGAAGTAGGCATTAACAGAAGAATTGATGGGTCAAAAAAGCATAACATTTACAGAGGCAAAAAAGCAAAACAGCAGAAGAAAATAATGCACTATCAGCAATTAAATGTAAATGGATTAAACTCTCCAGTCAAAAGGCAGAGATTGGCAGAATGAAGGAAAAAAGCATGACCCAAGTATATGTTGTCTGCAAGAGACTCATCTGAAATTCAAAGATACAAGTAGACTGAAAGTGAAACAATGAAAAAATATATATATACCACACAATTAGCAACCAAAAGAGAGCTGGGTTAACTATACTAACAACAGATTATTATAGACTTTTAAGTCAAAAACTTACAAGGGATAAAGAAGGTTATTATATACTGATAAAAGGACCAATTCAACAAGAAGACATAACAGTTATAAATACATATGCACCTAACAGCAGAGCCCCAAAACATGTGAAGCAAATATTGACAGATTTGAAGGAAGAAACAGTTATATATTAAGAGCCTTTAATACATCACTTTTGATAATGGATAGAACACCTAGACAGAAAATTAGTAAGGAAATAGAATCCTTGGACAATATTCTAAACCAGCTAAATGTGACAGTCATATAGACTGTCATAGCAACGGCAGAATACACATTCTTTAAATGGACATGGATCATTCTTCAGGATAGATCATATGGTAGATGACAAAACAAGACCAATAAACTAAAAAATATTGCAATGTACTCTTAAGGACAATAGGTCAAAGAAGAAATCAGAAGGGAATTTGGGAAATATCTTCAGGCAAATTAAAATGAAAACACAACGTAACGAAACTTACAGACTGTGACAAAGGCAGTGCAGAGAGGGAACTTTATAGCTCTAAGTTGTTCTTATAGTAAAAAAGAAGAAAGATAATAAATCAGAGACCTACCTTCAAAACTGGAGGATCTAGAAAAAGAAAAAACTACACCTAAGTGAGCAGACGGAAGGAAGTAAAAAAGATTAGAGCAGGCATAAATGAAATAGAGAATTTGAAAACAATAGAATCAATAAAACCAAAAGTTGGTTCCTTGAAAAGATTGATAAAATTAACAAGTCTTTAGCTAGACTGACAAAGCAAAAGAAGGTGAAAACACAAAAAATGCAAATCTGAAACTAAAAGGGGGACATTACAACTGACCCCACAGAAATAAAAAGGACTCTATGTGACTACTATGAACTGTACATCAACAAATTAAATAACCCAGATGAAGTGGACAAATTCCTAGAAACACACAAAATAACTACACTCACTCAAGAAGAAAGAGAAGCGCTCAACAAAACAGTAATTAGTAAAGAGATTGAATTGCCAACCAAAAGCCTCCCAACAAAGGAAAGACCAGGACAAGATGGTTTAAGGTGAATTTTACCCAACATTCCAAGAAGAATTAACACCAGTCCTGTTCAAAGTCTTTCAAAAAACTGAAGTGGAGGGAATAATCCTTAACTCATTCTACAAGGCCAAGAACATCTTCATACAAATACACAAGAAAATTACAGATCAATATATCTTACAAATATAGATTCAAATATCCTCAACAATTCCAGTAAACCAAATCCAACAGTACATCAAAAAAATGATCCACTATGATACAGTGGGATACCCAGGTATGCAAGTGTAGTTCAACATAAGAAAACTGATTAATGTAATACACCACATTAACAGAACAAAGAAAACTACCACATGATCATCTCAATTGATGCAGAAAAGGCATCTGACAAAATCTTGCACTCCTTCTCGATAAAAATACGTAAAGCTATATGAATAGAAGGAAACTCCCTGAACATAAAAAAGGGTATCTCTAAAAACCCAGAGCTAAAATAATACTTAATGGTGAAACATAGAAAAATTTCAAAGATCAGGAACAAGACAAGTATGTCCACTGTCACCACTGTTATCCAACATTCTGTTGGAAGTTCTATATAGAGGATTCAGGCAAGAGAAAGAAACAAAAGGCATCCAAATTGTAAAGGAAGAAGTGAAACTTTCTCTATTTTCAGATGACATGATCCTATTATAAAAACTCCTGGAAAAAATCACAACAAAGCTACTGACCAAAAAAACTAATTCAGCAAAGTGGCAGGGTACAAGATTTATATGAAAACATCAGTATTGTTTCTATACACTAGTTATAAGGAATCTGAAGAAATTTTTTTAAATTCCATTTATAATACCAATAAAAGAATCAAGTGGAGATAAGAATAAATCTAACCAAGGATGTAAATAAATGACTTGTACACAGAAAACTACAGAACATTGCTAAGAGAAATCAGACAACCAAAATACAGGAAGGACATACCATGTCCATAGATTGGAATAATAAACACTATTAAAATGTCAGGTCTACCCAAAGTGATTTACAGATTCAATCCAATCTCAACCAAAATTCCAAGAGCCTTGCTTGCAGAAATGGAAAAGCCCATCATCAAATTTATATGGAAGGGTAAGGGCCCTGAATAGCCAAAGTCATCTTGAAAAAGAAGAATGAAGTCAGAGGACTCACATTTCCTAATATTCAAACTTAATACAAAGTCACAGTAATCAAAGCATTATGGTACTTACAGAAGGACATACACACAGACCAATGGAATAGAAATGAGAGTTCAGAAATCCTCACATTTATGGACAACTGATTTTTTACAAGGGTGCGAAATCTACTTAATTTAACTATTCTTTAAAAGTTTCTTCAACAAATGGTGCTGAGAAAACTGGATGACCATGTACAAAAGAATGGAAGTGGACCCCTATGTTATATCATATACAAAAATCAAATCAAAATGGTTCAAAGACCTAAATACAAGAACCAGAACTATAAAACTCCTAGAGTAAAACACAGGGAAGCATCTTCAGGGCCTTGCGTAGGCAATGATTTCTTAGACTTCACTTCCAAAGCCAACAAAAGAAAAAAAAAGTTAAAAGCTTTTGCATATGAAAGGACTTTTTCATGTAAGTAAAAAGACAACCTACACAATCGGAGAAAATATTTGGAAAACCTATATTTGATAAGGGTTTAATATCCAAAATATATAAACAAACCTACAACTCAACAACAAAAAGATAACCCAATTAAAAACTAGGCAAAAGATTTTAACAGACATTTTTCCAATGAAGATAGACAAATATGCCAAAGAAACACTAAAAGATACTCATCATAAGCCATTAAGGAAATGTAAATCAAAACCACAAGATACCATTTCACACCCACTAGAAAGGCTACTACATATTTTAAAAAGAAAAAAAGCATAGCAACAAGTGTGAGAAAATGGAGAACAGGACAATAATTTTATGATCTCACACATATGAAATAATTAGAATAAGAAAACTCACGAAGTGAGAAACTAGAATATAGGTTACCAGGGGCCAGGGTGGAGGTAGGGAATGCTATAGAGTTTTCAATTTGCATTGATGGAAAAGTTTTGGTATTAGATGGTGATGGTAACATAACGTTTTGAATGTAATTAACAACACTGAGTTATATATTTAAATGTGGTTAAAAGGGGAAATTTTAGGTTGCATATATATTACTAGAATAAAAATTTTAAGAAAACTCAGTTCTGTATAACACAAACAATGAACTCTAATGTAAACCATGGACTACAGCTAATTGTACAACTATATAAATGGGCTTTCATCAACTGTAACAAATGTACCACACTAATGCAATGTTTTAATAACAGGGTAGTATACTGGAACTCTAAAAAATATATACATATTTATTTGGGAAAAAAGAGAAGTCTTTCATAATTCTCAGCTTACGCAAGAAAGGTAAAGCTATGGAGAAGCAACTAGAGAGTTTTAACTGAGATCACTGGATTTGGAACTGAAAAAAATAATTTGTTTTTTAATTTTTCTTTCCTCCAAATACTACATTCCAATTTCAACCAGTGGACCAAGGTTTTACTCAAAATATTGTTATTTAAAAAGTAATAATAATAAAAAAGAAAGTTGATCCACCTTTTTAGGACTTCCATAACATTAAGACAATTTTTTAGTATAACCTGCACCTATCAAAGATAAAAAAGAGCTACTTATTTTTGTTGCTACAGATTCCAGATTATTCTTCCCACAAAAGGAAACAACCTCTAAACAAATTTGTAGACTTAGAAACAGCTACTTTAAGTATTTTAAAATTTAATTTAAGCATTATTTTAGTCTGTAGTTTACCAAGTACTTTATTTTATTAGGTTTTAATCACCAGCTATCTTCTGAATCCAAATCACAATTCCAAGCCAACCTGTACCTTGGAAAAATGAAACAATTTCATGAAATACTCATGAAAATGAATCTCTGAGGGAAAAAAAATACTCTGAAATGTAAGGAATGTTCCAAGAGAAAAGAATATAACAAGATTTTTAAAAGCTAAAGATGACTGGTTTATGCAATACAGAAAGCAAACTAGGAAAAGAAATGAGGAAAACTAAACACTATTACCATGAATCAAAAACTCAAAACTAAGCCACCTCTAAGGCAAAGAAGCCTAGAAGGCAAAGTAAGTTTTTTTTCAAGAATACCTTTTGTGTCAGAAGAATCCCAAATAAGCCAACCACATACCCACATCACTTTTTCATCCCCAAAACTGGAATAGCCAAGCAACACAAGAGGTACCCTCTGGAAATTAGGTAGTTTAATAAAATACGTAGATAAAGCTTAGAATATGAATTAGTGTAACCTTTTTGGAGGTCAAACTGGCAAACTGTTAAGACTAGAATCTGTAAAAGAACATTGAGGGGGTAGGGGAAGTGGGCAAAGCAAAAATTTCTAGCTATGTTGCATTAAGCTGTATATCTGGAGAAGAAGAGTAAGACGAGCTGGTGCGAAGGGCTAGCGTGGCAAGATAATGCAACAAGGAGACACAAAGAGGAAACACAATGAGAGAGACAGTAAAGCAGGGAGCGGAGTTTGCTCAAGTGACTGACTGCCACTCTATCACATGGGAGGTCCTGGGTTCAGTTCCCAGAGTCTCCTAAAGAGAAGACGAGCAGACACAGAGAACAGACAGCAAGCGCAAACAATGTAGGGTGTGACAAATAAATAAATCATTTTTTTTTTTTAAAGATTTATTTATTTTATTTAATTTCCCCCCCTCCCCTGGTTGTCTGTTCTTGGTGTCTATTTGCTGCGTCTTGTTTCTTTGTCCACTTCTGTTGTCGTCAGCGGCACGGGAAGTGTGGGCGGCGCCATTCCTGGGCAGGCTGCTCTTTCTTTTCACGCTGGGCGGCTTTCCTCACGGGCGCACTCCTTGCGCGTGGGGCTCCCCCACGCGGGGGACACCCTTGCGTGGCACGGCTCTCCTTGCGTGCATCAGCACTGCGCATGGCCAGCTCCACACGGGTCAAGGAGGCCCGGGGTTTGAACCGCGGACCTCCCATATGGTAGACGGACACCCTAACCACTGGGCCAAAGTCCGTTTCCCAATAAATCATTTTTTAAAAAGCTGTATACCAGATTAAACAGAAATGGCAAATCAGTCTTGTAGGCAATTAGTCTTGCAGACCAGCCCTGGCCCACTGGCAATGGCATGCTGGAGCACTGGATTAGGAGTTTCAGGCTACTGGAGCTCACAGGGAATGAGTAATATCTACCAAAGATTTAGGGGGGAAAAAAAAAAAAGAATGATGCCACATTTTTGTCACCATTGTGTCAAGTAATTAATTAACATGGTACAATAAATTCTTAACCATTCATTCTCATGATAAATGTAAATGGGGGTGGGGGAGTATGGGTGGAATAAGAGATAGAGGGGGAAGATTAAATTTTTTAAAACTTGTTTCCATATTACTACTTTAATGCTGCCTTTCTCTATATTTTCTAGAACCTCCCTCTCCTATCCCCACCCTCTCAGGAGCTGGAAAGGACCTAAGAGTCATACATAATTATTTCACAAATAAAGAAACCAGGGCCCAGGGGACATGATATGACTCATCAATGTCTACAACAACTTTCTGAAGAAACCATCTATTAGATAAATTATTTCAATCATATTGTCTGCTAGAATACTAGGCAATATGAGATTCTGGATTGGTAGTGGTATATACCTGAGACAAGTACTCCCAAACACCCACCAGAAACAGAAATTGCTAATAGTCACAGAAATCTACAGCATGAATCTTTTTCAACATAATGCTCCAGAAAGCTAATAGCAATTGATTAAATTGGTATAGGAGATGAAACCTACGTGCAGTCCTTGTTCTAATCTGACAATAATCAGAGGTAATAATTTAAATAACATTTATTGAATGCTATGTGCCAGACACTGTTCTAAGTGTTTCACATATGCTTCCTTGTTTACTCATCATAATATAATACTATTTTCCCCATTTTACAAAGGGGAAACAGAAGCACCAAGATGTTAAAGTAAGTACCTGAAGAAACACCTCTAGTCTAGTGGGTGACAAAGCAAGGACCAAAATCCAAGGAGTTTTGTTCCAGAATTTGAGCTCTTAATCATTTAATTAAGTAGTAATAATCATAAGTAGGGGAAAGAAGAAAACTAAGGAAGGAGGAAAAAAAGGACTTTATAAAGTTGCTTCTCCAAGGCGGAAGTCATCTGAAACAAATACCAAGAGAGAAATAATCGAGAGTTGATATAAGAAGAACCACAATAACCAGAAGTGCAACTTCAACTATTTAATCACTATCACATTAAAACATACATAACAGCTAAAATAAGACAGCATCTCAATTCTTGTGTTCAGCTATGCTGCCAGTCGTTAGCACTGAAATGTTACCCAATTTAGACAGTACCTGACAACAAGATCCATAAGTAACAAACCTTCCCCAATTTAAGATTAAACTCTATTGTAAATGATACTCAGTATCTCAGTAACATAAAGTCAAAAGCCACTTTTCAAAGGGGAAAGAATTTGTTTTAAATGGAGGTTTGGGGTCTTAAACACACACACAGAGAAATCTTTCTTTTAAAAAAAATTAAAATGGTCATCAAAATATGAAGATTTTCAACCTCTCTCTAAAAAAACAAAAAGAGCTGATGAAAATTAAACAATTCTTCACCCATCAGATTAAAAAAGATTTCTCCAATCTTAACATGAAATAGTACAGGGCATTAATTTGTGTCCCATGAGCCAAATGTTCCCCACATGTCCCTGGGTGGGGCCCAATAGAGACATCTGACAAAAATAAGTTGACCTAATTAATTAACTCAACATTTGCCAATAAAGAATTTGAGAGTTTTTAATTATTCATTTTAATAATTCATGTGCCAAAGATGGGAGAGCCACAGTGAAAGCATAAGATTGTTGTGCGCAGCTACCACTATATTTTTCCTTAGTATTAATAAATTCTGCACGTGAGGTATATAACCCAGATTAATAGTATGGTAATTATAAGTTTTCTCTGTATTTGTACCCTTACCGTTCCTAAATTGGGAGACATTTAGAAGAAGGTGAAGCAGCATATATTCTAACTTTAATTCAATGTAAAGAAAGCTAGATCAAACCAACATGCTGAAAAGACTTTATTAAATTGCTTGCACAGATAAAGGGCTCCTCCCAATGGCTTGTAAAAACTGTATATTCTTAATGAAATGAAAAAAAGTATCTGAACCCACCAAAATATAAAATATCTGAAGCTGCAAAGGAAATAAAGAACACTGAAGAAATGTTTAAGGAATATAACCATTCAAATCTTCAAAGGCACATGGACTAAGTAGAGAGCAAGCAGATACTGTACTCATTTTTAATTCCTACAGTGCACTACAATTAGCAAAGTTACAAATTTTGAATAACTGCAGAGCTCTGCAGAACTCTGGATTAAAAAGTTACAATTACTGTAAAGACTGATTACTTGTGATAAGGACAGACTATATGTTTAAGTTTCTATAGTTACTATTTGAATAAAAAAAACAAGGTAATCTCAAATCCCAAGTATCGCCCATTAGAGGGGCTCAGTTTCAAGAGTGTCATAACAAAAAACAAAATACCCACAGAGAACACCTGGAATTCTAGAAACCAACATGCAAATCTCAAAATCATCCCAAAGGGAATTTGCTTGGTTCTGTAAAAGTACCTTCACTCATAAAATGCTGGATCAAGCAACCCTCAGTGATAAAAATCTGCAGTACCTTAGATGTACCCAAGATGTACCTTAGCTGATTTTCAACAATCAGGAAGAAGAAGAATCTTTTAAATCTTTAAATGAATTTTCATTCTTTACTAGCAGTAAGACTGTAACTGTTCTGTTCTTTTTTTTTTTTTTTTTGCAAACATTCCTTGACTACTTATTCTATGTCAATCACAGTACTAAATTCTAGGGAATGAAATATAGCATTGGACAAGTCAGACACAGCCTCTGCCCTCCTGGAGCTCACAGGCTAGTAAGTATGACAAACACTAAACAAATGGTAACCAAAATATTTATTTAACTATAATTGTTGTAAGTACTATGAAGGAAAGTACAATAAACTAAGATGCAATCACCAATTATCTGTATGATCTTAGACCTCAGTTTCCTCATCTATAAAATGAGGGGGTAGACCTAAATGATTCCTTAAATGCTTTATTTAAAAATATATATATATGAATCTGAAAGCATAAAACTTTGCTTCCAGAGTCCTTTTGTCAGGAAATTTACGTTTATAGAAGCTATCAGAAATGCAATATAATTCACACTTTTACAGGTCTTCCAACACATGAAGATTTCTGATGCAAAAATATAAGGATATATGGTTAAGTAATCTTATTGTTATAAAATGTTAAGTCCAGATTCCACATATTAAATAGAGTAGTTATAGCTTAACTAACTCTAAGGCCAAGTGAGAGAAAAGTGTGTCCATAAATTAGCTGTATTTAACAGAATTCCTTCTTTGTGGACTGATTTAAAAATGCACCTTCCCAGGTCTACTACAGAATATCTAAGAGGTCAGGCCTGGGATTGCGCACTTTAATAAGCTTTTCAGGTAATTTTAAAATACAATTAAGTTTTCAGAAACTGAACACAGAATAGAACAAATTATGAGAAACAGCATCAGACTAAAGCACTTGAGGATAAGAACTGTAATAAACCTACCTGTGTAGCTTTGTCCCTCATGCTAGGTGCAGCTTGCCCATGACTGTCACGAGGCCAGTGTCCTGCAAGGTAGGGAGCAGCAAGTGTATCCAGGGAGGATGTGCGGCGGATAATACTGGAAGGACTTGAGGAAGGTGGTCGTGTTTTGTCACCTAGATTTAAGACAAAAATATTTATTTTAAAATAAGGATTAGGAGGAATACAAAGCAGAAACTACATTTTAAATTATGTGTAAATTCTCTATGTTAAACGTAGAAAATAAGCAATAAAAAGGAACAAGCCTAATGATACGCACAATTTAGATGCATCTCCAGGGAATTAGACGGACTGAAAACAGCAACTCCCAAAAGGTTACATACTGTATGATTTCATTTATATAACATTTTTGGAAATGAAAACATTTCAGAAATTGGAGGAAAGATTAGTGATTGCCAGATTTAGGTACAGGGGAGGAAGCAAAGTGGGGCAAGAAGAGGCAGCTTTTATAAAAAGGCATCATAAAAGAGACCCTTGTGGTAGTTGAACTATTCAGTATCTTGCCTGTGGTGATTAATTTACAAACAAAAACAGGAGTTTAAATCATATAAAATTTAGTACACACACATCTACACACAAATAAGTACAAGTGCAACTGAGTAAGATCAGTAGGTTATATTATTATCAATACCCTGGTTGTGGTATTACACTACTGTTTTGCAACATGTTACATTATGGGAAACTGGGCAAAGTATATGAAAGATCTCTCTGTATTATTTCTGACAGCTGCATATAAATCTACAATGATCTCTATACAAAGAGAAAAATAAGACAAACCATTTTTAAAATGTTCATCTTAGTTTGAAGATTAAATAGGTATAATAGGCAAAAAGACTCATTTATCATTATATCCAAACCTATAAAAAGGGATATAAATTTATAGGTAAAATTCCACTTTAAACAGCTCCATAAGATATGTATCTTAGTGAGATTTCACATAATAAGGAGATTCTAAGAAACCATATTATTCAGGCTATAGAAACCCACATATTCAAACCTCTCTCCCATCTTGGCTGCAGGAGATGAACTTTGATGTTAGCCAAAAACCAAAACTAAAAACACTAGAGATAACTCAAAGTTAGAAGTGATAAACAAGAAACAGGGAGAGTTTTTAATTATTCAAACAATTGGACTCCCATCTACCATATAGGAGGTCCAGGGTTTGATGCCCAGGGCTTCCTGGTGAGGGCAAGCTGGCCCATGCAGTGAGCTGGCCCTCGTGGAGTGCTGGCCCATGCGAGAATGCGGCCCCATGCAGGAGAGCTGCCCTGTGTAGGAATGCCGCCTTGCACAGGGAAAAAGCCACCCTGAGCAGGAGTGTCAGCTGACACAGAGAGCTAGCGCAGCAAGATGACACAACAAGAGACACAGAGGAGAGAATATAAGAAGATGTAACAGAGCAGGGGAGCTGAGGTGGCACAAGCAATAATCGCCTCTCTCCCACTCTGGAAGGTCCCAGGATTGGTTCCGGAGCCACCTAATGAGGATACAAGCAGACACAGAAGAACACACAGCTAATGGGCAGAGAGAGCAAACAACGGGGGGAGGGGGAGGGGAGATAAATAAAAAATAAATAAATCTTCTAAAAAAATAATAATAAAGTGAAACCTTTACACAAAGGATCAGATATGTGAATATGCTTAATTTCCTTACTAATAAAAAAGAAGAAGAAGAAACAGAAAGCAGATGTAGCTCAAGCAGCTGGGCTCCCACCTACCATATAGAAGGTGTTTGATTCCTGGGTTTGATTCCTCGTGCCTCCTTGAGGCAAGATAGTGAGCTGGCATGAGGGCTGGCACAGTGAGCTGACACAACAAGAATGACACAGTGAGATGATGTAACCAAGAGACACAGTGAGGAAACACAATGAGAGACACAACAAAACAGGGAGCAAAGGTGGCTCAAATGATTAGGTGCCTCCGTCCCACATGGGAGGCCCCAAGTTCAGTTCCTAGTGCTTCCTAAAAAGAAGATGAGCAGACAGTGAGCACAAACAATGAGGGGCAGAGAGGTGGGTAGGAATAAACAAATCTTTAAGGAAAAAAAAAGAAGACACAATGAGCTTTATTGAATAACTACAGCCTTATTGAATAACTACAGTTAAAAAAATAAATGGACTCGATAAGAATAATTAAACAGTGTAAGTCAAGGACTAGATGCAACTATTCCACCTGCTAAAAATCCATTAGACAAAAGGCTGGGAAGCATTACTTAAAAGCTGCAATATTTAATTGTTGGTACATTTTTAAAAGTGCTACTCCTGCTAAACAATTTTGAGAAAATATTAAAAGCCCAAATCCTCAGCAATATTTCTTTACCCAAAAATCAATTTAGACATATAGTAATAATCTTTTTTTTTTTTTTTTCCATTCACTCTCTGAATTTCTCTACTCTTGCTGTTCTTCTTTTCTGGTTGGCTCTTCTCCCCCTCAATGTCTTGGAATGGCAACAGGTTACATTTTCTCCCCTTCCTGAATCCTGAATCTTATCTTTTTAGCACTTTTAATACATGGTTTCTTTTAGCATTTAAAAAAAAAATCTGCTTTATGGAAGCATAATTTGTTGTAATGTAGTCATTTTTTAAAAAAAGAACCCATTTTAAATGTGTTTGATGTATTTTGACAAATGTTTACTTCCTTATAACCACCACCACAAAGTATAGACTATTTACATCATCCCTAAAAGCTCCCTCAAGCCCTTACCGCTAACTTCCCAACCACACCATCTCTTCGGACTCCAGGCCGCTACTCATCTGCTTTCTGTCACTAGAGATTAATTTCGTCTGATTTTGAGTTTCATATAAATGGGATCATACAGTACATATTCTTCGGTGTCAAACTTATTTGGCTCAATTAAATGTTCATGTGATTTATTCATGCTGTTGTGAGTATCAGTATTTTGTTTCTTTTGCTTGCTGCATTGTATCCTGTTGTACTAGTAAACTAATATACCATAATTAATGATCTACCTGTTGTTGGAGATTTGGGCTGTTTCCAGCCATTTTTCTTCTAGTAATAAAACTAATATGAGGAAAAAGGATGTGGCTCAACCAATTGAACTCCCATCTACATATAGAAGGTCCAGGGTTCGATGCCCAAGGCTTCCTGGTGAGGGTAAGCTGGACCATGCAGCGAACTGGCCCACACGGAGTGCCAGCCCATGCGGGAATGCTGCACAGTGCGGGAGTGCTGCCCTGCATGGGAATGCCACCCAGCATGGGAAAGCCACCCCGCGCAGGAATGCCAGCCGACGTGGAGAGCGGGCACAGCAAGATGATGCAACAAGAGACACAGAAGAGAAAATAAGAAGACATAGCAAAACAGGGAGTTGAGGTGGTGCAAGACAGTAATCACCTCTCCCCACTCTGGAAGGTCCCAAGATCAGTTCCCAGAGCCACCCAACGAGAATACAAGCAGACACAGAAGAACACACAGCAAATGGACTCAGAGAGCAGACAATGGGGGGAACAGGGGGAACAGAGGGGGGAGAAATACGTAAAATAAATCTTAAAAAAAAAAAACTAATAAGAACATTTGTGCGGAAAAAAATGGGAAAAAAGGCATATTTCATTTCTGATTTCCCCTTTTCCACCTATTACCTCTATCTATTCATCAACTTAAAAATCAGTTATTTCAAGTCCATTTATAAATATTAAAGACTAGCTATGTACAAAGCTCCACAGCAGGGGTTCTTAACAAGGGGTCCATGAGCTTGAATTGCAATTTAAAAAAACCATTATTCTTGTGGGGATATGTTGGTGTGGGTTCGATATATTTATTAAATAATACACAGTATAATGTGGACTTAGTAAGGGGTCTGTGATTTTTACGTGACTGACAAAGGGGTCCATGGAACAAAAAAGGTTAAGAACCCACCTCTACAGGGATCACAAAAAAGAGATGCTACCCCCAAACAACCAATAAGTCATTGGGGGAGATAAGGCAAAACAAAGTTCTGATTCAAAGCAGAATATGATGCCCAGTGACTTCTTGTTGACCAGATGCTGGCTTGAAATGATCCAGAGTTCCAGTCACACAAAATTTTTGAATAAATAACAATCTTACTCAGAGCTCCAGAAAACAGTAACTGGCACTGAATCAAGAAAAACACAAATTAAAAACAGTGGGAAAAGCTCACTGTGTCTCTGACTCCTTGTGGAGCAAGGATAGGACCACAGTGTGGGTGTTCACCACACTGTACACAAGAACCCCAAGTAATCAAAAAGCCATCTTGAAAATGAAAAAGTTGGAGGACTCGTACCCCCTGATTTCAAAATATATTACAAAGGTACAGTAGTCAGTGTGGTACTGGCACAAGGACAAACATATAACCAATGCAATAGAGTTGACAGTTCAGAAATAAGTTTCACATCTATAGCCAATTATATTTTAAAAAATATATTTTTATTACAGAAGTTATGATACAAAACAATCATGCACATGTGCTAAATTCCTATACAACAACCCTTCACCAAAGCACCATACTGCTATGGAACATTTGTTACAGATTATGAAATAAGGTCATCAGACTATTACCACCTACTATGGTCCATAGGGTACATTTAGCATATTTTTTCCATACTCCCTATTATTAACACAGTACATCTTTGGGCCAATTAATTCTTGACAAAGGTGCCAAGTCCACTCAATGGGGAAAGAACAGCTAACTTCAACAAACAGTACTAGGAAAACTGGATATCTATATGCAAGAGAATGAAAATGTACCCCTATTTCAAACCACATACAAAAAATAATTCAAAATATGGATCAAAGACCTAAATAAAAGAACTAAAACTTCTAGAAGAAAATGCAGGCAAATATCTTTAGAACTTTACATTACCGAATGGTTTCTTAGAATTTTATACCAAAAGGAAGAGCAACAAATGAAAAAAAAAGAAAACAGATAAATAAGATTTCATCAAAATAAAAATGCCTGCCTGTGCATCAGAGGGCCCACCACAATCTAGATAGCAGAGCAAGACATTCCAGGGCTTTCTTGCACCAAAGAATCCTCAATCAATCAAAAGAACTAGCAGAAACATATTCCTCAAAGTTCCAGAAAACAGTTCAAGAACTGCAGTAATAGAGCAAGCACTGAATCAAGAAAAAGGCATCTTAAAAGTAGTTAGCATCTCCTGGAGCCCTTCTTGGTCACTCATCTACTCACCAGCTCAGCATGGAGCCCCATCCCATTCCCAATGTGGGTCACTTGACCTGGTTCCAGAGAAAGTAGTATAACCTTTGTGTACATACTGGGAGGATATATGTGTGCCCCAATCTGTCTAGTGGCAGCGTGAAGGACGGAACTAAGACATTCCTCGCAGTCTCGCATCCCAGAACTTGCCCTTTGTGTATAAGACTGCTTGGGGCAAGGGACTGTTGGCTGTGGGACATACACTGCAGTAATTGGGACTGTGAGGAAGCACTGTTTCAAAGGAATGGGGGGACAACAATATTTATGTAAATGGGGGAATTCCTAGGGCTCAAGAAAAGCTGTATATGCCAAAGGATCAGGGAAGACCCTACGCTTTTGTCAAGAGCTATTCTCCAAATTCCATCCTTGGCTAAAACTCTGAAAGAGAACACTCACACAGACCAATCTGAAAAGACTACAAAGGTGTTTTCTTTTTTCCTTTTTTTTTTTTTTTTTTTTGCTATGTTGTCTTATTTGCTCCTGGCTTAACTAATTCTCTGTTAGAATCACTAGCTGGATACAAGCTTAAGGAACAGATGCCACAAAGTCTAAATTCCAACGGCAGGACATTAAATATCAGAATGTCTGGGCTGCAAGAAAAGATTACAAAACACACAAAGACAAAGAAGCAACAGCCCATGTAAAACAGAGGTTTAAACCATTAGAAACCATCAACAAGAAGGACCAAACCTGAAACATCCCGAAGACTTTTAAACAACAGTCCTAAATATGCTCAAAGAGCTAAAGGAAAACATGGAAAGAAACTAAAGACTTTAGGAAAACAAGAGAGGAACACAAAAAGAATATCAATACAAACAAAACTGAAATCCACATATCAGAAATTTTTTTAAAAATTCCCTAAAAGGATCCAACAGCAGAATGGAGTTGACAGAAGAAACAGTGAACCTGAAGATAAGACCACTGGAATCATTCACCCTGAGGAACAGCAAGAAAAAAGAATGAAGAAACGAACAGAGCCCGAGGAACCTATGGGACATCATCAAGTTTAGCAATATATGCATTGTGAGAGGCCATGAGGAGAAAAAAAAAAGTTGGCAGAGAGAATAATCATAGAAATAATGGCTAAAAACGTCCCAAATTTAATAAAGGACATGAATATCTACATCCAAAATGCTCAACAAACTCCAAACAGAATAACCCCAAATAGACCCAACACCACACCATGTGATATTCAAACTGTCAAATGTCAAAGGTAAAGAGAGAATTCTGGACTCTGCAAGAGAAAATCAACATGTCACATAAAAGAGAGCCTCAATAATATTAATATGCCAATCTCTCATCAGAAACACCAGAGGAAAGAAGGTAGTGGAGTGACAAAATGCTAAATTGAAAAACTCGCCAAATAAGGATTCTATATCCAGCAAAACTGTCCTTCAAAAAACAAGGAAGAGATCAGAAGATGGTGGATTAGAGAGCAGCAGGGTACACCCATCCTCCAGAAGCAGCGTGAAGACAAGCAGGCTTGCCAGGCTTAGAGGAAGTGGAGGGGAGGCAGGGTGAGAAGCACAGGCAGACTGTGAGGGAGGCATGGGTTTTTTTGTTTGTTTCCCCTTTCTTTTTTTCGCTCCTCCTCTCTTTTCTTTACTTTTCCTCCTTTTTCTTACTTTTTTTCGATTTTCCTCTTTTTTTTTTAATCAGGTAAACACGAGCAATTCTAAAGATTTAGAATAAGCTGTACGACCTGTCAAAGGACAGCTTTAACATAAAGCCAAACTACAATAAAACCCTAGTCAGGAAAGAGAAACTAACAAAGTAAACCTATCAAGATAAACAGATTCCTATACACCAAAAAATATATAACCTATACTAAGAAGCAAGAAGATATGGCCCAGTCAAAGGAACAAATTAAAAATCTGGAGGAGATGCAGAATTTGAAACAACTAATCAAAGAAGTCCACATAAATCCCCTAAATCAACTGACAGAGAGGAAGAGATAAAGGATATCAAAAAGACACTGGATAAGCATAAAGAAAATTTAAAAAACATATATAAAAAAATAACAGATCTTATGGCAATGAAAGGAACAATAGAAGAAATTAAAATACACTACAATCAAACAACAGCAGACAGGCAGAGGAAAGAAATGCAACTTAGAAGATACGATATGAAATCACACAGATGGAATAACAGATAAAGAAAAATATGGGAAAAAACAAGCAGGGTCTGGGAACTGAATGACAACACAAAACACACAAGCATATGGATTATTGGTGTCCCAGAGGGAGAAGAGAAGGGAAAGGGGCAGAAGGAATATTTAAGGAAATAATGACCAAAAATTTCCCAACTCTTATGAGAGCTATGGATATACATGTCCAGGAACTGCAGAGTACTCCTACCAAATAAATCCTAACAGAACTATTCTGAGACAAATACCAATCAGATTCTCAAATACCAAAGATAAAGAGAATCCTGAAAGCAACAAGAGAAAAGAGATCCATCACATACAAGAGGTGCTCAATAAGATTAAATGCTGATTTCTCAACTGAAACCATGGTGATAAGAAGGCAGTGGTATGACATATTAAAGGACCTGAAAGAAAAAAATGCCAAGAATTCCATATCCAGCAAAACTGTCCTTCAAAAATGATGGTGAGATTAAAATATTCACAGGTAACAGAAATCAAGAGACTTTGTCAATAAGAGTACAAAATATACTAAAGGGACTTCTGCAGGCTGAAAGGAAAAGACAGGAGACAGAGGTCTGGAGGAAAGTACAGAAAAGAAGATTATTTGTAAAGGTAACTAAAAGAGTAAAAAGAGAAACAAAAATAAGATATGACATATAAAAGCCTAAATATAAAAATGACTGAAGTATGACCTGTACAGTAATACTTCTGAATGTTAGTGATTTAAATCCCCCAATT
This sequence comes from Dasypus novemcinctus, assembly GCF_030445035.2. NCBI lineage: Eukaryota > Metazoa > Chordata > Mammalia > Cingulata > Dasypodidae > Dasypus > Dasypus novemcinctus. The sequence goes on from NC_080679.1 coordinate 42,514,027, forward strand.
AAGAGATGAAGATCAGCAGAATGAATTTTTTAAAACATGATGCATCTATATGCTATCAACAAGAGACTCACCTTAGACCCAAGGACACAAATGGTTGCAAGTCAAAGCCTGGAAACTATTTCCACATAAATAGCCAAAAACAAGCTGGGCTAGCTATACTAGTATCAGACAAAAATGGACCTTAAATGCAAAACTGTTATAAGAGACAAAGAAGGACACTATGTATTAATAAAAGAGGCACTCTACCAAGAAGAAAGAACAATCATAAGTATTTAGGCACCTAATCACAATGACCCAAAATACATGAGGCAAACACTGGCAAAACTGGGGGGAGAAATTAATGTCTCCAGAATAAAGTGGGGGAATTCAACACAACAGTCTCAGCAATTGATAGAATATCTAAACAGAGGACCAATAGAGAACCTTGGGGGGAAAAAAAGATAACAGAACCAGACCTAACAGACATATACAGAACACTGCACACCAAAACAGCAGGATATACATTCTTCTCAAGTGCTCATGGATCATTCCCCAGAAAAGACCACATGTTAGATCATAAAACAAGTCTCAATTACTTTAGAAAGCTTGAAACTATATAAAGCACCTCCCCTGACCACAACAGAATGAAGCTGGAAATGGAAAATTCACAAATATACGAAAGTTAAACAACACACTCTGAAGCCTTCAGTCAAAGAGGGAATTGTAAGAGAAATTAATAAATATCTCAAGTCAAATGGAAATGAGAACAAAATATATCAAAACTTATGGGATGTACTGAAGGCAGTGCTGAGAGGGTAAGGTAAAGCCCTAAATGGCAATAATTAAAAAAAAGAAATTGCTGAAGTCAAAGACCTAACTGCACACCTGGAGAATTTAGAAAAGAACAGCAAACTAATAACAAAACAAGTAGAAGAAAAGAAAGATTAGAGCAGAATTAAGTGAAATTGAGAACAAAAAAACATGGGAGAGAATTTAAAAAGGCAAAAGCTGATGATTTATTTTGCAGAAGATTAAGGAAATTGGCAAACTGTTAGCTAGACAAAGAAAACAGAGAAGTGATGCAAATACATAAAATCAGAAACAAAAACACAAAACATCACCACTGAAACCACAGAAATAAAAAGGATCATAGGATGATACTATGAACAACTGTATGTCAACAAGTTGGATAACTTAATGAATGGACAAAGTCCTAGAAACACACCAATAGCCTACACCAACTAAAGAAGAAATAAATAAAAGACCTCAACAGACCAATCTCAAGTAAATGAGACTGAATCAGGCTCAAAAACCTCCCAACCAAAAAAGAAAAGCCCGGGACCAGACAGCTTCACAGGTGAATTCTACTGATCAATCTAAAAAGAACTAATACCAATCCTGCTCAAACTCTTCCAAAAAACTGAAGAGGAGGTGACATTACCTAACTCATTGTATGGAGCCAACATCACCTTAACACCAGGGCCAAATAAAGATGCCACAAAAAAAGAAAATTACTAATGAACCTAGATGTAGAAATCCTCAACAAAATACTTACAAATTGAATCCAACTACACATTAAACTAAATATACACCATGATTTATGTGAGTTTTATCCCAGGTATGCAAGGATGGTTTAACACAAGATAATGAAGCAATGTAACACACCACAATAACAGATTGAAGGAGAAAAAATTACATGATCATCTCTATTGATGCAGAAAAGGCATTCAACATAACACAGCATCCTTTAATGATAAAAACACTTCAAAAGATCAGAATAGAAAGTAAGTTCTTCAACATGATGAACAGCATATAAATAAAACCCACAGCTAACATCATACTCAATGGTGAAAAACTAAAAGCTTTCCCTCTAAGATTCAGAACAAAACAAGGATACCCATTGTCACCACACGTATTCAATACTGTGTTAGAAGTTCTTGCTAGAGCAGTGAGGCAAGAAAAACAAATAAAAGGCATCCAAATGAAGGAAGAAGTAAAACTTTCACCACTTGCAGATGACATGATCCTATATATATAAAGTTCCCAAAAATCTACAACAAAGCTACCAGAGCTCATAAAAACTTCAGTATAGTGACAGGATATAAGATCAACAGGCAAAAATCAGCAATGTTTCTATACACTAGAAATGAGCAATCTGAGGAGGAATTTTTTTAAAAATCCATTTACAACAGCATATAAAAGAATCAAATATCTAGGAATAAATTTAATTAAGGATGTAAAGGACTTATACTCAGAAAACTATGCTACGCTGCTCAAAGAAACCAAAGAAGACCTAAATAAATGGAAGGACATTCCATGCTCATGGATTGGAAGACTAAATATAATTAGTATGTCAATTCTACCCAAATTGATTTACAGATTCTTCACAAACAGATTAAAACTTCCAACCGCCTTTTTTGCAGAAATGGAAGAGCCAATTATCAAAATTTCTTGGAGGAGTGAAAGATCCCTAAATAGCCAAAATCATCTTGTAAAATAACAAAGAGGACTCACACCACCTGACTTTAAAGCATAATACAAGCTGCAGGGTTCAAAATTGCATGGTATTGGCACAAGGATAGACATACTGACCAGTGGAACAGAACTGAGAATCTGAAATAGACCCACACATCTACAGCTAACTGATATTTGATAAGGCTGCCAAGTCCAGGCAACTGGGACAGGACAGTTTGCTTTAACAAATATTTGGCGCTGGGAAACTGGATATCCATATTTAAAAGAATGAAAGAGGGTCCCTATCTCAGATCTTTTACATAAATTAACTTGAGATGAATCAAAGACCTAAATATAAGATCCAGGGCCATAAAACTCCAAGAAGAAAATGTAGGGAAGCATCTACACAATCTTTGGTAGGCAGTGGTTTTTCAAACATTACACCCAAAGTGTCAGCAACAAAAGAAAAAAATAAATAGAACCTCCTCAAAATCAAAAACTTCTATGCTTTGAAGGTGTTTGTTAAGAAAGTGAAAAGGTAGTCTACTCAATGGGAGAAAATAGTTGGAAACCACATATCCAATAAGGGTCTAATATTCAGTATATATAAGGAAATCCTACCACACAACAATAGAAAAGGTAAACAACCCAATTTAAAAATGGGTAAAAAAGACTTGATCAAAGTTTTTTCCAAAGAGGAAATACAGATGGCTAAAAAGCACAGGAAAAAGAAGTTCAACATCACTAGCTATTAGGGAAATGCAAACTAAAACTAAAATGAGGTATCACTTCACACCTACTAGGCTGCCATTATTTAAAAAAAAAAAAAACAGCAAACTACAAGTATGGAGAGAATGTGAAGAAACAGGAACACTCATTCACTTCTGGTAGAAATGTGGACTGGTACGGGCACTGTGGAAGACCCTTTGGCAGTTCCTCAGAAAGCTAAGTTTAGAATTGCCTTATAACCCTGCAATCCTGCTACTAGGAAGATAACCAGAAAAACTGAAAGCAGGGACACAAACAGATAAATGCACACCAATGTTCACAGCAACATTATTCGCAATTGCTAAAAGATGGAAGCAACCCAAGTGTCCATCAACAGAAGAATGGATAAACAAAATGTGGTATATACATATGCAGAATATTATTCAGCTGTAAGAAGGAACGAAGTATGACACATGCAACAACATGGATGAACCTCAAGATCTTATACAGAATGAAATAAACCAGACACAAAAGAACAAATATTGTATGACCTCAATCATATGAACTAAGTATAGTGAGCAGACTCATGGAGGTGGAATCTGGAAGATAGGTTACCAGGAGATAGGTGAGAGTACAGTGTGGAAGCTGATGCTTAATCTGTGCAGAATTTATAATTAGGTTGATCGCAATGGTTTGGAAATGGGCAGAAGCATGATGGTGCAGCGATGTGAGTGCAATTAACAGCAATGATGTGTATGTGTGTGAACATGTTTGAAAGGGGAGTTTTGGTTCATATACATTACTAGAAGATAACACAGTGAACTCTATGGTGGCCAAGGATTGTGGTAATAAAACAAATTTAAGACCATTCTTTCAGGACCTATAACCAAGGTATGTCACTAGTACAGGGTGGTGACAGCAGATGGTATGGGGGAGAAATGCACCTGAAGGATACTTCTTTGGGATATAAATGTATCCTTGTTGGCATAGGTATATTTTCTGGATAGATAGAGGCCCACATAGTAGTTAACAAAATATTAAACTTCTCTCCCAGGAATGTCAGCAACTTTCTCAAATAAGATGGAAAAAAATTCTGGAATATATAAGTCTTGCCTAATAAATGAAAACAGGCCAATAAGCTAAGTCCTCAATCTTAATGCTTGCGCTTATGAACCTTATTCCTATAATAATGAAATTAGCCTATTTATAATTCATGCCTAAGAGTTACCTCCTGAAAACTTCCTTGTTACTCAAATAAGCTCAATACCTTCCCCCCAATGTGGGACATGACTCTCAGGATAAGCCTCCCTGGCACTGAGGGATTATTACCGAGCATTAATGAGCAATGCATTTGGAGAAAGACCTTAACCACAAAGAGGAAATATTTAATTAAAAAGAGTTTTTCTGGCTAAGAAATTTCAAAGTGAGTGGGGAGGTCATTCCGGAGGTTACACTTATGCAGGTCTCAGCATTACACAGATTACCACAGTAAACAAAACCTCAAACTAAAGTGCTCCTGAGGGCGTTAGGAATGTCCAGACATCAAAAGCAAGCCATACAACCTTATGAAATCAACATCCACTTGGCAGGCTCTACCTGGGAATACATGAAAATCTATTTTCCCAAGATAACATAGTTATATTCATTTATAATTCCCCTAATTATGATTTTTCTACTCCTTTTATTTGAACGTATAGTTTTCAATGTACCTGTTAAATATGTTTCTTAGAGACGTAAATCTTCAGATTGTTCATATGCCAGTCAAGCCCTGAAACCCCGCAGAGTTGCAGCCAACTCCTACTCTCCAGTTCTTTGGGCTTGCCCTGGACAACTAACAAAATGATTATGATGGACCATTCCCATTCCCCAAATAAGGAGTATCTTCAACTGCAAGCAAAACAATTCCTTTCCTCTGCCTCTTAATATCTCCACCCTTCTCAGACTGAAGCAGTCAAAATGGATATCACCCCAAATCCCTCAAGATTGAGGAATCAAACGAGGCGTGTAACAACAGGACCAAAGCAAATTCATAGATATTGTAGCTATCACCTTGCGTTAGCGGAGTAACTTGTAACACTGATTTTTTTAAAATGAGGGACAGATTAAGACATAACCAAATAAACAAAAGCTGAGGGAGTTCATCACCAGTAAACTGGCTGGGGCAGAATATAAACCATAATGTAAACTATAATCCATGTGGTGTAGCAGTGCTCCAAAACGTATTCACCAAATGCAATGAATGTGCCATAACGAAGAAAGAGGTGTTGATGTGGGAGGAGTGGGAGGGTGGGGAGTGGGGTATATGGGAACCTCTTATATTCTTTAATGTAACATTTTTTGTGATCTGTGTATCTATTAAAATAAGACAAATATTTAAAATTTAAAAAAAATAAGCTAAGGCAAGTTTGGCAGGTTGAAAGGACAGTACATAGTCATGTACATGAAGCCACATGAAGAAATAAAGATAACATGGGTAAATGCAAATACCAGTAGTACTGTAATTTTGGTTTGTAACTTCACTTTCTACTTTCTACAGGAAAATGCATAAAACGTAATGACAGATCAATGGTTTTGGACTCATAATGTATAAATATACAATTTGTGACACAAACTCCATAAAAGTAGGGGGACAGAGGAATAGAAACATAGTTTGTGTATGCTATTGTAGTTAAGTTGGTATCAAATCAAATGAAATTGCATTATACCACAGTATTCAATTTCCTGTAGAAAATGCTATAGAGACCTTTTGAGGCCCTCTCATTGCTTTGCGCTACTGGGGAGCACACTACAAATGAAAATGACGTCTCTCTAAGTCAAACTCAGCATGTAAATGCGTTACCTTCCCCCCAATGTAGGACATGACTCCTGGGTATGAGCCTCCCTGGCACTGAGGGATTACTACCAAGCACCAGCTGATAATGTAACTAGAAAAAGATCTTGAATAAAAGGGTCAACTCAGACCAGCAGAATACCTCAGCCTACATGTAACATCAGGTGTTAAAAATTGCTTTTTGACCTTGAATAAAAGGGGGAAATGGAAAGGACAAATGAGTTTATATGCTATGAGTCTCCAAAAAAGAGCCAGGAGGTCATCAGAGGGGTCACGCTTATGCACACCTCAGCAGGGTCCCAGAGACAGCCAAAGTAGATACAACCCAAGGTACTGGTTCTCCTGAGGGATACAGAGACCCACAGATTCTATGGTCATGGCAGATGGCTCTGGAGTTCAGTGCCATGTCAGTTGGCCCTACTTTGGAGTTTGTGTTCCTGAGTGTAACGGAACTGGACTCAGACATGACCTTTCTACACATGCCTCTTCTGTCACTTTTACTGAACTTGTGGTTGGCACTGGAGTTGGTGTATACTCAGGGGACCTGAATCTCTGGACTGTCCATGTGACAGCCAGGCCCTGAGCCTCAGCAGACTTGCAGCTCCTACCATCTGATTTATGGGACTTAACCCGGACAACTAATAGGGAGGTGAAGATCAAACACCACACACCTAGAAGCCAAGAGTGCTGACAACTGCAAGCAGGAGAACTGCATCCATCATCCATGTGAAATCTAAGCACACTCTACATATAGAGGTGGAGTGGACATAACCATCCCAGGGTCCACAGAATGGAGGAATAGAGTATAGATTAGAGTGGACTTACTGATATTCTACTATGGAACTATTGTGATTAGTAATGGAAGAAATTATAGCATTGATGTGGAGACAGTGGCCACAGTAGCCACTGAGGGTAGGGAGAGGGAAGAAGAGATATGATGTGGGGGCATTTTCAGGACTTGGAATTGTCCTAGGTGGTACTGCAGGGTCAGATGCTGGACACTGTATGCCCTCCCATGGCCCACTGGGTGGACTGGGGGAGAGTGTAAACTACACTCACCATGTGGTGCAGCATTGCTCCAAAATGTATTCGCCAAATACAATGAATGTGCCATGATGATGAAAGAGGTTGTTGGTGTGGGAAGAGTGGTGTGAGGGGGGTGGGGGATATATGGGGACCTTTTATACATATATTTTTTTATTTCTCTCCCCTTCTGCCCACCCCCCCCCCCCAGTTGTCTGCTCTCTGTGTCCATTTGCTGTGCGTTTTTCTGTGGGAATCTGTGTCTTTTTGTTGCATAATCTTGCTACATCAGCTCTGTGTTTGTGCGTGGCGCCATTCCTGGGCAGGCTGCACTTTTTTCGTGCTGGGTGGCTCTCCTTATGGGACGCGCTCCTTACGTGTGGGGCTCCCCTACATGGGGGACACCCCTGCATAGCACAGCACTCCTTGCACACATCAGCACTGCACATGGGCCAGCTCATTACACGGGTCAGGAGGTCCTGGGTTTGAACCCTGGACCTCCCATGTGGTAGCAGATGCTGTATCCTTTGGACCAAATCCACTTCCCTATTTTTTTAATGTAACATTTTAAAAAATAGAGAAAAAAAAAGACAAAAAAAAGAAAAATAGGGTGGGTTTGGCAGAAAATGCATCAAATGTAGCATATGGGCTATAGTTAGTAATATTTAGATGATGCTCTTGCATTGTTTGAAACAAATGTTTCACAGCAATACAAGGTGTTGGAGGGGTGATGTATGGGATGCCTGTATGGTGTTACGCATGTTTATTTTGTAACTTCACAAATTTTACTAGAAGCTTACTCATTACGTATGTTCAAATATGAATGATACACTTCAATAAAGTATTTAAAAGAGAAAAAAAGTGATGTGGTAATGTCATACATATTACTTGTGTGAAAAGAAATTTTTAAAAATGATACATGAAATCTTATTACAGATCAGTATTAATAGATGAACATTTACAATTGATTTGATGATAGGGAGCACTAAACTTCAACAATTAAGCAAAATGATAGCCCCTAAAAAGAATTCCCTCTTCTCACTGGAACTGTATTACAAGAAAATGTACAGAAGCATATTTCAAAATTTAATCGATAAAAAATTTGTGGAAAATTGTTTTCTCTCGTTATCTAGGTACCTACATAATATCTTTGATTTTGTTCCTTGGTCCACAAAGGTTAAAATATTTACTGCCTGGCCCATTACAAAAAACTTCTGCTGACCTCTGGGTATGTTGCATGCCTCTATGTCTTGGTTTCTGAGCCAGAATATCCTCACATCTACTTTTTCAGCGGGGAGGAGAAATGGGTTTTGCTAATTTATGCTTAACATTCATAGGGACTTTAAAAATATTAAACATAATATATGCAAATGTAGGATTATATTACATCTCTATCATTCTAGTTTTCTATGATGGTAAACAACTTGTTTTTCTTAAGGCCATATATGAAAACATTTTTGATGCCTCTACTCTACTTATATTACCTTAAGTCTTAATAAGGGGTGTGCATAGACAAAAGTATAAAAGTTCAACTGCTCACTATGTGGCCCACATAATGGGAGATTCAGTTCCACTATGATAACAGTACAGCTGTGTTGCTGATAGTCAAATGCTGCTTCACAGATATGCCTCAGACACATAATTTGCTTTTGAAATGGCACAAATATTTAACTAAAACAATGTCTAATTCTTGCAAATGTTAACCATCTCTTCATGTATGGTTTCCTTTCTTAGTATATTTTGATTAAACAGAACAGAAAATAAATGCAGTAATATCTATAAGTTTAAGAAAACACATATCCATATTAATTGTGACTAGGGAAAAGCAATAAATATACATGCTCACAATTGTTCTGCTAACTGAAATATAAATTTCTAATGGGAAGTCACATGAGGATCATTCTCAGCAAGGAAAAAAAAAGTACAAGCTACGCAAAATGGTATATATTCATATCAAATTTCCAAAAAACATCCAGTACAAATCAAACAGACCTTAATAATCAGTCTAATTTCATTTTAAAGATTTTAATTATCAAAGAGTTGACTTTTCAGCTTGGTCTCCCATAAGGGTTTGGAGCTATGTACCCAGAAAAACATGTTCTTAAACTTAATCCATTCCTGTGGGTATGAACCCACTTTAAGTAGAACCTGTTGATAAGGTCACTCTAGTTAAGGTTTGGAGCAATTCAATCAGGATGTGTCTTAATCCTATTTCTGGAGTCCTTTATAAACAGAATGAAACTCAAGACACAGAGAAAAAGCCCCAGAGGGAGCAGCCAAAAGTTGAACATCAATGAAACCCAGAAGAGAAGGGAGAGGCTGCCATGTACACTGCCATGTGACAGAGAAGCTAAGAACCAAGGATCTCCAGTAGCCAGCCTCAGAATGCCACCGTCTCCTGGGCGAAGCATTGCCTTGATGATGCCTTGATTTGGACTTCCCTTAGCCTCAAAACCGTGAGCTAATAAATTCCATTGTTAAAGTTGTAAATATCACTGCATATTTGCTTGAGCAGCAAATAAAAACTAAAACACCTCCCAAAATTATTAAATTTCCACAATGAAATGAGGAATAGAAAAGAATACTGAACATTTTCTGTTTTGAACTCCCTTCCTATAATCCATTTATTTAAATACTTCCTGGGAAGTGGACGTGGCTCAACTGACAGAGCGTCTGCCTACCATATAGGAGATCCAGGGCTCGAATCCGGGTCCTCCTGGCCTGTGTGGTGTGCTAGCCCACATGCAGTGCTGACGCACACAAGGAGTGCCATGCCATGCAGGGGTGACCCCGCAAAGGGGAGCCCCACGCGCAAAGAGTGCGCCCTGCAAGGAGAGCCGCCCCGCGAGAAAAAAACACAGCCCGCCCAGGAGTGACGTCGCGTACATGGGAGTGCTGATGCAGCAAGATGTCACAACAAAAAAGAGACACAAATTCCCAGTGCCACCAAGAATGTAAGCGGACACAGAACAGAACAACACACAGCAAATGGACACAAGAGAGCAGACAAGGGCGGCAGGGAGAGAAAGAAATAAAAAAGAAATCTTAAAAAAAATAAACACTTACTAAGGGAACCTGAGCCAGCGCTAGGCCCTAGAAATGAAAAAAAGAAACTTATAGCAAGTGCCAAAAAAAAAACACTGCTTAAAGTCTTTTTCTCTCCAAGAGCCCAAAATTCACAAAACCTGGTGTCTAATTTTGAGGGAATTTAAGAGAGGGGAAGGAACCTAGACAAAGATGACTCAAAGATTCCCAGGTTAAGTGCACAAAGGTTATTTTTAAGGAAGTACAGAAAGGAAGATAATCTGGCAGCTGACAATATTCTTAATGATCTGGCCTTTCCAGCCTCAGTTCTTACTTGTACTGCCACAAACCCTACAGTACTGCCATGATGAACAAATCTGGAGCTCCCAACATGTGCTATGCCTTCCATGTCTTCAGTGCTTTGTCTCCCTCTGTAACACCTCAGATCCCTTTCTTCGGTTTGCCTAATCCTTGCTTAACCTTTCAAAATTCTACTCAGGTGTCACTTCCTCTGGAAAATCTTCCTTGAACAGTCACCCAACCCCAAGAAATACATTAACATATAGATCAAAAATGTTGTGTACTGCCATAGCACAGTTCACTGAAACAGTTCTTGACTGTTCCCATGCCCCACTGGACAGTGAGCTTTTGGAAGGCAGTAACTGTATTTCCTCCACACCCCACTGATTAAGATAGTACCTAACACATAGAAGATTACCCTAAAGGGCTAATGATAATTTGAAAAAAAATAATGTTCTTGGTTAACGAAGAACAAAGAACATTTACTCTAAATGAGAACTTGAGAGAAGATGCAGAGAAGAGAATAACTTCTAATGTTACTATCTTCTATCAACAAGGGTAGGTATATACGATAAACTCAGATATCTTTTATTAATACAAAGTAAATCAAACTATGAAAACATAGTTTCAAAACTTGACTTTATTCTTTTTTTTTTTTTTTTTAAGATTTATTTATTTATTTATTTCTCTCCACTTCCCCCACCCCAGTTGTCTGCTCTCTGTGTCCATTCGCCACGTGTTCTTCTATGACTGCTTCTATCCTTATCAGCGGCACCGGGAATCTTTGTTTCTTTGTGTTGCGTCATCTTGTGTCAGCTCTCCGTGTGTGGCGCACCATTCCTGGGCAGGCTGCACTTTCTTTTGTGCTGGGCAGCTCTCCTTACGGGGCGCACTCCTTGCACGTGGGGCTCCCCTACGTGGGAGACACCCCTGTGTGGCACAGCACTCCTTGCGCACATCAGCACTGCACGGGGGCCAGCTCCACACGGGTCAAGGAGGCCCAGGGTTTGAACCGCGGACCTCCCATGTGGTAGGTGGACCTATCCATTGGGTCAAGTCCGCTTCCCGACTTTATTCTTTAAAAATTAAATCTTCATAGAGATTAACTGCAGCAAGGTCTAGTGTTGAAAACGTCAATGCCTTGGACTCTGGAGGTCAGAGTTTACCAACTATAAATAGCAATTCAACTGGTTCCTATGTAATTTCAATGGCACTAACAGAATATCCCAAACCATGGTCCCTCAGTATTGCATTACGTAAGTTCTACAGACTTTGCTATATAAGAGTTAGGTTTAAGTATTTGTAGAACTTGATCAGATACAGGCTTAAAGGCTGTAATTCCTGTTATTCACAAAAACATTCAACAAACAGAAGGATAAAATTAGGCATATCATTTGTTTGAAAAGAGGAAAAATACTTTCTTTTTCTCATGTATAAAATTGATAAATGTTCATTATAAAGAAATCTAAGAGTACCATTAGAAAAAAGAAAACAGTAGGCTACCATCCAAAGATAAACATTTTAAAGAGTATGCTTCCAAAAATCTGTCTAGACACACACACACGTATATACACACATGCACACACTTAAAAGGAAGGAAATACAAAAAACTGGCAGTACTGGCTGCCTTCAGGAACGGGATGTCTGGCAGTTACTAATGCAAGAGAGACATTTCACTGAATTCCAAATTGTACCTTTGGAATTTGACATGTGATTCTATCACCTATATTCTTGAAATTCATATTCTTTGATTCACTGTTACTCTAGGCAAATACACAGCAGACTAATGAAATGCAAAAAAAAGACTATCTATAAAGATATTCATGACATTTACAACAGTAAAAATTAGAAATAATATGTCCAAAACTTGGAGAACAAGGAAACCAATGGGAAATATATGAAAGAATGTTAAAGATATTAAAAATTATGTTTTTGAAAGGACAAAGCTACATGAAATTTTGTTTATAATCTGTAAAAGGAAAATTTTAAAATAAGAATTATACAAATAATAAAACATCACAACTATGAAAAATATATACACACAAACACAGAAACACATAGAAAGAAATCATAAGGAAAATACACCAAAATATTAATTGTGCTGTCTTCTGGGAGTCAGGATTTGGAAAAAGACAATCTTAATTTAAAAGTTAGAACAGCACAGATGTTTTCTATAACTTATTTCTACTTTCACATATCTTCAGTTATTTCCATTTTCTTCTTCAGTTAATTGATCCACTTGCCTGTAAATGAAACATTAACAGAGCTCTACTCATAAAGAGCATAACTAAAATTTGATACAGACACAACAGTAACGAAAGAATAATTAATCCCAGTACGGACTAAATAATTTAACCAAACTGACTTTCTGCACACATGGTATCACAAAAAGCAAAAGACTCAGGAGAGGCAAGATGGTGGCAGGATAAGGAGCTCTAGAGTCAGCTCGTCCTATAGTACAGTTAGTAATCACCCAGAGCTATCAAAATCACCTGTTTGGGAAGTTCAAGAGCCCAGAGGAGCATCCTGCAACATCCTTGAGAGAATGGAAGGAGGAGAATGCCCATCTACAGTGAAGATTCATGAGACAGGCACTCCATTCCCAGGAAGCCAGTGCCCACTCTGCACTGGCAAGGCAAGGCACCTCAAGAGCTATTCCCTAGGCTTGAGTAGGAAGCTCCAGTTCCCAAAAACACGGAGGAAGAGATGGTCAGGCATTGACTTCATGTCCTGATTAATAAATTCAGCTGGCAAAAGTCCAATCCTAAGAACAGCCTAAGAGTGAACCAGTCCAATTCAGAAAGAGGCTGGTGGCCTCTATTTTAACTCCACCCCTCGCACAAGGAAATGTGGGGCTGATTGAAAATCACAGCAATGATAGCTTTCCACCCAGGTCAGACTGCAACCCTAACCTAAGCTCTAGCCCACCTCTGGCAGGAAAGAAACTGAGGGGGCCTGCACAAGCCTCTCAGGTCAACCGCAGGTACTGCCAGCCACACAGACTAGATTCTTGGGCACATGTAGCTCCATCCTCGCCCCACAAAAGGATAGGAGTGGGGACAGTGTTTACCCTGCCTCTCTGGGCAACTTCAGTCAATTTCTGCCCTGCAAGGAATAGACTGTTGGGCAAACCTGTGGCTAAATCTCTGCCCCAAGAGGACAGGATGGGGGAGTGGGTTGTGGTACCTCAGGCTCTCCGGGCTACTGGAGCCACTTTAAAACTTCACAGATTAGATTTCTGGATACTCCTTAGGCTTCATCTCCACCCAACCGGTCAAGAGTTCCCTCAGCCTCTCCAGGCAAATGCAGCCACTTTCAGCCCACAAGGACTAGACTGCTGGACACATCAAGTCCATCTCCGGCCCTGACCAGGCAAAAAGAGGGTCAGTGCTCCCTCAGCCTCTTCTGACAACCCTCATGTGCAGCCCTCATGCAAAAGACTGTAGTACACCCCTGTGGCTCCACCCCTGTCCCTGGAGCAGAGAAGTAGGGCTGGTGCTTTGTCAGTCTACCTGGGCAACTGCAGTTAATTTTGACCTGCATGGCTAAGTTTCCTGCCCACACTGATGGCCCCATCCCCACCCCAGGCAGAGGAGGAAGAGGCATGGAGCTTCATCCGTTTTCATCAGGCAACTACAGACAGTCTTGGCCTGCACAGCTTAGAAAACTGCACATGGCTGGGCTCAGTCCTTACCCCTGGCAGAGGAGAAAGGTGGAAGAAGCTTTGTCAGTTCCTGGAGCAACACAGGAAGCTTAGGCCTCCACAGCTTAAAGTATCAGTCACATCCTTGGCTCCTATTCACAACCAGCAATGGAGAAAGGGCAAGAAACAGATAAAAAAGAACTGAAAAATCTCAGCTTGGCTACACACAAGTGTGATGGTTAGGCAAATGTGCCAACTCAGTCAGGTAACTGTGCCCAGTTGTTTGGTCAAGCAAGAACATGGCTAACTGTAATACAATGTAATACAAGGGCATTTATGGAGTTTAGTCACCACTGACAGTACTGCAGTGGTAAATCATAGATAGCTGATTACATCAATCAGGGAGATTGCCATCAACAATGAGTGATGTTTTATCCAATCAGTTGAATGCCTTAAAAGGGGAAGTGATTCCAGCATTGAGTGAGAATTTCCCAGCTCATCTTTAGACAGCCAATGTCTCCCAGAACTCATCAAGAACCTTCATTAGATTTTCACTGGAGCCCCTTGTTGCAGCCTGCTGTGGAACCTGGACTTGTCCATCCCATGGCTGCATGAGAGACTAATAAAATCACATACTATCGACAGGTATCTCTCGTTGATTCTGTTTCCCTAGAGAACCCTGACTAATACAACAAGCTACTATAAAGTTCAAACTTAAGTAGAAACAAGTAAAGATAAATTAAAGATAAAAAAGGGAGTAAAAATAAATATATGTGGAAAATCAGATGCTGAGACACCAACAAAAAATTACAATCCATACCAAAAAAAACCAGGAAGATATGGCCCAATCAAAGGGACAAACTAATTCTCCAGATGACATAAAGGAATTGAGACAACTAATCATAGACGTTCAAACAAATTTCCTTAATAAATTCAATGAGATGGCTAAAGAGATTAATGATATTAAGAAGATACTGGGTGAGCACAAAAAAGAATTTCAAAGCATACATAGGAAAATAGTAGATCTTATAGGAATGAAAAGCACAATAAATGAAATTAAATATACACTGGAGGCATAAAACAGCAGATTTGAAGAGCAGAAGAAAAAATCAGTGAGCATTAAGACATAGCCTGCAGTAGTGAACATACAAAAAACAGGTAACATGGAAAAATCTGAACAGGGTCCCAGGGAATTAAATTACAGCAAGAGATGTCCAAACATATGTGTTATGGGTGTCCCAGAAATAGAAGAGAAAGGAGAAGGGGAAGAAGGAACTTTTGAGAAAATGGAAGAAAATTTCTCAACTCCATTGAAAGACACAGAAATCCATGACCAAGAAGTACAGCGTACTCTTACCTAAATAAATCCAAACAAACCTACTCCATGACACATACTAATCAGAATGGCAAAGTGCAAAGAAAAAGAGAGATTCTTGAAAAGCAAGAAAAAAGAGACTGATCACACATAAGGGATTCCCAATATAATTAAGTGCTGATTTCTCATGAAAAACATGGAGGTAAGAAGGCAATGGTATGATATATTTAAGATATTATGAAAGAAAATTGCTGGCCAAGAATCTTTTATTTGACAAGGCTGTCTTTCAAAAATTCAGGCAAGATTAGAATATTCAGATAAAGACAATTGAGAGAGTTTATAACAAAGAGACCAGCTTTGCAGGAAATACTAAAGGAAGTGCTACAGCCTGTAAAGAAAACACAGGAGACATAGGATTGGAGGATAGTCTAGAAATGAAGATTGTATCAGTAGAAGTAACTAAAAGTTTAAAAAGAATAATGAAAACATGATTTGACAGATGAAACACAAAGGTCAAAATGAATGAAGAACTTCCTTTACAATAATAATATTGAATGTTAATGGATTAAACTCCCTAATCAAGAGACACAGTCCAGTGGAATGGATAAGAAAATAGAAGCCATCTATATGCTGTCTACAAGTGATTCACCTTACAGCCAAGGATACAAACAGATTGAAAATGAAAAGCTGGAAAAATATATTCCACACAGGCAGTAACAACAACAACAACAACAAAAAGCTAGGGTACCTGTAATTATGCTGGATGAAATAGAGTTTAAAAGCAAAACTGCTGGGAAGCAGATTTGGCCCAATGGATAGGGCATCCACCTGCCACATGGGAGGTCTGCAGTTCAAACCCCGGGCCACCTTGACCTGTGTAGAGCTGGCCCATGCGCAGTGCTGATGCACACAAGGAATGCCATGCTACGCAGGGGTGTCCCCTGCACAGGGGAGCCCCACACGCAAGGAGTGCGCCCCATAAGGAGAGCCGCCCAGCGCAAAAGAAAGTGCAGCCTGTCCAGGAATGGTGCCGCACACACGGAGAGCTGACACAACAAGATGATGCAACAAAGGGGAAACACAGATTCCTGGTGCCACTGATAAGGATGGGAGCGGTCACAGAAGAACACACAGTGAATGGACACAGAGAGCAGACAACTGGCGGAATGGGGAAAGGGGAGAGAAATAAATAAATAAATAATAAATCTTTAAAAAAAAAAAAAAGCAAAACTGTTACCAGAGACAATGAAGGTGATTATATACTAATAAAGGGGACTGTATTACTCAGCCAAAGGGGTGCTGATACAAAATACCAGAAATTGGTTGGTTTTGGAAAAGGGTATTTATTTGGGGTAGGAGCGTACAGATACCAGACTATAAAGAATAAATTACTTCCCTCACCAAAGTTTATTTTCACATGTTGGAGCAAGATGGCTGCAGATGTCTGCGAGGTTCAGGCTTCCTGGGTTCCTCCCTTCCAGGGGCTCCACCTTAAGGCTTCAGCATCAAACTCCATCATTAACACTCCACCATCAAAAACTCTCAACTCTGCCCTTTGCCATGCCTTTTATCAGTGAGTCCCCACCCCTCAACACCCTAATGACATGGCCCAGTTAAAGCTCTAATCATAACTCAATCACGCCCAGGTACAGACCAGACCACAAACATAATCCAATATCTATATTTGGAATTCATAACTATGTCAAACTCCTACAGGGGCTAGTTCCAGGAGGAAATAACATTCATAAATGTATATGTACCTAATCAGGATGCCCCAAATTACATGAGGCAAACAATGGTAAAACTAAAAGGAGAAATAGATGTCTCTACAAAAATAGTTGGAGATTTTAATACCACTCTCATCATTATAGATCATCTGGGCAGCATCAATAAAGAAACAGAGGCCTTGAAAAATATGATCAATAAACTAAACCTAACAGACATACACAGAACACTGCACCCCAAAACTGTGGGATATACATTCTTTTCAAGTGCCCATGGATCTTCCTCCAGAGTATATGGTATGTTGGATCACAAAGCAGATCTTAAAAAATTTAAAAAGATCAAAATTATACCAAAGCACTTTCTATGATCAAATGGGATAAAGCTTGAAATCAAGAAGAGGCATAAAAAGGAAAAATTCACAAACATATGGAAATTAACACATGCTTAAATAATCAGCGCATCAAAGAAGAAATTGCAAGAGAAACCAACAACTATCTCTAGATGAATACAAACAAGAAATCAACATATCAAAAACCTGTGTGATGCAGCAAAAGCAGTGCAAAGAGGGAAATTCATAGCCTTCAAAGCCTACATTAAAAAGGAAGGAAAAAAAAAGACCACAACAGAAAAGGAGCTAAAATCAATGACCTAACTACACAGTTGGAGGAACTAGAACAAGAACAGCAAACTATGCCCAAAGAAAGCAAAAAGAATGAACCACAACAAAGCAGAAATAAATGAAATAGAGAAAAAAAAACAACAGAAATAACAAAACCAAAGTTTGGTTCTTTGACAAGATCAACAAAAACTGACAAATCCTTACCTAGAATGACAAAGAAAAAAGAAAGACTATGCAAATAAGTAAAACCAGAAATGAAAATAGGGACATTACTGACCCCACAGAAAGACAGATCATAAAAGGATACTATGAATAACTGTACATCAACAAATTAGACAATGTAGATGAAAATGAAAAATTCCTAGAAACATATGAACAAACTATACTGACCCTAGAATAAATAAAAGAGCTCAACAAACCAACCACAAGTGAAGAGACTGAAACAGTCAACCACTTTCCATAAGTGAAAATCCTAGGAAGAATGGCTTCACAGGCAAATTCTACAAAGATTTAATGCAATCTTAATCAAAATTTTCCAAAAAACTGAAGGAAAGGTACCAAGTTGATTTTATGAGCTCAGTATCACCCTAATACCAAAGCCAGATAAAAAAATACTACAAAAAAAAGAAAATTACAGACATTTCCATAATGAATAAAATCCTCAATAAATCCTCAATAAAGTAAAAATCCTCAATAAAATATTCACTAATTGAATCCCACAACACATTAAAAGAATTATTCATTCTGACCAAGTGGGTATTATCCCAGGCATGCAAGGGTGGTTCAACACAAGGAAATCAACCAGTGTTAACACATCACATTAAATAAACCCAAGAAGAAAAATCACATGAGCATCTCTATTAATGCAGCAAAGGCATCTGACAAAATATATTGCATTACATCTTGATAAAACACTCCACAAGGTAAGAATCAAAGGAAACTTCCTCAGCATGGTAAAGGGCATATATGAAAACCCCACAATTAACATTGTACTCAATAATGAAATGAAAGATTTCCTGTGGAAACTGGAACAAGACAAGGATGCCCACTGTCACCACTGTTGTTCAATATAGTGCTAGAGGTACTAGCTAGATCAGGCAACATAAAAAAATGAAAGCCATCCAAATGGAAAGGAAGAAGTAAAACTTTCACTATTCGCAGAATATATGACCCTATACCTAGAAAATCCCAAAAAATCTACAGCAAAGCTACTAGAGCTGATAATGAATTCAACAGAGTGGCAGGATACAAGATTAATAAGCAAAAATCAGTAGTGTTTCTACACACTACTATCAATCAATCTGAGAAGAAAGTCAGGAAAAAAATTCCACTTACAATAGCAACTAAAACAATCAAGTGTTTAGGAATAAACCTAACCAAGGACAGAAAACACTTGTATTCAGAAAACGATGAAAACGATAGTACATTGCTAAAAGAAATTAAAGAAGATCAAAATAAATGGAAGAGCATTCTGTGTTATGGATGGGAAGTCTAAATATCACTAAGATGTCAATTCTACCCAAACTGATAGACAAATTCAATGCAATCCCAATAAAAATTCCAACAGCCTTTTTTAAAGAAATGGAAAACCCAATTATCACATGTATATTGGAAGTGTAAGGAGCCCCAAATAACCAGAAACATCTTTAAAAAGGAAGAACAAAGTTGGAGGACTCTCACTTCTGGACTTTAAGTCATATTACCTAGCTACAGTGGTAAAAATAGAATAGTACTGCCATAAAGGTAGACATATAGACCAATGGAACTGAACTGATGGTTCAGAAACAGATCCTCACATCTATGGTTAAGAGATTTTTGACAACGCCGTCAAGCCCATCCAGCTGGGGCAGAACAGTCTATTCAACAAATGATGTTGGGAGAACTAGACATTCATATCCAAAAGAAAGAAAGAGGACTCCTATCTCACACCTTATTAAAAAATTAACTCAAAATGGATCAAAGACCTAAATATAAAAGTGAGAACCATAAAACTCCTAGAAAAAAATATATAGAAACATCTTTAAGACATGGTGGGAGATGGTGGTTTCTTGAACTTATACCCAAAGTACAAGCAATAAGAAAAGACGCCAATAAATGGGTCCTCAACTTAAACACTTTTTGCTTAGATTAATTTTGTCAAGAAGGTGAAAAGGCAACCCACTCAATGAGAGAAAATACTTGGAAACCACATAATAAAGGTTTGATTTCAATGCTATATAAAGATATCATATAGCTCAACAATAAAAGAGCAAGCAATATAATTTTTTTTTTAAATGGGCAAAAGACTTAAATAGACATTTCTCTCAAAAGGAAACACAAATGGCAAAAAAAAAAAAAAAAGCACATGAAAACATATTCCAGTGTGGAAACAGAGCTAATGGCAACACACTGTAGTGAGTAGCCAATGGTTTATAAATGGGATTGTGGTTGAAAAGGATAGTCTAGGGATATAAGCTAGAGAATAATCTAGGGACTAAATAACACAGTGAACCCAGAGATGGATGGGAATTGTGGTTTATGGTACAGATGAAAGAGTGTACTTCTGTGAGCTAGTGCAGATATATTATCACTACTGCAGGGAGGTGGGAATGTGGAGAAGAATGGGAAAAATACAATTGGTGTGACCTACAGACTGTGGTTAACAGCAATACTATAATATTCTTGCATCAATGCCAAAGATGTACTGTGTTGATACTAGGGGGGGTAATGGAAAAATTTTGTCAAATGTATGCTATAGAACATGGTTAGTGGTAATACTCTGATAATATTATCTGATAATCTGTAAAAAATATTCCACAACGGTGTGGTGTGTTGTATGGAAATTCTAGACAGGTGCATGACTCTTTCGTAAGTGTACAGCCTCTGTAATAAAAGTATATTTAAAAAATAATAGGGTGGGTTGGGAGGAAAATACACCAAATGTAAGATAGGGACTATAGTTGGTAATAATATTTTGATGATGTTCTTGCACAGTTTGTAACAAATGTTTCACAACAATACAAGATATTGGTGGTGGGGTGATGTGTGGGACGCCTGTATGACGTTACGCATGCTTATTTGGAAGTTCACAACTTTTACTGTATACTTATTATGTAAAAAAAAAAATGTGGTATATACATAGGATGGAATACTATGCTGCTATAAGAAGAAATGAAATTGGGACATGTATGAGAAAATTAATGACCCTGAGGACATTATGACCAGTGAAATGAGTCAGGCACAAAGGAACAAATATTGTATTGTCTCACTAATATAAACACAAAGAATAAATACATGGAACTAAAACCTAGATTATAGATTGGTAGGAGATAGGATGAGGACTGAGAAGGAGTACTGATGCTTAATATTACATAGAATTTCCAATTAGCTTGACTGTAAAAATAGAAATGGACAGTTAATGGTAACACATTACAGTGAGTATAACTAACACAGCTGGTTTATAAATGGGAACGTGGCTGAAAAGGAAAGTCTAGGGATGTAAATGTCAACTGAAAGAAAGCTAGAAAATAATCTAGGGACTGAATAACAAGTGACCCCAAAGGTGGATGAAGATTGTGGTTAATAGTACAAATACAAGAATGTTCTTCCATGAATTAGCACAAAATACATCACTATTACCAAGTAGTAAGAATATGGTGGTGCACAGGAAAAATGTAACTTATGGACTAGAATTAACAGCAATATTATAATATTCTTGCAGCAATGTCAAAGAAGGTACTATATCGACACAAAGCCCAATAATATGGGAGTAAGGAATTTTTTCCTTTGGACTAAGGAAATGTTCAAATGATTATTGGAGGGAAGTGGATTTGGCTCAACTGATAGGGCGTCGACCTACCACATGGGAATTCCAGGATTCAAACCCAGGGCCTCCTGACCTGTGTGGTGAAGCTGACCCACACACATAGTGCTGATGCATGCAAGGAGTGCTGTGCCACACAGGGGTGCCCCCCATTTAGGGGCGCCCCCCACACAAGAAGTGCGCCCTGCAAGGAGGGCCGCCCCATGTTAAAAAAAAGGGCAGGAGTGGCAATGCACACATGGAGAGCTGACGCAGCAAGACTATGCAACAAAAAGAGGCACATATTCCCAGTGCTGCTAACAAGAATGCAGGCGGACACAGAGAGGAGACAACGGGCAGGTCGGGGGGCTGGGGGGCAGGAAGGGAAGAGAAATTTTTTAAAAAGGGTTAAATAAGCTAATTCATGTCAAGATCTTATAGCATAGTAAACACTTAATAAATGGTAACTATTACTAAAAAAAAAAATTCCGTTCAATGGAATCGTTGTGTTCCCTGGTGGCAGCACTCCTCCTTTTGGAACCAAGACCTGTAGACCAGCAGAGCTTACAGTTACAGGGACAGGAAGCAAAAATTTTCCTAGTGGATCACTAGGGGTAATATTGAGTGGTGCCACTCAAACAGTACATAAAGTGGACGCTGATTTAGAGCATACACAGCCTCCTGGAGAACACTGCCCCAGCCCCGCAAGGGAATGCCACCTAGTTGGCACTGTAATTGAGTCTTCAAAAGGCCATTTCACCATTCTATCAATCCAGCTACTTCAGGATGATGGGGAACATGTAAGACCAGTGAATTCCATGGGTACAGGCCCATTCCTGCACACCATTTGCTGTGAAATGGGCTCCTTGACCAGAAGCAACGCTGTGTGGAATGCCATGGTAGTAGGTAAGACATGTGGTAAGTCACAGATGGTAGTTTTGGAAGCAGCATTGTGTGCTAGAAATACAAACCCATATCCAGAGTATGTGTTTATTCCAGTTAAAACAAATCACTGGGCTTTTGGGAAGAGGCAGACTAGAAAAACATGGGACTCTCTTCTCCTTCAGAAAAAGAGCTAGAGAACAGGCTGAAACAGCCTAGAAAAAGATCTTCTAGGGTTTAGGATACCAGGCAAAGGATGAACACTGCCCAGAGGCAAGAGAGACAAAGGAGAGAAATCATAATGACAGAACTGTGAGTTGAAACCAGTGGCTGCTGCTGCCGGCACCATCTCCAACACTGAAGACACTTTAGAACTGTAGGGCCTCTGGACCTGAGGCTACAGACTAAGAGGGTTCCAGGGATTTACCACCCTAGGACAGGGGAGAGAGAGACACACAGCCTAAGGCTGACTCTGCTTCTGACCCACAAATTTGGTCTGCTGTGTCCCAGGAACCCTTCCACACTGGGTGGAACAGTGCCATTGTTTGACTTGAAGCCCGCAAGGGGATAAAGATAAATGACCCTCCCAATCTCCTCCTCAACTAACGGGGACTGATTGTTGAGGACTCAGAGGGGAGTGGAAATATTTCTGACCAGGGAAAAGGGAAAGCGCTGCCAAAGAAAGCTGAAGAACTGTCTCGGAGAAAGTTTTAATTACAAGGCTCAGCACCTCCACATGGGAAGTTCTATCTCATTGATCCTGTCTGTGCTGCAACAAATACACTCCAACCAGGCATTGAACTGAGAACTGCCAAAGAGTGCCATCCACTGAAATACCAAAGAAGTGCACTCAAGATAATTAAAAATAAGTAGGAGAGGCTCTTTCTGGCCTCTATAGTGTCCTTCCCCAAGGCCCTAGGAATCGAGTCTAAAACCAGTTACTGGGTTTGGGGCCCAGTTTTGGGCAACCAGCAGGGACAATCCTAACAATCCAGGTCAAGCCAAGAATCAAAAAGCACTGGTAACACACATATTCCTGTCACTAAATCCCTACAAAAGAGAAAGAAATCAGTATCTGAGTAAACTACATCCTAATCATATGCCTAGATATCATCAAAAAATCACAAGCATACTTAGAAAATAGAAGACATAGCCTAAGAAAAGGAATATATCAAAGCCCCAAAAAAGAGGCAGAATTTGAGAGAACTAATCAGCGATATGTGTACAAATTTCCAAAATCAAATTAATGACCTGAAAGACAATATGGTTAAAGAGAAAAATGACATCAAGAAGATACTGAGCAAGCACAAAGAGGAATTTGAAATCTTGAACACAAAAGTAACAGAGCTAATGGGCATGAAAGACACAACAGTCAAGATCAAAAACACACTTGAGGCATACAAGAACAGACTCAAAATGGTAAAAGAAAGGATAAGAGATATCAAAGACAGAACAGCTGAAATTAAAAAGAAGAGAGAGAAAAGAATGGAAAAAATTGAGCAGGGGCTCAGAGAGTTGAATGACAACACAAAACATAACAACATAGGTGTCATGGGAGTTCCAGAAGGAGAAGAGAAGGGAAAAAGGGCAGAAAGAATATTTGAGGAAGTAATAGCGGAAAATCTCCCAACTCTCACAAAGGAAATGAACTCACATGTCCAAGAAGCACACCATACCCCAATCAGAATAAATCCAAATAGATCTACTCTAAGACACATACTACTCAGACTGTAAAGTACCAAAGATAATGAGAAAATTCTCACAGCACAAAGGGAAAACCAAACCATCATGTACAAGGAATGTCCAATAAGACTTGGCACAAATTCCTCTTCAGAAACCATGGAGGAAAGAAGACAGTGGTATGATACAATTAGGATACTGAAAGAGAAAAACTGCCAGCCAAGAATTCTTTATCCAGCAAAATTGTCCTTCAAATATGAAGGTGAGTATAAAATATTCACAGGCGGTGGACTTGGCCCAGTGGATAGGGCGTCCATCTACCACATGGGAGGTCCGCGGTTCAAACCCCAGGCCTCCTTGACCCGGCTCTCCTTATGGGGCACACTCCTTGTGCATGGGGCTCCCCTATGTGGGGGACACCCGTGCGTGGCACAGCACTTCTTGCACGCATTAGCACTTCACATGGGCCAGCTCCACATGGGTCAAGGAGGCCCGGGGTTTGAATCGCGGACCTCCCATGTGGTAGGTGGACACCCTATCCATTGGGCCAAGTCCGCTTCCCGCCAAGGATGGCTTTTATCACTTAGGTTTGTTTGACTCAGTTATCAAAGAACTTACAAAAAAATATTCTGGAGAAATTTGGAGAAAAACATCTTCTTATTCACATCCCAAAAGTAAGAAAACTTTATCCTCTCTTCATTATTTATTTTACAAAACTGATTTTTTTATTGCACTTTGGACAATAAAAACAGATTAACCTACAACTTTCCACATTATGTGAGACTCTGGCAAGTAAGCAGACCCATCCATATTGATGTCCATGATTGATATAATAAATGTGTTTTTTTTTAAAGATTAATTTTTTTCTCTTAGAACCACCACTTTGATCTATTACTGAAATCACATTTGTTCTGAAATTTCTAAATTAACAGCATATTTGCATTTATCAAACCACAATGTGAGTTTTAAAAGGCTGAAAAGCATTTCTACCCAAAATGTCATGTTTTTTTCAAACAGTTCTACCAACCTTTCCAAATCTATCTATCTATTAATTCATCAGTGTATTTCTTCTCTAACCTTCCTTTAAGACAAAAATAGGCAGGGTACAGGGGCTACAAAACATTCCCCCAACCAGACACTCTGACGGGCAAGAAGGAATAAACTACTGGTATACATTATACCTTATTTTTTTATTCTTTCAAACCATCCAGCTTATTAGCACAATACCTATTTATAATAGATATACAATGTTGACAAAATTACATAACAAGATACAGTGACATGATTTAAAGAACACAGGCCTCCAAATAAACAGACATGAGTTGAAATTCCACATTTAATAACTCTGAAATACTAAGTTGCTTGACTCTCTGGGCACTGAGTATCCTCATTTATAAAACAGAAATAAATGCAACCTAATTTGAAGGCATACATCCTTCATAGGACAGGCACCAAATATTAATTCCTTTCCTTTTTCTTAGTTGACAAAGAAACTAAGAAAACTGGACCCAAAATCTAATGCTCAATTCTACACGCACTTCAGAAAACATTCTTTTAAATAAACCCTTTTGTCATAAGAGAATTACTATTACTAATCTCAAAGAGAACACAATTTTTTTTTAAGATTTATTTTTTATTTATTTCTATCCCCTTCCCCTCTGGTTGTCTGCTCTCTTTGTCCATTAAGCTGTGTGTTCTTCTATGACTGCTTCTATCCTTATCAGTGGCACTGGGAATCTGTGTTTCTTTTTGTTGCATCATCTTGTGTCAGCTTTCCACGTGTGTGGCACAATTCTTGAGCAGGATGCACTTTCTTTCACACTGGGCGGCTCTCCTTATGGGGCGCACTCCTTGTGCATGGGGCTCCCCTACATGGGGGACACCCCTGCGTGGACAGCACTCCCTGCACTGCACATGGGTCAGCTCCACACCGGTGAAGGAGGCCGGGGGTTTGAACCGTGGACCTCCCATGTCGTAGGCAGACGCCCTATCCATTGGGCCAAGTCCATTTCCAAGAACACAATTTTTAAAATGTCCTTCTAAATGTTTAGATTCATAAAGTTTACAGACATAGAGTAATTCTGCCTTACTATGTGACAAGAGCTTCTCAATAAAATATTTAGAACCTAATTTTTTTGACCAAGCATCTGAATGCCATTATTTAGTGAATTTACAGCTAATACTTATCTAAACTACCTTCCCTATTATTGTTCTGTAACTACTCTTTTCTTGCCAAGCCAGATGTCCACTCTACCTCATATCGATTATCTCCTTACTGGTTAGTAGCCTGCCACAAAAGACTAGCTAAGGTTCATCTTGTGTTGGTCTATAACATAATACAAGAAGTAACCATTCAAGAATACCATCACACAGCTGTTCCTCTAGAGATAATGATTGTCTTCACCATAACTGAACTGAAACCAAAAACAGAATAACATCATTATTAATATAAAGAGAACACAAACACAGCTCTTTCTGAACCACCTATAAAAGAAAATTTATTAAAACTGGCCAAATATGATCTATGTATCTTTTTTTAGTTAAAAAAACTTTTGAAGATAACATAGATCACACCATATGTTACATTAAAAAATATGAGGTTCCCATATACCCCACTCCCCACTCCTCCCACATCAACAACCTCTTTCATCAGTATGACATAATTTTTGCATTTGATGAATACATTTTGGAGCACTGCTACACTGCATGGACTATAGTTTACATTGTAGTTTACACTCTCTCCCAGTTCATTCAGTGAGTTATGGAAGGATATATTATGTCCTGCATCTGTCCCTGCAATATCATTCACAACAACTCCAAGTGCCAAAAATGCCCCATATCACACCTCTTCTTCCCTCTCCCTACCCTTAGCAACTCCCGTGGCCACTGTTTCCACATCAATGATACAATTCCTTCCATTGCTGGAGTCACAATAATTCTATAGCAGAATACCGGTAAATCCACTCTAATCCGTATTTTATTCCTCCATCATGAGGACCCTGAGATGGCGACGTCCACTCCACCTTTGAATTGAGAGGGAGCTTAGATCCCACATGGCTGATGGATGGGATACTCCTGCTCGAAGTTGTAGACACTCTCAGTTCCCTGTTGTGGTGACTGACCATCCGCACCTTTCTGTTAGCTGACCTGGGTAAGTCCAATGAACTGGAGAGTAGGTGTTGCAACTCTGCTGAGGCTCAGGGCCCAGCTGGTACATGGACAGTTCAGAGATTCAAGTCTCTTGAGCATACACCAACCCCAGTGCCAAGCACAGGTTCAGTAAAAGTGACAGAAGAGGCATATGGAGAAAGGTCACATCTGAGTCCAACTCCATCACAATCAGGAGCACAAATTCCAAAGTAGGACCCACTGGCAAGGCACTGAACTCCAGAGCCATCTGCCATGACTGTAGGACCTGGGTGTCTCCAAAGCCCTCAGGAGCACCACTACCTGGGGTTGTATCTACTCTCGCTGTCTCTGGGATCCTGCTGAGACGTGCGTAAGTGTGACCCCTCTGATGACCTCCCAATTCATTTTGAAGTCTCTTAGCCATAAAAACTCATTTGTCTTTACCATTTTCCCCTTTTATTCAAGGTCTTTTTCTAGTTGCATCACCAGCTGGTGCTTGGTAGTAATCCCTCGGAACTTAAGAAAAAAGAGATAAATTGGACTTTTATCAAAATTGAAGACTTTTGTGCATCAAAGGACATTAGCAAGAAAATGAAATGACAGCCTACAGAATGGCAGAAAATATTTGGATAACATATCTGATAAAGGCTTACTATCCAAAATATATAAATAACTTCTACAACTGAACAACAAAAAGACACGCAAACCAGTTAAATAATGGGCCACAGATTTAAACAGACATTCCTCCTGAGTTGATATATAAATGGCCAGTAAGTATATGAAGAGATATTCAATATCATTAGCCACTAGAGAAATGCAATTTAAAATTACAAAGAGATATCATTTCACACCCACTAGAATGGGCTATCATTAAGAAAACTGAAAATACGTTTTGGCAAGAATGTGGAGAAATAGGAACACTCATACATTACTGATGGGAATGTAAAATGGTGCAGCCACCGTGGAAAAAGAGTTGTTAGTTCCTCAGAAAATTGAACAGAATTATATTTGATCAGCAGTCCCACTCTAGATATATACCCAAAAGAACTGAAAACAGGGTAACGGACTTTCGCCCAGTGGTTAGGGTGTCCGTCTACCACATGGGAGGTCCGCGGTTCAAACCCCGGGCCTCCGTGACCCGTGTGGAGCTGGCCCATGCGCAGTGCTGATGCACACAAGGAGTGCCATACCACACAGGGTTGTCCCCCGTGTAGGGGAGCCCCACACACAAGGAGTGCACCCTGTGAGGGGAGCCGCCCAGCGCGAAAGAAAGTGCAGCCTGCCCAGGAATGGTGCCGCCCACACTTCCCGTGCCACTGACGACAACAGAAGCGGACAAAGAAACAAGATGCAGCAAAAAGACACAGAAAACAGACAACTTTAAAAATAAAAAAAAAGAATTGAAAACAGGAACAATAGCTAAAAGGTGGAAGCAACCCAAGTGTCCCTTGGTATCAGGGAGGCTCATCCCCAGAAGTCATGTCCCACACTGAGGGGAAGGTCATGCATTTACATGCTGAGTTTGGCTTAGGGAGTTAGCCATGTTTTCTTTTGTTGCTCATGCTTTCGGTGTAAGGTTTAGAAATGCGCCACCTACCACCAGGTCTTGAAGGTATTTTCCTACATTTTCTTCTAGAAGTTTTATGGGTCTTGCTTTTATATTCAAGTCTTCAATCCATTTTGAATTAATCTATGTATAAGGTGTGAGTCAGGGGTCCTCTTTCCTTCTTCCGGCTATGGATACCCAGTTCTCCCAGCACAATTGGTAGAAGAGACTGTTCTACCCCAGCTGGGTGGGTCTGAAAGGCTTGTCACAGTAAAATCATAATATAGATTATATATAGATTATATCAAACCCTTTTCCCCCTTCCCCAGCAATGATCTTTTTACATGTGGATGTTACATTTGCTACAACTGATGTACGGATATTGAAACATAGCTACTAATCTTGGTTCCTTTATGGTTTACGTTATGGTTTATATTTCAGACTAACTCATTTTATGAGGTAGGTGTTACCCACGTTAAAGAAGGGGAAAAAAACTCCACATGATGATTTAAATTAATACAGAGAAGGAATTTGACAAAACCCAACATCCTTTAATGATAAAGGCACTGAGAAAACTAGGAATAGAAGGGAATTTTTTTAACATGGTAAAAAGCATTTATGGAAAACCCACAGCAAATGTCGTACTTCAGTAGTGAAAAGACTGAAAGCTTTCCTCCCAAGATCAGGAACAAGAAAAGGATGCCTGCAGTCATCACTGTTATTTAACACTGTACTAGAATCAAATTATCGCTGTTTGCAATGATCATATATCTAGAAAATCCCAAAGAATCTACAGGAAAGCTATTAGAAATAAAAGCAAATTCAGCAAAATTGCTAGTAAACATGCAGAAGTCACTTGGGAAACCCAAGTGAATATAAATGCAGAAATCCTCAACAAAGTGCTGGCAAACCAAATCCAACAGTATATTAAAAGGAAATCAAGAAAATGGTTCCATTCACAGTGATATCTAAAAGATACTGGCATAAGGATAGGTATGTAGACCAATGGAATATATTTGGAAGTCCAGAGTTAAATCCACACATATATGGCCACTTGACTTTCGATAAGGGTGCCAAGTCCATTAATGAGGAAAAAATAGTCTCTTCAACAAATGGTGCTCGGAAAACTGGAAATCCACATGCAAAGAACGTGTACTCCTACTTCTTGCCATTTATAAAAATTCAGAAAGGATCAAAGACCTAAATAGACGAGTTAATACTAAAAAATAGTTCAAGGAAACATAAGGAAATACATTCATAACCTTGTGGTAGTAGATAGTGTATTTTTTAAATTTTACACCAAAAGTATGAGGAACATCACTACTGAAGGTGGTAGAAATGGGGAGAAGCTTGGGAAAAATACAACTGGAGTAACCTATGGACTGTGGTTAACAGCAATACCATAATATTCATGCACCTACGCCAAAGATGTACTGTGTTGATAATGGGGGTGTATGGAAAAAATGTGTCAGATGTATGCTATGGACCATGGTTAGTGGTAACAGTCTCATGAGATTATCTCATAACCTCTAACAGATGTTCCACCACAGTGTGATGTATTGACAGAGAAGTGCTGTATGGGAAAATTCTGCACATGCACATGATTGTTTTGTAAGTTCACAACTTCTGTAATAAATTTTAAAAAATAATAATAGGGTTGGTTGGGGAAAAATACACCAAATGTAAAATATGAACTGTAGTTAGTAGTAAGATTTTGACAATACTCTTTTATAATTTGTAATAAATGTCTCACAACAAAGCAAGGTATTAGTGGTAGACTGATGTATAGGACCTGTGTATGATGTTATACATGTCTGCTGTGTAAGTTCACAACTTTTACTATACACTTATTGCTTATGTATGTTCATGTGTAAATGACACAGTAATAACAACGAATAAGGTGGGCTGGTGGGAGATAAACCAAATATAAGATAACTTTGGTTAGCAATACTTTGAGGATGCTCTTTCATCATTTGTTAAAAGTGTTTTGCAACAATGTAAGGTATTGGTGGTAAGGTGAGATATGAGAGCCCTGTATGATATTATGTACATTTGTTTTGTAAGTTCACAACTGTTACTATACACTTATTGTTTATGTATGTTTATGTATGAGTGGTACACGTCAACAAATTTTTTTTTAAGTTGTTTATTGAAGATTCCAACTACTGCTGTAGAACTATTTCTCCATATGAGTCAGTCCATTTTTACTTCATATATTTTGGGTCTCTGTTACGAGGCAAACATGTTTATTGTGATCATATCTTCTTGCTAGAATGAACCTCTTATCAATATATAATACCTTTAATTGTCTCTTACAATCTTTTTTTACTCACAGTCTATTTTGTCTGAGAAGAATATAAAATAGCCACTATAACTCTCTCTTGATTACTGCTTGCATGGAATATCCTTTTCCACTCTTTTACTTTCAACTTCTTTGTGTCTTTTTACCTAGAGTGAATCTCTTTAGATAGCATATAAATCAGGGGTTCTTAACCTTTTTTTTGTTCCATGGCCCTCTTTGCTGCTCAGGTGAAAACCACGGACCCCTTACTAAGCCCTCACTATACTCTGTATTATTTTAAAATAATTATCACACCTGCACCAACACATCCCCACAAGCATGGTTTTTTTTAAATTTCAATTCAAGCTCACAGACCCCTTGATAAGAACTCCTGATAGAGATGGAACATGCTTTTTCATCCAGTCTGCCAATCTCTGCTTTTAATATGGGAATTTAGTCCCCTGACATTTAAGGTAATAACTGAAAACAAAGAATTTACTTCTGTCATTTGTTTTCTGTATTTCATGTTATTGTTTGCTTTTGTTGTTGTTGTTGCTTTGGTCCTCAATTACTCTACTAACCTTTTTGCATTTACTGTTTTTGTAGTACAGTACACTTTGATTCTCATCTTTATTTTTTTTTTATTTTTTAGTTATTTTCTTAGTGGTTATCTTTGTAAATACAATAAACATCTCACTTCAGTAGTATACAAACTCTCTACTCCTATAAATCTCTGGCCCTGCCCCTTTATGTTGTTGTTGTCTAAGATTATATCTTTATTGTATGCCCACTAACATAGAATCCTAAATGCTATTTTACACCTTTGCCTGTTAAGTCAAAAAAGGGGGAAAAAGCAGTTACAAACCTAAGGTACAATATAGGATTTTATACTTAGCTAAGTAGTCAACTTTGCCATTTTTCTTTATTTCTTTATATGGCCTTGAGTTACTGCCTAGTGTCCTTTTATATCAGCCTGAAGGACTCCTGTTACCATAATGTAGTGCAGATCTTGTAGTAATAAACTCTTTCACAGCTTTTAATTTATTTGTAAATGTCTTATTTTCTCCTTAATTTTTTTAGGAGGTACCAGGGATTGAACCCAGGACCTCAAACATGGGAAGCAGGCGCTCGATCACTGAGCTACATCTGCTTCTCCTTCATTTTTGAAATATAATTTGCTGGATATAGAATTCTTGGTTGACTTTTTTTCTCTCAGGGTTTTAAATATGCCATCCCACTGTCTTCCAGCCCCCATGGTTTTTTGTTTTGTTTCTTCTTTTTTTTTTTTAATGAGAAATTCAAATCTTACTGGGATCCCTTGTATGGGACAAGTAGATCCTCTTGCTGCTTTTAAAATCTTCTGAGTTTGGGTTTTGCCAGTTTTGCACTAATATGTCTGGGTGTAGTTTGGTAAAGATCCCCTAATATCTACCATGCTTAGAGTGTATTGAGATTTCTGGATCTGTATATTCATGTTTTTCATCAGGTTTGGGAAGTTTTTGGACATTATTTCTTCAAATTCTTTCTCTGCCCCTCTCTCTCATGTCCTTCTGAGACTCCAATGATATGTATGTTGATGATATACTTGAACCCTGAGGCACAGTTCATTTTTCTTCATTATATTTTCTTTCTGTTCTTCATAATGGGTAGTTTCTATTGTTTTATCTTCAACTTTGCTGATCATTTCTTTTGCCTATTCAAATCTGCTGTTAAGTCCATCCAATGAGCTTTTTTAAAACAAATTATTTTATTTACATATTAATGAAACATACAATTCATCCAAAGTGTACAAGCAAGGTATTTGGTATAACATCCAAAGAGTTTTTCCTTTCAACTACTGTACTTTGCAGCCCCAAAATCTGTTTTATTCCTTTTAATAACTTCTCTTTAATTTTAGACATTTTCCTGATTTTTCTTAAGTTATTTGTATATGGAGTCCTTTAGCTCATCAAACATACTTAGGATGGTTTATTTAAAGTCTTTGACTAATAGAGCCAATGTATGAGCATCATCAGGATGGTTTCTGGCAAATTCTTTTCTTTTCCCTGTTAATGGGCCATATTTCCTGTTTCTTCATGTGTATTTTTTTTGCTGAGAAATGGACATTGAGTGGACATTTTGGTTTAACTCTGGAAATCTAATTCTCCCACTCCTTTGAGACTACAAGCATTGTTTTTATTGTTGAGGCCTGGACCTACCAATTTATGAATTTTCCTATTTTTGCTCCTTAACAAGGAATGGAAAGCATCAAAAGGAGAAAAAAATAGGTACTACCTCATTAGGAATCCTCTGACACTTTCTCCTGAAGGGGGTTTGAACAATGGTTGTCCTCAGAGCTAGACTCCAAATGATAAGTAGCTAATCCAAAGCAGTGATCAGCGAAGAGAGCACACTCCCCTGAATCATGGAGGACATATCCTTACAGCCCACCCTAACACCAGCAAGCAGGAACAGAAGCCCAGACTATAGTCCTCACTGCTGCTTGGCATATTGGTGGTGGGTGGAGACTGGCAGCCACAGCACAGAGGATGAAAATCACCAATATTAAACTGCAGTTTACAAGTCCCTACCTCCTGCTGTTCACTGGACTCCAGAGTTCCAGAATAATTGATTCAGACATTTCCTGCCAGCTCAATACTTGTTTTAGAGGAGTGAATAATTCCTGGAGATTCCTATACCACCACCTTCCCACAATCCTCTCCTGTTTCAATTGTTTGTAAAGTTCACAATAATGAGCCAATACATTTCTTACTCTATTAAATTTTATCAGTCTCTATCACTGAGAATTTTCCTTTGTAATAATTATTACTATCATATCCAATTTTATCAGAGCAAACTGTGCACATCTAAATTTTATGAAAAATAATTCGTTTTTATCAGTTTTTAGTCAATAACAAATGTTGCCATATGTGTTTTTTAAGACACTTCTTTTTACCTGTAGTATTTGTGTCAATAATGGTCTTTACAAGTGGGTAAGACTGACAGTTTTCTATGTCCCAGACTGTGGAAAGCAAAAAGCTAAAATAGTTCCCCAAGTGCTCACTTCAGCAGCACACATACTAAAATAGTTCCCCAAGATTTCCCGCCCTAGTCACTAAAACTGTGAATATGATGAGCTATTACATCCATGATTATACTGCCTCATATATGAAAGGAATTTTTCACATGTATTTAAGGTTACAAATCAGTTAACATTGAGTAAATCAAAAGGGAGAATACACAGGTGGGCCTAATCTAATCACATGAGCCCTATAAAAGAGAAATTTCTCTGGTTGACTGCAGAACAGGAAGTCAAAAAAGATGTGATACGAGAGAGAGTCCATTGCTGGCTTTGAAGATCAAGGGAGCCAAATGGAAAAGACTTGAGAGCATCTTCTGAGAGCTAAGCATTAACCCCAGCTAACAGGAAAATAGGGAAGTTAGTCCTATAGCCACAAAGAACTGGGTTCTGTCAACAAACTGAATGAGCTTGGAAACACATTCTTCCTCAGACCCTACAAATAAGGGCCCAATATAGCCAAAGTCTTGATTCTGAACTGTAAGCCCTTCAGAAAAAAACAAAGGCAAGCTGTCCTAGACTGCTGACCTACAGAACTACGAAATAATTAAATGGGTATTGTTTTAAGTCACTAAGTTTGTGGTAATTTATTACACAGCAATAGAAAATACACTGACCAACAAATAAACCCATAAGCAAGTCTCACAGATTGATCTATTATATAAAGCTGGTTCAAGACTATAAGAGTGAGGCAAGTGAGGTGAATCAAAACTCACCTTTCAAAATAAGCTTAAATAAAGAAAAATAAAATAACAAAATAAAAAACTCACCTTTCTTGTCTCACCCCTCATCTTGGCCCTGTCAAATCTTATCATTTTAAATTTTGTTCATCATGAGATTTTTTGCATTAACCTTTATTTTTTTAGACTGTTACATTAAAATATTAATTCAATTACTGAGTTTTTCAGCATCCCCTTAAATTTTACATCCAGTGTTAGTGCCTCACATGCCTCTGCCTAGTTCTGACCCTGACTCTGAGGCTAATCTCAGTTCCCCACATAGTTCTCCTCATATCTTCCAGAATACTCAACTATGTCACCAAGCCAGTCCTTTCAAGTATTTTTATTGTTTTTCCCAACACGTACAATAACAATGACAGTACAAAGAACAGAGGCAAAACTTTGGGGTCAAAACATTCTTTGGGTTAAATACACAACTTCCAGAAAAGATGTCTAATTATCTGTACTCAAATTATCAGACGCTAATGACATGTACCTTTGATTTAAAAACTCAAAGAATAATTAGTTATTTGTCCAATGTATATGAGGTGCAGAGGTGCCCAAAGATGTACTTACCAAATCCAATGGATGTGTCATGATGATGGGAACGAGTGTTGTTGGGGGGGGGAGGGGGGGGTAGGGGGGTGGGGTTGAATGGGACCTCACATATATATTTTTAATGTAATATTATTACAAAGTCAATAAAAAATAAAAAAATTTAAAAAAAATAAATAAATTCATGAAGGTCCACTCTAAAAAAATAAATAAATAAAATAATTAGTTATTTGTCAAAATGAACAGACAAGGTATATAAGTGAACAAGACAACCTATGGAATAGGAGAAAGTAGTCACAAGTCATATGTCTGATAAGAGTTTAATATCCAGAAATATAAAGAAATCCTACAACTCAACAACAAAAAGGCAACCGAATTTAACAGTGGGCAAAGGAATTGAATATAGACATTTCAGGAGATGTAAAAAGAGCCAATAAGCATATGAAAAGATGTTCAATATCATTAATGATTAGGGAAATGCAAACCAAAAGCACAAGGGGATACCACCTCACATTCACTAGGATGGCTCTTAAAAACAAAACAGAAAACAAATGTTGGCAAGGGCGTGGGGAAATTGGAACCTTCACACAATATTAGTGATAAAATGGTGTAGTTGCCATGGAAAACAGTTTGGAGGTACCTCAAAAAGTTAAACACAGATTACCATAGGACCTGGAACTCCCATTTCAAGGTATATGCTCAAAAAAAGTTGAAAGCAGGAACTAAAACAGTACACATACACCAATGTTAATAGCAACCTTATTCACAATAGCCAAGAAATGGAAACAACCCAATTGTCCATCAGAAGAATGGTCAAATAAAATGTGCTATATACATACAATGGAATAGTATTCAGCCATTAAAAAACAATGAAGTTCTGAAAAATGCTACAACACTGAAGAAACCTGAAAGCATTATGTGACTGAATAAGCCAAGTACAAAAGGACAAACATTGTATGATTCCACATATACGAACTATCTAGAATAAGCACTCATAGAAACAGAAAGCAGAGCGCGGGAGGGGAAATGGGGTAGATATTGCTTAACAGGTACAGAGTTTCATTTTGTGGTGAGGAAAAAGTTTTGATAATGGACAGTGGTCATGGTAATACAATATTAATGTAACCAATAACACTGTATTATACATTTAAAAATGGTTAAAATGGTAAATTTTATGTTTTATATATATTATTAACACAATAAGAAAAAAATTTTTTAAGTCAAAGATAAATACTTCTTAAAGGAGCCAGGGGAAAATGGCTCATTATATATAAGGGACCAATGATTTGAACGCAGATATCTCATTGGAAACCATCAAGACCAGTGAAACAATGAAACTACATGTTTAAAGTACTAAAAGAACGAATAATCAACCATATTCCTCGAATTCATGAGTCCCTGGCCCTCTTTTGCCTGGAAAATGCTGACTTGGGAAAGTCCTCTCTGGGGTGACCCTCCTCCCAGAATTTGTCCTCCATGCAAAAGCAACTAGGGGCAATGAAAGGAGTGCACAAGAAACTACAGAGGCAAAATAAAAACAAACAGAACAGACCAAGATTCCCAGAAAAGGACCAGAGGAAAGGAAGTGTTTTCCTGGGGGTTAAACAATTGTACAAATAGTGCAATCTTAAGAACTGTACCACATATCCATGGCAAGAATCAGATGAAGAGCTGGAAAAATCTGTTCAGTTAGACAGGCAATTCTAAAGATCTAGAGTAAGTTGAATGAAGTGTCAAGGAGGAGCCGTGAACACAAAACCAATCAACAATAAAACCCTAACCAAGACAGAGAAACTGACCTGCAGAGTACATTCATCAAGATAATCAAATGACGAGGCATCAGCAAAAGATTACAGCCATATTAAGAAATAAGAAGATATGGCTCAATCAAAGGAATGAATTAAAACTTTGGAGAAGACACAGAATTTGAAACAACTAATCAATGATGTTGAAAGAAGTCTTCTAAATCTATTCAAGGAGATGAAGGAAAATACAGTTAAGGAGATAAAGAATATTAAGAAGAAAACAGGTGAGCATAAAGAAGAATATGAGAGTATAAAAAGAAACATAGCATGGGAGCCGATGCAGCTCAAGTGATTAAGTGCCTGCCTCCCATGTATGAAGTCCTGGTACCTCCTGAAAAGAAAAAAAAAAGAAGCATAACAGAAATTATGGGAATGAAAGCCAAAACAGAAGAGATTAAAAATTTGCTAGAAGCATACAAGAGGATCCTTTAAAAAGGGGAGGAGGGGTTATTAGGGTTATTAGAGAAGTTGTGGGTTAACAGATCATGCATAAAATATGAATTCCCAAACACCACCTTACATCAACACCTTACATCTGTGCAGAACATTTGCTACACTGATGGCACTTTTTAATAACTGTACTATTTTTAACAACAGTAGCCAATATTGAGAGATTCTATGTTCTAGACAATGTGTGAAGCAATTGATATGGATCCCATTTAAAACACCCAATACACAGGCCTATGAAGCATGTTCTATTTTTTTTTAGTTTTTTAAGAGGAATCATGTTAAAAAAAAGATAACATTCCCATATACCCCTTCCCTATTGTTGACACTTAGTACTAGTGTGGTACCTTTGTTAAAACTGATGAAAGGATATTAAAATAGTACTATAAACTATGGTCCATGGTTTACATTAGGTGTAACTCGATCCTGAGAGGAAGACAACTAGATAACTTCTATCCCTTTCCAACAGTTTGAATCTCTCTTTTTGGGGTACTCTTTCTTTTATGAATGATTCCATTGGAACCCAACAGCTCCACCTGGACCCTCCCCAAGAAAGCACCCAGGCACAGAGAAACAAGAACAAAAAACGTTAAAAGAAGGGGAAAAAAACGTTTAAGTCCCTGAAATGACAACACGAGGGAGACAAACTCTAACAATTTTGTGTATTTTTAAAATATAAATCCGGATAAATGGTTTTAAATCCCGAACACATAAAAATCAATATGTCAAAAATATTCCCAGGCCTTTAAACAAAAAGTCCACAAACCTTCAAAAGGAATGTTGCTTAACTTCCTTCTCACTACTTGCCACCCATTTATTAAGTCTTAGGAAATGCTTAAACGTTCTCTCACCTCAGTTCAATGCTCCAAAATCTACCATGCTAATCCATTCCGTCCTCCAGATCTGAAACCGTTTTGTGGAAAATACAAAGCAGCAGCCGGTGGTTTACTAACATTAACCCATCTCAGTAAAACAAAATGACAAACTACTCCTAACCCGGCCCCAATTTGTCAGAGAGAAAAAGAAAGGGAGAGTAAGCAGCAACCGAGGGCGTAAAGGGCAGAAAGAACCTCATGTTTATAATTAACCCACAGCCGCCCAAGCGCAAGGTAAGCAGCAGCACCTCCACGGTCAGGAGCCGTCAGAGAGATAAGCGAGGCCGGCGGGCGCTGTAGCGGGGCGAGGGGCGGACCCCGAGGGAGGCGGGGCCGCAAAACCCCGCAGCACGTCCCGCCCCCGGCCCCGCCCCCGGCCGTCCGGGCTCCGCTACCGCTCCGCAGTCCCAGCGCGGAAGCCCGGGGCAACCCCGACCCTTTTCCGCCGACCTCTCCCCTCGCCCCGCAGTCCCGGACACGTACCTGCTTTGCAAACCGGGGCGCTCGGGCTCCTCCTCTCTGGGGAGCTTCGGCTCTGCTCGGGAGACCTCCTCCGGTGGCGGACGCGGGCTGGGGGTGGGGCCACGCTCACCTCGCCAGTCCACAGGTGGGTGGGCGACGAGGAAGGCGACGAAACGGTGCCCAGCAGCGGCGGCGGAGGCTGAGGCCGGGGCGGGCTCCCACGAGCCCCCGGCGCTGTGCTTCGCGTGGGGCTGGTGCCCCGTGTGGACGTCGCGGACGCGCCCGTCTGCGTAGCCACCGTGGGGCTGGTGCGCGCCGCTGCGCTCGCGCCGCCGCGCGTGGGGCTGGTGCTGCGCGAAGCGGTGCGCGGGCCCCCGCTGCCGCCTGAAGGGCCTGAGGCGCCACCGCAGCAGCCGCCGTTGTTGTTGCCGCCGCCGCCGCCGTTGCTCCGCGTGGGGCTGCCATGTTGCTGCTGCTGCTGCTTCAACTGGAACGGAACCGTGGCCCTCATGGGCTGCAGGCGGCTCCCGGCTCCCCCGGCCGTGGCGCCCGCGCCGCTCCCGAAGGAGCTGGCTGGCGTGGGGGACCCATTGCGCCTCACCCGCTGGGACATGGTACCCCTCCCTGGTGACTGAGCGAGACGGGGGGTTTTGTTGTGGTGGCGTTGCAGGGGAAGAATTCTCGAGGCCGAGGGCTGGAGGGAAGGCCCCCACGACGGGGTGACGAAGCCGGAATCCGGGGTGCGGGGGGGCGCTGGAGCCGCGGCCAGCAGAGGCGAGGTGGTGCAGCAGCAGCAGCCGCCACCGCCGCTCCTCCTCATCAACAATAGTGTCTCCTCCGCTGCCCCCGCCCCCGGTAGCCTCCCATTGGCGCAGCGTCAGCTGCTCTCGAGCCGCTCAACCGCGTCTATTGGCTGCGAACGGCACGGGTCCCAGGCCCCCGGGGCCTTAGAGAGCCCGGGTTTGCGCGGAGACGATCTGCTCTTTAAAGAGAAAGAGACCCGCCCCCCGGGGGGAGGGGGAGCGGAGAGCGCAAGCTGTGTGTATGTGTAGTGTACACGTGGGTGTACACGTACGCGCGCACCTGGCCACACACATCTTTCCCGTCCCACACTCGTCTTTCCCTTCACACTGGGGGGAGCTCTGGGGACTCAGACTCTGAATATCATCAAAGGGAATGTCCAGAACCTGAGTGGTCCCCAGGAATAGTCTCAAGTCTTTTCTCCATAATTCATTCTCTTACCACAGCATTAATTGGCCGGGGCCGCGTTCTCGCGTCTCTGGCCTTTTTTCTTGGTCTTTTTGTTCTTTCCTAATTCCATCAATGTATGGGCAGGGCTCTAAAGGAGATGATATTTAATTTATCTTATTGACATTTTGCACACACCTTTAATTTTTTTGCTCTGTCAAGAGCCAAATCTCATATTAAAATTACTAGTTAGAATGCGGTTTGAGACTATCTGTGGAGTCCAGTTACCAAGTGCAATTTCTACCATCTTGTATCTCAAGTAAACAATAATTTATTTTAATCAGGTGTTTCACAGTTTCCTGCTACCTTGGAATGATGTCTGCTACCTTTGTGAAGTGTTATAGTTTACAAGGGGTCTTATTGGATCCTTACAATGATGATTTGAGATAGACCCGGGCCATCCACCCATATTTTTGTCTAGTGGAGAAAAGGGTCTTTGTGGTTTGGGCAAGCACTCAGAAAGACAGGCAGTGACACTAGTTCTAAAATGACCTAAAGGACTTCTCATCAAAACAACAAGAATGGTGGGACTGCACCTCACATACTCATTCTCTGACTATAAATTGCCTGTCCATGGCCTCTTCTCCCTTTACTGTTTTATTAGATGAACATTCTAGACAGATTCACCTTGTAAAAATATGGGTGTGACTCACTCTGGACCTGAAATCCTTCTGGATCTCTATGCACTGT
Organism: Dasypus novemcinctus; assembly: GCF_030445035.2. Taxonomy (NCBI): domain Eukaryota; kingdom Metazoa; phylum Chordata; class Mammalia; order Cingulata; family Dasypodidae; genus Dasypus; species Dasypus novemcinctus. The sequence continues at coordinate 42,554,805 of NC_080679.1, forward strand.
GGTGGAAAGCCTTTGGAAGCCCTAGAAAAGAAATGTAGACCCCAGATCCACTACTTACTCTGTGACCTTGAGGAGATTGCTAACCAGGTTCCTTATCTGTAAGATGCAGATAAACAATATCATCTCCTTCTTTAATTGTGATGATTAATCAATGATTTAAATGAAAATGTGGTGTATAGATGGTGTGCAACACTGCCAGAGTCTCCTGTGATTCAGGGGCCCACATACCCCCTTACCACCCATTCTCTTTTCTCCTCCCTGCCCCCCCCCCAACACAGGGAGTGGCCCCAAGCCTTAGACGAGGAATCTCCCTTAAGTGGCTAGTGCCCTGAGTAGACCTGACTTCACTACCCATTCTCCCCAACCTAGAATGAAGGCCAAAACAGCTCCTCACTAGATAAGAACACACAAAATCCATACATGCATAGAGCTAAGTCTGGTTTTAAAACAATGGATAAGAGAAAAGATATGTCTTTAAATAAAGGTACTATGAAAACTATATCTGACACTTTGCCCTGCAACAAAGTAGGATCTAGATACATATTTACTGAATTGAACTGAAGGAAGTCTCACAGTCCTAGTGTCCTAGCCTCCTTAACTAATTGTTTTTGATGTTGCTAAACTGAAGACCTGTTTGTTGATAGCAAGAGATTTTTAGTTCTTCTGAGCTAAAGAACTGATTTCATGCACATAAAGCATACTTCTGTGGGAAATGAATGTATTCGTGCTGTCAAAGGTATGTTTTCTAGATGCAAGCCCACACAAGAGAAAACAGAACGTTAAATTCCCATCCTGGGGAGTGCTGACTTTCTCAAATAAAATGGCAAAAATCTCTGGAACATACAGGCAATGCCTAAAAAAAAAGAAAACAGGACAATGTTGCCAAGCCCTCAATCTTAATGCCTATACTTAGGAACCTTATTCCTGTAAAAATGAAACTAAGCCTAATTATAATAAATGCCTAAGAGTTACCTACTGAGAACCTCCTTGTTACTAAAACACGGCCTCTCTCTAAGCCAAACTCAGTAAATAAATTCACTACCTACCCCCAGAAGTGGTAATCCTCCCTTGCACGAAGGGATTATTACCAAGCGTCAACCACTGATGCATATGGAAATGGCCTTGACAAAAATGGGGAAGCATTAAATAAAAAAGTTTTTATGGTTAAGAAATTTCAAAATGAGTCAGGAGGTCATTCGGAGCTTACCCCTATGCAGTTCTCAGGAAGATTTCATAAACTTCCACAATAATCAAAACCTCAAATAAAGTGCTCCCAAGGACTCTAGAGACATCCGGACATTATAGGCAAGGCACACAATTACATGAAACCCACACCCCTACAGCAGACCCTATTTGGGAATATATGATCCTCTATTCCCCCAATAAAATAGAGATAGACTCATTTATAAACTCCCTATTTCTTATTCTTCTACCTCTTTTATATGAACCTATAATTATCACTATACCTTTTAAATATATATCTCAGAGACTTAAATATTTGGACTGTTTATATGCCAGTTGAGCCCCAGCAGAGTTGTGGCCAAAATCTACTCTCTAGTTCTTCAGATTTGTCCAGGACAGCAAAAAAAAAAAAAAAAAAAGAGGATGATGGACACACTTCATCCCCCCAAAACAGGGAGAATCTAAAACTACAAGCAAAACATTTCCTTTTATCTGCACATTAATATCTAAGTCCCGTCTCAATGCAGTCCAGTGCCTCAAGATTAAGGAACGAACAAACATAAGGGGGAGAGGGCGATGCCCATGGACCAATGTAGTTTTTTTTTTAAAGATTTATTTTCTTTCTTTCCCCTCCCTGCACTGTCTGCTCTCAGTGTCCATTCACTGTGTGTTCTTCCGCTTGCGTTAGTCAGCGACACTGGGAAACTGTGTCTCTTTTTTGTTTTGTCATCTTGCTGCATCAGCTATCCATGTGTGCGGCACCACTCTTGGGTGGGCTGTGCTTTTTTTCACACAGGGCGACTCTCCTTGCAGGGTGCTCTCCTTGCACGTGGGGCACCGCTATGCGGAGGCGCCCCTGCATGGCACAGCACTCCTGGCGCGCATCAGCACTGCGCCTGGGCCAACTTACCACATGGTCACGAGGCCCTGGGGAGTGAACCCTGGACCGTCCATATGGTAGACTGACGCTCTATCAGTTGAGCCATGTCTGCTTCCCTAGATTTATTTTTATTGTAGTTATCATATGGTAATGGAAGAACGTGCAACATTGGTATAAAGATAGTTGTTACCAGAGGTTCAGAGGAGAGGGGAGAAGGATGAATAGGTGGAACACAGGACATTTTTAGGGCATTGGAATTGTTCTGTACGTTACTGCAATTGACGGATACATGACATGTGTTTGTCAAAGCCTACAAAACTGTTCAGTGCAATGTAAACCATAAGCTAGAGACTTTGATTAGTAGCAGTGCTTCAATTTGGTTCATTAATTATAATAAGTGTACCTCACTAATATAAGATATGAATAATAAGGGAAAATGTGTATGTGTGTGGATGGGGGTAATATGGAAATCCCTATACTTTTGATTTAACTTTTCTGTAATCTAAAACTTCTCCAAAAATAAAGTTTATAATGATGGAAAAAAATAGATTTCAGTAGAAAAAGTTCATTAAATTAAATAGTTAAATGTCATTGGCTCAATCCTGGGTTCTTGTGGAACCAGTTCACCTTTTACTTCTAATCATGTTTCCTGCAGAAACTCAAACTGTACAGCTCCAGAAAATACCTCTTTTTCATCTCATTTGACTACTTACCTCATTAGTCAGTTAGGGCTTAACTTTAAACAAATGAGAGCATTGCAAATGAAGCATATATCAACCATCTCAGCTCCCTTTTTACTAAAATATATTCACAAATAAAGCTTTGAAGTGGGGAGCAGGTATATCTCGGTTGGTTGAGTGCCTGCTTCCTATGTATGAGGTCCTGGGTTCAATCCCCCACACCAAAAATTCTGAAATCATCAACAAATGGTAAAAATGAAGGGGAAAAAAAGCTATTTGCATATCTTAGAACTCTTTGTTCTCTTTTGAAAATCCAATGCTGATGTATAAAAACATAATTTACTATTCGCCCTTGACTTCATCTGTTGTTAAATATTCAAAGCAAGCAATGTACATTAAAGTGATATATTTGTCTTTAGTTTGTTAGGTAATCTATGAAGAGAGTCCTTGTATTTCAAGGATCAACAAAATAAACATGTCTCCCTCTCTGTTCTCAACTTCCCTACTGTCTCCCTCTAGTTTAATTCTGCTTCTCTAAGGATATAGTTCAAATTTTCCATTTTCTTTCCAAGGGTGAAATGTGACCTATTATGTTGTAGACCAGAAGCAATGTATTGGAATTGGTTTGTCTATTTTTAAACTCCAAAAGATAAAGGTATTTGTAGATTCATTTGCTCCTGTGCTTCTTTAACTCTTTAAAATGATCTTGTTGTGTTAAAGGAGGATGCATTTTGCAAAAAAGTTTATCCTCCTGTCGTGTTAATAGAATCAGCCACATCCTTTTATAAACCTCTAACATATTTCATATGGAACGTTGTATCACTGCTAAAGTGATAATTATAAAATCATAAATTACTTTCACTTTAAAACAAGAAAAATAAAAACTATGCCTCTATTGTTCACCATGCAAAAATATTCATATACTATAGACAATTATTGGAAGGTAAAATACTGAAATGAAATTAAACTATTCATTTTAAAGTGGGATTTTGGGAGTTTCTTTTCCAAGAAATACTGATATGTGATTTCCTAATAAAAGGGAAGAATTATCAGAATTTAAATTTTTCTCTGCTTAAAATTTTACCACTTCACAGAGACTTTCATGTTAGATCATTTCATCAAAACCCTTCATAGCACCACACATTCTCACAGTCCCTCTTGCCTCTCTGACTACTCCTCCATCACTTTGCTGACCCATAAATGGTGAGAGGACTCCAACCCAAGTCTGTCTCACTCCACTCACTCCCTAGACTCATAGCTTCATGTGTGTATGCTGAATTCTACTATCACACTGCCATCTATACAACTGTCTTCTTGCCATCTCCTGTGTATCTCTCTAGTGCCTCAACCCTGTCCACAAGTGAATTCTTTATCTTCTCACCACTCACCCACCACCACCATCTGGCTCCTCTTTCAGTGTTCCTTTATCTCGGTAAATGGCACCACCATCTAGCCAGTGGTCTATATCAAAACCCTGAATGTCTGGCTCTCCCCTACTCCTCATGGCAAGTCCAATGAATTAACATAACTTATCTACTGTAGTTTCTAAATCTTTTGTGAATCCACCACTACTCTGCAGACCTACCATCTCCTCTAGCCAAGCTGCTATCATCCCCACCCACCCTCCCTAAGCTCCCCACTCCACATCTGTAATCCATTCCCCAAACATCTTTAGTGGTCTTTTAAAAACACAAATTTGATCACTTCACTCGACCACCGAAAACTTCCCATTCCTCTTAGGATGAAGCCCCAAATCATGTGACTTATCACACCTGCCAGGGACCCACCCTGCCCACCTCTTCCTCTCTAGGTTCCAGCCATTCTGGTCTTCTTTTACTTCCCCAAATACCCCACACTCTCATACTGAGGCATTCACACTGGCTCTTTCTTCTGACTGGAACACTCCTTATTCATCACTTGGCCAATTCCTGATCAGGTTTTAGGTCTCAGGCAGGCCTGGATTGTCTCATTCCCCACTTGAGTTAATTCCCAGGTTTACAGTAACACCATACTTCCCTGTGGTACCCATCACAACATGAATACTTGTTCAATATCTGTATTTTCTGCTCAGCTTTAAGGTCCACAAGAGCTTATCTGTTCATTCAACAAATATTCATTGACAGCCTTCTATGCACAGAGCACTCTGAGAGGCACTGGCTTTAAAGTGATGAACAAATTCATAGTTCCTTGTCCTTGTGGACTTACATCTGCTCAAGATAGACAATGAGCAAGAAAACAAAATGTGTGTGTCTACATACATAAGCATGCACGTGTAAATTGCCAATTGCAAAGTTCTGTAAAGGAAACCATAGAATATCATAAAAGAGAACAACAGTGGAAATCTAGCTAAATTAGGTGGTGGGAAGGCCTTTCTGAAGAGGTGACATTTAAGATGAGACATATAAGATAAGAATGAGCCATCCAGGGAAAGAACATTCCAAGCAGAAGGAATAGCTGTATAGAGCCTAAAAAAGAGTTCTGTGTGACTCAAGAGGAGTCATCCGAAAAGCCTTTTCAAGTTGACAGAAGTAAGATAAGGAGATACATATTTGGGAGTTTTCAGCAAGTAAATATTTGCAGCTGTGAGCAAATGAGACCACCTAGGGATTTATTGCTACTTCTCTGCCTTAGCACAGTGCCCTGGCACATACTAAGTGCTCAAAAAGATAACTTAAGCTCATGTCTGTCTTGTTCACCTTGTGTTCTCATCTTTGGCACAGTGTCTGGTACATGTCAGACACTCAGTATTTTCCAGTGAATGAATGAATCATTTAACAACTATACCATTAACAGCAAAAGAACGCAGTGATTTCAGGCCCATGTCTTTTAGGCTCCAGAGCCAATCTGCTTCCACCATAGGATGGTACTCCATTTCAAATACCCGGTGAGAGACACAAGTATATGTTATGCCATTTTATAAATGAGGAAACTAAAGCAGAAAGAGATTAAATGACTTCTCTAAAACTAGAAGTTAGGCCTTTTGACCCCTTCCCCAGCGTTCTTTTCACCATAGTATGATGAATTTCTAGAGACCAGCAGTTGCTCTAGATATTTTGCGTCTACCTATTAACATATGCTATGAATAAAGAAAAAGAAAAGAAATTAGGTTTGGAATTCGTTAGTATTACCACCATTTACACATGCTGCTTAAAATAATTTTCTACTTTTCTGCCACACAAGCTCCCATTAAGATTCAGCTTAAAACTCATTTTCTTCCATGTGTTTTTTTCTAGTTCTTGAAAGCAAAGTATTGTCTCCTTCCTCCCTTTGTTCATTCACATGATGCTGTCAGAGATATGGTACCCACTATACCGGCAGATTTTGTATCTTTTCAGAAACTCTTACATCTACCTATTTAAAGATATATTCATAATCGAAAAATACATGATATAGAACAATCTGCACGACCAATAGTGCTTTTCTTTTTAAGGAATATACTTCTGTATATGCTTGTATGTGCCTGTATAGAATATCTCTGGAAGTTCTCCCAGGAAACTAGTCTCTGAAAAGGGAAACTGGGAGGGGCAGGGGTGAGAGAAAGATGTTCTTTTTTAAAAGCGTGTTCTTTGTACTTTCTGAATTTTTAAAGCGTGTTCATGTATTAGTTTTAGCAAAAAAAAAAAGTTAATGTAAGAAGTTAATCTCAGAAAACAATAAGGTTACTTTGTTAAATGCTAAAATTTGAAATTAAGGTGTATAGAATATTTATGTATTTTGTTTAGGCTGTATCATATTGAGAAAATGCTGACATATATTAGTAGTTGCAAAAAACAGCTTTTAATTGCCTTTCAATTAGGATGATTCAGAAACTTGAAATGGGACTAGTAGAAAATGTTTTATAGAAAAAATAATAGTCAAATAGAGAATATATATAATATAAGAATGGAAGAATGTTGATAATTGTTGAAGGTGAGTGACAACTATAGGGAGTTCATTATTCTATTATTTATTGTGTATGTATTGCAAAATTTCCATGATAAAATGTTTTTAAAATGGACTGCGAATAATAGCTAACAGCCACTCAACAATTCTCTACATTAAAATAATATAAAGTCAGACAGGTTCTGAAAATTTATAAAACTCTGAATTTAAGGATCTGCAAAGCCCCACCTACCCTACCTGTCAAGTTAAACAGTTACTGGTTATTGCATATGAGAATGTATACCAAGCAAGTGAGCTTGAACTTTGCTCTATGTTTAATTATGCTCAGCATACAGATGCTTTAGTCACAGTTACTTGTAGACTTTTCTATAAGCAGACATATGCAGGCTTTTAAAAAGACTAAGTGCAAAACTACAACTTTTCTAAGTAATTACATGTTTACAATAAATTCAAACATATACCCAGAAATGCCAGGAAAAATCTAATACTCATATCCACACACAAAAAAGAAGCTAGTTTACTTCACAGCAGACATTAACTGATGGTCCAATGTATTAAAATTTACTATATTAAACTAAATTTTATTAAAGTTTTAAAATTTTTAAAATATGTTTTGAAAATGAAATTCAGATCAAACATTTATCCTACTCCTGCAGCATAGGGCAAATTAAAAACTATCTAATGGGGAGCAGATGTAGCTTAAGCATTTGAGCACCTGCTTCTCACATGGGGGGGGGGGTCCCAGTTCATTCCCCAGTGCCTCCTAAAATATAAACAAAAACAAACAATAAGGAAACAAGTGAAAATGAACCAACTTAGGGGAGACCATGTGGCTCAGTGGTTGAGTTCAGGCTTCTTGAATACAAGATCCCAGGTTTGGGGAAGCAGATGTGGCTGATAGAGCCCACCTACCATATAGGAGGTCCAGGGTTCAAATCCAGGTCCTCCTGGCCCGTGTGGTAAGCTGGCCCACGTGCAGTGCTGATGCGTGCAAGGAGCGCCATGCCATGCAGAGGGTGTCCCCCATGTAGGGGAGCCCCATGTGCAAGGAGTGTGCCCCACAAGGAGAGCTACCCCATGCAAAAAGTGCAGCCTGCCCAGGTGTGGCGCCGCACACACAGAGAGCTGATGCAGCAAGATGATGCAACAAAAAAAAAGAGACACAGATTCCTGGTGCCACCAAGAATGCAAGCAGACACAGAAGAACACACAGCAAATAGACACAAGAGAGCAGACAATGGAGAGAGGGGGTGAAGGGGAGAGAAAAATAAATCTTAAAAAAAAAAAAAATCCCAGGTTTGGTGACTGGCCTGGTACATCAAAACAAAACAAACAAACAAACAAAATACCAATGTCACTAGACTATGAGCAAATTAAAGGCAGGACATATATTTTATTCATCTCTGTCTCTTCAATATACACCACGATAGTTTGAAGAATAAATATTGTTAATTGAAGCTATGGAAAAGTTTATTTCTAAGGCCCAAAGTAATCTTATTAAAAATTCATCTGTGTTGATTTTTCTTAGTAGGCAGAGTCCATTCTCATTATAAACTATTTAATTTAAAAATTTGTAAAGTTAAAAATAAAAATTCACAGTTCCCCATCTTTCATTTTTTCTACACATATAGTAACATATTTATAAGAATTTTTTACCCTAAAATTCATATTATTGATATGAATTTGAAACCTGGTTTTTTTACCCTTAACAATGTAGCTAGGACATCTCTTGAATCAGTATACATCTTGATTCTATCTCTTTCCTTTTAAAGGATGCGTAGTATTCTATCATTTGGCAATACCATAATTTAACTAATCTCTACTAATGGACATGTAGATTGTTTTCAACTTTTTTATGTTATATGTAATGGTATAATGATGTCATTGCACACTTGTGAAAGTACTTTAAATTGAATGTTGTATAAAAGCAATATTTGTACAAAGTTTTCAAAAACTCAAAGAAAATTATAAGACTGACTTTTAAAAAAGTAATTTGAGATAGATTTTAATCCTCTACTGGGGTCCTTTATAAATGGAATGAATACAAAAAAGAGAAAGCCATGGAAGCAGAAAGTTGAAATCAATTAAACCTGAAAACCTGAAAGAGAAGGGAGAGACCAGGAGACACTGCCATATGCCTTGCCATACGGCAGAGGAACCAAGGACTACCAGCAGGAAGAAAGCATTGCCTTTTTTTTTAAAGATTAATTTATTTTTATTTATTTCTCTGCCCTTCCCGCCTCTTGCCCCAGTTGTCTGTTCTCTGTGTCTGTTTGCTGTGTGTTCTTTTTTGTCTGCTTCTGTTGTTTTCAGCGGCATGGGAATCTGTGTTTCTTTTTGTTGCATCACCTTGCTGTCAGCTCTCCATGTGTGCGGTGCCATTCCTGGGCAGGCTGCACTTTCTTTCCCGCTGGGCAGCTCTCTTTGTGGGGTGCACTCCTTGCGCGTGGGGCTCCCCTACGCGGGGACACCCCTGCATAGCATGGCACTCCTTGTATGCTTCAGCACTGTGCATGGGCCAGCTCCACATGGGTCAAGGAGGCCCAGGGTTTGAACCACGGACCTCCCATGTGGTAGACGGACGCCCTAACCTCTGGGCCAAGTCCGCTTCCCAAGCATTGGCTTGATGATGCCTTGACTTGTACATTTTCTCAGCCTTAAAATGTAAGCTAATAAATTTTCATTGTTTAAGTCAACTAATTTCGTTTTATCTGCTTTAAGCAGCATAGGAAACTAAACAACTTCCTTCTAATATTGTTCATTACTAGTATATAGAAACGTCACTGATTTTTGCATGCTTATCTTTATCACAGCACTTTGCTGAACTTGTTTATTAGCTCTAGTAGCTTTGTTGTGGATTTTTCAGGATTATCTTGATATAGGATCATGTTATCTGCAGTTTGAATGCCTTTTGCTTCTTTTTCTTGACAAATTGCTCTGGCTAGAACTTCCACTACAATGTTGGATAACAGTGGTGAGAGAGGACATCATTGTCTTCTTCCTGAACTTAGAGGAAGAGCTTTCAGTCTTTCACTCTTGAGTATGATGGCACCTGTGGGATTGTCAGATATGCCTTTTAACATGTTGAGGAAGTCCCCTTCTATTCCTAGTGTTCTAAGTGGTTTTTCCAAGAAATGGTGCTGGATTTTTTCAAATGCCTTTTCTGCATTAATTGAAATCATCATGTGGTTTTTTCTCCTTTCATTCTATTAATGTGGTGTAACTGATTTTTTTAAAATGTAGAATCACTTTGCATGTGGGATAAATTCCATTTGATCATGTATATAATTCTTTTTATGTGCTATTGGATTTGGTTTGCTAGTATTTTACTGAGGATTTTTACATCTATATTCATAAGCAATATTAGTATGTAATTTTCTTTCCTTGTTGTATCTTCATTTGAATTTGGTATTAGGTGGTGCTAGCATCATAGAATGAGATACAGATTGTTCCCCCCCTCTTCAACTTGTTAGAAGAGTTTGAGCAGGATTAATATTAATTCTTCTTGGAATATTTGGTAAAATTCACCACTGAAACCATTTAGTTCTCTGGTTTTCTTTGTTGGAAGTTTTTTGATTACTGATTCAATCCCTTCTATTGTTATTGGTCTGTTGAGGTATTCTATTTCTTCTTGATTCAGTGTTTCTAGGAATATGTACATTTCATCTAGGTTATCTAATTTGTTGGCATGCAATTGTTCATAGTATTCTCTTGAAATCCTTTTTATTTCTTTGGGGTCAGTAGCTACATATCCCTTTTCATTCCTGATTTTAGTTACCTGTTTCCTCTTTTCTTTTTTCAGTGTAGCTAAAGGTTTGTCAATTTTATTGACCTTTTCAAAGAACCAACTTTTGATTGCATTAATTTTTCTCTTGTTTTTCTATTCTCTACTTCATTTGTCTCCACTCTAATCTTTATTATTCCCTTCATTCTGCTCACTTTGTGTTTAGTTTGCTTTTCTTTTTCTAGTTCCTCCAGGTATGAAGTTAGGTCACTTATTTAAGATCTTTCATCTTTTTTAATGTATGCATTTAGAGCTATAAATTTCGCTCTCACTGCTGCCTTTGCTGCATCCAGTAAGTTTTGGTACGTTATGTTTTCATTTTCATTTGCTTCAAGATAGTCCCTAATTTCACTTGAGATTTTTTTCCTTCATCCATTGATTGTTTGAGTGCATTATTTAATTTCCACATATTTGAATTTTCCAGGTCTTCCTTTGTTAATGATTTATAGCTTCATTTCATTGGGTTTGGAGGATACACACCATATAGTTTCAATCCTTTTAAATACATTGAGACTTCCTTTGTGACCCAACATATGGTCTATTCTGGAGAATGATCCATGTGCACCAGAGAAGAATGTTCATTCTGCTTTGTTGATTATTACAGTTTTCTATATATGCCCTTCAAGTCTTCTATTGCCTTATTGATTCCTTGTCTAGTTGTTTTTTCCACTATTAAAAGTGGTATATTAGAGAAGCAGATGTGGCTCACCAGTTTGGTGACCCCCTATCACATGGGAGGCCCTGGGTTTGGTTCGTAGTGCCTCCTAAAGAAGGCAAGCAGACACTGCCCCACCACAATGAGTTAGACACCTGCAGCTGCTGCAACAAGCTAGATGCTGCACCCACCACAAAGAGCAGACATGTAAATGAGCAGATGCTGCAAGGGAGCAGACACTGCAGCCCACAGGGAATGGATGTGGCGCAGGCCATTCGGCACTTACCTCCCATGTGGGAGGTCTCAGTTTCAGTGCCTCCTGGAGATGGCAAGCAAACAATGAGCAGACAGACAAGAGAAACCTCTAGGGGAAGGGGGGAATACATTTAAAAATAAATAAATAAATCTTTTTTAAAAAGTGGTATATTGAAGTCTCCTAATATTAATGTAGAACCCTCTTTTTCTCCCTTCAAATTTATCAATATTTGCTTCATATTTTGTGGCCGTGCTGTAAGGTGCATATATATTATGTCCTTCTTTGTCCCTTGTAACACTTTTTGACTTAAAATCTATTTTATCTGATATTAGTATAGCTGTCCCATTAATATAATAACCCCATTAGTATAATTCCTCCATCAGCATAGAATATTTTTCTATCCTTTCACTTTCAACCTACTTGTGTCTTTGAAATTAAGTTGAGTCTCTTGTAATAGTTGGGTCATGCTCTTTTATCCAGTTTGCCTGCCAATCCCTGCCTTTTAATGGGAATTTAATCCATTTACAATTAAACCAAATACTGATAATGCAGGACTTTCTTCTGCCATTATACTATTTGATTTTTGTAATCTTATACTTTTTTTGCCCTCAATTCTTCCATTACTGCCTACTTTCATATTTATTTGATCTTTGTAGGGGACCATTTTGAGTCACATCTAATTTCTTTCATGTTTATTTTTCAGACATTTTCTTCAGGACTTAAATTTAATATCCTAAATTTAAAACAATCTCATCTGATTTTATATCAACTTAACTTAAATAGCACATATTAATACAAACTTTGAACCTACACTCTTCTATCCCCCCACCTTATGTTTTTCTTGTCACAAATTATATTTTTATATGTTGTGTGTCCCAAACCATAGATTTATCATTTAATTTTATACATTTGCATGTTAGATCATATAAGAAGTAAAAAGTGGATTTACATAATGTAGCAGTATAATATAATTGATGAATTCCAAAAAGAAATATTGGATTATGCTTATAATCTGATCTGTACCTGGGCATGATTGAGTTATGATGAGGGTGGGTGGGGACTCACAGATAAAAGGCATAGCAAAGAAGAGAGTTGAGGGTTTCTAATGTTGGAGTTTTGATATTAGAGTTTGATGCTGAATACTTAAGCTAGAGCCCTGGGAAGTAAGCTCATAGAGGAAAGAGAAGCCAGCCCCAGGAAGAAAGGAACCTTGAACCCAGAGAAAAGCAAGCCCCAGGAATGTAGGAACCCAGGAAGCCTGAACCCTCACAGACGTTGGTAGTCATTGTGCTCCAAATAGACTTTGGTGAGGGAAGTAACTTGTGCTTTATGGCCTGGTATCTGTAAGCTCCTACCCCAAATAAATATCCTTTATAAAAGCCAACCAATTTCTGGTATTTTGCATCAGCACCACTTTGGCTAATACACATACCAAAAACAAATACAATAGTACTAACGTTTATAATTACCTGTGTAGTTTCCCTTAACAGAAACCATTCCTTTATTTCTTTTTTTTTTTTTCTTTAGGGCTTTTTTTTTTTAAGATTTATTTTTTATTTATTTCTCTCTCCTTCCCCCTCCCCCACCCCAGTTGTCTGCTCTCTGTGCCCATTTGCTGTGTGTTCTTCTGTGACCACTTCTATCCTTATCAGCGGCACTGGGAATCTGTGTTTCTTTTTGTTGTGTCATCTTGTTGTGTCAGTTCTCCATGTGTACGGCACCATTCTTGGGCAGGCTGCACTTTCTTTCACACTGGGAGGTTCTCCATATGGGGTACACTCCTTGTGTGGGGCTCACCTACACAGGGGACACCTCTACGCAGGGGACACCCCTGCGTGGCATGGCACTCCTTGTGCACATCGGCACTGCGCATGGGCCAGCTCCACATGGGTCAAAGAGGCCTGAGATTTGAACCGCAGACCTCCCATATGGTAGGCGGACACCCTATCCATTGGGCCAACTCTGCTTCCCTCCTTCCTTTATTTCTTTATGCTGCTTTGAGCTACTGTCTAGTATCCTTTCTTTTCCATCTGAAGAACTCCCATTAACTTGCTTGTAGGGCAGGTCTAGTGGTGACAAAATCCTTTGTTTATCCAGGAATATCTCCCTCATTTTTGAAATACTATTTTACTTGGTTGGCAATTATTTTCTTGTAGCACTTTAAATAGATCATTCCACTGCATTCTTGCCTCCATGGTTTCAGATGGGAATTCAGCATTTAATGATTATTGGTGCTCCTTTGTACATGACATGAGGCTTTCCTCTTGTATCTTCCCATATTCTCTCTTTGTCTGACATTCAACAGTGTAACTCTAATGTGTCTGGGTATGGATCTCTTTGAGTTTATAGTGTTCGGGGTTTGTTTTGGATTTTCAGTTGTGTATATTCATGTCTTTCATTAAATTTGAGATTATTTTTGCCATCATTTCTTTAAATATTACTTCTGCCCCTCTCACTTTCTTCTCCCCATAATACGTATATAGGTACTCTTGATGATGCCATGCAGGTCTTTTAGGCACTGTTCATTTTTCCTTTTGTTCTGCAGTCCAAAAAATGCCAAAAGTTTTATCTTTGAGTTCACTTATTCTTTTTCTGCCAGCTCCAATCTGCTGTTGAACCTCTCTATGGAATTTTTTCTTTCATTTATTGTGGCTATCAACTCCATTATTTCTATTTGATTCTTTTTTTATGATTTCTATCTTTTATGGAAATTCTCACTTGGTTCATATATCATTTTCCTGATATCTTTCAGCAGTTTTGCTGCATTTTCCTTTAGCTTTTTGAGCATATTTAAGATAATTTTTTAAAGACTTTGGTATATCCAATGTCAGGTCTACTTCTTTTATGATTTTTATTATTTTTTTACTAGTTGCTTAAGATGGACCATTTCTTGTTTCTTTGTTTATTTGTAATCTTTTATTGCACACTGTACATTTTAATATTTTACTGTGTTAATTCTGGAATTTAGTTCCTGAGCGCCTATTCCTAAAGTTTGTACCCAACTAGTGATATGATGAGAGATTTCCTTGAAATTCAGTAGCTAACAACAACAACCAAAAAAAAGCAAAAACAACCTCTTACAATCTTTGCAAATAGGCTCTGTGTTGGGTTAGCTCTCCTACCAAGGAACCCAAAGAACAACCTGAGACTAAAAAGCCAGGTCCTCTCTAGATTTTTCTGAGCATATATATATTGTCCTGGTCATGTACTCATGGACTTAGGAATTCCCTGTTTTCAGGGATCTGAATACCCCCTCTTCTTCCTATAAAATTATCTTTCCCCAGTACAGGGTGCTCTATTTTATGTCTTAAATCCAGCAATCCTTTCTCCAAGTCCACTGTGATTTCAATGTTTCTCATGCTGATTTAGTTGTCTGCAAGCTGCTTCTACCTGCAGGGCAAGTCCTGGGATGGCAAGCCAGAGATGAATGTTCCGATTCAGTCCTTAAGGTTGCCAACAGGTAAACTGGCACAGATATACATACACCCTTGTATGCTCATAAGGGTTACTCTGTTCCTTCCAGAATAGGATGAGGAACTTGCACTGAGAGTTTGAGAGGGGTGTGGGGAGCAACCAGCAAGGTGGTCAGGTACTTTTCCTACCATTTTTAAGTTACCTTTTTCTTGATTCAGCATTCACCCAGTTACTGCAACCCTTTAACTATTTTCTAGAACTCTGAGAATGATGTTATTTGACAGTTTTTGCTAGTTGTTAAAAGCTTCTGTCAGGCAATGGAACATTGGAGCACCTAATGCCACCATCTTTGTTGATTAGAAGTTTCCTCTTTTTTTTCTTTCTATTTCTCTATCTCTGTGTCATCTCTTGGATCTGCCTTCTAGGAGATTTATTTGTCTTCATCTGTCAACCCTTCTATGAATTTTTAACTTCCAAGGGCTCTTTTTTTTTCTGATTAGTTCTTTTTATTATAGCATTGAATTATTGTTTATAATTGTTTCATGGATGTCTCTTCCTGCATTGTCTGTTTTCCAAAAATTCCCTTGTTTTGATGTCTGCCTCTCATGATGGAAGATTTCCTCAAATGGCAGGTGATTTTCTCGTAACACCTGATTGTTACCTAAGCGAATTCAAAAAGGAATGGAACTTCTTCCCTGGTGAGCTTAACTTGGGGTCATCTAGCAGGGATCCATCTGCTTCATTGTAGACTACGTAAATGTCTTTTCTCTTGGTCTAGTCTCCAGAAGTGAAGCCACCAACCTTGCCTGGGATTCTTGGAGTCATGTGTAGGAAATAAACTGAGTAGCCTTAAGTTCAGAATGGACTTTCACTTAATAGGACTATTTTTCTGGAAGAAATTCCTTAAAATGAAGTTATGGTTATCCAAGGTTATACGTTTTTTAATTTGGTAGATTCCAATGAAATTTAGGAGCCATCCAAATAAAAAAAAAAAGTTTAATGTGATTAAAGAAACAAAGCAAAAGCATTTTACAAGCTTTAAATGTCAGCAGAATGTAATGAGGTGTTTTCTTTAGGAAATTAATGTTCCAAGAAGTTAAATATACTGAAATAATTTCTGATTTTCTATGGGTTCTACTTAGCTTTAAAATTTGTGCTAATATAGACTATTTTGAAAGACTAAATTTCTCATCTCTCTAGAATACAAAACTAGGTTCTCCAAGGAGGCCATTTGATCCATTGTGCAATAGACATTCTGTAAAGAGGTGCTTAGTCTGATTTACCTATAAGAACCTAAGGAAGTAGCAGCTAAAAACTTACTTAAAACAGATGATCTTTTGTAATTGATATTTGAGTTTATGACTTACTGTTTGTGGGAGATCTAATCTCAGGGTGGTGGTTGCCCTGTAGCTTATGAGAATGGATGGGCCAGAAACTATTCAATCATACTCCAGAGAGAGGCAGGCCAAAGAACATGAGTATAAGTAATTTCTATAGTATCTAGAATTTATCCAGGTCTTAAAGACCTGTGGGATTAGCCTCTAAGGAGATTTTTCCTCTTTTAAAATTGCTGATCTTATTACCCCATAGGGTCACTCCATGTTTTGCCCTAAATTCCTCATTACATAGCAAACAACCAGAAACTCTTTATAAACTCTTTTCCAAAGAAGCCAAGACCCTGACAGAAATGGACATATCCCTTCCAAAGTGATTGTAATGAAGTCTTTAAGTTTTCCATCTCTATGGTAACAGCTTGATGGAGGTAGTTGAGAACTGGTATATGAACTATGCTTTGTCCTTCCAAATTCTGTAACAACCATGCAATATGAGTTCACAGACACCAATTATTACTGTATAATAGCGATCACATTGCCATTGTTGAACTGGAGCTGGGATTTCTTAACAGTGAGAAGAAGAAGAGGGAAAACACATCCAATCTACATTATGCTTTCTCATTCCTTCTTGACTCTATTTACCCCATAGATATAGTTTAATTTTGTTAAAGAAATGCAGTTAAATGCTGCATATTGGCAAATGTACAGTTCTAGTACTAATTCACAGTCAACAAAATTCGAGCTTCTCCTATATACTAGATACTGTGTTATACAGATGTTCCACCAATGTCAATAAATATCTGTGAATAAATGATTTTAAGAGCATTGATGGGGAAGAGGAATTGGCCCAGTGGTTAGGGTGTCTGTCTATCACATGGGAGGTCCACGGTTCAAACCCTGGCCCTCCTTGACCTGTGTGGAGCTGGTCCATGCGTAGTGCTGATGCACGCAAGGAGTGCCGTGCCACGCAGGGGTGTCCCCTGCATAGGGGAGCCCCACGTGCAAGGAGTGCGCCCCATAAGGAGAGCTGCCCAGCGGGAAAGAAAGTGCAGCCTGCCTAAGAATGGTACCGCCCACACGGAGAGTTGACACAAGATGACACAACAAAAAAGAAACACAGATTCCTGTGCCACTGACAACAACAGAAGCAGACAAAGAAGAAGATGCAGCAAATAGACACAGAACAGACAACCGGGGCGGGGGAAGGGGAGAGAAAGAAAGAAAGAAAGAAATCTTAAAAAAAAAAAAAAAAGAGCATTGATGTCACCAATGATTACTGCTATTTTTCTCAATGTTACTGAGCAATGCCAGAATAAAAAAGGACTTCAAAGGGCAGAGTGCCAAATCACTATTTCCTGTTTTATTTGTGCTTTCCCTGGTCAGTTGGGAGAATTAATTGAGCCATGGTACCCCTGCTTACTCCTCCAATGTAGTGAAAAAGCAGAACTGATTTCTTCAATGTAGTGAAAGCAGAGACCTGCCCTGACTCAGTATAAAATAAAACTCCTTGTTTGACTCAGTTTCTAAGTAGTTATTACAAATGGGACACAAACCAGACCTCTTCTTGAAGGTCTTCTATGGAGAAAAGAACTTCTGAGAACCAGTAGCTCTCTGATCTATGAATGATGAAAGTTGCCTATCATGTGGTTGTTTTGTGTGTGTGTGTGTGGGGGGGGGTTTGTATTTTCTTAATGCAATGTCCTCTGTGTGTGAATAGATATTTTCTTTTTTTTTTTCTTTTTTCTTTTTCTTTTTTGACCAAAGGATGGGATAAATATGACAGAGAGAAGAGCACAACAAAGATTCAGAGAGTGAATCAGGTTATGCAGGAGACCAGAAGATGGCAACTGGTAAAGCTATGTCCTTTTAAAATCTTCTCTACTAACTCCATTTTAAGTACTTACAATTCTGAGGGAGAGTTGCAACAATAGATTGTGTCTCAATATGTGTACAGTCTATTAATAGTAAAGATTAAAAAGAGGAAACCAAAAGGGAAGTTAAACTTATACTCAATATATTAGTTACTAATCAAATGGCAATCCTACTCATCCCTGCTCACAACCCAAGAGGGCCTACACTGACCAAAGTCTTAGCTTCCTGACATTTTTCATTAATTCATCTCTTAAGAACTTCCCCCAGTTTCTCATCACTTCTCTCCATGTGATTCTACTGATCTCTAAATCTTCTTTAATTCAAGAAAAGAGGACCTTAAAGCAATAAATAACCTTAACCCAAACTTACTAATTTTCTTATTCTAGCAATTATAGTACCACCCTGCTAGGACTCTAGGTTCTAACATTGGATGATGTGATGGTGAGGCTAATTGTCAACTTAGTGAGGTAATTGTACCCAGTCGTTTGGTCAAGCAAGTCCTGGACTAATTGTAATACAAGGACATTTATGGACTTCAGTCGTCAGTGAGTTTACTGCATAGATAGCTAATTAGATCTACATCAACCAGAGAGATTGCCATCAACAATGAGTGACATTTTATCCAATCAGTTGAATGCATTAAAAGGGGAAGTGATTTCAGCATTCAGAGAGAATCCCCCAACTCATCTATGGACAGACAACATCTCCCAGAAACTCATCAAGGACCTTCACTGGACTTTCATTGGAGCCACTGGTTTGCAGCCTGTCTGCAGAACCTTGCCTTGTGCATCTCCATGGTCATGTGAAAGACTCTTATAAAATCTCATACTACTTACAGATATCTTCTGTGACTCTAATTCCCTAGAGAACCCTGACTAATACAGATGATAATATCAATTTTATTGATAGCTAATATTTATTGAGCATTCAGTATGTATCAGGCACTGGATTGGGCACTGTAGATGCTCTACCACATTTATACCTTATAGCAATCCTATACACAGATACTATTATTCTTCCCACTTTTATGGATAAGGAAAAGGAGGGTTAGAATTTTAAATAGACTGTCCAGGAACGCATAGCTAGTAAGTGCCAGAGGTGGTATAAAATCCCCAGGGCCTGAATCTGAAAGCTATACTCTCAACCACTGCACTAAGATAATTTTCTGGTCTTGATTTGGAGAAGTAGTATAGTAGTTACATGGCTTTGGACGAGAGTATCTGGGTTCAAATTCTAGTTCCTCACTTAACAACTACAGTCTGGAGCAAGTTGTTTAACTTCCCTTCATTTGGTTCTGGGGAGATTTGAACTCCTTAATTCAGGTAGCAAACTCTTGGTCCAAGGACTAGAATGTTGGCTCTTACTATTGTCCAAGGCTTGGTAAAGCCCTGCTAACTGGTTCTGTTTCAGTCGTCTCCAATTTATTTCCACAGTTGTAGCTCTAACCTGGACCCTGCCACTAAATTTTCCATATGAATTTACACATAGAGAAATCCTCCAAAGAGTCTCACACACCAGTTTCATGCTCAAGAGTCTTCAGTGGTTCACCATACCAAATTTTATCAGATCCAAATTCTTCAGCTTCGCCTTCAGGTGCATTTTTACAAATTCCTTTGCTTAGCTTCCTCATTCCCTGCTTACCCGAGCACTTTTTTATTACTTATTACACAATTTACCATGTGATCTTTTAAGTTGACATCGTTTTGTGTTTCTAGAATATGACTCTGTGGGGTTTTCTTCAATGATTTACAAATTCAATCCTTTGTAAAATTGTCCCTAGGTTCTATAGGTAAGTATATTAATGTATTGAATTAAATTTGCAATGACTACTCTTCTAAGAAGACTACTCTGATTAACTCCACCCAAGCTTGATCGTGCCAATTAACTCCTAAACATGAATGGAAATAGTCTGTATTGTGTTCACCTATACTTATTGGTGTAGTACACAATGATTCTGTGCATTTTCCAAGTCTTCTTTCAGCAATTTTTTAATCACTCAAGACCAGAGGTCAAGTTTCTCTTCATTTTCAACCTTTCCTTCATGCTTGAGGCCAGTGTTTTCATAAATGCAGTTGAGTGACTGATGGTGTGAAAGAGTTGATGCAAAAGAGAGAGGTCTATTAGAGGCAAACAAAGTAAGGTGACATTGGGCCTTTTGTTCACATTAGTCCAGGTAACAAATAACTATGCACTCCACTCTTTTGCACATTAGGGCAGTTTTCAGAATAAGACAAGTCTGCCTCTGACACACAGCACACCCTTTCAATGACAGCCAGGAAAACTGATCTCTAGATTCCCTCTTCTTGGATGTGTCGGCATTCATGGCAGCAAGGTATAGGCTGCCATGACATGTCTAGGGAAGTTTACTCAGACAACACAGTAGGGAGAGGAGTCAGGTTGCAACTAACTCCTGGTCATCTACTACAGTAGAGTCAGCAACCTGGCGGCTTTCCCTCCTACTACTTAGAGACAATATTCTCCTGAGGAGATCCTGCAGCTGCTCTTCCAATTCCAAGAAGCAAAACAGTATAGGATCTAAAAGAAGATAGGATCACTCTGGCCAAGTGATAGAGGGGAGGAGGTCTGGAGATTTGCAAAGTATTGCTTTAAAAGGGACCCAAAGGAACTGAGTCATAGATCATGTTTAAGCACTGTGCCAATTACTTCTTTGGTAGAATGACAATTGGGAAACAATCATTGAAACCACTGAAATGAAAATGAAGTCACTCCAGGTATACCAAATAGAGCAGAGAAAGCCTGTCAACATTCCAGCATTCACACAAAAAAGTAAGGTTGATCATATTCCACAGGGTTTAGGTGTGGCTATTATTTACAGTAGAAAAAAATTTAAATCCTTCATAATTCAAAAGTAGAGGCAGGTAGAATCATAGGATTTTATGTTATTTATTTATTTTTAAAGATTTATTTTTTATTTATTTCTCTCCCCACCCCCATTGTCTGCTCTCTGTGTCTATTCACTGTGTATTCTTCTTTGTCCACTTGTATTCTTGTCAGCAGCATCAGGAATCTGTGTCTCTTTTTGTTGTGTCATCTTGCTGCGTCAGCTCTCCATGTGTGCGGCGGCACTCCTGGGCAGGCTGCGCTTTTTTCATGCAAGGTGGCTCTCCTTGAGGGGCACACTCCTTGCACATGAGGCTCCCCAATGCAGGGGACACCCCTGCGTGGCACAGCACTGCTTGAGCACATCGGCACCCCTCATGGGCCAGCTCCACATGGGTCAGGAGGCCCTGGGTTTGAACCCTGGACCTCCTATGTGGTAGGTGGATGCTCTATCAGTTGAGCCAAATCTGCTTCCCTGAATCATAAGACTTTAGAATGAAAAACATTTTGGAGCTCACTTAGCCATGTTCTGTAGTTTAGAGATGAGGAAACTGAGGCCCACAGAGGAAAAGCATTAATAACTTCCCCAAGGCTGCAGTAGTGGTACCAAAGCCAAGATGAGAGCCCAGGTCTTCTGACTTTCTGTTGCAAGGGGCATCCAGTAAGACCTGCACTTGGGCAAGGCTCTCACATTCAGGGAAGGCTGAAGGACATAAGTAAGCATAATATTTTTCCAGAAAAATAAGGTTCTCATGTGCCCATCCCCATCATGCTGGGGCAAAACACAACTGTCTTTTTTTTCTAAAGAGTTCCAGGTTCTCTGATTTGCATGTTGCTATTATGTCCAAGTGGAAAAAACAAATAAACAAACACATGAAGAGAAGGAGAAAGAGGGAAAAGACAGTATAACTGAAAGCAGAAGAAGCCTTTTAGTGGCTTATGAATGTTTAATAGAAAAGTGGGGGTCAGGAGAATCTGGAATCTCCAGGCTCTGGTTTGGCCTACCTTTGAAAAGTCATCTCACCTCTCTGGGTCTCAGTTTTGCTATCTGTAAAATTACGGCACTCTATTAAACGATCTCCAAGGTCTCTTTCATCTCTAATATTTTAGAATAATATTAGAGCAGTATTCAAACCTCCTGACACTATTAGAATTTCATCATATCCCAGTTTAGCAACAGAAAGACATATAATGTGAGGATGGTGAGCAAGTTGGTGGTTGATTTCAAATTGCATTCAACAAATATGTATTGCGTGCCTGCTTTATGCCAGACCAGGACTCTCAAGACAAAGAAGACATGGTCCATGATGTCAAGTGGCTGTCAACCTAGAAGAAAGAACTTTTAGACTCTGAATTCACAGATAATCTCTTATTTAAGTACTACCTATGTCTGACCAAAATCTGTTCAAGAGGGTTTTGCCAGTGGCACCTTGATTTCTTTTCCCTTCTACTCCTCCAACAAGCAGTAAGGGCCAGTTGGTCACTGTAAGAATTCCTCAAAAGAATTCTTGCTTACTGGCCATAATTGTGGCAAGTCAGACCTGCAATATTAAAGCTATTTACTGAGAATATTGTAAAAAAAAAAAAATGTAAATAGTCATTAACTCAAATTTTTTTCTGGACCAAAGCAAAATACTAGGAGTTCCAAATACATGTCCATTGTTCTGTTCTGAAATGAAGAAATCAGTGTGTCTGTACATTTGGGAACTTGAGGACAAGAAATGGTGTATGAAGTATGTGCTATAAAATATGAAAAAAAAAATAAAAGGAAAATGAAAGAATGGAATTCCAGTATATTTTTATGAGAATCAATGGGAAAAAATTTAATCTGAACGCTTAATACTGAAAGTTAATTTTGTTCTACTATATCCCACTCTCATCCTTCCCCTTCATGTCACTAACAAACTTCTTGACGTTCTTTAACTCACCATGTAAACTTATAGTTTGACTTTTCTACTCACTTCCTAAGCAACAAAGTTTTTTATAAGATTTCCTAAAGCCCAATGACGTGTTCTTTCTACCTCTTTGAGACATCTAATGCTGTTGTCCATCAATTCTTTCTTGAAATTCTGTCTTTATCACTTGCTGGTCATTTCCAGAACTCTCCTAGTTTTCCTCATGCCTTTCTCTCCATTCCTACTCTGTCTTCTTTGCTGGCTTTCCATCCCTAAAGATCAATTTTGTCCTTGAACTTTTTCTCAACCCTCACCATGCTCAGTACTCTGTCCTGGGAATCTCATTCATTCACAGAGCTTAAACTCTTTCACCTCTGCAAAGGAGTCTCAATTCTACAGGTTTTCTTAGCACTCGTTAGGGTTGAAATAAGGTGCTCAATAGAGGATTCCCCCTCTATTGAAAGACTAGATTTTCAAGTTCTGCTGTTGTTGTATACTGCCTCCTTATACAGGTATCATGGCATTAATCTCTCACCACTCCATGTAACAACCAGGAGAGTAACTGCAGTTCTGTTCACCAAACAACAGTTTCAATGCCCATGTGGATCTATTGTGCAAAGTCAAAGCTTACATGTGGAGTCATGCACACAGGTAACCACAGGTTACTTTATTATGTCTCAACTTAGGTGTTGTCCTTTTATTCAAACAGTACCTATTTTGTGCATAAATCACCCAAGCTACAGAAGCAGGGTGAAAGGAAGGAGGAGCTGGCCTAGAAGAAAATAGCTGTGGTGGTAGTCCTCTGGGGAAATAACAAGCTTTGGGAGAAAAATGCCTGAAGTCAGTATTCCCATGAATTAGACATGAACAGGCAACCTCTACTTCTGCAGAGATCAAGACTCTGAATATAATCACTTTTCCTCTCTTCTAGGGAACCACTCCATTTTAAAATTTTCTCCCCAAGTTTGAAAATAGAGTTCAGGACCTTTCTGAACATAAGCCTTAAACTAAGATGAATCATTCAGTCATAATGCCACTGGCTTCAGCAATGGGTCTTATGATTAAGCAAAAACCTTTCCAAACAGCCGCCAAAAAGGAGTGAAAGTACACTGAACACTTCATTGCACATTAAATGAGCAAACCATTACTATATAGGGTCAAACAGAAACAGTAAAGAACCTTGAGTAAGCTTTCATATCCCAATAAGACTCACCTAAAGAACCAGAAAGCAGAAATGGCTAAGGGAAAACTACATGACTAAGGAACCTCTAAAATACACTTTAGGCATGGGGTAAAATGTTTCCCCTCTTCTTTTTTTGATGTGTGTGTGTGTGTGCATGTTTTGGCAGGTAGTGATGGGGGGTAGGGCAGTTTAAAATATTACACAGACTTGTTGTGGAAAAAAATAAAATATACAGTCAAGTAATAAATATCATCCTTCAAATGTAATTGTCATTACCTTTTCCAGACATTTTTCTGTGCTTCTACATGTATTTCAAACTCAGAAATTTTTAAAAGTTCATACTGTACATATTGTCCTGTAGACTGTTCTTTTTACTTAGCAACATAAATTATGAAATTCCATGTCATATATATCTCTAGGGTCATTTTTAATGGCAGTTTTAAAAATTCATGCCTGAATAAAATGTATGGATGAACCATGGTGTGACTGCATCATAATTTACTTAACTAATTCCCAATTCCTGGATTAGGTTGTTTCCAAGTTTTTCAAATTATAAACATCCTTGTATTTAACTCTCTGGGCACATGTCCAACTATTTCGTTGGAATATATTTCTAAACAAGGGTAGTTGGGTCAAAGGGTATGTATCTTTTGCAGGCTTCTGCTATGTATGTCAAATTGTCCAGGCAAGGATATGTTTTGCAGATTCTCCCAAGGCCACCCGTCTTCTAGGTGCCAGAGATTTTTGGAGGTTTTCCCTTTTTATTCCTAATTTTTGCATTTTTCAAATTTTCAATTAGGAATACATGGTTTTTGTTTGTTTTTTCTGAGGTGAACGTTGTTTTTCTTATAATAAAAATATATTCATTTTTTAAAAGGAAATTTAAAAAGCCTTATAAACTATAAAAGCTGTCCACATTTGATTGAGTTAAAATGAAACTGTCTTGCATGAAACAGTGGTTTGAAAGGGCAAAACTGAAAGCTCAGGGAGAGATGTGCATTAGATCAAGTCATCATTAGGAGACTTGTCCCCCACCAAGATTCCCATTTAAGTAAATGTCACCACCATTCTCCCAGTTACACAAGCCAGAAACCTAGATGTTCTTGATGCCCTCTTTTACCTTATCCCTTACATGTGTGTAAGTAAATAAATAAATAAATTATACATGTCCTTTTAATTGAAGAATCACTTCCTGTTCTATAAAGCCAGGTTTTCAGGTAGCAGATTTGCTTATCACTTTCAAGCATTCTTATTCCAAAGCATATTTAATTTTCTCTCTATCACTTTCACCACCTTTTGAGGCCAAGCCACCATTATCTTTCCTCGAGACTAGAAAAAAATCCAACAGGTTTCCTTGCTCTATATTTTGCCAGATTTCAATCCATTTTCCACATAACAGCCAGAGAAATCTTTTGGAAATATAATTGTATGTCATTCCACTGTTTAAAACTTGGAATGAACTTTTCCTGCACTTTGCATAAAAGTCAAACTCTTCAAGTCTAATCAGAGTTACAACCTCAACCCACATCACTCTCCCTATTGCTCCTCAAGTAACAAGAACATGAGCCTTTCTTAACCACTTTGCCTAAAAGACTTCTTCCTGTTACTTTCTATCCCTGGATCTAGTTTATTTTCTTTATAGCTCTTTAAATTTTGTAAATTCTTATTTGTTTACTTATTCCCTAGGGAATCTCCTCCACTAACCAGAAAACACCATGAGGACTTCATCCACTAAACAATGGTATGCTGGACAAAGCTGGACTTGGCACATGGTAGGCAGTGATGGACCATGGGTGGGGCAGTGGGAGCAGTCTGCCCCTGGTATAGGCAATAAGGAGATACATTTGAAAACAATGATAAAAATCAGCTACAAGTTGGTCTGCATTTTATTTTCACCATGAGTTGTTAATTCTAAACAATATCAATGATAAAATACTCCTCCCCTGGAAAATCTTTTGTTGAGCTATATTCTGTAATAATTGTTGCCTCTAATGTTAAGTTTCACTATCATAAGTTTCAAATTAGCACATTTATATTACTTATACTTCCACAAACATTTTATTTTACATAATAGTTAATTCAGAGGATTCCCACTTATACAATAGCCTCCCAATACATTCACTCAGCTACATGCATTCATTTCAAGAGTAAGCTCCTAAATTTAGAATTGTTTTAACTCACTAGGAGCAGTTCATGTCCCCTAAAACTGTGGTACCACTTATTCTTGAATTTAGACAGTTGATTAAAAATAAACAAATATCAGATGATTATAAGATTAAAAAACAGTGATATTTATTCTGTCACTCTGTGATCATTTACAGTTACATCTGTGTTTCAAGTTTAAAGCTGTGAAATGGAGTGCAAACTGCAAGATGTAACAGTTTTGTCTAATAAGTACAAATATTAATACACACATGAAACATTTTACAGGACTTGAATAATATCTTTAAAATGGAAATGTATTCTTTTAAAATTGTTACTCTTCTTAATAAATTAAAATATTTTTCATCACTGCAACAGGCCAATATATAAGTATAAGCTTTTTCCTATTTTAAAAAAATGTATGTTAATATAGCTAAGAAGTATCAATTACTCTTTTTCTTTTTGGTACTGATATTTTATTATTTATTTATTACTGTCATGATTCCATACAAAGTTCAATTAAAGCAAAATGGAATTTTCACTCATGTTCTTTTCTAGCCACTATTAGTATTCATCTTATTTCAAGATTATTATTTTTTAGGAGGTACCAGGGATTGAACCTGGGATATTGTACAAGAGAAGCAGGCACTCAACCACTGAACTACACCTGCTTGGCTCATTTTAAGATTCTTACTAAAAATATATTAGATATACAGAGGAGGAGAGCTGAAAAATGACCTGCCCTATGTCTCATATATGTTAGGTATGACAGTGATAATAAGTGCTCAAAAAATAGTTGTTGGAAGTATGAATTAGTCAACTCAAAAAGTCACTATTACAGAAGGAATTGATTTCTTTCTAAAATAATCAACCTATATACTAACTGAAGTGGCTGATAATTTTATTTCCACCTGGTAAAGCCTATCTACTTAGAGAAGAAGCAAAGCCAGACAAATCAAATATTTTTTTCAAGAGGTAAAACATAACTACCCAGAATGTGGCAATAAAATCAAGGTTTGACCTAGAATGTAGTCAGAAGGCAACAATTTTTAAATGATCCATAAATTTGGTGAATTAAGTCACCATTTTAGAACTCCAGACTTCTAATAAAGGCACCAGAAGAAGGTCTAGAACTGGTGAGTAGTAGAGAAAGGAGCACGGAATCTCCCACCGTTAGTTTCCTGGGAAACAGTGGGCAGGTCGTCTCCCCGGTCCAGATGCGCTCTTCCACCCCATCCCAACCCCAGCAAAAAAAAGGGTGGGCAGCCTACTCAAACGGCCATTCCCTTTACCCTGGTGACAATAGCCTGCTATGTTTCTAGGACAATAACTTCCCTATGTTTGCCACTTCTAACTTCTGGATAACAATGTAAGTGAAATAGATTTTCCACTGCTTTAGGGATCAAAGGGGTTCTGGGCTTTGAGCTTTATGAATTCCAGTCACGGTTCCTGATTTCTCAGTTTTAGTTTGTCTATCTGTCTCTCTCTCTCTCTCTCTCTCTCTCTCTCTCTCTCTCTCTCTCACACACACACACACACACACACACACACACACACACATATGCCACACACAGACAGAGGCCAGGAAATAATATTCCCTAATCCCAGCTAAAAAGAGGCTTGGAAGTTCTCACACTTTTGACGTGTCAGCATTACCAAGGGTGGAGCTTATCTGAAAAATTCAAGGAAATGTTTGGATTATAAGGGAAGTTACTGCTTTGCCTGGTTTTAGTTAAAGTGTAATCTTAAAAATAGAGAGCAAAGTCCAAATCAATTTAATTATTTTGAAACATACAAAGGACCAAATATTAATAAGTGTATTTATTTTTACTTTTTAAATTGAGTTAATTTCTTTTCTATTTCCCCACTTTCTGTTTGGGAAGGAGTACATGATATACTTAGGCTAAAGGAGAATTGAAATGAAGCCCTTTAAGTTTGCTTTTAAATGGCGACTTACTTTAAAAACAGTGTGGAATTATATTACACAAGAACATATTTATTGTTACTTTCTATAAGACTGGCAGCACTTGTATTGCTTCAATTTGCGGTTTTCCTTTCACCCTTTCAAATTATACAAGTGCATGTTGATTGCATGATAACTGTGTTACTGAAAAGACTACTTGTATGAGAGGAGAGCCTATTTAAAATTACATATGTGTGTGGATGTATGTGTGAATCCTTTTAAATGGAGAATCCCTTCCTGTTCTATAAAGCCAGGTTTTCAGGTAGCAGATTTACTTAAACACAGGCACACCTGTATGCTGTAAAATGAAACCTACCTCTTTGGAAAACGGAATTTCACCCAAGTTTTGGCCTAGGAAAAAAAAAATCAATATGTGTGTAAATTGTCCATTGTATATTAAAGTTGAAGGTACTAAAGGCCTAATTTGGGCCCCCGTAATTAGGTGAGAACAAACTCAGAAAAAGGTAAGCAATAGCAAGGAGAGCATTTCAAAATAACACATATGAGAAAGAGGCTAAAGGGAAGGGGATTTTACAGCTTGGAAAAGAAAAAATAACTGTAAGGGAAACTTTATGTTAATGTTTCAATAGATGAAAGCATATCACTGCTGTTTTCTTTGACATGAGCAACTAAAAGAATAAATATCCCAGAATTACAACAAGAAAAAATTTAGGTGAGAAAATGAACGGCACAAGTTTAAGTTTCTAAGAAGGTTAGTGACACACAGATCCTTACCTGACTCAGTTTGGCTTAAAACGAGGGGCTTAACTTAGAGGAAATGATTTCTGAATACTTCTCTCTAGTTCTGTCATTCCTCCTCTGTCTTATTTTTTCTTTCTCAAGAGTGGCCTTCCTTTTCTACTTTTTTTGGGCTTCTCTTCTACCAAGTTAAAAAGAAAGGGTTTAATGGGAAGCAGCTGTGGCTCAATCAGTTGGGCTCCCGTCTACCATATGGGAGGCCCTGGGTTCAAGTCCCGGGGTTTCCTTGTGAAGGGAAGCTCGCCTGCACGCTGCAGAGTGCCACCTGGTCCGCAAGCGCCACAGAGAGCCAACTCAGCAAGTTGATGCAACGAAACAAGGGAGACAAGTGAAAACACAGAAGAGCACGCAGGGAATGGACACAGAGACAAAAAAAAAATCACCACCACCACAACAAACAAGCTGCAAGGGGGGGATAAATAAAAATAAATACAGACGCACAGTGAATGGACACAGAGAGCAGACAACAAGCAAGGGGGGGGGGGAGAATTAAAAAAAAGAAATGGATTGAGGTGTCTGACTCACATTGTACACTGATAATGGGATTGTAAATGTGTATGAAATTTTGGAAAGTAATTTGGCAATATGTATTAAGAGCCTAAATTTTTTCATCCTTTTAATCTATAACTAGGAATCTATTCTGGAGAGATAGCCCAAAATTCAGGTAAAACACTATGCGTGCTATTTTTCATTGAGGTACTGAAAAAAAAAAAAAGAGACTCCATATAATAGCTATGGATAGGAAAATGGTTGTGTAACTTGTTGAATATGTATTGGAACATTATATAGCCATTAAAAACTATTTTTACAAATACTTTTAAAATCCGGGAAATTATTTTGGCATAAATCTGAGTTAAGAATCAAGATACAAAATTGGAAATATAATAAGAAATCATTTGAAAAAAATACACAGCCTTATTATATAGATTTCAAAACAGATTTCTTTCACATCTGAAATGGGATGTTTCTCATTCTCACTGATGAGAAAGAAGCATTTGTTGAGTGTAATTTTATATTCATAGTGGCACAAAGTAATAGTGTACTCTCAAAAGTTGGTGTCCTAGTTTAATGAAACATTGTGCATGAAGAGAAGACTAAAAGTAATTGTGAGGATCCAGGACCGGGCTCCCCCTAAGCCCTCAGCACATAGCTGCCTGCATGACCTAGACATAAGTCAGAGGTTATCAATGCTCCCGAGAGGGGAAAGGCTGTATAGATAAACTGGAAACCATGATGTCCTCAGGGTGGTAAAACTTCATTCCTGTGATAACATCACTAGGTTCCATATGTGCACATCACGGGACCCTAGCAGAAACTCTGTTCTCATACCCTGTGGAATGTCTTTTTCTGAAACCCTTTTATATCACCCCTAATTTTCCTGTCTCTTTGAGAAGGCTTCCTTCTTTCTCTGGACCACCGCCACCTGAAAGTCTTTTCCGTCTGTAAGTCCAAATGCAGCTTATGTCTGACTCAGTGCCAGGTACATTCTTTGATCTCACAAAGTTAAAGTTAGAAAGGGATAAGTGCCTATTACAGGCAGAAATGAAAGATGCCTTAACCAATCGCCTGCAATGAGTTGATGATCAGTTAGGAACCCTGGCTTGTAGATATGCTCAAGTTAGGGGCTGCAGGCTGCCTTGAGTTCGGGTCCAGAGGCTATTAACCACCCCTAGGTAGGACACTGAGGCATGGGATCCTATGGGCTCCTCCTCAGATGAGGAGAAAGAGGTGGAGTGGGAAGTGAAAGAAGATGAGGAGTCCGCAAAGGTACATCCTATAATACAACAGAAGTGGAAGGCGTTACAAGACCAATCCCCTGGGGTCCAAAATTTCCAACCCCCTGAGCAGAAGTTAATATAACCAAAAGAGACTATACCTTTTAGTATAGTCTGAGTTGGGCGATTTGGGGAAAAGTTACAGACAGAGATCTAGAGAGTCTTGCCTAACTAGCTTCTAAGATTATGGGACACTGGAGCAGAAGGACTTCTACTCTCTGGGGTGGAAATGAGTACATTGGTATCCATTACCACTCACCCTTCTCTATGTCAGTGTTTACATACTGTCTCTAGTGAAACAAAAACAGCATCGCTATTGGTATGGCTGATGATGGATGCAAGCCTGCATGGCCTAAGGAAGAGGATATACCTCGTGCCACCCCCCACTGGCAATCTTTGGAAGAGTTACAGGATGTTTTATCGGGATTGGGGATGAAACATGCTATTTTTGCTGCCAATTTTGTGGTGCCTGACTGGTAGCTTTTACTGCAGGAATGAATGCTACAGAATCTGCTCCCAACCATTATTATGAACCTCTGGTGTCAATCATGAGCCCCCTAGTGGGGCAAGCTGTGTTGCAAGTTGCACAGGCTATAGCAGACTAAGGTGAATCAGAAAGGCTGCAGAGAAAGGGGACTGGGGTCCGGGCAGCAGGGAAAGCACCTTGAGGACATGATGGTCCTAACTGTGTGCCGAGCAAGCAAATGTGGGTAGGTCTTGTTGCCATGGGCACTGAGCTAGAAACAATACATTGGCAGCCCAACACAGTTTTAGTGAGACTTTGGAGCAAGCTCCCTAAGGACAAGAGATTTACAAAACCATCTCCTCAGAATGCTGAGAGAGAAGGGAAAATAGGAAAAAAGCTGCCACCCCAACCCCAGATGCCTTCCATTCTCCTGGGGGAACGTGGCAAACACCCTTGCCCTTACCACGGAGGATGGGTCAAGATCCTCAAGCGAGAGCAATTAAAGCGGGACCCCAGGGATTGTAGGCCACATGTAGAGTTAACTATTTATTGGTCCCCTACTAATGAACAAAGAGTATTAGCTGTAGTAGACACAGGAGCTGAATATATTTTAATTCCTGCAATGTAGCTTGATTCCATGGGCCTGTGCTGGCTATAGATGGCTATGGGGGAAAAACAGTTTATGCTGGCAACAAAATTTAGTTTTACAAATTGAACAATTACCTCCCCAAAGGTATACGATGTTTATTTATCCTGTACCTAAATTTATTTTAGGAGGTGATATTCTCTAGAATGCTACATTTCAGACTCCCATAGGAGAATTTGATCTCTGATGCAGACTAATAAAGGCGGGGCTAGGAGGGCACACTAAATGGTCCCTGGTGAAGGTGCCTTTACCCCAAAGAATTGTGGCAACTAAACAGTACACACTCCTGGGAGGGCACCAAGAAATTACTGGAATAACGACCCACAGTCTTTTCAATAGACCTGTATGGCCAGAACAAAAGCCTGATGGAACATGGTGCACGACAGTAGGTAAAGTAACACCAATTCTGTATGCAGCGGTCCCAAACATTGCTGGCTTATTGCAAGAAATTAGTACCCAGTTATGTCACTATCACTTTGTTTTAGCTCTTGCCAGAGCTTTCTTTAGTATCTCTTTGGACAAGTCAAGCAAGCCTGCATTTGCCTTCACGTGGGAAGGCCCGCAGTGGACTTTTACAGTGCTTCCCCAAGGCTATATGCCAAGCCCCACCACCTGTCATGGCCTCATGGCAAAGTGTCTGGCCATGTGGAAGAAACCTGTAGCTATAACCCTATTTCATTATATTGATGATATTATATTAACCAGTAATTCTCCTTCAGAATTATAAAGAAGCATCAGAGACATTAGAATCTCATCCTGAAAACCAAGGTTGGACAATCAAACAGGACAAGTTTCAAGGCCCTGGCTATTCTGTCAAATTCTTGGGTGTTGTTTGGTCAGGTAAGACAAAAGCTATACTCTCTGCTGTAGTCAATAAAGTGCAATGTTTTCCCACACCACAAACTCAAAAACAATTAATGGCCTTTCTGTGGTTGTTGGGGTACTGGAGGACATTCAACCCCCATTTAGCTCAAACATCAAAACCATCGTGTATTCTGATCAGAAAAGATCATGCATGGGAACGGGAGGACCCCCAGCAGGCTGCTTTTGAAGAAGCCAAGAGTGCAGCAGCATAGGCTTAAGCACTAAAAGGGGCAGACACTGACTTTCCCTGTGAATTGGATGTGGCCGGCACTGATACCATCTTTGGGTGTGGTTTGTGGTAAAGGCAGCATTCTAAATGAGTACCCTTTGGGTTTTGGTCATAATTATGGAAAGGAGCTGAATTACAATATAGCCAGGGAGAAAAGCAACTATGTGCAGCATACAATGTCTTGTTGCAAGTGGAAGGTTTAACTCAAAAGTGTCCAGTCATTCTGAAGACTGCCATCCTTATCCAGGGGTGGATCACAAATACTGAGAAAAATCGTCACTCTGGCAGTGTGTAATTAAGTACCTTAACAAAGTGGAAAGCTTACCTATTGCAGTGCAGTTTCTTCGACACTAGCCTTTGAGTACTGAAATTCATGAGATCCTAGGCCCAGTGTCTTATGTGGAAAATTCTTCGGCCCAAACTACAGCCACCAAAGCGGTTGTTGAAGTTCCCACTAAAGAAGGCATATGAACAGTTTCATAGAACATATGGTATATGGATAGTACAGCTGGTGACCAGCCTCCTGCATGGACAGCTGTGGCTGTGTAGCCCAGCACTGAAACTGATGGTGGGAAATGGGCACCCTGCAGAGCAGTCAATAGACTGAATTAAGAGTCATGTGGATAGTTATAGCACATGAGCCTGGGAACACATTCACAATCTGTACTGACAGTTGGGCATTACACAAAGGCCTTACCACCTGGATAGCAACTTAGAAACAGGAACAATGAACTGTTGCAGACCTCTGTGGGGGAGAGAGCTATGGAAGGACACCTGAGACTCTTGCCAGAGGCGTCAGTTAACTGTCTATCACATTCCTGCCCACTCCTCTAACAAACCCCCTCAGGAATGTTGAGGCAAATGCCCTTGCGGAGGTCTGAAACCATGTCACTGAGACCCAAGAAGCAGTGGAATGGCCCCACATAAAAAAGTGAACATCAGGTGGACCAGACCCTGTGGTGCTTAGACCAGCAGGTCCAGCTGCCTGTCACCCACCAGCAGCTCATGGGCATCAACCACAAGTGTCCCTCCTGCTCACTCTGCAACCATGGCAATTACCTCACCAGATGGGACATATTGGCTGAGCACAGACCCCAGTAACACAATGGCAAATGGGTTACATCATTTCTCTCCTACTCTCTGAAGGGATAAGAAATGGTATTACTGTGCAGACACTGCCATGGGACTCCTGTTGGCCTTCCCAGTAGGAAAGGCCAACTAGTGGGCTCCTATTCACTGCTTAGAAAAAGTAAGTGCCCTAAATGGGGTGCCAAATCGACAGTGACCAGGGAACTCCATCTACTGGTCACATCACATAATTTTGGGTGATTGACCAAGATATTGCTTGAACTTTCCATTTACCTTATAACCCACAAGTGTAGACTTTATAGAAAGGATGAATGGCCTTTTAAAGGAACAAATAAAAGATACGGGACTTTTACAACAATGGACAAAGAGGTTGTATCCAGCCTTACCCCACTTAAATTAGCACCGTGGGCTGCAGCCCCAACTCCAGTTGAAAGGCCAATAGCAGGACCAAGGCAGGTGTTGAGAATGCAAGTTAAAGGGCCAGCCACCAGACAGCCCAAAGGGGAAGTAATAATAATCTGTTGTTGACTATGCCTTCAAGCTGTGCAAACTAGGGAAAATGAGGTCCTTTGGCCATGGTACTGGCCTATGCAGCCTCACTGGTTGGGATTCTTAAACCTATGGGGAATACGAGTCACCCAAAACATTGCTATAAGACCACAATTTATATAAAAAAAAGTCAGTAAAAATCTTTATTAATAGTCTGGGGTCTCCTATTCCTGCTGGGGCCCTATATATGTGTCTATGTGGACTCTCATGTCTAAACTAGATTTTATGTCACCATATAAAACTCAGAGAATTTAGAAGGGGAAAATATATGGTATTGTTGGCCTCCCCATAGAACTCCCCTCCATGGTATTTTGTTATGTACTAATGGAAATGTTGCTTGTATACTGTTAGACCAGCATGATCTGCCCTTATTGTTCCCCATAAACAGCTTTCTTTTCACACGTAGCGCCAAAGCCAATACCTTTCTACAGTGGGCCCACGATTGAATCCAATGTTGGGTTTGAACAGACTTACCATCCTTGGGTGCTACCAGCCTCCCTTGGACAGTAATTCCTGCAAATTGGACAATGTGGAACACCTTGTTGCCATGCAGAATACAACCCATGGACAAGTTTGGAGTAAGACCTTCTCATTTAAGACTGAAATCCAGCTGCCATCTTTCAATGAGACTCTTAATAATATTTTTCCCTTATAAGGGAACAAGTAAATAAGCCCAAGCCTTTATTAAGATATGCTGCATATGATGGTTAGGATGTTTAACGGCTAAAGCTGTTACCCTAGGTCATGTTGCCCCTGTCTGCACGGAATGGCAAGAGAGAATCTGTGATATGGGTTGGTTACCCCCTGAGTTGTGTAATTTTACCATCAAACTAGAAAATAATAGTACTTTGCAATGGCAGACCTCTTGCCACTCATTCGTTGGGACTTACTTATCTCCTAAAGGATGGCTATGGACTTGTGGGCAAAATGGGTGGCTACTTGCTTGGTCCTATAACTAGGACCAGATGATGCACATGGGGTAAGCCATATGTCTCCGCCACCCTATATGACTCATTACCCCGTACTCCTGGTAATTGGGAATTGATCAAGGCTACATATAGAGTAAAGTGTGTCCCCCCTGGTGGTTTTACCCAGTGGCCATTTTTGTGCCAGATGGTGCTGCAATTGTCACTGAAAAACACATAACTACTTTAGTCAATCTTACTGCTCAAGTCCTAAATGACTCCAAATTATCAATTTCCTTACTACATGAAGAAATGCACCTGTATTAGTCAGCTAAAGGGGTGCTGATGCAAAGTACCAGAAATCTTTTGGCTTTTATAAAGGGTATTTATTTTGGATAGACGCTTACAGTCACAAGGCCCTAAAGAGTCCAATTCAAGTTTACTTCCTTACCAAACTCTGTTGCCATGTGTTGAAGCAAGATGGTAGGCGACATCTGCAAGGTTTCAGCTTCCTTCTTCCTTTAAGGCTCCATGGTCCCAGCTTCTTCTGATCTCAGGTGTAGGCTGGCATGGCTCATCTCTCCTTGGGACTTGTTTCTTTCTGGGCTCAGCTGCTCTGGTCTCTTCACAAGGTCAGCTGTAGACTATCAGGCTCCCTCCCCTTCCTGGAGCCTCTACCATGTCTATTGAGCTGTCTCTATTCCTCTGTGTTCTTCTTCTGTGTATCTACTTCCAAGTGACAGTCTGTTTTATCAGCCTACCAAGGGGGCTGGAACTCTAATGACATTGTTGAATTAAAGCCCTAATCTTAACATAAATTAATCAGATGTTTCAGCTGAATTGAATATAATCAAAGGGTTATCCATGCAGAGGAACAGACCAGTTTACAAACATAATCTATATCTTTTTTGAAATTCATAAGTAATAACAAACTGCCACACTACCCAACTATGAAAGGTAGTTTTACAAAATAGAATGGCTTTAGCTATTCTACTGTAGCACAAAGTGGGACCTGTGCCGTCATTAATGTTCAATGTTGTGTATATATTCCTGATCTCTCCCATAATATTTCACAAGCTCTGAATAATGTGCAAGAGCACATATAGCACATTGATAAATTAGCTATTGGCCCTCTATCTGATTGGTTTAATTCCTTTTCTTGGTCCTGGCATCATGCTTTTATAGATCTACTGGCTTTGGGTGGTATACTCCTATTATTCTGTTGTCTTTTATACTGTTGCTGTAAGTGTGGATGCAATGCTTGTCCTATGGGTAACAGGCTGCTGCATGGGGGTGGATGTGGGAATCCAGCATCCAGGCTCCCACTAAGCCCTTAGCACATAGCTGCCTGCATGACCTAGACATAAGTTAAAGGTTATCACCATTCTCTGGAGGGGAAATGATGTATAAATGGTATCAGAAACCATAATCTCAGAGTGGTAAACATCACCAGATCCAACATGTGCATGCCATGGGACCCTAGCAGAAACTATTCTCATACTCTATGGAATATCTTTATTCTGAAACCCCTTATATCACCCCGCATTTTCCTGTCTCTTTGCAGAGCGCTACCCTCATTCTCCTGATCACCGCCACCGGAGACTCTCTCCTGTCTGTAAGTCCAAATAAAGCTTATGTTTAACTCAACGCCAGGTGCATTCTTTGGTCTCACAGAGGCCCCAACCTGTGCCCTTCAGGAGTTGGGTTGGAACAATAATATTCTAAAATGTAAACAATTAAGAGAAAGAAAGAGAAGCCTCTATAAAACCCATGAGTTTGAGTATAGGGTAATTTCTGAGTTACCCAAATGCTTGGTGATGCTTATGTAATGAACATTCGGTTTTAGTTTAAAGCAATTCCTGTAGGTATTGGATAACACTGCTTTTTGAAAAATTACATTTTTCTATGAATGAGTTTTGGACCCTTATTCATGTGTAGGTTTCAATGAGGGGTGGGGGAAGAATGAAGAAATATGATAGTGGATTTCTGATGGAAGAAGTAAACTGGTTACCACTGGAGAGAGCAAACAAACTCCCCCCTGCTTCAAAGTTTTAGCCAGGGCTGGCAGTCTCCTCAACTTTTTTCCAGTATGCCAAGCATTACCTTTAGGCCTTTGTACTTGTGTTATGCCTAGGATGGAAGTTCCTGGAGCAGGAGACACAAACCCAAAAGCTTACAGAGAAAAGGAAGGTAATATAAATGGGTAAATCTTGCCTGATAGTAGACAATTGGGAGTTGCAGGGTCTTAGGAGAGTCCAGCCTCTCCTAAAAGGCATTCAAATAAAAACAAAATTTAAATATTACTCAGGCCAAACAAAACATAGCTGGCTAGCTGAGTTGAGTCCTAGGTTCATCACGTTTTTACTTTTTTCCTGGAGTCAAGATAGTCAAGTATTCTTCTCTTATAGGCCAGGTTTATAAATGATAAAAGAAAATAAAAAGTAATTGAGAGTCAGGTCTGAATAGAAATGATTTATTGAGATGCAACATACCATAGAAAAGGCTGCTCTCCAGAATTTTCATCAAAATGTGAATTGAAGCAATTCTAGTTCTTTGTTCCTTTTTAAAT
Organism: Dasypus novemcinctus; assembly: GCF_030445035.2. NCBI lineage: Eukaryota > Metazoa > Chordata > Mammalia > Cingulata > Dasypodidae > Dasypus > Dasypus novemcinctus. The sequence goes on from NC_080679.1 coordinate 42,592,619, forward strand.
TTTCAAATCAGCTTTGGGCTGGGAAATATAAAATATTTCTGAGTAAATCTCTTTGAAAGGATGGAGAATCTTCCAGTAGGTCAAAAGTCAATTACTGCCATTTTGGATCTTGCCTACACAGTCTATGTGAGATATCATTTTTTTAAAAAAGATTTATTTTTAGTTTTTTCTCTCCCCTTTCCCCGCCCCCCCACCCCTCATTGCCTGCTCCCTGTGTCCATTCACTGTGTGTTCTTCTGTGTCCACTTATATTCTTGTCAGCGGCACCAGGAATCTGTGTTTCTTTTTGTTGCATCATCTTGCTGCGTCAGCTTTCCATGTGTGCAGTGCCATTCTTGGGCAGGCTGCACTTTCTTTCACTCTGGGCGGCTCTCCTTACGGGGTGCACTCCTTGTGCGTGGGGACTCCCCCTTGTGTGTAGGGGCCCCCCCTACCCGGGGGACACCCATGCGTGACAGGGCACTCCTTGTGCCCATCAGTACTGCGTGTAGGCCAGTTCACCACATGGGTCAGGAAGGCTCTGAGTTTGAACCATGGACCTCCCATGTGGTGGCTGGATGCTCTATCTGTTGAGCCAAATCCGCTTCCTGAGATATCATTCTTGATGTACTAAAACTTTTTATGTCAAAAGAGGTCCTATATGAAAATACATGGAAGTCTTAAATTATGTGCTACAATAGAAACAGCTTTCAAATCCAAAAGGATTATTGTTTGGAAGGTAGAAAAAATTATTTTTTCAGAACATGAGAAAACAGTGGGTCAGATTTAGGTAAAAAACAAAAAAACATTGAAAATCATACAGCATTTCTGGAATAGTTAACTTGGAGAATGCTAGGAAGTCATGGATGAGTCAGCTATGATTTATGATAGCTCAACCCTAAGTCATCATATGGGGTATTTCGGTTTATCAGAATAGATGTAGTGATGCCTCATTCTTCCCTCATTATTTCATTTTCATCTTTAATAAAGGGGCTATCAGTAACTGCATTTACCATCTAGAACCTCCAAATAAGTTCTTAGAATTGGGGAACTTCTTGTCAGTTTGTAAGGCTAGAAGCATCTCAATGAAAGCTTAAAGTAAGAATTTTCAGATTTCTAAAGACATAAAAGCTTATAGTATGAAAAAAGGGGGTACCTTTCTGTCTTTATTATGGTAATATTTAGAATAATAGTACTAAAGACTGTTCAAAGATTCTGAATGTTGATAAGAATGGAATTTTAAGGTAGAAAGTAATCAGAGAAAAGAAAGTAAGGGAGAAAGTAATAAAAAATCATATCATCAAAAAAATAAAATATCAAGAAAGCCAAAGCCAACAGTGGCTTAAAAAAAATCTAAAACCTAACTTTGCTTATAAAATACCTGCATGGAACTCTCCTAAACTCTGATGGAATTCTGGCAAATGCAAGGATTTCATGAAAATGTTTGAATAACTATGAAATAGATATCTCTATTATAAATTATAAATTATATTTCCTTGCAGGGCTAAGGTGAAATCATAGGGGAAAATATCATGTTCGTTAAAGGCTGGTTTTGCTATTTGTGTTGTCTTGGAGTGGAGTAACCTGCAGGCTTTCTGCTGGCCCAAACCTTCTTGGCCAATGGAAAGTACTGGATTCTTTGTTTTATTTTATTTTATTTTTAAAGATTTTATTTATTTATTTCTCTCCCTTTCCCCCCCACCCCAGTTGTCTGTTCTCTGTGTCTATTTGCTGTGTCTTCTTTGTCCGCTTTTGTTGTTGTCAGCGGCACGGGAATCTGTGTTTCTTTTTGCTGCGTCATCTTGTGCCATTTCTCCATGTGGGTGGTGCCATTCTTAGGCAGGCTGCACTTTCTTTCGCGCTGGGTGGCTCTCCTTACGGAGCGCACTCCTTATGCATGGGGCTCCTTTACATGGGGGGCACCCCTGCATGGCAGGGCACTCCTTGCGCCCATCAGCACTGCGTGTGGGCCAGCTCCACACAGGTCAAGGAGGCCCGGGGTTTGAACCGTGGACCTCCCATGTGGTAGACGGACTCCCTAACCGCTGGGCCAAGTCTGCTTCCCTGGATTCTTTATTTTTAATTTCTTTTTTTTTTTTCCACTTTAAAACTATTTTATTGAGATATATTCATATACCATACAATCCATCCAAAGTGTACATTCAGTGGGTTTTGGTATAATCACAGAGTTGTAAATTCATCACTATAATCAGTATTAGAGCATTTTCATTACTCCAAAAAGATAAAACTCTCACACTTAAGCAGTTACCTCTCAATCCTTCTTTCCATCCCCTTGGCTTTTTTGTTTGCTTCGTTTTGTTTAATTTTTTATTTTTTAAAAGATATTTAGATTACATAAATGTTACATAAAAAATATAGGGGATTCCCATAGGCCCCGCTCCCCACACTGCCCACATTTACCCACATTAACTACATCCTTCATTAGTGTGGTACATTCATTGCAGTTGATGAACACATTTTGGAGTATTGCTACTAAGCATGGATTATAGATTACATTGTAGTTTGTACTCTTTCCCACACGGTTCTGTAGGTTAGCAAGATATATAATGGTCTGTATCTGTCATTGCAATGTCATTCAGGACAATTACTAAGTCCCGAAAATGCCCCAGTACAACACCTATTTTCCTTCTCCCCGATCTCAGAACCTCCAGCAGCCACTGCCTTCACATCAGTGATATAAGTTCTTCCATTGTTAGAATCAGAATAAGTCTATAGTAGAATACCACTAAGTCCACTCCAGTCCATATTTCATTCACCAATCCTGAGGATTCTGGGTTGGTGATGCCCACTCCACCTCTAATTGAGAGGTTTAGGACATGAGAGGAAGACTGGGAACATCCCAGAAGAGAAAGGGGCAAAGGAAAAAAATCTCAATGGCAAACCTGTGAGTTAAAGCTGCAGCTAGAGCTGCCAGTGCCCTCCCCTCCCCTACAGACAATTTTGAATTCTCAAGGCTTGGGGTCTGCTGCTGTAGACAAAGGAGACCTGCAGATATCCACCTACCCATGAAACTGGAGAGAAGGACATAGCCGAAGGTTGACTTCACATTTGACCAACACATTTGGTCTACTATGTCACACAAGCCCTTCCAGGCTGGGAGGGACCACGCCATTGTTTCTCTTGGCAGCCTGCACAGATCTAAAGATATTCCACCCTCTCAAATACCCTCCCTACTGACTGGGACTGGTTGTTGAGGACACAGAAGGGAATGGAAATATTTCCAACCCAGGAAAAGAGGGGCTGCCAGCAAAGGTTGGAAAAGAATTTCTGAGAAAGTTTCAATTAAGAGGCTCTTTGCCTCCAGGCAGGATTCTCTATCACATTGATCCAGTCAGTGTTGCAGAAAACTCATTCTGACTAGGCTTTGAACTGAGAGGGTTGCTGAAGACCACTATACCATCTGTTGGCTAACCAAGTGCACATGAGGTAATTAAAAGCAAACAAGTAAAAAAGATTTATTGCAGCCTGTACAGCCTCCCTCCCCGAGACCTTTGGAAGTGGGTCTGCAACCCATTACTGGGTCCAGGGCACAGATCTGAGCAACTAACAGGGACAATCCTAAAGACCCAGAAAATGTTGAACTAAGAATCAAAGAATAGTAGTTAGCCCAATAAACTTTCTGCCTGTGATCATCAGTCTCCATAGCCCAGTGAGCAACATTTTTCTCTAACATTTGGTGCCAAAAGTCTGGGACTGGGGTTGCATTGAGACTGATTGGTCAGTCTCCACCCTGCCACTGCCAAGAACTCATCAAACACTGGACACTGAATAACAGCTGGGACGAGCTGAGTGGTGATGGAATCCAGCCGGAGTGGGCTGTTTCGGGAACCTACAAAGCAGGAGGTGTCTGGATGTTGATCTGGAGAGACTGCAACAAAATTAGTGTTTGCTCAAGGTAAAACTGGGAGTTTCTAACACTGAACTCAGAGACCATGGGAAGTTAATCCCTTCCCCCTAGGGCTAAGGCCAGCAGCACTCCCTGAGAACTGGCCCTCTGGTCTCAGACTAACTATGGGAGTGGGAGGTGAAGTGGGGCCCAAGGAGGGCAGGTTCAATTTTCTGTTCCCCTCCTTTTATTGAGTTTGGAGGAGCATATCAGCTGACTTGGGGAGAGCCATGGAGGAGAAGAGAGGCAAATCTGCTGAGAGAGCCCAAATTACCTAAATGCCCTGGGATAGGTAACTTGGTCTGGGAGAAGGGGGAGTCTGAAAATTAACCAGCCCCCTTGTAGCACACCTAAGGGAGAGGGGAGAGGGACAGTAGGATGTGCTTTGCAGGTTTCCAATAGCATATTTAGGGTTCCTGGCAAGGGGTGGGTACTCTCTCTCAAGAAATTAAGAGACATTATTTTCTGAGGTGAGTTGGTTCACCAGGGACCCATTTGATTCTCCTACAGGAGCCCTCACGCAGCCTTCCTACTGCCCTGGGAGAGAGGGAAGTGAGGAAGGGAGAAAGGGGTAGGGTAGACTCCTATGCAGTTTATTCAATTGCAAAGAGGAATCCTTACCTGAGGCCTTGTCTGGTCTTTTTTGTTGGTTTGTTTTCTTGTTTTTCCTTCCTCTTTATTACCATATGGCCCTTTCTTTCCTTTTCTTTTCTTTTTTTTTTTTTTTAAAGATTTATTTATTTATTTAATTTCCCCCCCTCCCCTGGTTGTCTGTTCTTGGTGTCCATTTGCTGCGTCTTGTTTCTTTGTCCGCTTCTATTGTCGTCAGCGGCAGGGGAAGTGTGGGCGGCGCCATTCCTGGGCAGGCTGCTCTTTCTTTTCACGCTGGGCGGCTCTCCTCACGGGCGCACTCCTTGCACGTGGGGCTCCCCCACGCGGGGGACACCCTTGCGTGGCGCGGCACTCCTTGCGCGCATCAGCGCTGCGCATGGCCAGCTCCACACGGGTCAAGGAGGTCCGGGGTTTGAACCGCGGACCTCCCATGTGGTAGACGGACGCCCTAACCACTGGGCCAAAGTCCGTTTCCCCTTCTTTTCTTTTCTTTTCTTTTCTTTTCTTTTCTTTTCTTTTCTTTTCTTTTCTGTTTTCCTTTCTCTTTTTCTTGCTTGCTTTTTTCCTTTCTCTTTTTCTCTCTTTTTCCTTTTTTCCTTTTTTTATATTAGTTGCTGCAGGCAATGTTTTTTATTTGCTGTGCTTCCTCATCCTCAATTTCCTCTTTTCTGTGTTTTCTGATTTTGCTACCAATGCTATCTGCTTTCCTTTACATCTTTCTATCCTCCATCATTTATTGTTTCTCTTACATTCCACCTCTCTTTGTTTAGCCCCCAATATTTCTGACTTTTTATCTCTAATACCTCTATTCTGTTTTCTCTTTTATTCACTCTTTATATTATTGTCCTTTTTTTTCCTCTTTCCCTCTCTTCTGACAAAACTGGCCTTTTAAATCATACTATATTCCTCCCCATATTCAGTATACTATCTCATTATAGGTTCTCCACTTTTTTACTGTTATAACTCTACACAGCTTACATGAGTTTAACATCCATTCTCCTAGATCGCACATGGTTCTTCTGCTAACATTCGCTATCAATACTACGAGTATATTTTTCTTTTCTTACCCCTTTAGCTTTCTCTGACCCTAATATTTTCCTTAAAGGGAACTTAGCTAACAACAAGGAAATAGAATAAGAAGAACAAAGTGACAAAGAGAAGACTTAACATGCACACAAAAAACAAGTAATTAAACCTGGAGACAAAGAAGCTAATCAACTGAATAAACCCAACAAGATAAAATGATGACCAGACAGCAACAAAAAACTACAGACCATATCAATAATCAGGAAAACATGGCGCAATCCAATGAATAAACTAAAAACCAGAAAGAGGAGTGGAACATCGAACAACAAATCAAAGCCCTCAAAGCATGTATCATGGACCATTTTAATGAAGTGAAAGAAGAGATTAAGCATATTATGAAAACACTTGAAGAGCATACAGAAGAAACTATAACCACATGCAAAAAGGTAACAGATATGATGAGGATCAGCAGCAGAATCCAAGAAATAAAAAATAGACTCTCAGCAAACAACAGATTTGAAGAGGCAGAGGAAAGAATTAGTGATGTGGAGGACAGTACATCTGAAATCAAACAGATAGTAGAATTGATCAATAAAAAGATAGAAAAACCCAGCAGGGATTGAGGGACATGAATGACAATGCAAAATGCACAAACATTTGCATTATAGGCATCCCAGAAGGAGAAGAGAAGGGAAAGGAGACAGAAGGTGTGTTGGAGGAAATAATGGCTGAAAACTTCCCAATTCTATTGAGGGAGATGCATGTACATGTCCAGGAAGCACAATGCACCCCAAACAGCATAAATCCAAACAGGCCAAGACATATACTTGTCAAATTATCCAATGCTCAAGACAAAGAAAATACTAAAAGCAGCAAGAGAAAAGAGAACCATCACATACAAGGGAGGCTCCATAAGATTAAGTGCTGATTTCTCATCTGAAACCATGGAGGCAAGAAGACAGTGGTATGACAAAGTCAAGATACTAAAAGAAAAGAATTTCCAACCAAAAACACTCTATCCAGCAAAGGTAGCATTCAAAAATGATGGAGAGTTCAAAATATTCACAGATAGGGAAACGGACTTGGCCCAGTGGTTAAGGCATCCGTCTACAACATGGGAGGTCCGCGGTTCAAACCCAGGGCCTCCTTGACCCATGTGGAGCTGGCCCATGCGCAGTGCTGATGCGCACAAGGAGTGTCGCGCCACGCAGGGGTGTCCCCCACATAGGGGAGCCCCACATGCAAGGAGTGCACCCGTAAGGAGAGCCACCCAGCGCGAAAGGAAGTGCAGCCTGCCCAGGAATCGCGCCGCCCATACTTCCCGTGCCACTGACGACAACAGAAACGGACAAAGAAACAAGACGCAGCAAACAGACACAGAGAACAGACAACCGGGGGGGGGGGGGGGGAATTAAATAAATAAATAAATCATCTTTTAAAAAAAAAATTCACAGATAAACAGAAACTAAGAGAGTATGCCAACAAGAAACCTGCCCTTCAAGAAATACTAAAGAGAATTATGCAGGAGGAAAGAAAAAAAAAACAGTTGAAGGAGAGTGTAAGCACAACTAAAATGAAGAAAAGAGGAAAAAATCAAACTACATATAACAAACACAAATCTAAAGAAAATCTACCTAATATAAGTAATTCCTTGAAAGTAATAACACCAAATGTTAGTGGGTTAAACTCACCTGTTAAGAGATACAGATTGGAAGATTGAATAAGGAAATATGACCCATCTATATGCTGTCCACAAGAAACACATCTTAGACCCAAGGATTCAAGGAGATTGAAAGTGAATGGCTGGAAAACAATTTACAGGCAAACAATAACCAAAAAAGGGCAGGTGTAGCTATATTCATATTGGACAAAAGAGACTTTAAATGCAAAACTATTGAGAGAGACAAAGATGGACACTATATATTAGTGAAAGGGATAATCTTTCAAGAAGAAAGAACAATCATAAACATTTATGCCCCTAACAAGGGCACCTCCGAATATGTGAGGCAAACACTGGGGAAACTAAGGGAAGGAATAGATGCCTCTACAATTATAGTGCGGGACTTTCACACACCACTATCACCATTGGACAGAACATCTCAAAAGAGAATTAATAAAGAAACAAAGACTTTGAACAATTTATTAGAGGATCTGGATCTAACAGACATATACAGAACATTACACCCAAATACAGCAGGATATACATTTTTCTCAAGTGCACATGGATCATTCTCCAAGAGAGAATATATGCTAGGCCATAAAGAAAGTCTCAACGAATTCAGAAAGATTGAAATCATACAAAACAATTTCTCTGACCACAGTGGAATGCAGCTGATAATCTGCAAGGGCCAGAGACCCAGATTTGACACCAAGATAAGGAAGTTAAGCAACATACTCTTAGAAAAACAGTGGGTCAAGGAGGAAATCTCAGCAGAGATCAATAACTACCTTGAAACTAATGAAAATGATAAACAATATATCAAAACTTATGGGATGCAACAAAAGCTGTATTGAGAAGGAAATTCATAGCCATAAATTCATACATCAAAAAAGAAGAAAGAGCTAAAATTGAAGAACTAGCCACACAATTGAAGGAATTAGTAAGAAACAACAAACTAACCCCAAAGAAAGAAGAAAGGAATAACAAAGATAAGAGCAGAACTAAATGAAATAGAAAATAAGAAAGCATTTGAAAAAATAAATAAAACAAAAATCTGGTTCTTTGAGAAGATCAATAAAATTGACAAACCCTTAGCTAGACTAACAAAGAAAAAAAGAGAGAAGATGCAAACACACAAAATAAGGAATGAGAAAGGGCATATCACCACTGATCCCACTGAAGTAAAGACTATCATAAGAGGACACTTTGAAAAACTATATTCCAACAAGAAAGAAAATTTAGAGGAAGTGGACAAATTCCTACAAACACATAAATTCCTACATTGACAAAAGAAGAAATTGATGATCTCAACAAACCAATCACAAGCAAAGAGATAGAATCAGTCGTTAAAATCCTCCCAACTAAGAAGAGCCCTGGGCCAAATGGCTTCACAAGTGAATTCTACCAAACATTCTGGAAAGAACTAACACCAATCTTGCTTAAACTCTTCCAAAAAATCAAAATAGAAGGAATATTGCCTAACTCATTTTATGATGCCAACATTACCCTAATACTAAAGCCAAACAAAAACACCACAAGAAAGGAAAATTACAGCCCAGTCTCTCTAATGAAACTAGGTGTGAAAATCCTCAACAAAATATTTGCTAATCTTACTCAACAACACATTAAACGTATTATACAACACAACCAAGTGGGTTTCATTTCTGGTATGCAAGGATGGTTCAACATAAGAAAATCAATAATGTAATACACCACATAAACAGATTGAAGGGGAAAAAATCACATAATCATATCTATAGATGCAGAAAAAGCATTTGACAAAATACAGCACCCTTTCTTGATAAAAACACTGCAAAAGGTAGGAATAGAAGGAAATTTTCTGAACACGATAAAGGGTATATATGAAAAACCCACAGCTAATATCATTTACAATGTTGAAATCCTAGAATCTTTCCCTCTAAGCTCAGGATTGAGACAAGGATGCCCACTATCTCCCCTTCTATTTAACATTGTCTTAGAAGTACTTGCTTGAGCACTAAGGCATGTACCAGATATAAAAGGGATCCAAATAGGAAAGGAAGAAGTCAAAATCTCACTATTTGCAGATGACATGATCTTATACATAGAAAGCCCTGAGAAGTCTACAAGAAAGCTTCTAGAACATATAAATGAGTTCAGTGAAGTTTCAGGTTATAAGATCAACACACAAAAATCAGCAGCATTTCTGTACAACGATGATGAGCAATCTGAGGAGGAAATCAAGAAACAAATACCATTTACAATAATAAATTAAAAAATCAAATACCTAGGAATAAACTTAACTAAAGATGTATAAGACTTATACACAGGAAACTACACAACGCAGTTCAAGGAAATCAAAGTAGACCTAAATAAATGGAAGAATATTCCTTGTTCATGGATAGGAAGACTAACTATTATGAAGATGTTTATCCTTCCAAAACTGATGTATAGATTCAATGCAATTCCAATAAAAATCAACATAGCATTTTATAATGAACTAGAAAAAGTAACTATGATATTTATTTGGAAAGGAAAGAGGCCCAAATAGCCAAATACATATTGAAAAAGAAAAATGAAATTGGAAGAATCACACTACCTGACTTCAAAACATACTACAAAGCTACAGTAGTGAAAACGGCATAGTATTGGCACAAGGATAGACACACCAACCAATGGGACCAGATTGAGAGTTCTGATATAGATCCTCATATATACACTCATCTGATATTCGACGAGGCCACCAAGTCCACTCAAATGGGAGAGAATGGCCTTTTCAACAAATGGTGCCTAGAGAATTGGCTATCCATATGCAAAAGAAGGTATGAGGATTATCATCTCACATCTTATACAAAAATCAACTCAAGATGGATTAAAGACCTAAATGTAAGAGCCAAGACCATAAAGACCTTGGAAAACAATGTAGGGAAACACCTACAGGACCTTGTAATAGGAAATGGCTTCATGAACTTCACACCCAAAGCACGAACACCAAAAGAACAAATAGATAAATGGAACTTCCTCAAAATTAAAACCTTTTACACCTCAAAGGATTTTGTCAAGAAATGAAAAGAGAGCCTACCCAATGGGAGAAAATATTTGGTAACCATATATCTGATAGGAGACTTATATCCCACATATATAAAGAACTCCTATATCTCAAAAAGAAAAAGACAAACTTTCCACTTAAAAAATGGGGAAAAGATTTGAACAGACGCTTCTCCAAAGAAGAAATACAAGTGGCTAAAAAGCACATGAAAAAAATGCTCAAAATCACTAGCTATTAGGGAAATGCAAATCAAAACTACAATGAGATACCATGTTACTCCTATAAGACTGGCAGCTATCAAAAAGACAGAAGACTACATGTGCTGGAGAGGATGTGGAGGAATGGAAACACTCATCCACTGCTGGTAGGAATGCAGAAGGATCCAGCCATTCTGGAGGACAGTTTGGCGATTTCTCAAAAATTTAGCTATGATTTGCCATATGACCTAGCAATTCCACTGCTGGTTATATACCCAGAAGAAATGAAAATAAGGACACAAACCAATGTACACACACCAATGTTCATAGCAGCATTATTCACTATTGACTAAAGTTGGAATCAACCCAACTGCCCATCAACAGATGAATGGATAAATAAAATGTAGTATATACATTCAATGGAATACTACTCAAGTGTAAGAAGGAATACAGTACAAACACATGTGATAACATGGATGAATTTTGAGGACCTTATGTTGAGTGAAACAAGCCAGACATTGAAGGACAAGCACTACATGACACCTCTGATATGAAACAAGCGAACTAAGCTGTCTCAGAGAACTAGAGACTGGAAGATAGGCTTAAAGGAATTTGGGGGGAAGAGGAAGGTCGTGAGCTGATGCCTACATGGGTGAAGTCTTTGATAAGCTGGAGGTAAGTATTTATACATCACACAGATCAGGAGGCCCTGGATTTGAACCTTGGACCTCCCATGTGGTAGGTGGATGCCCTATCAGTTGAGCCAAATCCACTTCCCAATAGCTGTGTTTCAAAATTTGTACATCAGCTGCAGCAAATATAACATGAACATGTAAAAAGATCATTGCCAGGGAAAGGGGAAAAGGGTTTGATGTTGGATATATGGGAGTTCCCTATATTGTATATGTGAATTACTATGATCTAAAACTTTTTGGAAGAAAAAGTTAAAAATTAGAAAAAAAAGAATGGATGTAGACACTGAGGAAAAAATGAAAGAAAGTGCCTTGCCACTGTACATATAGGGCAACACCTATTGCCGTGCTGAAAGGCAAAACATTAAAAACAAAGCTTTATAATATTTTTCATTTTTTTAATACACAATTTATTTTTACTTTATTTTAGTATTTCTAAATTAGTATGTATTCTATTTCTAAACTTTAAACCCATTACTATATTTCAATTTCCTATTAATTGAATTTGGCAATACATTAGGTTCATTGTTGAAGAAGTTTTGGACCCCAGAGAAGTTCAACTGTGACAGGGAAGGAACACTGGTGTGGGGTGTTATTGATGGGGGGCACATGGGTGGGAGGGAGTTCTCCTGGGCATGTATATTGGGGACATAAAAATGTTCTGATATAGATTGGGTATTTTCATAGTAGTTACAGTTACAAACATCAACTGAGAGAGTGCTGAGTTCCTACCCAGTGGAACATCCCCAATGGAACATCAATAATCATCCAAGTGCAATGGCAAAGACCCTAGAAAAAAACAAAATAGATACAGCCCTAGGTACTGGTTCTCCTGAAGGCTACAGAGACCCACAGGGTATATGGTCATGGCAGATGGATTTGGGATTCTATGCCATGTCAGAGGGCCCTACTTTGGAATTTGTGCTCCTGAGTGTGATGGAGCTGGACTCAGATGTGATCTTTCTACACATGCCTCTTCTATCACTTTTACTGAACCTGTGGTTGGTTCTAGGGATGGTGTATACTCAGGGGACTTGAATCTCTGGACTGCCGATGTGCCAGCTGGGCCCTGAGCCTCAGCAGAGTTGCCACTCCAACTCTCTGGTTTACTAGACTTACCCAGGTCAGCTGACAGGGAGGTAAAGATGGTCAATCACCACACCAAGGAATCAAGAGTGCCTACAACTGCAAACAGAAGAATTGCATCCACCATCCATGTGGAATCTAAGCCCCCATTGATACAGAAGTGGAGTAGACATCACCATCCCAAGGTTCATGAAATGCAGGAATAAAATATGGATTAGAGTGGACTTACTGATATTCTACAATAAAACTATTTTGACTAGTAATAGAAGAAATTGTAACATTGAGGTGGAGAAAGTGACCACAGTAGTTGCTGAAGGCGGGGAGAGGGAAGAAGAGATGCAATGTGGGGGCATTTTTTGGACTTTGAGTTGTCCTAAATGATATTGCAAGTCAGACGCTGGACTTTATATATCCTGCCATAACCCACTGAATGTACTGAGGGACAGTGTGAACTACAGGGTAAACTATTATCCATGTGGGGCAACAGTGCTCCAAAATGTGTTCACTGAGTGCGATGAGTGTGCCACAATGATGGCAGAGGCTGTTGGTGTGGGAGGAGTGGGGTGGGGGGTATATGGGAACACCTTATGTTTTTTCAATGTAATATTTTTTGTGAAGTTTGTATCTTCAAAAAAATACAATTTACAAAAATGATGGAGGTGGGGAGGTGGGGAGTGGGTTATATGGGAACCTCTTATGTTTGTTTGTTTTTTTTTAAACAAGCTTTATTAAAGAAAATTTTTACATGATTTACTTTTCACAGTCTGTTCTGGCATGCTTCTAATGATACCAGAATCACCTGGATCAATGATAGCTAGTGTACATACTCCGTAGTATTTTCTGCATGCTGTCCCCAATTCAATATTATTGCCACTGTAGTGATGAACACCAGTTTTGGCCAACATGGCATAGTACTCTATTTCAGATTTCCTCAAAGCTGGGCAGTTGTTGGCGAGGATCACTAGTTTCGCTTTGCCTCACCTGATCATCTTCAGAGTCTGCTTGTGTCCCGTACTTTCCACTTTTCATAACAAGTTGGAGCCTAGAGTTGATCGACTCCAGAGACTTTTTCGTCTTCTTTGCAGCCACCATCTTCCTGCCTTAGGTGCAGGACAGCCCCAACCAAGAGCAGCCACCAAGATGGCTGGGGAAGGAGAAAGGAAAAAAAGCTCTTACGTTTTTTAATGCAACGTTCTTTGTGATCTATTAACTTTAATTTTTAAAAGTGTAAAAAAAGAAGAACAGCAGTTACAGACAGCCACCTGCCACTAAATTCCTACAAAGAGAAATTGAGCATCTGAGTAATCTCACCATCCTAATCAGATGCCTAGACATCAGCAAAAATTACAAGTCATACAAAAAAGTGGAAGTAATGGCCCAAGAAAAGGAATATATCAAAACCCCAGAAGAGACACAGGATTTGAGACAACTAATCAACAAGATGCCACACAAATTTCCAAAATCAAATTAATGAGTTGAAAGACAATAAGGCTAAAGAGATAAAGGACATCAAGAAGACACTGAGCAAGCACAAAGAAAAATTTGAAAACCTGAAAAGGAAAAGTAACAGAGTACATGGGAATGAAAGACACAGTAGGTGAGATAAAAAACACAATTAGAAGGGAACAGAGGTGGCTCAAGCAGCTGAGAGCCTCTCTCCCATAGGAGAGGTCCCAGGTTTGATTCCCGGTGCCTCCTAAAGAGAAGATGAGCAGACACAGAGAGCAGACAGCAAATGGATATAGAGAGCAGACAGCAAGTGCAAACAACTAGGAGGGAGGGAATAAACAAATAAAATAAATCTTTAGAGGGGAGCTCAGTGGTTGAGTGCACACTTCCCACATATAAGATCCTGGCTTCAATCCCCAGCAAGTACCTCAAAAAAAAAAAAAAAAAAAAAAAATTAGAGGCATACAACAGCAGACTCTAAATGATACAAGAAAGAATAAGTAATACAGAAGAAAGAAGAGCTGAAATTGAAGAGAGGAAAGAAGAGAGAGAAAAGAATGGAAAAAATTCACTCAGGGAGTTGAATGATAAGACTAAATGGAACAACATATGTGTCACGGGAGTTCCAGAAGGAAAAGAGAAAGAAAAGGGGAAGAAGGAGTTGTTGAGGAAATAATGGCTGAAAATGCCCCAACTCTCATGAAAGAAATGAATTTACATGTTCAAGAAGTGCAGCATATCCCAATTAGAATAAATCCGAATAGACCTACTCAAAGAAACATATTACTCAGAATGTCAAACTTTGAAGATAAAGAAAAAATTCTGAATGCAGCAAGGGAGAAGCAAACCATCACATACAAGGGACACCTATTAAGACTTAGTATGGATTTCTCATCAGAAACCATGGAGGTGAGATGTGGTATGATACATTAGGATACTGAAAGAGAAAAATTGCCAGCCAAAAATTCTTTATCCGGTAAAATTGTTCTTCAAATATGAAGGTGAATTTAAAATATTCACAAACAAATAGAAACTAAAAATGTTCATAAAAAAGAACCCATCATTGCAGGAAATATTAAAGAAAACCTTACAGCCCAAAAGAAAAACACGGAATAGGGAGACTTGGAGGAGAGTGTAAAAGGCAAGAATATAAGAAAGGATAACCAAAAGAGTAAAAAGACATTAAAATAAGGTATGACAAGTAAAAACCAAAAGATAAAATGGTGAAGTAAATAATGCATTTATAGTATATATCATTGAACGTGAATGGATTTAACTCTCCAGTTAAAAAATAGACTGACAGAATGCATTAAAAAAACATGAGCCATCCAATGCTGACTACAAGAAATTCACCTTAGATCCAGAGATACAAACCGGTTAAAAGTGAAAGGTTGGAAAAACATATGCTATGCAAACAGTAACCAAAAAAAAGGGCAGGGGTAGCATATTAATATTGGGCAAAATTGACTTTAAATGCAAAAAATTTATGAGATAAAGAAGGCCATTATAGATTAATAAAAAGGACAATGCGCCAGGAAGAAATAAGTCATAAAGACCTATGCACTTAACCAGGGTGCCCCAAAATATGTGAGGCAAACTCAGGAAAAACTGAATGGAGAAATAAACTTCTCTAAATAATAGTTGGAAATTTCAATACACCACTCACATCATTAGCTAGAACAACTAGAAAGAAGATCAATAAGGAAACAGAGAACTTGAACAATATGATAAATGAGCTAGACCTAACAGAAATATACAGAATGTTGCATCCCAAATCAGAGGGTTATACATTCTTTTCAAGTGCTTATGGATCCTTCTCCAGGATACACCACATGTTAAGTTATAAAGGCTTACATTCCATTCTTCACAAATGATGTGCAGGCTGAACAACACACTCCCAAACAATCAGTGGGTCAAAAGAGAAATTGTAAGTGAAATTAGTAAATATATTGAGACTATAGTCCTACATGCTATGTTAAAAAAAGAAGAAATTGGTTGAGCAGGTGTAGCTCAGTGGTTGAGCGCCTGCTTTGCATGTATGAGACCCTGGGTTCAATCTCTGCTACCTCCGGGGGTGAGGAGAAGGAGAAAAAGGAGAAGAAAGATCTAAAATCAGAGATTTAACTGAACGACTGGAGAAACTAGAAAAAGAACAGCAAGCCATTCACAAAGCAACCAGAAAGAAAGAAATACTAAAGATTACAGCAGAAATAAATGAAATTGAGAAAAAAAAGAGAAAATCAACAAAACCAAAAGCTGGTTGTTTGAGAAAATCGATAAAATTGATAAATCCTTAGCTAAACTAACAAAGCAAAGAGAGAGAAGATGCAAATCAGTAAAATCAGAAATGAAAGAGAGGAAGTTAAAACTTACCCCACAGAAATAAAAAGGATCATTAAGAGGATATTATGAGAAACTGTATGCTAAAAACCTAGACAATCGAGATGAAATGGACAAATTCCTAGAAATGCACAAACAACCTACATTGACTCCACAAGAAATACAAGAACTTAAACCAATTACATTTAAAGAGGTTGAATCAGTCATCAAAAATTTCCCTAAAATAAGAACATGTTTTTAAAAGAAGCAGGAAGGGAAATGGACTTGGCCCAGTGTTTAGGGCGTCCATCTACCACATGGGAGGTCCGCGGTTCAAACCCCGGGCCTCTTTGACCTGTGTGGAGCTGGCCCATGCGCAGTGCTGATGCGCGCAAGGAGTGCCGAGCCCCACGCGCAAGGAGTGCACCCGTAAGGAGAGCCGCCCAGCGCGAAAGAAAGTGCAGCCTGCCCAGGAATGGCGCCGCCCACACTTCCCGTGCCGCTGACGACAACAGAAGCGGACAAAGAAACAAGACGCAGCAAATAGACACAGAGAACAGACAACCGGGGGAGAGGGGGAAATAAAATAAATAAATAAATCTTTAAAAAATAAATAAATAAATAAAAAATAAAAGAAGCAGGAAAAGACCTTAGAGAAAACTGAATGTTGTTTCTGAGGGGTCCTGAAAGCCTCTTCCCCACACTCAAACCATTATAGAATTCTACAGTGGTAGAAGTCACCCTGCTGGGGTGCTAGGAGACGCCATTGGGGTCCAGAGTCCAGGCCTGAACCTTCTGCCTGGTGCATGATTCACTTGGCAACGGTAGTTCTCTATACCTCATATTTGCTTTAAACTACGAGCTGCCTCCATGGCACTACTGTCGGGTAGCACATGCTCAATCATATTGATTTATTTGTCTGGCAGCATTACCAATTTACATGTGACAGAAATTTCAGTTGAGTTATTGAATTTGAAATCCTAAGAGAAAACATGTTATTGTTTCCACAGACAAAAAAAGGTGAAGAAGTGTGCAAACTTTAAAAAAGTTTTTAGAGATTTTGAAATAAAGATAGAAAAAAAAATTTTAAAGACAAAAAAAAAATCTCCCAAAAAAGAAGTCTAGGACCAGAGGGCCTCACAAGTGAATTCTACCTAGCATTTCAAGAAAAATTAACCCCAATCCTGTTTAAATTCTTTCAAAAAATTAAAGAGGAGAGAAAATTACTCAATATATTTTATGAAGCCAGCATCACCCTAATACCAAACCAGATGAAGATACTATAAGAAAAGAAAAGTACAAACCAATCTCTCTAATGAATATAAATGCAAAAATTCTCAGCAAAATACTTGCAAATATAATCCAACAGCATATCAAAAAACTTATACACTATGACCAAGTGGGATTTATTTCTGGTATGCAATGGTGGTTCATCCTAAGAAACTCAATTAACATAAAACACCACATTAACAATATGAAGGGAAAAAAAACACATGGTCATCTCGATTGATGCAGAAAAGGCATTTGACAAGATCAAGCACCCTTTCTTGATAAAAACTTCAAAAGATAGGAATAGAAGGAAAATTCCTCAATATGATAAAGGCATATATGAAAACCCCACTGCCAACATCTTATTCATTGGGGAAAGGTTGAAAGCGTTCCCTCTAAGATCAGGAACAAGACAAGGATGCTCGCTGTCACCACTGTTATTCAATATTGTGCTAGAAGTTCTAGCAAGAGCAATTAGACAAGGAAAAAGAAAAGGTATCCAAATTGGAAAAGAGGAAGCAAAACTCTCATTTTTCATGGATGGCATGATCCTATATTTAGAAAATTCTGAAATGCTAGGACAAAGCTACTTGAACTAATAAATGAATTCAGCAAAGTGGCAGGATACAAGATCAAAAAGCAAAAATCAGGGAAGCGGACTTGGCCCAGTGGACAGAGCATCCACCTACCACATGGGAGGCCTGCGGTTCAAACCGCGGGTCTCCTTGACGTGTGTGGAGCTGGCCCACGCGTAGTGCTGATGTGCACAAGGAGTGCCGTGCCACGCAGGGGTGATCCCCGCGTAGGGGAGTCCCACGCGCAAGAAGGGCACCCATAAGGAGAGCCACCCAGCGCGAAAGAAAGTGCAGCCTGCCCAGGAATGGCACCACACACACGGGAGAGCTGATGCAGCAAGATGATGCAACAACAACAACAAAAATGAGAAACAGATTCCTGGTGCCGCTGATAAGGATAGAAACGGTCACAGAAGAACACAGCGAAAGGACACAGAGAGCAGACAACCTGGGGGGGGGGGGGGCGGGGGGAGAGGAGAGAGAGAAAAAAAGCAAAAATCAATGATGTTTCTGTACACTAATATTGAACAATCTGAGGAGGAAATCGGGGAAAATTCCATTTACAATAGCAACGAAAAGACTCAAATACCTAGAAATAAATTTAACCAAAGAAGTGTAGAACATATATTTAGAAAACAACAAAAACAATGCTAAAAGAAAACAATGAAGACCTAACAAATTGATACATATTCCATGTTCATGAATTGGAAGACTAAATATCGGGGAGTTGTCAATCCTACCCAAACTAATTTATAGATTCAATGCAATACCAATCAAAATTTCAAGGACCTACTTTACAAAAACAGAAAAGGCAATAACCATGTTCATTTGAATGGGAAAGTGCACCCAAATAGCCAAAAGTATTCTAAAAAAGAAGAGCAATGTGGGAGGATGTTCACTGCCTGACATTGAAATGTATTACAAAGTAACAGTGGCAGAACAGCACAGAATTGGCATAAAGACAGATACATCAATCAGTGGAATAGAATTGACAGTCCAGAAATAAACCCTCACCTCTATGGCCAACTGGTTTTCAACAAAACCACCAAATCCAAGTTAACGCGAGAAAACAATCTCTTCTACAAATGGTGCTGGGAGAATTGAATATCCATAACCAAAAGAATGAAAGAGGACCGCTATCTCACTCCCTATATGAGTCAAATCAAAATGGATCAAAGATCTAAGTATAAAATCCAGGACCATAAAACTACTAGAAGAAAATGTAGGGAAACATCTTAAAGACCTGATGGTAGGTGGTGGTTTCTTGGACCTTACTTGCGATGTATGAGCAACAAAAGAAAAAATGAATAAAGGAGACCCCCTCAATTTAAACTCTCTTGTGCTTAAAAGGGCTTTGTCAAAAGGGTGGAAAGGCAGCCAAATCAAGGGGAGAAAATATTTGGAAATCACATACCCGATAAGGGTTTAATATTCATGATATATAAAGAGATGCTGCAACTCAACTATAAAAAGACAAATGACCCAATTAAAAATGGACAAAAGACTTGAATAGGCATTTATCCAAAGAAGAAATACAAATGGCAAAAAAAAACCACACACATAGAAAAATGTTCAACATCACTAACAATTAGGGAAATATAAATCAAAGCTCCAATGAGATATCATTTCACACCTTTTCAAATGGCCGTTATTAAAAAAAAACAGGGAACTACAAGTGTTAGGATGTGGAGAGACAGGAATACTTATTCGTTTGTGGGAATATAGACTGGTACAGCCACTATGGAAGACTGTTTGGTAGTTCCTAAATTGAATAGATTTGCTACATGACCTGGCAATACCACTATTAACCCAGCAGAATTGAGAACAGTGACACGAACAGACATTGCACACCAATGTTCATAGTGGCATTATTCACGATTGCCAACAGATGGAAACAACCCATGTGTCAATCAACTGAAGAATGGATAAACAAATTGTGGTGTATACACATGATAGAATATTATGAAGCTATAAGAAGAAATGAAGTCGTGAAGCATAGGACAGTATGGGTAAACCTAGAGGGCATATGTTGGGTATAGCAAGCCAGACACAAAAGGACAAATACGGTGTGACTGCACTATTATGAACAAAATATATTGTGTACTCTCATGGAGTTAATAACTTGAATATGGATCACCAGAAAATAGAATGAGGTTAAAGAATGGAAAGCTGAGGGTTAACTTGTGCAGGTTAACTGAATTGGTGAAAAAATGAATAAAGGTGAAAGCACAACAAAATGTTTGTAACTATTAGTGCTATTATATGGGTATGACAGTGATTGAAAGGAAAGTCTAAGGTCATGTATATTATTAAAAGGAAAGCTAAAACATGTAACATGGGACTGTATAGCATAGTAAAACCTGAAGTGAAATTTGAATACGGGTAATATTGCATATATAAGCCTGTTTTTCTTTGAAACTAAACTAATGTATATTAATGTTACAAGATGTTAATATCAGACAAAAAAACCCCACATTATGCTAAATGAAAGAAACCAGACACAAAGTACTACATATTGTATGATACCATTTGCATAAAATGTAAATATAAATCAATTTATAAACGGGAAATTAGATTAGTGGTTATGTAGGGCTGGGAGAGGATAGAGGGATTGAGAGACAACGGCTAAGTGTTGTGGAGTTTTTTTTTTTTTTTTGGAGCAATGAAATAGTTCTAAATTTTTGGAGGTTGTTGAATGTACAACATTGTGATTATATACTAAAAGCCATTGATTATATACTTTGGATAGATTGTATGGTATGTGAATACATCTCAATAAAACTGCAAGAAAGAAAAGAAAAAGAAAGAAGGAAGGAAAGGAGGGAGGAAGGGATGAAGGAAGGAAGGGAGGAAGGAAGGGAGGAAGGGAGGGAGGAAGGGAGGAAGGGAGTGAGGGAGGGAGGAAGGGAGGGAGGAAGGGAGGGAGGAAGGGAGGGAGGAAGGGAGGGAGGAAGGAAGGAAGAGTTTTAACCAAATTCCATAACAGAGACTTACAGTCTTTGAAAATAAAGGAGATACCTCCTAGTTCATAGAACATGAAATGAGAGCCGCCTGGCGGTCAGAGAAGTGCACAGGCTTGCTGCTGGGCACCTGAGGTGCTATTTTA
Source organism: Dasypus novemcinctus (assembly GCF_030445035.2). NCBI lineage: Eukaryota > Metazoa > Chordata > Mammalia > Cingulata > Dasypodidae > Dasypus > Dasypus novemcinctus. The sequence continues at coordinate 42,613,524 of NC_080679.1, forward strand.
ATGTTTTATTGACATTACTGGAAAAGTATGGAACAGAAATGGTGTAGTAAAAAGCAAAATAATGAAAGCATCTAGTTGAAAGACCCACTTTCCAAACCTGCTTGCTCTAAATCACTTTTTCAAAAACTTTGCTGAATGTCATTTGTGGATAAAACTGGTACTCATTTAAATTCTCTGTGTTCATATGTATAGCATATCCACATATTCCCTCAGTGCTTACTATTTTGGTAAATCTTAACCCCAAATATATGCTACAAATCTCACAGAATAATTTACTGAATGACCTACAGTTAAGTTACTTTCAAGTACATGGAGTAACTGAGATGGTCTAAGGAAGCCTGATTAATACAGCTTCAATGAGATTTACTTTAAAAAAAAAAAAAAGACCACTTTAGTATCAGCATATCAATCAATTTAAATTGGTACTTCAGGGGCAGAAAAAAATAATTATAGTTACTTATCTCCTTTCTAAGGAGGGAGTCTTACCTGTTTTATGTTTGTTTGGTTGTAGGGCAGAGATGGTGGGAGATAAGGCTGGAAAGGTTGCTGCATGTTAGACAACATGGAAGCTGAGGAACTTCAACCGCTGGAAGTTTCTGAGCAGGCCAGTGACTTGGCAAGAGCCATCATTGAACAAGATCAAAGATGACTGAGAGCAGAGTATACAATTTTTGGCATATGGAGAAACTAAATAAAGAAGACTGAGTGCCTATTACAACAGTTCACAAGGGTTTTGAAACTTGGCTAAAAAAGGAGCAAGTGGGAGTTAAGAGGAGGAGATAAATGTAAGAGTTTTTACTTTTTCTTATTTTTTTTAATTTAAAAATCCCAGGAAGTTCTGAGTTCTTTATGATATTTAAAGAGAATAATTTGTTTCCTTAAATATCTTTTTCTTAAGAATTTAACCATATTTTCTATGATATTACATAAATGATAGATTGGTTCAATGTATAGAAAAGTTGCTAAGCAAAGGAAAACTTCTCTTTTATCTATTCAATTTATTACAATGTCAAAACAAAAAGAAACAAATAAGGAATGCTTATTTCCTTGAACTGGCAAGAGTTCTGAATTTTGCCATCTTCCTTCTAATTAAGTAGAGAGGAAAGGAAGAGCTCCAGTGTTGGGAAGCTAAGCTGGTTGGGGACTTGGTGGCGAGAGGGATGTACTGGGCAAAAAAGTACTTCTTCTTAGAAGATCACATACATTTTTAACCGACAGTCTCCTCACCGTCTTTTCTGTACCCACTATATTTGGACATATTTTGTGATTATTGTTTCTTTTAAAGCTGCTCTTGATATTCATTTTAATAGGGCAGGAATAGGACAACTCCAAAATGTCCTAGCACAATACTATGTGCATCAAGACACTCATTGAAAAAGCTCAAATTGACTTTCTGTGTGACTTACCCAGGGAAGACTCTGTTCTTGAAGCATTTCTATCAGGTAATAGGTGAACAGTGTCTGCATATATTTTTGGAACAAAATTCTTAACACACAAGTTAATAAGTCAGAAAAGATCAGAACTTTTCTATTTTTAAAACCTATAAAGGCAGTCCCCTCCATCAGCTGCACACTCACTGAGGTTTTTTTTACTAATCTGAGGGATGAACACGACCTTACCAAGAGAAAACCTTGAAGTTAATCTTTACTTGTCCTATACTCCTGCAGTTAATAATTTATTAGATCCCACTGATTTTTTCTTTAATACTGATCCAATCTGCTTCCCCTTCCCCACCATCACTGACTAACCTTTGGTCTATGCTTTTGTTATCTCTTGCTAGTGCCATACCAGTCTCCTAACTTGTAACAGTTTGATATATTTGTGATTCCCCCCAAGAAAGAAAGATTATGTTTGTAAACAAATATATTCTTCTGAGTGTGATACCCTTTGATTGCATTAGATTCAGCTGAGATGCCTTGATCAAACTACCAGTTAAGATTAGGGCTTTGATTCTACCACATCAGTAGGGTGTGACTCAGGTTGAATCCCCACTCCCTTGGTGGGCTGATATAAACACTTCCTCTGGGAAGCGGACTTGGCCCAGTGGTTAGGGCGTCCGTCTACCACATGGGAGGTCCATGGTTCAAACCCTGGGCCTCCTTGACCCGTGTGTGGAGCTGGCCCATGCGCAGTGCTGATGCGCGCAAGGAGTGCTGAGCCACGCAGGGGTGCCCCTGCGTAGGGGAGCCCCATGCGCAAGGAGTGCGTCTAGTAAGGAGAAAGAAAGTGCAGCCTGCCCAAGAATGATGCTGCACACATGGAGAGCTGACACAACGAGATGACGCAACAAAAACAAACACAGATTCCTGGTGCTGCTGGTAAGGATAGAAGCGCTTACAGAAGAATACACAGCGAATGGACACAGAGAGCAGACAATTGGGGGGAGGAAGAAGGGGAGAGGAAAAAAGTCTTAAAAAGAAAATTCACTCAAGAAGAGAGAGAGCATCATAGATGCCAGAGGAGAGAACTTTGTCATGTGACAGAAAGAAGGTTCAAACAACTAAAACCCTGGGGAGAGATGTGCTATTTGCCTGATAGCCTACAGAGGAATGACCAGGCAGAGATCAGCAACCATCTTGCTTTAACACTTGGCAACTGATTTTGGTGAGAAAGCAACCTTGAGTTGGATTCTTTAGGGCCTTGTACTGTAAGTTTTTACCCTAAATAAATACCCTTTATAAAAACCAACAGATTTCTGGTACTTTGAATCAGCACCGCCTTGGCAGACTAATAAACTGATCTCCATATGTCTAAACTCAAATCCTTTCTTCCCAATCTATTCTTTTTTTAAAAGAGATTTATTTTTATTTATTTATCTCCCCTTCCCCCTCCCCCCCCCCCAGTTGTCTGCTCTCTGTGTCCATTTGCTGTGTGCTCTTCCGTGTCTGCTTCTATTCTTGTCAGCGGCAACAGGAATCTGTGTCTCTTTTTGTTGTGTCATCTTGCTGCGTCAGCTTTCTGTGCGTGCAGCGCCACTCCTGGGCAGGCTGCACTTTCTTTCATGCTGGCGGCTCTCCTTACGGGGTGCCCTCCTTGCGCGCGGGGCTCTCCTACGTGGGGGACACCCCCGCGTGGCAGGGCACTCCTTGCGTGCATCAGCACTGCGCTTGGGCTGGCTCCACACACGGGTCAAGGAGGCCCGGGGTTTGAACCGGGGACCTCCCATGTGGTAGGTGGACGCCCTAACCACTGGGCCAAGCCCACTTCCCCCAATCTATTCTTTATACTACCAGCTGAGTTAACCTGGCTTTAAAACTCCCCTGCTTAACTTCTTCCACTGACGTCCAAAATAAATTCAAACTCTTAGCACAGCATGCTAGCCCTTCTGTGATATGGTCCCATCTGAGTCATCTGGGTTCCTCTGGGTTATTTCTCTCCATCCTTCCATTTTGTACCCCAAACTCTTCTCTGAGCGACATTTCCCATACCCCTAAAAAATCCCCATTCTCGCAGGTCACCAGAGCTTTGTGGTGTTAAAACTTCTACTCAGAGGGTCATTGTGCATCTCTTAACTGACTCCTATTTATATTTTCAAGACATTCAGAAAAGTTACCTCAAAAAGTGAAATAGCGTCTGACTCAGTAAAACTGGATTAAGTATACTCCCATAATACCCTGGGCCTCCACTCTTTCACAACACTTATAATAATCTGTACTATAATTTCTGCAAATCTGTGAAAAATTTGAGAACACAGCTGTGTACTTTATCTCCTACTACAGTACTTGCCACACATTAGGTACTAAAGTCTTTTGATATTCTCTGAAATAGGAACATACTGGCCACAATGAAATTTCATTTTATTTGCAATTTTCCCCATCTCTGTAGTCCAATCACTTCCCTTTCTAATTATCCTGTTCCCTTGATAGTACAAGCTTCTTCAAATTGCTTCTGTCGAGATCCTCTCTTCCTCAGAAACTTTGGTGTCCCTATTGTCTATGATGGCAAACCCAAACATCTGATTTTGCCATAACAGAAGCAATCTGTTCTGATCTGCTGCTTCTGCCTTATTTCCAGTTCACGTTTGCTGGTCATGTCCAATATTATTTCACTTTTCCTATTGAAATTCCATCTATCCTTTCAAGATCTTACTCAAGTCTCATTTCCTCAGGTGCAGTCTTCCTTTGCTATTCAAATTCATGTAGCAATATATTTTACCACTCATTTGGGTATTTACATGTCATCTTGTTTGGGTGTAACCATTTCCTGGGTAGGCCTTCTCTTCCCTACAAGCTAGCTTTAGCTCCTAGAGGAAAGGAACCATATGATACTTTTGGGCATCTCTCAGTACAGCAATAAGGATTCAATTTTTAAAAAGCAAATAATAGTATTACATTAATACCAACAAAACTAAAAGTTGCCAATATATAGATTTTGGCTTTTAAATCTGAAAAGCACTAGCAAATAAAGAAGATGATTAATTACAAGTGTTAAGTTATTTTCATAAGTGAATTATGAAAATAATTTTACTGGTGGTACCACAGGAAGTTGCCATTAAATGGTTCAGAAGATCAGTAATAAACATTTCCCCCCAGGTCATCACATTTCCTTTAAGGAAATTTAGCTATAATTTCGAATATTACACAGTAGGTTCTGTAGGGAATTGCAATGGAACCATGTAACATTATGTTAGATTATAAAACTGGCCATGTGAGTAGAGGGAAAAGGCACCCAAATCTATTATCCCTGAAATAATTATTACTACTAAAAGTGCGAAGAGGACCTATAAGAGTAGGTTACATTTTCCCCTAGCAAAAATCCCTTGGCATCTAGGTAAGAGTGGCCCAGCACCGTTACTGAAAACATGCTTGTGCTGTGGATTGCTGCAGGATCCCACTCCATGACACTTAGCTAACACAATCAATCTGGATTAAAAACTGTGTAGCCTTCACAAACGCCTTTCTTTTTAACAAGGCCTTCCAAAAATACAAAGGACAAAGATCTAATCAAAAACATTATTTGGTAATGTGAAGCACAGACACAATGTCAGGCCAACACAGATAGTTGTTTTTGTACTTGGTAGCTTTTCAGCACCCTCAAATTGTTTCATGTCTGTTCCTGGCTACGCTATTTAATCCATGAAAACCATTTTTATTTTTGAGATTCCCTTGCCACAATTAGAACTTAAAAATTGTAGTTCAAAACAAAATGAAAATTTATGCTATATATTCAGAGAGAGGATGTAGTAGAAAAACCAAGGGTATTAAACTCTGACATATTCAGGTTAGGTTCTCATCATTTGCAAATTTTGAGGCTTTGGGCAAGGTATTTAACTTCTCTGGGCTTCTGTTTATTTATAAAATGGAGACAATAATATGTATTTTGTAGGATTGATGTAAGAATTATCAATAATATATGTAAAGTAACTAACACAGTGCCTGGAATATAGCAGGTGGTCAGGAAGGAGCAAGTATTATTCTAACTTTATTTTCTAATGTATTATACTGAGTTATGAAAGCTCTGTTAGGTAGAGCATTTATTATTCTAGTGCAAAACACCTAAAATGTCACACTTAGCAATCATAATTTCTGGTGGCCTCATAAAAGCAAAAGAAACAATTATTGTTGTCATTAATATGATCTTTAATAAATGGAATAATGCACCATTTTACAGCAAGCCTTTTTGAAACCTAAAGAACTGCCTTAAAATCTCCTTCTCCAATGTCTCTGTATCAATACAATCTTTTTATTTAGGTTTATATATATATCAAAGCATTTTTTTAATTACAATTATTCATAGAAAATTCTTAGTGGCTTAATGTCACCTTTTATAGTGGCATCCATAGATAATACAAAAGAAAAGTGATTTGCTTTATTTCATACTCACACTGATCCATCAAACACAACTTGTACAGCATAGCAAGGTCTCAGACAGCTTATACAAAAGCAAAATAACTGAAAAGTCATTATTCATAAATTTATATGATATTCTATCTGTGTTGTAAGAGCAAAACACACCAACAAAAGATACCCGTTAACAAGAAAGAGGGTTCTGAGGAATTGCCAGTATTTTTCAGCCTTTCTTTTCCAAGAAAAGCATCCTCAGAATTGAATGCTCTGTAGCATGTTTCTCCTGTCTTTCAGAAAAAGCATGGCAGCTACACACCTCTATGTTTAAGCCACTACAATACCCTAAGAGTTAGTGTATTTTACAATTATTCATGGATCTTCATTTGAAAAAGATCAACAGAAAAATATGGATGATTCCAGCTTATACAAACACTTATACAATATAATCTCTATTGGGAACAAAATGACAAGGTATACAAAAACTATTTAAATAAATAAATGTGGGCAGAAAAAGAAAGCTACTGAAGCCAAGCAATTCAATGTCAAAAAGCATTTGTAAATTGCTTTCAAATGCATCTCTTAGCAATTTAGTTTTCTTACTGTTAAAGCTTCTCTAAAATTGTGTTTTTCTTACATAAAAGAATTGGTAATAAGGTGGAGAGCCTGAGACAAAACTGGTTACAAATGACTTTACTGCTAGGATTTTAAGTACAAAGCTTGAACTTGTCTGATTAAAAGACAACTTCTGTTTGGAACAGACAATGTGATAAATACATGGGATACCACAGATTACCTTCTCAAACCATCCAAGTTATCACTAAAGCTCAACTCATTAGTTTACTTTTAGGAGTAAGTTTTATAATGTCAAATTACGTCTTGAGAAAACCCCATCTCAAAGAACTACTTTAGTACGTTTTCTCATTTAAAAAAAAAGAAAAAAAAAAGAAAAAATTTGCCCCACCATTTATCAGAAATCAAAAATGGTTTGAAGAAGGTGCTTCAACTCTAATGCCTAAATCTGCTGCAACGTGTAGTCAATTAGTTGAGTCATTCTCTCTATTCAGCATTCATAGAACTGGGCAAGTTTTTATAAGTAATGAAATCTGCCATTATATCTATGTAAATTATATTGAATCATAAAAGGAAAAGTAAATGAACTGTGCAAGAAACACTTTCAATATTCAACTGGATCCAATTGCTTGTTTGTGACCAATTGAACTTTTTCAGTGTGTAAAGGGATAAAAGGGGCCCTGAGTTTTTAAATAATATTATGTCTATATAGTGAGTCTAAAACAGAAAATGCTTCTGGAATCTAAAAGTTCAAATTGGGAAAAAACTACATGCTGCCTTTTAAAATATTGAAAAAATTTAGTTGTAATTTAAAATACAGTAATTTGTTTGAAAGCTCACTCATAAACTGGACTCACTAATGATGTGATTTAGTTATAAAGATTCCTTCTTTCATATCCAGATTTTAAAATCTGCATTTCAAATTAAGTTTTCAAAATGGATGCTAATGTTCACAACGTTTAATAGTAACACTACGAACATTATAGTAATAATGGAATTGGAATTTTAAAGATACTATTTATTTTGGGCATAATTTTAATACAGAGTACTTTTTACTGATGTATTTATTTTCAAATGTATCTGCCATGAGATAAATTCCTTTATATGCACAATCAATTTTAACCAGTCACTTAAAAAGAAAGTTGTTATAGTCCAGTCTATGCTGCAAATGCAATTATAAGTATTTCAAAAGTGGTCTACAAAAAAAGTGGTCCACAAAAATGTTCATAGATAATACCTGATATTATAATATGGTTTGCTTTTGAAAGGTAATCTTGCATTTAGTGTTTAATATAATATTCAATGCAAAGAAATACGTAAAACACTGTGGCTCAATCATATTATGCTTGCTGCAATATAGGTTAATAAAAATGTTTAATGGCAAATAATGACTTACAATTCCAAATGCATGGCTTTTTAGTTATAACTAATGAGAATATAAAGTCATTAAAACTCCATAACAGAAAATGTTAGATAATATAAACAAAACTTAAATTAAGTCCTGATTTTGCTGATAGTTTGATGGTTGAATCCACTGTCAAATGGTAACATCTTAATTCACAATTCTGTTGAACAACTAAATTATTAATGAATTTGCATAACATAAAATTTTATGTGTTCTTAACTATAAATAACAGTTACTAAAATAGGATTGAGGGGGAAAAGCTAAAGAAACTAAAGCAATTTTGTCTGACAACTTAAAGACGTTGAGAAGCCAGGAGCATACTGAAGAATAATATTGAGGAGGATGACCATGCTCTCTTCTTATTCTACTTGATATAAGAAACGGATTTAAAATGATGCAGAAGGGAGGCTGGATAGTTCTGAGGAAAACTTTACTAACACAGAAGACTGCAAGTCGGATAACCAAGGGAAAGAATAAGTAAGTCATAAATTATAAGATGATTTAAGGAAAGTGATGGTCAGAGCCCAGTGATTTCCTCTTTTCTGTTAATTTCGAACCTGTAGAAAAGCCTTCTTTTGATAATAGATTTTGTGTAACTACCTCAAACAGTGATTGGCCAGATTTATTTAAACAATAAGTATATTTAGGAGGGGATCATGCAAAGTAGTTTTGGTAGTTTACAGAGCTCAGAATCTAAAGGTAAATTGCATTTTATGTCAACAGTGAGCTGCCAGTAAAAAGGCATGAATATCCAAAAAACACCCAGTCTGTAAAAGACTACTAGAGTATATATGGAAGTGCTATACAATTTCTATAATGACTGACTGGTCTGGATAATTAACTAATGTATGTGGAGATTCTGTCTTTAAGTTGTTAGCTGGGAAGATAAAAATAATATATAAAGAAATATGTGAATTATTCAATAAACTGCATATAACTGATAGTAAGTTTAACATAAATTTATAAGATTGTAAAGAAATATAATCTCAAGTTCTATGAGCAAACTACCACCAATGAATATTTGTGTTCATAAATATGAAAAAAAGAGAAAAGTTTATTGAAACTTTTTTTTCTATTTTTAATAACCCTCAAGAGAGAGGTTTACAGAGACAGGAAATTGCAGTAAATAGCTGCAGCCTGCCTGGTATTCCATTTAGCTCTAAAAGCCATATCTGAAAACATTTGAATAAAAACGCTTGCCAAATTTTGTGATAGCTCCTACTGAAACACATATTTACCTGAGTGTTCTTTCCTCTCAAAATGCTCAATTATTTTCACATTCAAAACCAATGTACAATTTTTGGAACAAGCAGCTACAAGTAAGGAGGTTATGCTAAGTTGTTTTTAAAAAGGACATTATCCTTGTCTCCTTCCTAAGTTCTACTCAATTAGTTCTTTCCTAAGTCCTATTCAGTTAGTTCTTTGGATCAGAAAGTTTTCTAAAGTCACTATAAAAGCAGGTATTTCCAGATGGAGTCAAATGACTGATGAGACCTAAAGTCCATGTTAAATCTATTCCTCCAAATCTAGCAAGGAATCAATTTAGGAAAAACTCTTAATTTCCATAATCTACCTTCACTTTTCCCTTAAAATTTACTTTATCTTTAGTTCTGCAAAATAACAAAGTTAGGAGCAAAGAGAAGTGAAATGATTTTAAGACTCATGATGGTAGATGTGGGATTGAATTTTGTCTTGAATTAGCAATTGTTTCTCCAGCTACAATCAGCTCAGACATGCCTATATGCCTTATGTTTGCCTAAGTTCTAAAATCATTAAAGTATCTTGCTTGGCTTATATACAAATTACAATTGTGCTGGAGTAAATGACTGAATTTTTACAAAAATATCAGTATACTATACATCCTGTCATAAAGGGTGTAGGCTATGTGGTGTGGATGAAAGAGATGTGAAGAAAGGTAGATCCGGGTTAAGACACTAGCTTTGTCTATTACTAGATATTACTACATGTGGACCTTGTTCAAATTTAACTTCACTTTCCTTGTATGCAAAATGACAACATTAACTATAGCCCTAATATTATTGCTGTGAAGATTAAAAGAGATAATGAATGTATATACTAGCATTCAGTATGTAACAAATGATTAATAAATATTATTTCACACCTGAACCTTCCCATAACTTTCTATACTGTTAATAGTCTCTTTCCAATTACACATTTTAAAAAGGAAAAAAGGTTTTAGAATAATCATCAAATCATTTTCAGCAAAACACAATTAAAATCAAGTTCTTTCCATGAGGTAATTCTGGTATACAGTTAGGTTTTAGTTAAGGGAACTAATATTAGATTTTATTACCTATTATGATGCTTCTAAGGTTGTATCAATATCCAGTGAAATTAAGTTTATTATTTTTAAACTTTTGTTTAAATATTTTGTTCAAAAGGATCCACTTTCCTTCCTACAAAATTTTGTGATAGAGTTAAATACCAGCTTTAAGAAATATTATTAGAGGAAAAAAATTAGCAAGTAAATGATTTGAGTCATTTAAAGTGATTTTGCTTGCTTGTATTTTAGTGTCTAAAGGTAAATCAGTCTGATGTACAATTTAATTTAAAATTTATTAAAACTGTCTAGATTTTTTACATTCCTACTTTTCCAAGGGTATACTAAAAAAGAAACCAGGGAGAGGAAATTGTTTTAATCGTGCTTGTATGAAATGGGAAACCATAAGTTTTTTTTTTTTTACTCTGGCATATTAATTTTTTAAAGCATTTTACTATTAAGCATTTTAAAATATTGGAAAACTTACAATCAACTGGCCCAAATACAAAATATAGCAGAACCTAAGATAAATCTTCTTCTGGCAAGAAAAGATCATTTAGACTTCATATGGTCATTTCCCTCAATGCTTCAAATTGGAGAAGTAATAGAATTTATTTTGACTAAAAGATGTCCTACCTGTGTTTCAAACAGAATATCCTGAAATGCAGCTGAAAGACATATTTAAAGACAAGAGTACTAGTAAAAAATTATAGGAACAGATATAAATAACTGGCTATATAGATAAAAGAAAAACTATATGAAAAGGTTATATGCAGGATAAAAATGTTTTAAGGGTCTGAATCAAGAGAAGGTCCAATGAAATGTAAAAGGTAGAAATCCTGGGCACTAGTAAGCTCTTAATGCTAAGAATTCAAAACTGCTCAGCAATTCAGCAGAATAAACAAGTAGTGTAACATCGAACTCATAAGATCACAGCAAATAGCAAATATGAGAAGGCTTAGGTGCAAGTCAGTCTTCAGTATTTTGGACAGCAAATTTGAAAATTTAGATCTCTTTACCTATGATGAAGAGAGTGGAATATGAATGAGAAAAGATGGTTCAGCAGGAAAAAAGCTAAATCTAGAATTTAGGAATTTGTGTTCTCCTCCAAGCTTTTTTCCTTCCAGAGAAATCTTAGGTGAAAATTAATTAGAGAACATCTATTTAAAATACTATGAGAAGCTGAAAAAAAGTGAAATTATCATTGTTCACAAATTGATAAAAATAATTTGTGCTTATAAAAAAAGTGTCCCTTATTTGAAAGAAAGTGCTTCATTTAAAAAAAAAACATGAAAAGTTGCTTTAGAGAAGATTATTAGTAATGAATGAAGCAGGGGAAGATTTAAAAATCAATATGATTTAAAGGATACCTATCACTAACAGGTATATTTAAATTAATGTATACAATTAGCACTGATCATGTATTGAAGCTCAAGTGAAAAGCTGATAAAAGGAGAACTTATGAAAATAGCACTAGCAAAGAAACACATAATTTTGAAGAGAGGTCTCAGTCTTCTTTAAGCAGGTAGGTTTGGCAGCAATCCTTCCTTCAGCAGGGGTTTGGCATGCCATTTGAATTATTTTTTCTACACAGTGTTTTAGGTCATGGGAAGAAGAATCATTTTCATTTAAAGTCACCAGGTTTTGTTTGGGAAGAAATTGAAAAGATACTACAGGTTCAAAACTATGAATTACTTTTGACATTATTTTAAACAGGAAATGTCATTTTATTTGAATCAAAGTTGGTCTATACAAAGAAAGAAGGCTATAACACTATTATTATCTTAACCATTTATGTTCTTAAATTCCATCTAAGTATAGAGCTATGAATTTTCTGATAAAAATGCACTTAACTAGATGAATATGGTACATACATATAAAAATAAAATAAAATTTTAAAGGCTAATATTTGATATCCTTTATTTGTTCTATGCTCTCATATGAACTTCCAAAACCAGACAAAAGATGTTTATTAAAATATCTGGAAGGAAACATTTAGGATTTGGAAGGCTGAAAGAAATGGCATTTCAGAATAGGTTTTGGTGGTTCCTTCCTTAGAGCCCTTTGAGACAATGTTTCTGGATTCTCCATGATAAGGAGAGAAAAAAGAAATCAGGTAGCTGCTTTCACCTGTGCAAAATTCACGTCAAAGAATTGACCTACCAAAAGTATGAAGGGAGGGTGGGAAGAACAATGTTCATATTATGGAAGAATGTGTGCCCTATTAGGAAGAGAGCTTACAAAAAAGCTTACTTATGGCCTAGAGACTATTGCACGTTAAAAAAAAAAACAAACACAAGAGGAAACAATGTCCAACAGATAATATGCTCAGGAACATATCAACATATAAACTAGCTTGTGCCCAGAAATAGAATATGGATACCAGCCACTGCTGCAGTCAAATATGTCTTAATTTGCTTCTGTTTTAAATGACCTTTAGAAACTGGTCCAAATTGATTACGAGCAATACATTGTTTGCTTTTTTCCTTAAGAAAATATTTTGAGACCACTTTTGATACACACATATAATTCTGTGGTCATAACAGACATATATATAACTTTAGTGAGACTAAACAAAAGTGCAAAACTTAAAAAACAAAATTTAAAAATATGGAAGCATAAGCTAAAATTTTCTGCATAGCTGAAATCTATTTAAAGCAAGTCCTTGTTGCAGAGGTGGGAGGGGGTGCTAACAGGAGGATAAAGCAGTTTTTTGTTGTTGTTGTTCCCCCCCCCCCCCAAGTCTCTTCTGTGTGTTTAAATGATGCAAAAAATAATTTCACTCCTTAAGGTTGAAAACATTTCACAGACAGTTCATTCCTATATCTTTAGACACCATGGTTGTGGCAGTGCCTCCTTCTGCAAGGTAAACAGCAGTGCTGGATTTGGAATGAACTGCCTTGTCACTGCCATTGTTGTTGACCTCACAGTCCAGTGGTTCAGTAGAGATGACCCAGGTGGAGGGGCGCCATCGCTTAAGCGAATAAGGAGTTTTCACACGTTTCTTGATCTTTTCACCTGATCCTGATTTGCCATCTTGTGTTGCCTCGTCTACTGAAAATGAAAGTACAGAAAAATTAACTATATAAAGAAACTATTCAGAAGTAAACGGTTAGGGTGGTAACTTAAGAACAGGTTAAAAATAAAGTCTATAGGAGGTACTAAAGGACACGTCTTGAAATTCATGATGACAGGCAATCTTTTTCAGGCAAAGCCTAACCAACTTATTTTTGAGATTCTTTAAGCCAAATGGTTTTATAAGTGATTGAATTATTCCATAGGGAAAAGGACACAATATAAAAAAAAAACAAAAAATAAAAACAGAGGAGAAAGTTCTCAACTGTATTCTTAACTCCTTTGGTTATTGATAGAGGTCCTAACTTGGCAAAATGCATGTAATCATTCAACTTCATGACCAAAGTGGATCGAATATTAAGGGTACCTGGCATATCATATTTTTCAGAAGAATGGCAGAAATATTAGAGTACATATTTTCTAATAATTCCTTCTCCCCATACCTGACAAGAAGTATTACTGATATTACTGAGAATTGCAGCTTTTCTTTGACTCATTTTGTAGTCCTTAACAACCATAAAAAATTACCTTTTTTCCCCACAAGTGCTGTCAGTCTAAAAGAGAAGCCATTTTGTATAATGATAGCTGTTAACAGATTTTGGTGAACTCTCCTATTTTGTGATTGTAATAAAACGGGCCAGAAACCACATATCAGTTTATTTATTTCAGTTGCTATGGAGCCCACGGGACAATGCTATAGTCATGTTGGGGTTTCAACCTGCAACTCTCGGAAAAGATAACACTAAGAACTAAGACCAACTTTACGGTTTCTGTTGACTTTTCTCTGGACTTCTAAGACTTATTAACATTAGTCTGATAAAATCTAAAGGTAGCTATAATAATATTAATATGCTCAACAAACAGTTTCAAAAGTTATACTGGTGTTCCTTTACTTGTAACTTTTAAACTGTTGAATACTGATGTAATTTCCACCATTCTTAGCAAGCATTTGAGTTACACTACAAAGCAACAGCTACATAAGGCACATATTAAATTGATAATTATCCTGAGTATTCTAACATTGGCTTTTTAATTATCAATGACAAAAATACTTTTTCCCCCTTTATAATCATCTAATTAATTAAATTTGAGGGCCAACCAAATGGTTTATTTCCAAAAGTGGGAAAGGTAAAATAATCACTAGTTGAAATGCAATCTGATTCCATCTATAAGCAGTTACTTAAATGGTCCCAAAAGACATGCAAGAAGGATTACAAAGTCCTTCCACTTACAATGCATACTACTGCCATCCAAGGCATTTGTGGCTGAAAGATCCAGAGAATTAGGTCTCTGTGTTCTTCTGGGCTTTGATGGTCCAGGATCTGCTACTGTGCTTGGAACATCCTGTATAAGAGCATCTTGCTCTGGACATGGATTACTGTTGTTGTTATTGGAATTAGTTCGGCCACCTTCCAGTGCCCTTTCCCTCCGGTCCACAAGACGATCTAGAACACCTTCATCATGGACAGCCTGTTGTTCTCGTCTCAGTAAAGGTTCATGCTCATCTGGACTGGAATTAATATTCAGCCGAGTTTCCTCACCAACGAATTGATTCTGCAGCATTTCTTGGGCCCTATGTGCCACTGTGTTGGCTGTCTGGCCAGATGGTACTGCCCCATTGGCATACTGGGTTGTGGCAGCATGTGAGTTAACATTGTGATTTCTGCCTGCCACTCCATTCATGGTGACTGTCACCACATGAGGTTCTGCAGCATTGATTGTATTCATCTTGGCAACTCCAGTTTCTATTTGTTTCAAGTTTGATTTGTGCTTACTGCCAAATTTTAGTCGGGGCTCCTTTGTTGAATTTTTGGTGTTCAAAGGCAAACTAGTAGGTCTCTTAGGAAGGTTCTGTTGCTTGGGGAGAGGATAGATCTGAGTGGGTGGGACATCGGGAATTAAACATGCTTGGCCATTGGCAGCCTGTGTGAAGTCTTGCTGTCCTGTCACTTCTACTGCAAGCTTTATAAGTGGGTAAAGCAAGCTAGAACTGGTACTGCTCAGTGGATCTGGTCCACTAAACTGTTTAAGGGAATGCTCCATGAGATTCTCATCTGAGCTTTCCTTGAGGTTCTTATCAACTTCTTTTGGGTCTAGCTTGTTGGTCTCCAAGTCTTCTTCTGTCAGCTGTAGGCAGACAGGGGTTGGCCCAACTGACTGTGCAATATTTGTGGCATGCAGATTTGTTTCATCTGAGTATGGCATTTCAGATATAGTAGTCATGCCAGTGCTTGGAGTGAGGCCAGTGGTGTTTGTGGTGGTTGTGTTGTTGGACAGGCTGGTGACGCTGGTTTCAGGGCTGGGGAGTCGAGCTTGTGCTTGCTGGCGTTCATAGTTAATTGAGTTTCGGTTCTTTTCCCCTATAGTTAGAGGTGTGCTGGACATCGAATGCTCAGAGGAAATATTCTTCACAATGCTATCAGTGTGATGGATAGAGTCTTCGATGTATGAGGAAGAAGAATAATCTGGATAAGGGCCAATCTTTGGCACACGTCTATTATGTGACAGGTTGCTTAAAGAGAGAAAAAAGTGTCACATTGAGAAAGTATATTTATGACAAACTATCCAAGTTTAACACCTCTGTTTTTAAAGCCTGAGTTGCTTTTTATTTTATTTGTAACCCCCACTGTTTTAGAGGTTGTTTTTAAATGCTAATCAAATATCAAATGTCAAATAATTCCTTGCTATCTTGATACTTTTATATGAATCAAACCTACTGAAAAAAGTATGTGTATCTAGATAAAACTTCTATACATATTCATTATTTTGGTTTACAAAGGTTAATTTAAAAATACTCCTTTAGTTTAATAACATTACCAAGTACATCTTTATAAATTCTGTACTACAGATATCTGCACAACAAGACATTAAATTCCATGAAAGGAAGAACCATGACATGTTTCTTTTATGTCCCATAATTCTAGATGCTCTATTCAACAAATATGGTGTTAATTAAGATCCAATGGCCAAATGGTAAAAAAAAAACCATAGCTTTAGGCTGTTTGAAAATATCTCTATCAAGAGACACAGTCTAACATAGAACATATCTTTCTGGGTAGACTGAACCATATATGTGAAAGTCTTAGAGCCTAGGATATAACGTAGTTTAGAACACTGAGATAAAGGATCAAAAGACTCAGGACTGCTCTCCAGTTATCAAGGGTTCTTCATAGTCATGGTCACTTTTTGGGGGTGATGGTTCTAAAATAAAACATTGTAAAATATTTCTATTATTTAAAAATGGTTAAAATGAAAAACAGAGGGTAGCTTTAATTAAAACAATTGCGGTATAAACATTAGGAACATAAATAGATATGTGTTATAGAAGAATATCACCAAAGAAAAGTGCTATGAAAGACTGATGAAGTTATGACGGGAACAACAGGAAGAGGAAGAAGAAAAAAAACTATTGTACTGCACAAGAAAAGAAGGTGTGGAGGGTAAGATTCATTAAAATGATATCTATAGTGAGACTGACCATGGGATGAGTTATGATTTAGGGGAAACTATTTAGTAGTGGCTAGAGATGAGAAGGCACATTCATGGGATAAAGCTGAATGTCAGAGAAGGCAAAGGATGGCCAAAGCAAGAGGTGGGAAATCAGTTTTCTTCTTAGCATCCAAGAACAGTTCAAACGCATTTAAGGTTAAAGTAGCTGACTCTTGAGAGAAATACAAACAGCATACTAGAGCACATGAAAAATACAGACACGAGAGGGAATGGAAACAGAACACAGTTCTGGTATGTGTAAAGTGAGAAAATTTATATTTAGAATTGCTAGTCTCTACCTTCCTAGACTAGTTGATGTATAAAAATATACAATTTGGTACCAAGGAGTGGGGAAGTGCTTTTGCAATTACCAAAATGCTGGAACAGCTGTATAAATGGGTAAGGGGTATTTTTTGGAGTAATTGTGAAATGCTTGGAAGAAAAGACCTACAGTGTTTTGAAGGGACTGTTGATAGCAGTATAGATGGTAAAGAGATGCCTTAGAAGTAAATGATGAAACTATTACTGAAAACTGGAGGAAAGCTGATCCATGTTTTAAAGTTGCAGAGAACTCAGTAAGATTAACTCCTGGTGTTTTATGGAAGGCAGAATTTGAAAATGACAAGCCTGGGCATTTAGTTGAAGAAATTTGCAAAGTAAACCCAGAGAATGTGGCTTGGCTTCTGCTTGCAGCTTATAGTGAAATGTGAGATAAGCTGAGAACTGAATTGTTGGGCACAAAGAAAACAGAAACTGAAAATTCCAAGCCTCTAGAAATCAGGCTCCCAGACAAAGGTGCCCAGTTGGAGGTCTTAACTAAACTTGGCACTTGTAAATCAGGAGGGAAGATGCAGTTATGTCTGAAAGACTTGCAAAAGGTCTTACTGTCTGATGGCTTGGACCCCTGCTTCCTGAATGCTAAACCAACAAGGTTTTTGAGAAGTGCTGTATGAACAAAACCACTGTCAGCCTGGAATAAAAAGGACATGGAAAGGAGAGTTTGAAGGAGAAAAAGCTTTAAGAGAAAAACCATGGAAGCTGAGATCTGGAATTTGGACATCACCTTGGGCCAAGAGAGGAACCCCACCTATGTGTACAGAGAGGGTGCGTTTGCCCCAGCAGTTGAAGAGGGTGGATGTTCCCACCAGATGTTTGGGGAGAGTTTTGCTGCACCAGGGTACAGAGAGGGTGGAGCACATTTCCCAAGAGTTAGGATGGGTAAGGTCAGTACCCCATAGGTGTGAAAGTACCCCAAAGGTTAGGGGAGGCCAGGTGGTCAATCCATTGCTCTGAGAGGGTTGAGCCTGTATGCCAAAGGTTAGAGGAAATGTTGTCTTCACATCACTCTACATGGGGATTAAGGCTCTAACCCAAAAATTGGGTGAGGTGTGGCAATCACCACAACACTCTTGGAGGGACAGGTCTGGAGCTTGGTCAACACCCAGATGCTTGATGAGGGTGGAACCAAGAAAATGGCCATTGGGTAAGCCAGTGGAAAGGGTGAGTCCCCATATGGCCCCAAGGAGAAGAAACTGTCTTCTTAAGAATGACTCTCAGACTTTGAAATCAAGGGGAAGATGCCTTGCAGGTTTACTGAACTGTAGAGGACCCATGACTCATGTTTCCCTCCCAATATCTCCTTACTGTAATGAAAATGTTTATCCTATGTCCATTTGTGTATTGGAAACAGATAAATTGTTTTGTAAGTTTCAGACGTCTACAGCAGACAGGACTTTGCCCTGTATTTCTTTAAATTGATTGTGATATGATTTAGTACTTGCACTGCTATTGATTTAAGGTTTTTCAAATATTATAATTTGTTTTGGAATTCAGAGGGCGGAATGTAGCAGTTTGATATGGCTATGAATTCCAAAAACAGATATTGGATTATTCTTTTAATCTGATCTGTACCTGGGCATGATTGAGTTACAATAAAACGCATGGCAAAGAACAGAGGCGAGGGTTTCTGATGTTGGAGTTTTGATGTTGGAGTTTGATGCTGAAGACTTAAGCTGGAGCCCCGGGAAGTCAGCATGCAGAGAAAAGAGAAGCAAGCCCCTGGAAGAAAGGAACCTTGAACCCAGAGAAAAGCAAGCCCCAGAAACGTAGGAACCCAGGAAGCCTGAACCCTCGCAGAAGTTGGCAGCCACCTTGCACCAAACAGATTTTGGTGAGGGAAGTAACTACGCTTTATGGCCTGGTATCTGTAAGCTCCTACCCCAAATACATCCCCTTTATAAAAACCAACCAATTTCTGGTATTTTGCATCAGCACCCCTTTGGCCGACTAACACAGGTTTATATGGTGAAGTTAATTTTACTTAAACATACCCAATTTTTGACCCATAGTTCATAGTACAATGCTCTCAGAAATTAGAATAGAAAATAGCAAAACAAATGATTCAAGAATCAAGTGTCTTTTTATCTCAGTTTTTCTCTGGTAACTCATTCCTGGATGACTTTGTGAAAAATTTTAATATGTATTGGATTAAATTACAAATTCCTAGGAAGATTTTCTTCCCAAACATGGAAAAAAGAAACACATAGTTTGAAAGTTCCAAGCTGTAGGAATTAAATAAAAATCCTTTTATAACAAAGGATAAATGAGACTATATATATAGAAGTGTTTATAAACTTTTGGATCTATGAAAATGTTTTACCTTTATTATTGTAGGGGAGTTGGAACATCAACAGAGAAAGACTTATCTCTTTTACTGTATCTTTAGATATAAAAAAACACAGATTCCATTCTGTACTCATAGCAAACAAATATCTTCAGGAGAAGAATGGGAATATTGAAAGAAAAGTTGTAACTTTAGATATATAAGCGAATCATCACACTCTTAGGCTAGTTTAACAGTCTTTAACTTCCTGTTCTTTGTTTGGTCTCAGTTTCTAATACATTAAAGCGTCTTACCGCTCATTCTGCATAGCAGTAGACATTGGATTGACTGTTGGGCTCACAGATTTGTTTCTTTCCCATATCATCATAAGTTCAGCCATCCTCTCCTCAGCACACTGGGCAGTAAGCCGAGCTTCTGCATCTTGGTCCCAACAGTCTTCGATTGTCTCCTTGAGTGACCTCACTGCCTGTAACACAAAGTACATGTCAAACACTGTAACTTAAAGAGTAAAATTGTTTATATTGATCTTTTACTTTTTAAAAAGACTTATTTTTATTTCTCTCCCCTTTCCCTTCCCCCCCCCCCTTTTTCTGCTCTCTGTGTCCATTCACTGTATATTCTTCTGTGACCGCTTCTATCCTTATCAGCAGCACTGGGAATCTGTGTTTCTTTTTGTTGCATCATTTTGTTGTGTCAGTTCTTCCTGTGTGTGGTGCCATTCTTGGGCAGGCTGCACTTTCTTTTGCGCTGGGAGGCTGTCCTTAGGGGCGCACTCCTTGTGCATGGGGGGTCCCCTACGTGGGAACACCCCTGTGTGGCACAGCACTCCTTGCGTGCATCAGCACTGCGCATGGGCCAGCTCCACACGGGTCAAGGAGGCCCAGGGTTTGAACTGCGGCCCTCCCATGTGGTAGGTGGACGCCCTATCCATTGGGCCAAGTCCGTTTCCCTATATTGATCTTTTAAATTTACAACATGAGGTTAAGGGAAAATCAATTTTCTTTAACCAGTATTTCATATAACTATATGTATTAGTCAGCCAAAGGGGTGCTGATGCAAAATACCAGAAATCTGTTGGCTTTTCATAAAGGTTATTTATTTGGGGTAGGACCTTACAGATACCAGGTCATAAAGTGTAGATTACTTCCCTCACCAAAGTCTATTTCCACATGTTGGAGCAAGATGGCTGCCAATGTCTGTGAGGGTTCAGCTTCCTGGGTTCCTCTGGGCTCAGCTCCTCTTTTTCTCCACAAGGTCAGCTATATACTATGAGGCTCTCTAGACTTTGCCTCTCTTCACAAGGTTAGCTGTAGACTATCAGGTGAATGGCTCTGTCTCTTTCCTTGGGGTTTCTTCTTTGTCTAGGGAGTCCATCTCTATTCCTCTGTGTTCTTCTCCTGGCTCAGGACCTCTCTTCCTGGGGCTTGCTTCTCTTTCCTCTGTGTACTGACTTCCTGGGGCTCCAGCTTAAGACTTTAGCATCAAACTCCAACATCAGAACCCCAAGCATCAAAGACCTTCAACTCTGTCCTTTGCCATGCATTTTATCTGTGAGTTCCCACCCACCAAGGGGGTCTCAATACCCTAAAGACATGGCCCAATCAAAGCCCTAATCATAACTTAATCATGCCCCAGTACAGACCAGATTACAAACATAATCCAATATCTATTTTTGGAATTCGTAACTATATTAAACTGCTACACTAAAGTAAAATATTTGAGGTTTCAGGAATTTGTAAAGAATCACACTTCCAAAAGGTGAGGCAAAAGTAAGCAGGCAAGCTTTAACTTAATTCCTTGAAGATTATCCACAAGGGTAAGCAGGTGTAATAAGTTATAGATGTTTCTTCAAGGCCATAGTTTATATCATTTCCATCAATATCCACTAACTTCAAACAAGTTTTGAGTTTGATGGAATTTTGGCACCAGGCTATCTTCAATCTCCAAGTTATGAAACATTGGTTCATTTCTTTTGAAATAATTTCAAACTTACTTTTCTTGCCTTTTATGACCTTGATGTTTTTGAAGATTACAGGCCAGTTACTTTTTAGAAAGTTCCTCAATTTGGGTTTGTCTGATGTTTCTTCACGATCTGATTGAAGGTTAACATCTTTGGCAGAAAATCACAGAAGTGATGCTATGTTCTTCTCATTGCATCTTAACAGGTGGTCCATAATTCTGATTTGTATATGACTCATAAAGGTAACTGTAATCTCTTAACTGAGGTGGGGTCTACCAGATTTACCCACTATAAAATTACTCTTTTCCCTTTTATAATCAATCTGCATTTTAAAAAAATTCCTGCCAGTGGTTTGTGGGGGAAGTAGTTAGAGCCTCTGCAAATATCCTGTTCTGCATTCACCTCTGACATACTAGTTTTAATATCCCCTAATTTTTTAAAAAAACATTTTATCTCAAAATAATTTCAAACTTACAGGACAGTAGCAAAAATAATACAAAATCCATACCAAGATCGCCAACATAACCTACCTCCAGATACCCAGATTCACCAATTTTAACATTTTGCCATGTTTGCCATTTCTGTCTGTCTTTCTTTACCTATCTTCTAAACATTTGAGAGTGGGTTGTATACATCAGTCTCCTTGAACCCTTAATACTTCCATATACATTTCTTAAGAACAAGGATATTCACTTACGTAACCACCTTAAGTACTGCTACTAAGTTCAAGAAATTTAACATTGGTATAAAGCTAAAAGTCTAATTCTAGTTTTTTTCATAAAAATGTCCTTTGGGGCAGGTTCACCTCCATTATTATATCCAGTCCAGGGTCATATATTGCATTTAAATGTTGTGGTGGTTTGGAGCTGTATGTACCCACAGAACAATATGTTCATAAACTTAATCCACTGCTGTGGGCATGAGCCCATTAAAAGTAGGACCTTTTGGTGAGGTTACTTCAATTAAGGTGTGACCCAACCCAGTCAGGATGCATCTTAATCCTATTACTAGAATCCTTTCTAAGCAGAATGAAATTCAGACAAAGAGGGAGAGAAAGCCAGGGGAAGCAAGAAGCTGAAGACTTAAGAACCTGGAAAGAGAATACAGTCTCCCAACCATCCTTATCCCTGCAACCACCCAATTTCTCTTTGCAGAGGCAACCAATATTACCAATTTCTTCATATTTTTTTCATAGAAAGTCTACTACTTTTTAGTTCAAACACACAAATTTATGGTTTTATTCATGTTCTTAATTACAGATATTAAGTGTCACACAGTGAAGTGTATACATTGAAATAAGGATTTCTGAAGCAAAGGTTTGGTCACCTTTCCACAAAAACTGAAAGGAACCCTTTCCTTTTCTAAAACAAAGCACTATCTCTTGCAAAACTCACTAACTGCTGGCCCTGATAAGCTCAGAAAAACCAATATCCGTGTAACCAAAAAATGGTAAATTGGCTGTTTACTCTATCTTGGGGAAAGAGAGACACTGGTGAGGATAAATTTGTTACTTTTTATTATATAACTGGGGAATATTTAACATTCTTTGTAAAAGTGAGACAAAAAAGAAACATTCTTCAAGGCACTGTACTAGATGAATAAAATCTGGTAAACAGCAACCCTGATCCCTGTCTCTAAGAAGTTTTCATTCTTAAAAGTATTGTTAATGAATAATAGTAGCTAACACTTGCTGATTATTACTGACTCATTCAATTTTTATATGAAGTAAATACTATTATTATTCCCATTTTCAGAAAAAGAGGCCCAGAGAAGAAGTTAGGCTACCTGGCTAATAAGCAGCAAGGCAAAGATTGAAGCCCAGGCAGAGTGGCTCCACAACATATACATTATCCTATGCTGAACTGTCTATGCTGATAGAACACAGATAGTGCCTAGTGGATAAACAGGTTCTGTTACAAATGTTGCAATCTGATTGTTTTTATACAAAAGTATTCCAAGTTTTAAACAATATTGAAATAATGACTGGTAAGTTATTTACACAAATAAAGGTTTAGAAATATATCAAAAATATGTAATTGGGAAAAGGAAAAATTAAAAATGTAATTGAAAAGTCAAAGAGGTTGACCTTAAAATAGAATGCTGAGGATCCCAAAAGCAATGATTTAGTCACAGAAAGAAATTTGTTTCAGAAATAGGATATACAAAGCAGAGTACACCAGAAAGGAAGAAAGCAGATTGAGAAATTAGCAAAATAAACTTAATTGGAATAGAAAGACTAAGTTACTGAAGGGGAGTTAGTTTTAAGGTCTTGGAAACAAATATGTGAGGTAAGATTTGACAATTTAGATGAAATGGACAAGTTTCTTGAAAGATTCAAACTAGTAAGGCTCATTAAAAAAGAAACAGATAACCTGAATTGTTCCTACATCTATTAGGGAAATTGAATTTTTGTAGCTAAAAACCTCCCCACAAAGAAAGCTCCAGCACCAGATATTTTCACAAATGAATTCTACCAAACATTTAAGGAAGAAATAACACCAATTCTACACAATGTCCATAGAATAGCAAAGAGAAGAGATTAAATACCAACTCATTCTATGAAGATACCGTGAAAATGGCAAGAGTAAGGACCTCTGGGGAACATCCCTCTCTAGAAACACCAATAATCTGGCAAAAACTGCCAGAATCAACCTTATTGGGACTCTGGAAGCTAAGCAGAGATCAAGAGCAACCAAGTAAATGATTAACTAGAAAGAAAGCCACTGATACAGGCAGAAAACTTTGTGGTAGTTTAAGTTTGTCTTGCCCCAGCCCCTCCTCAGCATGATGGGCATTGTGAAGATGGCAGCCTGTAGTCCTCGTGTACCCAGTCCTGGAGACGGCAGAGCAGATTTTGTTCCCAAGGAATTATGTTGCCTATTTGATCCGTTTATGGGTCCCCTGTATGACTGACACAGGGGCCTACCTTTCTTCACCTAACTTTGGCTACAAAGAACATTCCTTGGCAAACGGACTTTGGCCCAGTGGTTAGGGCGTCCGTCTACCACATGGGAGGTCCGCGGTTCAAGCCCCGGGCCTCCTTGACCCGTGTGGAGCTGGCCCATGCGCAGTGCTGATACGCGCAAGGAGTGCCGCGCTACACAGGGGTGTCCCCCGCGTAGGGGAGCCCCACGCGCAAGGAGTGCACCCATAAGGAGAGCCGCCCAGCGTGAAGGAGGGAGCAGCCTGCCGAGGAATGGCGCCGCCCACACTTCCCGTGCTGCTGACGACCGCAGAAGCGGACAAAGAAACAAGACGCAGCAAAAAGACACAGAAAACAGACAACCAGGGGAGGGGAGGGGAATTAAATAAATTAAAAAAAACAAAACAAAAACAAAAACAAAGAGAACATTCCTTGAAACACCAAAGGCTATATGAACTAATTGAAAGCCAGGGAAAAAAAGGTGGGCAGTAACAACCGTTGGGTAAATAGGGCTTTGAAAAGCTCCCAAGTATTCTGGGAACCTAGAAAGCCACACATACATCCAGAGCAGGATATGTGCAGAAAAGATCTGGGCAGACCATAAGCTTTCTTTGCTGGCTGGTTATTAGGCTCAGCATAAGAAAGAAGCACAGGCTGAGGTGTAGTTGTAAAGTGCCTTGATAAGTATTTGAAGAGTGAATGTACACAGAGGCATTCTGCAAAGACCTAGAGAGTACTTTCTTTCCTTTCTTTTTAATATTTGCACATCAAAAATTCAAAATGTCCAGTTTTCAACAAAAAATAATGAAGCATACAAAGAAATGAGAAATGATGGCCCATTCATAAGAAAAAAAAAAGAAATTAATAGAAACTGTCCCTGAGGAAGCACAGACATTGGACTTACTGGACAATTTTTCTATATAAAATTTAAAAATTTAAAATTTTAAAATTTAAATTTTAAAAATTTTAATTAAAAATTTTAAACTATCTTAAATCTGCTCAAAGAACTAAGGAAACCATGGATAAAGAACTAAAGAAAACCAGGAGAACAATGTCTCAACAAATAGAGAATACCAATTAAGAGATGGAAATTATAAAAAGGTATCAAATAGAAATTTTGGAGGTGGAAGTATAATAACTGAAATGAAAACTTCACTAGTAGGGTTCAACAGCAGATTTGAGCAGACAGAAGATTCTGAAAACTTGACAAATCAATTGAGATTAGATAGTCTGAGGAGCAGAAAGAAAAAAGGAAAAAAGAAAAATGAACAGAGACTAGTGGGACACCACTAAGCATATGCATAATGGGAGTCCCATAAGGGGAAGAGAGAGAAAAGAGCAGAAAGAATATTTGAAGAAACAAGGTTTGAAAACTTCAAAAACTTGATAAAGACATGAATCTATATATCCAAGAAGCTCAATGATCTCTAAGTATGATAAAGGGTTACACACTGAGGTACATTATATGTAAACTGTAGAAAGTCAACGATAAAGAGAGAAATCTTGAGAACAGCAAAACAAAAGTGACTAGTCATGTACAAGAGATCCTAAACAAGATTAACAATTTCTCATCAGAAACCACAAAGCCAAAAGGCAGTGGAATGAGATATTTAAAGTGAAAAAAGGAAAAATATGTCAACCAAGAATTCCATATCTGGCAAAAGAATCCTTCAAAAATGAACGGGGGTGGGGTAGTGAAGGGGAGAAAAAATGCAAACAAAATTAAAACATTTCCAGATAAACAACACTGGTAAAAGTAACAACATGCAAACAAAAAGTATCATTGTATTTTTGGTTTGTAACCCCACCTTCTTCCTATACGATAAATACATATATTTATAACAGTAATTATAAATCTATGTTCATGGCTACACAATGCATAAAGATGTCAGATGTGATAATAATACACAGGGGAGAGACAAAGATATATAGGCACAGTTTTTGTATAATAGTGAAGCTCAGCTGATATTAATTAAAACTAGGCTGTCTGAGATGTAATCTTCAAGGTAACCATTATGAAAATAACTAAAAAATATACAGAAAATAAAATGAAAAGGGTGTCAAAACAGTACACTAAAAACAGTCAAGTAAACACAAGACAAGTAGTGTAAGAACAGAGGAACAAAAATATATGACATTCAGAAACCAAATAGTAAAATGGAAGAAATAAGTCATTCTTTATCAGTAATTACTTTAATGTAAAAGGATTAAACCCCCTAATTAAAAGGCAGAGATTGGCAGAATGGAGGAAAAAAGATGATCCATTTACATGCTGTCTACAAGAGACTCACTTTAGATACAAAGATTCAAAGAGGTTGAAAGTGAAAGTATGGAAAAAGATATGCTTTGTTAAAAGCAATCAGAGAGTTGAGCAGGCTATACTAATATATAAAATATACTTCAAGTAAAAATTTTTACAAATGGAAAAAGGCACATTTTATATTGATAAAAGTCAATCCATCATAATAAAACATTTATAAACACATACAGACCTAACAACAGAGCCCCCAAACAGCTAAAATTGATGGGAGAAACAGACAGCTCTACAATAACACTTGGGGAAACATGTGGCTCAACCAAGTGGGCTACCGTGTACCATACAGGAGGTTCAGGGTTCGATGCCCAGGGCCTCTCGGTAAGGACAGGGTGGCTCACGTGGCAAGCTGGCCCAGGCAGAGTGCTGGCCCATGTGGGAATGCAGCCCCACACAGGAGAGATTCCTGCCTGCGAATGCTGCCTAGCTTGGGAAAGTCGCCCCACACAGGAGTGCCAAACGACGCAGAGAGCTAGTGCAGCAAGATGACACAAAAAGAGACACAGAGGAGAGAAAATAAGACGTAGCAGAACAAGGGAGCTGAGGTGGTGCAAGAGAGTAATCACTTCTCTCCCACTCTGGAAGGTCCCAGGATCAGTTCCCAGAGCTGCCTAATGAGAATACAAGCAGACACAGAAGAACACACAGAGAGCAGACAATGGGGGGAACAGGGAGGGGGAGAAATAAATTTTAAAAATCTTTTAAAATAAAACAAAAAACAGTAACACTTGGAGACTTAAATACATCGCTTTTAATAATTGATAGAATAGCAGAGTGGGTGTAGGTCAGTGGTTGAGTGACTGCTTTGCATGTATGAGGTCCTGGGTTCAATTCCTGGTACCTCCTAAAAAATAAAACAACATAATGATAGAACTAAATAGAAGATCAATAAAGAAACAGAGAATCTGAACTACACTATAAATCAATTAGGCCTAGCAGACATCTATAGAAACTCCATTTAACAAAAGCAGAATATAAATTCTTCTCAAGTGTACAGGAGACATTTTCCAGGATAGAACATATGTTATGATACAAAAAAACTTTCAATGAATTAAAAAAGACTGAAATAATACAAAGTATCTTCTCCAAGCACAATGGAATGAATGGAACTAGAAATCAGTAAGAGAAGGAAAACTGGAAAATTAAAAAATATGTGGAAATTAAACAATACATTTTAAAAACAACCAATGGGTCAAAGAAATAAAAAAAAGAAATCAGAAAATATTTAGAGGGAAGCTGATGTGGCTCAAGCAATTGGACTTCTGCCTACCACATGGGAGGTCCTGGGTTCAGTTCCTCGTGCTTCTTGGAGAGCGCGACTGGTGTGGCAGGTAGGCATGGAGAAATGACACAACAAGATGATGCAACAAAAATGACACAAAGAGGAAAGACAATGACAGACACAACAAATCAGGGAACTGAGGTGACTCAGGTGATTGAGCACCTCTCTTCTACATGTGAAGTCACAGGTTCAGTTCCCGGTGTCTCCTAAAAAGAAGACGAGCAGGCACAGTGAGTGCACAGTGAATGGACACAGAAAGCAGACAGTGACCACAAATAATGGGTGGAGGGGCTAGTAAATAAATTAATCTTCCAAAAAAAAAAAAGAATATACTTAGAAATGAATGAAAACCAACCTAAACACAATAAATCTTGTGGAATGAAGCAAAGTGGTGCTCAGGGAGAAATTTACACCTGCAAATGACTACATTACAAAAGAACCAGGAAGCAGAACTGGCCCAACAGAGAGGGCATCCGCCTACCACATGGGAGGTCCAACGTTCAAACCCCGGGCCTCCTGACCTGTGTGGTGAGCTGATCCACACACAGTGCTGATGTGCACAAAGAGTGCCATGCCATGCAGGGGTGTCCCCCATGAAGGGAAGCCCCATGCGCAAGGAGCACGCCCTGTAAGGAGAGCCACCCAGCGTGAAAAAAGTGCAGCCTGCCCAGGAATGGCACCGCACACATGGAGAGCTGACGCAGCAAGATGATGCAACAAAACTAGACACAGATTCTGGGTGCTGCTGACACAAGCAGACACAGACGAACACACTGTGGATGGACACAGAGAGCAGACAACTGGGGGGCGGGGGAAGGGGAGAGAAATAAAAATAAAAAACAAAAAGAACCAAGCATTGATGTAGAGACAGTGGACACTGGAGGTGCTAGTGTCAGGGAGGGGGACAAAGAGGTGTAATACAGGGGCATTTTCAGGACTTGGAATTGTCCTGAATGACACTGCAACAACAGATACAGGTCATTATATATATGGCAATAACCTACAGAATTGAGTGGGAGAGAGTGTAAACTACAATGTAAAGTATAATCCATGCTTAGTGGCAATGTTCCAAAATGTGTTCATCAATTGCAATAAATGTACGACACTAATGAAATAAGTTATTAATGTGGGGAAGGGTGGGAGGTGTGGGGAGTGGGCATATGGAAATCCCTTAAAATTTTTAATGTAACATTTTATGTAATCTAAGTATCTTTCAAAAATAAATAAAAAATATATTTAAAAACAAGAACAAAGATCTAAAATCTATAACTTAGTTGTACATTTTAATAAGTTAGAAAATGAAGGGCAAACTAAATCCAGAGCTAGCATAAGGAAAAAAAAAGGTTAGAGCAGAAATAAATGAAACAACAAAAAATAATAAGAAAACCAACAAAATCAAAGGTTGATACTTTGGAAAGAATAGCAAATTGACAAACCTTTAGCTAAACTGACAAAGAAAAAAAGAAAGAAGACTCAAATTACTACATAATAAGAAATGAAAATGGGGATATTATTATTGACATTACAGAGAATATTATGAACAATTTAGACCATCTTAATGAAATGGACAATTTCCTAGAAACACACAAACTACCAAAACTGATTCAAGAAGAAATAAAACATCTGAATAGATATAACAAGATTCAGTAATCAAAACCTCTTAAAAGGAAAATCCCATGACCAAATAGTTTCATTGCTAAATTCTACTGAACATTTAAAGATGAATTAACTCTTCCAAAAAAAAAAAGATGAGGAAGGTATATTTCCCAACTCATTCTATGAGGCCAATATTACCCTGATACCAAAGCCAGACAAACACATCGCAAGAAAACTACAGATCATATCCCTTTTGCATATAGATGTAAACATCCTAAACAAAATAATAGCAAACTAAATCTAGTAGCAAAATGAAACAATTACATATTATAACTTTTAGAGATTGAAACATGTCCCCCACAAAAGGTATGTTCAGGCCCCCAACCCCTGAGGCTGTGTGGACCCACTGTAAATAAGATCTCTTTAAGATGTCACTTCTGTTAAAAGTGTGGTGCAACTGAATCAGGTTGGGCTTTAACCTGGATTACTAGAGTTCTTTACAAGCACAGGGAAAGTCAGAAAGAGAAGCCAGCATGAAGCAGGCAAAAGATGGAAGTCAATGGAACCCGGAAGAGAAGGAAGATGCTACCATGTACACTGCCATGCAACAGAAAAGCCAAGGAACCCCAAAGATTGGTGGCCAGCCAGAAGATATCCACCCTGGGAAGAAGCACCTTTTAGCCTCAGAAACCATGAGCCAATAAATTTCTGTTATTAAGTCAACCCATTGCATGGTATTTATTTTAGCAGCTAGGAAACTAAAACAATAACAAAGTGGAATTTATTTCAGGAACTTAACATATGAAAATCAATAAATGTAATACACCAATTCAATCTAGAGGCTGTCTTATCTCAACAGCAAAGCAAGACAAAAGGATAATACTGCAACTAAGCTATTAAAAAACCTACAGGGGAGCAGATGTGGCTCAAACAATTGGATGCCTGCCTCCAACACTGGAGGTCCCAGATTCGGTTCCCAGTGCCTCCCAGAGAAGATGAGCAGTTACCGCAACCAGCAGACGCCATAACCAGCAGGAGGCAGAAGTGGCTCAAGTGGTTGGGCACTGACCTTCCACATGGGAGGTCCCAGGTTTGGTTCCCGGTGCCTCCTGGAAAGAGCAGAGGTAGGGAGGGTGGAAATCTACAGCTAGGGGAGCAGATATAACTCAGTGGTTGAGCTCCTGCTTCCCATGTTCAAGGTTCAATCCCTGGTACCTCCTAAAAACAAAACAAACAAATGAAAATGCCAACTATCTCTGGGGAGTGGCTCAGTGGTTGAGTGCCTGCTCCCATGTACAAGGTACTGGGTTCAATCCCCAGTACCTCTAAAAAAAAAAACAAAAACAAACCACAACACACAAACCTACAGCTTATGTCATACTTAATGGTGAAAAATGGGATGCTTTCCCCTAAGATCAGAAACAAGACAGACATGTCTGCTATCAACATTTCTGTTCAACATTTTCCTAGAGGTTCTAACCAGTGCAACAAGACAAGAAAAAGAAATAAAAAGAATGCAGACTGTACATGAAGAAGTGTCTTTACTAGCAGACAACATGATCATCCATACAGAATCAATTATAATCCTATATAATAGCAACAAACAATCAGATATTAAAAGAAAAAATATCCCTTATAAAAGAGTAAAATATGAATAGTTAGGGATAAATCTAAACAAAGATGTGTAAGACCTGCCCAGTGCAAATACTAAAATACTGATAAGAGAAATTTAAGTTAAATAAATGATAGATCATAGATTTAACATAATTTCTAGAAGAAATATTAAATATTTATTTCATATGCCACTCAAAAGTATGATCTATGAAAGAAAAAGTTGATAAATTAGACTTGAACAAAACTAAAACTCTCTGTTTTCACAAAGACACTGTTAAGAGAATTAAAATAAAAAAACATAGTCTAGGAAGAAATATTTGCAAATCATTTATCTGGTAAAGGATTTATATCCAGAAAATATAAAGAATGAAACTTAATAAAACAAACAATTCAATTTGAAAATGGGCAACCTGTATAGACATCAGTAAAGAAGAGACAAGAATGGCAAATAGCTTATGAAGAAATGTTTAGTCATTAAGAAAATGTAAATTAAAACCACAATGTAATAACACTAGACATCTATTAGAATGTCTAAAATTAAAAAGACTGGCCATATCTAGGATGTAGAGGAGCTGAAACGCTCATAAACTACTAATGAGAATATATAATGGTATAACCACTTCGTAAAACTGTTTGGCAGTTTAAAAAACATTAAACATATATCGCCACATGATTCAGCTACTGTACTCTCTTCAGTGTTTAGCCAAGAGAATGAAAGCATATATCCATACATAGATTGACATGAATGTGCATAGCAGCTTTATTTGTAATAGCACCAAACTAGAAACAAGCCAAATAATTATCACCAGGCAAATTCATAAAGAAATTATAGTATATCCATACAATGGAATATTACTCAACAATGTAAAGGAATAAACCAATGATACACACATGAGTTAATCTCAAAATAATAATGCTGAATGAAAACCAGATGAAGAATAGTATGTATTATTTAATTCCACTCATATAAAGTTCTAGAAAACATAAACAAATCTCTATACCAATCTCTAGTTTCAGAAAGCATATCAGAGGTTGCTTGTGGACTGAGAGCAGGAGGATTTGGAGAAAGATGGGAGGTTGAGATTATATAGGAACAAAGAAACTTTGGGGAGTAACTGACACATTCACAATTTGACTGTGATTCTCATTTTATGGGTATATACATACATTGAAACATTTCAAATTATACACTTTAATATGTGCAGTTTACTGTGTATCAAATACACATCTTTAATGTTAAACATTTTGAGAAGGGGAAACAAGAACGGAGAAGAATATAAATATTCAGGCAAAATCAGATGAGTGCTTTGTTAGGAGACTCTAACTCTGGTGATAATAACAAGGAAGAAGGAAATTAAGCCAACATATATTGGAAGAATGGTATTAATAATATCTAGTATTTGGGCAAATGAGTTATAGAAGGTATCATCTCTAACACTAACAAGGGAAGAGAAGCAGGAAAAAAAAAAGGGACAGGAAAATAAGACAAGGGAAGCGGATGCGGCTCAACGAATTGAGCTTCTGCCTACTATATAGGAGGTCCAGGGTTTGATACTCAGGGCCTCCCAGCCCGTGTGGCGAGCTGGCCTATGTGGAGTGCTGCCACATGCAACAAGTGTCACCCCACACAGGGGTGCCCCTGCGCAAGGAGTGCAGCCCGCTCAGGAGTGGTGCCGCCCACATAGCTGAATGCAGCAAGATGATGCAACAAAAAATGAGACACAGAAAAGAAACAATATGAGATGCAGCAAATTAGTGAGCTGAGGTGGAACATGAGAGTGATGACCTCTCTTCCACTCCAGAAGGTCCCAGGATGGGTTCCCGGAGCTGCCTAATGAGAATACAACAGACACAGAAGAACACACAGCAAATGGACAGAGAGCAGACATCGGCAGGGGTGGGGGTGTGGGGGGCTGGAGAAATAAGAAAAAAATTAAGTAAGACAAGAAAACCTCTTTTTTATCTTTCCTACCTAATGGTAGGAAAATCCAATTTGGGGTCATGGGAAGGTCATGAAATCAGTTTAGTGAGTTGGGACCAGCATTTAAAACAACTCCACTAATCCCCCAAAACAGAAACAGACTAGATTAGATTAGAAATAGACTAGACTATATTAGAAAATATCAGTATGTAGAAATGTAGTAAGGTTAAGTATTATGATATTTATTATCATTATATTTCTTAATGTGGGTTTGTAAGAAGAAAAGCATGGAAAACACTTAATTCTAGAACACATCAAAAATGTGTAGATTTTGTCAAGAAAATGAAAAGAAATGGATGTTTTTGGAATAGTCAGTGCATTTTAGAGGAATGGCTTTATGGGTGGAGAAAGAAACGACTAGAGGAAAAAAATGGAATTGAAGGAGCATTCCAAACTTCTTTGTGACAATATGTTCAGATAAAACAGGTGAGCAAAAGACGTTATGCAGAAATGATAATAAGGAATAAAGACAAACCAAACAACTGATTTTAATGGGGAAAAAGAGAACAAGACAACATTAAAGAGCCTAGAAATGGAAGGATAAGAATTTGAAAAAGACTGAAAAACATGGATAATGGTAATGTAATTGAGCAAATTATACCTGAACATTTTAAAGTATGAGAAAAAAGCTATTTTTTAAAAAAACTTCACCTGTAATTTTGTGTTTTACCAATTTAAAATAGTTTAACAAAAAGCAACAGCCATAAATTCTGTGTGTGTGATAAAGCACTTAATTTTTACTGTAAATTTTGGAAAATACTGTGGAAAAAGTCAATAATGAACACAATATTAAGAAAGAGCTGAGGTTAATCTGTGAGGAATTGGTAAAAAAGGTTGTTTGTAAATCCTGGAAATGAATAGAAATAGTGAAAGCATATCATGGTGTTTTTAACTAGCAGAGCTATTATATGGGTATGACAGTGTTTGAAATGGAAAGTCTAAGGTCATGTATATTACTAGAAAGAAAGCTAAAAATTTAACAAGGGAATATATAACAGTGAAACCTCATGTGAAATACAAATATGGGTAATACTGCATATATAAGACTGTTTTTAAAAAATACAAATACAAATAAACTAGAGAGATGGAAACAAAACAGCAGCTATGTAAGGCAGGGGAAACACAGAGAAATTGAGAAGTAATGAGTTTTTTATTATTATTATTATATTATTATTACTGGAATAATGAAAATGCCCTAATAATGACTGAGGTGATGAATGCACAACTATGTGATTATAACAAATATCACTGATTTACACTTTGGATGGACTTACACTTTATGAATTTGTATCAATAAAAATGATTTATTAAAAAAAGACAATTCTATGGTTAACATTTTTGTATATTTCCTTCAATCTATTTTCTGTATTTTCATTTTTATCAAGAAACTATTCTCTCCACCCTTTAGCAACTAATCTATTGATAAATTCTTAAAATTAAAAAAATTTCATTTTTAAAATTAAAACTTTTGAATTCATTAATATATGGAAGATTTTTAATTTTGTTGCTAAAAATGTTTTTAAATTGCATGCAATTATAAAAGCAAAAATGCCATCTTGCCTTCTTTTTAGGCAGATAGATTTCTCTCTTTTTATAAAGTATGCACTTGCTATTTAACTCTAGTACTGGATTGTTAGGTAGAGAAGCCATTATATTGACTGCAGTACATGTGATTTAAATGGATTTCTTGGCATGAACCAAGTCTTACTAATCCCTTACTTAGCAACCTAGTCTAAACTGGGAGTAAAAAACTTTCAGGTAAAATGCATATCCCATAGAAAATGATGGTAGGGTTGCCAAGAGATACTTCAAAATAATGGACCCTATTTACTCTAGCAAAATAAAATAACTTAAGAAAATAAAGTTGTGCTATAACTAGAATGAAATTTCACAAAGATTTTTTCCTTGTGGTACAGTCTATTGGGAGGGTGATACTTCTGATCCCAATAGAGAGGCCAGCTTCTCACCTTCCATCAGGACCTTTTAAAGATCTGCCCAAATTCCTATAGCAGTGACTATAATTTGGAGGCAAACTTGGGCATATGTGCTTGGCAATAGGCTCTTTGGTTAGCTCATATCTGAATAGGATTTCAGTCTCATTTGAAATAAAAGCAGTAAAATGATTTAAATTGCTTAATTAAAAAGTTTCCATTTTTGTTTTTTCATTATAGTAAAAAATTAATATGAATAAAGTGTCAAAAATTCTAATTAAACAAAGCACCTTAAGAGGTAATCAAAATGCTGTTACATTTTAAAACAAAAACAGACCACTATGGAAAAGCAAACAATAGGAATTTCTAGAAATTATAAATATGACTATGGAAATTAAAATCAGAACAGACAACTAATAGAATGGTAAGGATGAAAAATAAATGAGTGATTTGAAAGGTAAAACTGAGTAAATCTTGAATAATGTAGGACAAAAAATTCTGAAATTTCAACTGAAAACCTGCTCAATGCCAAGCAAAATATGTGTGAAAAGATCCAAGCCTAAATATACCTAGGAGAAATCTCATAATTCCAATGATAAAGTGAAAGTCCTAAAAGCTTATGGAGTAAGGAAAGCAAAGGGATAAACAAAACAAAACAAAAAACCACAAAGGAATGAGACTTGCTGAGATCAGAATTCTCATTAGCAAGTTCGGATGCTAGAGGACAATAAAGTAGTAATTTCAAAGTTGTGAGGAAAATCATTTTGATCTTGAAACCACTACCCAGTCAAATTACTATTCAAGTGTGAAGTCAGGATAGAATCATTTTTGAACATGCAAGGATTCATGTTCAAAGCACAAAGTAATATATATTACTTGAAGAGAAATTCCATCAAGGAAAAAATGGTTTAAAAAAATGTTCCTTCTGAGCAGAACCTAGAAAAATGAAACAAAAAAAGAAAAATGACAAGAAAACAACGAGAATTCACTGGATAGTGACTTTTGAAACATTTACCCTCAAGCAACAGGAATTTATAATAACGAAGATAGGATTTATATTTCTTCTATGAGGTTAAGTACTACTTTTTTGTGCAGTGTTTATATAATCATAATTCTGCAAAATTCTGATGTTTTAATTTTATTTAAATTTTAGATCAACTTATAGGCAAAATATAAATGGTTTAATAATAGATACAACATTATAAAATTGAAAGAAGTGAGAATAATAAGAATAAATGTATTATTTAAAGTTATAATAGTTACCTCTATGAGGAAATTAACAAAAGCAGAAGACTGCTAAAGGGAGTTACTTTTAGAGAGTAGGGGTAGGTAGTCTTTTTTCTTTTCCATTTCCTTTTTTCCTTCTGTTAAATTTTGTTTATCATACATAGACATGACTTTAATTCTTTAAAAAAAACTGTTAAACAATAAATTCAGAGCACTCTCATCAACAAAGGGTAAATAATTAGGAGTAAATAAACATCATAAATAAAGAGTAACAATAGAATACCGACCAAACAGAAAGAATGAGATCTACAGGTATAAGAATGATCATAAATAAAAAAATAAACTTCAGAAATAGTAGTGGATAATGAGATGATCCAACTTACATAAAAAACAATTATGTGTGTGTCTATGTAAATGTTGTAAGATATTTTCAGTATTACAGCAATAATTTACTCAAATGGCAGGAAACTTTGAGGATATTTCAGTGTTGTGAACTGTATTTTTAAAAAGCAGAATGTGTAGACTGTACTTTGGTTTCTTTTAGGTCTAAATTTCTATTAGCACTGAATTTGGAAATCTGAGTTAATTAAAAATTTTAGTATTGCCCTCAACAGAATAAGATGGAATTCCAATAATGTTTAAAATATTAACATGTAATTATTTCAGCTGCTGTCTAATCTGGCAAAATTCAGGTACATCAGTTCGTCTCTCTAAATAGTATTTTACACTGGGAAAAAAACGAAATTGAACCAAAAAATGGGACTTTAATACTGAAAAATTTGAAAAATGTAACATCATAAAAATCAAGTAAGTTGGATTTTTAGCATTAGGCAAGTCTAAAATAGCATTAGCCGTCTATTTTTGCTTGAACAATATTAAAACATATTCGGTCATAAGTCCTCTAAAATTTAGATTTTCCTTACCAGGCTATTTTCTTTCCAGGCTTCTGGAAACTTTGGCCTCTGTTTTTCTCTGGATACCAGAACCTGCATATCTTCAAAGGTAGGATGGTTTCCGACTTCTGTCTGAAAAGCCATCTGGTATTCCGGTACAGATTCACCTGTGCATTTTTAGAAAAAAAAGGACAGAATAAAATTTCTGATGATCATAAAATGATAGAACTGGGCTTTCTATGATACCTTATAAGCAAAGAGATTATGTCACACACACACCCCTTTTTTAAAGCTTCTTGAGGCACATAGGGAAATTCTAAAGAGAACCTAATGTGGGTTTAATGTATTATTTTTTTAGAAGAGGACCTTAGAGATCAACCACCTTCATCTATCTATCATCTATCTATCTATCTATCTATCTATCTATCTATCTATCTATCTATCTATCTATCTATCTATCTATCTATCTATCTATCTATCTTTTAAGATTTATTTTTCTGCCCTTCACCCCTGCCACCTCTCCCCGTTGTCTGCTCTCTTTGTCCATTCACTGTATGTTCTTCTGTGTCTGCTTGCATTCTTATCAGTGGCACTGTGAATCTGTGTGTCTTTTTGTTGCATCATCTTGATGCATCAGCTCTCTTGTGTGTGTGGCACCACTCCTGGGCAGGCTGTGCTTTTTTCGCATGGAGCGGGTCTCCTTGCGGGGTGCACTCCTTGCACGTGGGCTCCCCTATGTGGGGGACTCTCCTGCGTGGCACGGCACTCCTTGCGTGCATCAGCACTGTGCTTGGGCCAGCTCACCACACAGGTCAGGAGCCCTGGGTTTGAACCCTGGACCTCCCAGGTAGTAGGCAGATGCTCTCTCAGTTTAGCCAAATCTGCTTCCCTTAAGGTATTATTAATAAATGCTTTACTTTATCTCAAGATGTTTGTTGATAACCAAATGATAAATAGTTATTGCTAAATTGTTTCTGGTATTACTAAATGTAGGGGGTAAAGATTATTATATGCATAAGATGTATTTAATACTTGAAAATATTTCTGAACTCTGATCCCATACAGGAATGGAAACCTCTGAGGATGAGAAAAAAAAAAAAATCCAGGATCTAGCACAACAAGCTTGTCTGTAAAACCAAATATAAGAGGGTATGTTTTACAATAACCATGTCTTATTATGCCCTTGGCTCATTATGCCAATAGTCTAACCAGATGGTATCAAATGTCACAAAAATTGTTGATAATGGCTGTTTCAGAGAAAAAAATTAATATACTGTTTTTAAAAACTCCTCTTAACTATGAATCAGTATCTAGATCAAAGAATTTAAATTTAATTCACCTACGACCATTTAACAACCTTATTTGTCACCAAATAAGCATAATTAACTACTTGTAATGAAAGGCTTTTGATTTTTTAAAAGATGTGATGAAATTAAACAATACATTGAGTCATGGGACCAACACTTAGAAAAATCAATGGTCTAGTTAAAATACTGGCAAAAAACTAGAAGGGTTCAAAGCACTAGAGACTCTTGTCTCCTTTCCCCTTCCCCTGCCCCATTAAAATGAGAGGATAAATTAAAAGGAAGAACATCAGGGTGGAGGATAAGGCACTTAGGTTCTAATCATGGCTTCATCCATCCCCACCTTGGAAAAGTCATTTAACTATTCTATGTTTCAGTTTTCTTGTTAGCAGAATGGCAACCTGTGCATTCCTTATCTCATTCATAATGAAACTGAAAGAAAGTAATTACATTATGCAATTTAAGTTTTGTTTCTATTTGTATATTCAAAACAACCCATAAGTATTTGTGCTCCACCAATATAAAAATATTTACAAAGATTATTTCTATAATCTATAAAGCATATCCCAAGTTAATTGGAATACAGGACTATCTATAAATATATTAGTAAGTGATATTTCCATATACTCTAAAATCTAAGCAGATATATAATTTTTGTATTTACTTCAATATTTACTGGTGTATCTCATCTTTCTGAGACATACACACAATACATACATACACACACACCACACAAGTATCATTTATTAGTTATTTTTTTCTTCAAATGCTGGTTTAGTAGAATAATTTAAATTTCACAATTTTACTTATTTGCTTTATTAGGTGATTAAAACTAGAAAACTTGCTAAATGAAATTGGTATACAATCCTGTTTTGTGAATGGAAGGACATTAAGAATTATCAAATATACATTTAACTAAATCTTTGTGGTCCTCAATTTAATTATTCAATAGCTACTTTTCAGAGATAATAGTGTTAGGCACTGGGGACACAAAGATGAATATTAATGATATCATCACAGAAGACATTAGTCTTCCTGGATTCATTGAAAACTTTACAATCATTGAACTGCTCAAGTGAAGTTTTACAATCTCAATTTCTTTCAAATTGTTCAAGATACTATATCTAAGAATATCAGTTACTTTTCCTTGTTTCTCACCCATTTGAGAATTGTTCATTAGGTCTCTAGCAAATAGGAACGTTTTTAATTTCTTTCCCAAATTACTCCTGTTCTCTTTCCTCCATTTCCTTTCTGTTGACTTTTTTTCTTTATTCCTTCCCTCTCTCCCCTTTTAAACTTTAATATTTCACTCTTCCCTTATAATGTAAATACCAACTTATTAATTTTATTAATATTCCAGAGAGAAGCAGCCTTTACTATATATTGTTTCCATTTAAGATCAAAGCATGTACATTAAGAGATACATCATAATAGTTTATAAAAAACTTTTCTTACAAGAATTTTAAAATTATGATACACTATTCTCTAGGTTTAGTAATACATTTACGTGACACCTTTTTTTCCCTCTTCAACTCTACCCCATTTCATTGCAAAAACTTCAAGAGTACCCTGTATACCCCTGCCTCTGCTTTCTTAATTTTCTCTCCTATACCCTATGTAATATGATTTCTGGATTCTCTACTCCACAGAAACTCCTTTAATAATACCAGTGATCTCCTCCTACTCAAATTCAAAGATCACTCCTCAGTTCTATTTCCTTTTAACATTTCAGGTTCATCTATTGTCATCAATCTTGGTTCTTGAAGCTTTCTACACCTGACTTCCATGAAACTTATTTCTCAGTTTTCTCACTATTTTTATGATCACTTTTCTTCTTCATTAACCTTCTTGGGGTATCCCCCAATATTTAGTCTTTCATTATCAATTCTTCTCTCTCTTCATTTATTCCTTTAGGGGAGTGCATTCACTCACATGTTGCTAATTACCATCTATGTGTACATAACTCCCAAATAACCACTTTAATCTTAGTTCTTTCAACCATCCTCTTTAATTTCTTCAAAAGATTTCTTCAATATTCTATTAATACCTCATCCAAAGTCTCCAAAATTAATTTACTAAAGAGTTCAGATTTTCTCAGGAACATAATTACATGAAAGAAAAAATAACTTTCTAGCTCTTTCATAGTTTAACTGGCTCAAATATTTTTAGAGGAGGGAAATCCCAAGCATGTCTTGTTCTTTTTGTTGTTTTTTAAAGATGTATTTATTTATTTTCCCCCTTCCCCTCCTCCCACCCTACTGTTGTTTATTTTTTTAAATTTCTGCTGTGTGTTCTTCTGTGTCTGCTTCTATTCTCATTAGGCGGCTCCGGAAACCAATCCTGGGACCTTCTGGAGTGGGAGAGAGGCAAGTACTCTCTTGCACCACCTCAACTCCCTGTTCTGCTATGTCTTCTTATTTTCTCTCCTGTGTCTCTTGTTGCATCATCTTGCTGTGCCAGCTCTCCGTGTCAGCTGGCACTCCTGCACATGGTGACTTCCGGCACTGGGCAGCATTCCCACGCAGGGCAGCACTCCTGCACGGGGCAGCATTCCCGCATGGGGCAGCATTCCTGCATGGGGCAGCACTCTGCGTGGACCAACTTGCCCTTGCCAGAAGTCCCTGGGCATATGGTAGACAGAAGCCCACTTGGTTGAGCCACATCCGTTTCCCCTGCCCTGCTGTTTTTGCTGTCTGTTGTCTTTTCTTCTCTTTTCTCTCCTCTAGGATTCACTGGGGTTTGATCTTGGAGACTTCTGATATGAAGAGAGGTTCCCTGTCAATTGTGCCATCTCAGTTCCTGGTCTCTGCTGCAGTTCACCTTGACTCTCCCCTAGTCTCTCTTTTGATGCATCATCATCATCTTGCTGCGTGACTCACTTGCACAGGGCACTGGCTTACCACGTGGGCACTCTCGTGGGCACTAGCTCACTGCGTGGGCACTCTTTCTCTTCTTCTTTCTCACCAGGAAGCCCCAGGGATCAAACCCAGGTTCTTCCATACTATAGGTGGAAGCTCTATCACTTGAGCCACATCTGCTTCCTGCATGTGTTAAGAAACTGGTATATATAATGAACTGCTATGTGTTCACTTAAATCTTGAAGAGACCTAGATAAGTTTTTTGCCCCAAAAAGTTCTTTGCAGTTATGCATGACAATCACAGCTCAGATATTATAAGGATGGAATAGTAAAGAGAGATGCAATCTCGTGTTAAGTATACAGTTGTAAAAAAAAAAACTTGACACTGACAATTATTTAAAAGGAAAAAAGAACTAATCAAGGATAATGCTAAAGAATAAGAACAGCTCCTTTAAAAAAGGAAGAAAGTGTTATCTAATACAAAAATGAGATTTGAAAACACCCATTTTTCTTTGTCTTCATATACAAACAAAAAAATGGAAGGAGGGAGTCAAGAGTATTTAGAATAGAGGCAGGTCTATAAAAAAAAAAAGGAACAGAGTACAGTGATTTCATCTCATAAAGGATATGACTGAGGGAAACGGACTTGGCCCAGTGGTTAGGGCGTCCATCTACCACTTGGGAGGTCTGCAGTTCAAACCCTGGGCCTCCTTGACCCGTGTGGAGCTGGCCCATGCGCAGTGCTGACGCATGCAAGGAGTGCTGTGCCACGCAGGGGTGTCCCCCGCGTAGGGGAGCCCCACGCACAAGGAGTGCGCCCGTAAGGCGAGCCGCCCAGCGTGAAAGAAAGTGCAGCCTGCCCAGGAATGGCGCCGCCCATACTTCCCGTGCCCATACTTCCAGAAGCGGACTAAGAAACAAGACGCAGCAAATAGACACAGAGAACAGACAACCGGGGGAGGGGGGGCGGGAATCAAAATAAATAAAATAAATCTTAAAAAAAAAAAAAAAAAAAGGATATGACTGAAATGAAATTTCACAAGTCTTATGTCTATAATAAAATACATTAATGCAAAATATTTATACACAATTATCAACTAAGAAAGTTTGGAATTTTTCACTTAGGTTTATAATAAACTACAAAACTTTTGTTTAATATGTGCACTTCTACAAGTCTTCTCTGTTTAGCAGCACATGCTGTACAAGTACATACATTACTGGCATTTTCATACGTCTCATCTAGTATGTGCCTTTTATACAATTTATTTCAATCATATGAAACTTAAGACCTTTCCAGTGGTATATTTTAGAATGTTTTGGAAGAGTTTTAATCAAAATATTACATAAAAAAGAATCTTGATTTTTAAATGACTCTCTTTAGTATTGTGGCATGATGGGTTTAATTTAACAGCTGAAGCATAACATAGTAATTACATTGCACTATTTAATTCACGGCTGTAGGAAAATGATTGATTTAAAAAATATAGTCAACATGAGACTGTATAGTTATGAGCAGTGAAATGCAAGAAAACAGTGAATAAATAAATAAGATGATATTTCAGCAGTGGCCTTTCATTATTTTCCTTTTAGGAACCTCGAAGAAATTGTCTTGACTTTCAAGTGTTCTAGTCATTTCTTAGCTTCCTTAGTATTAGTCTGAATTACTGAAATAAATCAAAGTTCTTTTCTGGTCTAAGGTAACCAACAGAGGCCACATTGAGGATTTCCCCACATAAGTCCTTTTTGAAGGTACACATAATGGGAGTTTCCATCGTCTTTTTTGTATTTTTGTAGTTTGGGTTCTACCCTATGCTAACCACCACCTTATGGACATCGCCACTTCCAACACTGGCCCAATCATAGTAAATGCCAATGCATATATCAGCTGGAAGATTATCTACTGATTATCCTGAGCAGGCTGCGCTTTTTTCGCGTAGGGCAGCTCTCCTTACGGGGTGCACTCCTTGTACGTGGGGCTCCCCTACGCAGGAGACACCCAAGTGTGGCAAGACACTCCATGCGCACATCAGCACTGCGCATGGGTCAGCTCACCACACAGGTCAAGAGGCCCTGGGTTTGAACCCTAGGCCTCCCATATG
The DNA here is from genome assembly GCF_030445035.2 of Dasypus novemcinctus. Classification (NCBI taxonomy): domain Eukaryota; kingdom Metazoa; phylum Chordata; class Mammalia; order Cingulata; family Dasypodidae; genus Dasypus; species Dasypus novemcinctus. The sequence goes on from NC_080679.1 coordinate 42,656,735, forward strand.
GTAGGCGATTGCTCTATCAGTTGAGCCAAATCCACTTCCCTTCTTTTTCCTTTTTTAAACCCCTTTAAGTTTCTTTTCAACCATCCTATGCATCTGCTAAAATAATGTACTACAAACAAAATTTTATTGCCTTTCCCTGAATTCAAACATCTGATTTTACTCTTATTATTTATTAGATCAATAGCAGTAGTTTTTCTTTGAATAAAGTAGTTGTTCAAAATGTTGACAGTGAAAAAATCATTTTAGTCAGATATGCCACAGAAATAAAACTTCCAGATTAGGATTTTTAAAAAATACTGTGGACAAACAGTACGACTGCAATCACTGCTATTAATTTTCAGAAACCCTTCAATTGAGTACTCTGTAATTACAATTAACTGGAAAATATATTTCTAAACAACTAATTCACCTGCAGTTAATCTAAAAATTTAATAATTTATTTCATTATATTTTAGAATAACAAACTCATGCTTAATGCTTAATATATTTAAAGCAAAACCATGTAACCCTATCATTAATCTGTTTTTATTAAAAAGTCCCATTCATAAATGTGTCCAATTCTGGTTCAATGGATTATTTTCTTTTTTCTGTGCTATTGACTTGTTATTACTACAAGGTAGAATCATAACAAATCATTTTGTACAGCATCTAGAAGAATACAATGCACCGACTGGTATTTAAGTTTTTATATGACGATAATAACAATGATGTAATCCTAACAAGGGAGGAAAAACCATAAACTCATTTGGCTATTTAAAATAACCCTCAAGCAAGAATTCACATTAAATGAGTAATGAGTATATTTTCATGGGTGGATAGATGAAAGGGAGGAAGGGAAGGAGGGAGGGAGAGAGGGAGGACAGAAAAAAGGAGGGAGAAGGGAGAGGAGAGGGGAGGGGAGGGGAGGCAAGTGAGTGTTCAAAATGGATAATGTATTGCTTCTATTGGGTCAACTCAGGAAATATCATTAAAGTGTATCTTGTCTCAAATGCTCAGAGGGTACCTAAGGAAAATGATAACTGCTAAAGCGATCAGAGACAAAACTAAACACAGTTAAACTGGGTAATTAATTAAACTGCACTCAGAAGTAAACTTGGAAGTCCTCTTGTAAAAAATTTTTCTGATTCACATCCTTCTGCTAATAATATATGGTGAACCATAGATGGCAATGAACTAAAGTGTTAAAGAAAAGTAAGATTCTTATATAAAAGTTATTTAATGTAGGTAGAGTAAGAAAATATAACTGCTACACTTCAAAGCATACATATGTTTTTTTTCTTTTTCTTCATATATCAGCTTTTAACAGTAATTTTCTTACCTGGGAAGAGGTCGGTGCATCTCATAAATATCTCCCAATAGATTAGTCCAAGTGCATACATATCCACTTGCTTCAAAGCTGATTCACAGTCCCTCAGGTTTACAGCTCCTTCTAATACTTCTGGTGCCATATATCTGATTGTGCCAACCTGTTAAAGCAATGTTTTTTGGTTGTTGTTGTTTTTTTCAGAAACAGTAGCATATTCTTCTGAAGGACAGACATTAGGCCTCAAGTTACATGTAAAATATAGTAATGTCAATGCCATGCTATTTGTCTCTAAATATTCACTGAAAATTTGTATACCTTATTTTTCAATTGTAAAGTATTTTTCCTAACTAAACCATGGTAAATCCATTCTATTGAATACTATTCATCAATCAAAAAGAATAAGCTATACCTTTCTAAATGTACATCAACATTTAAAAATCTAAGACTAATTGAAAAAACTGCAAAGCAATATGTACACCATTTAATATTTTTAAAAACTCATAAGAAATCATTTGTGTATATATAGACATATATGTGAATGTGAGAAAAAGGATGGGAAGGATATGTTCCACACTGTCATAGTGATTTTTTCTAGAGAAGACGTTTGATTTATGAGATAAGAAAGTCTCTAGTCTATGGTCTACACACTCACAAGCCTTGTCTAAAGTCCATTGCAAAAACTACTATAAACAATGAGTGTCTACAAAAAATGTTTCAGTGGCTCACCCAAAGTCATACAGTCATTACTGGCTCATATACATTCTCTGCCACCATCTGAGAAGTTATACTACTGTAATACAGACTATATCACACATTATATTCACCAGTGTTTACAAACTTTCAAAAAAGTATCAGTAGAGAAATTGTCCCATTTTAAACTTGGTAACTTTATTCTTGCTTCAGTTTTTAGAAACTTCTTCCTAATACTTGTCAAAATGAGTTGGAATGCCAGTCATTTCCAAAATGAACTGATGAACTTTACAAAGGGCTTTATGCAATATCTTTTGGTATTTTCTAATTTTGTAATTCCTAATATGCTGTAATTGGCAGCATATAAAGATAATACCCTGAGTGGTTAGTGCATTTTTTATGCAATTCAAGTATTTTATTGTGATACCTTTTGTATACACTCACCTCACTTATAGCTGCATTATCTTCTTCGCCTGGCCTCACAAGTCTATTTCCAGTCAGCCTCATGGACAACCCAAAATCACTAATAACACAGGTTCCATCATTTTTCACCAGAACATTTCTGCTGTTTAAATCTCGATGTGATATTGCAGGTTTGTAATGATCTGTTCGACAATTTGAAATATTTATTAATGCTTAAATAGCAATATTAGATATGAAATGAGTATGCAGATAACAGGAACTACCTAAATACAAAAGATGGTTTTATTTTTATGCCTATTAATTTTCCAATACCAAAAAGGATACAAGAAATCAATTTCAAATTACAATCATCACTATTTTCTAATATATCTCATCACATAACTCATTGTACATATGGTTAACTGGCATTAAATATTGAGCTGCAACCAGGGAAAACATGCTGCTACTTCTAATTCTAGCATGCACTTTTTTCTCTTCATTTCTAGGGTGCCAAAAGGAGGCAAGAGAGGAAGGAATATTTGGTATAAACAAAAAAAAAAAGTCAGCTTTTCTAAAAAAAGTATTAATCAAAAACTGACGTGACTCCAAATATCTAGAACAGATGTCATGTTACAGCACATCCAATTTCAGCCCTGAGGTTTAGTCATGTCTCTAAGACTACCCTCAGTTCTTCAAATCTAACTAGAAATAGGTTTATAGTGGATTGAGAAAACAAGCAGAGTTGCTGGTGTCGTCTGGCAAGATATGAAAATCTGTTTTTTGATTTTATAGAGAAACAAAGAAGAATTGTACTTATTACATTTTTTGTTTAACCTTATCAGTAGTCTATATGCTACTTGAAGGTAGAGAGAGAAGATGTTTTACATGAATTTTTAAAGCTTGGCAAGAGTAGACAAATAATAAATGCTTGCTGACTGAAAGAGTAAATCTCATATAAGTCCCTCATTAAAAACATTATTTTTCCTATCTCTTAAAAAACCTTACATACACCTTATACTAAACAGAACCATAGCTTTTTAAATAACTTTAAGAGTTTTATTTATTTTTTAATTATTTTTTTGAGGTATCGGGGATCAAACCTGGGACGTCAAATGTGGGAAGAAGATACTTAACTGCTTGACCCACATCTGCTCCCAAGAGTTTTATTAATTTGGAATATCTTACTGATCTTTAAGGACCCGAGACTTTCTAGAAAATAAAAGAAAATAACTTGAAACTAGAGTCATTTTTTTTCCCCTCATGATATATCATCTTGCAAAATACAGTGAGAGATTGTAAGTATGATAATTAGGTCTTTCTTCCTGCTGTGCTTCATATAACAATAGAATTCCCTTAAAATCGTAGCAGAGAAAGGGCAGAACATACAATGATTTTGCCCTGGGCAGTAGCATCATACTAGGCAAAACCATTCCTGGATGAATAAATATATTAAAGGAAAGCATGACATGGTATTATTTTAATTATATTAAATAAATAAAGCCTGAGTAAAAACTAGTCAACTAGTCCCTCTCTATATATTTATATACATACATGTACAGCAAAGGATCTGTAAAAGATTAAAAAAAAAAAAAGTAATTTTCTGGATAGGTTTTAGTGATCCATGTATGTTTCTTTTTTTTTTTTATTTACTTTTATTTATTTCTCTCCTCTTCCCCTCCTGCCCCAGTTGTTTGCTTTCTGTGTCCATTTGCTGTGCGTTCCTCTGTGTCTGCTTCCATTCTTGTGAGCGGCAACAGGAATCTGTCTCTTTCTGTTGCGTCATCTTGCTGCATCAGCTTTCCGTGTGTGCGGCACCACTCCTGGGCAGGCTGAACTTTCTTTTGTGCTGGGCGGCTCTCCATACGGGGCACACTCCTTGTGCATGGAGCTCCCCTACGCAGGGGACACCCCTGCGTGGCATGGCACTCCCTGCAAGCATCAGCACTGTGCGTGGGCCAGCTCCACACAGGTCAAGGAGGCCCTGGGTTTGAACCGTGGACCTCCCATGTGGTAGGTGGATGCTCTATCCATTGAGCCAAGTCCACTTCGCCATGTATGTTCTTTCTTCTTTTGAAATTTTTGGTAATAAGCTTGCATTGGTATGATTTAAGGAAAAAAATTCATAGGGAGAACCAATTACTCTAAATTACAAATAAATAGGTTCAAGTCCTCCTTATTCTGAAGCAACAAACAGCTGAATAAGTACTAACAGTATTATATATAGCTACTAAATTTCTACTCTAAACAGCAAAGTCACATCTGATAATATCGGGCAGAATGTAGTTCTCTGTAAGGTTACCATAAAATGTTCAAAATAGTATGGTATACTTGAGAATATTCTAGAAATAATTAGGTAAAACCATAAATTCAAATAGCTACTATACTCATGTTATTCATGAGTATTCAACAGCAATTACAAACTCAAATTTTAAAAGTAACTAGTGATAACATTAGGAAATGTTTGAGAATAATAGTTGTGCTTAAATATTAATAAAACTCATATTTGATGGCAATCACTCTTTTCAGTCAGAATTTGACTTAAAACCTTGCTGAATCATGCAAGCCTTGAAAGGGAGGATTAGGATAGTATTTTAAGTTCTGTGCTAAGCTAACTTTTTATTTTTTTTTATTTTTTTAAAGATATCTTTTTTTAAAATTTATTTCTCTCCCCTACTCCCTCCATTGTCTGCTCTCTGTGTCCATTCACTGTGTGTTCTTCTGCGTCCACTTGCATTATCAGGCAGCACTGGGAATCTGCATCTCTTTTTTGTTGTGTCATCTTGCGGCACCACTCTTGGGCAGGCTGTGCTTTTTTCATGCGGGGTGGCTCTCCTTGTGGGGTGCACACTTTGTACATGGGGCACCCCTATGTGGGGGCACCCCTATGTGTCATGGCACTCAGCACTGTGCACAGGCCAGCTTACTGCACGAGTTAGAAGGCCCTGGGGATTGAACCCTGGACCCTCCATATGGTACATGGATGCTCAATCAGTTGAGCCACATTCACTTTCCTAAGCTAGGTTTTTAAAAGAGTTACTATAATATTTAAGAATAAAGGGTCACAGTCCAAATGGGTTAATATGCTAAAGTATTAAAGCAAGTACATTAAATTGCCAATATAGGCAGTAACAGTGATCAATTCTGTATTCAGGAAAAGCAAGATGTCAACATAAATGAACTAATACATTTTTCAGGAGAGATGATTTATATATGAAACCTCAGCTAAAAAAGATGACCTATGACTATTATATAATGGAACAAAGATCTAAGAAATTGACATTAAGGATTCTCATCACCATAGAGGTCAGAGAGACTATAAAAACAGTGTTTTGGACTATAGCACATGATGAAAATGCTATAAGGGATGAAAGCTAAAGAAAGCAGAGAGACAAAATTTTTATAGCAAAAGCTAATTTAGAGGTGTCAGTGAACTGAGATATATTTTGAAGCAAAGTGAGAAAACAAATATATTAAAGAGATCCCTGAATAACTAAAAAAGAGTGTGTATTAAAGCTTAGAAACCCAGGACTCAACCTTAGAAGTCAGAAATTCAGAAACACTGGCAAAGACGGACTCCCCACCATCTGTTCTCTCCTTCCTACTTAGTAAGGGAATCCAATTTTATCTGAGACAGCAGTACATCAGCCAGAAAAACTACATTCCCATTCTCTCTTGCAGTTAAGTGTAGTGGTGTGACTAAGTTCTGTACAACAAAACATAACAGTGGGATTTTCAGATGCACAAGGAAGCAATTCCTTCTACTTCCTTTTCCTACTTCCTGCTGACTAGAAAACTACATGGTACAAAATGAAGTTATCTTGAAAATGAAAGCCATTTATAAAGGATGGTACAGAAGAAATAAAGGGGCGTGGGGCCCTGACAATACTATACTGAGGCCAAATCTACCCTCAACTACCTCTACATTTCTACATAAGAAAGAAAATAGTTTCTTTCTTAATGAAGCCACTGTTATTACCCCCCACCCCATTCTCATCCCCCAAGAGATTTGGCCAAACTTAGTTCTAGCTAACAGAAGTACTGATTTATAAAACGATACATTTGGGTGTTATACTAAAGACCAACCCATAGAATAAGGCCCCATGTGATATTAAAACTAAGGAAGTGATAATGCATGATAGTTTATTTAAATAAACACAATAAATACAAAGAAGATATAATACAGCCTATGTCAGGAGTTTTTAGCCTAAGGTCCATAGATGAATCCCCAAGAACCATAAGAAGCATCATTTTCTAAGTATTCTAAATATATATATATCTTTGCAGGAAGTGAGTTCAGAGCTTTAATCAAATTCTCAAAGGGATCAATGATCCCTCGAATGTTGAAGTTCATGCCAGATTTTTTTAAAAACTGGCAAATAATAAAATCTGCTATAATACAAAATATCCTTTTACTCTGAAGATTTGATTAAAATTCCCCTTTGTGAATTCTGAGCCCACATGTGCGTCATTCCTCTTCTACTCTTACCTCCTCGTGGTAATTCTGTGTGAAGATAAGCTAGTCCTCTGGTCACAGAATGAGCCAGGCGGCAAGAGCTTACCCAGTCACTTGTATGGAGACTCAAATACTTGCATAGAGATCCCTATGTAGAGGAAATAGTACAAGAAAAAAAAGGAGAATTAATTGACTTCAACATCATCCAATGAATTACTACATTTCAGAATGCTGAAAAATTTAGTAAGATATTTTTGTGAGTTGAGAGATGAAGAGGATGGAAAGAAAAAGAGCAACTAAGCATTATCAATTTTTAAGTCTTCAATATTAAAAATTATGAATGGTTATTTCCCTTTAAAGGCTTCTCTGATTTATCAAAACAAGAGAAAAATAACTGCATTTTAGATTCTTGTTTAATGATATACTGTATCTTTCACCAGTACAAATACAAATTAAGTTTTACAAGTGAAAAACAGAAGGCTTTTGTTAATATATATATATATACACACACACATATATATCAGTGCTACTCATAGTATTTATTCACAACTGTTTATTACCAGTCTGTGATGAGATAAGGGAAATAAGGAGTTGTACCAGAATGCAGAATGAATGTCAAAGCACTGCGTCCTTAATCAAAAAAGTCTTGTTACCAAAGAGAGAGAGAGAGAAGACAGCACTTAACGTAAACAGTGTAATTAGTGATTTAGTTGATTTACATTCTGGCATGAGATCCTCATCTCACTGATGACTATTAATAACCAGTTTGCAAACCAATACTGCTCTATGTTACAGTGGTCCTCCATTGTAATACATATTACATGGATATTAGCTGATCAACAGTTATATAATGTCAGTTTATTTTTTAAAAACTTACATTGGGATAATACTCCATGACAAGCAAATACTCCATGCGGCCATCTGCAGTGACCCTCTCATCCCCAACTATAAAGCGAGCAATGTTGTCATGTTCCATCAAAGGCACTCTGTAAATGTTCTTCTCATTGATAAAATTCTGACGGTTTGCAAAGGAAAACACTTTTACAGCAACTGGACGCTCGTCCAAGGATCCTTTATATACTGCTCCATATCGACCCCGGCCAATTACCTGTAAATGTTTGTAAGCAAGGTATTAATTCATAGCACAACTGAACAATGAAGCTTAATAAATAATAATGTATGAACCCATATGGTATGCCATACAAAATTAAAAAAAAAAATCTAAAGGCACTGGAGAATGAACAAAAAGTAGGCTGATTTTGAGGGGAGCCAACCTGTAAAAGAAGGGAATGATATGGTGTGAGTTATTCCTTTCATGGCTTTTAGCTTGAAGGCAGGTTTTAATCATTGCTGTGTAGAAGAGCTAAAATTAATAGAAAATCCATAACTTTCTGCTCCAAGGAAGCAGAGGACAGAATCTGGGGCAACCCTGGCTGCTGGAAGGTGAGGGAAGAATCCCAGTAAGGAGAGAGTCAAACAGGGGGAAACCCAATGAATACATGAGATGGACTAGTTAAAGATAAAATAACTGAACTGAATTTGAGCTTCTGCCCAAGAGATGAGTTTGCAGTTTGTGTCCAACCAAGTTAATTGCCTACTAACACAAACAAAAATCAACACACTCAAGAATATTACAGAATTCAGGGTCTCCACAATATAACATACACAATGTCCATGATAAAATCCCACATTCTTTATTTTTGGCTTCTGGGGATTTCTTTCACTCTTTATTGAAACCAGTCAGGGATTTACAAGAATTCATTTAAAATGTTTGCTATATTTCATTCATTATTTCTAGGTTAGTTGAAATTTAACATACAGACAAGTCTTTTTAGAAAAGTTGTATTAATACATACAGACAAGTCTTTTTAGAAAAGTTGTATTAATACATAGTTAAATATAGTAACAGGAGATTAAAATGCTGTTTGACCTAATGTAAGGGGGAAATGGAAAGGAGAAATGAGTTAATATGGCTATGAGTTTCTAAAAAAGAGTCTGGAGGTTGTCAGGATTGCCTTTATGCACACCTGAGCAGAGTCTCAGAGACAGATAAAGTAGATACAACCCCAGGTATTGGTTCTTTTGAGGGCTAAAGAGACCCACAGGTTCTATGGCCATGGCAGATGGGGTTCACTGCCATGTCAGTTGGCCCTTCTTTGGAGCTGGTGTTTCTGCGTGATGGAGCTGGACACAGATGGGATCTCTTGTCACAAGACTTTCATGCTACTTTACTGGAATTGTAGTTGGTGCTGGGGTTTAAGATATATCTAGGGGATTTGAATCTCTGGACTGACAATATGATAGCCAGGCCCTGAGCCTCAACAGACTTCAACTCCTACACTCTGATTTATTGAACTTACCCCATTCAGCTAACATGGAGTTGAAGAATGTCAACCACCACACCATGGAGCCTAGAGTGCCTACGACTGAAAGCAGGAGGATTGCATCCAGTACCCATGTGGAATCTAAGCCTCCTCTTGACATAGATGTGCAATGGACACAACCAATCCAAGGTCCACAGAGAAAATGTGGCATTGGTGTGGGAAAAGTGGCCATGGTGGCTGCTGGGTGCAGGGAATGGGAGGAAGAGATGAGATGTGGAGGCGTTTTTGGGACTTGGTGTTGTCCTGGGTGGTGCTTCAGGGACAATTACCGGACATTGTAGATCCTCCCAGGGCCCACTGGATGGAACATGGGAGAGTATGGGCTATGATGTGGACCACTGACCATGAGGTGCAGTGATGCCCAGAGATATACTTACCAAATGCAATGGATGTGACATGATGATGGGAGAAAGTGTTGCTGTGGGGATAGTGGTGGGGTGGGGGCGGTGGGGTTGAATGGGACCTCATATTTTTTGAATGTAATATTTTAAAAAAATGAATAAAAAAATTAAAAAAAAATACATAGTTAAATCAGCAATGTCTGAGATTTTTTTTTCCCACTCAATCCTGGATAAAATTCTGCTTTATTTATAGTTAGTATTTTGTTCAATCTACTAAACTGGACATCTTATTGTACATTTATTAGCCACCCTTACTTCTTCTGTAACTTGGCAATTCTTTTCTTTTTTCCATTTTTAAAGGGTTATTTCTATTATATTGATTTATATCAGCTCTTTATTAATTTGCTTATGTGTTGAAATATCTGTTTTCAAATTTGGCTTTTACCTTTATTGCATTTTTCTCCATTGAGAAATTTTTTAAAATGTTTTATATAGACAATTCTATTATATCTATTAGTTAATGTCTGGCTTTGGGATCAGTGTTATAAAGTCATTCCTAATAAAGATAATAAAAATTCTCATTGTGGTAAGACTTTTAACATCATTTCTGAGACACTATCAAATTAAAATGAACTTCTATAAAATATGTAATATTCATATGCAAATATAAAATTATGTAATATATCAATAAGCAAAGGAATATTTAGCATCCATGATTCTTTGCCTGGCACATGAATCTCAAAATTTTATGTCTTTATATCCATACTCTGTTTAAATCTCTATTTAATTAAAGTCACTTTCTCAGACAGTCCTTTTCTAACAATTCTTTCTATAATTACCCCCCATCCATCACTTTCTTATCTCCTTATCCAATTCTTCCTTATAGTACTTACTACTTTTTTGAATTGATATTATACATTCGTTTACCTGTTTATAGACTCTTCTCCACTATAATGAAGCCCCAAGAAGGATGTCTGTATTGTTCATCTATGTTCCCAAGGCCTAGAATAGTACTTGACACAAAAATTGATAATCAAAAAATACTGGTTGGGGGAGCAAATGTGGCTCAAGAAGTTGGGTGCCCGCCTCCTACATGGGAGGTCCTGGGTTCAGTTTCTGGTGCCTCCTACAGAAGATGAGCAAGACAGTGAGCTGATGTGATGAGCTGGTGAGGGGAGATGATGCAACAAGGAAACACAGTGAGAGACAACAAGAAAGGAGCAGATGTGGCTAAAGCAATTGGGCACCTCCCTCCCAAATGGGAGGTTCCAGGGTCTTCAAAAAGATGTGCAGACACAGAGAGCAGACAGCAAGTGCAAACATTGGGGGTGGGGGGGGGTATAATTTTTTAAAAATGCTAGTTGAATAAATGAATTAGTGAGTGAATGAATCAATGTTTCAGATGTACTACCAGGGTAGAAAGAACAGTTCAAAATTTAATAGTAGCCTTACCTCCAACAGTTTCAGATTATCTAAATCCAGAGAGGGCTCTGATGCTGCTGCCTCCATCATGTTCATACTGTGAAGACCTTGTTTATGGTCTCCTGTGGGAAGAGGAAACAGAAGTTTCTTAAAATAAAGATCTTTATTACTCATTTATAACTTCTTATATTTTTTAATGTAACATTATCTGTGATCTATGTATCTTTTAAAAAAAGATAATTAAAAATAATTTTTAAAAAATTACTCATTTATTATATTATAATTAAAAAGAGGAGCTATAGAAGGGCTGGCAGCAAGACTTATCCCTAAAGTTAACAGGAGTAAAACTATATTTTTTTTTAAAGATTATTTATTTATTTCTCTCTCCTTCCCCCCCACCCCATTGCCTGTTCTCTGTGTCTATTTGCTGTGTCTTCTTTGTCCACTTCTGTGGTTGTCAGCGGCATGGGAATCTGTGTTTCTTTTTGATGCGTCATCTTGCTTTGTCAGCTCTCCGTGTGGGTGGCGCCATGCTTAGGCAGGCTGCACTTGTTTCGAGCTGGGCAGCTCTCCTTATGGGGTGCACTCCTTGCGTGGTGCACTCCTTGTGCATGGGGTTCCCCTACACAGGGGACACCCCTGCGTGGCAGGACACTCCTTGTGCATATCCGCACTGCGCATGGGCCAGCTCCACACGGGTCCAGGAGGCCCGGGGTTTGAACCCCGGACCTCCCATGTGGTAGACAGATGCCCTAACCACTGGACCAAGTCCACTTCCTGGAGTAAAACTATTTATTAAACTAGGAATCATTTACAAATGAAGATAAATGATGAATAGCTTGAGAGCTAAATTCTGTGAAATAGACCTAGTTTAGAATGTTAAAACTTTAAGAAATATCAGAAGTATAAAGATCATTTTTAAAGATATTCAAATGAATGAATAGGTTCTGATGCCCTAAAAAGCCTATCAAAACTAATGTTTATTACAACTGACTGCACATTTGATGATATTGAGGAATTACTGCTTTTTTTAAGATGTGAAAATGGTATTGTGGTTATGTATTTTTTAAGTATTTATATTTCAGAAAAAAAATACTGAAGTATTTATAGATACACAGTACCTGTGATTTACTTCAAAATAATCCAACAGCATGAAAGGGGACGGTAGGGGAATAGGTGAAACAATATTGCCCATAAGATAACTGTTGAAGCTGAACAATAGGTATTTTGTGTATGTTTGAAATTTTTTGTAAAAACTGAAAAAAGTTCTTTACAGAGTAGAATGGGAACTAGTATAGCACAAAAATTTTAAACAGGAAAAAATAAATTCTAACTGCATGATAAATAAACAATAGGACAAAAAGTGGTGTTTTTACCTGTCAGCATCCTGTATCCAAAGCATAAGGCAACTATCAAAACAGCTAACACAGAGACTGATGCCAAAGCAATGATTATTGTCTCATCTCGGTTAAATGAATGAGGTGGACCTGGAAAAGAAATTAAAAAATAGTCTGCTTTCTTTGGTATTTTGTTAAACACTGAAAGACTGTTCTTTGGAAAGGCTGTTATCAATATATAGTCAAATCGTTTTTGCATTAAAAGAAATGAAAAAAAAATTAATAATTTCTGTTCATTGCAAAAAGTGCATTTTTAAAAAACCATTTCAAATTATCTTACATAGATTTAGTACACTGAAACACCTGTTTCAATAATTAGTATTTAGGGACACTAATTATTGGATATGAAGTATATCCAGAAACAATATAGGCAGCATAATACTTAAGAGGAAAGTTTTTGGAATCCTATCTGAGTTTAAATCTTGGCCCTACACCACTTGCTCAGTGCCAGGAGCAAATTACTTAACTTTTCTGAGCTTCATTTCTTTGCCTGTGAAAATAGTGCTTCCTACCTCACAAGTAAGCTATGAGGCTTAAATGGGAAAATGTCCATGAAGTGCTTGGTACAGTGTCTGTACATGGTACTTATGCAATACACAATAGTTATTAGGTTTATCAACATGGATATTACTATTAATGAAAAGAATGTGGCTTTGCAGGGAGTTAAATATGATTTTGACTTGAATCTCAATTCTTCTACTTACTGTATAACCTTGGGAAAATTTCCTCACCTAATTTTCCTCACTTGCAAAATGGAAACACATAAATCTAAATCACAAGGCAATTATGAGCATGTAAAATATTTTCTGTATTAATTCCATTCTGTAAATCAGGTATCTGGAGTAAGATAGAAAGCATTAAAGAGAAAACATGGGAAGATAAGATAGCAGTCTTTATGTGGAATAATGGACTTGTCTAAACAGCTAGAGACAATAACCAGATCCAAATAGTATGTTCAAGGACAGCAGACTTCAGCTCAGCATACAGAAGAACTGCTTACAAAGAGATTTCTAAAATGGAATGAGTTACCCGATAAAATAATTTTGTTTTGTCATTTTTGTTTTGTTTTTTATGGGAGGTATTTAGGCAGTGTTTGGTAATACTGACCAGATGCTGAGTGAAACAACTATTAATCCTTATATATAATCATTCTTTATGTACACTCAAAATGGAATGTTTCATATTTTACAGCATTCTACTTTGGACATTGTAATTATATGTTGATTTAAACTAGAAGCCTCTATAGCAAAGGGTTCCTCTGAAGGGCATTTCTGTTCTAAATAAGTGGATTTGTCTCAAATTAAGCATAATTGCATATTAAAAAGTTAAAACAATAAATCCATATAAGGATCTATTGGAACACTGTAATATAAATTTTTTTTTAAAAATTCCCCCCCCCCCCCCCCATTGTTTGCACTGCGTCTGTTTGTCTTCCTTGTTTCTCTCGGAGGCACTGGGGACTGAATCCAGGACCTCTGATGTGGGAGGGAGGCACCTAACTGCTTGAGCCACCTGTGCTCCCTGCTTTGTTGCCTCTCTCACTGTTTTTCTTCTGTGTCTCTTGTTGCGTCAGCTTGCTGTGCCTGTCCATTGTGCCAGTTTTCTGTCTTCTTTAGGAGGCATGGGGAACCGAACCAGGGACCTCCCATAGGGAAGGCGTGCGCTCAATCACTTGAGCCACATCCACTTCCCTGTAATATAATTTTAATCTCAGGACACTAGTTGAATATTAATGGATTTTAATATATTGATAATTGTACCTAGTTTTAATCTTTAAGGGTGAATTAAAGGAAGAAAAGCTAAATATAAACACTCATTTTACCACAATGAGCTACTGCTTCATGTAAAATAGGATGGCTATAATAAAGAGATAGAAAAAAACAAGTATTGACAAGGATGTGGCAAAATTAGAACCCTTGTACATTGCTGGTGGGAATATAAAATGGTGTAGCAACAGTGAAAAACAGTTTGGCAGTTCCTATAAAATTAAACAGATGTACCACATGACTTAGCAATTCCACTCATAGATATTTATCCCCCTCAAAAAAGCAGGTATTCAAACAAAAACTTGTATACAAATGTTCATAATAGCACTATTTACAAGAGTCAAAAGTGGAAACAATCTCAGCGTTTATCTTGTGATCCATGGATAAACAAAAAGTGGAATACCCATACAATGGAATGATATTAAACCATAAAAAGGAATGAAGTACTCACATATGCTACAATGTGGATTAACTTTGGAAATATTACATTAAGTGAAAGAAACTAGACACCAAAGACCACATATTATATGATTCCATTTATATGAAATGTCCAGAATAGACAAATTCAAAGAGATAGAAAGCAGTTTAGAGGTTGCCAGGGGTTAGGGAGAGGAGAGAATGAAGAGTGCTAATAAGTACAGAGTTCCTTTTGGGATGAAGAAAATGTTTTCTTCACCTGTCTCTAGACAGGTGAATGTATAAAATGTCAATGAATTGTACATTTAAAAATGGTTAATCCTACGCTATGTGTATGTTACTTCAATAAAAAAAAAAATTCATTTTAGAATTTGCCTAACCCAAAAGAGAAACACTACTTTAAGCATACTTTATTTTTTTAAGATTTTTTATTTATTTCTCTTCCCTTCCCCCGCCCCCGCCCCGTTGTCTGCTCTGTGTCCATTCGCTGTGTGTTCTTCTGTGACCACTTCTATCCTTATCAGTGGCACCAGGAATCTGTGTTTCTTTTTGTTGTGTCATCTTGCTGGTCAGCTCTCCATGTGTGCGGTGCCATTCCTGGGCAGGCTGTACTTTCTTTCATGCTGGGCGGCTCTCCTTACAGGGTGCACTCCTTGCACATGGGGCTCCCCTACGCGGGGGACACCCCTGTGTGGCATGGCACTCCTTGCGCTCATCAGCACTGCACATGGGCCAGCTTAACACGGGTCAAGGAGGCCCAGGGTTTGAACCGCAGACCTTCCATGTGGTAGGTGCACAACCTACATACTGGGCCAAGTCTGCTTCCTTAAGCACACTTTAAAAACACACAAATAGGGAAGTGGACATGACTCAATGGATAGAGTGTCCACCTACCATATGGAGGGTTCAGGGTTTGATCACCAGGGCCTCCTGACCTGTGTGGTAGGCTGGCCCACGTACAGTGTGGCCACGCACAAGGAGTGTCGTGTCATGCAGGGGCACCCCCGCGTAGGGCTGCCTCATGCGCAGAGTGTGCCCCGCAAGGAGAGCCACCCTGAGTGAAAAAAAACACAAATATAAAACTAAATAATAATCTACAGATTCTCTATTATGTACTTATTGATCTTCTCAAATCACTAATGACTTTCAGATATGTTTTCAGGTCATTCTGAAGCTTATAGCTATGGTGTAGCACAACCTATAACATTCCAGATTCATTACTATGGAAGCAGTCCTTCAATCAGATTGAATGAAATATATTATAAAAAATTCCAGAATACACTGGTAAATTAATTAAAAAGTAATGGAGTTAATCACGAGAACTTTTTATGAAAGAAAGGATATATACAATTAAAGCTAATTTCGTCTAGTTAACATTAAAAAAATATGTTCAAAAGTTCACTGCTATTGTTAACCAGCCAAATATACTGTTTTTCAGATAATGAGGCTGCTCTTTCACTGATCTAATAAAATTCACAAACTCACATTGAAGAACAAAGCTTTGCTATTTCCAAATTTGAAAGGCTGGGTCTTTAAATGAGTTTTTATCTTCTTGTGCAATTCAAATAAATATGAGTTAAAAACATTATCTAAGTCTTCTGTAAAAAAGACAAAATTAAATATTAAAGAATCATTACAGATAAAACTGCTTTTGCAAACACATTGAGATAGCCAATGTTTAATTCCCCAAAGAACTAGATCACACAACTTTTTGAAAAGTAGGTTTTAAATTCAACCAGGAATTAGAAGGCATAGGACATCTAGCTTGAGAAAAATCTACTTCTTAATTATGAAATCTATGAACATTAAAAATTTACAGATTATCAACAACAGAAGACAAATCTCTATCCTGAAAAACTTATCACTATATAAAATGTAGAGAATGGTTAACACAAATGAAAATTACTTAAGATTTTATATTAAGATTTAGTTTCCTATGGCCTGCTAGTGGAGGAAAATTCTAGACAAGAAAGGGTGCAGAAGAATACTGAAAGAGGTTATGCATAAGATTTTTCCAAAACTGATGAAGAACAACCCACACAGTAGCTCAGTAAATCCTATGCAGGACAACTGTAATGAAAATCTTACCTATGTACATAATAGACAAACTGCCGAAAACCCAAAGTAAAGTATTTTCTTAACCACATATAGCATTTTAAGTAAAATTGGAATTACTATATCCAATTTTGTATTCTGGTTCTTTTCATATAACAACACCCTATAGTATGAAGAACACTTTGAAAACCCAATTTAAGTTTTCTATACTTTTTTTTGCCTTTACATGTAGCTTGTAAGCATCTCTGTACTTATTGAACAGTCAAATCTTCTACCTATTTATTGTTTTTTTTTTAACTGCACTATCAATTACTAAAGAAATGTATTAAAATCTTCCACTATAATTAGGATTTTCTCTATTCTTTTAGTTACATTGTATTAATCAGCCTAAGGGGTGCTGGTACAAAGTACCAGAAATGTGTTGGCTTTTATAAAGGGTATTTATCTGGGGTAAAAGCTTACAATTACAAGGCCCTAAGAAGTCTAACTCAAGGTACCATAAAAGGTACTTTCTCACCCAAAGTATGATGCCACGTGTTGAATCAAGATGGCAGGTGACCTCTGTGAGAGTTCAGCCTTCCTCTTCCTCTTCAGGTTTGTGGGCCCAGGGCCTTCTGATCTCAGCTGTAGGCTAGAGGATTCACTTCTTTCCAGGCTCAGCTGCTCTGGTCTCTTCATAAGGTCAGCTGTAAATTATCAGGTGAATTGTTCATCTTTCTTCTGGGGGCCTCTGCCATGTCAATGGAGCTGTCTCTCTTCCTGTGTATCTTCTCTGTGTATATACTTCTGTGTTTTAGATTGAGTATCCATTTATATAACCCACTAAGGAGGCAAGGACTCAACCCTGCACACCCAAATGACCTGGTCGAATCAAAGCCCTAATCTTGTTTTAATCAACTAAACGCCTAAAACCTTTGGATTTAACACAATCAAAGGGTATTCCACACAGAGAAAGAGACCAGTTTACAAACATAATCAGTATCCCTTTTTGGAATTTATAAATAATATCAAACTGCCACACACATCAATTTTGTGTTCTTCTATTTTAAGGCTATAACTTGTTCTACCTTCCTGTTAAATTGAATATTTGTCATTACAAAGTGATGATCTTTTTCTCTGGTAATATTTTATGTCTTAAAGACCATTTGATATTAATATAGTTAATATTTGTGTATTTTCCCCATTAATTTATTGGTAACATTTTGGTAGTCTTATGTTTTAGATGTATCTTTTGTAAACAAATAATCTGTAGTTGGATTGTTAGCATATGTTTAATTCAGTCCAATCTTTGTCTTTTAACTGGAACATTTAATCCATTTATATCTAATATAATTAATGACATCTTTGTGTTTACATATATCTTATTTTAGCCTATTTTTCTCTCAAGTTCTTTTGGAATGCTTACTTTTAAAATCATTTCCTATTTTTTCTTTTGTAGTAAGTTTGCTCTCTATTCTTTTAATGGTTTACTTAGAAATTAGAAGACATATTACACAGAAGAATATTCTACAATTTAGTTTATATAAAGTTCAAAACCTGGAAAAACAAAACTATAGTAAATGTTTTGGACATATAAAACATAGAGAAAACTACAAAGTAAAGCAAGGGGGGATGTGGATGTGGCTCATGTGACTGAGCTTCTGCCTACCTCACAGGAGGTCCCAGGTTCGGTTCCTGGTGCCTCCTAAAGAAGGTGAGCAAGACAACAAGCTGATGCAACAAGAGACACAAGGAATAAAACAATGAGACAAAACAAAGCAGAGAGTGGAGGTGGCTCAAGTGATTAGGTGCCTTACCCCAAAACAGAGGTCCTGGGTTCAGTTCCCAGTGCCTCCTAGCAAAACAAGAAAGGCGAACAGATGTAGCAAGTGCAAACAATGAGAGGGTGGGGAAAAATAAATAAAATAAATTTAAAAAAAAAAAGTAAAGCAAGGGATTATCAGAGTCAGAACAATGGTTATCCTTTCAAGGGGAGTAGAAGTAGTGACTACGAAGACACACACATGGATATGCTGGGCTGTTTTATTTCCTGATTTGTTTGATGACACTTTATGTTAAGCTGTCTATGTTTTATATGCTAAAATTTACTTTAAAATGCTTATGCACAGAGAAAAGACTAGAAAAAATGCTTTAAATTTTAACAAAGAATTTGGGTGATTTTTATGTATGTATTTTCCAAGTATTCAACAATAAACATACATTGCCTTTATTTTAAGAAAAGGAAACCCAACAACCATTATTTTAAAGGAACTCACTTTTTGCCCTCTAGGAGTTCACAAGGTAATACCAATTTTCCTGTATGATCTATGCCCTTTAGTACCTAGGTACAAAATTTAATGCTTTGCTATCAATGAGGAATTATCTTCTACCATCTTACTTTTGGGCTCCCATCTGTTCTGAAGGTCTGAGAGTTTAGAGATTCTGGCATCTGGTACATAAGATTAACTGTAGAAAAAAAAATTCTACTTAAACTCTCCACGAAACAAAAGGCATAATAAAATGATGATAGCTTTCAATCTATTTTCCTCCATCTACAAAATCTAAACCTACAGGGGAGTGGATGTAGCTCAGTGGTTTAGCATCTGCTTCCCATGTACATGTATAAGATCCTGGGTTCAACCCCCAGTAACTCCTTTAAAAAAAAAATCTAAACATAAACAGCTATCTTATCTGAATTTCATAAATGGTTCCATATTGTCACGTTTAAAACCTAGTTATTAAATGGCAAGAGACATTTGCTCAATGGATAAGATATTATCCTCTATACTTTTCCTACTGCTTTTTCCTTACTATCAAATATTAGAAGATTAATCAATATCAGGATAATCAAATGATTTCCTTAGAATAAACTAAAGTAGTGAACAAGGGGTGGGAGCCAAAACCATTTAAAAGATGTTCTTAAGTACAGTTAAATTGTTTTTGCATAGATGTGGGCTGTTGGAAAACCGCAGAAACAGACAGATAAGCCTGATATTGAAGAGCCAGAAAGGTCTGGGAAGCCCTTTATGAGCAGAAGCCTGGGGCTGATCATGAAACCAACAAGAAAATCTGCCAAACTAAACAAAACAAAACAAAAACAGATTCTAAGGAATAAGTACAGTTATAAATCATTCATAAAACCAAGAAAACTGGAAACAACAGATTCTGTAAGGAATAAACCTAGTTATAAATTTTTAAAAACCCCTCACATGTGTATGCCTGTACAAAAGACAGCTTGTTCAGCATTATCCACATAAGTAGCAAACTTTAATGCCATTTCCAAATTATAAGTACTGAATGGCATCAGAAATTTACAATGAAGTCTGCTTTCTTCAGCAAAAGATCTATATTTTATATAGCAAAATTAATAAACATGACACTATCTTTAGAATAAATAGTGAGATAGAACTCTTCATAGATCTCCCCCACCCCATCCCATACACATACACAAATATCAGGAACAAGAGTTTCCATTTGGATTGATGAAAAAGTTTTGGTATTGGATGGTGGTGATGGTAAGCACAATATTGTGAACGTAATTAACAGCACTGAATTACATATTTTAATGTGGTTAAAAGGGGAAAGTCTAGGTTGTATATATGTTACTAGAATAAAAATTTAAAAAACAAAACCCAAAAAAACATAGGACAGTACAACACAGTGAACCCTAATGTAAATGATCCCTATAGTTAACAGTGCAATTATAAAAATTAATTATAACAAATGAAAACCAATGCAAGGTACTAATAGGGTAGTGTATGAGAACTCTGTATTTTATGCACTTTTTGTCAAATAAAAAAAATGGCTTAAAAAACAGGGGCCAACAATCTAAATAAATAGCCATCCTACTGTGCAATGGAATTTAATAAGTTTTGCAGTTGTTACATGCTCTACTTCTACTAAGGAGGAAATAGCTGAGAAGATGAGAATAGCTATAGCCAGTCTTTAGAATGGTAGTTGAGTCACAGACAAATGCAGGTGATGTGATTTAAATATGCCTCATAAGAACATCAGTATTGGTTTCATCTGGCTGAAAAGGAAAGATAGCCTTGAGTGTTATCTTCTTTTGTGTACGTCAGGTATAGCTAAACCAAGAGAAAAACTACTGGGATAGAAAAGTGAAGTGCTTCATTCTACATATGACACTACATATGATATATGACCTAATCAAAGACATTCATTCCTAAGTAGGAAACTAGTTGCAGAGCCAAATAGTGATTATGTAAACCAATGGTAAGGAGCTGGTAATTTAAAAATTTGAATAATCTTTGAAACAGAACATAGGAAATGAGGGAAATGAGGTCTCTGCCCTTGATCTGCCTCAACTTTTTACTTGGGTTTTCCTGTACATCAGGAAAATCTCTTGGATGTGAGGGATATAGCAGCTGCACTGATTTCTGAAATACATGGATCAAATAATTGCATTAATCAGTTCACGTAAGTACAGAATTTCTCTAACAAACATACTTTACATTTCCCATTGAATATTTTAGAGGTATGATCTCTAAACATGCTCAAAACCAAAACCCTTATCTCTATCCTACCCAAATCAACTTCCCATGCCTATTAGCATGACTGAAATGTGATTGGTACAGGAGAAACAAAAATATTGTGAAAAGAGGCAAATATCTAATAATTAAATGTTTTTTTTATTTAAACCATTTCATATGAAATGCTCTTAAAAACACAATGTATATTTTTCCTGACTTCCTAAACAAAATATATGGGAGGAAATTTCTTTTCTACATAGAAATCATCATTTGGCAACCAATCAGTCTACAATAATACCCTCAGGGTGTATTAAGGAGTCAGACACCACTGGCAGTTTTTAAAATTGTGCCTGATTTCCAATTTGTTCACCTCATGCTTTGCTTTTTTTTTTTCTTTTTTCTCCTCTGCTATCTCTTCTTGATGTTGTCAATATACTTGCTTTAGTGTTTCTTAAAATCTAGTTTGAGCTTCAAAAACAGACAGCCTAGTTTGGAATTAGTGATGAAAGCTACAAAGTATTATCAATGTACTTAATGTCAAAGAATTGTCCACTAAAAACGGTCCAAATGATTTTTGCTATGTACATTTTGCAATTAAAAATAAATACATTTTTAAGAAACACAGACAGTCTAACCTGTTATATAAATGAATCTAAAGGGAAAAAAAACAGATTGAAAAGATGAAGGGACATTCTTAAGGAATTTAAGAAAAATAATGAATTTTAATAAAAAGATTCTGTTGCATCTATCGTGGCTGCTCAAAGGATTTTTAGTCTGCTTTCCAGTTCTTGGCTATGTTCCAGACGCATATAAGACACATATGTAGCTGAGTTCTAGATAGGTAAGCCATTATTGTACCACCTCACTCCCTCGCCCTCCAAAAACTATATTAGAATTCTCTGAACTATCTTTATTTCCATTTGAAATAGGAAGGTTTAGAGAGAAACATGTATTTCAAAAGAATATTGTGGGAGCAGAGGTAGCTCAAGCCACTGGGTGTCTCCCTCCCTCATGGGAGGTTCCGGGTTCAGTTCCTGGTGCCTCCTAAAAAAAAAAAAAGACAAGCACACAGAGAACAGACAGCAACCACAAACAACAAGGCAGGGGGTGGAATAAATGAATAAATAAATAAAAAGAACACTGTGCTACGGGAAACCCAGGAATAGAAAATGGAAAAAAGAAAAAAAAAAGAGATTTCCTTCATAAGAAAAAATATCCTAAGGCAGGATGTTAGGAACCATGATGGATAAGTGATGGATTTTCAGAATTAAACTGACTGTGGTTTATATGATCATAAACAATCAGTTGTCAGAAAAATAAGTGTTCTTTAACTGGTAACACTATACTTCCAAATTACTTAAGGTAAAGCAGTTCAGTGCAAAAATCTCATAAGTTTTACTCCTACTTTAGTTACTATGATCAGGTTATATAATTTTTTTTCTAGGCCCTCACAACTTTATCCTCAAAATAAAGTGGCTATGATAGGTGACTTTTAAGGTGTTTCTGAAATTCTGTATGAGTCTTCTCATGTTTTTTGAAGGTTGGATTCCCATGCTTTTATTCTCAAATTTACCAAAGCAAATGAAACATAACTTTTACATTAAAATATTCATTAATACCAAATATGAAATAATTATGGATTTTAATTCATATAACGGGAGAGAATAGATATTAAATACTTTAAACGAAAAATATCATAAGATATATCACATGGTCTAAAAGTATGAGATCCCTGAAAAACTGCCAGGAAAAAAATATTTCAATGGGTGTGTGTTCACACATGTATTAAATAAAGAGGGCTTTAACTAGAAAACTCCTAAATTTTGTTCGTTGGTTCTTTTTAAAAAAATCTTCCTTATGTAATATATGCTAAATATACATTATACCTAAAATATCTCTGTTCCCTAGCTCTAATTAATCCTCTTCTTCCTCCCTATTAGTTTTCTCAGTTAAATGTTCAGTCAAACATAAACACTACTATGTATGCCAGGGTGCAATGGCTGGACTTGTACAAGCAGGCGCTTCCTGAATATAGAACAGACAGGGAACTGCTGTCTGCCTCCTTGGAGCCTGGGATGTTTCTGTTTACAAATCGTGGAGCCAGGCCGGGACCACTACTGGAGGCGTGCTGTCTGCTTCCTTGTTACACTCGGCCTTTGTCTAGGTCTGTGTCAAAGAAAGAACAACATTGTTGCATGTGCAGCAAGCAGCAAAGGGAACCTTAACTATAACATACCAGTAGAAGCTTAACTATAACTTAATCTTTTACAAATCTGTGTAGAATGGCAAATTACGGATTACAGGTATTTTTTGTTTGTTTTTTTAAGAAAAGGCAATGTGCTTTTCATAAAACCAGAGAAAAACATTAACAGTCAAAAGAATGTGATCAGTTAATTTAATCAGTGAAATAATTCAGACTGCGAAAGTATTGCTTCTTAACTGTTATATATTGCATCTCAATGTTTTGAACAAACATTTTTACAAGGAATAAATGTTGATTTAATTAAATTAATATGTTTGGAATAGCAAGTTATTCAATAATCAAATTTAAGTTTATGTTTAATGTTCTAAGACAATTGAGATTTCTTGTTTCCATTTCCTACAAATTGGTGTTTAATACTGAATCCAAGACTTCTAAAATTTAACTTGCCTCATTAATCATTCTGAATATATGTAGCTTCTAAGAAACAAACAAATCCAACGAACAATAACCAAAAACAATCCATACTTTTCTGAATCAAGATATTTTATGGCTAAATTATAAAAATGAAAAACTGTGAAATAAATCTAGGCATGAACAGTGAAAAAAATGAGGGAAGAGGGAAAGACAGTCTAAAGTAAATAAAAAAAAAGGATAGATAAAAGAAACAAGAAAGACATTCAATACCTATTATCTCTTAATTTTTAGGTTTGTAAGCATTTTAAAATTTTAATTTCTTTAAACTGTACTTAAAATAGCTGTTTTGTGATTAGAAGAGACTGAATTTCAGCCTTTAGTTTCTTTTATTAGAGAATAAATTAAAAATAATACTTCTTGGAAAGTATCAGTTGAGTAGAATAGAAAACACTTAATTCAGTAAGAAAGGTCAATCTGAGCCTAAATTAACATAAGGAAAACAGAAATCTAATCATAGCTATAATAATTATTTAAAACAAAACAAGAATTCTTCCAATACAGAATTGAAGCAAAGACAGCGCTGTGTCATTCAGAGATCCCATAGTATTTTCCAAACTGGTCATAAACGATACTTCTAAATCCAGAATTCATACTAAAGATCTTTGTTCTTATAAAATGATCATGACATAATTTAACTATAAAAGTGAAAGTTGTACCTTCCAACCATTAAGTGACTAGACAACTAAAATAGGGATTGCATTGTACAGCTAACTTTGAAAGACATGGGAAGTAAAACTGACTTCCTCAAATACTCCACACCTCCCAATGATGTTCTTCTAATTATGACTACTTGTGCTCACTCTCATAAGGAAAGCAAGAGTATAGAGAAAAATTATTAGCCTTTTTAAAATTAAATTTCTGCTCATCTATTTTGTAGGTTTTTCCCCCTTGCTCTAGCTTTCCCATTTTGTATGATTGTTTTCCTTTTCTTAAACCAATTTTTATGGTTTACATTTTTAATGTAAATGGTGATATTTGTTAGAAAAAGTGTTTATAATATAAATGAATACTTTAGGGAATTATTATGAAGTAAATTCTCATGTAACCCACCATCCACACCAAGAAACAACACTTCTAGCACCCCAAAAGCTTCCCACTTTCCTTTTCGGTCGTAACAGACTTCCCTCTGCCCTAGAGAAAGCCACTATCCTGACTTTTGTGATAATCATTTCCTTGGCTTTCTTAAAAATTTTACCTTCTCTGTATGGTAAGTTTTTCCTGTTTTTAAATTTGAAATAAACGGAATTTTTGTGCCTTGCTTCTTTTACTCAGTAATATGGTTTGAAAATTTATACATGCTGATGTATATGGCTGAAATTCATTCAAGTTGCTTTTCTACAAACCAAATGAAGCTATTTTTCTTTTGTAATGAGTGGAGGACTTATAATGACAAATAACAAGGGAAGCGGATTTGGCTCAACTGATAGAGTGTCTGCTTACCACATGGGAGGTCCAGGGTTCAAACCCAGGGCCTCCTGACCCAAGTGGTAAGCTGGCCCATGCACAGTGCTGATGTGTGCAACGAGTGCTGTGCCATGCAGGGGTGTTCCCTGCATAGGGGAGCCTCATGCATAAGGAGAACTGCCCCACACGAAAAAAGCGTAGCCTGCACAGGAGTGGCACCACACACATGGAGAGCTGACGCAGCAAGATGGTGCAACAGAGAAACACAGGTTCCCAGTGCCGCTGACAAGAATACAAGCAGACACAAAAAGCACACACAGTGAATGGGCACAGAGAGCAGACAACGGGGGGGAGGCGGAAGAAAAGAAAAGAGAAAAGAATAGCTGGAACTAACAGCTATGTACATCAGGGGAAGCAAAGAGAGATTGAGAGGTGAAGAATTTTAAAAATAATGACAACAAAAAATAAAAATTATTGATCCTTATAATAATTGGCTATACTAAACAATGTAGAAAATTGCATAACTAAAACACAGTAATGGCAGAGAGAAATATTTATACAATATGTGGGTACATTTTCAATGTCTGTCATTATACCCAACAGTTTGTAATGTTAAAAGGAGTGAGGAATTTATAACATTTAAAAAGAGAGAATATCTGCCCTTTAAAGTTTAGGAGGTAACTCTTAGCTTCCTAAAAATTTTCACTTCCATGTAATAGAAATATATCTACAATGCCATTACCTTATGGTAGATGGAATATACCTCTATACCCCTCAACTTTTAACCTCGCCACTTGGCCTGCTTAGGCCAATGAGAAATTGGCAAATATAAAGCAAGCAGAGACCTGAAATATGCTTGAATAGCTGGGATTGTGCTCCTTGTGATGTGGCAATGCAC
The DNA here is from genome assembly GCF_030445035.2 of Dasypus novemcinctus. NCBI lineage: Eukaryota > Metazoa > Chordata > Mammalia > Cingulata > Dasypodidae > Dasypus > Dasypus novemcinctus. The sequence goes on from NC_080679.1 coordinate 42,682,816, forward strand.
TATGAGAAGAATCTGTCCTGAGTAAATGCAACCCCTTTATCCTGGGCCCCAGACAGAGAAGACCTAACTGAACTTGTAGACCGGAGCAGAGTCCAGACTATATCAATTAACTCTAACTGATCTACAGACCTGCAATTATGAGAATAAATGCCTGTTATTAAAGCAACTGAGTTTAGAGGTAGCTTGTTGATAAAATATTATTAGCAATAACTGAAAAATACACGAATATACCCCTTACTGACCATGTAACATCCTGTACAGATGTGTGCTGATACATACAACCTTCAGTTATCTAAAAATGAGACCGTGAGGACTAAAGGATTTTTTAATTTCTGCCCATGTTTTCCTCCAAGTTGTAGGCATATTAACAATCAAACAAAGGAATTTATAAGTAATGCCTACAACACCATCTTCTAGAGAATGAAATATTTAACATAGGAATAATTAATCATAGGTGTTTATTTGACACATAGCACTTGAACACCTGGGTAAGAATACTCCCCAAAGATAAAAATTTATTTACCTTTTGTGGAAAACACAAATTAAAATCTATACCTATCTTTAAAACCTTTTTCTTAGTCCACTTCTGTTCTAATTTTCTCTCCAGTTTAAATTATAGAAATTCCATCTACCATAAGGCAAGGATGTAGATACATGTCTATTACAACAATGTGAGAAATTAAATTTCTTAATAATCACTATCATGTAATTTTGTAATGTTACATTCCTTACTTTTAATTTTTTTTCTTTTTTTTGTAATTCTATTATTCATTTGTGTACTTTTACTCTATTTTTAAATCTAATGTGAAGGGGAACAAAATAGTACACAAAATGGGCTAAGAGAAGGACAGTTAGTTCTCAACTTTTTGCAGATGATTTTTAATTTTTCAAATATCAAGGATATATACATAAAGACCAGAATTCAGTAACACAATGCCCAGTATTTATAAAATGCTTTATAGATCCTATTAGCACTTATTTAAGCATATTATAATTATTAGTATACTTTCTGCCCAATCTATCTGAATCTCTCCCCCATAAAATCTCCCCCAACAGTCAGGAGGTCATGAGTAGGGATAAAAAAGAAGTTGGGAAACAAAATCTTATTTATCTCTTTATCTTCAATAGTTGCACAGTGACTTATACGCATAGTAAGGAGCACTGATGACAAGACAATAATGAAAATACACTAGAAGAGTGGAGGGAAGTGAATGTGGCTCAGGCGACTGGGCTCCCCTACCACATGGGAGGTCTCTGGTTCAGATCCTGGCACCTCCTAAAGAACACAGTGAGCTAGCGCAATGGGCAGGTGAGGCAAGCTGACATAACAAGAGACACAAGCAGAAAATACATAATGAGAGACACAACAAAAATAGGGAGCAGAGGTTTCCAATGCATCCTAGAGAAGTCAGTGAGCTGATGCAATGGGCAGGCACCGCAAGCTGATGCAACAAGAGACATGGGGAGGAAAGGTGAAATGAGAGAGACAACAAAGCAGGGAGTGGAAGTGGCTCAAGCAATTGGGTACTTCCCTCCCACATCAGAGGTCCCAGGTTCAGCTCCCAGTGCCTCCTAAAGAAACAAGGAAGATGAACAGACAAAGTAAGTGAAAAACAACAAGGGGGTAGGGAGAAATAAATAAAATAATCAATCTTCAAAAAAAAATACTAGAGGGATTATTTCAATAACTCACTGGTCTGGAAGACTGACCAGATGGTCACAACCCACCAGTCAGGAATACTAATTTAAGGCTTATCATATGGGCTAAATTTATTTACTTATCTTTCCATTCATGCAACAATTATATCTTCTACTTGCAATCTAAGCAAGTGATTATAATGACAGTGTAATTAGAGTAGAAATAGAAAGTAGGGGATCATTTCAAGACAATAAACATGCATGCATGTTATAGAATATTCCTAATTTTGAAACAAATTTCAAGATTCCAAAATAAGCACTCTTTTCTAAAACTTAAAAGAAACTATATTTTTGTCTATGATAATGGAAATAAAAATATCAACTTATTCATTCGCTTCAAAACACTGGCCTCTGATCAGCAGCTTCGGCAGTTGAAAATACCTGAGATGTGGCTCACTAATTTTTTAAAGGTAAAACAAGTGAACTTTTACTAAATAAAATACACTCTGAGAGACAAAATCTTCTAAAATATAGGATAGAGGGATTCAGAACATATACAAAATAAAGGACTTTGATAGTGAAATGACTGCAAACTACAGTTTTATGTATCTATAACTTCTATTGAAAAAATAAAGACCTCTTTAAAAATGAGTAGGTAAAAGTCTATCCGACAGCAGCAAAAAATTACTCCATTAAATTCCTCACATAGAAAGCCCAAATTATGAATTAAACATCAGACTCTTAATCTTGGTGCCAATGTTAATAGAAACTGAAATTAAAGAATGTCTTTTCTTTTCTCCATCTTAAAATACTTCAAAATAAGTCAATATGTCTTTCCTTCTTAACATATAACCATTCCAATTGTTACTTTCTTATACTAAATGGATAGCTCTTGTTGAGTAAGCCATTTTCACCAAACCTGGTCTAGCTATGTCAGTCTATCGATCATTCATTAACTCATTCATTAATTTAATAATTGAACATTTTGGAAATGAAGAGGAATGAGTGGAAAATATAGGGATATGTAAAGGAATTGTGTGAGGATATGTGGATATATCCTAGGATTCAATGGCAAGCAAATAAATTGATAACAGTCTGAGAAAAACAGAGAGAATTTTTAAAAAGTAGTTGAGACTTCATAGTACTTAGTAAATGATTGAGGGAATAATCAGAATAAATGACAACCAAAAACTGTTCCAATGATATATATATGTATATATTAGGGTGACTGCATCCCTGGTAATGCCAGTTTTTCTTAGCTACTTTAATACATGCCATAGACATGAGGATACAGAGGAGCTGGGAATGGAACTGTAAAGCAAAGTAAGAATATCTGGAAGGTATTTCTCTTCCCACTATTCTCCCCCACCTCCTACATATGAATACTCATTCCAAAGGCTCCAGTTTTCTCCTTCACAAAGCATTCCCCATTACTGATAAAATTTGTGAAGAAACAAACCACTGAACAAAAACATAAAACAAAACAAAAATTTATACCCTTTTGTAACATTATGAATTTTGGAGACTGGGTTTCATGCCATAAACAAAGATGATGAAACTAAGGGAGTACAGTGTTAAAAGGAATATGGGATCACACTTTTCTTTCAAGCATAATAAAATGTCTTTCAAGTTCTTAGCTTTATTATGCACAACTGATATTTAAATATATTTTGTAATTTTTGAAAAGGTAATACACTGACATGAATATCTCCAAATATTCAAGAGTCTCCTTATACTCCTAAACCCCATCAACTCACATTCTCCCATGCACATACATTCACATATATACAAGTAACTACTGTTTGTAGTTTCTTGTATATTCGACCAAAATCTATGCATACAGAAGCATATTTGAATATATGGTCACACACACCCCTTTTGTGTAGGTAAACTATTTAACAATATATCTCAGAGATCTATTAGTCCAGAAAGCATTTTTAAGATTTTTTAAGCTCTATACTATTCCATTGTACTGATAAACCATAATTTTTTAACCTGTCCTCTACTGATACACATTTAGTGATTTATTATACTCTTTCGTTCCAACAATGCTCCAACGAATAACCCTGTCTACATGATTTCATAAATATGTCCATACATCTATAGGATAAGTTTTCAAAAGAGAAATTAAATTACTGGGTTTGGAATTTAGATATTCTAACTCCAGAACAGCAAAATGATTTTTAAAAATTGATACAGTTCTAACATCTTCTGCACGCATTCACTGGATTTCACCCTATTAAATGGATTAAAGAATGTAAAGTATAATATGCAATGTACTAACACTTTCAAACAGTTGTTACTAACAAAACATGTAAATGAACCAAAACCATCACAACATCATGTGAATTATCAACCAGACTTCTAGGAGGCCTCTATGGTTATCTATAATATCTGTTCCACCTATAATCATCTGGATTATGATCCTATGAGATCACTAAAAAATTTTAACACTAGCAAATCATCACCATCATCACCATGTACTGTGTCATAACTAATCATTTCTTATTCATTGCCATGGTATGATTTTAAAAATGGGTTACCATTTTTAAAAAAATAATTTTAAAACAACATGACTATCTGAATTCTTTGGGTGCTTAGATTCTCAAATACTTGGGCAGATGAGTTAGCTCAGGCTATTCCATGCTATGCTATGCACCATGTAGAATAACCTAAGAAAATTGACTTTATTCTTTAAAAGAAGTTATATAAACAAAAATTCTTGAGAAATGTTGCTCAGGTATTTTGAAGCTGACAAAGAACTTTTTGAAAACCTCATGCTACTGCCTCCACGAGTAAATATTTATGCAGGGACACAGGCATGAGAGGGAGGAAGCAGGGTGGTGGGAAAAAGGGAAATCAATGACAATAGCCTTAGGATGTTTGTATATGTGCTTAGGAAGGCATATCACTGCAACCCAGTAATTAGAAACATAAAATGTGCCTAAAAGAAGTTACCAGGGAGCTGGTAGCAAAGAAAGATTAGGGAGCAGAAGTGCAGTGGCACAGCTGGACTGTGATTCTTTCTTTGGAAAACAAACATTGAGCAAGATTTTAGACCAGATGCACCTTCTACCATTCCTTCTTTTCCCTTGTACACTTATTGCCTCTCTGTGAACCTCATTCTCCCAGAAAGTGATATTACGTAGCTGAGAAAAAATGTGATAGATAAGGTAGACTGCCCCTTCATCCATTATGCTCTTGTTTTAGTGTGTCTTCCTGAAACGCACAGACGAGAAAGCAACAAAACTGTATTTCCTAGACTGTTGCAACTAGATTCCAGATCTGATGTAGCTTTGACCAAATGAATGCACTTTAAAAAGATTCAGAAGGCAGAAGTGAGATGGGACTGTACCTCTGCTGTTTCTAGTAACAAACATGGCTGTGGAAATTTTTAATTAGCTTTGTGACTGCATCATTAGAATCTCTGCCACTGTGGTCACATTGTCTTCTCCTCTTCTGTGTGTGTCAAATCTCTGCCTCTCTCTTAAAAGAACACTTGTGAAGGCATTTAGGATGCAATCAGATAATCCAGAATAATCTACTCATTTCAAGATCCTTAATCACATCTACAAAGACCCTTTTCCAAATAAGATTACATTTAGAAGTTCCAGGGACTAGGACCTGTTATCTTTACTTTTGGGTTACCATTTTTAAGCCTACCAAAGGCTGTATCAATAGAGGCATGCACAGTTACTAGGTTTATGGGTATAGAAAGGAAGGACATGAAGCATTCATCCTATAAGTAGTAAATGTACGATTTTCAAAATTTTTTTCAATATTGAATATAACCCTTTTTGATGATAATCATCTAGGAATTTAAGGTTACACTTAATAAAGTCTTCATAAGCTTACATATGGTCTCTTTGCTTGAATAAAAATTAATTATTTACAGTACAAAATTACAAAAAGTTTGATCTGATTTAAAGCTCTAATAAGGCATATACAGTTCTTATTAGTAAAAATGGAGTAATTAATTGTGATAAGTATAATTTGTAAAGTACATAAATCTTTCAAAATATAGGAACCATAATAGTACATAATAATTATACTTTTTAAAGTTCTTGATTGTAAGTATAAAGGTCCATATAACTCATTCCCATGGTGAGTAAAAATTAAGATGTAAAATGTAGCAGAAAGCCTTCAAAGTATGTTTCATTATTTTGATATTTCAAAATAATCTGGATATTTCAGAACTCATATTGGTAAAGAATCAGACAATTTCAAAAGAGAGACAGAAATTGAGTCTGCCTGTTTTCTACTTTACGATATTAAACTTTCCATTAGCAAAAAGGACAAGGGCTAGATTACTATATCCTTTCTTTCTAAGGTAAGTGGTGTTCCTCTTACCAGGAGAGCCATTTGGAAGTGTATAGCGTGTATAGCACGTTTTCTAAAATGGTCACAAAGACTGAAATGTGTCACTAACAGCATTTAGTTAGTGTAGACCACAGATGTTGAAATAATACTATGCATGGGATACTCTTACATAACTAAGGTCTCATCGAAAATGCTGACAGCCCTCTAACCCATCGGCTAGCAAAAGAAATTTGAGAGATGAGGACAATACCACAGAAGTTCTCATTAGCTAAGGACCCATCTGGTGAATTAAAAACCTCTGTAGAAACTTGGGCCCATCTTTAGAATAGAAACTAAGTTAGGTCTTGAGTAGAAACAATGATACCTTTGGACTAAGAACACAGCTCCAAGTCCAGAACTGCAAATACAGGCAAGAAGCATGGTACTTGCTGAGGTCTAAGCAGAGGAAACTTAGCATTGAACAATAGCCAGAGCCATAAAATAGTAAGAAAAATGCTGCAACATGTTACAGTGCACCCCCTAAAATATGGCATTTAAGTTATTCAAAGTGTTATTTTATCAAATTGAAAAAATAGCCATATTTTTAATGAGGGAAAAGTTTTCACATGTATATGAAAAAATACAGCAGTTACCCTGTTTTTAAAAACAATTTTGAATGCATAAGACTGAAGAAAAGAACCTGAAGTCAAGTTCTAGTAAGAAATATTTGCTGCTGCTTGTCATTTCACAGTGTGCTACTCACATGTACTGTATTTTTGGAGTATAATGAAGTTGAATATAATTTAATTCAACAACTATACCTACCTATGGATATTTCCTTTTCAAAGAAGATATAATAAAGGTTAGAAAAAATATTTGAAGTGATGCAATCATCTTACACCTAAATCGTTGTTTAAATAATATATCAAACAACTAACCCACAAACAAAAAGTCTATCTGGATTTTAAATAATGTGCTTTCTTATGGGAGTTTATTTTTCTTGATAAACAAGGGAAACCTATTCATTTTCCTTGTTTATATGCATTTCCAAGCTCTTCAATCGCAAAACAATGTCTTGCACATAGCAGGAAAGGATTAATATTTACGATTTAAAGTGAAAACATTTATTGAGTATGACTTTGTATACAACGCAGTACTGATAAAAAAACATGATCATTCAAAGTTTAAGACAAACACAAATCTATGCATTGAACAACTTTTTTTGTATTTGCCCAGTCTAACAGGCAGCAGCAGATATGAAAAACAGCAGTAATGGGGAGTAATAAAGTCAGGAATAACAAACCATAATTTGATAGATACTGAGTTATCCAAATTTAAGTTCCAGATTTATATTTATATAAAAAATATAATGATGTATGAGAAATAGAATCACAACAATTTTGTGTTAGAACTTACTATAATTACAGATAGATGAATAAACATCTATTAGGTATATCCTAGGTTTTTTATTATTATTATAATTTCTCATTAACTTCCTGTAGTGGATTTAATTGAGGACCCCAAAAAGATATGTCCATATCCTAATCCCCAGAACCTGTAAGTAGGGGAAAAGGATCTTTAATGAAATTAAGGATTTCAAGGTGAAATCATCCTGGATTAAGGTGCACTCTAATTCCAGTGGCACGTCTTTATAAGAGAAAGGCAGAGGGACATCTGAGACACACAGAAGTGAAGGCCATGTGCAGACGAAGTAGAGATTGGAGTTATGTATCTACAAGCCAAGGAACACCAAGAATTGCCAACAGTCACCAGAAACTAGGAGAGAGGCATGGAAGGTATTTTCCCTCAGACCTTACAGAAGGAAATAACCCTGCTGATACTTTGATTTTGGACTTCTGGTCTCCAGAACTGTGAGAGAATAATTTGTTTCAAGTCACCTAGCTTGTACGGCAGTCCTAGGAAACTAATACACCTCCAAGGAATACTCTTACACGAAAAAGTTTCAGATGAAAACCAGTCATAATGAGGATCATAAAATACATTTTGAAGTTGCATAATCAAATAAGCCAGACACAAAAGGACAGACATTGTATGATCTCAGTGATTTGAAATAGCTAGAAGAAGCAAACTTAAGAGAGTCAGAATCTAGAATATAGTAGGGGTAGGGAATGGAAAGTTAAAGCTTAAAACTATACAGTGTTCCTATTTGGAATGATAGAAATATTTTAGTAATGGATGGTAGTAATTGTAACACAACACTGTGAATGAATGTAATCAACAGCCCTGGAATACATATATTTGAATATTAAAAGAGGAAATGTTAGATTGTATATGGTAACAGAATAACATTTTTTTAAAAATCCATAAACTACACTACACAAATGTACTCTAATTAACATACAAATATAAATATGTGCTATCATCAATTGTAACAGATGTTCCACACCAATGTCAGGTATTAATACTAAGGTGGTATATATGAGAATCTTGTATTTGATGATGATTTTTCTGTAAACCCACAACTTCTCTAATAAAGGGATAAAAAAAAGAGATAGGAATTGATTATAATTTCTATTATTCAAAACTAAATAGGAAATATTAAGATATTGAAGTTAAATAGCATAATAGAACACTGAGTCTTGCTTCTTTAACAAACAGTCCACTAATCAGGGAACATTATTTAAAAAGCAACCAAAGTAATCTGATTAGGATATAGATGTTGTTCAAAGCAATTCCTGTAACAGCGGAAAATCACAATTACTTCTAAGAACTTTTAGTGTAACAGAACATAACTAGAAAAAAGGAAAGCAAAAAATACCACGGAATTCTATCAGCAATGATAATGCAGCTTTGTTCTCCTCCTGGAAGATTCAATTACCAGAATCTCTGCTTATCTTTATCTTACCTGTCCTATAAAGTCAAATACTACCTCCTCCATGACCCTTCAAAACTTATCTATCCCTCCTTTGGGTTAGAAACATCAAAAAAAAATTGGGGGAGGTTATATAATATATAACCAGGTTTTATTAAAAATAAGACTATACTCTTCATGTTGCCATAAATTAAACTATAAGACCAATAATTTATTAAGAAATTTATAATGCTCCAAAATTGAGATGCTCCAAAAAAATAGCAAGCTATAGGATAATATTTGCACTAATCTGATTTTGTGCTGAAAGAGAAAAAAGATAAAGTAGAGTGTACTTGTGACTGCTTATATTTGTTTATGCATAGAAAATGTCTGCAAAGATTCACAAGAAATCTTTAATGGGAATTACCTCTGGACTGTGAGATTGGAGGGAATAGAGAGGAAAATGGAACTTCTTTTTACTCTATATCTAGTATTTGGATTATCTTTATAAATCAGTGTTGCTTTTATAATAAGTATTAATTTGAATAATAAAGAGCTACCATCTATTAAGTTCTTAGTATCTGTCAGCCATTACTGTAAGTGCTTTATATACTTTTATCTTTAAAACAATTCAGAAGAGGGAAGTGGATGTAGCTCCAGCGATTGGGCTTCCACCTACCATGTGGGAGATCCTGGGTTCAGCTCCCAGTGCCTCCTGGAAAAGGTAAGCTGGCATGACAGGTTGGCACAGTGAGCTGATGCAACCAGATAATGCAACAAAAGAAACACAACAAACAGGGAGCTGAAGTGGCTCAGGTGACTGAGCACCTCTTTTCTATGTGGGAGGTCCTGGGTGTGGTCCCCAATGCCTTCTATAGAGTAGATGAGCAGACAGAGAGAGCACACAGCAAAGGGACACAGAGAGCAGACAGCAACTGCAAAAATGGGGGATAAACAAACATAAATCTTTAAAAAGAAAAAAAAAACACAACTGAGAAGGAATGTGAATCTAGATCTAATTTTTAAAGCCTGTTTTCTTTTTAATCACTCTTTTATCCTCCTGCTATTTCACAATGTTACTATTTGATATAGAACTCAGATCTACTTCCTATGACATTTTAAATGTCACAGTATACATTATACAAATTAGAGTTAACTCTTAAAGGCTGTATTCTTTGTTGTATGTCACTTTATCTTTTTATCGGGTATGATTCTCTCCTATGACAAAACTTAGTGGCAGAGTCCCATAGCTCCATGCAGCTGTATTTATACCATTAACCTTTTAAAATCCATTTACTTAATACACATTATTTTTTATTGTGCATATTTCACTACCTTTTTGTGTGTCTCAATTTCTTCATCTATAAAGTGAAAGTCTTAAACTAGATGCCTCTGCCATCATCAGCTTCTAAAATTCTTTGTGCAATTAAACGATTATATATAATACTTCTATTTGCTGTTCTCTAAAATACATTAATGAAGTAGTGAATCAAAACAGCACATTAATAAAGTAATACTAATAGAGGGCAATGTAAAAGATCACATTTCTGAATTAGAAATTCCCATGTCAAATCTAAAACTATTTTGTATAAATGGCATATGCACTACATATACTTCTCTTAACTAAAGAAAAGACAACCAAAAAAAGTATAAGATTTGTACACTGAAAATTTCCACATTCTTAAAATAAAGAAGACAAATAAATGGAAAAACATCCCATGTCAATAGATTAGAATACACAATATTGTTAATAAGGCAATACTCCCCAAATTGATATACAGATTCAGTGTAATCTCTATAAAAATCCCAGCTGCTAATTTTATGGAAATTGACAAGTTGACCATAAAATTCATAGGGAAATGCAACAGACCAAGAATAACCAAAACAATCTTGAAAAAGAAGAATAAAGATGGAGAATTCACACTCCTCAATTTCAAAACTTAGGACAAAGCAACAGTAACCAAGATGGTGTGGTATTGGCCTAAGAATGGGCATATTGATCAAAAGATTAGAACCGAGAGCTCAGAAATAAGCCCTTATGTTTATAATCAATTGATTTTAAACAAGGGTACCAACACAATTTAATGGGGAAAAAATAGTTTTTTCAACAAATGATGCTGGGAAACTGAATAGACACATACAAAGGAATGATGTTGAATCTCTACCTCACATAATATTAAAAAATTAACCCCAAACAGATCGTAGACCTAAATGTAAGAGCTCAAACTATAAAACTCATAGAAGAAAGCATAACAGTAAATCTTTATGACTGTAGATTAAGCAATAGTTTCTTAGATATGACACCTAAAACACAAACAAAAGAGAAAAATAAATTGAACCTCATCAAAATTTAAAACTTTCATGCTTCAAAGAACACCATCAAGAAAGTGAAAAGACAACCCATAAAATGGGAGAAAATAGTTAAAAATCATATATCTGACAAGAGACTTGTATCCAGGCTATATTACAATAAAGGACTCATAACTCAACAATAAGAAGACAAATACCCAGTTTTTAAAAGGGCAGAGGATTTGAATTAACATCTCTCCAAAGAAAACATATACTGTCCAATAAGTACATGAAAAGATGTTCAACATAAGTCATTAGAGAAATGCAAAACAAAACCCCAATGCCTAAACACCCACTAGGATGGCTATAATAAAAAAGATGAGCAATAACAAGTGCTGGTGAGGTTGTGAAGAAATCAGAATCCTTAAACACTGCTGTTGGGAATGTAAAATGAAGCAGTCACTTTGGAAAATAGTATAGCAGTTCCCCAAAAGTTAAATATAGAGTTACCATATAATCCATCAATTCCACTCCTATGTATATGTTCAAGAGAATTGAAAACATATGACCACATTCAAATTTATATGCAAATTCACATAGCAGCATTATCATAATGGCCCCAAATAAGAAATAACACAAATGTATATCAACTTATGAATAGACAAACAAAATTTGGATATCCATACAATGGAACATTATTCAGCCATGAAGAGGAATGAAGTACTGATACATGGTATAACATGGAAGAATATGAATACATTATGCTAAGTGAAATAAGCCAGATACAAAAAGTCACATATTGTATGATTCCATTTACATAAAATTCCAGATTAGGCAAATCCATAGAGACAGAAAGTAGATTTGTGATTGCTATGGCCTACGGAAGTGAATGGTAGTGGAGAATGACTGCTAACGGATTTGGAGTGTTTTTCTGGGGTGATGAAAATGTTCTAGAATTAGATAGTGGTGTTTGTACAATTATGTGAATATGCCAAAACAACTGAATTACACACTATAAAAGGGTGAATGTTATGTGAATCATATCCCAATAAGGCTGTTATTTTTTAAAGACAGCATCAGATGTCTTGCCATCAAAATAAAAACCACAGTCCATGGTAATAGAAAAAAGAGAGAAGAAAAAAACACTTTTTTAAATATAAGGATGATGGCTAATAAATCAGAAGGAATGGGAAGCGGACTTGGCTCAACAGACAGAACGTCCACCTACCACAAGCAAGGTCCATGGTTCAAACCCAGGACCTCCTTGACCCGTGTGGAGCCGGTCCACACACAGTGCTGATGCACGCAAGGAGTGCCGTGCCACGCAGGTGTGTCCCCCGCGTAGGGGAGTCCCACGCGCAAGGAGTGCGCCCCATAAGGAGAGCCACCCAGTGCGAAAGAAAGTCCAGCCTGTCCAGGAGTGGCGCTCCATACACGGAGAGCTGATGCAGCAAGATGATGTAACAACAAAAAAAGAGACACAGATTCCTGGGTCGCTGACAAGAATAGAAGTGGACACAGAAGAACACACAGCGAATGGACACAGAGAGCAAAACAACTGGGGGAGGGGAGAGAAATAAATAAATGATTAATTAATTAAAAAAGAAATGACACAATGAGAAAATCACCAATATAGTTACTGATTCAGTAAGGATTATCAATACATGCTAAAATGGTTAGGTAAAAAAGGTTGTTGAAGAACATAATTATTTTCAGGGTGTGAAATTATCTACTCACAGATTACTTAATTGCCAAGGGAAAGTATACCCTTCCAATGGAAAGATTTGATAGTTGCCACTTTGATATGTGCCTCTTGATGTGATACAGTATGAAGTATACAACATTACCAATCAAGTATTCTTGCCAAAAAATGTCTAACCCAAACAAAACCAACTCTCTGGCTCTAACTTCCAATTTAGGAATTTCAGATTTAGAATACCATACAAAAACAATCTGACAAACCCAGTATGTAAGGAAAACTGGTCTAGGCTTTCTAAAAGCCAAAGTCATGGATTATAAAATGGTAAGGGAGGGGGAAACTGTATTAGATTAAAAGAAACTAAAGAGACATGATAGTCAAATGCAACATGTAAACCTTGATTACATCCTGGTTTGGAAAAACCAGCAATGAGGCATTATGGGAAATTCTGTGCTTAGATCTATTATTAGCTGATATTATGAAATCGTCAATTTTCTGGATTTTAGAATGGTATATATATATTTTAGGTGGTTCTGGGGATTGAACCTAGCATTTTGTACATGTGAAACAAGCACTCGACCAGACCACTGAGCTACACTTGCTCCTTAATGGTACATACCTTGTATTTTCAAGTGATACATGTGTTATTTGCCGTTTGCTTTCAAATAACTCAATAATAACAACAACAAAACAACAATTTATATGTATATATGTGTGTAAATGTTTGAGTGTATAGAGAAAAAAAGAGACGGGGAAACAAATTTGGAAAATGTTAATTCTTAAATCTACGTGGAAATATAAGAATTTATTAATTGTAATATTCTGACAACTTCTATATATTCAGAAATTTTCATATGAAAAAGAAGGAATTGTGGTCACTAATGTCAAATAGGGAAAGGCAAAAAAAAATTGGAAGTAAAAGGAACAACTGAAGTGTGGGGAAAGACTAAAGGCTGCAAAAGTTAAAACTGCTTTTTATTGCCCACACCCATCTCAAACATTGTGCTTATGGTCTTGATTTATAAATATAAATATTTAACTATTTATGTATTTGTTATCTATTGCTATATAACAAATTACCCCACAATTTAATGGCTTAATACAAGATACATTTACTACATCACCATTACTGTGTGTCAGGAATCTAGGCACTGCTTAGCTGGATATTCTGCTTCAGGACCTTTCAAAAGGTTGCAATCAAAGTTAGAGTCAGTACCATAGCCATTACAAGGTTCAGCTGAGACGGTATTGGCTCCCTAGCTCACTCAGTGAGTATAGGTGGGATTCAGTTGCATGCAGGTTGTTGACTGAGGGCTTCAGTTCCTTCCCAGCTGCTGACTGTGCAAGCAAGCAAGGAGAATCAGAGAGAGTATACTAGTAAGATGGAAGTCAGAGTTTTGTTTTGTTTTCACCCAACCACAGAGAAATTATATTTTATCGCTTTTGCTATATTCTATTTTTAGAAGCAAGTCACTAGGCCCAATTCACACTCAGAGGGAGAGGATTACAAAAGGGTGGGAATAGCAGGAGGAAGGGATCACTGGGAGCCAAGTCAGAAGCTATCTACTACAATATATATCTTATTCATTGCTAAAATACCTTGGAAATTAAAAACTTGGGGAAAACAAAGCAGGATACTCATTGTTTCAGGAAGATCTTTTTAGAGTTCTATTTTTACAGGGTATGAAAGATGCAGGAAATATCTTTGTTCTGTTCTCAACAAGTAGGACATAGAAAACTAAAACTTCATAGGAAACTCACCATAAACGCTGTCTTTGAATGAAAACAGGATCTCAGAAAACAGGCTCTCATGTAATAAATAAAAGTTAGCAGAAAATTATCCTTCATGATAAAAGTTGAATTAAATGAGAGTATGTTTATAAGAGTTGGTTTCTAAAAAGACTTAAGGACAGATTCATCTTTTTTAATATATATTTTTTATTAAAGAAGTTGTGAGCTTATAAAACGATCAAGCATAATGTGCAGAAGTCCCATGTATCACCCCTCCACCAACACCTTGCATTGTTTTGGAACCTCTGTTACATCATCAGACTATTACCACTAACTATGGTCCACAGCATACATTTGGTATATTATTTCCATACACTTCTATATTAATACCATGTATTAGTGTTGTACATTGTTATAGTTCATAAAAGAACACTCTCATATTTCTACTGTTAACCACAGACCACCTTCTACCACATAGGTTCACTGTTATACAGTACCAACCTGCACAATCTATCCAAAGTGTATACTTAGTACATCATAGAGTTGTGTAGTCACTGCCTTAGTAAAATTTTTTAAATAAGTTTTTTATTGAAGTAATCATTCACACATGAACATAAACGAACAATAAGTATACAGTAAAAATTCTGAACTTACAAAATAAACACACACATCATCATACAGAGATCACATACATCACCCCACCACCAACACCTTGCATTGTTGTGATACATTTGTTATGAACTATGCAAGAGCATTGCCAAAATATTACTACTACAGTCCACATCTTACATTTGGTGTATTTTTGCCACAGTCCACCCTATTTTTTTAAACAAATCGTTTTTATTGGTACATGTTAATAAAGCATATAATTTATCCAAAGTGTACAAACAATGGTATTTGGTATAATCACAAAGTTGTACGTTCACCACTTCAATCATTATTAAAGCATTTTTATTATATAATTATATAATATATATATAATAATAAACAAAAAAACAGACAAACGAACAAGGAAATTCCTCCCCTCTCAATCTCTTTTCCCCCTGCTGTACATAGTTGCTATTTCTGGCATTTTTGCACAATTATTTGTATTTTAAGGAGTTTTACTGAGATAAATTCACCTACCATATGATCTATACAAAGTGTATAATCAATGGTTTTTTCTTTCTAGCTGTTACAAAGACCTTTTTAAGTTGTAAATTGTAAAATAAAATAGAAAAATAGATTGAAAAAAATGGCAAATTTTAAAAGAGACTATAAGGGCAAGGTTAGATTTTATATAATCAATTATAAGAAATAGTATAGCAACATTTATAAATGTAAATAATTCTAATATAATAGAAATTAATTATAACTATAATTTTTATATTACAGCTCTAACTATAGGACATAATAATCTCTAAGAATGAAATTAATTATTGGTTTAGTTATTTAATTTCCATTTAGGCCATAATTCTTTCTGGATAATCAAATTCCTATCTGGGAATTCATCACGTCTTATTGGAATGAATTACCACAGATAACAATATGCCAACTCATAATTCCATGTGGCGGAAAAACTCAAAATCTTTTTCAACAGTAATCATGCTATCATTATTGATCCAGATGGATTATTTTAAGTAAGGAGTATGCATAAGAAAGGGTTAAAGAAAAATGAAATATCCAAAAACATTTCTCTTCTCCAGTCCTCTTCAATTAAAAACAAGTGTTTATTTTGTATGAAGAACTTACAGAATACTGACCATAGGAACAATTTGCTAGTTATACTGAGTAATTATTGTTCATATACTATAATTAGCTATTGTACATTTATCTGGTTGACTCCAATTCTTTTTTGGTTACTATTTCATGGTGCTCCTTTTCTCAACCTTTCACTTTTAACCTGGTTGTATCCTTTCATCTAAGGTGAGTCTCTTGTAGATAACATATAAATGGCTCAGATTTTTTATCCATTCTATCACTCCATGTCTTTTGATAGGGGAGTTGAATCCATTAGCATTCAGTGTTATTACTATAAAGGCATTACTTCATCCATTTTGTCCTTTGGTTCTCTGCTGTCATACTATGATATTGTCTGTCTTCTTATCCTTTAATTTACCCTTCCTAATAATCTTCATTTCTAAACTCTTCTCCAAATCTCTTACCCTTGTTTTTTCCCTTCAGGTTGCAGCACCCTCTTTGTTATCTTTTACAACAAAACTGATATTCTGTCAGTTTTTGTTTGTCTGTGAAGACTTTAAACTCACCCTCATTTTTTAAAGACAGCTTGCCCAATACAGAATTCTTGGCTGGCAGTTTTTCTCTTTCAGTACCTTAAATACATCATACCACTTTCTTCTCTCCTCCATGGATTCTGATAAGAGGTCGGCACTTAATCTTATTGAGTTCCCCTTGAAGCTATGCTTTACTCTTGCTGCTTCCAGAATCCTCTCTTTATCGCTGATATTTGTCATTCTGAACAGTAGGTGTCTCAGGGTAGGTCTATTCGGATTTATTCTGTTTGGAGTGTGTTGTCCTTCTTGGATATTAATATTTATGTCCTTCATAAGGGTTGGGAAGTTTTCGGTCATTATTTCTTCAAATATTCTTTTGCCCATTTTTGTTCTCTTCTTCTGGGATACCAATAATGCAAATGTTTGTGTGTTCTGCATTATCATTCCACTTCCTAAGACTGTTCCTTTTTTTCCATTCTCTTCTCTTTCTGTTCTCCTGTCTTTTCCATTTCACATATTCTGCCTTCCAGGTCACTAATTCTGTCTGCAAGCAGTTCAAATCTGTTCCTATGTGCCTCAAATGTATTTTTAATCTCATCCATCACGTCTTTCATTCCCATAAGTTCTGTTACTTTGCTTTGCAGGCTTTCAAATTGTTCTTTATGCTCTTCCAGAGTCTTCTTAATATCCTTTACTTCTTTAGTCATATTTTCTATAAATTCTTTGATGTGATTTAGGAGAGTTGTGTGGTTATCACTGATTGTCTTAAACCCTTAATCTCTTCAGGATATTTGATTGTTCTTTTGGCTGGGCCATCTCTCCCTGTTTCCTAGTATGGCTTGTAATTTTTTGCTGGTCTAGGCATCTAAATATGTTGGTGAATTTACTCTAATGGCCAATTTCTCTCTCTTGTTTCTGTTGGGTTTTTTTTTTCACAGCTTTTCCTTGATATTTGGTTCAATGAATAATTCTCAGTCTTTAAAACTTCCCAGCTTAAGTTTTCAGAATTGGGCCAGGGACTCATTAGCGGTATGCAGATTTTCTCTCAGGGGTTGGATACAGAGAGCATGAACAGTTTTGTCCATGCAATTTCCAGACGAGCCAACAGATGGTGATAGTTAGCACACCTTTCCACTGAGGTGTTTCGTTCTCGCCTTCCCTTTATTCCTGTGTAGAATCTCCAGAGCAGAGATTCAAAGCAGGCTCTCCTAGCTGAATTCACTTAAGAAAAGCACCCCAATCTCCCCTCTCTTTTCCACTGAAACAGCTGACAGGGAGGAAGATGTCTGTTCCCCTCTCAGTTAGCTGCAGTGAGTCAGGGGTTTTACCCCAGCTTAATGCCTTGGTGGTGAGGAAGAGGAGCCCCTCCTGGCTGCCACAGGGACTTGGTAACTCATGTTTGTTGTTTCAGCATCTTCAGCTCTGTCCCTCACTCTCCTGGGAGTTGTGTAGCACTGTTCTAGTCTGCTGACCCCCTAAGTTGGTCCCTCAGATAGCTTTTGATTCTTTCCCCATTGTTTTTACGAAAGTATTTAGCTCTACCTGTTACTCCATTGCCATCTTCCCATCTCCTTCCTTAGTAAATTTTTTAATGTTTTCCATAGTCAAAAAGAAAAAAATACCACACACCCCTATTACTGACCCTTAGCACTGATAGAGGACCTTTTCTGACATTGATACAAGAGTATTACAATATTGCTTGTTAACTATAGTCCCTAAGTTACATTAATTTTATTTTCCCATGCATTGCCATATTCCTACCACCTTGTAATAGTGACATAAGTTTGTTCTAGTTCATAGAGAACATTTTTGTATTTGTACTATTAACCACAATCCTCATCAACCTCTGGGATCACTGTTATTCGGTACCTAGTTATTCTCTAGCTTTCTTTCAATTGACATTTATATCCCTAAATTTCCCCTTTCAGCCACAATCCCATGTATAAACCAGCCGTTGTTAGTGACTCACTATACTGAGTTACCATCTACTCTATCCATTTCCACACTTTTACACTCAAGCTAATTAAAAATTGTACATATATTAAGCATCAGTACCTTTCTCAGGCTTCATCCTATCTCTGAGTAACCAATGCTCTATGTGTTTGTTCTTCATATTTAGTTCATATTAATGAGACTGTACAATATTTGTCCTTTGTTTCTGGCTTATTTCACTCAGTACAAGGTCCTCAAGGTTCATCCATGTTATCCTATATGTCCCAATTCCATTTCTTCTTACAGCAGCATAGTAGTCCATCATATGTATATACCACATTTTGTTTATCCATTCATCAGTTGATGGACACTTGGATTGTTTCCTTCTTTTGCCAATTGTGAATGACACTGTGATGAATATCACTGTGTAAACGTCTGTTTCAATGCTTCTGGATATATTCCTATTGGGAAAGTATATGGCAGTTCTATATATATTTTTTTTAAAGATTTATTTATTTATTTCTCTCCCTATCCCTCCCCACCCCGGTTGTCTGTTCTCTGTGTCTATTTGCTACGTCTTCTTTGTCCGCTTCTGATGTTGTCAGCGGCACGGGAATCTGTTTCTTTTTGTTGCATCATCTTGCTGTGTCAGCTCTCCGCGTGTGCGGCACCATTCCTGGGCAGGCTGCGCTTTCTTTCACACTGGGCGGCTCTCTTTACGTAGCGCACTCCTTGTGCGTGGGGCTCCCCCACGTAGGGACACCCCTGTGTGGCACAGCACTCCTTGCGTGCATCAGCACTGCGCATGGGCCAGCTCCACACGGGTCAAGGAGGCCCGGGGTTTGAACCACGGACATCCCATGTGGTAGGCAGATGCCCTAACCACTGGGCCAAGTCCGCAGCCTGGCAGTTCTATATTTAGCTTCCTGAGAAATGGCCAAAATGTCTTCTACAGAGGTTGGACCATTCTATATTCCCACCAATGGTGAAAGAATTGTTCCTATTATCTTCACATCCTCTCCAGCACTTTTTTTTTAAAACAATGGTCTGTAATGATATTTTATTGCAGTTTTGATCTGTATTTCCCTAATAGCTAGTGATTGAACATTTTTTTCATGTGCTATTTTGCCATTTGTATTTCCTCTTTGGACAAATGTCTATTTAAGTCTTTTGCCCATTTTTAAACTGGTTTGCTTGTCCTTTTATTACTGAGTTGTATTATCTCTTTATAGCATGGAAATTATAGCATGGAAATCAAACCTGGGAGCAAGATGGCTGCCGAAGTCTGCAAATGTTCAGGCCTCCTGGGTTCCTCTTTTACCAGGCCTGCCTCTCTCTGGGCTCAGCTGCTCTGCTATTTCCACAAAGCCAGCTGTAGACTATCAGCTGAATGACTCATCACTCTCCCCGGGGCCTCTGCTGTGTCTAATCATGCCTTCTCTCTGCTCCTCTGTATGCTTACTTCCCGGGTTCCAGCATTAAAACGTCAAACTTCTTTGCAGTGTGGTTTCTTTGTGAGTCCCCACCCACCAAGGGGATAGGAATGTAATGTCCTACTGACATCGCCCAATCAGTGCCTTAATCATTATCTAATCAAATAAAAGTAAAACATCTAAATTGAATATAATCTAACATGCCCAGAAGGACAGACCAGTTTACAAACATAATATAACATTTTAGTTTTGGAATTCAAAAACAATATCAAGCTGCTATAATTTGTAGAAGGTATGAGATAATGGGTCTTCTTTCTTTCTTTTCGATATGGATATCCAGTTCTCACAGCACCATTTGTTGAGGAAACTATTCTGCAAAAACTGAGTAAATCTGACAGCTTTGGAAAAATCACTTGACCATAGATATGAAGGTCTGCTTCTGAATCACTAATTTTTTTCCAGTGGTCAATCTGTCTAACTTTATGCCAGGACCATGCTGTTTTTACCACTGTTGCTAAGTACTATGCTTCAAATTGAGGCCCTCCAACTTCCTTTTTAAGACATTTTTTACTATTCGGGGCCCCTCACCCTTCCAAATAAATTTGATAATTGGGTTTTCCATTTCTTTTTAAAAGGTTGCTGGAATTTTTATTGGGATTGCATTGAATCTGTGTATCAGTTTGGGCAGGACTGACATCTTAACGATATTTAGTCTTTCAATCCATGAACACAGAATGTTCTTCCATTTATTTATTTATTTATTTTTTAAAAAGATTTATTTATTTATTTAATTTCCCCCCCTCCCCTGGTTGTCTGTTCTTGGTGTCTGTTTGCTGCGTCTTGTTTCATGGGAAGTGTGGGCGGCGCCATTCCTGGGCAGGCTGCTTCTTTCTTTTCACACTGGGCGGCTTTCCTCACGGGCGCACTCCTTGCACGTGGGGCTCCCCCACGCGGGGACACCCTTGCGTGGCACGGCACTCCTTGCGCGCATCAGCGCTGCGCATGGCCAGCTCCACACGGGTCAAGGAGGCCCGGGGCTTGAACCGCGGGCCTCCCATGTGGTAGACGGACGCCCTAACCACTGGGCCAAAGTCCGTTTCCCTCTTCCATTTATTTAGGTCTTCTTTGATTCCTTTTAGCAATGCATTGTAGTTTTCTGAATATACATGCTTTATGTCCTTGGGTAAGTCAATTCCTAAATATTTGATTGTTTTAGTTGCTATTGTAAATGGAAATTTTTTCCTGACTTCCTCCTCAGATTTCTCATTACTCATATGTAGAAACACTACTGATTTTTGAGTATTAATCTTGTATCCTGCCACTCTGCTGAACTTGTTTATCAGCTCTAGTAGCTTTGTTGTCAATTTTTGGGGACCTTTTAGGTATAAGATCATATCATCTGCAAATAGCAAAAGTTTTATTTCTTCCTTTCAGATGTGGATGGCTTTTATTTATTTTTCTTGCCTGACTGCTCTAGCTAGAACATCAAGTACTATATTGAACAACAGTGGTAGCAGTGGGCATTCTTGTTTCGTTCCTGACCTCAACGGGAAAGTTTCAGTCTTTGACCACTGAGTACAATGTTGGCTGTGGGTTTTTTATATATGCCCTTTATCATGTTGAGAAAATTTCCTTCGATTCCTAACTTTGTTGAATTTTTATAAAGAAAGGATGCTGTATTTTGTCAAATGCCTTTTCTGAATCAACCAAGATGATCATGTGGTTTTTCTTCTTCAATTTATTAATGTGGTGTAGCACACTGATTGATTCTCTGGGATAAAGTCCTTGATCATGGTGACTAATTCTTTTTTTTTTTCTTTTTAGGAGGTACCAGAGAATGAACCTAGGACTTCTTATGTGGGAAACCACTGCTCAACCACTGAGCCACATTGTCTTCCCTTTAGTTAGTTCTTTCGTTTGTTTGCTTGTTGTTTTATGTTTTTGTTTTTAGGAGGTACTCGGGATCAAAACCAGAACCTCCCATATGGGAAGCAGGCGCTCAACCACTTGAGCCACATCCACTCCAATGACTAATTCTTTTAGTGTGTTGTTGGATTCCACCAGGGAGTATTTTATTGAGGATTTTTGCATCTGTATTCATCAGGGAACTGTATAATTTTTTTCATAATATCTTTAACTGGCTTTGTTATTAGGGTGATAATGCATTTATAGAATGAGTTTGGTATTATTCCTTCCTATTCAATATTTTGGAAAAATCTGAGTAGGACTGGTAATAAATCTTCTTTTGATGCTCAGGTCTATCTTAATACTAACATTATTTACTAAATATTTACTGTATGCTAATGACTTTATATGAATGACCTCTAAATCAATACTATTATTTTACATATGAAATAATTGGTGCCTAGAGAGGTTAAGTAAACTGCTCATGGTTATTGCTTAGCAAGTGCTATGGATTGGATTGTGGCCCCCAAAACGGTATGTTCAAATAAGATCTTTAACAATGTTCTCAGTTAAGAAACAGCTCTAACGTAATATGACTGGTGTCCTTATAAGAGGAAATTTGGGTAAAGAGAGATAATCGGAGAGAAGAATGCCATGTAAGACAGAGGAGAAAATATATGGATTGTCAGCAAACTACCAGAAGCTAGAAGAAGCATGGAACAGATTCTTCCCTACAGGCTTTGAGTGAAGCATGGCCCTACCCTGTTTTGATTTAAGACTTTAAACCTTCAGAACTGAGAAACAATAAACTTGTTTTTTTAAGCCACCCAGTTTGTGGTATTTTGTTATGGCTGCCCTGGCAAATTAAGACAGCAGACATAAGAGCAAAGGTTTTAACCCAGGCATTGAGATTGACAGCCTAAGCTCTCCGTTGCCTTCTATATTGCCTCACAATAAACCAAACAAGTGAGTACCTTTGAAACCTATGTTTCCATCCCTCAAATGATCCTATTTCAGCAGATGATGAGGTTGATTTCATAGTATGGCTAGAACAGCATGTACCATTTTTTAAAGATACAATCTAAAAAGTGCTTATAACAATATTCTGAAGTTGTCACTGCATTCCCAATTTTGTGCTTGTGCAGCTACTATTTAACATTATTTTAAAGATGGTTGTTCTTCAAACCACGGTAGTTTCATTTTGGTTTTGAATGCATTCTGAGTGTTTTCATATATTCATATGACTCTAGTTTTCATAGTATGTTTGCATTTGAAATCCCAGTAAATATTTATTAGCTATATAATTCATTTCTCTATATGAAAATAAGTAGAAAATGCTCAGTAATCAGAAAGCAAGAAAAATAGGTACAGTTAAGGAAGAAAGACTGGAACACACATGGAATTAGAAATCACAAAGAAAAAGAAATTATTTCTTGATCTACATCTAACTTTGTATATTATGTGGAGATACTTTTACATTCTACCTGTGCTTAGGACTTAGATTTCACAAATTAAAAGCTCCAACTGAGTTTGGCAGTAACCAGATTAGAAAACAAGTTCTGCTTTGTTGGTCATGAAAATCAAGTAATATAAAATTTTTAAAACACCAACATGAGACATATACTTTTTTGAGAGCATAAGAGCAATATTTGTAGGGATGAGGTGAGACTGGCACTCAATAGTGGAGAACTAGCAAAACATCAGAATTAAAATTGTGTGACTAACATCAAAAACCATGTACAAATAAAATCTTGTTACCACTTCACCAAAGAATTTTTCTAAATGATACATACTTTTTTCTATTTCTATTGTCCCATGACATCTTCACTAATATTTTTAAGAAATATTTTTAAAGGTAACAACATATTTTTTTACCTCCTACGAAAATGCTTCATGAAGTACTAAGGAACTTCTTTTATCTGTTCTTATTTCTCATCTTCTGTCTAATCGATGACTTTAAATCTTTCACAGAAGTAGTAAAAATTCACTATAAATTCACAATAGCTAAAAACCTACCTGTGACCCTATGTAAATGGAAGCTTCTTTGAATGTAGGCTTTCTTTTCTAGTTTGGTGTGAGATATAGGTATTTGCTGCCATACACTGAAATTAGAATTTAAAATCAGGAAGTGGATGTGGCTCAAGCAGTTGGGCACCCACCTCCCACATGGGAGATCCTGGGTTTGGTTCCCAGTGCCTCCCTAAAGAAGACGAGCAAGACAATGAGGTGACGCGAGTTGATGCAACAAAGATGATGCCCTGAGATGATGCAATGAGGAGACATCACAAGAGGCACAACAAGCAGGGAGTGGATTTGGCCCAAGCAATTGGCCACATGGAAGGTCCCAGGTTCAGTTTCTGGTGCCCTCCTAAAAGAACACAAGCAGACAGAGAGAGCACACAACGAACAGACACAGACAGAGAGAGCAAACAGCAACTGATACAAATACTTTTAAAAGTATATAAAATCTTTAACAGCACAGCAAAAATAAGAATAGGTGATTTCTTAAGCCTGGTTTAGATGCAATTCAATCTTTCTGATCAACTTGATCCAATTATCAACTTAATGAATAATGTAAATAAAAGAAAAAATATTCTACATTTTTATATAACTGCTTTTCACCCAAGAACATCAAAAGAATAGAATTTATTAGGATTATTTAATTTTAAAAATCATAATTTTTTTGTCTGCCTTTGACTGACTTATCTTGTTTACTTTACATATGTTAGGGAAATTAATTATACCAATTCCAGAAATCTTATTAAAAATTGTTCTAAACTTAGTTTAAAGTTTTTAAACCTTGCAATAATTACATGTCATTCAAACTCTGAGAATTTACAGTCAACTAAGGATGAATTAATGTTATAAGAAAGTAAAAGAATGCTATAGATGTAAGTTCGTTTAATTAAAATAAAGACTGACATTCTGCTTAAATTTAGTACGACAACTCAGAATAATCCAGTTCACTTCTTAAAGTGTTAGACTTCTGCTTTTAGGTAGTATGTGGATATATATTAGTGAAAGTAGTTCTCTTCTGTCTTATTATTCAAGAAGAAAATCTCAATTTGGTGACAGTGTATCTGTATTACCTATCAAACATATACTATTCCCCTTTTTTAACACCAAGAAAGCAAACTTTAGGTTTCAGATATTCTGACAATCAGTGGTATCTAGCAAGTTAGTAATATGCTTTTGTTTTCATTTTATCTACTTTTAAAAGTACTTTCTACATGATACTGGCTTTCCATTTTTATAGTAGTGCTGGGAATGTTCCTTTTTAAAAAGATATGTATTTTTTAAATGAGATGACAATTAAAAATAATATATAATAAAGTAATATGTCATGAATACAGAAAACATTTAAAATACTTGGTAGTATATAAATACATATTTTCAAATATACATTTTCATTTCCCCCTCCCAAAACAAACAAGTAAAGGAATAAATCAATAAATATAAACAGGCACCCATTGATAGCAGAGAGTAAGGGTTAATGAATTATACTCTGGAGCCAGAACACTTGGATTTGAATCATTGCTCTACCACTTTTTTGTTCTCACTGTAAAATAGAAATACAACAATAATCACTCCCATTGTGTTTCTGTGAGGGTGAAATGTAAAGGTTTAATGTATAAAGAGCACTTAGAACAGTGTCTGGCACATACCAAGTACTTAAAAATGTTATTTAGTCAGCTTAGATTTTACCATATGTAGCAGTTTCATATTGATGAATTCCAAAAAGAAATATTGGATTATGTTTGTAAACTGATCTTTTCCTCTGGGCATATTAGATTATATTGGATTCAGAGGTTTACTTGATTAAGTAATCAGTAAGCCTCTTGTGCCAGTAGGGCACAAAGGGGTGGTGACTCACAGATAGAAAACGTAGTAAGGGACAGAGTTGAAGGGTTCTTAATGTTGGCGTTTGCTGCTGGAGCCCCAGGAAAAGAGGAAACCCTGAGCTCAGGAAGAAGCAAGCCTTGGGAAGAAAGGAACCTTGAACCCAGAGAGAAGCAAGACCCTAGAAGAAAGGAACCCAGGAAGCCTGAGCCCTCGCAGCCGTCGGCAGCCATCTTGCTCCAACATGTAAAAAAAGACTTTGGTAAGGGAAGTATTTTATGCTTTATGACCTGGTATCTCTAAGCTCCCACCCCAAATAAATACCCTTTATAAAAATCAACCCATTTCTGTTATTTTGCATCAGCACCCCTTTGGCAGACTAATACAATATGTTAAATGCCTTTACTGAAAAGAGGCTTCTCAGTCTAATAGTTCTATAATCCTGATAAAGTGAACTAAAATTTCACTATTTGATTTATTGCACTCAGAATAAGATTCTCTAAGAATCTTCAGCTCAATGCAAATATTTCTGTGAATCAAGACCCATTAAATAATTATCCACCACTAATATCAATGCCCAGGGGGAAATAAGATTAATAGCATATGTTAATGAGGGAAAGAAAGGCAGTGCTTGGACAATATATCAGATAGGGACACTGGGCAAAATAGAGGACGGATTACCTAAGAATAAAGGAAGGACCTCAAAAAATAAAATCTCAAAAGTAAAGCACTGAATTTTCCTCAATTCCACAATTTGACTAGAGCCAGCTCTACCTTTAAGTATGCACTAAACAGGTACAGATCCATTTACTAGTGGTCTTTAAAGTTCCCAAAGAATGAGAGCAGTCACATACAGAACCTATCCCTTTAAAGAGAGACAACAATACCCTAACACCAAAACCAGATAAAAACATCACAAGAAAAGAAGACTATATACCAATACCCCTTATGAATATAGATATAAAAACCCTCAAAAAAATACCAGCAACTAAATACAACAGCATATTAAACCATATACAGTATGATCAAGTGCGGTTTATCCCAGGAATGCAGGGGTGATTCAATATAAGAAAATCAATCAAAGTAATATACTCCATTAACAGAACAAAGGAAAAAAACCACATGATCATCTCAATTGATGAAGAAAACAAATGACAAAATCCTGTACCCTTTCATGTTACAAACACTCAGAAAACTAGGAAGAGGAGGGAACTTTCTCAACAAGACAAAACACATTTATGAAAAATCCCAACCAACATCATACTCAATGGTGAAAGACTGAAAGCTTTTCCCCTAAGATTAGAAACAAGGTAAGATGCTTGCTTTCATCTCTGCTATTCAAAATTGTACTGGAAGTCCCAGCCAGAGTAATTGGATAAGAAAAGGAAATAAAGACATCCAAATTGGAAAGAAGTAAAACTCTATTCACAAAAGACATAATTTTGTATACAGAAAAGCTCAAAGAATCTATAAGAATGTTACTAGAGCTAATAAATGGAAAGTTATGGAGTTCAAGATCAACATGCAAAAATCAGTTAGGTGTCTATAAACTAGCAATGAATATTCTGAAAAAGAAACTGAGAAAAAAGTTTCATTTACAATTCATCTAAAAGAATAAAAGACCTATAAATAAATTTAACAAAGTGAAAGACTTGTACACTGAAAACTACAAATCATTGCAAAAGAAATTAAAAACCTAAATGGAAAGGAATCATGTGTTCATGAACTGAAAAGTGATTCAGTATTTTTAAGATGTCAGTACAACCCAAAGCAATCTACAGATTCAACAAAATCTCCCACAAAAATTCCAGTAGCCAGTGACATCACCAAGATGGCAAAGTAAAACACTACATGATTCTATGTTCCCACAAAAGCTTCAAACAACAAGCAAAAATGGACTGCACCAGGAGAGGATGTAGCTCAAGCGGTTGAGCGCCTGCTTTCCACATGGGAGGTCCTGAGTTCCATTCCCGGTGCCTACTAAACACACACACAAAAAACAAGCAAATAGACAAACAAAAAAACAACTCAGGGGAGCCAATGTGCCACAGTGGTTGAGAACTGGCTCCTCACTTACAAGGTTTTGGGGTTCAATGCCCAGCAATGGTACCTTACTAAAAAAAAAAAAAAGATTGTACCATCTTTCTCAGAGTTCTAGTAACTAAAGGGTTGCAGTAATAGGGCAAGTGTAAAATCAAGATAAAGAACTTTAAAATGGTAGGAAACCTAATGCTAGCCTTGTAACAACATCCTTCCCCCACACCTTCCCCAGCTTGGTGAGAAGCTGTCCTGAGCTCTTAGTGTGGGTTCTAGTCCCAGTTCTGGAGGGAGCAGAATAAGCCTTGTGCACATACTAGAGTACATGCATGTCTATGCTATCTGTCTAGTGGCAGCCTACAGAACTGACCAGGACACATCTCACAAACTTGCCTTTAAGAACATGCCCTGTGCATCAAGGCGGTTTGCACTGAGGCTAGAACGCTGTAGGAGAACAGTCAAAACACTGTCGCCTAGAGCAAAAGATTGCTGAATGTGAGACCATCACTGTAATGCCTGGGACTGGAAGGAAATCCTATATATCCTAGGGGGAAAGGGACATTAGGATGTGAGTAAATGGGAGAATTCATAGAATTATGAATTATGCTCAGGAGAAGATTCAGGCTTTAAAAAGACAAGGAAGGACTATATGCATTCACTTCAAGCTATTTTTTCTTCTTCTTCATTGTCTTTTAAATGGTACATTAAAAAATTATGAGGTCCCCATATACCCCTCACCCCACCCACGCCACCCCTCCCATCTCAACAAACTCTTCCATCATTGTGGTACATCCACTGCACCCAGCTAATACATTCTGGAGAACCGCTGCAGCACATGGACAGTGGTCCATATTGTAGTCCACACTCTCCCCCAGTCCACCCAGTGGGCCATGACACTTCAAGCTATTTGTTAAAGTTATGATTAGGCATGCTAAGATCAGAAAGAGTATTCACACAGGCCAATTATTTACTTTTGTTGTTGTTGTTGGCTCCTGCCACAACTATCAAAACTTTTGTGTGCTGCTTCAGCATCCATCTTACTTTAGCTAAGCCACTTGCCTCAACGCTGACCTGTGGCCTTTCCAACTCTGAGGTACAAACACCTCCAGATACAACCTATATCTACAACCATCACACAACCCACACACCTCACCCCAGAAGCACAAACCATCCCCACCACCTTTAGACCTCCAGTTCCTTTACCTTGTCATGTGTGTTTGCTTTAAACTACTAACCAATCCTTAACTCCCAAGGGAAATCTACCAAGCTCCATCCCAGGACCAAAATAAAGGCACAAGGTCATCGGTCCCTCCTCTTCTACTGTGCTCCCCACCTGGTGCTTGAGCCACCCAAGCCAATTTCACTTCCCATTGACCACTCACGACTCCCTTCTTTCCCTGGGACCTATGAATAATAAACTACCTATTTTCATTATTGTATCATTTTATCATTGTCACACCTGAACTCCACCCAGATCCAAATTTAAAATCCAAATTAACTAAAATAAACTAATTCAAAACAGTTCCTGGTATTGAAGGAAATCTTTATCATAACACTATTTAGATAGAAACTTAAGAAACAGACTCCTCAGTGAATAAATTCCAGAAATAAAACACTAATATTAAAATATGGAGAATCAACAAAACTAAAATTGTTGTTTGTAAAGATCAATAAATGGACAAACCTTTAGCTAGACTGACAATGGGGGGAAAAAACAAAACAGCCTATTTCCTTTGTTGCTTGTAGGTGTTATGATTTAAATCCATGAATTACTTTCACAGAGACGATCAGGCCAGTACTTGCTGGACCAAACAACTGGACATCATAGTCGCTAAACTGACACATGGAATTAACTACTATACTGGGTAAAACGGTAGATTTTATTTTTATCTTTTTGAGTAGCTGTGAAGCTGTCTTCATAGGAGCTGCACCTGCACCTACACCATTTTACATTTTCACCAATAATGCTCAAGGGTTCCTATTTCTCCACATCCTCTCCAAAATATATTTTCGTTTTTTTTTTTTAAATCCTCAGTACCTCCTAAAAAAAAAATCCCAAGAATTGGAGATGAATGGAATATCCTTTCCCCTCTCCCCTAACTCCATATCAAAGAAATCCTTGAATGATTACAATGTGAGATTCTGTGGCTCAGCACAACTACAAGAACTACATACATTAATTTATGGTCATGTCGTTAGTCAATCAGATTTCCCCTGACAACTCCTCTCTTATTATTCTTAAAGATTCATGGCTGTCATGTTTTAGCTTCTATCATTAATACATCATGGTCTTCAGCTTCATTGTATTTTATTTCTTCCAAGACTACAGTCCATAACTTAGGTTGGAAAAAAAGATTTTTTGGAGAAAAGAAAGTTATATCTTTTATTGATTCACCACCTATATTTAGTCTCATATTCCGTCATTGCTACAGGGCTTACTCTTATTTAATACATAAGGTATGCAGGTGGTTGTGACTACAGCACAAATATATACTTGATTAAAAAGACGTAACTCCAATAACAGAAATAAATGGTTTAATGTCAGGAAGTGAACTGTTCATCTTAAAACAATCCAGAGAGAAATGAACACAATTAACAGAGAAAGTAAGGACCTTCTGCTGTTCCCTAACTTCACTATTTGGCCTTTAAAGTCACAATCTACTTATATTTCTTTACTTGTATTACAAGTAAATACAAGAAGCTACAATTGTACTTTTCAAGAAAGCTTCTTTGAAACTGAGATCATGTAATATCTACTCAGGAAAAGTTTTCTATATTCCTATATTACATGAAAACTAAAATCTGAAGCTTTTTATTTTTAGGAGGGGGAAAGCAAAGAGCAACTGATAAGCCTTTTCTGTACTTTTACCATCATGATTCTAAAATAAGGAGTTAATAATTAATGTTTTGTTTTTGTCTGTACTCTTTTACTGCATTTGCTTTCCATGAACACCTGTTTATTAGTGAATGAATCCATTAAATTCAGTTTTTTGCTAGATTTTTAAAAAACATATTTCTGCTGCATCTCATCCTGCAACATGCCTACACCCATACCTTGGATGTGTACTATCTCTTTTCTTGTTTTTAACTCTTGTTACTGGTCTTCAAAATTTTTTACTTAATTTAAAATATATATATTCCTTTCAATCCATTGGCAATGTTTCAGAATGTACACATTAGCACATATTCCTTTGTTTATTCATTCAACAAACATTTACTGCACTCCTACTACATTAAAGACTCTGAATTAGCACTGTGGATACAAAGGGGAATTAAAAAGTCCTATCATCAAAGACTATATGGGATGGTAGAAAACACAAACAAGGAGACAAAATAAATGAAAGTTTAGGAATGATGTCAACAACTTATTTGGAAATGGTTCTGTTTATTATTATTATTATTGAAATAATGAAAATGTTCTAATAATGACTGAAGTGATGAATGCACAACAATGTGACTATACCAAATACCACTGACTGTACACTTTGGATGAACTGTATTAATATGTAGCAATAAAATTGATTTGTTTAAAAAAATTATGTCCTGAACATGCATATAGAGAAAAGGAGAATGATAAAGCAAATACAGCAAAATGTTAATAACTGGTGAAACTGGGCAAAGAGTATATGGGAATTCTTTGTGCTAATTTTGTAATAATTTTTATAAATTTGAAATAAATTAAGAAAAAATGCTTAATTCCTTTTGGGGGGCTCAAAACATGGACACTTGATATTTATTGTCTACCAATATAATAATAGGCAAAAAGTTAAAGGAAGGTAAGCTACAAGTCAAATGTGCTAGAGAAAGATCACTTCAGTGACCATTTTTCCTGAGTTTAGCGTAGCTACTCATTAGAACAGAGGGTTTATTTCTAACTGAACTACCGACATATTAGGATGACATCCTCAAATAGTTTATAGATGTGAAAACACTAAGAAAATTTTAAATACTATGCAAAATATTAAAAATACTATGCAAAAGTAAAACTATGTCAGTCATTATGAAAATGATAATATTTCAGTGAACACTGAATCAGAGAAGTAATGAACACTTTATATTAAGGGCTTTAATGAGTTATAATTTAAACACAAAAAAATAAGCACTGAATTTTCATTGAGAAATAGTAAGTGTGTGTCTTCAGAGAAAGCAGAGGTTTAAAGGTTTTATAATAGAACGACAACAAAATAATTTTTACAAGGTATACTAAATTACTGTTTAAAATGTAGCTCCTGCAAACCCTGTGGATATGAACAGAAACATGACAAAGGATTGAAATGAATAAATTTCAGATTTTTAAAATCATTTTCTTCATAGCTACTTAGTTTCATTATTGATAAATAATGGATACAACAAATGGACAAAGAATACAGGGAAGTGCAAAACAGAGAAAAAACAAAAACCAACGTAACCCTTACTAATAAAAAGGCAAATCATTTTTCAAAAAGACCTCAAAGTTTTTTAAAAATAATACTAAATGCTGATTAAAACATGATGAAATAGGAATCAGATGTGGCTCAAGCAGTTGGATGCCTGCCTACCACATGGGAGGTCCAGGGTTTGTTTCCTAATACCTCCTAAAGAAGATGAGCAAGACAGCAAGCTGATGTGGCAGGATGGCACAATGATCACAACAAGGAAACACAATGAGAGACATAGCAAGGAGCAGAGATGGCTCAAATGATTGGTATACATAGGAGGTCCTGGGTTTGTTTCTGGTGCCTCCTAAAAAAATTCGATGACGACAACAAGAAGACACACCAAGTGTGAACAATGAAGGGGGGGTGAACAAATAAATAAAATAAATATTTTTTAAAAAGACAGGGAAAATGCTCTCTTCTACATCATTGGTGGGAAAATGAACTGTTTCAAACATCTGAAAAGCAATTAAACCATGTGTGAGTAACTTTAATATGTTACGACTAGACACAAAAAATTCAAATTCTAGGAATTAAAATTTTATAAAAATTATATATACAAAGATGCTTATTGGAATGAAAAACTACAAACAGCCTAAATGCCCAAAATCAGAATGGATAAAGAAAATATCTAGTTGATAAAATATTATACAGCTATTAAAATTCACAGATATGAAGACTATATAATATCCTTGAAAATACTTATTATGTTAAACAAAAAATCAGGATCTAAAATGTTTGTATAGGCGGTGGACTTGGCCCAGTGGTTAGGGCATCTGTCTACAACATGGGAGGTCCGCGGTTCAAACCCCGTGCCTACTTGACCTGTGTGGAGCTGGCCCATGCGCAGAGAGTACCGTGCCACGCAGGGGTGTCCCTGTGTAGGGGAGTCCCACGCGCAAGGAGTGCACCCCGTAAGGAGAGCCACCCAGCGTGAAAGAAAGTGCAGCCTGCCCAGGAATGGTGCTGCACACATGGAGAGCTGACACGACAAGATAATGCAACAAAAAGAAACACAGATTCCCATGCCACTGACAACAGAACCGGACAAAGAAGACGCAGCAAACAGACACAGAGAACAGACAGCCGGGGTGGGGGTGGGGGATAAATAAATAAATAAATAAATAAATAAATAAATAATTCTTTTTAAAAAATAATAAAATAAAATAAAATAAAATAAAAATAAAATAAAATAAAATGTTTGTATAGGGAGGCGGACTTGGCCCAATGGATAGGGCGTCCGTCTACCACATGGGAGGTCCGCGGTTCAAATCCTGGGCTTCCTTGACCCGTGTGGAGCTGGCCCATCACAGCGCTGATGTGCGCAAGGGGTGCCATGCAATGCAGGGGTGTCCCCTGCGTGGGGGAGCCCCATGCGCAAGGAGTGCATCCAGTAAGGAGAGCCGCCCAGTGTGAAGAAAGTGCAGCCTGCCCAAGAATGGCGCCACACACACGGAGAGCTGACACAACAAGATGACACAACAAAAAGAAACACAGATTCCTGGTGCTGCTGATAAGGATAGAAGCGGTCACAGAAGAACACACAGCGAATGGACACAGAGAGCAGACGACTGGGGGGCGGGGTGGGGAAGGGGAAAGAAATTAATAAAAATAAATAAATCTTTAAAAAAAATGCAATAAAATAAAATGTTTGTATAGGGAAGTGGATTTGGCTCAACAGATAGAGCATCTGCCTACCACATAGGAGGTACAGGATTCAAACCCAGAGCCTCCTGACCCATGTGGTGAGCTGGCCCACAAGCCGTGCTAATGCACACAAGAAGTGCCATGCCACGCAGGGGTGTCCCCTGCATAGGGGAGTCCCATGTGCAAGGAGTGCGCCCCTGAAGGAAAGGCACCCTACGTGAAAAAAGTGCAGTCTGTCCAGGAGTGGGACCGTACACATGGAGAGCTGGCGCAGCAAGATGATGCAACAAAAAGAGACACAGATTCCCAGTGCCGCTGACAAGAATACAAGTGGACGAAGAAGAACACACAGTGAACGGACACAGAGAGCAGAAAAGCAGGGGATGGGAGAGAAATAAAAAATAAATCTTTCATAAAATAAAATATTTGTATATTACTAATCCAGCTGTACAAAAAGTAAGCAAAGAAATGCAACTAAAAAGAAACAAAGTATCAACAATAGTTGTATAAATGTAGAGATTAGAGATTATTTTTCTTTAAATCATTTTCCTATTTTTCCAAATTAATGAGCTGCTATTGCTATACAATTCTATCATACAAACAATACATAAATATATAGTCATTATAAAGATTCAGCAATATGAAAGTACAGAAATAACCTTCCCCATCAACAGTCACCTGACAATATCCCCCTTCTCTTCTATCTTTGATAACAGTTTGCAAAATGTTTCCAGTAATATTTAAACATGCTTTTGTTTAATAAATATTTATTAATAACTAGTATTTTTATAGTGAAAAATTTAAAAGGAGAAAATATCAATCACCACCATCAAATTTTGTACGTTTTATTATATGGCAATGAAAAATATGTTCTGCTTCTTAGCTTTAAAATATTTTTAAAATTTTTATTCTAAAATAAACTTATAGGACAGTTACTAAAATAATACAAAACACATTCAGAGAACTCAAACTTACCCCTACCCTGATACTCAGATCTACCAACTTTTAACATTTTTCCCCATTTGCCTTCTCACTCTATACTCTATCATTCTATTAAACACTTAAGAGTAGGCTGTATACATCATGTTCCTTGAACATTTAATACTTCCATGTATTTTTTCCTAAAAACAAGGATATTCACTTATGTAACCACCTTAAGTATGGTTTCAACTTTTATATTTTAATTTATTTCTCTAAACTTCAACACTTAAAGCTATTTTTCTTTTGGTCAAACAGCTATTGTTTGCAGACTGAACGTCTGGCACTATTTATCACAGTGGTTGTTTTTGTGAAGGTTAATGAAAAAGCCAATATTCAGCTTGTTTGCTAACTTTATCTTCACTTGATTTTTCATTTGAAGGAGAACAGAATATAGAAATTGAATCAATCCTACCAAATCAGAGCACTTTACTTAATTATGTTCCCTTTTTATGGGGACAGTACTATCAAGTCATACTGGCAATACTTGGGTCAAAAGATTACAGCAGGGAAGCCAGTATAGCTCAGTGATTGAGTGCCAGTTTTCTACAAACGAGGTACCAGGTTCAATTCCCAGCCCTGATACCTCAAAAAAAAAAAAAAAAACCAAAAAAAAAAACCCAGGAGATCACAGTAGATCAAGATCTGGCTAACAGTCTATAATGTAAGGCATCTGTAAAAAATTTTTAAGGAGAACTTATGCCAAAATCACTTCTTATCTTTCATCTACGTAGATGTAAAAGAGAAAATTAGAGAGGCCTTGTTTTGTTTGGTTGTTTGGGGAAAATAAATGAGCCCAATTCAGTATAATCTCCAAAAAAAAAGGTCTTGAGTAGGAAAATATTACATAGAGAAAACTTCCTATTACTTATAGCTTAGCATTTCATCAACAAATTGAAGGAAATAATCCAAAATTTAAGATCTAAGAGTATGTACTTGTTAAATCTGTTAACTGAGAGAATTCCTGAGAAATGTTACATATTTAACATTTTACCATATTTGGTAAAATGTTAAGGCATATTTAACATTTTTACCTTATTTGGTAAAATGTTAAGGCATATTTAACATTTTTACCTTATTTGGTAAAATGTTAACAATTCACCTTATTTGCTTTATCATTCTCTTTACCAATACATGGACACTCACATACATGTGGATATGATGTTTTCTGAGCCATTTGAGGGTAGGTTATATACATCAGGCCTCTTATTCTTAAACACTTCTGAGAGTACTTCCTAAGTATATGAATATTCTATTATACAGTCACAGTACTAATATCAGCTCTAGTAAATTTAACATTGAAACAACACATTTCACTAATCATTTTTTCAATTAACCCAACAATACCCTTTATCATATTTTCCCCCTTCAGTACAGAACATTTAGTATTGCTTAGTTGTCAGGTCTTTTTCGCCTCCTTTAATCTGAATCTTTTCCACAGTCCTTCTTTGTCTTTTATGATACTGATACTTTTTAAGGGCACAGATGCCATTTTATAATTTAACACTCCTAATCTGGGGTTTATCTGATGTTCCTTCATGATTAAATTCAGGTTATGCATTCCGGGCTGGAATACAGGACTAGATTACTGATGCTTCTCAGGGTATCCTGGATGTCCATCTGTTTTTCATTGGTGATTTTCGTTTTGATCACCCAATCGAGATACTGTTCAATTTCACCACTTTATAATTACTAAATTTCCCCTTGCAACTAACAAGCAATATATGGGGAAATACTTTAAAACAATTCAAATATCCTCAATCCTCATTGAAATTCCCCCTAGATTTAGTTTCTTTTGATGATTCTTGCCTGAGCTAGTCCTTAACATGATGGTTGCAGAATGATGATAACTAGCACTCCTACATTTACCAGTTGGCA
The DNA here is from genome assembly GCF_030445035.2 of Dasypus novemcinctus. Lineage (NCBI taxonomy): Eukaryota > Metazoa > Chordata > Mammalia > Cingulata > Dasypodidae > Dasypus > Dasypus novemcinctus. The sequence continues at coordinate 42,719,562 of NC_080679.1, forward strand.
CTTGGCATTCTGCTGTATGCAAATGCTCTTCTCTCTTTCTGTATTATAGGTACATATTCATGAATTAATTTTCCCTCCATGATTTATAGCAATGGCTGTACTTAATTACTTGAGCACTCAAATTGCCCCTAGATATAGCCAATAGGAGCTTTGTCAAGTTGGCTCCTACGTCCTTGTGACAAATATGTGTTATATTTTTTAGTACTTCCTTCCTTTCTTTCTAAAATTACAAAATGTTCCAGGCTTATCTCGCATCTATCATACACAGCCTTGGAACAAGTCATTTTTCCAACGAGCTCGTATTCCTTTTAGCAGACAATGGTATTAGAAACTGAGATATGGGCATTACTCCTAGGGTGCCTTTGCTTCTTGTCCCTTTCAGCAGATAGAGGTAAGAGATTTACGTATGTGGGGAAGCAGATATGGCTCAAGTGACTGAGCTCCTGCCTACTACACAGGAATCTCAGGTTCAATTCACAATGCCTCCTGGAGAAGATGAGCAAGACAGCGAGCTGACGCAACAAGATGATGCAACAAAGAGACACAAAGAGGAAAGACCAAGAGAGACACAACAAACCAGGATGCTGAGGTGGCTCAAGTGATTAGGTGCCTCTCTCTCACATGGGAGGCCCCAGGTTTGGTTACCAGTGCCTCCTAAAGAGAAGATGAGCAGATACAGAGAGCACACAACAAACAGACACAGAGAGCAAACAGTGAGCACAAGCAACTGGTGTGGGGGTGGGTGGGATAAATAAATAAATCTTTAAAAAAAAAGAGATTTATATATGTATATATACACCTATATAAGTATATACAGATACATATATACACATATATGTATATACACCGTGACTGACAAACATGCATGCACACATACACATGCATATTTTTAAAATCGTTTAAGTCTACAATGATACCTAAATTACAGTAGGTTTCCAAAAGGGTTCTCTTTTGCTTCTCCCGATTCCATAACAACATGTCCCTTTTTTTGTTTTTTTTCCAGTAAGACCCGGCTTCCAAGAATATCAACACATATACTCATTTTCTTAACCCTGTAATACATCTACAATTGTAGGATTGCTTTGTCCACGCTATTTTGTCCATTTTAAAAAGAGTTCAGGATTTGTGATCAAGTCTCCTTCTGACATCTTACCCTGCCCCAGAACTATTCAAATACCATGTAAGTTATACTTGGATTAGTTCTTTCTTTTTCCTTTAAGTGTGGTTACAGGATTTATCTGAAACTAAATCAAGTTCATTTGCTTCAGTTTTACTTTCAGTGTTAGGTTTTCCCCCCTTCTCATCCTTACTGGTGTGTTTTCATTTTGTGCATATGTAGAAGAGAAAATAATTTCAAAACTTAAAATTATATACTTCTGGGGAGCTGATGTAGTTCAAGTGGTTGAGTGCCTGGTTCCCACTATGAGAGCCCGGGTCTGATCCCTGGTACCTCCTAAAAAAAAAAATTTTATTTCTTCCCATTTCCTCTATCCACTGTAAGTAAACAACTCCATTATTTTGTCTTTTATCTTTCCTGTGCTTCTTTTTGTAAAGAGAAACAGATATAGATATGCTTTCTTCTTTCTCTTTCATTTTTACATAAAACACAGCATACTAAATATATGACTATTTGTACTTTGCTTTTTTACCTAACATTATCTCGGAACTTACTCCGTATCAGTTTGCAGCAGTAGAAATCATTTTTTTCTTATAGCATCTACAGTTAATACTTCATTACATGTATGTACAATAATGTATTTCAACCACTGCTATTCTTGGACATTTAGGTAGTTCCCAATATAATGTAGTTACAAATAATACTGCAGTGAATAACTCTGTGAATATGTATTTTCATACTGTTCAAAGTATATTCAAGATAAATTCCTAGAAATGGGGGTGATGGGTGGAAAAGTAAATGCACATGTAGCTTTTTTTAATATTGCCAAGTTTTCCTCAGTTGTGACTGGAAAATACTATATTTTAATTCAAACTTATCTGGTAATAAACTGATACCTTGGAAATCCAGGTCCAGCTCTTCAGGATTTCAGATATTAAGAAGATATACCCTTATGATACTGAAACTCTCCCTTTCAATCCTGCCAACCCTGAATATTTTTGTATTTTTTAATACTTTGCAAATCTTCAGAGAAAGGAATTACAAAGAAACAGAAGTTACTTTAACTACTTACTTAGTGGTGTTGTGTCAGGAGGTGGAAAATTCTCAGTAAAGTTGACATTACATAAGTCTGTGCTACAGCAGCAGAAACGGTATGTTCCATTCTGAATTGAGGGAGGGGTGGTAGTTACTACACATTCTTCAAAGTGACACTCTTGGGGATCTCCAATGTGAGACCAACATCCTGCAAATCAATATTAATATAAAAAATATTAATGTATACTATAAAATATGATGAACAAAACTAAAAGGAAAACAACAAACTAAGAAATATTTTTAATAGATGTGACAGAGTAAGTACACATAAGCTATTCTCTTACAAACCAATAGGAAACATTCATTTTTAAGAAACAAAGATGACAGAGTACACAACAGGCATTTCACCCCTTCAGCTCCAAAGAAAAGCCATCAACAAAATGTTTAAGTCATCATTTATGTACAAAATACAAATGAAAGCTATACTAAGATTTCATTTTTGTCTGTACCTATTAAACTGTTCTAGATTTAAGATATAATAACAGAACTTTTGGGAGAATGGTGGACTAGAAAGCCTTCGGATTCTCACTTCTCCCAAAAAAATAGCTAAAGGACAGGCAGAAATGGCCTGGGGGAAAAGTTCTAGGGTTTAGAACATCAGGGTAAGGCAGGACCACCCAGAAGAGAGAGGCGCACAGTAAAAGAACCTCACCTTTAAGGCCTTAAGCAGAAGCTGCAGATGCAGCTGCTGACACCCCTCCCCCATCCTATCATCCTGGGAGACAACAAACAGAAGGGGCTGCAAGGATTCAACTCCCCAGGAAAGGGGAGCGAAAGGGATGCAACCTAGGGTTGACTCAGCTTTTAAACCACAAATTTGGTCTGCTGTGTCCTGCAAGCCCTTCCAGACCAATGGGGCTGAGCCAATATTTGTCCTGGGAGCCAGCAATGGACTAAAGAGATCCAACCCTCTCAAATCACCATCCCTACTAACAGAGTTTGTACATGGAGGAATTATTTCCTACCCAGAAAAGGGGAGGAAAACTATCACTGAGAAAGTTTAATTAGCTAGGTTCTTAGCCTCCAGGCAGGATCCTCTGTCACAATGACAGAGTCTGTGTTGCGGCAAACATATTTCCAACCAGCTTTGAACTGAAGAGTGCCATCTGCTGGACAACCAAGGAAGTGTATTTGAGGAAATTAAAAGTATGTAAGAGAGACTTTTTCCGGCCTTCCTCCTTCCCTGAGGCTCTTGGAAGTTGTCTGCAAAACATTACAAGATCCAGGGCCCAGATCTGACCAACTAACAAACAATCCTAAAGACTTAGAATAGGTTGAACCAAGAATCAAAAAATGACCATAACACAGCCTCCTGCCACTAAATTCCTACAAAAGAAAGAGAAATTGAGCATCAGAGTAAACTCACCATCATAATCAGATGCCTAGACAGCAGCAAAAAATTACAAGCCATACTAAGAAAATGGAAGAAATGACCCAAGCAAATGAATATATCCAAGCCCCAGATGAGACACAGGATTTGAGACAACTGATTAAGAAGATTTATACAAATTCCAAAATCAAACTAATGAATTAAAAGACAATATGGCTAGAGAAAGGACACAAAGAAGTCACTGAGCTAGCACAAAGAAGAATGTGAAAACCTGAAAAGAAAAATAACAGCTCATAGGAATGAAAGACACGATACAGGAGATCAAAAACACATTAGCCACATTTTATTTATCCATTCTAGAAAATGACCTTGAATAAAAGGGGTAAATGGAAAGGACAAATGAGTTTACATGGCTATGAGTCTCCAAAAAAGAGTCAGGAGGTCACTAGAGGGGTCGCCCTTATGCACACCTTGGCAGAGTCCCAGAGACAGCTAAAGTAGATACAACCCCAGGTATTGGTTCTTCTGAGGGCTACAGAGACCCACAGGTTCTATGGTCAAGGCAGATGGAGTTCAGTGCCATGTCAGTTCACCCTACTTTGCAGTTTGTGTTCCTGAGTGTGATGGAGTTGGACTCAGATGTGATCTTTGTTCACAAGCCTCTCCTGTTACTTTTACTGGACCTGTGGTTGGTGCCGGGGTTTAGTGGAAACTCAGGCGACCTGAATCTCTGGACTGTCCATGTGATAGCCAGGCCCTGAGCCTCAAAAGACATGCAACTCCTACCCTCTGGTTTATTGGACTTACCCCAGCCAGCTAACAGGGAGGTGAAGAAGGTCAACCACCACACCAGGGAGCCAAGAGTGCCTACAACTGCAAGCAGGAGAATTGTATCCATCATCCAAGTGGAATCTAAGCACCCCCTTGATATAGAGGTGGAATGGACATAACCATCCCAGGGTCCACAGAATGGAGGAATACAGTATGGATTAGAGTGGACTTACTGATATTCTATTCTGGAACTATTGTGATTAGTAATGGAAGTAAATGTAGCACTGATGTGGAGAAAGTGGCCACGGCTGCTGCTGAGGGTAGGGAGTAGAAAGAAGAGTTATGATGTGGAAGCATTTTCAGGACTTGGAGTTGTCCTGGGTGGTACTGCAGGGACAGTTACTGGACATTGTATATCCTCCCATGGCCCACTGGGTGGACTGGGGGAGAGCGCAAACTATAATGTGGACCATTGACCATGTGGTGCAGCAGTGCTCAGAGATGTATTCACCAAGTGCAATGAATGTCCCATGATGATGGAGGAGGTTGTTGTTATGGGAGGAGTGGGGTGAGGGAGGTGGGGAGGGTATATGGTGATCTAATATTTTTTTAATGTAACATTTAAAAAAATAATAAACACACACACACAACCACATTAGCAGCATACAACTGGAGACTCGAAATGATAGAAGAATAATACAGAAGACAAAGTAGCTGAAATTGAAGGTAGTGAAGAATGGAGGGAGAGAAAAGGTTGGAAAAAATTGAGCAGGGGCTCAGGGAGTTGAATAATAATATGAAATGCAACAACATACATGTGATGGGAGGTCCAGAAGGAGAAGAGAAAGGAAAAGGGGCAGAAAGAGTATTTGAGGACATAATGGCTGAAAATGTCCCAACTCCCAGGAAGGAAATGAATTTATATGTCCAAGAGGTACAGCATATCCTAATCAGAATAAATCCAAATAGATTTACTCCAAGATACAAACTATGCACAATGTCAAATGCCAAAGATAAAGAGAAAATTGAGAGAAGCAAGGGAGAAGCAAACTATCACACACAAGGGAAGCCAATAAGACTTAGTGCAGATTTCTCATCAGAAACCATGGAAGCAAAAATACAGTGGTATAATATAATTAGAATACTGAAAGAGAAAAATTGGCAGCCAAGAATTCTTCATCCAGCAAAACTGTCCTGCAAATATGAAGGTGAGTTTAAAATACTCACAAGTGAACTCAGAAACTAAGAGAGTTTGTAAAAAAGAATCCAGCTTTGCAGGAAGTATTAAAGGGAGCCTTATAGCCTGAAAGAAAAAGACAAGAGAGAGAAGGATGGAGGAGAATATATAAAGCAAGAAAGGGGGATCGGGTGTAGACCAGTGGTTGAGCATCTGCTTCACATGTATGAGCTTCTGGGTTCAATCACTAGTACGTCCTTAAAAAAAAAAAAAAAAAATAGTAAAAAGTATAACCAAAAGAGTAAAAAAGACAGACAAAAATAAGATATGACATGAAAACCAAAAAATAAACTGGTAGAATTATGTATTTACAGTAATATCATTGAAAGTGAATGGATCAAACTACCCCAATCAAAAGGCACAGGATGACAGAATGGTTTTAAAAACATGAGCCATCCATATATTGTCTGCAAGAGAATCATCTTAGACCCAGGGTGAAAGAGTGAAAAAAAATACTCCACGCAAACAGTAATCAAAAAAAGAGCAGGGGTAGCTATACAAATGTCAGACAAACAGACTTTAAGTGCAAAGAATTTATAAGAGATACAGAGGACATTAAATATTAATAAAAGGGATAATACACCAGGAAGAAATAACAGTCATAAATGTCTATGCCCTTAACCAGGGTACCCCAAAATATATGAGGCAAACTCTGGCAAAACTGAAGAGAGAAATAGACATATCTACAATAATAGTTGGAGACTTTAACACACCACTCATATCTTTAGATAGAACAACTAGACAGAAGATTAGCAAAGAAACAGAGAACTTGAACCATATGATAATTGAGCTAGACCTAACAGACATATACAGAACCCTGCATCCCAAATCAGAGGGCTATACATTCTTTTCAAGTGCTAATAGATCTCCCTCTAGGGAAGATATCACATGTTGGGTCACCAGGCAAGTCACAATAAATATAAAAAGTGTGAAATTATACAAAGCACTTTCTTAGGTCATAATGAAATGAAACTGGAAATCAGTAATATCCAAGAAAGGAAAAATTTTGCAAATATGTGGAGGTTGAACAACATATTCTAAAAAAAATCGGTGGGGCAAAGAAGAAATTGTAAGTGAAGTTTATTTTTGTTTTTTATTTTTTATTTATTTCTCTCCCCTTCCCCCCCCAATCCCAGTTGTCTGCTCTGTGTCCGTTCTCTGTGTGTTCTTCTGTGACCATTTCTATCCTTATCAGTGGCACTGGGAATCTGTGTTTCTTTTTGTTGCATCATCTTGTTGTGTCAGCTCTCCGTGTGTGCGGCACCACTCCTGGACAGGCTGCACTTTCTTTCGCACTGGCTGGCTCTCCTTACGGAGTGCATTCCTTGCGCGTGGAGCTCCCCTATGCGGGGGACACCCCTGCGTGGCATGGCACTCCTTCCATTGGGCCAAGTCCACTTCCCAGTAAGTGAAGTTAGTACATATATTGAGATCAAAGAAACTGAGCATACAATTTATCAAACATATGGAATACAGAGAAGGCAGTTCTGAGATGGAAATTTATAGCCCCAAAATACTATATTGGAAGAGAAGACTTAAAAAAAAAGACCTAATAGAACAACTGGACAAAACTAGAAAGAAAAAGAACAGCAAGCAAAAGGAAGGAAATAATAAACAGAAATAAATTAAATTGAGAACAACAAGAAGCAATAGAGAAAATCCACAAAACCAAAAGCTGGTTCTTCGAGGCGCTCAATAAAATTAACAAACACTTAGCTGGACTAACAAAGAAAAAAGAGAGAAGATGAAAATAACTAAAATCAGAAATGAAAAGGGGGACGTTAAAACTAACCCCACAGAAATAAAAAGGATCATAAGAGGATACTGAGAGAAACTGTATGACAACAAACTGGATAACCTAGATGAAATGGACAAATTCCTAGAAATGCTCAAGAAATACAAGAACTTACCAAACCAATCACATTTTGACAAAGCTACTTGAGCAAAAAATGAGTTCAGCAAATTGGCAGGATACACAATCAACATGCAGAAATCAATTGTCCTAGTACTGAACAATCTCAGGAGGAAACTGGGAAAAATTCCATTTATAATAGCAACAAAAAAGACTCAAATATCTGGGAGTCAATTTAACCCAAGAAGTACCAAAGAATAATTAACTTATATTCAGAAAATTACAAAATAATGCTAAAAGAAATCAAAGATGACCTAAACAAATGGAAAGAAATTGTGTATTCATGGATTGGATGGCTAAATATTGTGAAGATGTCAATCCTACCCAAACTGATTTACAGATTCAGTGCAATACCAATCAAAATTCCTAACAGCCTACTTTACAGAAATAAAGTCAACTACCACATTTATTTTTAGAATACCCAAAAGTATTCTAAAAAAGAAGAGCAATGAGGGAGAACTTTCACTGCCTGACATTGAAACACATTAAAAGCTACAGTAGTCAAAGCAGCATTGAATTGGCATAAAAGATAGATACATTGATCAGTGGATTAGAATTAAGAATCCAGAAATAAACCCTACCTCTCTGGCCAACTGGTTTTTGACAAACCTACCAAATTAATGTTAATGGGACAAAACAGTCTCTTCAAACTAATGGTTATGAGAGAACTGGATACCCATAATCAAAAGAATGAATGAGGACCCCTATCTCACTCCCTATATAGGAATCAACTCAAAATGGATCAAAAACCTAAATATAAAGCCAGGATCCTAAAACTACTGGAAGAAAGAAAATTCAGGGAAAATGTTTAAAAACCTGGAAGTGGAAGTTTCTTAGATCTTATACCCAAAGCACGAGAACAAAAGAAAAAGTAGGTAAATGGGACCTCCTCAAAATTAAAAACTTTTGCACCTCAAAGCACTTTGTCAAACAGGTGAAAAGACAGTCAACTCAATGGGAGAAATATTTGGAAATTGCATATCCAATAAGGATTTATTATTCATCATATATAAAGAGATGCTACAACTCAACTATAAAAAGACAAATGATCCGATTAAAAAAATGGGCAAAAGACTTGACTAAACCTTTGTCCAAAGAAGAAATTCACATGGCAAAAAAACACATGAAAAAATGTTCAACATCACTTGCAATTAGGGAAATGTAAATCAAAGCTCCAATGAGATATCATTTCATCCCTATCAGAATGACCACTATTAAGACAGAGAACTACAACTGTTGGAGAGGATATGGAGAGCAAAGAACAACTTATTCACTGTTGGTGGGAATGTAGAATGGTATAGCCACTGTGGAGGACTGTTTGGCAGTTCCTTAAGAAGTTGAATATAGATTTGACATATGACCCAGCAATACCACTACTAGATATATACCCAGAAGAACTGAGAGCAGTGACATGAACAGACATCTTCACACCAGTGTTCACAATGGTGTTATTCACGATTGCCAAAGATGGAAACAAGCCAGGTGTCCATCAACCAATGGAATGGATAAACAAAATTTGGTGCATTCACACAATGAAATATCATGCAGCTGTAAGAAGAAATGAAATCATAAAGCACATGACATCATGGGTGAACCTGGAGGACATGATGTAGAGTTAAGCAAGCCAGACGCAAAAGGACAAATACTGTATTGACTGTGCTATTATGAACTAAATATACTGTGTATTCTCATGGTGTTAATAATTTGAGTATGGGTCACCAGAAAAGAGAAGGAAGTTAGAGAATGGAAAACTGAGGGTTAACTTTTGTAGAACTAGTAGAAAGGTTGTGTGTTAATCTTTGGAAATGAAGAGAAAAGGCAAAAGCACAACATAATATTTGTAACTAGCAGTGCTATTATAGGGTTATAACTGGTTGAAAGGGAAAGACTGAAAATCACGTATATTACTAAAATGTAAGAGGAAATTATATAGCATAGTAAAACCTCACATTGTGAATACGAGTTATATTGCAAATACAAGAATGTTTTTCTTTGAAACTGAACAAATATTCTGTATACTAATGTTACAAGATGTTAATAACAAGACAGAAAAAAAACGAAAAACAAACACAAGAAGCAGATGTGGCTCAAGAGATTGTAAGTTCGGTTCCTGGTGCCACCTGGAGAAGGTGAGTTCGCACAGTGGGGAAGCATGATGAGCTGACGCAACAAAATGACACAATAAAAGAGACACAAAGAGGAAAGACAATGAAAGACACAACAAACCAGGGAGCTGAGGTGGCTCAGGTAACAGAGTATTTCTCTTCTACATGGGAGGTCCCAGGTTCAGTTCCCAGGGCCTCCTAAAGAGAAGATGTACACAGAGAGCAGACAGCAACTTCAAACAAAAAACTTCAAATAAAGTTGTTTTATTTCAAATAAAGTATTTTATTTCCTTCAAGTAAAGGAGATAAAAGAATGAAAATTTTTTATTTATAAATAAATAAAAATAAATCTTTAAAACAAAGAAAATACATTATGCTAAGTGAAAGAAACCAGATACAAAGTACTACATAATAAATGATTCCATTTATATAAAATGTAAATATAAATCAAGTTATAAAGATGGAATTAGATTAGTGGTTATGTAAGGACTGGGGAAGGATAGAGGGACAGAGAGGTGACTGTAACGGGTGTGGAGTTTTTCTTTTTGGAGTAATGAAATTGTTATATAATTTTTTTGTGGAAATCAATGCACAACACTATGCTTGTACTAAAAGCCATTAATTGTACATTTTGGATACATTGTGTAGTGTATGAATATATCTCAATAAACCTGCTAAAAATAAATAATAATGAAACATAACAGGGAAGCACACTTGGCCCAGTGGTTAGGGCGTCCGTCTACCACATGGGAGGTCCATGGTTCAAACCCCAGGCCTCCCTGGCCTGTGTGGAGCTGGCCCACACGCATGCCCACGCAGGGGTGTCCCCACGTAGGGGAGCCCCCCACACGCAAGGAGGGTGCCCCTTACGGAGAGCCGCCCAGTGTGAAAGAAAGTCCAGCCTGCCCAGGGATGGCGCCACACACACGGAGAGCTGACACAACAAGATGACACAACAAAAAGAAACACAGATTCCCGTGCCCCTGACAACAACAGAAGCAGACAAAAAAGGAACACACAGCAAAATAGACACAGAGAACAGACAACTGGGGCTGGGGCGGGGTGGGGGCAAGGGGAGAGAAATCAAGTAATAAATAAATATATTTTTTAAATAATAATAGTAACAAGGATTCATTAATACAGACATTCTCATGCAGTGCTGGAGGGAATGTAAATATGTACGGCATTTCTAGAAAGTCACATAACAAATTTTTAGAAGAACCTTAAAAATATTCATATGTTAAATAATAATTCTACTTTGAGGAATCTATTTCAAGGAAATAATGAGATACAATAAAAAATTTATGCTCAAAGATGTTTACTACAGCATTATTTATTAAGTGAAAACCTGAAAACATTATGTCCAACAAGTGTAATGTGTACGTAAAGTGCAATATATGTATCCAATGAAACATTATGCAGAGATTAAAAATGTTTTCATAGAATATTTAAAAACCTGGGAAAATGCTCATGATACAATTTAAGGTAGGAAAAATTAGGTATGAAACTGTTTATACGTAGTAACCTAATTTTAAAAAGAGAAATACACATACATTACAAACATTAGAGATCTATAGGAAACACAACTGAAGGAAATAGCTAATATATATGTATGTTTTTTAATTTAAAGACTACAGAAGACTTGTTTCTCTTTATAGTTTTGTATAGTTTCTAAACATCAGATAATGAGTATATTTTAATAAGAAAAATATTAAAATAAGCTAAGAAACAACTACCATTTGCAAATACCGGTCTTGTAAGAATATATCCATGAATGTATTATTATTTAAATTCACTGTTTTCCTGAGCAAGGTTTTAATCAACTTCCATGTCCTGTTTCGATAAATTTCATTCATTTGAAACACAAATTCACTTGGGTAAGAAAAGTATTACTTGCCTTGTTTTACAAGATTTATGTCCCCTTTAGATTTCTCCCAAAGGCCATAGCAGGTGCTACCTTTTGAGCATAATATTGTCCCATTTTCATGAGAGATTCGACTCTCACCTATCCCAAGGTCTTGTTGATAGGGATCTTTAAATGCACAAAGTCGTTCTTGCTTCTGGGACGCTAAAATAAAGAAAATAATGAAAAATTAATTTTCATTTTATTTGCAAAATATTATTAGATCTTAAAGTCATCTTGAGAAGCATTACAAATTTATTCTCTAATAAGGCTTAAATAATTCTGAAATTTTGTTTATTCAATAACTTCCTTATGCTCATTAATTATAGAGGTAAAATCTTAATTTGGCTAATATCCTAGGATTGGTTTTCTTAAATAAGACTGCATTGTATTTTCTGGCCATTTAGTCAATATTACTAAATATCTTCTGGAGGACATCCTGAAATGGTCTCAAAATATGGAAATCAAGTCACATTTATTCTTCACTAATAATACTATCTATGTTTTGGTCTCCAAGCACACTATATAAAAGATGCATGAGAGTCAGAATTCTATAATACCTACTTTATGAATATTCTAGTTGCTTAGCCACACATTTTGATGGTGCTTTCTATTGGACTAAATATGGCAGATATATGGCTAAATGGGATTCTCTATACAGTTATTTGTTATTTCATTTCTTCTCCCCAGCTTGGTCCTCAGTTACGTAGGTTCAAAAACATTATTTTAAGAAATCATTTCCAGTGCTAACGTGCTAGTGAATTAAGCCATACTAAGTAGACACATATCCAAAATGAAGGAATAAACCAGAAGCCCCTAAGTATCAGACTATTATTTTAGCTAGTCAAAAACATTAGGAACGTATACTTTAAGAAACCAAATAAAAATTAGATGTTGCTTTTAACAACCTTTTATGTCTTTAGTATTCTCAGCAGTGTTGACTGTAGAGGAATTTAGTAAACACTTGCTAGCTGATAAATTACATGGCATATATTCTACAGAAATTAGTTAAATCAGGTTATATATATGGGGAAAAAAATGACTGGCATTAGTTTGTCCCTTCACAATGCAAGGAACCACTGAGCATTTCTTCTTTAGGCTATTATATTGGTAGTTTTAATAACAGAAAGTCATTTTATTTTTGCCCACTAATAGCCTTAATTAAAAAAAAATTATTGAGGTATAAATTACATACCATGAAATTCACTCATTTAAGTAAAAACTCCAATGATTTTTTTTTTTTTTTTGGTAAATTTACAGAGTTGTGCACTTATCTCTCTATTTGTTTCCCAAAACAACCCTTTTCCTATAACCAGAGATGTTCAGGCAAGTCAAATTTCCCAAAGAGATGTAGGCTTATATATATTTCATTCTACTATACAAGGCCTAGGCATCACAAAAGAGAAAACCCAGGAACATATATGGAAAAATCACCTATAAAACAATCCTTTTCTTATCATTAGTTAGGCTAACTTTTTGCAAGTCATGTCCACAAAGTTAACTTAGTGAAATGAATACTTACTCTACTTAGGACCTTAAGTTTTTACCTACCCATTTACTGATATCAAATTAAAGAGGCTATTTTTATGCTCCCTTGAATTCAACTGAAGCTCCTGAAATCTAGCTGGCTCATATTCAACACTTCTAAAACAGAGATGCCACCCATATTTCTGGGACAGTGGCTCTAAACATAGAGTAATTAAGTCAGGAAGCTAATCTGTAACAAATGTTCCACAACAATATAAGGTTTTGGTGGATGGATGATGTATGGGAATTCTGCACATTTTGCATGATTGTTTTATAAACTCACAACTTCGTCACTACAAAATAAAATGAAAAAAGTCATGAAGCATTTCTCCAAAATTAAAAACCTTTATGGATGTATCAGAACTAGAAACAACGACTCATCAAAACATAGGAAACAGTGAAGTAGTCTTGAGAGAGAAATTTATAGCCCTAAATGCCTATATTAAAGAAGAAGAAAGAGCCTTAGCAGTTTGGCATTGTTTATGAATTCCAAAAGTAGTTACTGGATTATGTTTGTAAACTGGTCTGAAGGTATCACTTTTAATTGATTAAATTATGATTAGGACTTTGATTGGGCCACATCAGTAGGGCGTTGAGCCCCTGCCCCTTGATGGGAAGGGACACACAGAGAAAAGACAGGACAAAGGAAAGAGTTGGGAGTTTTGAGCTGGAGCCTGGGAAAAAAGTACACAGAGGAGCAGAGCAGCTGAGCCCCGGGGAGAGAGACAGAGCTGGTCACCTGATAATCTACAGCTAGCCTTGTGAAAAGAAGCAAAGCCTAGAGAGCCTCTTAGTCTACAGCTGACCTTGAGAAGAAAACAGAAAAGCTGAGCCTGGAGAGAAATAAGCCCTGGGAAGAGAGTATTCCAGTAAGCCTGAACCCTGGCAGCCATCTTGCTCCAACACGAGGCAATAGACTTTGGTGTGTGAAATAACTTACGCTTTATGGCCTGGTAACTATAAGCTCCAACCCACAAATCAATATCATTTACAGAAGCCAACAGATTTCTGATATTTTTTATCGGCACCCCTTTGGTTGACTAACACAGAGCTAAACTCAAAGATTTAATAGAACAACTAGACAATTAGAAAAACAAACAAACACAGCAAACCAAACCCAAAGCAAACAGAAGGAAAGAAATAATGAAAATCAGAGGAGAAATAAATAAAACTGAGAACAAAAAAATAATAGAGAAAAATCAACAAAACCAAAATCTGGTTCTTTGAGAAGATCAATAAAATTGACAAACCCCTAGCTAGACTAACAAAGAAAAAAAGAGAGAAGATACAAATAAATAAAATCAGAAATAAAAGAGGGGAAGTTACAACTGACTCCATGGAAATAAAAGGATATTATGAGAAACTGTATGCCAACAAACCAGACAACCTAGATGAAATGGACAAATTCCTAGAAATACACAATCAACCTACACTGATGCTATAAGAAATACAAGAACTTAGCAAACAAATCACCTTTAAAGAGATGGAATACGTCATTAAAATTTCCCAGCAAAGAAAAGTCCAGGACCAGATGGATTCATAAGTGAATTCCACCAAGCATTTTGAGAAGATCCTGTTTAAACTCATCCAAAAAATTGAAGAGGAGGGAAAACTGCCCAACATATTTTATGAAGCCAACATCACCCTAATACCAAAGCCAGATAAAGAAAATACAAGAAAAGTAAGACCAATCTCTCTAATGAACACAGATGCAAAAATTCTCAATGAAACACTTGCATATAGAATCCAAAAGCATATCAATAGATTTATACATCACTGTAGCGGTTTGATATTATTAAGGAATTCCAAAAAGAAATATTAGATTATGTTTGTAAACTCATCTTTTCCTCCGGGCATATTAGATTATATTGGATTCTTGTGCCAGTATGGCATTGCATCACCGCCCCTTCATGAATGGGGACTCACAGATAAAAGACATGGCAAAGGACAAAGTTAGAGGGTTTTTGATGTTGGGGTTTTGATGTTGGAGTTTGATGCTGAAGCCTTAAGCTGGAGCCCTGGGAAGTAAGCTCACAGAGGAAAGGAAGAGAAAAAACCCTGAGCCCAGGAAAAAGAAGCCTGAGGAAGGGAGGAACCCAGGAAGCCTGAATCCTCACAGAAGTTGGCAGCCATCTTGCTTCAACACGTGGAAATAGACTTTGGGAAAGGAAGTAACTTATGCTTATGGCCTGGTATCTGTAAGTTCCTACCCCAAATAAATACCCTTTATAAAAGCCAACCGATTTCTGTATTTTCCATCAGTACCCCTTTGGCTGACTAATACAATCAAAATCAAGTGGGATTTATTCCTTGTATGCATGGCTAGTTCAAGATAAGAAAATCAATCAACATAATACACCACATTGGGAAGCAGACTTGGCACAGTGGATAGGGCGTCCGTCTACCAGCCCAGTGGATAGGGCGTCCGTCTACCATATGGGAGGTCCGCGGTTCAAACCCTGGACCTTCTTGACCCATGTAGAGCTGGCCCATGTGCAGTGCTAACACGCACAAAGAGTGCTGTGCCACGTAGGGGTGTCCCCTGCATAGGAAAGCCCCATGCGCAAGGAGTATGCCCTGTAAGGAGAGCCACCCAGTGCAAAAGAAAGTGCAGCCTGCCCAGGAATGATGCAACACACAAGGAGAGTTGATGCAGCAAGATGACACAACAAAAAGAGACACAGATTCCCGTGCCACCGACAACAGAAGCGGACAAAAAGAACACATAGCAAATGGACACAGAACAGACAACTGGGACGGGGGGGAGGGGAGAGAAATAAATAAAAATAAATCTTTAAAAAATAAAAAATAAAAAAAGTTATAAAATTAACAGGATTTAAAAAAAAAAACCAATATACCACATTAACAAATTGAAGGGGAAAAACTACATGATAATCTCAATCTATGAAGAAAAGGCACTCAACAAAATTGAGCATTCTTTTTTGATAAAAACACTTCAAAAGATAGGAATAGAAGGAAAATTCCTCAATCTAATAAAAAGCATATATGAAAAACCCATAGCCAACATTGTACTCAATGGGGTAAGGCTGAAAGCTTTCCCTCTAAGATCAGGAACAAGACAAGGATGTCTACTGTCACCATTGTTACTCAATATTGTACTAGAAGTTCTAGCTAGGGCAATTAGACA